>NW_026570245.1:0-1328310 GCF_019649055.1 Paramacrobiotus metropolitanus
TTTTTATTAGTTTTAATATTGGAAATTATGGATGGTTGTTTTAAGTATTAATATAATATTTTCTAGAATTATTATTAATTAATTACTAATAACTTTCTATCCAAAAATTGATCATGTTATGATTAAAAAAATTTGATGATAAATGATAATACAAGATATGTAAAAAATATATATTTTAATAAAAGAAAATTATTTTTGTATGTCTTATTTACGTTTGCTATTCCAGTTTAATTATTATTCAGCAATAAAATTAACATTATAATTATAAAGAAAATATGTGAAATAATTTTTTATTTTTTTAAATAAAATAAATTGTTTTTGTTTCCTTTTTTACTGATTTTACTGCCATTTTTTTTATAAATAAATGTGATTAATATTGAGTATTTTAGATAATTGTCGAATAAATCGAAATTAATAATAGCCTTTTTTTTATTAATATTATTTTAATTTTTCCGTGATTTTTTGTGTAGATTTTGGCGTATTTAATTGAGGGCCGGCGGTCCAACGGGCGGCGACGCACGGCCAGCCGCACCGGGGCGGCGTCGGTGCAGTATCGCAAGCTGAAGACGGCCGACGAGGATTAGGTTCGGTCTGGCGTGTATTTTGCGTGTGATTTATCTTGTTTTCGCGGAATAATGATTTCTCCTGTTTTTTTTTTAAATAAAATTAAATATGCACTGCTTTCTCGTGCCGGTTGTCATTTAATTTGTTTTTTGTTTGTCGATATTTGGCGCTTGAATTTAATTGTTAATATTCGTCTGCATCTGCACATTGTCGGTGTGTATCCATTTTTAAATAGCGGCGCTTTAACTGTGATCCGATTTCCCGTTTAATGTTTTGCCATATAATCGAATTAATCGCGGATTTATTGTTCTCATTTTTCCCCGTGTTTTTGTCAACTTCATGCTGCATATTAAACGTGGTGTCTTGCAGGTCGGTCGATGTACTAGTATTTATTTGATTTTTAATAGACTGTACAATTTTGTAGCGTCATTGTATTTTTTATTTATTTTTGTAAATATTAATTTTTGTGTGGCAGAAATTATTATAACTAAATTACTAAACCAAAAAATTTTTAATTTTTTTTATTCTTTTACTGTATAATTGATTGCATAATTTATCTTAGTTTTATTTGGCGTAAGTAATTTATTACATATTTTCGTTTTAAATTGATTTTATTCAACCGAAGTATTTTCTGACGTAATTTTCGTTGATACGGAGTTTCATCTGCCCGAATTAATTTACAAAGTAGTTTTAACTTATAGTAATTTTAGTCAGCCGAAATAATTTATTATGCGTTGTTAGCTGATAATAAAAAATTCAGGTATAAATAAAAAAATATAAAATAAAAAAAGGAATTATAATATAAAATAAATATACAAATAATATTATTCAAAAATTATTTTTACACATTCAGTTCATCTACAGCACTCTTACTTTTAATTATTGATATATAATATGTATTATTTTGACCACGTAAAATGTGAATTTCCTGTGTATTTTTCGCTGAACATAATTTCCTTTTTTTTCCTACGTTAATCATCATCCGCGGATCGGCAGTTAATTACTTTTTATTACAATAGAAATACACCAAATAATCTGTGAGGGAACATCATCCATTAGCCGGCATTTCAACCCACTCTTGCATGCAAAACAAGCACTTTTCCCACCGCATATACTATACAGCAAATCTCTCTCTTCTCTGGACAAGTGAGCACCGCATTGTCTGGCCGCATATATACGAGTCGCTCATGTATAAAACAACAGCGCACCTGTTAAATAGCCTAAACTGACCGCGACCACGACAGGTGACACGGACGACTGCACCGCTGTATTATACACCGGGATGTCTTCCTCGTAATCCCGCTCGTCGTCGTCCGCGGGCGGTGGGGCTGGCGTCAGCCGGTGCGCATTATTATTATTATTATTATTATTATGATTAGTGTCGAGCGCGTAATGCACGTTTTCCCCGGTGACCGCCAGCGCGATGAGCCGGCGGAAGGGGCGGGGCTTCCGTTCGTCCGCGGTGTGGGACGTTCGGACCGCCGCCCGGCTGCGGCTGAGCTGCCAGGCCAGGTCGAGGAGCGCGCGGGCGTCCTGCAGCTGCCAGCGCTGCTCGCCGCTCTCCTTATCGGCGTCGGCATCGTCGGCTGACGAAATGTCCTTATCTGCAACAGCCGGATTAAGCAATGCGGCCACTTGAAAGTTTCAAATTTCCCTCGGATAATCGGCCACTTGTTTTGACTATTCACCGATGCCGTTAAATGCGGCATTTTAGACGGTTTAACCTACATTCACGTGAGGTCAAGTTCGACAATAAAACACCGGCGTTCGTAAATTTTTCTAATCAAAGAAGAAACACAAACCATATTAATACCAGCAGAATATTATAAACCATAATACCAGTAGAACAGAAAACAACTGACTAATTATTCCACAACTGGGCGAATTAAGAAATTATTTTAATAAAGCTGGCTAAGAAGAATTGGTTGAATTTTAAAGCAAAATAAATTATTTCAATAATTAACAATAGTTTAACAATATAAATTTAGTCCAGAATTTTACCGCAATAAAGTTTTCGATAGATTTATCGAAATGTATCATGTCCAAAATATAACAAAATAATATATTCACACAAATGAAAAGATAAATTATTTTAAAATTTAACGAGAAAATTATGATATTATTGTGATGCAGTAAGTCAAATATTCCATTAAATAAGTGAAAAAATAAATTTACTTCCCGAAGTACAATGAAAAAATTCTTTCTATAATTATAAAAACATACTTCACTTTCACGTCCGAAAAAAATAATTCCATGCCATGAACTGTTCTCGTAATTCCACGAAAATATATTATTCCCCTATTTCGATAAATATTTCTAAATATCTTTCAACATTTCCTGCGCCACCCGTCCGGCTTACCGCTCTGCAGATGATTCTCCGTGACCCAGCGCTCCTCCTCCCCATCCCGTCCATAACACAACCGCGCCGTATTCCTTTTTTCCCTCAAACACACCTCCTCATCCTCCTCTTCACACCGGCATCCGCGCAGTCCCACCGCCTGCTCCTGCCGCTGCAGGACTTCCAAGCTATTCCGGCATTTCTGACTACACCCCTGGCCCTTCAACATCCGCCGGCACAACCGGATAAAATACTCCCACGCCGTGCGGCACACCGCGTCGGCCCGGCACACCCTCTCCGCGGTGGCGCAGGACACCGTCGCGTTGCTGCGGAGCGCCTGCGCCACCTCCGCCGCGCAGCCGGCTCCCTCGAGGCGCTCCCGGAAGAGCAGGCACCCGGCGTCCTCGCAGCGGCACCGGCGGAATGCCGCGCCGAGCCGGTTGCCGAGTAAACCGATTAATCCGTCGCGACACCCGGGGAACAGTCACCGAGGGTGTCGGCGCACTCACTGCTGACGGTTAATAAATGTTCCCGGCAGTGGTCATCGGCGATGCAGTGCTCTTTCACGGCAGTACAACTCTCCAGGATCTCCTCATCCGCCGCGATTAAACCGGCGCAAATTATCAACAGGAATATTCTCTCCATCATTAAATAAATAAATTGATAACTCCGCAAAGACACGAAAATTATTGCAAAAAATGGGTATTTAATCCGCGAGGAATATTAACGGGTTTTGCTGGTTGGAAAGACGATCAAACTGGCTCATTTAGAGAAAGTAAACGTCGTCAAAAAAGTGTAATTATCAACCAAATACAACCGCGAATAATTTTAAAATTCCGTAAAAATCCCACAATTATTATTTAACGCGCGGTTGCAATATCAACATCACTAACGGCTGCAGCGGGATGAAAAGACGACCAAACTGGCTCATTTAGAGGAAGTAAACGTTGGCCACAATGGAGAATAGCAACAGGTTTATAGCGACACGTTGCCGATGATAATATAACCACACAAATAATCTCGACACACGGCGCAGTGGAGCGTCTCAACTGACCAGCTGCTCCTTCGCGAATTGTGTTCCGGCATATGTAGAAACAAAATATATAAACCTTAACTACACGTGCAGACAGCAGCTCATAAAGTTCGCAGCGGGACGCTAAGGAGTTGTCCGGTAAGACGGTTAATCAGGCGCAGAAAGGCGCTGATTGGTTGGAGGGGGCGGGGACTGCGCCCGCTGACCAGTGGTCAAGCGGCGTACACGTATCAAGCGGATTAAGCCGGTGGCGGGCACGTACAGCAAACAGACGAGTGAATTAAGCTGTTTGCCCAGCAATCATCATCAATGTCCACTCATAACACGGCGATTATGGCGTTAGTACGGCGCAGACAGACTTATGTATCCAGGCTGTAATTACCGCGAATGACGACATCTTGGTGAAATGTCACCCGATTGCATTCTGATACGTACAGATGTACTGTTTCCATTACTGCTTTTTTTTAAAATCACTTATTAATAAACTCTTAATGATAAAATTTAATAAGTCTTCGTAAAAAAAGCGTTTTCTACACTTGTTTAAGAAATAAAAATAAGGAAAAACAATAATAAATTCTTATTCAATTTGTTTGTTATTTATTTTTGATTATTATTTATTCCGCGAAATGTGCTGGTTGGACAGACGACAAAACTGGCTCATTTAGAGAAAGTAAACGTCGCAACAAGTCGAAGGTGTAATTAATGGCAAACTTCAGCGAAAATTCGGCGAAATAAACCGGCAATTTCTGCATGGTTTTTTCAGGGTGTGGATTTCGTACTGACCGTTGCGAGTGGGTGGAGCCACTGCGGATGCGCTGATTGTTTCGAGTGTAATTGATTAGTTTGGCGGGACATTGTGCGCGAATGTGCCTGTCAGCGCTGACGTTCAATTAGACGGCAGCGCGACGCGATCTAGATTATGAGTGTTGATGTATTGTTCCGGGGATGACTTTTCGGGGTGTAAGCGGAGACAGCCGGGGAGCGGGGGATTAATTACTGTGCGCCGGTGATTGATTAGCCTGTGCACTTCCGTGTATTAGTTGGCTGTATTGTCTGTACACTGTCCGGCATTGTCCGCCGGCTTAGCGGGACTCGTTAGGCCGCGGCCGCTAATTAGTCTCTCTCGCTACTGATCCTGCTGCGCCCATCCGCCGTACCTGTGCCTCACTTCGCACCTCATCAATTTACAGCTTGTCGCCGGCTAATTATACACCAACTAAGAAACATCATTTTTCGCAATTATACAGCAAAAGAAATGAAAGCAGAAAGAAAAATAATTTAGAATACTCATGAAAGAAAGCTGAAAAACGAAAATGAGAAGAAAATCAGACAAAGAAAAAAAGAAAATAAAAACAGAAGGGAAAAAAATGGGAAATAAAAAGAACGGATAGACACATAAATATGAAAAAAATGGGAATAAGAAACAGAAAAATGGAAATACGAAAAGAAAACGGGAAAATCAAATAAAATAAAAATAAATGTAAATATTAAAATAGAAAAATACAGCAATAAGATTAAACAAAAGACTAAACTAAAAATAAGAAAATTAGCGAAAAAAGAAAAATAAGAGGAAAAGAAACCCCGAAGTAAAAAAGCTGAAACAAAAATAAAAAAAAGAAAAATAAAAGAAAACCGTTTAAATAATCAAAATAAAATGCAGAAGAAAACTAAGAAAACAAATAAAAATTAAAGCAACCGGAAATTTAAAAGTCAATATTTCCCAGTCAAATTTTCAGTTGTAAGCCAATCTGCGCCCGCAAAAGCTTGTATACTGTAAAAGTCGTACGCATTCCGTAATTAAATTAATCGCTTTTTATTATAAAATATTCAAGTACAATAATCAAATCGAATTGTCCATAAAATACACCGAGAATAATTCTGACGCGAATAAGTCTGAATAATCGTTGCCGGTAGCGGTTTTTATTTACCGACATCTGGTCGGAATACTGCGCAAATATTGACCACAACTTGCCGAATAAATATCCCGGTATTTATGTTTAGTGACCAACCGATGCGGAATTATTTCCCATCAATAAATAAAAATGCCCGGACGCATGGAAATAATCCAGGCATTTATCCGAGTAGTGTATGGTCAGCGCAGCGAACATTTTCGAACACGCCGGACCACACACGCCGCAGCCGGCATATTGTGGCTGCTTCGTCCATCACTGGCGACTGTATATTGCCCAGCGGAGCGTCCCCGCGTCCAGCACACGTTATATGCGTTAACAAAGCAAAATAATTCATTCATCACGGGTAACAATGCGCCGTCAACGTGTGCTGGCCGGCCGCGCAGCGATAAATTAGCCCGGCCGAGTGACGACGCATTCCGCATATATGCGGATATACAGGGAAATTTAAATAGAACAATATGCGATTATGCATGTTGACAAGCCCGTTGGTGGCCAATTTAGACGCTGCATGCAGCCCGATATATCGCCGGTGATGACAGCCACGTTGATTATGATATACTAGGCGCATTTACGTGATTGATGCCGATTCGGCCCGATCAGCATATCAAGTCGATGATTTTTAAATTATTTAAAATTTTCAAAGGTTTAAAAATTATTTTTCCTACAAATAATTCAAAGAAAATTTTCTGGATCTTTTTTACGTCGGTTTGAATTATGGAAAATTAGATTTATCCTAAAAATAAATAACAGAAAATTGTCCCCGATTTTTCAACCTCATTTAAATGATGTAAAAGTATTTTTCTGTTGAAAATAATTAAAAGAAAATTGTCCGGATTTTTTATATCATTTAAGTGCTCTATACATAGATTCTTTATACAATAATTCACAGAAAATGGTCTGGACTTTTCTACATCATTTGAATGGTTTAAAAAAATAGACCGTATTTCTCGTAAAAATATTTTAAAGAAAATTGTCCGGGTTTTTTATATTATTTAAATAAAAAAAATTTATCCCTAAAATCGAATCAAATAAATCTACGGTTTTCATTTTTGTGGGGGAAAATGGAGGGTATCAGTGTGTGCCGGCGACTGCAGCAATCAATGGCCGTCTGCCTGTATAATATAAACCGATGAAAATTAGGCTGTGTCGCCGGTGCAATTGCTTTCCATTGGCCGTTTGCATCGTGTGTGGTCTGTTTTCATTGCTAATGCTACTCCGTGTCGCGCCCCATCCACCGTGTTTTTAATGTGCGAGAAATTGTTTTCAACTGCTTCCATTAACGTACAGCCCAGGGGAGCGTCATAATAAAATACGACTATAGTAGAAAAATTGGGAATTTTTTATTGAAAATAAACTGGATGCAAATTCTCGGAACAATAAAATTTTATTTCTTTTACAGCGCATATAAATTCATCAATTTATTTCAACTTATTCCAGAACACCAAGAGTTTTTCCATGAATCTAACTATTTTATAAAACGCGTAAAATAAAAGTGCCACCATTTTTTCCTTGTTTGTTATAATTAGATCCAATTACTGTATTTTGTAGATTTATTTACATTAAGCCAGAAATACAATTTCTAATGACCGTATTTTTCCTGATTATTAATGATAAAAGTTTCAGTTCTTTTTTTCCAATTCTGGAACAATTAATCCTCAGTAATCCGGAAAAAAAATTATAAAGCCACTATTTTTCATTAATAAAATTTTTCTAAAAATTTCGAAATATTGTAACGTATTTTTCGTGATTATTGATGATAAGATTTTCAGTTCTTTTATAAATAACTATCTTCGACAAACGGGGGAATAAAATTTCTCATGTTACTTGTTAGCATCTTTCCTGAATTTTCCACTTTTTAAAAGTACATAATTAATCCAGAATAATCCGGAAAAATTCCAAAGTCGGTATTTTTTATTAATAAAAATTTACAAAATGTCGAAATATTGTAAAATACGAATACGGCATTTTGCCTGATTTTTCGGTGAGCAGGGAATGATGCGCACATGTGCAAATCCGCGCCACTGACCACACACGACGCGTGCCAGCCAGTCACGATAACGCCAACGTTGCAGCGCGGGCGGAATAATTCATGGAATGCCGTGGCAGTGCCGGCGATAATGTTAAAATTGTGGACGGGAGGCGGCGCGGGACTAGCATAATAAACACTGATTCACACTGTTGGAAAACTTTGCAACGTGGCATAATGCGCAAGGCGGAGATTCCGTGTTTTGGGAAGCCGGCAACCCGGCGCGGCCACCAGCGGCGGGTCAACGCCGAGGTCACCACGTCCACCAGTTCAACGCAACGGCGACAAACAACCGCCGCTGCGTTGAACTCATTTTCTTATAATTTTACTGTATTTTTCTGTTTATATGTATTTCTATTTCCTCCGCTCATTTTTATATGTATTGAGTGTTTATTTCCTTTGTAACCGAATTTATTCAACCGCATTCATAATCACTGAACATATTTAATGATTTATTGAATGGATTTTCTGTTTACTGAATCTGACATTACTGAACCAGATTTTCAATGTGCTGAATTAAGTATAATTTTCTATTTAACACGGTAATACTTGATAACGGAAGTTTCTGATCAATTTTACTACTCTAATTTTGTTACTGAATGAATTTAAATAAGTACGCACTTCGCTACTCGAGTATTTGGTAAATTTTTACTGCATTTACTCATTTTCCAAAGTATATATGCAGTTTCCTTTTTCTCTATTTGCCGAATTTAATTTTTATTTACGGCATATATTCTACGTTTACGAGTTGAACTTTTCTACTTACTGAAATCTGTTTCCTATTTACAAAACTCATGTTTCTTCTGGCTAGATCGCTGCGATTATCCGTGCGGTAGAAACGCGCTTATCGGTCATTACGGAAGTGGTTGGAAAAATTCAGTTTTAACCACATCTTTCATTAATTCTATTTATTCCTGATATATTTTTGAACATTCTCAGCGGCGAAACATTTGTTTTCGGTTAGAAAAATGGCTTCATATAATGTGTAAAAAATATAATGCGCACTACAGATACCACATAAAGCGATATGGGATTTTTCTTAAATTTATTTCGGCGTTAAATTACCTAAGAAAACTTAGTACCGACAGATCAGCTTCACGGCGGGCGCTGTAATATTCTTCCTCAGCAAATGGACGAAGAAAACTTGGTTAAGACACGCAGCACCGGAAGAGGCATTCTGCAGAAAAAGGCGAAACGATGCGGACAGTTCAACAGGTCAGGAAAAAAATCACGGAAGACAGTTTGGTCCGCTGTTGTTTTCACAGTTCTTCGTCGTCGGGATGGTAGAGCTCCGTCAGCAGCCGGTACACGTACGACGGCGCATTGCCTCCGCTGTTTAACAACGCCATTATGCATATTTAATTTTTCGGAGATTTTGAATATACAGGGGTGCCGCGCCAAGTTCGGACAGTTGTATAAAATGAATTTTAAAATAGTTGTATTGATAGTTTTGCTTTTACTTTCTTAACATTGTTTGTGTAACTTTTTATTACGAATCTAGAACTGTCAAAACCAGTACGTTCTGAAATGCCAGTAGCGAGCCAAGCAGGGATTTAGGGGATGGGGTGGTGGTCGGATTTTGGGCGCTTATATCTGTCCCTCTAAACAATTCACCGACAGATATTGTTTCGTGGGTGTTTTGCAGACTATTAAGGGAACCAAAAGGTGTTCGTTACAAGTTGGCAAAAAATCGTGCTCCACCCGTGCCCGCGGTAGCCACGAAATAAGGTGTCTTTCCCATAGACTTGTATGTTACAACGCTCCTTAGGAACAATAGGGTTGCCCAGCGCACATGATGTGGAAACCTCGAATTAATATTTTCCATGCATGACGCATGGATAACATCATACAAATTTGACGTTTTGACTGAAATCAATTGCGCAAGCGGGGAGGTGGTTGAGCCGAACAAGTGGAACAAAAAAACGTCAAAGCTGGAGATTAAAAAAGTTGTAGCTGTTGTTTGAACTACTGGGAACGGAATATCCCGGGCCTGTTGTGAGGATAAAAGAACTCAAATTGACGTTCAGGGTTTCTAGAACAAGATTTTTCCAAAAACATTCACATAAGGCACCCTGCGACTGTACGGCGAGCAAGGCAGAGGAGGTCACCCTCCAGTTTTCGGGTGTCTGCAGTCAGACTGCAAAGGTCACGAACGCCTGATTGAAATCGTCTGGAAGATAGACTGATTTGCAGAAGGACTTAATGACAAACAGTTTAGAGCTATTGCTTTTAGACTACAACATCGACAGAATTTGTTAGCAAATTTTTAAAGGGGCAGAAACAAACAAGTTCGATGGGTCGAACCACTTTTTTCAGGTGGTCTGTTCTAGTTTTTCTTCTACTATAATCCAAAGCACGTTCTCAGTAGGGAAACCTGGAGTGCAAAAGATGTTGGACACACGCAGGGATCATATTAGCATTTGATAAGTTTTTGTTTGGTGGTGGATGATTTATGGGAAATTTTTAGAAAAACTGTCCGAACTTGGCGCGGCACCCCTGTAATATATTATTTTCTGCTGGTATAAAAGACAATAATCTACACATTTATTTTATATTTTCTGACACTTTCAAATAATATTTTTATATGGCCAACATTTTTTAAATTCTCCAAGATATATTTTGTCATACACCATTTTCTTTATGAAAACCAGTTGTACAGTAGATACGTTTCTTATATCCATTTTTTGGACATTTTCTACTCGTATATTTCATCTCTTAAATATTATTTCTTATCGCCCGTTTTAGTAGTGTTTCTACAACACAATATCAAATATTCTTATTAGAATTTCTCGTTGTTTATTTGATTCTTAAATTTGTTTAATTAATTACAGTTAATTATTGTTTAATTAATTTTAGTTATTAACTTTATTCTTAATTTCTTTTAAATATTTTTACGGGTAGATTTGACTGACATGTTGGAGATGAAGAGCGTGACGAGCTCGGGTGGGACGTAGTCGAAGACGGGATTGACCAGGTGGACGGCGGAGAGGATCTCGCCCTCGGAATAGCTCAGCACATCCTCCGGCGTGACGAATTTATTAAAGGCATCCTGCAGCATTCATTGGCTATTTAATCAACATTATTTTCTGAATTAAAAATCACGGGAATTCTCTTTATACTCGTGGGCATTTTTCGCGTTATTTATTTCATGAAAATAATAATGAGAAGAATAAAATATTCAAGATTACATATCCGGCAAGCGGTAGCAGTGTATTTAACTAATCCCTGTTTTCGATATTAATCCGAAAATCAGTTCTGGCGATTTTCTACTTATCACACATCTCTTCCGCTAATTATTATTATTTTTTGCATTAATTATCAGCAATGTTTATAGTTATTTTTTTAAATGTTATGCAATTTTTTGTGAATTTTTATCCCGTAATCAGTTGAATTAATTTAACCCATTTGCGAACACAACTTGCAGAATTTGTAAAACGAAGGAAATCTACAAATAAAAAGCATAATTTACCTGATCATACGTGCAGAGATACTGCGGCGCCAACTTGAACATGGCCGCGCACACCACCAACTGCAAACAATCCCAATTAATCACACCGGAAACAAGCGTCAAGGGAAACGTCCATACCGGGACGGAATAGTGTTTGGCGGCCAAGGCGATCGTGTGGCTACCGCTGACGGCCTTCAGTCTGCAATTCAGCCCCCAAAGTTAACAAATTTCTTTAAAATTCACAACTTATCTTGGAGAATTTCTCAAAAATTAATTCTTTTCATTTTTAATTTCCTTATTTTCTTAAAACAAAATTTAAATCAAATTTATCACAATTATTTCCCTCGGGAACACGAATACTGTGCGGAATATGTATTGTAAAACCATCCGAAAAATGTAAAAATTATTGTAAAAATTATATAAAATTTATCTTTAAAATTTATTGAACAAATATTCACTGCAACGAACTGTTTGGTCGTTTTTATTTGGAAATTCATTGTATTTGGTGTGAGAGAAAATGAGATAACATACCCGCCGTTGGCGAGGACGGTGTGGGTGCCGATGATGACCTTGTTGACGCGGGACATCATGGCGAAGACGGCCGAGTCGGTGATGATGGTGGTGGGGATGGGCGGGGTGTGCTCGGCCAGGCGTTTGGCCATTAAATGCCCGTGGAAGAACGGCGCCGCCTCCGCCACGATCACGTGGAATTTCCGCTTCTTCGCCGCATGCTACCGCCGGAGAACAACATTCTTCGTGCTCGGAAATGCAGCAGTGTGTTGAGAGGACAACAGACCTTGAGAAATTCCTCCACGGTCCGCGATTTGCCGATGGTGAGGATGACTTCGTTGGAGTGGATGTGCTCCAGCGCCTGCGTCGCGATACAGTCCACGCTGTCGCCACAAACAACAACAACAAATCGGCTGATTTATACACGAAATCCCCAATGAGCAATTCTTAAACAAATCCAAGATTCAAGCAAATTTTTCTTTTTACAATTTACTTGCTTTTTATTACCACCATCGTTTCAGAACATTTGACAACCTGATACTCTCGCTAATCCGTTTACATTAAAGGAAGTGGACCGGTAAATGGTACCGCATTCGTGTACATGCACGGAAACTAACACTTCCGCGCATTCCCAAACACTTTTTTTGTTCTGACATTCATGACATTCTGTAGCCATTAGATTTGTATACACTGGCGTGAAAACCGTTTGTTCGCGCAACATCCGGTTGGGAAATATTATCGGTGAAAAAACTTCCAAAAGTTTAAATGCCTTCAGGTGTACCAAAAGTCTCATTATGGGCCAATTTTGCACGTAAATGCATATACCGTATTTATCGAATTAGAAGCCCAGGGTTACAAATATTACAAATGACCCACGGGGTGGGCTCCAATTACGGGCATGGGCTTGTATTTAGGGGCTTCAATTTTCAAACCAGCTTTTGGCATTTTTAATATGGGCTTTACGGTATTTAATTAAGCCCATGGGCCTCTATTTCGGGGGGGGGGGCTTCAATTTTTCAAACCAGCTTTTTGGCATTTTTAATATGGGCTTTACGGTATTTAATTGGCCCATGGGCCTCTATTTCGGGGGGGGGGGGCTTCAATTTTTCAAACCAGCTTTTTGGCATTTTTTAATATGGGCTTTACGGTATTTAATTAAGCCCATGGGCCTCTATTTCGGGGGGGGGGGCTTCAATTTTCAAACCAGCTTTTGGCATTTTTTAATATGGGCTTTACGGTATTTAATTAAGCCCATGGGCCTCTATTTCGGGGGGGGGGCTTCAATTTTTCAAACCAGCTTTTTGGCATTTTTTAATATGGGCTTTACCGTATTTAATTAAGCCCATGGGCCTCTATTTCGATTAATTTTCAAACCAGCTTTTGGCATTTTTAATATGGGCTTTACCGTATTTAATTAAGCCCATGGGCCTCTATTTCGGGGGGGGGGCTTCAATTTTTCAAACCAGCTTTTTGGCATTTTTTAATATGGGCTTTACCGTATTTAATTAAGCCCATGGGCCTCTATTTCGGGGGGGGGGGGGCTTCAATTTTCAAACCAGCTTTTTGGCATTTTTTAATATGGGCTTTACCGTATTTAATTAAGCCCATGGGCCTCTATTTCGGGGGGGGGGGCTTCAATTTTTCAAACCAGCTTTTTGGCATTTTTTAATATGGGCTTTACCGTATTTAATTAAGCCCATGGGCCTCTATTTCGGGGGGGGGGGCTTCAATTTTCAAACCAGCTTTTTGGCATTTTTTAATATGGGCTTTACCGTATTTAATTAAGCCCATGGGCCTCTATTTCGGGGGGGGGGGGGCTTATAACTTTCAAACGACCTTAGGGGTGGGCTCTAATTACGGGGGGCTTGTATTTTGGGGGGGCTTCAAATTCGATAATTACGGTAACCACGTTTTCACACCGACCCACTGTTCTAGCATGTTTCAAAATTCTAAAATGAATTTCAAAAATTTTAAAACTTATTTTAAAATTTGAAAAAAAATCATGGAAATCTGGATCGGTGTAAAAACGATCTTCACGGCCGTGTGCATTTACATGCAAAGTTTGAAGGAGATCGGTCCCTAATGAGACTTTTGGTACACCTGAACGCATTTAAACTTTTTGAAATTTTCTAACAGCCATAACTCCCGACCTGGATGTTGCGCGCATAAACGGTTTTCACGCCCATGTATACAGCTCATCTGGCTACAGAATGTCATAAATCGAAACAAAAATGTGTTTGGGAGTGCGCTAACGTGTAAGCTTCCGTGCATGTACACGAATTCGGTATCATGCACCGGCCTACTTCCCTTAAATCGCTTACTACATTACTCGTATTATTACAATTTATTTCAAAAAACCTAACCAATTTATTCCCATTTTTATTACGCTGTAATAAATTTACTACAATTGACTGCCTGCAGAAATTTTATGGACGTTTTTTTTGCTTATTGTGCAGTTTTTCTGACCTGGTATCCAGTTCCGATAGGAATTCATTGTATGCTTCGATAATCTGAGTCTGTCCAATAAATCAGTGCCGTTCAGATTTCAAAACGTCAACACATGTCGGCAAAACTGTTTTCACCTTCAGTCCGTCAATCTTGCTGGAGAAATCGTCCATTCGGTGGCCGGAAATGAAGAGATTCTACACAAGACATTTTGCTCACGATGACACCGAGATAATCCGTTAAATTATACTATTATGACTACTACGAGGACTTTATCTATTTTTGTTATATTATTATTTATTGTTAATAGCAGTTAATTTATTTTTATTTATTTTCCCAACGAACGGCAACGTACGTGCAGGGATTCCCCGAACTCGGCGTCCTCCGTGGTGCCGCGGTCGGCCGCCTCCCCCGCCACCACCGCCGCGCCCTCGCCGCCGGCGGTGCCGTTACGCAGGGCGGTCGCTTGTGCGGCGCTATCGAAAACCAGGAAAAATTCCCCGCACGTTCAATAAATGCCAGGAACGTATGGCTTACTTGATGTACTCTTCCCGGATGATTTTCAAGGCTAGAAAAAAAACCCATCCATTGATAGTCACCTCCGTTCCCGACGGAAATAAAATTTAACAAAAATAAACAGATAACTTCCATCAACAAATAACCTACTTTTAATCATAATTAAGCAAATTATTAAATTAGTAGTATTTCTTGAAATATAAATGTAACTTAATATTATATGTAACCCAAATTCTTCGGTAACTCATAAACGATAAACGAAACACATAAATAAATAAGCGCATAAAACAAGTAGCCAATTCTTAAATAACCACCATGATCAAGCGTAATAATAAATATTTCCCGGTAATTTATTAAATTAATTATTTCAATTAACCACGGGGATATCTTTGAACATAAATAAATTACAATTAATTATTATGAACAGAAAAAAAAAACAGAAAATAAACAACATAATTCAAAATAACCAAAACCGAAGCTACTTTGTGGTAGAAAAATTATAAAATAATTGCACCGATTAACAACAGAAGAAGAAAAATGTATTAATATTTTTAATAAAACAACGCTTACTGCGTCGGACCACGTTGCCGATGACGGTCTCCGGAGGGCATGGTCTTGATGATGCGACGGCCTTCGCGGCGAATGACGTGCATTAGCTCCCTTAAACAAAAGCTAACCATCGTAATGAGCGACTTCCAGCACAGGCCTTATTTGTTTTCACCTGGCGTTGTTCCAGCGCACGGTGGCGACGATTTTCCGGAAGATCAACGCGGCTTCTTGAGCCGTCGCGTACGAACCGTATCGCTGACTGAAAAATACCAATTAAATCCTAACTGAAATCCGCACGAAGCCAAGCTACCGTAAATAATTATTCTAAAAATTTCCGCAAATGCTACAATATTTATAAAATAAAAACTGAGGCACATTCTGAGTAATTCCCGAAATATTCCTCTATTTAATTCTAATTTACCACCTTTTTATAAATAAACATAAGAAAATAAATTAAAAATAAAAGTCATTTAAAAAATTTAAAAATAAAAATTTAAAAATAAAAAGAATACTACAAATAAATATCAGGAAATTAAAAGGTGGAAATAAAAAAAAGAAGAAAAAAGTAAAAAACTCCATATTCGAATTCGGATCAAATTCCGTTTCGTTGCGAATCTGTGTTCAACGTCACGAAAACGCCAATACTGACCTGTATTTCAGCTTGTTGATGAAATTGTCCACGGTTTCCTGCAGCGTTTCGCCCAGCTGCGGGCCATCCGCGGCGGCATATCCCGAGGAACTGGCTGGAGGTCGCGGATGCTGCACGAGCGACGCTGGATACGCGAACGCTGCGTCGGCCATCATTCGCCACACACACTCACTCTCCGCAACGCCAACCGCGAAAATATCCTAGTCTGCAGATGGACGTGTTGTATAACTACAATGGCTCAAGAATAAACGATCAACGCATCATACTTTAAAATTTATTCCAGTATCAAAACCAAATCAAGCAATCAAATTATTTTATGAAAACGCCAGCAATATGTTTTCGTTTTACATCATTCACGTTGATTCACGAAAATGCCGTGCGTTGGTGGAACCAGTTGCTCAATTCCAATTCCACTTCCGTTTCCATTACATCAGCACGGCATCCATCTGCCACTCCAATGGAATTCTTTCAGAATTGGAATATCGCTGATTGGTGCCCATTTCCATTTCCGTTTCCACTGATCAGTACGGTGGTAATCACTAATCACCCAATTCCAAATGGAATTATTTTCTAATGTAATCCGAGCAAAATTTTCCTGTCCGTGTTTTGCCGTTAGCGGTTTGAATTTGTAGTTTGATTTCTTCCTTTCCCGACTTCTCACTGACTTTTACCAAAAACTTTCATCGAAGTTTTGCAAATCTCTGATGGTTAAAAATTCTCCATGGATTTCTGATATTGTTACTGGGGAAGTAAGGTTTGCTCTGTGAGAGAAACGCAGCAGAAACGGCTCTTCAATGACGCCGCTGGCGCGCTGCCTATGTCGTCAGCGCATCCTGCGTCCTTCCCCTTTCCCGGCGCCCCTCGCCACCCGCTCCCTCCACCCCCACCCCCAACCTACCGAACCCCGCCCCGATTATCCCCCACCGTGCCCTACAACCGCTACGGCGCCGCTTTCCGCTCGCACCTGTGCGGGCGCGTCAACCTCACGGATGTGGACGCCCAGCGCAGTATCTCCGTCTGCGGCTGGCTGCACAAGAAGCGCATGGACCACCGTTTCTGGCTGCTGCGCGACTGGAGCGGCACGCTGCAGGTGACGCTGGACGACCGGCAGCGAACGGAGTGGGCGGCGTGGCTGGGGGAGGTGGCGCTGGAGAGTGTGCTGCGCGTCAGCGGGGTGCCGCAACGGCGCCCGCCCGGGCAAGCCAATCCGCGGATGGCCACCGGGCAGCTGGAGCTGCGGGTGGAGCAGATGCAGGTGCTGAATCCGGCCGCGGCACGGCTGCCCTTCACGTGCGCGCAGTGGGAAGCGGCCGAGGCAAGTTGCGGAATTTTCGCGTTTTTTTCATTTTTTTTCGAGTTATTTTTCTTTTATTTTGTAATAAGTAATTTTATATTTTCTTTGTACGGTATTTTCAAATTAGTTTTCTTTGTTTTTATGTTTATTTCATATCCATATTATTTGCATTTATTTTGCATTTGTTTTGATTTAATTTCTACCTGAGCTTTAAATTTATTTCTCATTTTGTATGTATTTGTTCTTCGTTTTATTTGTGTTGATTTTGCGTTTTATTCGATTTATTTGTCATTTTATTTTGCAGTACAGTACTTTGCATTTATTTTGCATTTTTCTGTGTGTGGTTTAAATTTGTGAGCACTGTTTAAATTTGTTATTTGTATTATTTTCGATTTGGTTGAACTTTGTATGAATTTTATTTTTTTTTTGCCATCGAGTTTTTGTTTGTCGAGATTTATTTTAATTCGTTTCTGCAGTATTTTTCTGTTAATTTCATGTTATTTTTAATATAATTAATTTGTGTTTTACCTCTAATTTCATTGTATTGTACTTATTTTCATATTTATGTGCTTTTTTGTGTGTGTGTGAATTTTTTAATGTGTTTATTTTGTATCTGTGTTCATTTTTTATGTGTCGAGTTTTTCATTTGATTTCAATTTATGTTTTATTTAATTCGGCAGCATTTTCCCTAAAACAAATTAATAAATTTTAAAAATTAAACTGAATTTTTGCGCAGGTGGGTGAGCCGGTGCGGATGCAGTACCGCTACCTGGATCTGCGGCGCGCCGTCATGCAGCGCAACCTGCGTCTGCGCTCCTGGCTGCTGCAGCGTATGCGCCGCTTTTTACACGACCACGCCGGCTTCGTCGACGTGGACACGCCCTATTTATTCCGCGCCACGCCCGGCGGCGCCCAGGAATTCCCCGTGGCCAGCCAGCTGCCGGGGAAATTCTACTCCCTGGCGCAGAGTCCGCAGCAGTTCAAGCAGCTCCTCATGGTCGCCGGCGTCGATCGCTACTTCCAGGTGAGGGCCGACATTCACACCATTTTTTGCCGTTTTTTTTGAAGTTAAAAGAAAAATGATTTTATAAAGACTGATAAATTTTTTTAATTAATTTTCCGAATATTTTTAATAAATTTTTTAAAAACTACATTTATTTTTCATCCGTTTCCAACGCTCCAGCACCGTTTGAATCAGGAATCACCTTGATCGGTAACGAAATGGAATTTATTGTTTTTTTGAATATTTTTTTCCTGCTGTTAAATAAAGAAATTAAACGAACTAAGAATTTTTTGCTGCTGTATCGTTATTTCCACATGGTTATGTTCATAAAAAAAATGGGGAAAAATTGCGAAATAAAATGACAGAAAAATCATTGTAGGTAGCGCGCTGCTTCCGCGACGAGAGCAACAACCCGGAGAAGCAGCCCGAGTTCACGCAGCTGGACGTGGAGATGTCGTTCGTGGGGATGGAAGATGTGCTGGCGCTGGTGGAGGATTTATTGCGCTTTTCCTGGCCGGCGCCGGAAATTCTGGCCGAGGCGGCGAATTTCCCCTGGACCGACCGCGATGCGCTGCCACCGCCGGCCTTTCCTTTTCCCAGGTCAGCAAATTTATTTCTCCACTGCAGCAAACCATTTGTCAGAAATTATAGAAGAATTATGGGTAAAAAATGTCAGTTATTACAACTATGGAATATTTATGTGGTGTAGAACAAACATAAGAATTTTTACAAAGGAAAAAATTTGAAATTTCTTTGTAAACAAATTTAAGAAAGAAAATGTAATTTATACAGATAAATATCTGTGAAATTAAAAAAAAAAACGGAGCAAAATCGAAGTTAGCGAAAAATCTACTTCAGAAGAATGTAAGCAAAATCGCCCGCTGCACATATAAAAAATTAATTAATTTAACTCATTTTGTTAAGCGGATGGATTCCATTCAAAATGTTTTTGACTTGCAATTTAGCAAATTGGAATTTTGCTTTTAAAAAAATTCATTTATGCAGAAAAATGCCTGAACAATTTGAATTAAATTAAAATCAAACCAAATAATCTGCATTGAATTTTCCATGGGTTTAAAAATTCTGGAATTTTTTTAAAAAAATGTATAAATTTAGAAAATAAAGTAACATGATTAAAAGAGCAAAAATAAATTGCCTGCATTAATTACAGCGTGTGAATTTTAAAAAGGCGGCTAAATATGGAAAAATAAAATATGGAAAATTCAAAAATTTGGAAAAATACGAAAAAATAAAATGTGGAAAACTTAAAAAATTAAGTAGAGAAAAACTCAAAAATATAATATAGAAAATTCAAATAAAATATGGAAAAATTCCAAAAAATTGTTTAGAATGTCCTACAAGGACGCGATGACCTCCTACGGCACGGATAAACCCGACACCCGCTTCGCCTGGCACATCCGCGACATCACCCCCTGGGCACGCGACTACCGTCTCTTCGGGAACACCCCCCTGCACCCCGGGTCCACCGTCCGCGCCTTCGTCGCCCCGGGCGCCGCGCCCCTCTGCAAAAAGGCTTTTAAGGACGCCCTGGACACCCTCGTGAAACGGGAATACCCCGGGGTGCTGCTCAGCTTCCTCACGCTCAAACCCGACGGCTCGCTGTCCCGGGCGGCCCTCCCGCGGGAGGCGGCGGCCCAGCTGCACTCCCTGGTGGGCGGGATCCAGGGGGAGGATCTGGTGGTCGTTTGCGGTGGACCGGAGGAGCGCTGCTTGAAAGCCCTCGGGCGGTTACGGCTGGAGACGGCGGATTATGTGGAGAAAAACGGGAAGAGTGTCCGGGAGGATGCGTTTAAGTTCCTGTGGGTGGTGGATTTTCCGTTGTTCGCGCGGGCGGAGGAGGGGAGCGGGTGGGAGACGGTGCATCATCCGTTCACGGCGCCGCATCCCGAGGATGCGCATCTCCTGCAGGTGCGTTCCCGAAATTGAGATTTTTAGCGGAATATATTTTAAATTAATTTTTTTTAAATCGTTGTAATTTTTTTAAAATTTTTCTTATATGCGAGCGCTTCCCTGCGTCATTTCGGAAAATATTGTTTGTTGTTTTACTGGATAATTTAGGGGACTAAGTGATAAAATGTATGCATTTGATTTTATATTGATTTAGGAAGTTTTTCGAATATTCTGAATATTGTTTTATTTTTGAGGAATTTTTCTGTATAATTTTTTATTTTCATTTGCTGGTTTGCATGCTGTGTTCCGCCTAGCAAGGAACATTTTTTACTTACCCGTTCCACTGCCGGATTAGAAGAATTCCGTGGTAAAAAGCCCCGCAGGGAATTTAATATTGCTTTTGCAGCAGTTTTTTTTAAATCGCGATTATTTCTAGGAAATTTTCTGTATTATTCAGAATGTGTCCATTAATAATTGTTTTGTTTTTTTTAATTTTGCAAGTTTAATTTTTTATTTGCTGATTTGGAATTTACACCTTGCTTAACAGAAAGGTTATGGTTAATGTATTAAAAACCGGTTTGGACCGGCTGATTAGAATAATCACGGTTGCAAAAATGAACCTAAGAAACCTAAGGAACATTAATTTGTGCTTTCTTCAATAAAAAAATCCGCTTATCGACGGGTTTGTCTTGTAGGCCGGCGGGGATTTAAGCCGGATCCGCGGGCAGCACTACGACCTGGTGCTGAACGGCGCGGAGGTGGCCGGGGGCTCCATCCGGCTGGAGCGGGCCGCCGAGCAGCGCCACGTCCTGCAGCTGCTGCAGATCAACCCGGCGGACGTCGGGCATCTGCTGGCCGGCCTGGACAGCGGCTGCCCGCCCCACGGCGGCATCGCCCTGGGACTGGACCGGTTGGTATGCCTCCTGGCCCGCGCGAAGTCCATCCGCGACGTCATCGCCTTCCCCAAGACCGCGCAGGGCCGGGATCTCATGGCCGAGGCGCCCTGCAGTCTCCCGGGCAAAACCCTGCAGCTGTACCATCTGGCGGTGACGGCCAACACGGCCCCTGACCGCTCCCATGACGGAGGATGACGAATCCAGTTGGACGTTTCGTTTCTTAGTTGACGGTGTTCCAAGCTGTTGTTTTGTTGCGGTTTTCAGGGACTGGTTGACAGAATTGGACGTAAATGGAGACCGAAGATCCGCTGGTCATTGTACAAACGAGTTCTACCAACCCGGAATGCCAGCATTAAATAAAATCGATGTGATGTGTATACGAGTATGGACTATGTACGGCTCACTTAGTTCACAAATAAAACAACAAAATACGGTTGTAAACGGCTATGACAAGAATAGTTCCTCTAATTTCTCCTGATCCGGTATACAGAGTGTATTGTGCCCATCACGTACAGTAGGACCCGTTGTGCCCATTGTGCCCATTCTCGAGGCTTAGACCCGTTGTGAAAAGAAGTGAAATGAAATGGTGAAATAAAGTGAAATGAAATGAAACGTGAAATAAAAAATATACTGTTAGCCGCTAGATGAAATGGCACTACTTTTAGATCCGACCGCTGCCTGCCTCCGGCCGGACAGCGCGCTTTATGCGTCGCACAGAGCGGTGCCTCTTTGAATTTTGTATGGAGATCCGCTGCCGGAAAAAATCTTTCGCGCGTAATCGTCCGGTAGCGGCCGCGATGCCCGCATATGGTGTCCGATTTTATTGACCACCTTCTGAACTCCGTCGCCCCAGGGTCCGTATATTTTAAAAGCCGCGGGGATAAAGTTATACCGTGGCTGAAGCGGCACATGGACAATTTGTTGAACACCGAGACTTTGCTGACGACCTTCTGAATTCTGATGGCCGAAAAAATCAACTCCCGAAGCCCACTAAAAACCCAAGAAAATCTAAGATAACTCAACTTAAGATAACCTAAGATAAGTCCAAGATAACCTATGAAAAACCTAAAAAAACATGAACCTAAGCCTAACGCGACCAAAAAATTCACAACCGAGAATCCAAAAAGAACCCCGGACTTAATAAAACACCAAGAAATCTGACAATGTTAATCATCAACATATGTCGGTCAGCAACATTGTCGTGAAGCATAACGGAGATCCATAAACTGATGTCCTACCGCGTCGGTCTATCCCCTAAAGAGGAAAAGATGGAAATTATGTAAGGGAAATTAGGAAAAGATGGAAAGTAGGTAAGTGCTGCTGTATCGCACAATTCATAGACCAGTTAGTGAGCTGTACCCATGGTACGAATGACGATGCTGATGAAACGCAACAGACTCGCATTCGGATTGTCCAACGGAAACCAACAAGTATATTCAAAACTTCTCCGCATTTTATTCACAATCAATCCAACTTTCCAAGTCTCGCGTTCCGGAAGGAGTATTGCAGTAAATATCTCCCGGTGTTGGCTGCCATGGACAATGCAGGAGAGAGCTGCTGGCCCTGTCATGCAGTATCCACGACAGCCAACAGAGACGCTGGTCTTGGCTGGCGGTCAGCTGCACCGGTTCCGCGTGATCAGCGTGATGACAGTGCGGAGGTCGCGGGTGTAGACGGGGTTCCATGGGGGCTGTCATAAAATTTATCTGACGTCACGAAGAGCGTACGTCACGCTTTTCCAATTCCACAATCCCAATACCATTTCGCAGTGGTACTGGCGCTGGCGCTCGTGCAATTACTATGCGAACCTGTACATCAGGTACCCGGATTTGCACCGTTATCACGATGCAGAAGCGGGGATCCGATGTTAAGGTTCGAAAAGTACATATAGTGAAATCACTCAAAACTCGTGTTTTAAGACGTTATTCGATGCGCTGAGATACGTATGTGAAAACGTTCTGCGTGGGGCCATTGCCATTGGATCGACGCGTCATCGAACTGCGCCTGCATGGGCGTGAAATTTACCATCGCTAAAAATTTGTGATTTACTCCCGAAATTAATTAAGGGATTTGGCCCGGTACATAGTACCAAATTTGTATACATCCACGGCAACTTTCGCTGTCGCGCACTCCCACACACTTTTTTGCATTGCTTTATGATGTTTTATAGCCAAAGGATTCGCATACATAGGCGAATAAACCGTTTGTGCGCGCAACATCCGGTTCGGGAGTTATTAGTGAAACAAAATTCCAAAAGGTTAAACGCACGGAGGTGTACCAAAGTCTCATTATGAACCTATGCTCTTCAAATTTTGCACGGAAACGCACGTTACTATGTATGAAGATCGTTTTCGTACCAAACCAGCTTTCTACCATTTTTTTTTAAATTTTGAATTAATTTTTAAAATTTTTGAAATTTATTTTAAAATTTGAAAAAAATAGTAGAAAGCTGGTTTGGTACCAAAACGATCTTTACAATAATGTGCGTTTTCGTGCAAAATTTGAAGAGCATCGGTTCATAATGAGACTTTTGGTACACCTCCGCGCGTTTAACCTTTTGGAATTTTATTTCATTAACAACTCCCGAACCGGATGTTGCGCGCAAACGGATTTCACGCCTACGTATACAAATCCTTTGGATACAAAATGTCATAGAGCAATGCAAAAAAGTGTTTAGGAGTGCGTGACAGCGAAAGTTCCCGTGTATGTACCCGAATTTGGTACTATGTACCGGGCCAAATCCCTTAAGGAATTAACTATGAAATCGGAATATAATCTGGAAAGTAATCCGGAGAATTGGTGATATACTGTACGAGTACTACTCGTACTAATATCATTTTGAAAGTTAAGACTTTGATTACAGAGTAATTAATAAATTAGAGAACACGCGAAAAGCAATTATAAATGGAGAAAATTAAGAAGATATTAAGAAAAACAGCGGAAAGTTTGGTCATTTAAACGGATAACTATTTGGAACAGGTTCGACGTTATTTTGGAAATTATTTAAAAATACATACAATAAATTAGTTGTTTAGAAAGTACTAGTAACTGGGAAATTAACTTCCGAAGGAATATGTGAAAGGCAGAAGAGACTACGACTAAAGTTCCTTTAGTCGTATTCTCTTAAATATATTTTTTTATTCGGCATGCAGCAGCCACCGCCCATTGGTTCTGTACTGCATATATGTATATCCACAAATACAGGTTCTTCTGTGTTTTTCTTCTTTCTGTTGACCTTTTTCGGCAGCAGCAGTTGAGCAATGTGCAATTGGCAGAAAACATTAAGAACTGCTCACACCATAATAATTCTAATTCCATCCATAGAAACAGCTTGGCACTGAAACTTGCAAAAACAAATTAAACAACATCGCACTTCAGCCGAAGTTTTTCTGCGGCAGAACCACTACATTTGGAACGCACGAAGCAGTACTCTGTAACTTACAGAGTGTAAGCCAAGAGACACTACACAGGGCACTATGCCACATGGAAATCCCCACTGAACCAGCATATACCATAGGCGTATACCGGACATCTATCCCTGCTGTTCGTTTTCAACCAAGTGTGAACCCAGCCACAGTGAAACACCATTGCACCACCACCGAAATATTGCCCATTATATTAGGAGTACATTCATGTGCGAGCCGACATCCCGGTTAAATCTTGTCTGATGCAGATCAAGCAGATTAATGTTTTCTAAGCAGTTTACCATATTATTGTGGCTTATTGCTCGGTCCAGTGACATGCTTACCATGAGCGTAACATTGACGGCAGACCGTTTTCGAAAGCTAGCCAAGCTGTTGTTCCTAATCCAGACTTCAGTTTTGTTCTTATTTACTAACGTACGGAACGATTTAATTAAATTAGACATGCGATCTGGCCCCATGAAGATATGATATTCCCCGATATTTGGTAATCGTAAAAATATCTGCTTCGTGACTGACTTCGCATCTTCCTCCATCCTGCACAGTCTATTTCTCGCTAAAAGCGCTTAATAAGAAGTTCGCGTTCAGATGCTATAAGAGCAATTTTTTAGTTTGCCACACTTCCGTGCCCTGGCGTCGTGGTGCATGTTACATCATGGACTCATGGTTGGCCAATATTCATTATTCACAGTCAGCCACTTTTTACGACAATCCAGCGGTCGGTTGATGTGGCTTTGATACAGCAGGCGGCAGGATAAATTAATCAGCTGCTTGCAAAACGGCATTGGCAGTGCAGTGGAATGAATTCAACTGCAACGGCACGCATTCGGTTGAACAATTGGATCTGTCTCCTGAACCCTTACAAACGTTACAGCACACTTTTATTACAGTTACACTGACGCATACACACAATTGCCCATTAATTTTGCATACTGCAGTGTAAAACGTAAACGGGCCGCACACAAACACACAAGTAGAGGAGTCACATGTCGATACTCGTATGCATGTACGAGTACTCGTATGTACATACACCGTGCCTCGTTTAAAAGATCGGAGCCGCAGATTGGAAATTATTGTAATCCCGGCATTCCTTCAACCAGTGCTGGTACGAATACCTGATGCTGCAAACTGGATCATTGCGGATCATCAGTATGGATTAATCCTTCGCTCCGCAGGATTTCATCCGCTAACCGTCAACAACGTCCACCGTCTGTTGAGTGTCCATCTAAAAGCGTCCATGGAGCCGCTTCTGTTTACTAACAGCACCTTCACCGGAACTGGTCAAGCCAGCGGCAGCTTCACCTCACCGCTGGCTTGACCAGTTCCGGCGAAGGATGAAAGTGGATCGGCCAACGGCTGGATATTACCATGATCAAGAAACAGCTGCCCGGTGACTACAAGCCTGTCGACAAATTGAGCATGTAAAAGTACAGGTGGAGCGATATTAGCGCGAAGTTAGCGCTTGAATAATGGCCACTGCACTACGGTTATCGCACTGCGTAACTACGCTTCCCAGTTAGCTTCTCCCTTACTGCACCCGTGCACCAACCGTTTTCTAGCCAAGGCAGTTACAATTATTCTGACGAGGCGCATACCCCAACTCTTGATTCTCTGATCAACCTGTGCTTGGTGTCGTTAGATTCCTTAGAATTTTAGCAATCTTTTCCAAAAATCAACTTTTCCCCAGCTAAAGAACTGGGATTTAGAGATCTCTGAAAACCCATCGCACACATGATGGCTGACTTTGCAAAGAACGTCAGCAGACGCTGTTCCGACCGCAATACGATCTACGGCGTCCATTTACGGATGCGTGCTTACGCAACCGTCTTTTATGGAGATTACAAACTGCAGTGTTTGTCGATAGCTATCGCACCTTTTTACCCCATTGCGCGCACTAGCAATGACTGGCTGCATCGGCATCAATGCAACCGTGGACGATGGCGCGCGCGATAGGGCAAAAAGCCGAAACATCTATCGAGAAGCGCAATACAGAATCAACAGATTTGTAGCGAGACTAGTCGCAGGTACTGCGCACAAATGCGTATGGCGTATGCTGACGTGATGATCGAAGTCAGCCATCATGTATGCGCTAGTTTCTCAGAGATTTCTAAATCCCGGTTCTTTAGCTGGGGAAAAGTTGATTTTTGGAAAAGATTGCTTAATTTCTGCGGATTCTAACGATACCAAGCACATGTTGATCAGAGAATCAAGAGTTCGGGTATGCGCCTCGTGAATAGAATATCTGGCGTGCACCCAAGCCACCAGCCAGCAAAATGCGTGTTAGAAGATATAGCGCTAGTTTACCGTCAGCTCCGAATCGGTCCGGTTTTCGACCGGTCCGCGGTTCGGCTTGTAATCGGTTCGGTTTTCAGTCGGTTTGAACCGGACTGGAGCCGATTGTCCCCTTTCTTTGGTTTATTTTTCCCCACCCTCTTTTATTTATTCATGACATTTTATTTTATGGTATTTACAAGTGAAAATATAAATTATCAGGACCATTGGAGGCAGGACAGTTGTGCTTCTTACATAAATGATCCCAACGCGGATCAGAGAGAGGCTCAAAATCTCTAAGTTTACAGTTGCAGTAATAACACTGAACACAATCTTGTGTGCCAAAATGAAAAAATCCATCTCCAGCTAGTTCCATGGGTGAGGGTTTCAGATGTGGCCATCCTTTGAACGATTCCAAACGTGACTCTAAAGTGTCGTAGTTGCCGAAATCATCTATTTCGCGATTGGTTAGGGTGTTGCTGGCGTGTTCGGCAAGTTTATCGGCGAGCGTAATGCTGTTCTTGTATCCATCACACAGTTGTAGCCATGCCTGCGGTATACTTTTGAGACCGTGCCAAGCTCCGGCAATAGCACCCGCCAAGGTTGCAATTCCGTCAGTGCATCCACCAACCCGTATTGTAAGCGCCATGGTCGCTTCAAAAGCATTTTCAGGCGCCAGACTGGTTCCTTTTAGTACGCAGTAAATAGCCATAGGTACTGCTTCTAGTCCCGCGGAATCATTACCAAGGGCTTTCACCACGATATTTGTTTCTTGCGACAGCAGCGTTTTTAAAATGAACTAGTTTTGGTTGATACAGCTGAAGGTTAATGCCTGAGTCACACAGCGTGATTAGCATGTCCAGAAACTGTTCTGGAGTAAAGTAGGGGTATTGTAGGGCTACGGCAATAGCGTAGGCTTGAAGTTCACATGCTCCGTAAGCTTCCATTGCGGGATGTGTGAGTTCGGCAACGCTACGTACGTTGCGGATCATCAGCTCTGTCTGATGTCTAAAGTAAAGTGGGTACGCTGGAATCCACGCAGCTGGGCCGTATCCTTTGAGGAACGTTTTCGGTACAATGTTTTTCGGTAATGTGTCAAAGGTGTTGTAATTGCTCCACTTCCAGTGATGTATTATATCCTTAAGCTTCCCAAAAGCCGAGCGTATGACGGGATGTGCGCTGTAATAAGCTTCAACGCACGCTCGAGCGGCAGACACTGCATCATAACCCCCATCATCCAGCAATGCATTACCCAGCGCGTTTGTTAAGACGGTCTTCTCACGATAAGAGCGGTAGTCTCGTGTATCAACGAACAACTGCGCAACCTTGTGAACAATGCCATGATACGCCTTCAAGGGAACGCATAAGCATTCCCCCAGCATACCCCCAACTAAGCAACCACGAAATTGGTCCTTCTCCATTTTCCTTGCGAATGATAGATTTTCCAGTGCAACTCGAGTTTAAATATTCTATAGAATAAAGTTACTTTATTTACAACCAATCACCGCTCTCATTTCTAAAACATTTTTGAGTTTCCAAGCTACGTCACGTACGGTTTAGCCAATCGATAGGAGCTTACAGTATATAAGGGCGTAGCTATTTTTCGATTTTTCAGCCAATCATAGATGAAATAAAGTGTTTTTTTGTTTTGAATGACGTAAGTGTGAAAAAGGCGGAGTCTGATCGGAATTTACGACCAATGGGGTAAGCGGTTGGTTTTCTCAGACACAGCTGGTGAGTATAAAAGCGACGCGACTGGCCTTTTCCAAATCAGTCTGAAAAAAAGTTGAGAGCAAGTTTTTGCCATATCTCAACAGAAATGGATTTCGCACGCATTTTAGATGTTGTTGGTGATCATGATGGCTACACTGTGTACAAAGTCAATAGTGTGGTTAGCCTGTTCTGGAATGCTAAAGAAGTACGGGCATTTCTTGTGTTCGAAGCAAATGCGGATGCTGAGGGCTTGCGTAAAGCATGGAATAAAGGAATCCGATTCGGATACAATGAAATCACTGAATTGCTAAAGATCCTGAAGAGTGGACATTTGAAAGATTCGCTGGATAACGCAGCATCTGAAGGCAAACAGGAGAAAATGAAATTCGATGGCCCCGCTTGCCTGGAATTGACTTTGAAGGTGCACGAAAAGTACGGGCGCACAATCAGGTTTTCTCAGCCCGGGCGCTCTGTTCAGCTACCATACATGGGATTCATCGATGTGGCTCGAATCTTGGACGATAGCTTTAAAGCGCAATCTCTTATTGTTTAGCCGCTCTTCTCATGTTTTGTAACACTATAAAAATGTTGCTGTTGTTATTTTTGTTTGTTTTTTATTAGTCCCTTTTGTTATGAGAAAAAAAAGGCTGAAAAACGCCATTATTTGCGACAGTCTCAGCAGTGAAGTATATAAAGCCTTCTTGCTGACACTGTTGCAAGTAATGCGTTCAGTCATGGATATCCACAACATTATTCTGGCGGTACAGCTCAACGAGAAAGTTGATCTGCAGCATGTTTTAGAAGTTTTCGGGGAACATGCTACGAAGGTGAAAAATTTCAACGCAGTTAACATCAGACTTGTAGACCAGTCACATACATTCTGCCAGATCTTCCAGAATGGTAAGGTAATCGTAATAGGTGGCAAGTCCATAGAAGAATCAAATGGGCTATTAGAACAGTATTTGAGAATGTTGAGGGTAAACTGCATCGACGTGACTATTAAGGAGCGCTTTGTGGCAAATATAGTCTGTACGTATGCTTACAGTGAAATAATAAATTTAAATAAGCTGTATAGCCAGATTTTGAAAGAAAAGCCAACGGGTGTCGCATTTTTCTATGAACCTGAGCTTTTTCCAGCGATCAAACTGCGGTTTCCGTTATTGAAAACTACCGTAAACGTTTTCCATACTGGAAAGTGTGTGGTTCTCGGAGCGAGATCACTGTTGCAGATTCAACGCACAATTGAACAGATTAAAACCTCCTTGAAAAGTATACCACTACGGTGTGGAAAAGTGAAAAAATCTGATCGTTTCAAAAGCAACATTTGAGAGTTTTTGCAATTGAGTGCATTGTGAAGTGGCCGATAGTTAGCAGCACAAATCAGGAGAAATTAAAAATGGAAAAACTGAGTTTTGATTTCCGCTTTAAAACTCCCTGCGCGATATATATTTCTGGTCCAACTATGTCAGGAAAATCGACTTTTACAATGAAACTCTTGCGAAATCTTACGTAGAGTTTCAATCCACCCCCTGTTAGAATAGTATATGCTTATGGTACTTGGCAAGATGCCTTCCAGGATTTTGGAAAAGATATTGAACTTGTCCAAGGTCTTAATCCCATCGTAGAAGATGAGAATTTTTTCGACAAAGACGTCCCGAGCCTGCTAGTTTTAGATGATCTAATGGAGGAAATTGCTGGAACGCCAAGGTGTTCCTCGATTTTCACTCGCGACGTTCATCATAAAAATGTTTCTGTAATTTTTATATCTCAAAATTTATACAAACAAGGAAGGAGCATGCGTGATATCGCTCTGAATTCTCAGTACTTGGTAATTTTTAAATCAGTTCGCGATGTTCAGCAAGTTAAAACACTTGCACGTCAGTTAGGTATGCCACATATGCTGGAGGCCTACCGAAAGGCTATAAAGGAACCCTTTGGTTATTTACTGATAAACCTTAGACCCGAAGCTCCAGACAATGTTCGTCTTCAGTCGCACGTGTTTGAGTACAGACGCATATATGTAGAAAAATGAAACCAGAAGAAATTTTTCGACTTATTGAAGCGTTAAAGCTTCTGACACCACGTCAGAGAAGAAGCTTTTTCCAGCTGGCAACTAAACAACAAATAAGCGCAATCGAAGAAGCCTGCCTAAACCTAGTTAAGCAACCCACCGGTCTTAGCAAAATTGATTTAGCTCGGGCTCGAAAACATTCTTCAACAATCAAACGTCTAGCTGACCGCAGTACAGACCGTTCAAAGAAACGTAAAATATTGCAACAAAAAGGAGGATTTCTCAACGTTTTGCTTCCAGTATTAGGAACGTTAGTCTCCACTTTTCTAGCAAAATGAAGACGTACGTTTTAGTTCCCGAAACCGAGTTTTTAAAACAGAAGCATGCTCGGGAAGGTGTTCCCGCGCCGACTGCTTGGAAAAAGGCTCAAGACATTGGTCATGAAATTACACAGCAGCTCATGGCGAAGGCTGCTTTGGATTACCAGCGTTTAAACAATACGGGTAACGCTCCAGTCGCGACTCCATTGTTGGAAACAGTGCAAGTTGAATCTGGTGCTCCTGCTACCAATACATCACCCATAATGATTGATAAAAGTATACAAGCTCATTCTACAGGTGTTCTTAAAGATCAATATAGTCAAGCGGGTCCAAACGTAACCCATCAAGTTGTGCAGGCTGTTCCGACATTTCATGAACAGGGTACTCAAGCAACAGCCCCACCGTTAGTTGAATATAAGTATGTCGAGGTACCATCACAACCAATTGTACAATATGTACAAGTGCCTGGTGAGCCGCAAATACAAGTCGTTCCAAGCAAACCGGTAGTCAAACATGTTTATCGGAAACCGAAAAAACCCCCTTTGGTCAAAAAAGTCCATGTTAGACGCATTCCGAAATCCGATAACACTTTAAATGCCGCTATAGAATACGCTCCTACTCCGCCTAGTGTTCCGATAGTGGAATTTCCTGCTGATGGTGTGTTAGAATATCAAGTACCTGACAATGGATCCGTCCCGGCTGTGGAAAAAAACCAACTAGCTATTGAAGGGTTAAAAGCGCTTGCCGTTAAACCGAAAACTTCAAACCGGCTCCGGCAAAAGGACAAAGATCAGCAACTTGCTATTGAAGGGTCGAAGACGGTGGCAATTAAGCCAAAAACCTCTAACAAGCTCCAAAAGGCCACACCAAAACCTAAGCAAAGGGCTGCAATTGCTAGTGGTTCTCAAAGACTAGCAATAGAGGCCAGTGAGAAAGAGCAGGCAGCTATTACCGACACACCGCCGCTTAAGGCTTTAACATTCGAACAATCAAATAAAGCTGAAAGTTCAGGTCAGAACAAAATTCAGTTGAGAAAACGTAATAAACCGTCAGGACCTCCCGCTAAAAGACACAAAGGTGGTATACAAAGAGGTGGCTGGCTCTCGTACACATGATGAAGCCCACATTAGATGATTTGTATTTGAATCCTGTTTCTCAAGGAAGTTTAGGTGGCATAGACCGCTTGTACAAAGAAGCCAGGAAACATGGATATACACGAAAGCAAGTTAAGGCTTACTTAGAAACCAAAGACGCATATACACAACACAAACCTTTTCGGTCTAAGTTCAAACGCCGAAAAATTATTTCCGTTAATGTGGGTGACCAACATCAAATCGATCTTGTGGATTTTCAAAAATTTGCTAGTTATAACGATGGGTTTAAGTATATTCTTATGTGTATCGACTGCTTTTCTCGTTATGCATGGGCAGAGCCGGTTAAATCCAAACGGCCTGCTGATATTCGTGGAGCGCTTTTGAAAATATACAAGAGTGATTATCCTCCATTACGCGTTCAAAGCGATAATGGCAAGGAATTTGTTAGTAAAGACATGCGTAAGTTTTTTGAAGAATGTAATGTTACATTTTTTACAACAAAAAACGATGATGTAAAATGTGCGATGGTTGAACGTCTAAATCGTACCATTGAAGACCGGTTGTATGTGTTCATGACCGAAAACAACACATACCGATTCATAGATATCCTTCCTAAGGTTTTATCCGCTTACAATTCTACAAAACACTCGGCTACAGGAGTAGCCCCTAAAGACGTCGGTCCTGATGAAGCTGAGCAAATTCTCCAGAAGATGGTTGATGAACAAAAAGGTATGAAAAATCCAAAACCAACATTTTCTGTTGGTGATCATGTACGTTTGGCAAAAAAGAAACAGACATTTGAAAAAGGGTACGAGACTCGTTTCACAGAAGAAGTTTTTAAAATAACCCACGCTACACGAAGCGGGAGCCATTACCTTTACACAGTCGAAGATTTAAGTTTTATCCGGAAGAGTTATCTAAAGTCACAATGGCAGAAAAGCCATATCATAGGATCTCTAGGATATTAAGGGAAAGGAAACATAAAGGAAAAGTACAATACTTAGTACGTTGGTATGGATACGGTCCTGCTTATGACTCGTGGGAAAACAAAGAAGATTTGAAATGAGTTTTTGCATGACATTGCCGTCTTCGGCGTCAGAGGGGTTATACCCTGAAAACTGCCCTGGTAAATTTACAACGCTGCTCGCTAGACCTATAGATTTAGACGGTGCGTGGGAAGTAGGTCTTTCGGAAATTATTCTACCGCCTATGCGGATAAAGTTTAATACCGGATTATCCATTGCTGTCTCGCGTTACGGTATGCCGTCTAGAACTCATAGATTCGTCGATCAACATGCTTTTGAGGATGAAAATCATTTAATTCGGACGGTTAACAAACTGCTGAGGAAAACGTAGATGATAGGGACTCGAAAACCTACGGCCAGATAATAGCGAGTGGTCAAGCAGCTCAGTTAAACATCACGCCGGGCCTCGCTTTAACTTTTACGGGCTCCGAATACGCGCGCGCACTAGGTATACTACACCAGTACACATATAACAGCAGAGATGCTCTGTCTCATATGTTATATCCGGGACTGCATAATCGTCTCGTGCATGTGTATTGTGACGTGATTACACATGGGTTGGTAGGCGACTCAATGGTGCCTTTACTACGCACCTTATCGACTCAAGCGAATTCATTTCGAGAGACAGTAATTCGTTTTGAAAATCCGCATTATATGCCGCTAGCCTACCATACGTTTCAAACTATAGAAATAGCGATGCGCGATGATTTAGGGAAGGAGGTACTCTTTCATCCAGGTACATCAGTAATTAAATTACACTTTCGACCAAAGAAGCATTAAAATGGTTCTACAGGAGTTAAAATTTGACGAGCACCGCTACACCCAGATCTTCACCAAACAGCATGGGTACGGCATGCCATATTATCGTGGCGCACCCATGAAAGGTGGTAGTTTCTGGGGACGTGTGATTGGATTTGCAAAGGGTTTGTTCAGCAAAGCTGCGCCGCATATAAACAATTTAATTGCAACGGCCCAACCTCACATGAAAACAATGGCCAGCAAAGCTGTGGAATCCGTAATCGATAAAGCTGTTGAGCGTGTTAGCGAGAAATTACGCAACACGGCTCAACAACAGGGGTCGGGTATTAAGGGTCGTCGTCGAAAGAGAATGATCAAACCCACGAAACGTCAACGCGCAATAGACGCTATAAAAGACAAATTGTAACGATGGCTCTTATTGAAGCTGGCTCAGAACCCTCCATGCTTTTGGAAAGTCACTTGTTTTATCTTCCAGCTACGCTAACGGAAAGGTGGAATACACATGACTATGACTTGGGCCCGTCTCAAGCCGTAACCGACGATTCAAACGATATTGTATTTACAATTTCACCGTGTCAAACCGAGCTGATCAGCTTAGCTGACATTAGATTTTCATGTGATTTACACGTTACTAATTCTGCTGGTACTGTTCCAACAGAAAAAGACTGTCTTGCACCAATTAACAATATTTTGCATAGTTTATTTCAATCAGTTACGGTTTCATTGGGAGGTCGCAACATAACCGATAACAGTCCCTTGTATCACATTCGAGCGTACATTGAATCCCTTCTGGGTTTCACTGTTCAGGCTCAGAACAGTCAGTTGAGCCTGTGTGGATTTGCGTTGGACACTGACCTTGACAAAGACCCGTTATACATGAATGAGATAAATGGGGCAACAACATTTCATAGTAAGGGTGCCGAAACGCGAAGAACATGGTTGCAGACTTTCCGTCCGTTGCAGTTGTCTGGTAAACTACACTGCGATTTGTTCCAGCAAGACCGTCCACTAATTCCTGGTGTAGAGTTGAGCATTAAACTAATACGAAACAGGGCTAATCTTTGTTTTCTTACTGATAATGATCTAGCGGCTCCGAAGGCTTTTGCTATTCGAAACCCCAAGCTGAAAGTTCGAAAGTATGAACCTTCTCCAGACTTTTTAGCAGCCATGACAAAGCAACTAGTCACAACTAATGCAAAATATCACATCGAACGGGTTGCTTTAAGACAAACCACAATGCAATCAGGCCAGCAGCAACTATCCTGGGCGAATATTGTTATTGGACAGTTACCCAAGGTAATGTTCTTTGCAATGTCACCCAATCGCTCATTCGTTGGCGATTTTAAGTCAACTCCGTTCAATTTTCATCATTTCAACGTATCTAACTTAAGTGCTGAAATTGATGGACAGCTTTTTCCTACACGGGGGTACAACTTAGATTTCCAGAACGGTGCGTCAATTGAGGGTTATGAAGGGTTGTTAGATACTCTAGAGCGGCTGCATGAAGGTCATGGTGAACTACCGTTTGACAGGTCCGTATTTAACAAGGGTGGTTTCAATATTTTTGGGTTTGACTTCACTCGCGGCCACACGGGCAGAGGAGCCTTGTCACTGATAAGGCAAGGTAATTTAAACATCAATGTTAAATTTGCAAAACCGCTACCTGAAGGTATAGTTTGCATAGCTATGATGGTCTTCGATAACATTATCGAAATTAACAACAATCGCCAAGTACTTTTCGACTTTGCGCCATGAACAGCCTACAAATAGATTCAGCGCTGAAACAAGATCCTAACGTTCGCGACATTTTTGTCGGAGTATTTGCCAGTGATACGCTGCCAGTAAAAGAATTTCCAGGTGCATACATATCTAACACTCAACCGTCAGGTGCGGCGGGTGAACACTGGGTAGCATTTTATTGTACAAAACCCGGTACGATAGAGGTTTTTGATTCGTACGGAAAAAATCCCGGCGACTACTCAGATGACATTGAAAAATGGATAGACAATGACTTTGTTATAATGTCGAATACTGAGCGACAGAACACCGATAGTACTGTATGTGGTCAATATTGTATGTTTTTCGTTTTATTACGTTGCTACGGGTTTTCGTATAAAGACGTCATGTCTGCTCTCACTAAGCATAAAGGGGTGAATGATAAATTTGTATGTAAATTCATCAACAAGTTCTTCCGACTAAGGACTGTAGTCCGTGACGCAACATTTATACGCGACCTTATAAGAAATGGTTAAGCCGTTAGCTAAAAAAGCAGCATCAGTATTCTTTGCAGTACTGGTCACCATGCTGCTGGTAGTTTTCAATACTTTAGAAATCGTTTCCTATTTTATCAAGTCTGCTAATCGTACGCAGTTGGAAGAATCAAGAAAAATTACAAAAGAGGTGCTTGATGTGATGGTGAGCGACGAAGCGACGCAAACAGATTAGGTTTTCCCCTTTCTTTTATTGATTTTTTCCCCACCCTCTTTTTTCTATCGCGTGCCAAAAGGCAGCGTTGTAAAATCATCCAACATGATGCGCTTGTCGTAAACAAGCTTCAATTTCTTAGCTAACTGAACAGTATTAATTTCTTGGGTTTTTCCATTTCGTTTGATGTATTCTGGATATACAACCTGAACATGCCCATCCACACCATCCAGTAACCGCTTCAGCTGGTTAAAATCCAAGGCTTTTCCAGTCCGCGTCAGCTCCTTCGTGACCGAGTCCCAATCCAAAATATCTTCCGTAAATCCGTTCTGCATCATACCTTTCACTTTCAACTCAATGCGCCCCGTATCGGTTTCGTAGCTGTACACTTTTGGACCACAGGAGACAAATTTAACGATGTGATTCTCGCCAGCTTCTAGCTGGTTATCCCAGTCCCCAAGAATACTGCCGGTATCAGGAAGCCAGTCGCCAGGCCGGTGGATAAATATTACGGAATCCGTGTCGTAGTACAGCAGGCGCTCGCCCAACTTTTCCATGAGGGATAATAGTATAAGTCGCGCATGGCTGGTGGTGAAAGCGGCAATGACAACATTCGTACCGTTGCTGCCTTCATTGTAGTCATCCACTTTCGAGTGTGTTACCATCAGACACGTTGGGCTTACGCCATAGACATCATGTATTTCAATAGCTTTTGAACGACACAGATCAGAATACCGTTTGGGGTCGTAGACAAACTCCGTTGAGTTCATATCGCAACTTTGACCGGTTTTACCCCATAGACTGTTCACCACAATCTTGGTTGTGCTCTTCTTTCCAGCATCGAAAACCATAGCATCAGGATCCAAGGAAATGCCTTCGCGTTCTTTAACCGTCTGAATAAACTTGGCTTTCTTTTCATCGGTATCGCACCACGCAGGCCAACCACTGGCTTCCATTTTCACTTTTAAAAACTTGTCCATGTATGCCGCAAAGAGCTTGGTGTCAGACTGCGTCCAGTGCCACACTTCATACATTTCCACAACACGATACCCCACATCTATCGCATGATGTAGTTCCGGTGTCGCCCAAACCCCTTCGAAACAGCGATCATCGTCTGTATGCGCACAGCGGCTCGCCGCTTTTTCCATCGCGCATTTTTTGCACAGAACAAACATGAGCTTGCCGTTTATCGTGGCTGGTAAGACTGGATACAGGCATTGATCCGGAGCCGCTACCTTGCAGTAGACCAGTCCAAAATAATCTTTGGCATCCTTGAAATTGGACACGATTACTTCAGGATGGCCAACCGGGTATGCCTTGGTCTTGTTTACGAATGGGTACAAGCTAACAACGTCATAGTGCCTAATTTCTTCGTCATCTTTCACTTGGTAATACAAACGACTGGCATTCGTACCCTGACTACCCTGACTTTCAAGGAAGCGTTCGCGTTCCTGGAACTCTTCGTAAACTTCGCGCATTTTCTTCTTGGAGTATGGTACAACATCGTTTTCTTCAGTACAGAAAGGATGTCCATGGAAGACGCAGCCGTTATACTCGTAAACGGTTTGTGTCTCCTTGTCAAAACCGTCTACAAAGTATCGCCCAATTTTAACTTCTTTACCGTTCCGACCATGGCGTATACGGCCGTTTGCGCTCATGTTCTCCCATTCCAGCCATTGCGTGGCTTGAATACTAGTCCGTCGGTTTCGGTGCGGTCCGTGACTGGATAACGCGGCAACTTTGTTCTCGGGAAGGTGAAACATTCTCCAGTACCGGTAGCAGGCCGAAGGCATGGTCATACTTTCCATTGGATTCAGCGACGTCAGAGCTTGGTAATCGCTGATAAACTTTAACGCACACACACGCAAAACCGTAACATCGTTCGAGCAATATGTCATCATCTGCTCGCGAAAATTGAACACCCCATTGGCGGCCGCTTTAGCTTCAGCGTGCCACTTAAGAAATTCTTCTTTTTGCTTTCTTCGCATTCCATCAATCATATACTGTTCCGGCTCGGGCCAGGGCAAATCAGTTTTATCCCAGTTTTCAGGCTTATTAAATCGATGTGGGAAGTCGCCTTTCTGCACTTCGATTTCCAGGCCAACCGCTTTTGGTAACTGACTCAACTTCAAAGCCAGAAAGTTAAGGGTATCACGTGACCGGATCCCCAGTTTGCGGTACCGCAATTCCAACAACTGCGTCCCACGCTTGATGACCTCCACTCCTTTCAAACCATTGTCCAACATGTACTTCAGAACAAAATGTCCATCATAGCCTCGAAAATTGTGTGCTATGATAGTGAATCCCCGATGCTTTTCTTGAAACAGCCAGCGCCCAAATGCCTCATCAACTTCCGCATTCATCGGCTGACCATCTTCCGGAAAACGTACTTCCGAACCATCAGCATATTGCGCAACGATGCATGTGGGCACGTGACCATTCACTGGATCGTTGTAGGTTTCGTAATCGAAGAAAATGTATTTCATTTCTTCTTTCTGCCATGGTGGCGGTGCCTTGAGCGGCTTTATGTAGCACAAATGCGTAGCTTGGAGAAAAAAACCATTGCACGTGTTGCAATAAATTTCCCCGCACTGGTGTGTTACGTTTTGCCACGAATGGATAGGTTCACAAAAACACCGCATGTCTGGCAGATGAACATTTGCTCGCAATAATTCTTTCCATTTTTTCTTTTCTTCTTATGGATATCGTAACACTGTTGGTTGTGGAACCGACGGCTGCATTCAGTGCAGGAGATTGGATTGTCCACGAGACAGTCGCTCTTGTTGCGGTAGCACGACCTACATTTCCCCTCGCAACGATGACGTTCTTTATGATGATACGGTCGATCGCAATCATTGCAGAAGTAGGGTGAGCAGTAAAAGCCTGTCGCGGTTGTGACCAGGTCAAAATGCTCATTGTCCAGCAACAAAAAAATCTCCTGCATATCATGGGTTTTACGTTCGGGTACCCGTGCAATAATCATGTCGCCTTGATTGGCCGATATAACTTTAATTTGAAACTCGGGAAATTCATTTTCCTGTAGCACACCTAGGGCATCAAGGTCGCAGTAATGGCCAGGTTGCAGATCGCAGTTATTCATTATCTTGATGGCCTCCGCTTCCAAGCTGCGAGTGCGGTTAGCGCGAATATAATTGTTCCATTTATTCTTATGCTGCGGAACTTCAAGGTCATGCGTCAGGCGAAATTTCCCCAGGAACAACGCGGCAGGCAAGCACAGGTTATTTTCTACACGGACGCTTACAATGGATTTCTTGAAACGATTTCTGTCATGCTTAACATGCTGATGCCTGAGGAACCAGGATCCACCAGCCGGCATGATAGAACGCCAGATCCGTATGGTGAAAGAATCGTCAATCACCAGCTTCTGGCCGGAGTTCAGAAGCTCAATACGATGCATAAAAGCGGGTATGCTAAAGTCAGAGAGCTTTCGCATGGTTAAATAGAACGCTCTTTCAAGCCCATCCGATTTGAGAGCCACAACAACACGGTCCGTCGGGGCAAATTCTTTAAAGCACAAATCCATTATGACGCGCAGGATTTCCGGCATGATGAGCATGGTTTCTTCCTTTGCAAAAATTCGCGGTAGCGAGGCTATCTGGACACGGTATTTCTGTTCAGTGCTGTTGAAGGTTTTGAAAACGCGTTCCGACTCTTTGACCAATTGAAACAGACTTGAGAAATCGGGCAGCGATTCATCTCGGACCACATTTCCACCAGCTTGCGGCACTGGAGGATCTTCATACTGCCAGTCGTCCAGTTGCGCAAGAGCAAGAGCGGCAGCTAAAGATCCGGGGCTCAACTGATCAACCTGATCCAGGTGCAGCAAAGCCGTTGCTAGAGTCTGTTCATCGTGTTCATTGAACTCATTGGGATTAGCAATCATGTGATCAAAGGCTGCTTGATCTTCAACGGTTAACTGGTACGCATCATTAACTTGCTGCTGCTGCTGCTGCTGCTGCTCATCATCGACATCCATCCACGGCTCACTGAGAATGGCCGCAATAGCCGCATGATCAGAAGCAGTCAACTGATAAGTCATTTTTGCCAGACGGGAAAGATTAAAATGAAGAAAAGTCTCGTGCCGCGCGGCTTTTATACACGAGCTGAATTACTGTAGCGTGTGCTTATTGGTCTGATGTTTTCTGTAATACGATGTAATTGGTTAACACTGTTTAAGCCACACCTTTGGGCGTTCCAGTGGGCGCGAGTGGATACTTACCGGCGCTAGCAGCGCCGGTAAGTAACCGCTCGGCCTTTCTTTCGACATGTTTTAACGTGAAAAACTAACGAAAAAGAACCACGTTGTATTATTTCCACAGCAACAACAACAATCTCCATCAAAAACAGTCTACACCACAACATTGTAATTCCACTATTACTGTAACCATTATCCCACGGTATGCGGTATCAAATAAGAGGTATGAAAACTGTACTGCCATTATCCCATGGTATGTATTGTATGTAAAGACAAAGCCATAAAAGAAAAACACTACGACATTTTAGTTTTGCGTGTTCATCTCAGTCTCTTGCTTCTTGGCAGGCGGTTCCTCGGTGTCGTTGTCGTCGTCGTCGTCCGAATGCTTCCGTTTGTTGCCGCCTTCGACAGTGTCCACAGGCTCAGTGCCGTTCAGGTACTCGTCCAAGTCAATGTCTCCTACCAGGAGAGTGTCGTCCAATTCCTCTTCGGCTTCGGTCTCCGGAATCGCGTCGATTTCTCCTTCTTCAGCTTCAGTCGCCGGCTCACTCTCCAACGTGTCGTCTGCGAGAACGTGTTCACCTTCTTCTTCGTTTTCGTCACCCAGGTCGCTTTCAGCTTCATCCGACGGATCGCCCTCAAAGAAACCCGAGTCAAGCGAGTTGTCCGGGGCGCCAGCAACGCGTTCGTAGTAAAAGTCGTGCAGTCGCTTCTACAAAAATCAAGTAATGAATATAAATTGAATTTTGCACAGAAAAATACATCAACGGCGAGGGTTCTTACCATAAAATCAGTAGACGAAGAAACACGAGAAGGACGCCAGCATTGCGAGTGTAACGCTGAAGATCGAACCACATATTCTTCGCCTGCGAGTAGTACGTGTAGTAGGTGTGGATCTGGTCAAACTCAGTGCGTGAAGCCCAGTCCGAGATCAAATTGTTGGCTCGCTCTAAAATGTTAAGCATTTTGTAAGTGTTGGAACAGACAAACACAAAAATCTTAAAAAAAATTGGAAAATTCAGTGTCTCACCAATGTACTGTGCAAGTAGTGGAAATTCGTCAGGCAAATCCGGAGTGGGAACAACGAGCCGATAGTAGAAATCGTGAAGTTGCTTCTACATAGAAAATTTTGAAATTAGCAAAAAATCGTAAACCAAAATCAAAGTAGAATTAAGAAATGTAAATTCAGGTGAAGAATAAAATTTACAGTGGCTGCTTACCAGAAATTCAGCGACATGGAGAAACAAGACGAGAGCATCATAATGGCGGATGTAGTAAGCAAGGTCAATCCACAAAGCATAGGCTAAGTTGTAGTAGCCGGAATAACGCCGGATTCTGCGGCAGTGGTTGAGAGCCAACCAATCCGAAAACAATTCATTTGCGATCTCTAGAAGAAGCCGAGGTTTTCTTTAGGCAATAGAGTAATAACCGTGTTATAAAAAGCCTCAATACAAATTATGAAAGGTCACCCTTACTAATGTCAGAATATTAAATTTGAAAGTTATTAGTTACAAGTTATTAGTAATAAGTTATTAGTAGGTACTGTTTGAACTTACCAGTGTACTCTTCAAGCAGGGAAACTCGTCAGGAAAATCAGGAATAGCCATGGGGATGCTGAAGATCCAGTTGCAGTGGTGCGTAAAAGAAAACTGTCCGAATGATTTGATTTTGTGTTAGAGAAATCGACTTATATCCTCTGAGTTGGAACTCGACATTTTTTCTGGTGCGCAGCCATTGGCTGCAGGTGATTTGTAAACTCCCACTACCCTTGACCAGACTGATGTGGTCCGAAGCAGAGAGTTTTTGGTCTGGTGGACACTGGTTCTCTAACGATGTGGGTTGGGCTGTATGATACGTGGAGCTACCAAGGAAAATTCCTTTTGACCCATTCGGTAAGAAGGGACGAGGGGAGAACCATTGTAAGACTCCGGAAAAACCGTTTCTTAAACAATGGAAGTCGCGACGGAATCCGGGTCGCAGATATCAAGGTACCAGACCAAATCAAAAAGAGCGTGTAACCCAGATAAATAGGATTATGTCGGTACTAAAACAATGCAATCCTTGTCAGTGTCGCGACGAATCCGGAATATTAGCTAGGCAACAGGGCAAATGAACAGGAGCACGACAGCCATTATACCAAAATTCTCAAACAATAGAAACCAGGTCGCTGACGCGACTTATTCAGGATCTGTGATACGGATGCAGGGTAAATCAAATTGTCGCTTGACCTAGAAAAACAAGAACATAATGGCTCTTATCCGGGTCGCGAGACGGATTACTGTTTATTACTTGTCATCCAACCTCTTGTCATAGGTCTCCTCTCAACTTTCCTTTACTTCAACACATACCGAAAATTCCACAGAAACTTGTCTTTTCTCTTAACATTTGTACTAAGAAACTCAACCGTATGCTTCGTGCCTTGTTGGTTAAAACTTTTTCCTTACACGTATGTACGGGAAAAGTTAGGTTTAGTCTTACGAAGGAGAAAGAGCCTTAACCAGACCGACTGTAAGGAAACAAAAGGACATGTACAGTGAAAAATCTGGAAACGAAATTTTCGCTGATATAAACCAACTGCAGCCACAGTTAATCCATCAGTTGCTTGAGCAGCAGTTTTTGGACGCTTCTTGGATCTTTTTGTATTACCTTATAACAGCGCTGTATACTGTTCTGTTAGTAAGCTTAAGTTAACGAGTGACCTTTGCATAATGTCTTCCCGAGCAGATTCAGTAGCATCTACCGGATCTTCTTCATCCTCATTGTCCTACGCATCATCCACTTCCTCCGATGGCGTGTATCGACCATACAACTTGGTTGATCCTCGTTGTCCGTTTGCTAACGCTTGTCTGGAGATCGATCAGTTTTTTTATGTGCTCACTCATACGCCAACGACTGCAGAGCTGGCTGCCATCTCCAATAGAGCATTCGGTAAGACAATTTTCAAATTATTTTTTTTGTCTATTATTACAACAAAATTAAATTAAACAGAAATTGCTAACCGTATACGCCGTGATATGCTGGCCCGACGTCCAAACATAAGCGCCATGGATAATCTTCCTGATGCCTGGGTGCATGCTATCCATCTGGCTAATATGATTTTGGTAAGTTCCACGATAGATTTGGTTTAGTTTTTTGCCCCGCCTTCAAAGGAGTGATATATTTTGTTAGCAAAAATATATTGGCCGGATTCTTTATATAGTATAGTTTTATACCATTTACAGGAGACATTCAGTTTTTCCATGACGCCCGTCTTATTTCTTTGGTTGGTCCGTATGGTCCTTGCGCCGCCTACAATTCAGTCTACCAGTTTGGCGTGACCGGCACCGTACCGTTCATTGGTGAGAACCCTTAACCGCCTCGCAGCCTCCCGCACCGCCAAGTCCACCACCACCTACTGGCTTCTACACTCCAGCCAACGACTATTCTGCAGACAACACCCACCACATCCACACTCCAATCAACGACGGCGGCGTCTATACTGCCGCTTACGGCAGCGTCTACTCTCCGTTGCCTGACGACCATGAGCAAGAGCTAGCATTTTCCCTGCCACAACGTTCTCGCACTCCGGAACCGACCCAGATGGTGGAGTACAGTCCTGCTTCTCCTGACATGTCAACTTTGAGCCATTACCTTACGCAGCCAGCACATACCTCTCGTTGGAATGTTGCCCGCGTTGCCCGGGATCGAATGCCTTCACCGATTCGCACACAGCCCTTCAATTTGATTCGCTTGACGTCACCATCTTCTCCCAGTAGTCCATACCGCTCACGTCTGTTGGATGCGCCACGAGGTGGACGCCGCCGCTCTTCAACTCCACCGTCACCCACAGTGCCTTCCACGTCTGATGCTTTTACTACACCGACTCGCAATCCATGCCGATCACGCTTTGTAAATGCACCGCAACGCCGCCGCCGCCCGCCAACACCGTTCCATTCAACGACTCCGCGCGCATCAACGCCAGTACAAGACTATTCACCAGAGGACCAGACCGCCGTTGAAAGAATCAATAGCCTTCTTTCCCAACCTTTTATCCTTGACCAAATTAACCGCATCGCTAACTCACTCAGGGACCATTATCCGGAGGAAATTTACAGCCAGCCGACTACGCGAAAGCGCTCCACCAATTCGCCGAACGAATCAGACCCCCGCCGTCGCCGCTATAATTAACTCGCAATTTGCCTAATTTCTAATATTTCTTGTTTTTAAAAATTGTTTTGTTTGTTAGGAATCTCGGACTTGAACCATTGGTCACTGTCTTGTGTCTTTGTGGTAGAGGTTTAGCCTGGAACTAATGTTGTGGTATGTTGTACTACTGTTGTACTAATGTTGTACTAGCCAACTGTGTTATGTTGTAGTGGGTGGCGATTTGTATTAAACTACGTTAAACACAGTGTGTGGTGCCATGTATTAAACTATGCTGTCTAGCTTGTTTATAAGCACGAAGAAGCTCTGTCTAGCTTAATCATTAAATCAAGTTTTTAGTCTATCTGCACTGGTATAATTGTAACAAGGATAGGTCCGGCTGTATAGGTTAAGATACTATTACATTTTGTGCCCATTCATTAAGTAAAAGAATGTCACGATTAGCTCCGGTTAGCTTCCATGAATACGGAACTACCGTATTGTTTTATGAGATGAGTGGCATCGTTCTTTGAATATTAAATGCTTTTAATCCGGGTTCAACGTGTTTGTAGTCGGGAGTTTATTGTATATCAAATTATACACTAGCGGTCTATGGGTCAATAAAACAAAACCCTTTTATCAACAGAGGTTTCATTAGTATCCGGGTTAATAAGACAGCTAGTGACGTAACACAGTGGTCCGAGCGAAGCGAGAATACGCGCCCTCTCGGTGTGTGCGCGTGAAGCCGAAGCCCAATTTCAAGTCTGTGTAATAGATGGCTGTTGTATCAGTACGCTCGTATTAGTTTAAGCCCGCCCACATGGGTTCTCTCTGATATTAGCGCGTTTCAGTCACTCATTGTTTTAGGAACGGTTTTTATTGGTGGATTCCAAACTGAAGTACGTCCACGTAGGTTTCTCTCTGATATTAGCGCGTTTCAGTCACTCATTGTTTTAGGAACGATTTTTACTGGTTGATTGGAAACTGAAGTACGCCCACGGAGGTTTCTCTCTGATATTAGCACGTTCCAGTTACTTTCGGTAATACAAGCAACGTTGGTATTGTTCAGTGAAACGTTACGGTTGGTTACTAGTATATCAAATTATACACTAGCGGTCTATGGGTCAATAAAACAAAACCCTTTTATCAACAGAGGTTTCATTAGTATCCGGGTTAATAAGACAGCTAGTGACGTAACACAGTGGTCCGAGCGAAGCGAGAATACGCTCTCTGTGCGCGTGAAGCCTGCTGCGCTCGGCCGCGGCTTTGGCTTTGCGCGCGCGCCTCGAGGGCGCTTTATAATGGACCTATGGTACACATCTTTATAAAGTGTTTTTTTGTTTCTGCGACAAATCATTGAACCAGTATAACTATTTTTTAAACACAGTTTAATAGACCGACAACAGATTTCATTCAGAGTTCACATCAAGAAGTTATTGTTAGACATATTGTTATTGTTAACATTTTCTTAACAACATTGCACCCATCAACCGCAAGTTACATAAAAGCCATCATTAGCAAAATGGTTTAGCTAAGGTAACAACATGAAGAAGAGAAAACAATTCATCAGTCTAAGTAATAACCAAATGCGTTCAACCAGCCCTCCACTTCGGTCATACCAACTGTGTCCTCCATCGCACTGTTGTCCAATGAATACTGAGTAGACGCAAACGGCGGCTCGAATTCATCATCATCGATGTCTCCCAAGAATCCGTCGTCCATTTCATTACCGCCGTCTTCATCATTGTCCTCCATGTCGGTATCCTGGCCTCCGTCCAAACGACCGCTTCACCCCCATTATCCGACTCAAAGCAAAGCGTTTTCATACCTTCATCCGAACTGTCAGAGTCATCCAAAGTAATGACGGGCGGCTCTTCTTTGTCTTCAATGATGATAGGATTTTCGGCACTGCCAAGTGGATCGTCTTTCACGGTAATCACGGTTTGAGTGTTCGGGAACGTAAACTTCTGCGGAACGAGGATGCACTTTTTCACTGGCAATGGCGCCTTGAAGTGTGGAGACGGTGGAGTAGGAATAGTCGAAGGGACAGGCAGGGTGTCTTCAATGGTCGTACCGTCAGCGAACGTTGCCTGGAATGTAATAGTACCCGAGGAAACAATGCGGTGCTGGCTAACGGGAAACTCCATATGCAGAGTAGTCGGCTGGTCAGCTGTGACAGATACTGGGAATGGTTGAGTAGGCTCAGTGATGACAGCCGCCGGCAATGGTGGAGTAGGTTGAGGTGGCTCAGTGATGACAGCCGCCGGCAATGGTGGAGTAGGTTGAGGTGGCTCAGAGAAGACAGGTGGTGATGGTTGGGGGGTGGGCTCCCGCTGCCGGGTAAAATCGTAACCGCCAAAGTCCGGGGTTGGAGAACGGCTTGACGGTGGAGAGGGTGTCGGTGATTGGATTACCCGCTTGGCTTGGTTTTGCTTCTTCTTCGGCTTGGCTTTGAAGTGGATGGCTTCACTGATGATGAAGACTTGGCTTTGAGCTTCTCCTTCTTCTTTCGGTCACGCCCACACTGCCTGCCATTATGATGGGAACCGTATCCAGTTGTAAGTTGGTACGACGCGGATCGGGAACAATGTCACAACTCAAAAGGCAACCGACCACTAAACATATTATACGGATGTAGCATTATTTTTGTGAAATAAAATAAAAAGTCAATATACCTCCAACCGGTTGACCGCATGTAGCAAACGGTCTACCTCCTTTCCCGGCTTACTCCATGTACAGCTTCCGACAAACTTCTTGACACTTGCACACAGATCTAATAAATTAAATTTTCATTGTTTAAGTTTAACCCTTTTAACAAATATAAACGAAAACGTACCGATATTATACTGGGCACACTCCCGTTGCTCTTGCTCCGAAATATCGTCCCACTTGGTTTTCAACCCTTTGATTATAGCTACAAATAGTTTTCTCTTAGAAAAATACTATTAAATAATTTCGATAATAAAAAAATAAATTTATAAAAAATTTATGAAAGGGGATAAGACTTACCACACTGCTGGCGGCACCACTCCTGATAATCCGCAAGATACTTGAAGGGAGCCATGGAGCAAAAGATAAACTGAACTAACTAAAAATATAAGGGAGATCCTGGCAGGTATTCCAAGGTAGGTGGATTGGATTAAAAAAAACTTTGGAATGAAAAAATTTGCTTGGTCGCTGAGGTTTTATACTCAAAAAAAGTGTAGGTTTCAACTCTTAAAAGTTAACATAACGTATGAACTATTGTTTTAGTTACTTGTACTACGCAACCCGTTAACTGAACTCCGTTGACCAGACTAAAAATTGACGTTTAGACTAGTAACCAACCGTAACGTTTCACTGAACAATACCAACGTTACTTGTATTACCGAAAGTAACTGGAACGTGCTAATATCAGAGAGAAACCTACGTGGGCGTACTTCAGTTTCCAATCAACCAGTAAAAATCGTTCCTAAAACAATGAGTGACTGAAACGCGCTAATATCAGAGAGAAACCTACGTGGACGTACTTCAGTTTGGAATCCACCAATAAAAACCGTTCCTAAAACAATGAGTGACTGAAACGCGCTAATATCAGAGAGAACCCATGTGGGCGGGCTTAAACTAATACGAGCGTACTGATACAACAGCCATCTATTACACAGACTTGAAATTGGGCTTCGGCTTCACGCGCACACACCGAGAGGGCGCGCGTGGTCCTCGCTTCGCTCGGACCACTGTGTTACGTCACTAGCTGTCTTATTAACCCGGATACTAATGAAACCTCTGTTGATAAAAGGGTTTGTTTTATTGACCCATAGACCGCTAGTGTATAATTTGATATACAATAAACTCCCGACTACAAACACGTTGAACCCGGATTAAAAGCATTTAATATTCAAAGAACGATGCCACTCATCTCATAAAACAATACGGTAGTTCCGTATTCATGGAAGCTAACCGGAGCTAATCGTGACATTCTTTTACTTAATGAATGGGCACAAAATGTAATAGTATCTTAACCTATACAGCCGGACCTATCCTTGTTACAATTATACCAGTGCAGATAGACTAAAAACTTGATTTAATGATTAAGCTAGACAGAGCTTCTTCGTGCTTATAAACAAGCTAGACAGCATAGTTTAATACATGGCACCACACACTGTGTTTAACGTAGTTTAATACAAATCGCCACCCACTACAACATAACACAGTTGGCTAGTACAACATTAGTACAACAGTAGTACAACATACCACAACATTAGTTCCAGGCTAAACCTCTACCACAAAGACACAAGACAGTGACCAATAGTCCAAGTCTAATACTCCAAGTAATGCTGTACGTGGAGACGACGAATCCGACCCATACGATAATCTTGCAGTATAACTAGGGGTTGGGCTACACGGTGATGAACCAATAGCTGGCGAGCACACTGTGCTAGGTGTTTTGCCTTGAGTTGACACGACTGATAGATACTATATAAACGCTAGCATTTCAGTGCGGCAGTTCAGTTGGTAGCCAAAATGGATATGACACAGATGAGCAATCGCTTCGGGAGTTTTGAAAACTGGCCGGATCAGTCCCTTGCCCCTAAAGAACTGGCAAGCCAAGGGTTCTTTTATCAAGGGCAGCATGACGAAATCCACTGCGCATACTGTGGCTATATTATGGGTGACTGGGTGAACTCACGGTATAAACCATACTACCGACACCGTTTAGCACGTCCAGACTGTGTTAGGGCTATGGAGGAATCCGGATCAAGAAAACACATTCCGCACTCACCGGCAATGAAAGACTACAAGACACGCTTTGCTACTTACGCTGAATGGCCTGCTAACAAGCACCAGCAACCCAGAGATATGGCTGCAGCCGGCTTCTATTATGAAGGCCGAGATGACTGTGTTCGCTGCTTTCACTGTGGTGGTGCACTTCATGCTTGGGACAAAGATGATGTTCCGTGGGAAGAGCACGCTTGGACTTACCCGAAATGTCCGTATCTTGTACAAACAAAGGGCTCAGCATTCATCAACGATGTTCGTAAAAAACGCCAAGAAGCCGAAACAACATGTTGTGGATTAACACGAAAAGCTCAAGAACCTACAACTTCTGAAGACCCCAAAGAGAAATTACGCTGTAAAGTCTGCTAAGAAAATGATTCGGAAATCATGTTCAGACCATGCGGTCATTTAGTTTGCTGTGCAAAATGTTCAAGCAAGCTGCTGCTGTGCCCAATTTGTCGGGGTGTCATTTTCCATAAGTGCTGGGCTTTCTTCTGTTAGTTTTTATTGTCTGTATCATGCATGTTCATTCATGTTCATAGAAAAAGAGGGTGGGGAAAAATAAACCAAAGAAAGGGGACCAACCGGTTCAAACCGACTGAAAACCGAACCGATTACAAGCCGAACCGCGGACCGGTCGAAAACCGGACCGATTCGGAGCTGACGGTAAACTAGCGCTATATCTTCTCGTGTTACGTGGCTAAACCGGGTGGCGTGGCGCCGTAGTACGGAATTAAGCGTCACCCCGTCAGTTTCGAAAGTTATTTACTGTATTTACGAATTCTCGATCTGTCGACAGGCTTGTACTGCGTTGTACAAACTGACGATCTACGACCACAAGGCGTACTGGACAGTTTGTTTCTGACCTTTAGCGGACTTCTTTCCGGCTCGACACCTTATTTAAAGACGAAAAGCATGTACGGCCAGTTATAATTATTATTATTATTATTCTGCTAAGGCCACGCTCTATGGAAAAGTCTGGCTGCACTTCAATTAGACTCAGTAAACTTATTGACCAGATGCTCCGGTAAGTCCGGAGGTCCCGAAAAAAAAATGGAAGAAAAACGTAGATGTACATGATATCTCGTCACACCTACAGATAGTCGAATAGACGTCAGCATATAAAAAAGTTAAAGTGTCAAAAGTATGAAAAAAAGCGTTCAGTATTCGTATTTAAAGTATTGCAAGCTCTGATTGCATTGTTTTTTTTCTGGGACCCGTGGTCCAGTATCATCTTAATAACTTTTGTAAAAACTTTCACGTTTTTTCCGTTTTTTTGTGTGGCTGGAACATCTGTGAATTTTCTATCGCTTTCCTCGTGCGATTTACGTAGTTTAATTTTCCTTAAGTGAAAGACTGAAAGGTTACGGCTATGTACCTTTTTAACCCACGGAAACATCTAAGTTGCTTTTTTTATTTGTTAAATTTGCGCAGGCTGACAGGCGCTGCGCGTTGCACGTTGTGCTAGCTTGCAGTATCTGTACACAGAACAACTACAGTTTCCGTCCTCCGAAGTCGTGATAATCACTAAGTACTGGGAAACATGCACGTTGTCGTGCATTGACAGACCGGAGCGCAGCACCTTTATGCGAGTGATAAATAATTTTTAACGTCCTACCATTAGCACGTCCTACCATTAACACTTGACATATAATTATTAATTTCTAGTTAGCAACAAAAACAGCCAGCAACACTTTCCTAACGACCTTCCGTAACGGACAGAAATCAACGAAAGCTTAGTCTGGACTCTTAAATACACAGAACCTTCGCTACGCTCCGGTCGAATAGTTAATTTGCAGTCTTGCCTGATTCAGTTGCTAGATTTATGCACTTGCTTGAATCGAATACACTGAAATGAGTGAATGTGTACAGCACTGTTAATGTCGCGGTAGCTGTGCTAAATGGACAAGTCGACTGTCTGACAACACTTTTCTACTGTGCGGAAAAATACAACAATTTGACTGTTGCTACGGCACCGGACATCCGCTATAAGTATATAATAATGATACTGTACTTAAAATAAAAACTATGGAAAAATGCATATTGTCGTGCACTGGCCGACCCGGAGCGTAGTAGCTTTTTGGTTATGCGAGAGATAATTGATTTGTAACGTTCTACCAGTGGCACGCTTAATAATTGACCTATTTATCAGTTTTAACTCAGCAACAAAACCAGCCAGCCATACTATCGTAACGACCTTCCGTAACACCCTTTCTTAGCGGATAGAAATCAACAAAAAGCACTGGTTTTGAACATAGAAGACCTCCGCTACGCTCCGACATTAATTAAACTACAGTATACAGATTTTATAGATCTTGCCAAGCTTTATTGCGTGATTCTCATGGCAACAACCAAACACAATTGCTACACACAGCACACTCGTAAAACAGTCTTTTCTGTATTTTGTTTTCGGTCGCTAAACCGTCGGTTTATACGGTTGCCTAATATTTATTTACTGTAGAAAAGATGCCGAAAGAGTGATGATGCGCTGTCAAACAACGAAGATCCTGCTGAGATTCCCGGGAGAAGGACAATCCGTCACGCATCCGTCTGGTATTAAGAGGTCAGTTTTAGCTGCGCGGCCAGTCGTCGCCCCAGCCAGCGGGATATGAATCGATGGGATGAACAGTGTGCACGGTGTTAATTGGCGTTGGCTTACAATGAGCCAGATACTTTGAGATACTCTGGGATAGCCGTTTGTCCAGCACCGGCAGGAGAGTGTCCTGTCCATGAATGCCACATCCTGATCCTCCATACGGTGTCCAGCCCACCAGGATGACGAGCTGGACAGCGCAGCGCATCATGATCGTTGTTCTAATAATTATTCTCTCCGTTGGCTTTTTCGCATTAGCCCCGACTCTACCGACATTCAGCCAGTTCGCGCGTCATTTCAGCTATAGGCGATCAGCGCCACCCTGGAAGGACATGAATCCGGTAACCACTTTGAATAAGCCATTGTGCTAGTTCTGCCTTAACCACATTTCGGATGCGTTCCACATTACAAAACTTGGTATTCCTTAGTACTCTCGCATATATAACCTTGTCTAGAAACCTTACTTCGTTTTGTCTCATATTTCGGGTCACTTTAAAATGTATATACAACAAATAATACAAAGTATAAAAACGTATACTTGAAATGACCGAAACATGAGCCAAAACGAAGTACCAGTAACTATTCAGCAGACGATTTTTGCAAAGCTTAAGAGTATCGTGTCTCCGGCGGCCGGTGCGCGAATCCATAGGGTGACAATGTCGGCAACGCGATCAACGTCCCAGTATAGAACTTATAAAAAAACGTGTCACCTTTCATTGTAGAATTGTGCGTCCACCGAAGCCACCGCCCAAGAGCCGGACGCGGACATGGACCGGCTGCGTTGCGGCTTACTGCTGCGTATGTCTGGTCGGATCGCCGCGGCACAGCAATACCGTCAGCAGCGGCGCCAGGCGTTCCCGACGGTCTCCAACAGCACGCCCAGCGGTGCATCTCTGGCCCGATTCCTGACGTACAATTTCCGGCCGATCCTGGACGCGGGACTGGGCAATTTCTTGTTCCAGACGGCCACGCTGGTGGGCTGTGCGCACCACAACCACCGCATTCCGGTGCGGATTAGCCACGACCTGCGGATGGTCCTGTTCGAAGGAATGGATATCGACTACATGGACCCGTCCGTCCTCTTCCCGAACAATTCGCTGGCAGCGCAGACTCTGGGTAAGCGTGGATATAGATCTTCTTAAAACTTTGCTGTAAAAGTAACATGACTATAAAGTCGAAAGTGAACCAATATCAGATCCATAGCAATTTTTTCCGATTTTAAAATGAATTTCAAAAATTTTAATTCATTTTAAATTTATGGGAAAATGCTATGAACGTGAAATTAGTTCACTTTCGACTTATGACCATGCGCCTATTATAGCAAAGTTTCAAGAAGATCGGTTATAACCAGACTTTTGGTACACAACAATGCATTCAAACTTTTCGCCCATTTTAATACGCCATATCTCAGCAATCGGATGTTGCGCGCACAAACGGTTTTCAGAACAGCGTACACAATTCATTTAGCTTTAGAACGATATAAAGTAATACAAAGAAGTAATACGGAGTGCGCGAAAGCCAAAGTTTTAGCGTATGCGTCTCATTTTTGACGCTATGTATCGGGCCATTTTCCTTACGACTTATGACGCTGTTTGTTTAGGCGACTTGGGTCCGGGAAAGTTCACTCCCGTCTTCCACAACATCAGTTCGCGCTTTCCCCACGACGCCGCGGCGTTATCCGGGTACGGGCAATCCTGGAAGTATTTCCACGGTGTCGCCCCCGAGATCCGCGCGCTGTTGACCTTAAAGGAAGCCATTCAACGGCAAGCCATCAACGCCATTCTGGAGGGTCTGCAGAGCCTGCGCCTTCGTGGCACCCTGAGTCGCGGTAGTCACAACCAGCAGCCGGTGCGCGTGGGGATCCACGTGCGCCGCGGCGACATCGTCAACAACGCCGGGTTCGCCGCGCACGGCCACGTGGCCGCCACGGAGGAGTACCTACTGCGCATGGCGCTGCGCATGCAACGCCGCTACCCGCACGCCGTCTTCTTCGTCCTCAGCAACGACCTGGAATACTGCCGTCGGCTCTTCCGCGAACCCAACGTCGTTTTCGTCGCCGGGAAGCCGGCCACCGTGGACCTGGCCGTCATGACCTTTATGGATGTGCTGGTGCTGAGTGTGGGCAGTTATGGATGGTGGGCGGCGTACCTGAGCGACGCGCAGGAGGTCGTCTATTTCAAGGACTGGCCGCGCAATGGCAGTGAGTTTGCGCGGGGCCTGGCGGCGGAAGACTACTTCCTCCCGGCATGGCACGCTGAGAATTAGCCGGGTAACTGCTCAGTCAGCGCCAGCAATCACCAACGACAGATCCTTTCAACTACGTCGCCGTCTGGTGTCTATGGCATACTGCTTCGCGCTTTTGAAATAATCGTTCTACTAAAGTCTGATGCTCGTAATGTTTGTTTTTACAAGTTTCAGTGCTAAAGCTGTTGTTACGGGGAATTAGAATTATTATGCTACGAGCAGTTTTTATTGTTTTTTTGCCAGATGCACATTGCTCAGTTGCTGCTGCCGAAAACAAAGGTCAGCCGAAAGAAGAAAAACGTAGAAAAAAATGTGTTTGCGGATAGGTCGTACAAGTACGGTGCGTCTGTACGCAGTACAGGTACTGATGGTCGTGCATAATTGTGCTATACATAATACATAACGTACATATATAGGGGGAAAAAAGTCTAGCCGAACCAGTCCCTTGCACTTCTGATGTAAGCCAGCTGGTGGTTTACGTTGTGGCTTGACAGTGTTCTATGTAGAGCGCTGCTTTTAAGGCTGTGCGGGCGGCATTGACGGTACATGTGGTTTTAGCTGCACCAGGCTGTAATACAGTTTTAGCCTGCTTACCTGCAGGTTGTACGAGTGCTGCTTACCTGTTATCAGTACGTGCAAGCTAAAGAAGAAGGTCTGTATTGTAAGCGTACATTTTACGGAAAAGGCTACTCGTATGGTCGTTTAAGTGAAACACTACCCGTACGGTCGTTCGGTTGGCCACCTATGGCAAGTGAATGGGCGATGATCGTTTAAGTGAAACACCCGAAATAACATTTTCCACAAACCGATTTTCTTACGGATTTTTTCCTCTTCCAATTACACAGGATGTACCCTTTACAGAGGACTTGAAAATTTTAAAAATGCTTGAACCGTTTTCTTTACAAATGAGACGTAAAGAAATCAGTGACGACAGCGCTTTAGCCGCGCCACGAGTGCCACTGCACTACGCTCAAATATTTGCAATCACCGCCATCCATGGGGGGCTGTTAATTCAGTTTAAGCAAATTTAAGTTCAGTTGAATTTTTTTCTTCGTTTGTTTGAAGTTGGTGTCTTCAAACTGTATTTGGTCTATTTAGACCAAAACTAATAGTTTTGATCTAAATAGACATCTTACACCGCGATGGGACTGCCACCCATGGATGGCGGTTACTGCAAATATTTGAGCATAGTGCAGTGGCACTCGTGGCGTGGCTAAAGCGCTTTCGTCACTGATTTCTTTACGTCTCATTTGAAAGAAAACGGTTCAAGCATTTTTAAAAATTTCAAGTACTCTGTAAAGGGTACATCCTGTGTAATCGGAAGAGGAAAAAATCCGTAAGAAAATCGGTCGAAAATGTTATTTCGGGTGTTTCACTTAAACGACCATCGCTCATTCACTTACCATAGTGTTTCACTTAAACGACCATACGAGTAGTTTAACAAGTATTAATGCTGACAACCGCGTAACAATTGTTGCGGGTAGATAGTAAATTAATTAATTGAATTAAGTTACGTTCGTTGACCTTAAGTTACAAAATAGTTCAACATTCTGTATAAAGCGGTTGCAAACATCGAAAGTCCTAAGTTGTATATTTTCGACCGATTGCGTCTTCGGTTCGCACAATGTTGGAAACAAAATAAAAGAAAGATGGTGTGTTTGCGGACCACATTACCTAATACTGAATTGGTTCATTGGGAAGAGCGGCATCATGTTTGCAAACCGCCTTATACAAAACGCTGAATTATTTACTCCGTTAACGCGAACCCTGGAATCCCTTAGGCGCATCGCAAAGCAAACTGTACCGCTGTCCCCCGATCCGTTCGTCGTAGCTCCATCTCGCGTCTCGAGCAACGTTTTCCGCAAATTAATTAATTAATTAGCCGATATATTTAATTCATCGGCCCCGGTGTTTGGTCTGTCAGGTGTTGCTGCGACGCGTCCGTTGTCGTTACCGAGCTTACGTTGACAGCACGCAATTCCCGCAACAGGATGCGAGCTGCACTTCGGTTTGTTTAGCTAGGAAGTTCTGCCTTTCTGCGCGGCTGTTGACAATGTGGCTCTTGTGTATTGTGGTGATACAATTATTACAGCAGTAGCCGGTTCGGCTGCTGTGTATTGTAGTGGATTGATTAATTTCGCTATCTGTCTGCTGTTAGTGACATTTATGACAATTTTCTTACCGCTGTCTAGCTGAATGACAAAATGTTTACCCGGCAATCTGTTGAAACGACAACTCGATGATCGACATGTACATGTCCAGTGTTTAACAACTAGTCGTCCATGTTGCTGGACGACTAGTTGCTGAACATTCTGAATTGATGGTATTCTGAATCCTGAATCTTGGTGATATTCTGAATTTCTGGCGGCTTAAGGAAACACAAGAAGAGCATGGAAAAAATAAGAAAGCATAAGAAAACATAAGAAGCCTAACAATAACATTAAATTAAAAAAAAAACCGAAAAGCATAGGAAACATAAGAAAAACGTAAGAAAACTACTACGAAAGCTACGAAAGTATAGCAATCTAAGAAACTTAAGAGAACCTATGGTCTAAGAAACACGAAACACGTATATTTGTACAACCAAAGAAAAAAGATAGCAAAAAACCAAAAACCGGGCTGATACGCAAGCTGTCGGCCAATGGATATAATACTTAGTAACTTCATCAAGATCGTCGAGCAGCAAAATTTGTAGAAAACCGAATGGTTGGTGAATGGTGAGCAATCTGTGGGTAGTCAGTGTCACGAGTACGACTGGTTGAAGTACATTTTGTATGGACAGTTATACTTTGATGTGGTTTGCAACGGAAGGAAGTGGCCAGAAAGTATCAGCCAATTAGTAAAGTGTTAAGTGTACTTTGATCTCTCATAAAACAATCAATAAAATGTTGTCTCATGGTTTGTCTATGAGTGTTTTAAGTTGAAGGCGTGTTCTGTCATCTTTCATATTTTGGATCAGAAATCGCTTCTGAGTGCTTGAGGAGAAGAACTCCTTGTGAATGAATTAATGTCATCTTGCATAGCTAGCAGCTCTGGAATATCTGGTCTTGGGAAGTGTTCTCTGGCATATCTTCTTGTCCTAGATGTTGTTGCACTGTTAGTCTGAATGAGTCTGTATAAAGGTCACCGTTAGCAGAACGATTGGGTTAGCGTCGTGCCTGAGTTAGCTGTTTAGTAAGGTCATTCACCACCATAAACCATCAGTAGCTTTACCCTATCTGACATGGAGGCATTTGGTGGTGAAAGTCATTCTATGTGTTTTTACGCGCGGTTGTGTGGTTTATCGAGTCGACTAAATGCAATAGTCATTGTTACCTGTCCGATTTCACCTGTGCGATTTTACCTGTGAACCCGGATCGCCTGCCTGTTACCGGTCTACAGTGGGATACCTTTGTGTTTGTTCTTGCGGATTGGATGCAGCTGGATGCCGGCGAGCACGGTGCCAACCGGGTGACGCGGGTGAATTCGCGGTTGAAGAACCACACGGATTTTGTAAGTGGCAGATCGATAGCCGTGTCTAGTGAAGCATGCTGTTTAATTTTGTTGCGATGAGTCATTTCTCCCTGCGTTAAAAAAATTGTTCCGTTTTGCACGATATTGCATGGAATGTGGTTACTACGTGACTTTTAATGGAACACCAGCGTGAATGGTATCGGTTAACTTTCGTTCTTGATACCGGGTTACGATTCAGTAAGATAGAAGTCAGCGTTAAAAGTAATGGGATACAGCAGTTGGTGCATTACGTAGGTAACATTTGTTCTTATGTCCCATGTGTACAAAGAGTCGAAGTTTTTAACCCAGACGGAAGTGTGGGAACGATATACCCATTGAGATAGAAAGAGGTACAAGGTCAACGAACAGTAATTATTATGCTAATCATAACTTTCGTTTAACTACAATAGCTGTGCTAGTCTGTGTAACCCGCCGACATACCATGCGTTTGTCAGCTGTTGTTTATCGGCTTGTACCGTAGATGTGATGAAACTCTTGTGGCCTCGTTGTTGCTTTCGTAACGTTCGCGGCCGGTATTTTATTGGGCGTGACCGGCAATATTATTTGCCGGTAACCTGATGTAGTTAACAGCATGCAAGTACACGTTTCAGCATTGTTGGGCAGCGTTTTGTTTAATGCATCAACTTTATAGTAAACAGTGTCAGTTACCGGCACTTGCTTATGTAAGTGATAACTTTTGTTGAGCAAAAAAAAAGCTGAGTTTCCTCTGTATTTCTGTTCACTGTGTAAGTCTGTACTGCCGTGTTCATCCTGGCTTGTGCACATGTACACGCGCGGCGCAATCTCGTAGCTGTTGTTGGTACATAAATACCGGTACAACGGGTACATACCTTTTGTTGTGTACTCTGTACATGTGATTTATTAACATGCACGGCAATGCCAATATACTCGTACCAGTTGTAATGATAATTTAGCTCTGCTTTAAGTAATAATTCTAATGATAATTGTAACTGTTAACCTTGAATTACAATGGCTAATAATAGCAATAAGCTATGCCTGCTACAAGAAGCACCTTACCGTTAACACATGTGAGTGAAAGGGAGCTTGTTGATAAAAGCGAAAAAGCCATAAAAGTAGAAGTAACAAAGTGAAGCCGATTACCAGTAAAGAGCCGGTTACAGGCGCGAGCAAGGTTACAACCAATGATCTGAATAGTACGGTTACTGGGAATAACAACGAGTTTCTTAATTCTCAGGATAACGATATTTTGCCGGTTACTGCAAACCTAGAGTTGTTTGAGGAGAGAAAATTTGTTGGTGCAGTTGTACAGAACAAAATGGATGCAGCTGCAGTAAACAAATTAGCTGATGCTTTAAATAAATTAAATCCTGCCAAAGTCGACCGGAAGGTTAACCTTGCAGATTTGCCGTCATTTTCTGGGCAAGACTCAGAATCGGCGGCAGATTTTCTGATAAAATTCAAACTTTTTGGTGAATATTTCGAATGGGATAATGAAAAGTTGAAAGAAATGTTTCCGATGCGGTTAAACAAAGACGCTTTAAAATGGTTTATTACGAATAAAACTAAGCTACCAGACTGGGATGAAACTGAGAAAGAGTTTCTTAAAGTGTTTGGCAAAAGTGCGTACGACCTTGATCTGCAATCACTAAGCTTTTCTAATAATCCATTACAAAATCCTCTGGGTTACGTTTTCGAGATTCTCGATTACCTTCGCATAACAAACCCTCTTGCAACAGAGCAGGAAAAAAGTACGCGTGATTTTGAGCACATGCCACCTGAACTGAAAGCAGCAGTTATCGAAGACAGACCAGATACTGTTGATAGGTTTGTTGAGAGGCTTAAAGACATTAAAAGAAAACAACAGTACTTGTCGGTTGTCGGTAAACATGATACATCGATAAAAAAACTAACGTGGCAATAAGTCCGAAATGTAATGAGAAAGTACGGTATACAAAGTAGCGCAGGTGTAAAACTAAAGAATAATAATAATTAATGATCGTCGATCAATTTTTTGCGTGTTAGTTCAAAGCCTTTAAAAATAAAAACTATGACAGTAAGGCAACAGGCGGACAGTATGGAGTATATTAGTTATAGCTGTGTGTTGAAAATAAAATTTTTCTTTGAGTGAATAAAGTTGTATTATTCATTTTAGCCATGGACAGTCAGGGCCCTGGTCTGTAAATGGTGCATTTTCAAAATATACAAACAAAATTGTGTATGATGATGATGTAAGAAATGAGATTTTTGTGAGGAATTTAGAGAGTTGATAGTGTTAAATTAATGATTTATTTTGCCGCCTGTTGTCTATAAATTTTTATCTGTCAGTAATGATTTTGCAGTCTAAACATCAGCTAATTCAGAATGTTGCTACAAATTTTTGAAAAACTGTGGTAAAATACCGTTACTTTCACTGAAACTAAGGTACAAGTAAGTTCCTGTTTAGTTATCCAATCGTTTTTAACTGGCCATGGGGGAAGCCCTAATAGTCGGTTACTTTAGTCATAGTTTATTGTATACCTGCTTTCAACAAATTGTATATTGGAAGGCTCCTAAAATTTGCAATTTGCCAAGCAAAGTGGAACAATTACTTGTATTTATTTAATCGGTGATTATTGTCAATAGAACTAGAATTTATTCACCTAAAAACAAATAAAAATGTCAAAATTTGTGATCTGTATAAATCTATGGTTAGAAATTAAAATTCACAGACAGCGCAATTGTACGACTAACCTTTTAATGATTTGTGTAACTGACTATAATACAGTGGTCTATTTCTCACTTTTCCAAACACGCGGAACTGTCTGTATGTTCCATGCATCCAAAACTGCGTGTAGGACGCACAAAATAAAAAAACAGGCTTGTGCGAATATATTACAGCGGCAGCAGTAAATGCGGTGCAATGCGCTCGTATGTTGTCAGATGTCTGCACTGACTCAGACGTTACGCATTGAAGCGTAACGCACTGAACCACCAAGTTGCCGGCATGTGACTAAAGTTCGATTACTCATGTTGCATTAATAAACCTTTCTGTTTCCTTGGTTTTAACGCGGGCGCATTATGCTTGGTTAAATGTTGGTTTCAAGTTACATCAACCACATTTTGGTTAAGATGGCATTTTCTTCTGTTTCATTTTGCGTTTTTTTTCAAAGTGAAAATTGCATCTTCGTTTGGTTTGCACCATGTGTTGTGTTGTCGCATGTATTCATGTTCAATACAGTGTACATTTCTGTTTTTCTTTGTCTGTTTTCTTTGAGTTGCAGGACTGCAGTTTTATTGGTTTCCGTTTCCCTAGTTTTGCATGCACGGCTATATCGATCGATTTTTCGTATGAGCGCCTTGTGCGGCCCGAAGCGCCAAGGTTGGGTGGAATGTTTTTGCAGTCACCGCAGATGAGAATGAGCCAGCAGATCAATGACCTGCAGCGAGGACAGCATAAGTAAAGAGCCCTGCTGTTCAATGTGAGATGCGTTCGTCGATAATGAACTGGATAAATCGCGACATGCCACGTGCAGTAAATATACTGGATGCAACACAATTATGCAGCTTTATCCGCTACTGAAGCGTGCTGTTCTGACCGTGAATGGACCGATAAGGGATGTTTTTGTCGAATAATTCAGCGCAGATTGGTCCAGCGTCTGCGGACACACTAACTTTTGCCAAAGCGGAATTCACCAAAGCCTAAGAAGGTGCGCGTGATCTTTGCAGTAGATGCAGTGTGGATGCGGAGTGGACAGCATGATGTGGATACGGAGTGACAGCTGATGCTGATTGCGAAGTGGGATTGGATTTGGTTAACGGGTTGGTCGAGAGCGCCCGTAGTATGGAAACGGGGTGGTCATTAGCGCCCATGTTGAAGTGCGTATATGTTTTGGGAGAGATATCAGGTTGGCTGTCGGCGCCTGGTATTTTGTGAATGCGCTGCGGCATATCATGTGTGCCGCGGAAGTTCTCTCATCAGTTATTGCTATCGCTTTTACACCTATGGATGGTCTGAGTCTGTACCGCTACCTGTTGTGGTACTACCTGACGTTATTTTTCGTGACCTTTCCTGATGTTAACTGTGGTGCCATCAATGGACATTTCCTGTCCTAATCTTATTTCAAATTTCAACATCGTATTATGTTCCTGACCTGACCACGTGCCACCACCTGTCAGCTGTATTACGCCAGGAGTTTTACCCGGGGCCTCCATGTAGCCAACGGTTCTCGTGGCTGTAAGTCAGCTGTCTTAAGTTTCGTCAGCAATGGATGTTCGGATGGATCCTGTGGACGTTCGTGCCGAGGACGTCACGGTCCAAAGAAGGAGCGTGTCACGAGTACGACTGGTTGAAGTACATTTTGTATGGACAGTTATACTTTGATGTGGTTTGCAACGGAAGGAAGTGGCCAGAAAGTATCAGCCAATTAGTAAAGTGTTAAGTGTACTTTGATCTCTCATAAAACAATCAATAAAATGTTGTCTCATGGTTTGTCTATGAGTGTTTTTAAGTTGAAGGCGTGTTCTGTCATCTTTCATATTTTGGATCAGAAATCGCTTCTGAGTGCTTGAGGGAGAAGAACTCCTTGTGAATGAATTAATGTCATCTTGCATAGCTAGCAGCTCTGGAATATCTGGTCTTGGGAAGTGTTCTCTGGCATATCTTCTTGTCCTAGATGTTGTTGCACTGTTAGTCTGAATGAGTCTGTATAAAGGTCACCGTTAGCAGAACGATTGGGTTAGCGTCGTGCCTGAGTTAGCTGTTTAGTAAAGGTCATTCACCACCATAAACCATCAGTAGCTTTACCCTATCTGACATCAGGTTGTTTTAAACAGCAATGTGTCGGTCAGCAAATTGTCAGCAAGTGTTTATTCCATTGCGATTACGCAACGTAACTCAAGGTCATCGCAACAATAGAATATTAGCAGTGTTGTTTTACTTGTAAAAGCAAATAGTAAACCTTACACATTCTGGTGAGCCGTTTTTGTGGTTTACTATTGAAATAAATAGTAAATAGACCGCGAAAAAGAAAAGTAAATGGTAAGTAAAAGTTAGAGAGCAGATGGACAGCGTCTAATTAATAACTTAATTAACATACTATATGCTCGCAACAAATGTTACCTGGCTAGTATTTTCCGTGAGATTCACGTTTGCAATACTGTACAGATTTTCTGCTTTAGCTTAGCTAAAGCAGAAAATCTGTATTGCAAATTTGTTTTGTTGCAATGTGTTAATGTTTTGTTGCAGCGCAGGTGCCATTGAGAACCGACCACTACTGTGCAGATACAAGCGCGAGCTACGTGGCAACAGGATGTGATATGCATCGCTTCAGTGGTGGAGGTCAATTACATTTGGGTAACCGTTGCGCGACGGGTAACGGTGGAACGCGTAAAAAATTACGAATGAGTCAGCAAAAAATGAAATGGCAAAAAAGAAGACGAGTAAGTTTACGTGCCAGGGTGGAAATTGACCATCCAAATGTAAAAAAGTTATCGTTTAATGCAGCTCCTCTGTGATTCAGAGTGGATCTTTTCTCGATATGAAAACAGTACATAATCTCATTGGAACTTAATTATGGATTACGAGTGTGCAACATAATATCATCTTTTGTTATTTTTCTGGTATGGCACCGACGAAAAAAACAGTGTAACTAAAAAATTTTCAGTCTGATCTTGAGGTGGCAGCAGAGCAGGCCTCTATTAGCCACCTTTGGTTTTATGGGTCCTCGCTTCTTCTTCTTCGCGGAGACGTCCTCTAACGAGATGTCGTAATGGCACAGCACGTGATAAAAAATAGGTGCAACCAACAGCACTTGTGTTCAGCAATGCGATCTCGATATGATGATGATAATTATACCCCAAATAAAATCGTAAACAATAATAAGCACAACAACTTCTAAAGAGAAATGATTTTGTGCGTCAAGCCAACAACTAAAATTTTTTCAGAACTTCAGAAATTTGCTGATCGGTGCGCGTAAGAAGTTTGGGTAATGGTTGCGCTTCGACGTCGAAGCGCAACGCTTACGCGGACAAGTAAGCCAAAAACCCATCCCAGATTTCGCGATTACCAATCAGAATGTTTGCTTGATTACGCGCAGTTACGTCACACTTTTTAGGCGTTTCCCCGTTACCCGACGCGCAACGGTTACCCAAATGTAATTGACCTCCACCAGTAATATTAATTCAATCGCTCATAATTTCAAAATTAATTATTATCACAATCGTCTATCGACGTACTCGCACCAGTAATTTTACGAACTGTACATGTCGATTTTGTCGAAGAAGGTAACATTACACAAAAAGAAAATCATTTTGATGAAAATAATAATATTCTAAACGAAGTATCAAAATTTCTGAGTGCTATAAACATGGCAGTTTATGTAATAATTTTTGTACTTACTACTTACTGGCACTGCTATATGTATACACATAATGTTGCATTTTAGAACGGCGTACTGCGGTTCATCTCAAACAGGAAGAGTAAACTAATACTATTTGACTAGTAGATACTAAGCAAGGAAAAAGTAAGTCCACTCCCAAACCCTTTTTTTTCTTGTTTTTTGTCAATCTGTAGTCAAATGATTTGTATACACAGGCCTGAAAACCGTTTGCGCGCGCAACATCCGGTTCGCGAGTTATGGCTGTAAGAAAATTCCCAAAAGTTTAAATGCATTCAGGTGTACCAAAAAGTCTCATTATGGACCGATCTCCTTTCAGATTTTGCACGTAAATGCACATAACCACGAAGAACGTTTTTACACCGATCCACTGTTCTAGCATGTTTTTCAAATTTTAAAATGAATTTCAAATATTTTTAAAATTCATTTTAAAATTTGGAAAAACTCGTGGGAGTCTGGATCGGTGTAAAACGATCTTCATGGCCATATGCATTTACATGCAAAATTTGAAGGAGATCGGTCCATAATGGGACTTTTGGTACACCTGAATGCATTTAAACTTTTGGGAATTGTCTTACAGCCATAACTCCCGAACCAGATGTTGCGCGCACAAACGGTTTTCGCACCAGTGTATACAAATCATCTGGCTACAGAATGCCATAAAACGAAACAAAAATGTGTTTGGGAGTGCGCGAGAATGAAAGTTTCCGTGGATGTACACGAATTTGGTACCATGTATCGGGCCACTTCCCTTATTGTTAACACTTTATGCCAAAGTTGTAATCATTCGTCCAGTTGATTCCCCAGTTCGTACAACGTGGAATCTGGCCGGTTTCCGCCGAGTGCAATGAACGATGTCCATGCTGGCATTCAATAATGCGTTCAAATCATTATAAATCTGAGTTCCAAAAGATTTGCCGTGGGACATGATACGATATATTCGTGAATGTCTTGGAGATTTTTTAAATTACTTAATTTAAAATTTTTTGACAGCTATAGCTTGAAGAAAAATGGCGGTAATCTAATTCTTCGGAGAATAATAACTCTTTATGCAAATGTGCGTCTTTAGGTTATATTTGGACAAGATAAGTTGATAACAAGGCTTCTCCTACATTTAAACGCGGGAAATTGCATTTCTCCCATAATTCTCCAACCGGATGTTGAGCGCGCAAACGGTTTTCACGCCAATGTATACAATCCATTTAGCAGTGGAAAAAAATGTCTGGGAATGCGCGAAGCGAATTCCCACCAATGGAAAGTGTTAAATCAACATAGTACGCCGCAGTCGCATTGTCAACAGCAGCGCGAAACGGAAGAGTTCGTTACCTAATCAAACACAGCCAAAGGTGAATGCTGGCATCGTGTTGCGGAAATCCCTGTTGTTGACATTAGCGAACGGCAGTGGCCACAGGCATCGCTACGCAGCACATGACACATCGACACCAGCGCGTCGATGCACTAGCGTCGCTTATTGAATTTGCGAAAAGAAACCATGCTCGGGAGAGGAAACTGCGGAGAAGATACAGGTGCGTAAAATTTGCACTGGGTTGCGCTCCATTGATTCCAGGGTTCGCTTCTACCGGGAAGATATTTTAACAGCCCGATTGACGCGGATACACGGTACTGTTTAACAGCAGTTTGATCCATTAAGGAGTGGCAGATCCGCGCAGCATCCAGAAAAACTGAAATATATTATGTTGTAGCATCCGTGTTGGTTCGCTGGAAATCTAATGGGTGCTTCTGACGTCAGTATGGAGAACCAGTGAAGGGATACAAATCGGCAGAGAAGTAAGCGGTCCCAGGGTACACGGCGCTCACTTGCTTTTCGTACTGTCCAACCGCACTTCATTTCTTGTAATTGTAATGTCAAGAATAAAGTGTGGTTGGACAGCACGAAATAGCTAGTTCAGCGTCCGGCTTCGAGCTGTCCGTTATAGACCTACGGCGACGAAACGGCGACGGTGGCCAGCACCCCGTGGCGGGTGACCTTCTTACGTTCCCCCTCGGTCGGTTGAATTTATTAGAAAACCGAAAGAATTTGTTAGAAGACCGAGGTTACCGAAATGCGGTATAAATACTATACCACGTACTCAACGAAATTCGTGCATACTGGAACGGTCATAAATAACAGAAGTTTAATCGCAGAAATGTAAAATTTACATAAATCACAGATTCCTAAAAATGGGCAGTGAAATGGGTGTCTGTAATAGCCGCAAACAAGGTGTTCTTATTGAACGGCCGAGTGATGGTAATGGCCTCCTTGGTTTAAGAGATTCTTACGTCGCAATTCCACAGAATTAGTGGTAAGCATTGCTGTGACCGTTTAGTCATTCGTTCAAACAATTCTCCATGCGCATTTGCTTAGGCAAGACAAGAAAAATTAATTAGTTTCACGATGCAGCTTCGCTAAAAGTTTTACTCGATACTGAGTAGCGACAATCAATACATTTATTTCGGCAATTCTAACTGCTTTTTCTATTAGACAAAGAATTTGTCCCAATTAATATGTGATGGGACTGTGCTACAGATAGCAGACAAACGCATGAGGGCAATAACTATGTACAGAGTAGTATAAAAAACAGTATAAAAAACTGACAAGTTTCGTACAGTACCACAACACCTGTACTGTACCAGTAAAAAAAACTGACAAGTTTCGTACAGTACCACAACACCTGTACTGTACCAGTATAAAAAACTGACAAGTTTCGTACAGTACCACAACACTGGCCTACGGCCACTGCTGCGGTCAGCGGTAACTGCTTCGGACCGGCACAAAGGAAATTTTGCACAAAATTCACAAACCTTATTTTATCATTAGTGACCCCGCGCGCTATTATTATTTTGTTGGGGTTTCGGATGGGTTTTATTTCGGGGAAACATTATCTCAAACGTGATGCAGGTGTACTAAAAAAAGGCCCTTTAGTTATGCCTTTATCTCGGTTGTGGTTCCAGAACGGGGAGGACCATGGTTGCTGGTAAAACACGGTACAGATAGATTCAACGACCTGTTTAACCTGTTTTGATATGAAGTCGTGGCATTTGTGAAAGGAGTGGTTTTCCCCTTTTTTGATGAACTGCGGTTTATGCCGAGTCGCTATCATAAGACACGAATGTGGAGAAAAAGGGAATGTGAAGGCCAACACGAGGCAATAAAACTGCATTTCAGCCGAAGTGCCGACAATAGAGGGCGGATTTATGTATTTACACATCTGGAAAGGAACTCTAAACTGATGGGCGGTACTGTCAGAGAGGCCCTGGTAAATCTGCATTCTCTTACCGAAAAATTACTGCACTGTACAGTATAATTATACTGGTTCAAACGTATGGATACGTGCCCAGGTTTCAACCGCAGTAAGGTTAGATCCTACTTGAGCCTACTTCATCAGCTATTGGCATAACAGATCCGTACAATGCTGCATTCGACAGTGCGTTTCTTTGGTTAGCGACATTTATGCATTACAAGGCATGGTAATCGGACGGGATCTTGTGTAAAGACAGGCCTTTTTAAACGAGCATGCCACGGTGTACTTCCTTAGTTACACCGCAAGAGATTGGTACCGATTTTGATCTACACCTATGTTTTTAATTGACCGACGATGAAAGTTTACCGTTAGGTGCGACATGAACCAACTACTACTTATATAATTTGGGCTATAGAGAACGTAGCATACTTCTACTGGTAATGTACGCGAAGCGTGAATTAAATTGTACGTACTGTATGCACGCCGTGGAACCAAAATTGATCTGTATCTGCATATTATGGCTGGATTCATAGAGATGCCTGATCTTAACCCGACGGGGACAGCCACCAGTGATCTTTCCTCATTTCCCCACGGCAGTAAAAGTGGCACGGATTCCTACTGATACATATAATCCAGAGTAGTACTTCGCAACACAGCTGCGCTTCATCTGATCTGCTTGTGGACTGGCGCACAAAGTGCCCTGATAAACTAATCAGATTAGAGATATTCCAAGATTATGTAGCATGCTGTAAGACAACGTGCTCACTTTGTGCCATCCGTACAGGCTAGCAGTTTAACGTAAAACACGCACCATCGATACCTCACTTGCACGGAGAAATTCGCCCGATCATGTCCAGCAGCGACATCCCCGTCGTCGATTTCGCTCCCTACCGCACCGGCACCAGCCAGGACGCTGTGGCGGATGCCATTATAACTGCGCTGCGGCAGCACACGTGTCTGTATCTAACAAACCACGGCGTCCCTCAACAGCAGGTAAACGCGACAATACAAGCAACACATTGGTTTAAACGAAGACCAGCGTTGTGTCGATGCTCCAGCTGGATGGCTTGATGCAGCAGTCCCGGCGTTTCTTTGAGCTGCCGGTGGACGTCAAGAACCAGTCAGCGCGGGCGCCGGGATACCAGCCCTCCCCGGGATATATCGGCCAGGGCGTGGAATCGTAAGTGTTCAGTAGTGTTTCTTCCAGAAACCTTCACGGATCGCCGTCCATTTGCAGAGTTAGTGAGGCCGTGGCGCCGGAAGTCCGGGAATGCTTTGATCTCATGCTGCAGTCTTCACCAGTAAGTAACACAATAGATTGGACTTCCTAGGCAGACACGTGCCTTTTACAGAACAATTACAAGACGATCGGATAATATCCAGGCTAATTTGGTTCACGACAGGGCGTTTTAACTTTATGTTCCTTATAATTCGGCGTATCTCAACGAACGGGTATTACTGCACAAACGGTTTTCACGCCGATGTAAGATCATCCAATTCACTTGGCTGGAGAAGGGCAGAATGCGATACGAAAAAAACGTTTCGAAGTGCGCGAAAGCGAAAGTTGTGGCGAATGAATTACGAGATAGCACCGTATACCATTTGCTCCTGTTTCAGGCTTTATTTTCAGCTGATGTCATGCGCCATTTGGGCAAATATAATATGATATTCATATACTCATACATGTACTTCGAATAGTGCCTTATATGGGCTCCCCTTATATTACTCTCCCTTATCTGGGCTCCCGGCTAGTTAGCAATACCCGTCCAATTATATTTATCGGATTTATAGCAGAACTCTTTTCCACTTTTTTTCAACCGGATTTAGCAGTGAGCACACCAAAGAATTCCGAAATTTCACATTCGAATTATATTTGTAACGGAGGGACGCTCCGCCCTCCTGAGTAGCTATTCGCTGTTTCTGGGGATTTCCACCCCGCACATTGCTGCGCAGTTTGGACGGATCTGCAGCACAGTTGCACTGGCTGCAGGATCCTTCCTTGTTAGTCTGGTGTTTGCTGCGCCACGGTGCGCATTAGATTCGGCAATAAAGCCTCATTCGGGTTCACCGCTGTTTCGCTGTCGAGGATACGCGTGGCGCCCATACGGCCCCGCGTTATATATTTATATTTATTATTTATATCTATTTTTCAAACGGATCGACTCAGACTCTTTACAGACTCAGACCCATATTGCTCGGGAGCCCAGATAAGGGAGAGTAATACAAGGGGAGCCCATATAAGGCAGTAATCGAAGTATACATATTAAGAATGCGGTCGGGAAATCGCCTTTGTTAATACATCATAATTACAATGTAGGACTAAATGGTCGCATAGCCCCATACCCAGCATTCTGTACGCAAGCGGTGCAGTGCACTTGTACGAAACGGATATTTTGAACTCAGTCGTACAGTGCACTGCGCTGCATTCGTACTGAATGTGGAGAGGACTTTATTTCTCAATATGTACAAACTACAAAGCGAGCTTCACTCAACAAATCAGATCAAATGAAGAATTTGTCCCAATTAACATGGGAAGAGACTGTGCACAATACACTCATAGCATTACCACGCACAATCTCCAAACTTAAACGCTGAAACAGAAAACAAGTAGAGCGACTCTCCCCCGTCCTTAGAAACAACTTTTTACCAATCTCCTTTAACGTAACAATGCCGGTCTCACACCAAGTGCCAAAAGTCTCGCATGCGAAGGGAACAAAATAACAGCGATCAGTAAGTGACTTGTATTTTCCTATCTTCTCCCGGCATGCAAGTTCAGCGGCGGCGCCAGCACACTTTGAGGTCGCGTCGATGTATGAATCAGCCATCGTTGTCTCTGCAAGTAACGTCCCAAACTAAAGGCTGTCCACGATACCATTTCCAGCGCGTGGCTCCATCCGGACGCTTTCCGTTTTCGCGCAAAAAGCCAACAGGCTCCGGGTACGACTCAATGCCGGCATTGCACAGCGCACGCAGTATGATGTCGTTAATGCCGTTATGTCGCTCTCTTCTCCCGACACACTTCTTACAAGCTAGTCCATGGTGTCCGTTTTCCGTTACATTCCCACATTCTTTCCCACATCTAACGCATGAATGGCGCTCCACAATCTTCGCACCAAGCCACAAGCCAACAGAAATGCGAAACGTCTGATCGTCCAGGAAGTTGCCGAACACTTTCGCGGGAAGAGCATTAAGCCAGGCCCCGGCGTATTTCGTGCTGACCGCTCTTAAGCGTGCTTCGTCTCTCTTATTGTTGTCAACACTATTCCACAACAAGTTAACATCCTTCTGTATAACTGCATTATCCCATACGCACTGGTGAACACGTGCCAGATCTAACGGTAACTCATCAGAGGCGGACTTTCGTTTCCAGGATTCACACGCATCGTTGACCAACTTGTCACTGCAGCCTTTGTAGATCATAGATGCTAACTGACGAGTGGAAAACATGGAAGCCAAAAAGGCCGAAGGAGCCAATGCTTTCGCTCGTCGCACACCCAGACCTCCTTTGGCAACAGGAAGCATGGCCTGCGTATACACAAGCCCATCCAATTTGGTATTGGTAATTTCTTCCAGGGCTTCTTTAATGTTGTTGTCAAATTCGTCTAGCAGGTCTGGCGCTTTCCAGCATGGGCTGCATCGTAACGTATACATGAGCTTCGGGATGGACAGACAGTTCCGCAACAGGTAGAAACCATGATGGGCGCTCAGCATTAATAAGCGTTCTGTAAAAATTTTTAGGGAAGCAATTTTCTGCCGCAGTGAATGCTTCACAGCCTCATCAGTTAAAGGAGCACCAAGAAACGTTACCGTTTCAGGCTGCAGTTCAATTGCACCCGGAGCAATTGAGTGCAGCCTGTTCCTGGCGTTTTCGCGTTCTTCAACAGTTCCCCCAATCAGCAGCATCTCACACTTTGCGGGCTTGAGCTCGAGTCCAACGGCGCTGCTGGCGGCGATGATTGATGTCAGATCTTCCGCTACTTCTTCCACCGTACCTCCTAAAGCACCGTCATCCAGGAAAAAGACACCCAATTTCGACGACAAATTGCAGCAAAATAGTAGCGTAGCGAGGCAGTATAACAGCGGTCCCAAAGGGTCACCCTGCTGGATCCCAGTGGCGGATGACAGATCGTCTTCACTTCCACTGCACGACAGAACAGAAGGAGCCCCATACGTGCTGGACACAAAAGGATAGTATTCCGGGAAGTGATCTAAAACAGACTGACACATAACGTCGCGACAAACAGTGTTAAAAGCATTTCGAAAATCAATTTTAAAAAGAACTCGCAGCCCATCTTGCTCGTCGTGAATAAAAGTCCTGGCAGCATGTACAGCAGCTTCTGCTCCACCTCGCGTACCACATCCAACTTGAACAGGGTTGAATAATTCATTAGCCCTTTTGCCGCACCGCTTTGCGATAATCTTAGCGGCCAGTCTTCGTAGCACATTACCCACAGCGATAGGACGAATGCCGCCATCCTTCTTAGATAAGGCAATCAGATTTGCGCCAAACAAAACAGGGCGCAGCTCTTCTGGTAATTTGCCCGCCACGATAAAATTCATTAATTTGCACAGTGCAGAACATAGCGGGGACTCAGCGGCATCTTTGCAATTCAGCATGTCTTTGATGTGCTGTGGACGTAAGCCATCCAAACCTCCGGCAGACCCGCTTGGAAAACTAAATACGGCATTGACGACTTCTGCTGCAGTGATGGGGGCGAATGTGGGTATATCATTTGCAGAGGGAGTTGGAAAACTTGTATCCGCAGGTGCGTCGGGATGTTTCGTGCGGAGGACCGATAAAACTCTGTCGTCAATTGTTAAAACGCTTTCCTCCGACGCTAATCGGGCGACCGCTTTATGCACAGAGCACTCATTAATGTACGAATCTACCATATGACGCAAACGCTCCGTATCGTTTGTCGCACGGCGGCCGCCGCGAGTGGTCGATGTAGCGGCCCCGCTGGGGGCGTATCTGACACCGCTTTCGAAATCTCGTAGCTGTCGTCGAAAGCGGCCAGTGAGAGATTCTTTCTTCTTCGATCCAACATCTCCTTCTGTCGCAAAGCACTGAGAAGCAAAGAGAAGCAAGGACGTCCAGTTTGCGACAGTGGGTTCTTTTACACATTGCTCAACAGCTCTAGCAAAGGTTTCGGCTGCTTGCGGACGGGCTGCTCTAGGGATTCCTTTGTTGATCCTACCCGAACTCCTTGCGTTTTTCAGAAGGGTAATGAGAGATTCTGCGGAGATGTTGGGTAGGCGACCATTTTGTCCTAAGCTGTATATCTGTACTTTTATGTACTGTACGGTATATATATATACATATATGTGATAATTATTTGTATGTGCACATAATACAATGTACATACGTTTTATGTTGTTTACTTATACGTACATGTATGTAAAAAATATAGTATTATGTACAACACATTATTTCAGTACATGTGCAAACATATCAAGTGCATGTAATGTACATGTTCACGTATCAATTTTTACCGTGTACATGCACATGTACACTGATGTCAAATGTTCTGTACATGTACACATTGTACAATAATTCAGCAAATGCATTTGTATACGTGTACGATTACACCCGTACAAAGTCTATACGTTAATTTTATTGTATCGTACGAGTAAAAATGTGCATATTGCAGCCGGCATCCAACGTGGAGGCCGTCCAATTAACTGACGCCATGCGGAACCTCAACCAATCCTTCCACAATTTAACCCTGGAGATGTTCGCCTGCATAAGTCGCGGTCTCCACCTGGACGCTGGCCAACGCGACAACATCTTCGCTGCCCACGCCCACATGGGCGACGTGAGCCGCAACAGCACCATGCTGCGCTCAGCGTGGTACCCGGCCATGCAGCCGACCGAGCTGGACAGTCACACGCGCATCTCCCCGCACACCGACTTCGGGACGATTTCCTTCATCTACCAGGACGACGCCGGCGGTCTGGAAGTTGACCCTAATCGGGGAAACTTTATCCCAGCGGCGCCGCTCCCGGGAGCGCTGCTGGTGATGGCGGCGGATGTGTTCCAGTACTGGACATCCGCAGAGATCAAAGCCACGGTAAATGCCGGTGTATACCGCTCACCGAAATTATTATTATTATTATTATTATTATAAGTACGGCTGTGTTATGGCGATGTAGAATCACCGTGTGGTGCCGAATCGGAATAATTATACGAGCCCGCGACAGAGCTTCGTCTTCTTCGTCGATCCCGACTACGAAGCACCCATTGTGCCGTTTGACTTAAGAGCAACCAGGAGTCCGTGAAGCTCGCCAAGGACATCGTCATCGAGCGCTACAAGACTGCTTTCCAACACTAAGAAAAATGTTATTTACCGCAGTATACGAGCAATAATATTTTATTAAATTCAGATACCTAATTCTAATAATGATATTAGTCAGATCCCAAAAATAAATAACAAAATTAGTTAAATTACGCACTGTTACCACTTTATACGTGCGTACAAGAGTAAAAAAAATTTTAAAACTGGCCAAAGTTTTTTAATCCAACGTAAAGGTTATGATTGTTATTTAGCCGGTAAATGTCGCGTTTGTTATCGGAATTAACGAGACTACAAAGTAAGATGGAAAAATGTGGAAAACGGCTAGTCGGCCCGCGGTTAAACTGAATAGTAAAATCAACAAAACAACGTACAACAGGGATACAACACCAGTGTGTATACATCGCCAGCAGTGGATTTGAACAGAGAAGCGCATACTTGCGCAGTATGTGTTAACACGAAGCATCTACGTTTTTCGAAATACACCTTTTTGTTATGCAAAACGTAATGCAGTAGATTTTCCACCGTAGAAATCTACTTGATGGCAATAATAACTGCACTTGTTTGAAAATTGACTAATTATTGTTGACATTTGCCGGGAATGGCCCCCCACAGCGGGAGCCGCTTATCAATCTAAGGTCACCGTTCATCTATAGACAGCAGACTAAAGAGATGTCCGGTGCGGATAAGCGCCGCGGTCTGCGTCGATAATCGGCATCCACTATCCATCTCCCGGAGCTGGCGTTTATCCCATTAACAGTCCGCGGCATCCTGCCATCCATTGGATCCGGGTGTGCGCGCTTATCGGCTGCCGCATCGCGATAGCCGATATCTTCATCATGATCATGCGTGCAACGTGATCCGCGCAGTCTCCCGGATATATGATGGAGCGATAGGCCGATTCATGATCTCTCACACACGCACGTGTGTACGCCGATTGATGGGCTCGTTAGGGATGCTGAATGCCGGCTAAGCAGACCACTGGAATGTGGTCAATACCGGGGCTGTTTTATAAGCGGATGCAGACGGATGTGGCCGATTTATATAAGCGCCCATTCTTGTGGCCGGCACACATGGCGGCCATTTGTGCGCGGCTTTTATTATGATGCCGGCATAATCCATAGACACACAAGCCCATATAGCATTTATATAATTTATTATATTTATTATTTGTTTATTTTTCAATATTTATAATAATTTGAATTTTAATATTATATGATTTATTTATTAATTTATATATAATATTCGATACTTAATTATATACAAATACACGTAAATTATTATTGCATAAGAAATTCCATATATAAGAATTTTCCAGGGTTCACTGTATATAATTCTATATATATGCAGTTATTATATTTTATTTATTTGTTTATAATTCAGTTTATAAAGTTTATAAGTTTATAATTTGTTTATAAATTCGGGCAATTAAGTTTTTCTAGCCTTTGCCAAATACAGTATTTTATTTATTTAGTTTCGGCTGATTTTTACTAAAATTCCGGATTCCGTTTCATGATAAAAAATAGTATCAACTTATGTAATATAAAAAACGTTAGTATAAAGAGCAATTTTATAAATCATGAATTATGATGCATTTTATTGGGAAAAAACATACCGTATTATTATTTTTCGAATGGTAGAAAATCGATAAGAAGTTGACGGTCATTCACCGTTTCTTCCAAATAATATCTCACCGGCGCGAATTCGCAGCGGTATTTCGTTTTTAAAATCTAAAAGCAGTAAAAGGCATCACGCGCGTGAGTAATCGTAAAAGGCCGGCAACAATGACGCCGGTGGCATTCACCGGTGCACCACGCGCTGTATCGTGATCCAGCCGGCTTTTTTCCTTTCTAAATCACGCACTTCCGCCGAAAGGCCATCTGCATCGCGATTGATGCGCGCAATGCATCGAGGGAGAAATTAGCGGAAATGCCGTGTTAATTGCTGGAGCATGTGGCCGGTGCATTATTGTGTGCTGGAGACGTGATGAAACGGGAAAATAATTGCTGTAATGAGCGGCCGATAAAAAGCGGATAAGCCGGTTATGCTGAAATGTCCGTGCATTAGCGCAGGCACTCACGTTTATGAAATTTCTATTTAATCTTCTGGAACGCCGGGAATAATTAAGCACTCGAAATTCGGCATCTGTTGGATAAATTCGCGTATGCAATGAGGCGTTGCAGTAAAACAAATGGCCACACTTTTTCACGACAATAATATTGCATTTATTGTCACTAAAGATAAATTTTGCACATTACAACAAATGTTTTCTTATTCTTTTTTCGAAATAATTTTTAAAGAATGTTCCACTTGTATAATTTTACTTAACAATAATTACACCAAAACAAATGAAAATTTTTTATCAAATAGTTGTGCGTATTTTCAGTTAAAAAACTCTAATTAAATTATTAAATTAAACGTACCTAATTCAAAACAGTTTTTTTTATAAAACGGTGACAGTTTTTTTGCTTGTTTATTGCAGATGCCGGACGTTATTAAAAATGGTCGGTTTTTAAGAAAAATTAAAAGCGCATTTGCAATACATTTTCTTCAAACAGTTTTTTATTATTGACTTTATTGTTTTATTTTACGATACCTTTTTATTTATTCAGTTTTTGTTATTGTTCTGATTTTTCTTTTTTTATTTTTAATTGCAGGAGCCATCAGATTGCATAGACATTTAACTACGTTATTGAAAGTGGTCAGTATTGACAATTAATAATATTACAAAATATTGACATGAGCTTGTCGGATGTAAAAATAGTCAGCGAGTTGAGCTTAAGCGATCAGCGATGATCGGAATCGGAATGTGGGATGCAGGAATGCGTTGAGCGGCGGCGCTGCGCGATTACGGTGCAGTGTCAACAACGCGTGGGTACACAGTGTGTAGAATGCCCCGGCATGCGGGACAGCACCGTGCCGTCATATGCATAATTGCCGTGGTATAAGGAGAATAATTCCCGGCACATACAGAGTATATATTATTATATATAGAACTGGACACAGCTCCGTCAAATCTCAATACACGGCGTCAATGCCACTAAACGCCGACCTATCGACCGCAGGTCAACAATTCCACGCAATCAACGTCAGACGCTGACCACAATACAACGATGGCCGGGTGGTGATAAAATAAGCCGGCCATTTCTCAATAAAATATTTATTCAGTAAATTACAATAATTTTTACTGTGCTCTAATTCTAATTATTTACTATCGAATCGGAATGGAAATTATTAAACGCTCGTGCAGTTTTTGTAAAATTCTTTTATTATGTAATTTTCCAGTTACTAATAATATTTAGTATGACCAATATTTTATCAAGGAATAATCGTTAGCTTAATTAATAAAGAACTAATCCGGAACTCACTATATTCAAATTTTTGTATAATAATGGTCTGTCGCCCTTAAATTTATTTTAATTCCCCAAAAATTAGTTGCTATGCGGCCCCCTAAATTTTTGCAAATTATGTATTTAATGATAATTTTTATTTATTTTGCCCTGTCATTTTTTAATATGGCCTTTAGTACAAGAAGAATTTTTTAACGTTAAAAAATTTAATTCGAGTAAATGCTATTTTAAGCGGCCGCGTAACCCATCCGTGCATCACTGCATCCAAGATGTTTGCGCTGACTCCTGCTTTGTTCACGGCTGGAGCTTAAAGATTGTCTATTATGTTTCTCATATTTTCACACAGTACAATTGACGGTGTATTAAGTGCAGTGTACGGTCCTAACCAACGATAAGGAAATTCAAGCTGTGTTTCTGCTCTTTTAATTGAACATAATACCTGTTCACTCCAGCGACAACGCCCTCATAATCAATAGCCTGCCAACGCTAAGCGATATCATAGCCGATTTATACTGACCAACTGGAAAATCCACAACACAGCAACCTGTCATTACCGGCCTATATGCTATATGTATAAGCAGTTTAAAGCCCCGTTGCTGCAAAAGAGCAATCGGATCCGTGGCATGTTGTCCGACATGTCCCGGAATTGCTCATTGTTGTCGCCGGCATGAAAGGCTGCTATTAGAATATTTTATTGGATTTATTGGAATGCTGAGAATTGATGGAATTTATTGGCCCGTTTATACAACGCATTTTTCCGGAAAAATCCGGGAAATATTTCTTTTGGTTGAATTTTATTTTATTAATACAGTTCCATATAAAAATTGTTTTTTGAGTTACTAAGAAAAAAAATTTTGTTAACGTGTTTTTGTTCCATTAATTTTTTTATTAATTTTTGTTAATTCTGTCGCCCCAAAATCTTATCAGTAAATAACAAGACTAATTCCTCAATAATTTTCTTATAACTCCTTTATAAAATTCTTACTTTTCCCAGAGAAATTTTTAAGCCGCTTTTTTTCGGCTTTTACCTAAAATTTTATTTTAGGTATTTAAGTATTTTCGAATTTATTAACTAAATTTATTGACTGATAAACTGAAAATAAAAATGCTATAAAAAGTAAATATTCCTGAAATATATGTTAATATTCAAATATGAGCCAAAATGGACAAAAATGCTCTGATGAGCAACGATGAAAGTTTGTCATAGCCAAAATGAATGAAAATGGCAAATTATGGTAGAATAATTCGGTAACACTTCTAATTTTTAATTTTTACGGAACAATTTTATCAGCGGAAATTTACATAACCGGTTTTCTCTAAAGTATGTCAAGCAGTCTGCACAGAAAATTCGTCTTAATCGCATTGGAATTTTTGCGTAAAATATGCGGGCAAAATAGAGCTACTCATTTTTTATAATCTATCAGCCGGCAGAAAAAAAGTAGGACAGTTGCCGCGCGAGTCAATCAGGATTGTGGTCGGTGGCGCGGGTAAATATTGTCGGTGGCGTTATGTATTAACACCGCTTACATTGCGGGCCCATCGTCAGTTTGTTTAAACGGACAAATTACTGGTAAATAGGCTTGATCGGATTTTTGGCGCATACAGAGAAAAACGCGCTAAATCGTTTAACGGGAAATTGTCGCGTAAGAAATTGCCAGTATATTAAGTGTGACTGGCATGTTGGGGCCATCAATCACATTTCCGGCCCGTGACAGTGATTACAGTTGCGCCCGGCATTAACACAGAGCTGACTTTTGTCCCAGTTATAGAAACCGCAAACAATTATGCCCAGAGTAGGCTAATTAATTTCTCTGACAAGTGGACAAGACTATTGTCCGGCGTCGAGTGTGCATAAATTAATCTGAAGATTTATTTGCACTGCGATGTCGAGCAAATGTCGCGCAATCAAACTCAAGAACCTTATTTCTGTTTTATTAATTTTTCTGGATTCCTGTATAAGCACAATTAAAACCGTATATTACTAAAAAAAGTTCAAATAAACGTGTTAACGTTTAACAGGATTTTTTCAAGCAAATTTTATATACGAAAATTAATTTTCTAATATTTTAATCACTTGTACAATTTTTTGCATGATTAAAAGATTTATTTCAATTTTTTCTACGCAGGTCAAACATATCAGAAATATCTAAAATCCAATTATTAATTATTTTGTTAGACATTTCAGTCATTTTATATTTATATTTTCATTCTTCTCCGATTGTATTGTGATGACCTTTATAATTATTTGCATAATTTTTAATGCAGGTTTCAAATACTAACATCACGGTAGAAATTTTTATTCCCATCAAAATATTTTATTTTGTTCTGCTGATTGGATAAATCCAAATTAGTTTTACAAACTGTAAATAATTTTGCATATTTTGTTGGGATGACCTTTTAATTTAATTCATTTTTTGTAGCAAGTTTTGTATGTCAAATTTAATTAATAATTTTTGACTGTGATGAGACTGATGACCTTTGCAATTTTCATCAGCGTAAAATGTTTTCGCCGTGCAACCGCAACTTTACTCGGCCGTGTTTGCTGATTGACCACGGCGCTTCCGGCGGGCCGATGAGATAATTTCCGCATGAGTATGCATAATCAAGGTTAACTGCATGTTTTCGCCTGCGCGTCCGTGCTGCAGGCCGCCTCCACACACACTCTCTTTCGCGCAAATGATTTAATGGCCCGCGATGAATCAAGCACTGCCGCGCAACACCTTTCCCCTGAACAATCAGCATCCGATGCAGAGAATATTTCTCGCGCCGCGATTCCAGTCCGTCTGGCATTCATTTTCCCACGTCGATTAGCGTGTGTGTGTGTGCTTTCTTCATAAATCCGCAGTCAGGCATAATTCGCTGAAGACAGAGAAGCATACAACGGCATTCACTGCGACGTCTTTTGTCTTTTAACGAGAATCTCGTGATCGTGCTCAACAGCCCACAGGCTGCCCGGCTTAATTAGACTGCGTCAGCCGCGATCATTAACCATCACACGGCGGTGTAATCCAACATTCCCGCTAATGGCCGGAGAAATTTGAGTGGAATAAGGCGGATAATCGGGCGGGAAAGAATTTCTCGCTAACGCATCAACAGAATTCCCTGTACAGAAGTCACGCTCAGCGCGGTGGCAACCGGGATGCACGCGATTGCGCGCAAATTAGAAGAGTAGACATACTAAAATACTGCGGAGACGCAGTTACTGGATTTCCATGTACGTCTTGGCGCGATTAATAAGGTGATAACAGGGATACGCTGCACTGCGCCCACTTTTAACGTCACATCCGTGTTCTTAATTGCCAGTGATTGTCAAATGTAAAGTGTATCCGCGCAATCGGCTATTTGCGTAGTATACTATATCCGCAATCGGCTATACTTGCATATCCTCTTGCGCAACGTCAACGGACATCAACTTGATTGTCCGCACTAATGACTGTCACATCCGATGGCACCGCGATGGCCTGTGCGCTGTCATTAGCCGTCATTTTGGCGGAGATTTCCTTTTTTTCCTACTGCAGTACGATAATTGCCTATCGCTGAGCAGCGACGCGGAACCGTTATGTTTCTTTTCTTTCAGCGGGTGTATTTTCGCCTGTTTGCTGCTGCTGGACAAGAGAAAAGCCCCGGTGTTTGTGCTACAAGTTAAAATAACACGGAAAGGTTTAGTCGTGGTAATATAATAGGGCATCAATACAGGTCTAAAGTACAATGTTCTTGCTGATCTCTCCGCTGGCTGTGTAAACAGGCCCCAGCCGAGCCAAACAGGATGGAATAACGCTTAGCCGGCCAAACGTGGACACGGAACCTGTTTGAATAGGCGATTTGAGTTGAGGGCTTTTGCGCTGATCTCTCGGCTGACAGCGATACGCAGAACAGAGAGAGAAGTATATCCACCAGACGCAGCACAGAGAGAAAAGCCTACAAAGCCGCAGAACAAGAGGCCAGAGAGAGAAATGCAAAAGGACACAGCGCAGAGAGAAAGGAACGTCTTTTCTTATAACGGTCTCTTTCTCTCTCTCGCTCTCTTTCATTTTCTCAGCTGGACGGCTATTTTCCAACCATCACTGACAAGAACGGGCCTAAGTGCTCGGCGAAGCAGGTTCTCATGGTACGGACGCGGCTAAAGTGGCCCTGCAAACGCAGCAATTATCCGGCGCAAATTACCCTCTTCTAAGTCCGTCAGACCCGGGCCACTTTCTCCGTGCAATTTCCACGCAACGGCACCGTCTTTATGCAATATTTTACCACGGAATTTCTGTATGTAAAAACGCGCAACAATTTTCTAAAAATAGTCCCAACTCTTGACAGAAATTCCACGCACTTTAACCGGTTTACGATCGGGGACGATGGTCAGTGTAATCGAATATGATAAAGTGCCGTCTTCTCCAGCCGGGGAAGAAGCCCCATGGTGCACCGCTCCGGTTACCGCGCTCTGTCATTTTCCCTTTCGTTCCTGCGCGACGTCTTAAATAATCGTCTTCAGCTGATCATCAGTGACGAGTCACGACGATTTGGAGATACGTGCAATTTGTCAAGTGGGAAAGCTTTTCTCCCACTATACTGCGTAGTGTGCGTGAGAAAAGCCTTGCAGGGCTGCGCATTTCGCCTCGAGTATGGCAATCATGCTCGTACACTCCAAATGTGCATAAATAAATAATTACCAACAATACCCGGCCCCACATTATTCAGCGCTGCACGTCGACAAACGTCACTTTCCCAGGCTTTTCTTTAACGTGTACTCGGCAAATTTAAAACGGTGGTCAGCTGAATAAATTACCGACATCATTGTCAAATATAAAATATTTTCTTACAGCACTAATATTATTATTGATTGTTTTCGCCTAACGATTTACGTGTTACACAATGCTAACAGAATGATTTCTCTGTAAATTAAATTTATTGATTTTCGGGTTCCCTCGGGAAACGCCCCATCAACCGAATTTACAGTAATCCGCAACACAATAATCCCGCATTACCGGCTTTAAAAATAGCAGGACGTCAAATTAAAAACACACAACATAATACCCGGATAAAAATTCCGTCGACATCAAAAGCCTGTGCCATGCATAAAACTACCGTATCACAGTAAATTGACGGGAACGTAAAATAAATTGAGAACTCACAGGTTGAGCAACAGAGGACAACATGGAGGAACACAACAAAAACACCAGCAGAATTATTTACGGTTTTTTCGCCAGTTTCTTCTGCTGGCGCCGCCGCAGAATCATATCATACAGCTGCTCCAGTACATCCTCCACACCCTCCCCGGTAATGGCGCAGCCCGGCAGGACTGCCCATTCCCGCGTCGCCCCCAACTCCTTCTTCAACCCGAACACCTCGCCGATGTCCGTATGCGAGGCGGCCGTCGGCAGGTCCTGTTTATTCGCCACCACGATAACGGGAACACTCCCGGTCATCCGCGCCATCTTGGCCAGTTCCAGCTTGGACTCGTCGAAGCGCTCGGCGTCGGCGCTGTCGATGATGTACAGGATGCCGTCGCATTTGCGGGTGTACGTCTTCCACAGGGCGCGGAGTTTCTCCTGGCCCGGGACGTCGAATAAGCAGAAGGATTTCCCTTTGCAGCTCCCGGTCTTCCCGCGGACCTTCTCCCAATTAAACCCGACGGTTTTGACTGTATTCACGTACGAGTCGAATTTCAGCCGGTATAACAGGCAGGTTTTCCCGGCGTTGTCCAGGCCCAGAATGGCCACCTGGTTGCTGGGTTGTATTAACGGTGAATTGCCCATTTGCAGTAAAAAATCCCACATTACCACTGCATCGCATAAAACTCGGGATTATTCGATTTAATCCACGGCACAATAAAATAATAAATTGACACGGATGCGGTACAATATAATTCCAGTTAATCCGCGATGTTGCGTTACTCAGGCCAGGCAAAACAATCAAACATCCAACAATTCGCTGGCTGTCACGTAATCGTGTGTGTCAGGCTGCAAAAAGATTGCGCTAGTGCGGTTGCGAGAGCGAGCGAAAATATTATATTAGAGAGCTGCCATGAGAAATGCAGTGCCGGTTGTTGATGCATTGCATTTCGGTGTGGAGAGAGAGAAAGAGAGAACAAGTGCGGAGATCAGTGCGCGGCGCAGTGGGCGTCAAGTGTCCTTCATTGGACAAAGTGCCAACTAGTGGGGCGGACCGCACCGGATGCGCTGTAGTGCACTGTAGTGCGCTCTAACCTTCTTTTCCGCATCGAACGCTGGCGGGGCGGAGTCTCGACCCACTCCAACGCTGTACGTACGGGATTACCGAACTGAACAATCGTTCGCTCTATTTTTAAAGAAATTCTGAAGTTTGTTATTTTATGCGGTTTGATCTGTCAGGCTTAATTTGCAGTCGGTAAAAATCCGTATTTATATTGCCACTAGAAATTTTCTCAGCTCCCGATCACTTCGGTTATATAGCGTAATTTTAAAAAAATAATCACGGATTCAGTTTCTTGAAGGTACAACAATTTTAAAAATCATATTTTTTTTCTATAGTCCTCACTTTGCATTTGACTTTTACACGTAAGTAAATGTGTCAGTGATGACAGTCAATCGTAACTCAGCTCGTAAGTACTATCTCACACAAAAAACTAAATCTTTCTGCTCCTTAAAAACTGAGACAGCTGCAATATGCACGTTTAATATTGGAAACGCGATTAGCATTTCTTCTTCTACTTTACTTACTACATGCGTAGTAACAGAGTGTCAGAATAGTATTTTAAATTACATTTTTAGGATGTGTAAAATTTACATAAAATGTCCACGAAAATATTTATGTAGAAACAGCTATTTTTGTACGCACAGCGTCTGGAAATGGAATAAACTATACAGTTGCTCAAAAAGTCAAAATATAGAAAAAGCCGAGAAGTTTTGATTTTTCGCTTCTGCATCTGTTTAAACATCACAAGATGGCACGCAAAACCGCGACTTACGAGAAAGGAAAATTTTAAAAAGAAAGTTAACGGTCGTTTAAAAGTACTGAAGTGCAAAAACTTAATGTCGTGTTTTTGCCGTTTACGTTAATCGACCGGCAGCAAAAACGATACTTTATCTCCGCACTCATCAGACACTTATAATTTGCCTAGAGAAACACATTTTGCGCGGTGAAGCGTGAAGTAAAAGCTATACAGCAATTAACGGGGCGATTCTTTGACCAGTTGCACTCTGTTTGCGAATCAATAATCCGCTATACAGCATAAACTATAAAGCGGCGATAAATGTTAATAATATGTCAGGCGCTCTTTGTCGGCAGTTGACTTGGGTGTCAGTAGGACAGCGACGTCGTAAATAATCCTAATCAGTCGTAAAAAACTGACGGCACTAATAATAGGATTTGATTAAACGTCGCCAAAGTGTTTTTATTACGGAAGCGGCGCTGTGCGGACAATGTTACGCAGACGCCGTAATAAAGCAGCGCGCCAAAATATATCCCTTTAATACTGTGTGGACAGTGAGCTGTATAGAGCGGTCAGTGACTGACGCGGAGAGTCAGAGCGGCGGCTAAATCGGATATCTCTGTCTGTCTGTCGCTGTCTTTCTGTGACTCTCTCTGCTCTCCTGTACGGCGTTTTTCGCTTTCTCTGCCGGTGTGTAATGTAATGAGCGGATTATTAATGACTGTCAAGCTGAAGCCAACAAACAAACACTGTATATAATTCTCCATACGCCGGTAATAAATCTCTTGTCGCGCTTTTATTACTGTACACCGCAGCTTTGTTTTTACAGCTAACATAATAGACAAGCGGGCAGTTGAACGCCAAAAGAGATCCATTTCGCGCCGCGACATGGATCGAATTTCGCTGGCGAATGTATAATTAATCTCTGCGTACCGAGCATGTCATGATCGTGGCGCCGATGCAAATACCGAAGCATGCAAATTTATTATATCTTCTCTTTCACTTTATTAAAACAATCTTGTGTTTTCTTATGTTTTCTTATGCATTCTTATACTGCGAACAGTAGCGTATCGTTGAATAGGCACGAAATCGGAAGCGCGCGAGAGACTCTTCAACAAGTGTGCGGCCCGATTCAGACGCCGTCAAGCGCGACGTTTTTCTCAAGATCCGTGCAAGCACAGCGCTTTTCACCAAGTGTGTGCGCCAGCGCGTACTCAAGAGTTAGCGTCGTGTTTTTTTCTTTATTGTACAAGAAACTGTCAAGAGGTGATTTGGATTTCGTCAAGTGGCCAACAAGGTTCATTTGAGCGCATGCTCCATTTGCCTTTAATGAGCCACTGATTACGCGTTTCGTGCAGAATTTTACACAGAAAAACACAGTCATCTCATCATGAAGCAGGTTGCAAAAAAACGCACTTGAACTATTTATCTACAAAGCTGTATGGTCGGTAAACATATTTATTATAACCAAGCTTGCGGTATTTATTTTTCTAACTGTGCTTGGAAAATAATATGTAATTTTGTCTTTAAATTATTATTAATTTTTCGTTTGCACTTGCAGATCATACTTCGCAAATTTCATTAACGCTTAGAAAAAAAGATGGCCTAAAAATTTAGAATTCGGGTTCAGTATCGTTTAGAGGAATTAATTTCGGTGTTTCCAGGTGGCGAGACATTTTCCAGGTGAAATAAGAAAACATAAGAGAATATAAGAAAACATCCAACCGTTGTGCCGGCAACGTATAGCGCAATATCCGTACAATCCAGATTTCTTCTACATCGCGCTTTTATTATTAATTGTGTCGATTATTTATTGTGCGTGGGCAGTGTAGCCAGCACGAAATCCGTGCTGCCTGAATTGCCGCGGCATTGTTGGATCATGTAGGTAAATATTTGTGAGTGCAGCGTTGCAGTGCGTAGACGGGCTTTTGCCGTTGTAGAGTGCGCCTATTGTGACGATTATACCGGTAGTGTAGTGCGACAACAAGGTGAACATGCCTGGCTAGCTACGCAGATGGGACAACGCCCGTCCTCATCCATCTTTGCATACTGTATCACTTTCAAGTTACTTTTTAATTTAACTAGTTTCAAGTTCGGTTTGCGCAGAGCAATACGATTGAATTATGCAACTTCCGCACTTAAAATGTTTTCAGTATTCCAACGTTTCTCGCATTCCAGACATTATCACTAAATGAATTCGCGTACCGGACACCAGCGACACGGTGTTCCCCGCATTATTCCACATGACAGACACTTCAAAAGTTGATTATGCGATAATTATTTATAGTTTTTATGCAAGCACACGTTGTTAACATAACAAAATCCAATGGAATTAATACCGTGTCTCTGGTGTCCGGTACGCGAATCCATATTGTGAAAGTGACCGATATGCGGAAAACTTCAAAGTAGTAATACAATGCTTAAGCACTGTATCTTCTACGTACAAATATTTGCATAATGTCGATACGAATAAAAAAAATAACAAAAATTCATTTCTCTCAAAATTGGGCTGAAATAGTTATCATCCATTATACGCGATCAGTGCAAAGGTCAACCGCAACCGGCAACATCATAGCCCTTTTAACAGTGACCCGTTTCTTTATAGGAATAACATCGGCGTGGAGACCTTTTGAAGAAGCTACCAGCATCCGCGTTTCCGTGACAGTATGTCACCGGCTGAGTCTTCGTTGAGCTAAACGACGTTTTGTGCGTGGGTCGTCCAGGACACAATTCGATGGATGTACGGAAAGCAGCGGTGATCTATGCAGGTTCCACCGACTGGTGCGAACGGTTACAGCGAAGCACGGTGACAGCGCACGAACAATTAGACAAACTTCTGCCAAGTTGTTGCCGCAAAATCTTTAGGCGTTGCTTCTTTTAGCGTTTGTCCAGGCGAAGAGGACCTGTATCGCGTATGTACCAGGTACGACGGACATCTTAGGGAATTTTTAGATTTACATGGTTTAGTATCGAAGATGCCGGTTTACACAAAACCGGCATCTTCACCCCTAAATAGCGGATATAACACCCCTTAATAGCGTTAATCACTCCATTTCAATTACGCCGCAATTTTAAAACAATTAACACTGTTAATTTAAACCGGTAACTTAAAAAAATTCGGCAGCGAGAAATCCTGCTCTGTTAGGCTGCACTTGAGTATTCATAAATGACTAAACGCAAACTAGGCAAGTTCTATTGTATGTAAATGTCGTAAAAGTAGATCCTGGAAGCTGTGTAATTCTGCAGGTTAATAGAAAAACGGCCCGGTACAGCGCGTCAAAAACGGGATATGTGCAAAAGCTTTCGCGGACTCTGAATCACCTTTCTGAAATACTTCAGATATTTTAAAGCTGAATAAACTGCACACAATGTCCTGAGAATCGTTTGGGCGAGCAACATCCGGTTGCCGTGATATGGCGAATTAATACAGCATAGGAGAAAAGTTTAAATGGTTTGTTGTGTACCAAAAGTCTGGTTATTACTCGATCTTCTTGAAGCTTTGCTGTAAAAGACAATGACCATACAGTCGAAAGTGAATCAATTTCAGGTTCATATAATTTTCTTATAAATTTAAAATGAATTTTAAAACTTCTGAAATTCATTTTAAAATCGGAAAAAATGCCATGGATCTGATACTGGTTCACTTTCGACTTTATAACCATGTGTCATTTATAGCAAAGCCTTCTTTTTTGGTACACAATAATGCATGTAATCTTTTTGCCCACTCAAGGATGTCATATCCCGGCAACCGGATGTTGCGCACGCAATTGGTTTTCAGAAATCATTTAGCTTTAGAATGATATAAAGTTTTTTTTTTTTTTTTTTTTTTTTTTTTATTTTTTTTTACACCAGCTCGTTTTAAGCCATCTGGGAAACCATCTTTTAAGCCATCTTTTTTGTCTGGGAAACCTGCTGGAAGACACCGCTTTTTCGCCGCACCAATTGTAACACCGCACACGTGCGTCTGTGGCTCAGAGGTTGACGAGTTGGGCAGACACGGTCTTCGCTGTAAACGCTCCGCCGGACGCCTCCCCAGACGGACTCAGCGCCGAATTCGCTCGAGGGCTGAAAACGGCTGGGTTTCCCTCCAGAACGGAACCAAAAGGTCTATCGAAGGCTGACAGAAAACGCCCGGACGTAGTGACGTTAATCCCATGGGATCATGGAAAGCCACTCGCGATCGATGTTACATGCGTAGACACGTTAGCCGCAACATACATCGACCGCACCGCTGTTACAGCTGGAGCCGCTGCCGAAATTGCCGAGAACGCTAAGCGACTCAAGCACGCTTGGCTATCTCCGCGATACAACTTTGCTGCTGCAGCGTTCGAAATATACGGCCCACAGGGTGAAGGCGCGAAAAGCCTAGTGGACCGTGTAGGGCGTGGGATCGCTCAGGCTACCGGCCAACCACGTTCCAAAGAGTTTTTCCGACAGCGACTGTCCATACAGATTCAAAGAGGAAACGCGCTTTGCGTTATGGGCACCTTACCGGACACCGACGGCTTATCTGAAGTGTTTTTGTTGTAGTTTTGCTGTTGTGTTTTCGTTGTGATTGCAATGCAACGGTTTAAGTTAACATTTAGTTTCAAAGGAACATTAATTTGTGCGTATGGCTGATATAAAGTATTACAAAAACGTGTTTCGGAGCCCGCGAAAGCCAAAGTATTAGTGTATGAATCAGATTTTTGACTCCATGTACCGGGCCATTTCCTTCAAAAGGGACGCGCGTGCAACGCAAGGGCACGGCTGCTAATAACGTTGGAGTTGTCACCAGTCGCAAGTAATTCGAAGAGTACAGACAGGTCTGCCCGGGAACCTAAATCGAGTGACCAGGCATGTGGCATGCGGATCTCGGAAGTATACTTGATCAGCGTGTCCGTCAACATGTTGTTCTCCCTGAGAATGCCGGGTGTATGGTGTTATAACTGAATACGGCCAGGGTATTTCCGGTTAAGGGCATTAACGAAGTGCACGTGGATTATATGCCTGGCAGAATTGTGATACGAAAAGACCGAGTGAAGGCGCATCACCAGATGCGGTGTCACCAGCTGCATATGACGCATTCCCCTCTTGCACAAGGTGAGAGCAATTTGCAGCGATAATTGCGGTATGTTTGGATTTACAAGACATCTCTCTCACTGCGCTGTCCATTGCAGATGTCGTGTTTTCCGGAGATCCATTATATAAGATCCGCGGAAACGTACTTCTTAGGTATCGGTGCGATTTCCCCTGTGCGGGAGAATCTGTGCGATATCTTGACTAATTTGCTTATCCATTTCCGCTCTATTTAAGATCATATGTGCGCATTAGTGTCAGGTGCGGGAATTGTTTCGAAGAACAGGGTTGCAAAGCCGAATGGGTGTCCTACATATTATAAGGCACATACGCGCTTGAAATTATATCCTGCCTCAATGTCTCAGTTTTATGATAGTGCTCATGTGGTCATGAAGCAAACGCGGTGAACGAAATTTAAAAAAAAACATCTCATGCCTTTTTTTTACAAACCGCGCAATAATATCGAAAAGGACGCCCAATGGCATATTTCTTGATCATGATTTTGTATAATCTGCCCAATTACGTCGCGGGGCATAACAGCAGTGTGACGATAATCAACTGCGCCATCATCCTGCCGCAGTCCAACACCCGTTGGCTACCCTTTGAGTACGACAAACTAGCGCCGGCGTTCAATCTGGCTTTCGCCAAAGCGGAAAAGATATATAATGTGCGGTTTAAGCCGTATGTCGGATTGTATGCGAATTACTGTAACGATAGTCAGGCGCTGGGTCAAGCCGTCACAGCCCTGCAGCACCATCCCGTCCAGGTTTTTTTCGGACCGGCATGTCACGATGAACTAACGGCGGTTAGTAAGCTGGGGACGTTTTACAATATTACCGTGATGTCAGGCGGCGGCAGCTTTGCGGGATCGCTCTCGGCTTATCCATATACACCCCGCCTCGCGTATAATATGATTGACCAGTGGTCACTGTTTCTCTTAATGTGCGCGCAGTTCAAGTGGAAAAACGTGGCGGTAGTATACGATGATGATCGGGAAAGTGCAACTGCTGGTATCGTCCAGAAAAACGCAGAAGGTGCGTCGTAAAATAATTCTACCTTATTTCGGAAAAAAACCAATATAATAATTATATTGCTTTGCATATTATGCAAAAGCAGATAATATTATAATATTACAGATCTGCACTACAGCATGCTGTACGTGCAATAATTATAGGAGAATACTAGTCATCAACGAGTAAAAGTAACTACGTGGGTTGGTATTTTATTGGTCTTTGACTTTTCTCCTTAATATAGGGGGAAAAATGAGTCTAGCCGAACCAGTCCCTTGTACTTCTGAGGCAAGCCAGCTGGTGGTTTACGTTGTGGCTTCAGTGTTTTATGTAAAGCGCTGCTACAAAGGACATTCCAAAAGTTTCTTTCCCTATTTTGCCTGCGTGCCATTTCAAGTGATATGCGAACGATATATTTTTTATTATGTAACATGTTGTCTGAGTTATCGAAGAAAAGAAAACTTTGAACTGTCGATGAAGAACTGCCCAGGTGAAAAATCATTTAGCCGGTGGTACTTCTGGCAGCCTAACCACGTCCTTCCAAAACTTTAGCTGTAATGTTGTCACTTCTCTCCTTCTCGATGGTTTTGAATAAAATTTATAATAGTGAAGGCTTATTATGTACTTGTTATTATCATGATCATGAATCGTTTCCAAACTTTCACAAATTAAAATAATAAAATTGTTTCTACAGACATCCGTTTTTTTTGGTTTTCCGCTTTCCTGCTATTCCAAACTTCCAATTCTTTTCCACAATAAAAACTGTATCCTTGACCCACCCCAGCACATACTGGATATGATTCAGTTTATCGCTAGCCTGTTTGCAACAAATTGTTTTCCGGATTTTTTAATATTTTTGCCGTCTGGAAACTGGCAAGCCTCATGTTTTGACAACTGGTCACTAACACTTCCGATTTTCTTCTAAAAGCAGAAAGGGCCGAATCTTTTTGATCTTAATTTACACTGTAAGAGGGAAGACTTCTGAACATAAAAACGTTTTGTGCTTCTTGAAGTTCGAACGGGGAGAATGTTAAAAATGTTAAAATTTTGCGAGGAACCCGGAAGATAGGCTGCCAGACACCGCTGAAAGTCTTTTTGGCGAATTTTCCCCTTCCTCTTTGAACAGGACCTAGTTTAAATTTTTTAATAATTAGTTAGTAACTGGCATTAGTAAAAATATGGGTGAAAAGGGCTAAGTGAGTTTGTGGGGGTAGATAAAAAATAGGGAAAGAAACTTTTGGAATCGCCTTTGTATTAAGGCTGTGCGGCACTGACGCGGTACATGTGGTTTGAGCTGCACCGGGCTATAATACAGTTTTTATAGCCTGCTTACCTGCAGTTGTACGAATGCTGCTTACCTGTTATTAGTATCTGTACTCGTAATCTTAATAGCGGCGCTGTATATAAAACGCTGTCTAGCCACAACGTAAACCACCAGCTGGCTTGCCTCAGAAGTACAAGGGACTGGTTCGGCTAGACTTATTTTCCCCCCTATATACCTATTATGGTACCGACTATTTGTAAGTAATATCTGATGCTGCTAACAAAAATTACGGGCGATAACCAATTCTTATTTGCTGCAGTTGTGAATACTGTCTGGTTACAATTTCAGGTTTGCTGCGTTTGCTCAAGGGCAAAAATCTCAAGCCTACCGAGATTATTTATTCATTTCCCAGAGGTTTCAACGTCTCAGTCGATCCGTCACAGCTTGATGGGATACTGCGTGAAGGCAGTAAAAATGCTCGAGGTATGCAGGATATCATATCAGGCGTACAAGTAGGTCCGGATGATGAATACGCATAAATACAGCGAAATATATAAATTCACGTGCCACGCCCGTACCCGGACATTTGGGAGTGTGACATTTCGCCGCAATTAAATTCGACCCGCGACATTTCGCCGTGGGACATTCTGACGCTGAGACACGTCGGTTTGGGACAATCTACACTCTACAGTGAGACATTTGAATATTACGATGTTTTGACGCAGGACGTCTGGTTGCGGAAACTTCGCCGCAGAAGAATTCGGCGAGCTTAATATCCGCCGGTTTTCCGGGTTTCTTGGAAGTTTCCTTAGGTTTTCTTAGGTTTCATAGGTTTGTTGGGCTTCTTATGTTATTTTCGGGTTATTCTTAGGTTTCTTAGATTTCATAAGTTTGTTGGGCTTCTTATGTTATTTTTGGGTTATCCTTAGGTTTCTTAGATTTCACAGGTTTGTTGGGCTTCTTATGTTATTTTTGGGTTATTCTTAGGTTTCTTAGGTTTCGTAGGTTTCTTATTTTTCTTAGGTTTCTTAGGTTTCGTGGCAAAATGTTTCGGCGTTCAAAACGGCCAGGCGACGAAATGTCTCGCGGCGAGATGACCTTGCGGCGAAATGTATGCGACCGAAAGTCTTGCGACCAATTGTCCTCGGTGATATGTCGCGGTGCCGTTACGCGAGACTCCATACTACGGCGCGCCACGATGCTTGTTCTAATTACGAACCATGTGTTTGGCTGGCTGGTGGCTTGGTTCACCCCATATAAATTAAAGAGAATATCAATAACTTTCTGGCGGACGGTGGATAGAACTGTCGGTGCGATAAGGGGCAACCTAACTGCGGAGCGCACTTGAGCATTGTGGTAAAGAATCTTTAGTTGCCACTACATATTTTTAGTGGTCAACATCGCGCTCTGTGTGCTTATTTATGGTTAGCTGTACCTTTACGTGTTCAGTATCCCGTCCGGCTTGTACGTACACTAAATCATTACGTGTTCGAATCATTTTTCACGTGCTGACTGTATACTGATAAAATTTTGCTTTTCGTGAACAGTCAGTCAATCGGATGTTAAAAATACGGGGTAAACATCTCGTACAATTTAAAAGTCCGTTGCAATGCACTTGCAGTGATGGTTCTCATGACCGACTTCCTCAAGCTCCGCTATTACATGATTCAAGCTAGACGCCAGGGTATGTGCAACGGGGATTATGCTTTCTTCGCCGCCGATCTTCTCAGGAATAATATTCTAAAGACCAATAAGTCATGGATTATGAACGATACCTACGATGCCGAAGCCGAAGCGGCATTCCAGTGTCTATTTGTTATCGCTCTACGGGATTCCCGAAAAGATGTTTCGCACCTAATATTCCGGCAAGAGATATCCAAGTACAGCAACGAAAAACCATACGGATTCGCTGATATTGGCGTGGATTATATCCTTTTCTTCCGTATTTATAATATTTATATCAGGACTATAATTCCAGGGACACCCATAGGGCTTAGCATTTTGTGATGCTTGTTCAAACCAGGAATCTTTGAAACTAATGTGCTAACCAGGGCACATTTTCCGGGTCCAAATTCAGAAAAATCTGATCTTTGGCAGAAACATAGTATACCATCGTAGTATATTTAAAAAAATAATTTTAGCTGCTGACACTCAAAGGGCGTGGCCAAACAAAATTAATAATTAAGTAACAGCACATACTGTTGCACTGCACTAGTGTAGTACTCTAACAGCTGTTTCTCATCTTTTGCCGTGTACGACTATAGCACGCTTAAAAAATAATGAACTTTAATACTCGTATTTACCACAAGTTTAGGGAGCACACTGCACACAGTGAGGAAAAGCAAAATCCAGATCAAATACAGTGGCAATATGTGGTACGTAAGTACTGTTGCACTACCGCAAAGAATCGCAGCTACAAAATGGTTTTTCTACTCTGTCGTCTTAACGTTTGCACATTAAATTTTTCATTAATCATAATGTGGCAAAGTACGTTTCTGCCATAGGTGAAACTTTCCTGATATGCTGTCATTTTATAAAAAGCCTGTGCGGGTATAACGCTAGTGCAGAATACTGTAATAACATGCAGTATTACTTACTTATTAATTTTTTTTTGGCCACGCCCTTTGAGTGTCAGCAGCTGAAATTATTTTTTTAAATATACTACGATGGTATACTATGTTTGTGCCAAAGATCAGATTTTTTTGAATTTAGACCCGGAAAATGTGCCCTGGTAAGAGCTCTTTTTCCTGTGTACGTTCGACAGTAACGATATTACGAAGCATCAGGCATCATTGATTCAATGCCGGGTTTCTTTTACTCGTTCTCGTGTCGGTGCACATTATCAAGGGACGTTCCACGATGCCGTCATGATGTATGCAATGGCTGTCAACGAGACGTTAGAGGATGAAAATGATATTACTGCCGCCAATATCCGACTCAAACTGATCAACAAAACATTTAGCGGTAAGTCGAAATTACTGATGCGTCACCTCACTATGATGCGCAGCTGCAGGAAAATTGTCTAGAATTTTACACATGATTACAGTGCCGGCTTCGGTATATACCATGAACCGAATTTTTACTTGCATGTAAAGGTCAACCAACTTTCTTTGTTTAGGCTCACATGGAGTTGTGCGTCTCGGTCCTTCGACCGATCGTGTGGCAGATTACGAAATTTTGCAACTTCGCCACGACGATACCGAATTCAAGGTCAGTGTTCACACGTTCAGTGAATAAACAGGTACGCCGCACAGTAGAAACAATCAATAGATACCGCGGAAGTTGCGAGACTTTATTCAGTTCATTATTATTATTATTATTATTATCGTACTACAGTAGCCAAACTCCATTACGGAGACTTATTACCCTCAGGAGAAAAACCGTTGGGCAAACCAGGCTATTGGAAATTTTTTTGTTAATTTTGAAAATTTTATACTTTTTTTGGTTTGATTTTATGGGATAAAAGTTACCCACCTAGGAATGTATCTAAACTCGAACTGCTCAGTACGCATCATTTTTTGGACGCTTAGAAATCGAAATTGGGTGATGCTATATCAGTTACATGCCATAGTCTACAGCGAGCAATGCATCTGATCTGTAAGCTTGTGGAAACAAATGTCACGCCCAGGCTGTGCAGCATTCTCATGTCATGTGATCATTTCCAGCCATTTGCGGAAGTGCGCGGCGAGAATGGGCAGTATACGGAAATACGGCCAGTAATATGGTTGAATCGTGCTAATCAACCTCCACCCGATACACCTCCTTGTGGCTTTGATGGATATGATCCCGATTGCGTGGCCGCCGGTGCGTACACGTAAAACAGAGCATTTATTTACTTTAATGCCCGGAAGGAGTACAGCTGTACAAGCCAGGTCGGTGATTAATTTCCTGTGAGATGATATACAGGATAGCTGTTACGCTGCAATATGACAAAACCACTGTCCTACAATTGGCGCAGTCCATGGAAGTATGTTTTTCGCTGAATCGTCCTGTGTGATACACATTGTGTAACAACGGTGTGCTAGTGCAATTACGAACTTCGTATTACCATGCACAGGGGAGATATCATTACACTCAGAGTCTCAGACGCCCATGGGAAAAGTGAATCACTTTTCCCATGGGCAAACTACATTACACTACATTCACTGCAAAAGCTAACGCGTTGAAGAAGAAGCTATACCATTGTCAGGTTTCGAACAACTGACCAGGGCACATAGGGGTCTTCCAAATTCAGAAAAATTTCATGTTTTGTAAAATTGTAGTATACTATCGTAGTATGCTTAAAAAATATTTTCATCTGCCATGGTCATGGGGGCGTGGCCAGACTAAATACACATTTTCGATAATTTGTTATGAAGTGCAGTACGAGTACAGCTTAGGACAAAATGGTCGCATACCCAAAATCTCCACATTCAGTACGCATGCAGCGCAGTGCACCGTACGACTGAGTTCAAAATATCCGGTTCGTACAAATGCACTGCACCGCTTGCGTACAGAATGCTGGGTATGGGGCTATGCGACCATTTCGTCCTACATTGTACGTACTGTATCTGCTATTATTAGTAAAAAAAGTTTTTTCCACGGTTTACTACATACAATACTAATTGATAAAAAATTTTCGAAAATGTGTACTCAGGCAGCAATGACACGAGCCGCTGCACGTGGGCATCGTTCACATCACCACTGGACAGCTGCAAAAGTTCACGGTGCTACAGTATAAGTACAATATAAAACTAATTACGAATAATTCCACTCACTGCACTGCATAGTATGTGATAATATGCAAACTTTCAAATGTTGTCTGGCCACGCCCCCTTGACCATGGCAGAAGAAAATATTTTTTAAGCATACTACGACAGTATACTACCATTTTACAAAATATGAAATTTTTCTGAATTTTGGAGGACCCCTGTGTGCCCTGGTGAGTTTCTCAAATTGCTCATTCGGCAAGAATAGTGTCTTTTCTACAATCGAGAACCATATGAGTTCAATATGGCGCGTTGCAAAAACGTTATCAATTTTGTTAGATATTTATTTTGGAAGTTACTCCGTATTGCAGTGTGATTTTACTACGACGTATTGAAGTGTATTGCAGAAGTATTGAAATTACTACGTAGTGCAGTGTTTTATGGTGCGTATTCATTTTGTACGGTAATACGGTAACAGGAAAGTATGTATGCTATGCGTACGAGTGTTGGAAATGGGAGACAGCCGCTGTACGGCCAAAAACAATTAATTCTTTAAATCTGTTACAGCCCGAACAACGCTAGCGGCGAGCCTGGGTGGAGCCTTGGGAGTTCTCGTGGTATGCGGAGTAATTTTCGCTGTGGGATACCGGCAAATTAAACTCAACATGGAGCTCAACGATGTGAACTGGGTGGTGCGGCATAGCGACATCATCGTGCAGAAAATACGACAGAACAAGAGTATCATTTCCACCGCCACGGAAAGTTTCGTGTCTCTAGCGCCGAGCGGAAAATCAGCATTATCCCTTTTTCATCCCGCACTGAATTTTGGCCAGTCCACGCCGACGGGACTGAACAAGGGTGGTAACACGGCGATCGCCGAATCTGTTATGCTCACCAGCGTGACAATGGTGATTTGTCGCAGTACAGCTGCTATACTGCGGCCGTGTGAGCATGCCAGAATCGCATTAACGGAGAGGACACGGAATGAAGTGCGCATTGTTAAATCCATGAGCCATGACAATGTGGCCAAATTCCTAGGCGCATGCATTGAACCGACACATACAGCGGTATTAATGGAATACTGCTCCCGTGGGAATTTGCATGTAAGCTAACAAACTATGTCCGTTTCAAGCCATTTAACAAGTCTCAAGCCATTTCACCACGTAGTTATCGAGATCTGAAAAACTTACCAAAAGGTGACAATGCCATAACTTTTCACGGTCAAATTGTTTTTGCAAACCAGCAAAAAACCAGGACCTGCGGGACTTTGTAGTGATATTACATCTACAGCCGAATACGTAGTTTTATGCCTATGACTGGATATTTTGCAACACCAATCATTTTGAACTCCAGTGACCAATAGGCACTTAATTTCTTCGGAGAATTTATCTTAAATTTGTCAGTTTTATGACAAACATTGGGATAATTACTTCTTAGTAATTTTATTATGGTTTATTGGTTCTGTTGGTCCTTATGCGCAAACCATCTCTGTAAGCAAAATGTTTGTTTGATGTGTAAGAGTATTAAGTAAAGTGTAGGCGGAAGGAGGGCGTAGCAGCCGTTACTACATAGTTTTTCGAAATCTACTGTATATCTGTATAGTACGCAGGGGCTTTTTCTGTGCAGGATGTTCTTCATAATGATGCACTGAATCTGGAATGGCTGTTCCGCATCTCCTTCCTAACGGACATCGTCCAGGGTCTTGCATACATCCACAATACCGTACTGGAACACCATGGCCGCTTGACTTCGAGGTGCTGTTTTATCGATAAGCGATTCCTTCTAAAGATTTCCGATTACGGGTTGCCGTCATTTTACCACCCCGGTCGCCAGTGGGGACCCGCTGACCTTTTATGGACGGCTCCGGAGCTGCTACGGGGCAACGCCCACATGATACCAACCCAAGAAGCGGATATTTATAGTGTCGGTATAATACTGCAGGAGATCATTTTGCGCGAAAGCCCATATTACCAGAGTAATCTGACGGCCGACGGTGTGTATCAGTGAAACATTGTCCACCGACTAACATACATGACGTGCACGTGCATGCGTTTCCTCGGTCATTATGCAGGCTAGCAAATCCGGCAATTCATAACCTCCATTATGGTTCGATTACAGAAACTGTATGGCATTTAATAGCCGGCGAAAATCCCCCTTTCCGCCCTCTGGTGGATGATCCGTTTTGTAACCCGGAACTGATTGCCATCATGCAGTCATGCTGGGCAGAAAATCCTTCGGATCGACCACGACTTGGACAATTGCGGACATCCATAAAAACGTTGGCCAGGTGAGCGGTTAGAAAACAGGCTGAGCGATCATTTATCCGAAAAAATGTTCCAATAGCCTGGTAAGATATTTCCGTTGAAAGGAGTTGGCTACTGTAAAGCGAAAAAAAAAAAATAATAATAATAATAATAATAATAATAATAATAATAATAACAGGGCTACGTTTCCATTCTCGTTCCGTTCCTGTTAACTAAGGAAAGAAAATTTTTATGCTATGCCTTCGCTTCATGATCTATATAAAGTAACGGTTAATTATCAAAAGCCAAATCTGATTACGATTTCTTGAGCATTTAACTATTCAAAATGCGTGCCAGGTCTTTTGGTGTCGAGCGGAACAGCATAATCGATACGCTACTAGAAAGGATGGAGCAGCACACCCAAAATTTGGAGAATTTAGTGGCGGAAAAGACTACTGAACTTTTGGATGAGAAGAAGAAAACCGATCATCTGCTGTATTCAATTCTTCCAAAGTAAGCATTATAATGTTATGTATATATATCCGAGGATAGAGTGTTGCTGAAAAGAGTTCTTGTTTTAAACTTTCCGCACTCTAATTACTGTAAATCCCCTTCAATTGGTACTCGCACCAAAATTTCCATAATTTATGCTGCTTACCATATATGGCGGGAAATATAAAATTTTGTGTCATTATTGCCAAATCAATTTATGTTGTGGGATTTCCCACAATTTTCTGCGTGGCTGTATCCGTCTTTTTGTAAATTCATGGCTTAGTTGCTAATGTGGCTACTTAAATTCTACAGTTATATTGCAACCGGAAATCGGCATTTCGGTTTCGAAACGGTATTAACTCCTTAATTTGGATTACTGGTTCTCACACTCGCCCTACTTCTTTTTGCTGCCTTATATGGGCTCCCCTTATATTACTCTCTCTTATCTGGGCTCCCGGCTAGTTAGCAATACCCGTCAAGTTAAATTTACCGGATTTATAGCAGAAACATTTTCTACTTCTTTCAACCGGATTTACAAGTAAGCACACCAAAGAATTCCGAAATTTCACATCCAAATTATACCTATATATATATTTATTATATTATCTATATAATAATATTTTTTATTAATTTCAACCGGATTTGCCAAACTGAAAGACAACAAACTGAAAAATGCCGAAATTTCATATCCCATTAATTTTTCATGTGGTTCTTGGTCCATTTAAGCGGGCGACGTTTCTTAAATAAATTTTAGGAAGATTTTGAATCTGTCGTTGATGCAACCTGATTACCTGAGCACTTTGAAACAAACCAAATGCTACAAAATAAATATTTTAAATAAATCAAAATTTTCAGTCAGGCATAACAAGCTGCGAAAGTGTGAGTAATAACGTAACCGCCCATGCAGAGGATTGCTCATATTGCTCGGGAGCCCAGATAAGGGAGAGTAATATAAGGGGAACCCATATAAGGCAGCATTCGAAGTATGAAGGATTATTTGTTAAAATGCAATACAGTTGATTTATTTAACCTTCAGTTACCTTGTACTGATGGAGCGGCAGCATTAAATGAATTATTTTTTATTTGATTTATTGTTTTGGAACAGTGATGTTACCGCTTCTTGTGAAATCAATAAAAAAAAACACATTGATAACCCAGTTTGCCTCGCTCGGACAGAGCTGTCGCCGAACAGTTGAAGCGCGGAGAACATGTGCTACCGGAAAGCTTTGAGAGTGTTACCCTGTACTTCGGCGATATTGTCGAGTTCACCACCATTGCCAGCTGCAGCGGACCCCTCGATATGGTGAACTTCATGAATGATCTTTACAGCCACTTTGACGAAATCATCGCCGCGTACGATGCGTATAAAGTGGAAACCATTGGCGACTGTTATCTGATTGCATCCGGATTACCGCATCGCAACGGTCTCAACCATGCAGTGGAAGTTGCGCGAATTGCTTTTCAGTTGCGCCAAGCCATAACGGGTTTCACTATAGCCCATCTCCCGGAAAGAGCCGTACAACTGCGCATAGGACTAAATTCCGGTAAGACGACGGCAACCGGCAAACCGATTGTTACCGATTCTTTACGCTAGATTCCAGCTAAAAGAGCTCTTTTTGTAGGACCATGTGTTGCCGGAGTTGTCGGCATTGCCACGCCTAGATACTGTCTGTAAGTTGGGAAAATCAAAGAAACTGAAAAACCGAAATTTCAAAATGCAAATCTGTCTATGAGTAGGCCTCATGTCCACGAAGCGGAAGAAATCATCGACGGTGTCACTGTAGAGTAAAATTTGTTATAACGCCAATGCATCACATTGCACGAACAAAATTAATGGAATGCTTTAAGGGATTTGGCCCGGTACATAGCATTAAATTCGTGTACACTACGGGAACTTTCGCTGTCGCGCACTCCCAAACACTTTTTTCCATTGCTTTATGGAACTTTGTAGCCAAATGATTTGTATGCAGCGGCGTGGAGTCCGTTTTCGCGCGCAGCATCCGACTGGGCAGTTATGGCAGTAAGAAAATTCCAAAACGTTTAAATGCATTCAGGTGTACCAAACGTTTCATTATGGACCGGTTGTAACCGTCCAAAACGTCCGGACGTCTTAGACGTCCGGACGATTTGGACGGTTACAACCGATCCCTTTCAAATTTTATACGTAAATTCACATAACCATGAAGATCGTTTTTACACCGACCCACTGTTCTAGCATGTTTTTCAAATTTTAAAATGAATTTCAAAAATTTTAAAACTCGTTTTAAAATTCGAAAATAACCGTGGAAGGCTGGATCCGTTTAGGGACGCTCTTCATAGTTATGTGCAAAAGTAGAAAGGGATCGGTCCATAATGAAACGTTTGGTACACATGAATGCATTTAAACTTTTTGTAATTTTCTAATAGCCATAACTCCCGAACTTGATGTTGCGCGCGAAAACGGATTTCCCGCCTCTGTATACAAATCCTTTGGCTACACAATGTCAGAAAGCAACCCAAAAGAGTGTTTGGAAGTGCGCGAAAGCGAATAATCCCGTCAATGTACACGAATTTAGTGCTATGCACCGGGCCAAATCCCTTAACTGTATGACGTATTTATCGAATTTGTGCAAAAAAGCTTGAATTTTTTAGAGTAGGGCTTGTTTCCCGGAGGCCCGTTATTTCGGGTGGGGGGGGGGTTGCATTATTTTCCAAACAGCAAGGCAGGGAAGGGGCCAGTAATTTCCCAGCAGAGGCGCATTTTGCTCTGCCCAAACTGAAGGCAGTGATTATACGACTGCAGATCTGCAATCTGTTTATTAGGCAATCGGCCAATACACAATTCGCGTGTGCAGCTTTACACCAGTTAAAGCATATATTTTAAACAGTGAAAAATTATATATGACTTAAATCCAGTTTTTTTTAAATAAGCGTGCAATTCCCTGTAATTTTATCGTGGTTATGCGTAACCAGTGTACTGACAACAATCACCACATCCTTATGTCCGCTTATGACATTTTTATTGGATGTTTACAAGCGCAACAAAACTGATGGTTTTGTTACGCTTGTCGTTTATCGACACCCCCGTGGGCTGCGCTTTCGGGGAGTGGTGTGCAGCTTCCCAAAGCGGATGCGGGAAGATGCAGGCATATTGCGGGCGGGTAGCTTATTACGAAGAGGTGTAACTTTGATAACTGCGGTACTTTGCTGTGTGATGTTGCTCGGAAAAGCATGTATGGCTTTGAATTTGTGCACTTCAAATGTTGCTGTTCGCAGGTTCGGTGATACGGTTAATGTTGCTTCGAGAATGGAATCGACAGGCGAGCGTAAGCCGAAATTCAAAATCTGACCAGGGCCCGGTCAGAGGTTTGACTCAGAAATTGATTTGTTGTCTGAAGAGGGAGTCGTCCTAGGGTGCACTTAAAAAATATTTTTCTTCGCCACTGGTGCAATGGGCATGATCAAACACAATTGTCATGGTCTAGCTATTGCTTATTCTATGTATCGTAGTGGTACGGTAAGGCTTTACTTTTACAGCGAGTACACACCTTACACTGCTAAGTTTTATTTTCCGAGCATGGTCTTACCCGTTATCACTGATCCTCCTTCCTTAAACCACTTGATCTCCTTCCTTAAATATATTTAAAATTTAATTTTCTGATTTCAGTGTTTTGACAATATAATATTTCTAGAGTATCTCGCCGATTGTCGAGTTTGCGGAAGGCCGCGCTGCGCAGCAGATATTTTGTAGACTGATACGTAGTGGATTCCTTAAAAATTTTAAATTCTTAAAGCAAGTCAGAAAACAAAATTAAATGAAGGAACAAGCTAACAGTCAACAGATAGTAGACTAGCGACAACGGGTACCTTAACGCTCGGAAAAAATTTATACTAGTAGCAGACAGCAGTGCTGAGCAGGTGGCAATGGGCAGCATGGCAATACGTAAGCCTTAACCGTGTGCACGACTACCCCACTATTTCCCTGTACAGCGCTTGCGCAGGTCAAATTTCAGAAGAGAGTTATACATAAGCATATACAGGACCGCACGTCTTTTACGCCTGTATTACGTTTTCTTGAGCTATTTCAGCCGTCCGTAGCATACCGAATTGTGGAGAATTTAGTTCTCTACAATTCAGTATATACGTAACTTGTCCAGGAAAATATAAGCTGAGCTATGCAAAAGGAGTTTTACCGAAAATATCTTAATTCCAACTGCTGGATCACCTTGCGAACACCCTTGTTTGGCAGTTCAGTGCAGCAATACAGCGCAAGACTATTTCGTATGATGCTTTCTGCAACTATTTCAGACAGTTTTGCTTGACAGATTCTGCATCTAAATGTAGAGAAAAAAATTCTCTACGTTTAACTTTCTACCTGACAGTCCAATCTCTCCTGAAAAACACGAAGTGGCGTTTTCTTGCCTGCTTCGCAGTCAGCGAAAACATTCCGTCGCGGACTCGCTGTGCAAATTACGTATTATTCGTGAACTATAATTGAACACTGCCGTTATTTATTTCAAAACTTCACTCAAACACGTTTTAAGAACATTTAAACAAACAAAAGTTTGTAATTAACGTTTGTAGTTTGTAATTGTTTGTAGTTTGTAGTTTGTAATTTAAATTATTAACAATAACTTGTAATTAACGGTATAGTCAGGGACCATACACAAACTGCGTACAGAACGAATTTTCGGGAACGTAGTTTATAGATAGTCCCTTACAGTATCTTCCTTTGTGTAACTTGATGCTTGTGCTGTGCTAAACCACCCCCCTAAAATGTGCGAATCAGAATCGTGTAACATTTTGGTTACAGACTTTCCATAGACCTGACGAAAACAAGCCGTAAACTAAATAGTGTACAAAGACTAGTCTTTGTAATTATTCTAGTTTAACCAACTGCCAACTGGTGTCAGTCCGCTCCGGAAAACGTTAAAATAAAAGAAATACTGATTCCACCCATAGAGGCCCATGCTTTCTCTCGTCTGAAATATTTTGTGCACAGTGCATTACAAAGCCCGCACGCACACGGGTAATGCTCATTACACCACGCACAGTACAATACTTCAACCTTAATATTCGTGTTTGACGAAGCCCACTGGACAGTTGCTGGTATGTTTTTTAAAGATATCCTCGGCCTACTCTCTATTTAGACAAAAAACCAAATTTTTCTTAAAGGCCAGCTTCTGAACGGGGTCCTGGTGAGTTAATGTTTTTTATTCTAGGAAATGTCAGAGTGCGCTATGACTGACGATACGCAGAGTGAATTTTTCTCGGTTTTTAAACATTTTCCGATTTATTTCTAGCGATGAAGATCCAAATAACCCAAGAAACCGAAAGAATATTAAAGAAGTTTCATTCCTTTATTGTGGAATGTCGAGGAGAAATTTCCGTAAAAGGAAAAGGAATCATGCGGACTTTCTGGTTATTGGGAGAAAATAAGGCACTATTCCACGCAGTAACGTGACATTGAGGGCGCCGCTAAGATTATTGGGATAGCCTTATTTTTTTTGTAACCAATTATCGTACTTTGCTCGATGTCTTGTAATAAATTGTCACTTTCAGCTCGGTGAGTGTTATTATTTTGACCGCTTCATTGACAAGAGTAAGAACTGACAATGAAACTGATTGTCATAGTATGGTTTAAATACAGATACTAATAGTGAGTTTGCGGTGACAAACTGCATTTATAAACGAAATCGATACGTACAAACAAGTGACGTCACCGGGACGTTGTGAGCCATATATTCAAAGCCCATTTCTGAGCGGTCTCTACCGTCACTTGTTTGTATACCTAGATTTCGTGTATACATGCAGTTGTCACCGCAAATCCTCTAATAATTCTTCCGATACGAGATTCTAATACTGTATCGTCGACTCAAGTTGGCACCATTTTTTACACTGCGCCAAATCCATGCTATACAGCACTATGCGACGTGCAAGCGTGCACTGAACTGCTAGAACAGCATCATACAATCAACCAGGGCGGTTGATAGCGACTGTTGCCAAAATACGGCCTGATAGTATCGAGACCCCCGTTATATTTTCAAAAATGAAACCTTTAACAGTTTTTTTATGATAATTCTTTTCTTTGAATACACCGTTAGATTCGTCGTAAAATTCTGAACAAAACGGTTCAGGCCGAATTTTGAAATTCGCATCCCCAAGGCGGGCTTAAGATCTACGACCACGAGCGGTCGCCCAAACGACACCCAAAATTCTTGGGCATTCCCCCTTGAGCACGGGAGAACTGGGCTGATTTGGACGAATCCCCCATAATCTCGGGTGTTATATTTTTGACAAAAATTATGAAAACTAACCTATAATTTTAAATTATGAAAAACAATACGTTCAGTCGTTTTTTGAAGGGATTCGATTTCAACCGCCCGGGTGGATTGTGTGATATTTTTCAAGCAGTTCAGTGCACGCCTGCACAGTGCACGGTGCTGTATAGCATGGATTTGGCGCAGTGTAAAAAATAGTGCCAACTTGAGTCGACAACACAGTAATATTACCGTACTATTAATGATGATACTTCAGTAGAGATACTAATAATTACTTGAGCGTCCATACTGGCTGTATTACATTAATAATCTATCGAAGTGACAGTTTTGCCGCATTATTTTTGCGGCGAAATAGCCATTAGCTTTTTGTTTTGTTAGGTCGTTTTGCTACAGCTGGTGACCGGAATATGAAACTGTATAATTAAAGTGACCGGAATATGAGAAAACGCGAAGTATGTTATGTCGTTCTGTCTAATAAAAGGGGGTCCCCGTTTAATTCTTCATATTCCTGCGCCGTGTCCCTGTCCATTCAGCGCCCAGTTTGTTCGTCCGCCCATCAGCAAACGTATACGTGCAACGGTACAAGTGAAAGCTTCTAAAAAACCAAATCACTGACCGACAATTAAATACAAACCACAACCGAACCGACGTATTAATCAGCCAAGAATTCTTAGGTAGATATTAAATTTTATTGGCTCCAAAGACAGTCTCTGTAAGTTTACGTTTCCGGCTTGTACGGGCCGTTAGTGGACGTGTTGATAGTGGGGTTCACTTTGATCCCGCAACCGTGACATAAGTGCTGGAGAGAGCTCAACCATCGTCTGAGCATGGAGCGGTATTCTCGGTTCATAGTGAAAAAGATCACCTGCAAATATTCCCTCTGTTAACCATAATCGGAGGTTTCTTACGATAGCACGAATGTCTACTATTCATGCAGATGTACTATGCCTGAAGCAATTCCGATATACTAATTCCGCTATGCTAGTTTGCATCGTGTCTGTAAGTTCACATAGTGATTACATGCGTTCTCGTTCTCGAGATGCTACTGCCACTACATCATTATGAAACTATCGGTATTTTGGAAAAAATTAGGGCATGTTTGCGAAACCTCCGGACTATTCGCGAAAACATCGATGTTTTCGCATAAAAGACGGCATCCTTGCGAAATCAACGGACTTTCACCGAAATTATCGCTTTACATACTTTGAAAAAATAACGGCATTTTTGCGAAACCTCCGGACTATTCGCGAAAATATCGATGTTTTCGCATAAAAGACGGCATCCTTGCGAAATCAACGGACTTTCACCGAAATTATCGCTTTACATACTTTGAAAAAATAACGGCATTTTTGCGAAACCTCCGGACTATTCGCGAAAATATCGATATTTTTGCATGATCATGATTACATACCGGGTTGCCACCATATCCCAATAAAAAGACGAATCGTAACCACAGCACCGTTTCCGTGGTGGGCCGCGCTAGACCCTGGTCTTCCAAGAGCGTCAACAAAGGCTGCGGAAAGAAGCAGACACAGTGCCACAGTGCCGACACCAGCAGGACGAGCGCTAGCTGCCAGGAGCCGCGGTACGCCGTCGATGTCCGGTTACTGCGGCGCGTTAGCTTTTGCACAGCAACAAATGCACACATTAGAGCGTAAATGCCCCCTATCAACGCTAGCGGAAGATATGACACCAGCGTCTGGTGGATCGTACGGGCTGCCGGGGTGCGGGGTTTAATAGCACAGACGTTCGTTGGTAGGATCATTTCAACTCTCAATTCCCGACCAGTTATCAGCGGAACAAAAAACCCGCCACACATCAGCCACGTCACGATGATGAAGGCAATGTTGACGCTCTGCTTGGTCCAATAGGCGCGGAAATGAATGGGAAAGCAGAGGGCCACAAGACGGTTGACGGCCAGGAAGACCCAGGAATAGTAGCCGGCGGTACGGAATATGGCAAAAGGGGCTTGAATGAAGAAGCAGACTGTCGGGGTGACCTTTAGAGAAACAAGCTTCATTAGGCGTTTTGAGCTATTAACAAGCACAGTAAACTGAATCAACAATAATCTCGAGAATTGTGCGTACGTAAGGGAAGTATGCCGTTTCATACTCGTACATGCACAGTGGACTTCAAAAAGGTATTACAAGAACCACGCACCCACAAAACGCGCGCAACCCGGAACTTACCTGTACTCAAACGCAAATTCCGGGCTGACCAGCGGCCTACTGTTATTATCACTTGTGACTTGTACAATTCCCAACGAAAACTATTTACCGATATCTCAAACGATTAAGAGAAAAATTACAAGAATTTTGATACCAAACAGGGTGGGTTAAATGAGATCTAGGGGAAGAACGAAATCCAGCAACTGAAGAATCTACCAGATTGAGGATCTGGTAGATGGAGAAATTTACCAGCGAAGCAACCTAACAGCAGCGCGAGCGCGGGTGTACGGAGGAGCCACTCCTCCTCATAGTTTTGTCAGCGAACCAAAGTTTTGCAGTTCTTTCAACCTTTAAAAACAGTTTTGCGATTTGGAAGCAAGACTAGCACTGTGATTTAGTGTAATAACGATCTGTACGTATACTTTTGGCGCGTTCACGCGAAAACTTTCAGTAAATCAGTCCATAACAAGACTGTGAGGAGGAGTGGCTCCTCCGTACACCGACGCTCGCGCGGCTGTTTGGTTGTTCTACTGTCTTTTGCTGGCGTTTTTCTCCATTAATCGACTTTTAGATCGTCAATCTGGTCGATTCTTTTGTTGCTAGATTTCGTCGTCTGAGCCGTTTGCTGTTTTCTTTTCTCCTCAGTATACTGCTGCGGTGACCTTTTAGGTGTTGTAAGTGAGAGAGATATAAAGGTGTGCGTCTGAGCAGCTTGCTTTTTCCTTTTGCCCCGCAGCAGAATCTGCTGCGGTGGCCTTTGACGTGTTGTATGTGTTGGAGATATAAAAGTGTGCAGTGTGTTGGCATTCAGTTTCCGTTTCTGTTCACCCAGGGGTGAGCTAGCCACTCATCCCCTGTTAAAGAACGATCATTAATTTCGGGATTTACTTTAAACAGAACTCGCTAACCGGATGTTTTACGTAGAAATATTTTCCCCCTCTTTAACTGCATGAAATCGTTACGTCGCAGACTGTCATGAAACACCGGAAAAAAGTTGTCCGCAGTGAAAGCAGCTTCTGTTTATACACGGATTTCGCACTATGTACCACGACACACATCATTAATTTTAACAAAAACATTTTGCTTAGGAAATAGTTTCTCAGCGAAATATAACTTGAAAATCGGTAAGGGCTTGTTCTGGCGCACATTTAACTTAACGTTAACATTTCAAACAGTAGCTCGCTGAACAGTCTAATGGTGCTGCAGAATTTCGATGAATTTTTCAGTTCAGCGCAAAAAAATGTCAGTACAGTAATACACAACTCACAGTTACGTCTTACTGGATATTGTGCATACAGGATCTGCGTGAAGCTAATCGGATGACTGATGCAGCACATAATCACTTCCACCGCGGATGCATGGACGATTAGCAGTCGCGTGCCGCTCCGATCACGTCCCGCTGTTCGCCTGGACATCTGCCAGTGCTCCCATACGGCACCCATTAGGAGGATACAGGACGCTCCTCCCAGCGCGCAAAAGGACATGGAAACACCATACCACACCATTAATCGCTGCTGGGAGGTAGTGCCAATTCTTTGGCTTGCGTTTCGGATCGGTTCAAGATAGGATGAATAATTTCCGTGCAAATCCATCGATTGATTGCCGAGGGACCACCGTGTGTAGCCGCCATCACTTACTAACATTGTGTAGCAAAAAGTGTATGATAAGCTCAACGAAACCTTCATCAACCCTCGATTTTTAACCAATTTGTTTTCACACTACCGTTTTATAAGTCGCAGTTTACATGCAGCTATCCATGCTACGCAACGAGTACATATGTATACATATGTGTATATATGTGTACACATGAGTACTATGTGTACACATGTACAATACGTGAATGTGTGTACATATCGCATACCGTGACGCATCTCCTCCTCTCAGCCTGAGGAGGTCACCAGCAAAATTCCAGCTTCATTCCCGTATTAATTGGATTTCCAGTCACCAAGCACCATGCCCACGCCATACTCTACCCTAGTGGTTTCGTGTACAGCGAATTATATAAGTAATCGATTTACTGGTCTGAACACTCGCCCTCTATCCCACCGGAAACATCCTACGGATCTACGTACTTAACGTGTGCTAATAAGTAGCACTTTGATACGGGTCGCATTGTCAAGGTATTGGGTTTTTCTCATTTTGCTAATGCATCAAAATGTACGGGAAATACATTTCTTCTATAATCTGGTGAAGGCGTACTAGGTGTTTATTATGAAAGTTTCGTAAAATGTTCGCCATACGCTAGCTTCGCGTTGACCACCCGGTTAAGGTAAGCTCTATGGTATATTTCACTGTAAATAATCACATGCAATACCAGATTTGTAATTCGTTATAATACATAATTTGTTATAATTACGTATCGGTTTACTTGTATTATGTTAAAGAATGTGTAGTGGTGCAGTAAACTCAATATACTGTAAGTTACCGCACTTTAGCCACGCCCCACCAAGTCAAACGAGAAAATCCATATTCTAACAGGACGTGAGCGGCTTAGCTCAGCCCAGAGCGAGCAGAAACGGAAACCGAACACCAACATACACCACACCTTTGTACCCTATCTGCGCTGATTTATTTTTCTCCTTATAGCTTTATGCAGGAAATTACGTAATCACCGGGCTTGTGTAACCGCACAACGGCTTGTGTACACATGTGACATGTCCCAGATGGCGGTAACGTAGGTATGGCCTGCCTGAAATTCCGCGGCTAAGTCAATCTACAGCTGCTTCGTCAACTAGCTGCTCCGGCGTCGCGGAGTGCAGCCGGTACTCGGCTTTCCAAGCGAAGGTGAAGACGTTGTGCACGATTAACAATCCCGGGTAAACGCGTACAGGAAACGACGCCTGCCGGTTGCAGGAGGTTGTCTCGGGATCCGGAGTCTCCCGGTTACGGCTTGGCGTCGGCTAGCTCAACAGCTCCGTTCATGAACGAAATGGTCGAGTTTGATCCGGAAGTGTACTGCGACAACGTGAAGGGAAATGGGAGACCGCATTGGTCCGAAAATCAAAATCGTCATGCACCGTTCACAATGTGTAATGTTAGGTACCTACTGTGCCGGCACTTTCTGAGTACGGTCTCACTTCATCTAGCGGCTACAGTACGTAAACCGAGCCGTCGTCATCGAAGCAATGAGCCGAATAAAGCCATCGCACATCAAACTGTCACTGTGTTCTTATTGTTAGGCTGTGTTTCATACTTTTGTATATGGATAGGTTTTTTACTTTTGCTTAGACGAATACGATTTTTAAAAAACCGGTGGTCGGAAGCCCCACAGCTGCGTTAATGTCACTTGGAAGCGCGTCTTCGCTTCGGCCGGTAATGGAAGGGAAGTGAAACCATTTGGTATATCCCGACGAGTGACGTTGGTCCCGATCGAGGGGAAGAGGAAATATGCTGACCTGGGATGCCTCATGGGTGTGTAAGGTAGCTTGATGGCATGTTGCGGCAACAGCGAAGCTGGCGGGGACTGCCGCGGCATGCGCAGATCAGGATAGGGTGGGGAAATATCGGGACATTTTTCCCAAGCGGCCCAAGGCTACATGCTCATCGCAGTAGGTGCCGAAACACTCGGACCGTGTGCACAGGACCCCTCTCGCTGTGGCAGCGAACTCCGAACGATACTACAACAGGAAACGGATGAGATAGTGCGCCGGCGAATCAGCATCGAAATCCAACGCGGGAACGCGGCCTCTGTCGTGGGAACGGAACCTAATTTTGACGAAGTGCTGTGTGCGATTATGCCGCCTAATTCCGTTGTCGGCTGTAAGATTGCGTTATCAGTGTGACAGTATTTCCATAGCACGGGTTGGACGGTGGGGAACGCAACAGCGGATAGGTAGAAATTTCCGATATTCACCGGCGTTCCTTATGATTTATGCGCCGGGATCGTGGGCGAAGACGTAAATCCCTCGAAGTGATCGCACAGTACAATTTTATACAACTTTTATATCAAGGAAAAGATCTACCTGTATTACAACGAAAAACCCCGTACGATGTGCTCAGAACAAACCGAAACGCTAATCGACAAACCGCTAACGCCGTTTGATTCAGCATGCCGGGAAACTGTCACATCCATTTTGTTTCGAATTGGTAATTATCCGCTCCGAATCCCGTGCAAAGAATTAATGCCGGTGCAGGTCGAGTTGAAAGCTCAAGGTGACCATGAAAAAAATTTCTCTGAGTCCGGTTGCATGGTGCCAAAAATCAGAAATTTTAAACTGATATACTCGTACCTACTTATTATATCAGAAAAAATTTTAGCTCTAGAAAAGCCGGTTAACGGTTAAAACAAAGGACGGTGCCAGTCGATAGCGCACTCGGTGAAGTAACTGATTTGATTTATACAGCGGAATCGATTAAAATGATGAACAAGGCGAAGTATGTACTGTATGTATGCGACTGTATCCGAGTGTTTTGAGACTGACGCAAATGCGACTGTATCCGAGTGTTCTGAGACTGACGCAAAAAGGCATAAATTTTATTTTCGGAATAACTATGTTGCTCAGAGAATTAACGAGGATTTCTGTAAAGAAGCAAGAATTAAAAAGGGTACCTATAAAATACATTAACACGGTGTCTCTATTTACAATAATAACAGAGAAAGATGCCTATAAAATACGGCGTGCGAAAAGTGATGCCTGTAGCAAACGAGGGTGTTTGGGGGTGCTCATAGCGATTTCCTTTATATTATTGAAATAACAATATGGCTCGTTATACTGTACGTATTTTCGAGAAGGCAGCTAGGTCAGGCAAGAAATGTCGGTGACGCAAAAATGCCGGACAGGCGAAAAACGCCTGCGTAACAAGGATCCGGGCCGTAAGCTAATAATTTATTCTTTCGCACAAATTTAGTTAGTAAAAAAACAAGTTCCTCTACAAGGATTTTCTTGAACGAGATCTCAGCGGCAGGGTGTAAAACCTGGCAGTGGCGCCTGCCAATGGCACTGCCAGTGGCATGGCAAGCAATAAAACCTGGAGACTCTGGCAGCTGGCAGCCGATAAAAGCTGGTAGATGCCACAACAAATATGGCTCAACTAACAAGCGGGTTCGAAATTTTGATCAACAACATAATTTTAGAAATATTGCCGGTACATCGTCAGCTTTACATGTAAAGTGTTAACACCATTACTAGGCATGCACGAAGTCATACCGACATACACACTTTCCAAAGGTCACACTGCATTTCGCCGTTTGCACAAAGTAACGCACGAAAACACCATCACTAGGCGCGTTACAAATACAGTCTCGGCAATGCCAGATCTGCAAGGCAAACAGCTGGAATATGCCTTGCGGTTGAGCGGGAAGCTGCGTGATACGAGTACTTACGTTAAATCGGTTAATCAAGAACGGTTGGCTGATGAATGAATGAATTCTTAATTTTTTCTGCACACTCATTTGGTGGTTTAACTTGTGATGCCTTCAGTAAGTTAATGCCAGCGATCAAGCGATTAATCACTTCTGTCTAATTGATAACAAATCTGATAAGATTTTATGAGAACAGAACAGCAGGGAATATGAACGTTCAGAACACTTTTACTGGCTTATTAATTTGGTTTTACCAATTATTTTTTGGATAGCCGTAGTATAGCAAATACTGCAATACAGCAAGCAGAATTATTCGCACATAAATCACCTATGGAACGTTTCGTACCAAAGAAAAAAAATGGACCTCATTTTTTTCAACGGTAGTAACAGTACACATCCGTAGACATACTGTAGTCACTGCCGTGACAGCCGTAGACAATGCCAGAGTTTGAGTATATGACAGCTGGAGCGCCGTAGACGCCGGTAGACATCCGTAGACTTACTGTAGACACTGCCGCGACAGCCGTAGACATTCCCAGTGCTTTCGGCTTTGGCCAGCAGAAACGCCGTAGACACCGGTAGATATCCGTAAACTTACTGTAGACACTGCCATGACAGCCGTAGACATTCCCAGTGCTTTCGGCTTCGGCCAGCAGAAACGCCGTAGCCACCGGTAGATATCTGTAGACATACTGTAGACACTGCCGAGACAGCCGTCGACACTGGCAGAGTTTTGGTATTTGCAAGCTGGAGCGCCGTAGACACCGGTAGACATCTGTAGATATACTGTAGACACTTCCGTGACAGCCGTAGACACTAGACATCCGTAGACTTAATGTAGACACTGCCGTGACAGCCGTAGACACTGCCAGAGTTTTCGTATCTGCAAGCAGGAGCGCCGTAGACACCGGTAGACATCTGTAGATATACTGTAGACACTTCCGTGACAGCCGTAGACACTAGACATCCGTAGACTTAATGTAGACACTGCCGTGACAGCCGTAGACACTGCCAGAGTTTTCGTATCTGCAAGCAGGAGCGCCGTAGACACCGGTAGACATCCGTTAACTTACTGTAGACACTGCCGTGACAGCCGTAGACATTCCCAGTGCTTTCGGCTTCGCCCAGCAGAAACGCCGTAGACACCGGTAGACATCCGTAGACTTACTGTAGACACTGCCGTGACAGCTGTAGACACTGCCAGAGTTTTAGTATTTGAAAGCTGGAGCGCCGTAGACACCAGTAGACATCTGTAGACATCTGTAGACATACTGTAGACACTGCCGTGACAGCCGTAGACACATCCAGAGTTTTGGTATTTGCAAGCAGAAACGCCGTAGACACCGGTAGACATCTGTAGACTTACTGTAGACACTGCCGTGACAGCCGTAGACATTCCCAGTGCTTTCGGCTTCGGCCAGCAGAAACGCCGTAGACACCGGTAGACATCTGTAGACTTACGGTAGACACTGCCGTGACAGCCGTAGACACTCCCAGTGCTCTCGGCTTCCGCCAGCAGAAACGCCGTAGACACCGGTAGACATCTGTAGACTTACTGTAGACACTGCCGTGACCGCTGTAGACACTGCCAGAGTTTTCGTATCTGCAAGCAGGAGCGCCGTAGACACCGGTAGACATCCGTAAACTTACTGTAGACACTGCCGTGACAGCCGTAGACACTGCCAGAGTCTTGGTATACGCCAGCTGGAGCGCTGTAGACACTGGCAGACATTCGTAGACATACTGTAGTCACTGCCGTAACAGGCGTAGTCTTTCCCAGAGCATTCGGCTTCCGCAAGCGGTACGCCGTAGACAACGGTAGACATCCGTATTCATACTGGCGTCAACGCAATGACAGCGATTGACGTTCCCAGATATTTTTGCTTCGTTTACCTGTATGTATCGTTAGGGATTTCGTAAACTATTATTTTCGTCCTCGGAGGCGTGCCTTGTTTTCAATCGAATTCCTGGACACGCAGTTTTCAATACTGTGAAACCTTTTTTTTTATTTCTGCTAGTTTTTGTGCGGACACTATTTGCTGTTGCCGGGATTTTTAGTTTTTTTGTGATGTGTTGCAAGACTATAAGAATTTTTTTTATGTGCAGAGTTCTGGCTGTTGTGATAATACTCCGAAGCTACATGGTAGATTGCTTTTAAGATTTTGCCGCTAGCGGTCTTCTGACCAATTCATATTTCACTGCTCGGACGTTTGCATTTTTCTCATTAGATATTTTTAAGCTTTGGGTGAACAGGCAGACACAAATTCAAAGATTTACAATAAAAAAGAGAGAACCGTGGCTTACATGGAGCTCCGGGTGAAACTCTCAGAAATATAGAACTCACGAGTAAAAGAAAGATCGCTGTGGCAGCGTTTGCCATCCTATTCTGATTCCACCGGGGTTTGTGTACCTGCGGAAAGATAGAAAAACTTGCAGTTTACGCAAGAAGCTATAGCGTGTATATTGTAGTGAACGTATACCGATACATTAACGTTCACGTTGAATCACACTAGTGCAATTTAAATAAATATTCTGCCTGGGTTTCAACTTTTAAGTGTAATTTAATGCTCGGTACATCGTATCGCTTTTCTGTTTTTTCCTTGCAAGTCGTATCTTCTATAATGATTAGGTTTTATACTTCTAATTTATCTTTAATTTTAGAAAAGTATTTTCTGTATGTTAGAAATTTTCCGAAAAAATGGTGCCTAAACTTTTGCGACGACCTACGTGTTGTTTGAAGGCACTTCTTAAGCCACACGATGCCAACGAAAACGACGATAGTTAGCCCTCCGATGCATCCGGCGACGATGTACACGGTCACTTGTATGGTGATAGGCTGATCGTTTCCGCGACCGGGTAATGCATGGGTCTGCTGAGTTGGGGCGGAAGCGTTTGTTGACGACACTCCCAGCATCGTGGAGCTTTCGGTGTTTGTATCCGGGATAATGATGTTTATGTCACCTTCCGGGCCATTAGCGGTCATGGCACTCGCTACTCCACCGGCCACTGCGGCACCAGCAACAACGGGAGCTGTCTTGACGAGGGCATCCTTGCCAAAGTCCATCAACCGAGCTAGTCCGGTGGATCCGTGAACGTTTCGTGCGCCCGGTAGTTTCGGTTTTCCACTTCCGGCACCCCCTCCCGTCTGAAACGGAAAAAAGTACCGAAAGAATCAGAGTGGGTAAGACAGACAGACAATGCGGGCCACGGGTCAGACAGGCGATAGGTTCTCAAGCACGTTTGTCTACGTGATTACGCAGCCATCTCCGAGTACGTACTTACTGAGTACTGTAGTGCTATCTCTCTGCGGCATTACCCATTAAGTAAGTGCACAATCACCCTGCACACACTTCGTACGAGTAAGTTTAAAATTCCCATACACGCCCTGCAACCGCGAGGCGGCTGTAAATTAGTAGCTGAACTCGGTTTGTTTACTTTCATTTAGTTGCAATACCAAGTGGCAAATATTCAGCCAAATTGCAAAATTACAAAGTGGTAAATGCCAGAAGCCGGTATTAAAAGGAATTTAATAGCCAAATCTGGTCCTAAGTAATCAGGCACCTGAAATTTGCCAGTAGCGCATAGATGATTATGATACTGCACTTATAATATACATATGCAGATATATTTGATTTTAAACAAGGACACTTGAAAACAACAGACAGAGATTAAAAAGAGGAATAAGAAAAACCTAAAACAAATTTATCCCGCTAACTGAGAATAAAGATTTTTCTGCTACATACATACAGTTACTGAAATAAAAAAGAAAATCAGCGCTCTCTGAACTAGACTAATTTCAGGAGGTCATCAAGTAAAAGCTGCCCACAGCGACACTTTTTCAACAACGCGTTCGACAGTTTCAGAACTTAAACACTTGAAATGTATAAAAGTACCGAAATGTTTAAAAGATAGAAATAAAGTCATTAAGAAACGCACAGAAATCGTAATATTACCGCAGTGGCTTTTTAGCACAGTACCTGCTTCCCGGTGATGATAAGGGAATTTCGGTTTCCAAGCGAACCCTTTCCCGCTGCACCCGGTTTAACGTTAATCCGCGGGGAACCAACTCCTGGTCTGATCTTCGGAAATACCCCTCTGGCACCACCACGTGCACCTCGGAAACCTCCACCCACTGCGAAAGAGCTTGCCCATATGATGCAGAGCACAACAACTACCGCAAAGGTCACCTGCTTTGGCTGCATTGCTTGGACTATGAAAATAACTGGAGAATCGTTGTAGATATCTTATTTTTGCAAGTGTGCAATATGTCTCAGCGCTCGAATAATGTTCAGATATGATAATAAATGTAGAATGTGCGAAAAGGAAGTTATAGTTGCTTAAGTGTTCCAAAAGCTGGAAAAACTGCTCGCGTTCTCAGCTCCGCATACTTCGTCAAGTCTATATCGTCGTATTTCATCTGTATTACAGTAATTGTTTAACCGCCTTTGATGTGCCGAACGTGACAGTGTTCTCAAAAACCTTATAAGTGTCCAAAAAGTCGCTTCTGTCTGCATCCATTAAACCGATTAAAGGCAGAATTACCCACCAAAAGCTATAATTTTTCTTGCAAATTGCGACAGCAGAGTTATAAGTTTGATGAGTAATACAGCTCTGCCAACGCGATAAAGTAAACTTTGAAATATAAGGTGTTTCTCTGGTGCGTGCAGGCACGATGGTGCAGACATACCCAGTTGTTATTACGCAGATATAAAGTAACAAAATGACCGAATCTTTGAAAGCTTTTCAGAATATTCATTGCGGCGGAAAAAGACTTTTTTGAGATTTCTCTTTTGATCATGCACGTAGTCGAATTTCCACAAAGGTTGTGCCCTTAGAGCAATCGAAGTTAATACACACACTTTGGCGTTGCTAAAAATGTCCTAAAAAAGCGGGTTTGGGGTAGAATATGGTCAGAATCAAGCAACGGTCAACCACAGTAGCTGGGATATTTCTGGAAATTTTAGTCAAGCGAGCGAGCGAAGCGAGCGAAGCGTTTTTAATTTAAAATGTGTGACGTGACGAACCGGAGAGCCGGGTTCCCGGGGTCCAGGGGCGAAGCCCCTGGCCGGGGTTTGGGGCGGAGCCCCAATAAGCAGGGGGTGCGGGGGGCTGCGCCCCCCGCTGAAACAATTGAGAAGGTTGTTTAAAATTCAAAACCTATCCCGGTCATTTTTGACGAACCCGCCGTAATAATGTACGGGGGGTCCGGAAATTTAGACCCGGTGCGAATTTTTTAGCGACCCCGGGTGGAGAGGTTTTGGGGAACCGTGACGTAAATTATAACCCAGTCATTATTGACGAACCCGCCGTACTAATATACGGGGGGTCCGGAAATTTGGACCCGGGCCGGATTTTTTTAGCGACCCCCGGGTAGAGCGTTTTTGGAGAACCGGGTGGAGTGTTTTTGAGGAACCGTGACGTAAATTATAACCCGGTCACTATTGACGAACTCGCCGTAGTAATGTACGGTGGGTCCGGAAATTTGGACCCGGGCCGGATTTTTTTGCGACCTCCGGGTGGAGCGTTTTTGGGGAACCGTGACGTAAATTATAACCCGGTCATTATTGACGAACCCTCCGCAGTAATGTACGGTGGGTCCGGAAATTTGGACCCGGGCCTGACTTTTTTAGCGACCCCCGGGTGGAGTGTTTTTGGGTAACCGTGACGTAAATTATAACCCGGTCATTATTGACGAACCCGCCGTAGTAATGTACGGTGGGTCCGGAAATTTGGACCCGGGCCGGATTTTTTCAGCGACCCCCGGGTGGATCTTTTTTGGGGAACCGTAAATTATAACCCGGTTTTTATTGACGAACCCGCCGTAGTAATGTACGGTGGGTCCGGAAATTTGGACCCGGGCCGGATTTTTTTAGCGACCCCGGTTGTTTTGAAAAGTTTTTTGAATTTTTAAAGAGTCAGCCGTACAATTGTAGTGGTAGCCGTTTTATGGAACCGGTTCGATAATTTTGCCCGGTGTAGGTGGTGAATTTATTTACTTGCGGGTCCCGTAACAGGTTACTTTTACCGTGAAAAGTTCTCGCAACCATATCTAAATGCTATTAATAAAATTTCTGTACCCGCAGTACGTTACCTTAGCCGACGATTACTGTTATCATAACGGAATAATTTTTATACAACTCGTGATCATTACTGAATATGTGTAACAATTTATCCTTAGCGTAACGAGTTACCCTCACTACAACCAGTTTTGTAACGGAATACTATGGCGGGATAATGTTACTGCTACCGTTGCCGTAACAGAGTGCCGTGAATGGTATTGTCACCGTTTTCAGTTAACGTAACCGTTACTCGCACCTTTAAGGATTGCCAATTGCTTTAGTGAGTTGTTCTTACTTTAATAATTGATAAATCCTGTGAAAGAGCTGAAGGCGACGCCGAGCTGCAGCGCGAACAACCATTTGATAGTTGTTCACAGAAAAGATTGTAAAAATCTTAAAAAAAACTAACGTGAATTGAATTTAGAATTACATACACCAGTATTCATCAAAGATGAACTACAGAACATCGCGCCCACGAGGATTGCGGGTAATGAGTTATCTGAACGCTTAGGAAGCGCAGATTCGTGAAATTTGTAGAATTTGTAAAAATAATTTGTAAAATTTTTATCAAAATCCAAAAGAATCCTAGGGTTTATAAGCAATTGTTGGAATTATGTTCTAAAACGTTGCCATAGCGAAACATGTAATTAGGAAGTGAGCGAAGTCAAAAGCCATTGCTACCGTCACTAACGTCAACACTGTTACCTGCGTTGCCACTGTTGTTATTCATATTATGATGGTTCATCGTTACCACTCAAACCAGGCGTTACCAGTACTAAGTGTTACGGTACCCCAAATGTAACAAGGTACCGTGACTGTGTCAGTATTTGGTAGTGTATCGTGTCTTATTGCTGTTGAAACTAATGGCGCAGCCGAAGGAGACGCCAAAATGTGGCGCGCGATCGCGGCAAAACGAGCTGTACTGAAAGTAAAACAAAAGGGTTCTATTATTCTAAAAAGGTTCTTTTTGCAGTTCCGCTTAAATGTTCGTTACCGTAATGATACGGTAGCGGAAGCCAAAGGCGGAGCCGAAGGCGACGCCTAGCTGCTGCGCGAGCAAGCGAAGCGCAGCGAGCGGAGTAAAACGAGAGGATTTTAATGCCTTCTTATTCTGAAAAGGTTTTTCTTACAGTTCTGCTTGAACTTTTTGTTAATGTGATGATACGTTAGTGAACCACCGTTTACACGAAAACCGAAGGCGGAGCCGAAAACGACGTAAAGCTGCGGCGCGATCAAACGCTTCGATGCGAGCGGAGCAGCAAATAAAACAAGAGCATTCCATTGTCCTTTTTATTAAGATGACAGTTTCACAGATGAAATTTCCGTTACCGTTATCAAATTCTTTAGCGAACTATCGTATCGAACAAAACCGAACGCAAAGCCGAGCGGTGGCGCAATTTAAGCATCAGCTAGAACGAAATATTCATTTTGTTTACTTCAAACTTTTATTTTAATAAATATAACAAAACCTAAACCAAATCTGCATGAAATTTTAGATATGAACTTAAATGAAAAACGAACTATTTGAGTGCTTGATCGCAGTTTCTCGCCTTGAGCTACAATTCCATATTTCAAACATAAAAACAGGCTCATTTGTAAAGTTTCACATACATATTTGGATATACAGTAAAACCTCTCTATAAAATACAGGCACGGTTCCATCAGTTTCGTATGCTATACTGGGGTGTATTTTATAAAGGGAAACTGCCCCCAGGGGCGTTGCGATAATTTGGGGTGGGGGGCGTCGCAGTACATGTACTTTATTAATGCAACATTATCATTAAGGGAGTATCAAGAATCTATAGTACAAATTTGTACTGCATACAAGCACATTAAAAAAATACGAACTTCGTTTTGAGTTCATCATAAAGTATGATTAGTACCTGAAACCTGGTAAAAAAATATTCTGTGAGATATACTTCTGCATAATAATTACCATTTACACAAACAACGTTAATGTTGCTCCATATTACCGTAGTTCAGGATGTTAAGATAACATCAGATTGCATCCGGCTACCTGTATGCAACTGTATTTAACCGGAGCTGAATGTTGTTCAGAGGTTCTCTACACTAGTTAAACTGCATTCCGTTCCGCGGTAAGTGTATGTAACGCTTATAAAGAGGTGAATGTTATAAAGAGAATCTCCCCTACGTTATAACATGCGAGCCAATTCGGTTCCTTACGGGTTGTATGTTATAGAGAAGTGTATTTAATAAAGAAGTGTATGTAACGAGAGGTTTTACTGTAATAGTACAAATGAAATAAACCTAAGCGATTAACGTTTTTGTTTCTGTGCGGAGAGAAAGAAAAGAGATCTACGTCAAAGGTATTTACTATTACACCGGTGTTCCCAGAAATTTAATTACGTGGCCTTGCTTTCACAAGCACTGCGTATAATGGGCAACTTTCAACAGAGTTAATAGAGTGGTGAAATTCCCCATTTTTGAAACGATTCTCAACAAAGTTCACAACTTTTTAAGACTTTCGACAAAACCATTGCGGACGTAATCTGAAAAAGATCACGCGGTTCAAGAACTTTATTGTTGACCAAAGTTCTTGAAGCTTAGTCAAGTCAATACCCAAACATTAAAAAACTTTTGCCTCCTGTCGAGTTCAGTTAGTAAGTCAAGACCGAAAACGACCGTGGACCACCAGCCATAGTTATATGCCGGAACCGGTCAACAGGTCTTCAAAACCATGGTAAGCATCAAAATTCGATTGTTTTTTTCTTCTGAATAAAATCAACCAAATCAAACTGAAAACCGCAGAAAAAAACATGGTGCCCTTATCTCAAGAAGTAATCCAGTTAAGAACCGTTACTGCGTTATTGTTACCTGCGTTGCCACTGCCACCATGCATTGAATCAGATGTTGAGACGATAAATCGTTTGTTAACGATAACGATAAATCGTAAACGATAAATCGTAAACGATAAATCGTAAACGATAAATCGTTTGAAACGATAAATCGTTTGCGCTATAAATTAAGCCTAACCAGTATTCACAAAAAACATTGGACTCCAAAATAGAAATCCACGTCGGCGCTTCTCAGATCCTGTGTGGTTACATCGGCATACGCGGTTTATGCAAATCAGTTTCCCAATTTATCCGCAGCAAAGACAGAATCTTTCCGTGAATTTGAAAATACTGGAATTTAAATGGCTAAAACTCTCGTCTAACAATTAATTGAAAAAATTAAAATAAAGTTGTACTGGATTGTTGACTACCGGCGGAGGATCGTTTATTCTGTTCAAAAATCAGAAGGCGAGAAGTTTGCGGAATATTGACAACACAGTTGAACATTCACGCTTTTCTGCCAATAAAACGAAACGACTCGGTAACTATCCTGGTAAGCATTGCCATCGAGTTCTGGCCCGCTGCGGTGTAGCAAAAATTTAATGAGCTAAAGCGGAACATATTTTCTGCTTTGCTATTGATCACCAGCATCAAAACCAATATTTCTAAGTTCATAATTTACAGCCAAAAAAAGGCTTGATGGACCGTCACGCACTTTTAATATATTTTGCCGAAAATCACTGATTGGCAGTTAGCCGACGACTGCAGTGCAGCGTGTATGGCGAATCAAGGTCGCCAGGAGTGTAGTGACTTGGACTGTGTTCAGCACAGCCGTCTGACTGATAAATACAGCTGCCAAACAATTTTGTATATTTCGCTCTTACTTGTGGTTGCGTTGGGAAATCTCTTCAGTATGTTATGTTTCGTTTTTTCCTTTGCAAAAGGCAGGTGTGGAAATTCTTCCTGTGCAAACGATTATATTTGACGGATAATGGCCTGGGTTGCAATTCTTGAACAGGCTCTAACTCGTCTGATCCAATATGAATGCAGAAGCCGAATATACCCACTAAACTGGCTCTGTCGGCGATCTGAATAAATATCATAACAAATTGAGAGCAAAGACCAGTTTCCTAAAATAAAGCTTCTGGTGTGAAATGGACGGTTATGTGCGATAGGGTATTATATTTGTAGTGCCCACGTCGCAGTTGCTTGCGTGGTCACATCTGATCGTGTAACAGTCATTCTGTGTCACGCGCGGGGTGGTTTTTGTCATTTATATTGTTGTTATCATCTATATCACGAAATGAAACGCCCAAAGATGGCGGCACGTTAGAATCGCGTTGCGCCGCGTGCGGAAATATGGAGAGACCTAGACAGACTGTTGGATAGCGGTAAACTCATGCCAGCCAATCGCGCAAACTGTCGACTCAGCATTCAACTATTCTAAATAACCGCTTAAGCTGCTTATATAGCAAAATCGGCTCTACAATGGCAAACGTGCGCGCGAACAATATTTTAGCCAACACAGAAATCTTAAGGCTTTAGGCTTGGTTAGCTCAAGCGCCTCAGCCTACTCCCCCGGAATGTACCAAAAACATCTTAATTTTTAATTTTCGAAATTTAGTTGCGCGTGGAAAGTTAACCAGAAGAAACTTGGGCTTTATATAAAAGACGTCGTTTATCTTTTTACACGCAATTTTCAGCCAGCAAGAAACCATTTCAACTTACGAAATTTTGAATTTAGTTTCTTGGACGCATGCACCAGTACGAAGCTCAAAGAATATTATACTTTTATTTAACGGAATCAGAAATAAAAAGCATTCAAAAGTAATTCTAAAATAACATTTTGTATCGGCACAACTCCGTTACACGACATAAAAATAATGATATCACATCGGCATCGCAGCGGCGACAAAAACTGATATGCGAGCAGCTCTGCTGATAAGCCTTCCACAGCATAGAGTTGACAACGGCCGGCTAAACGGCTGACCTTTCGGCTGACGGCCGGCTGAAATCCTTAGTCGGCTATCGCAACGCGGCTGGAAGCCTCAGCCGGCTAGAGTGGCTGACCAAATTTTCCAGCCGGCCAAGCCGTTTATTTGCACGCCGGGACAAAAACTTGTAAATTTTAAAAATAACGCTGTAGCGCAGGAGCGTAGTTAGCACGGAAAATATTACTATTTACTCGTTTGGCGATGGGAGAAGTGACTTTTTAAAAATTTTGACGCAAAAAGCAGCGATTATTTGTAATTCTAGCTCCAACGAGTGTAGCTGTTAGAATTTATATTATGAGATTATTATAGTCACGGGAACAGAAACCGGAAGCATCGCACACACTGGTGTTGTTCTGTTCATTCAACGTTATACAAGCTGGTTGCTTATATAGCACACGGCACAGTCACGATATTAGTATGTTACTGCACCTAAACATCTGATAAACAAGGGAATTGGTGACCTGGGTGCACCGTACACTCATAGATCAGCTAGAAAGACAATGATCATAGTTCACAAGTAGATGACACATTATGAGTGTACATTATATTGGTAATATAATTTCTAACAGTAGCAACGCACCATTTTGCGAACTTTATGCTACGGAAATGGCACCATAGCTGCCAAATTGTACAATATTACAGACAAAAGCGACTGAAATTAGGCGCAAGCTGAAAAAAATCTGGCATAAACTGAGTCACTGGCGCCATCACTGCACTGTGATGCTGACGCTCAAGCCGCTTCAGCCAAGTCGGCCGCCGGCTAAGCCGCGGCTGGCTGAAGTCTCAGCCGGCTTAAGCAACCGGCTAACGTCGGCTAAGGCTTACAAAAACTGCCAGCCGGCTGGCCAATAGCCGGCTATGCCGTGGCTCAGCCGGCCTCGGCTAAGCCGTTGCCATCTCTACGGCACAGCATACGCAACAGCTATAAAATGCGAGTAGAATCTCAACTACTTCTGTTGCAGTCTTAACCAAATGAGTCTTTTACAACAAGAAAAATGTACACGCTCGCTCGCTTGCACTAAGGGCGGTTACGACCTTTATACTAGTAAATATCTACCGAATTGGCCGTTGACTAAACGGCGCGCCTGTTTTTCGTGTCTATAGGATCATAACTGTAAAAAACGGCGATCCTGTTTTTTTTTATAGTAAAACGGTGTCGTATGTTTGCGGGTAACTGTGGTAAGTCTCATAATTTAAAAACGAGAAATCCTTGATTTGCAGCATATTACCAGAGAAAATATTGCGGCTGTCCTGAAATTAAAAACAAGTAGAAGTTTTCATGAAGTCGGCTGTTTTTTTTCTTTGTAGTAACGACCTATCGTCACGATGTTTAATGCGCAGACGTAATAATGCTTGTACGGATCCCGGAGATCAGGTATACAGGTGCATATAGTCGTATGTGCAGCTTGCCAGCAGACTCAAAAGAAGATATTTTACTTCCAGATACGAAAACTCTGGCAGTGTCTACGGCTGTCACGGCAGTTTCTACAGTATGTCTACAGATGTCTACTGGTGTCTACGGCGCTCCAGCTTTCAAATACCAAAACTCTGGCAGTGTCTACGGCTGTCACGGCAGTGTCTACAGTAAGTTTACGGTTGTCTTCCGGTGTCTACGGCGCCCCTGCTTGCAGATACCAAAACTCTGGCAGTGTCTACAGCTGTCACGGCAGTGTCTACAGTAAGTCTACGGATGTCTACCTGTTTCGACGGCGTTTCTGCTGGCGGAAGCCGAGAGCACTGGGAGTGTCTACGGCTGTCACGGCAGTGTCTACAGTAAGATCTACAGATGTCACCACCGGTGTCTACGGCGCTCCTGCTCGCAAATAGCAAAACTCTGGCAGTGTCTACAGCTGTCACGGCAGTGTCTACAGTAAGTCTACGGATGTCTACCGGTGTCTACGGCGTTTCTGCTGGCGGAAACCGAGAGCAATGGGAATGTCTACGGCTGTCACGGCAGTGTCTACAGTAAGTCTACGGATGTCTACCGGTGTCTACGGCGTTTCTGCTGGCGGAAACCGAGAGCAATGGGAATGTCTACGGCTGTCACGGCAGTGTCTACAGTAAGTTTACGGATGTCTACCGGTGTCTACGGCGCTCCTGCTTCCAGATACGGAAACTCTGGCAGTGTCTACGGCTGTCACGGCAGTGTCTACAGTAAGTCTACGGATGTCTACCGGTGTCTACCGCGTTCCTGCTAGCCGAACCTGGAAGCACTTTGAATGTCTGGCTGTCACGGCAGTGTCTACAGTAAGTCTACGGATGTCTACTGGTGTCTACGGCGCTCCAGCTGGCATACACCAAAACTCTGGCAGTGTCTACGGCTGTCACGGCAGTGTCTACAGTAAGTTTACGGTTGTCTTCCGGTGTCTACGGCGCCCTGCTTGCAGATACCAAAACTCTGGCAGTGTCTACAGCTGTCACGGCAGTGTCTACAGTAAGTCTACGGATGTTCTACCTGTTTCGACGGCGTTTCTGCTGGCGGATGCCGAGAGCAATGGGAATGTCTACGGCTGTCACGGCAGTGTCTACAGTAAGTTTACGGATGTCTACCGGTGTCTACGGCGCTCCTGCTTCCAGATACGAAAACTCTGGCAGTGTCTACGGCTGTCACGGCAGTGTCTACAGTAAGTCTACGGATGTCTACCGGTGTCTACCGCGTTCCTGCTAGCCGAACCTGGAAGCACTTTGAATGTCTACGGCTGTCACGGCAGTGTCTACAGTAAGTCTACGGATGTCTACCGGTGTCTACGGCGCTCCAGCTGGCATACACCAAAACTCTGGCAGTGTCTACGGCTGTCACGGCAGTGTCTACAGTAAGTTTACGGTTGTCTTCCGGTGTCTACGGCGCCCCTGCTTGCAGATACCAAAACTCTGGCAGTGTCTACAGCTGTCACGGCAGTGTCTACAGTAAGTCTACGGATGTTCTACCTGTTTCGACGGCGTTTCTGCTGGCGGATGCCGAGAGCAATGGGAATGTCTACGGCTGTCACGGCAGTGTCTACAGTAAGTTTACGGATGTCTACCGGTGTCTACGGCGCTCCTGCTTCCAGATACGAAAACTCTGGCAGTGTCTACGGCTGTCACGGCAGTGTCTACAGTAAGTCTACGGATGTCTACCGGTGTCTACCGCGTTCCTGCTAGCCGAACCTGGAAGCACTTTGAATGTCTACGGCTGTCACGGCAGTCTACAGTAAGTCTACGGATGTCTACCGGTGTCTACGGCGCTCCAGCTGGCATACAAAACTCTGGCAGTGTCTACGGCTGTCACGGCAGTGTCTACAGTAAGTTTACGGTTGTCTTCCGGTGTCTACGGCGCCCCTGCTTGCAGATACCAAAACTCTGGCAGTGTCTACAGCTGTCACGGCAGTGTCTACAGTAAGTCTACGGATGTCTACCTGTTTCGACGGCGTTTCTGCTGGCGGATGCCGAGAGCACTGGGAGTGTCTACGGCTGTCACGGCAGTGTCTACAGTAAGTCTACAGATGTCTACCGGTGTCTACGGCGCTCCTGCTCGCAAATACCAAAACTCTGGCAGTGTCTACAGCTGTCACGGCAGTGTCTACAGTAAGTCTACGGATGTCTACCGGTGTCTACGGCGTTTTTGCTGGCCGAATCCGAAAGAACTGGGAATGTCTACGGCTGTCACGGCAGTGTCTACAGTAAGTTTACAGATGTCTACCGGTGTCTTCGGCGCTCCTGCTTCCAGATACGAAAACTCTGGCTGTGTCTACGGCTGTCACGGCAGTTTCTACAGTATGTCTACAGATGTCTACTGGTGTCTACGGCGCTCCAGCTTTCAAATACCAAAACTCTGGCAGTGTCTACGGCTGTCACGGCAGTGTCTACAGTATGTCTACAGATGTCTACCGGTGTCTACGGCGCTCCTGCTTGCAGATACGAAAACTCTGGCAGTGTCTACGGCTGTCACGGCAGTGTCTACAGTAAGTTTACGGATGTCTACCGGTGTCTACGGCGCTCCTGCTTGCAGATACGAAAACTCTGGCAGTGTCTACAGCGGTCACGGCAGTGTCTACAGTAAGTCTACAGATGTCTACCGGTGTCTACGGCGTTTCTGCTGGCGGAAGCCGAGAGCACTGGGAGTGTCTACGGCTGTCACGGCAGTGTCTACAGTAAGTTTACGGATGTCTACCGGTGTCTACGGCGCTCCTGCTTCCAGATACGAAAACTCTGGCAGTGTCTACGGCTGTCACGGCAGTGTCTACAGTAAGTCTACGGATGTCTACCGGTGTCTACGGCGTTTCTGCTGGAGGAAGCCGAGAGCACTGGGAGTGTCTACGGCTGTCACGGCAGTGTCTACAGTATGTCTACAGATGTCTACTATGTCTACCGTTTGAAAAAATGCGGTCAGTTTTTTTTCTTTGGTACAAAACGTTCCATATATAACTGTTTTATATAAGCTATATGTAGTCAGAGTGATCTATTTTGGCTAATTTAAATGAACTGCTTTACGTGAAAGACGCTCGTTTCCGCTGTTTGTTAAATCATTATTGAAATTATTAGCATGCGACACAGTTCTAACTTATCTATAATTATATTGTCTGAATAATTTGCTTGAAGCTAGTACTGTACAGTGCGTCAAAGCGGTGATAAAAATTAACTGAAATTGTAACATACACCATACGCAAAACAGTTAGCACGCCGCCAGAACTATACTGGCGAGGTCCTAACTTAGAAGAACAAACCAGTTATTAATAACCACATATCACACATATATCCATACTGCATCCTTACCTGGTTCCAAAAATCTCGATTTTTCAACCGGATCGTATGCATAACGAATACCGCTTATTCGGGTCTGTGCACGGTATCGGATCAAAAATTGGAACCCCGCATGTGAATTGTATCAGAATTTAGAACCCTTTTTTGTTGTGAAAATAGCCGCTTTCTAATCGCGACTGACAGCTGCTTTAATATCAGCTCGCTGCAGTTTCAGTAACGACTGACATATGAACACAGTTTTTGGTATCCTTTTCGGGTAATAAATTATCCAATTTGTATTATAAATGACGCCGGCGCAAATCCGCTAAACTCAGCCCTTAGAACTAAGTAAAGGGCACATCAAAGCCTTATTAATTCAGTTTTGGTCTCAAACGATCATTCTGAAAAAGGCTTTTTGAACCGGGTCATCAATCGAAACTTGTAATAAAATAACACCTGGTGATTAATTACTTTCAGTCACATTAAAATTAATTTATTGATAATGTTCAGCACTGTACAGATAGTGCTTATTGAACATACCCAGTAATACACCACGACTGCCGCCATACTGGAGACGGACAGTTTCGGACCAGAAGAAAAAATACAGTGCTGTAATTTGTAAAGCATCACGAAACAATTTCAGCAGGGAAAAGGATAGTTAATAACTTATTAATGAGTGAAGCCGCTTTAAAATTCACCACTTTATTAATAATAATCGCACAGTTCAGGTAAGAAAGAAAGAAAAACGCTATCTTATTCACAACAGCAAAACTTCATTTAAACTATCCACTCCGTCCATTGTGCCAAGGATAGATGCTGCATTTCCACGCTGAATCTCCAGCGATATTCGTTGTCGTAGAAACTCATGCGATCGACGCTCTCCTGTATGCTCTTGAAGTCTTTTGCCCAACTCCTTCACGATGGCGATAGCCGACGGGCCCCAGGGGCCCATCGTTTCAAAGGCGATGGGAGAAAAGATATAACGCCCTAGCAGATACGCATACCGTCGGGACTTCTTATCTTCGGCTTGTACAGCAGCAGTTCCAGCCGTAACCGACGTCGATAAGAGATGGGAAAAGGCCATTGTGTCAACGCACGTCACATCCCAGGCCAGACACATTCCTCTTTTCCAGGCGAAGGTTGTACAACCGTCAGGGCGTTGATCTGTTATAGAGGACGTACCGCGTGGTTCCAGCTTAGCGGGAACACCGGCTGAAACACACGCACGACATACGATGCTGTTTAAACCTCCATGGCGCGCGTGCCTACCGGCCGAGTAGCTGCACGATAAGCCATGGTGTCCTAACTTGTCAACGCGCTTCTGGCATTTGGTACAGTCATGGGGCTCACAAATATCCGCTCCAAGACGAAGACCAATAGAGATTTTAATCGTCTCATCGTCGAGGAGGTTACCGATGTGGGCTGAGGGAAGCGCATTCAACCAAATACCGGCTTCGGGTCGAGACTGAGCGAGAAAACGAGCTGTGTTAATGACGTCACCCCGAAACAGGTCCAATAAAACAGAAGCCGACACATTACAAAGCGGCAAGTCCCATGTCTTTTGGAGCTTCCGGAAACCAACTTCTGGAACTTCTGCTACGCGGGCTTTGGTTTTCCACAATTCCACTGCTTCTGAAGTATTAACCGCCGGAAGGTGAGGAAGCATCGATGACAACAAATCAGATACGGAATGAATCGAAGCCAAGTAGGCTGGAAGTGCTAATTCCTCCGCACGAAGTATGCCAATACCTCCTCGACTGACCGGAAGTGTCGCTTGTCGCCAGCATGGATAGTCATCATGGTTTACCCGGACGTTACTGAGTTCTTGAAAACATGAGCGCAGTGACTCGTCGATTTGATAAAGCAATTTCGAATCTTTCCAGGCATTGCAGCATCTGAGCACATATATTATCTTCGGGGCACCCAAGCAGTGTCTAAGTAGATACAGTGCATGGTGGCGAGGAAGAAGTTGTAACCGTTCGCAGGCTGTCTTTATGGCGCTTGATTTCTCGGAAAGAGTTTCGCCAATTGCATTATCCAGCACCGGGGCGCCTAGCAAGGTTAGAGTTGAGCTTGACACCACGCGGAGTTGTGGGTGGCGCGAAACAAATTCATCTACCACTGCTTGCCGTTCAATTTCGGTGCCTCCCGATACAAAAAGTTCACATTTAGCCTCGTTTATGTCCAGTCCAATGGCATGTGCGCCTTCGATGACTCGTCTGAAGTTTTCTGCAACAGTCGCCGGCGTTCCGCCCAGGGTTCCGTCGTCTAGGTACCAGGCATTAAGCTCGGTATCCAGCGTGGCAATTACCCGGAGCAAAGCCAGACAAAACAGCAGCGGTCCCAACGGGTCGCCTTGTTGCACCCCAGACTCAGACGACATCACCATTCCATCAATGAACAAGGAAGAATGATGTCCATACGCCGACCAAAAGAAATCATCGTATTCGGGAAAGTGTGTATGTACAGCATCCAGAACCACTTCACGAGATACGGTATTGAATGCATTGCGAAAGTCGATTTTTACGAGTGCTTTAATGCTCTCCGGTTTTGACTGGACAAAATGCCTGGCTGCGTGGACGATGGCTTCGGCTCCGCCCCGTACGTTGAAGCCAGACTGCTGAGGAGTGAGCAAGGCGGTTGCCCGGTCCGCTATTCTGCTGCAGATGATTTTGGCAAGTAGACGACGCATCGACAGTCCTACCGCTATAGGGCGCAGCCCGCCGTCTTTCTTTCGCAAAGCCAGTAATTTACCTCCAAAGAATATCGGCCGTATATCTGCAGGTACTTTGCCTTGCATAACCAAGGACAGCAAAGAGGCCATGGCTTCGCAAAAAGGACCGCTCAGATCATCTAACTTTGAACCCACCAAGTCCAGCAGATGTTGGGGCCTTAAGCCATCTGGTACTGCTGCTGAGCCCCGCGGGAAAGTGTGGATAGCGGCAAAAACCTCTGCGGCAGTTATTACGGGCGCAGCAAGAGCGGTGGTAGCGCGGCGAGCCGTAGACGGTGGGGCGCATAAGGGGTGCTTCTCTCGTAAACTTTGGAGAACTTCAGGGGTGCAGACCGCCACTGAGTCAGTAGATAACAAAACGCGCATTGCTCCGGAGATGGATCCGTCGTCAATCTTCTGACCGACTTGACGAACGAGATCCTCATCGCTGCTGCGTTTTCTCCGACTTGACGGTGGGGGGCTGGGAGGCAGATCCGTACCTTGTTCGTATAACGCGAGGTTCTTTTTCACTGCCGTTGCAAGTGAGGCTGCTCGTTCCGATTTGACTTTATCTGGGAGGCGGAGTGCACTAGGGCAGAAAGAGAGCAGCTTCGACCATGACTGGCTGTCGTTCTTGGTGGCGACCTGGTGGAGCACTTTCTGTAGCGCGGATCTCACCGCAGGTCTTGCACCATGGGGAACGCGGCGTAGTATTCGCTCCTTACTCGGGTGAAAAGATGCGGCCGTAGGTGGGGTAGGTGCAGCTCCCCGCGAATTGCTAGAAGTGGAGGCAGCGCTGGCGGCTGGGATCAGCTTCAGATCCTGCGACAGGGTCTTGGGGCAAACGGGTCTGTGGGATCCCCAGGCCTGCAACAGTTTACCGCAGCCAGAACAAGAAAACTGAGGCATGGTGGGGAGGGCATTCGCCGAAGAATATCGCAATTAAAGGAGCAGATAGTGAGGGACTTACAAGAAAATCGCTGGTGTGTCGCTGGATGTCTACGGGACAGCTGCCACCACACAGCCTCTGGAGAAACGATCTACCAGACTAAGGTCCCGTAGCCACCCTCCATACTGAATGACGGGAAATTTGTCATTCAGGGGCAAAAATCACGAGCCCAAAAATTCCAAATCACGATCTCAAGATGGCGATACGAAGGTTAAATTTAGAAAAAGCTCAAGAAAAGTCCTTTGGGGGGACAGCCGGGAAATGAACCCGGGACCACCCGCAATTTGTCTTATTTTACAATTAACAAACTCGTTAATTGTAAAATAACGAGTTTGTTAATTAGTAAAATTTAATTGTAAAATAAAATAGCCGCTTTTGTACCACGATCGACATTGGTGTTTTGACTACTGACAACCGTTCACTATGGTGCCGGCTCGGCTCATGTTTGGTATGCGTGTAGGTCAAACATCGCCGTCATTCCAAAAACAAACGGCGCCCTGTACTCGTATACAGTAAACAAACTTGGCATTTAAAGGGTAGCTCTACAAACAGCTTACTCTTATCTTATTGTTTTGCTGGCTGATAATTTTGCCCGTTGTATTTGTACAAGATACATCTGCTTGTGCCGTATCGTCATTTACATGTCATGTAAATGACGATACGGCACAAGCAGATGTACCCAAACAGTACATTTCGATGTTTGATATGCAACCGTATACTCACGTTAAAATTAGTTGCAGTAGATACAAAAGCCTCTATGCCGTAAGTAAACAAATCGTAAAAACCTCTTTCGATAGGGAATCAGGGAGAAGTTCAAAGTCGTTAAATGTTCTTATGTAAACAAACTTTTGATAGGGAATCAGGGAGAAGTAAAAAACACTATGTACACACACCTGTGCAAACACATTCCACACTTTTATTGCCGTACGTTCCAAACTTTACGAGCACACTGACCGGCAAGAGACACAGAACAGAGAGAAGGCACTGATGATCAGCCGATCTGATAAGCGCTGAACCAGGATGTGCTGCTGCTGCCCGTCTTAATTACTGCACAGACACACGTGCATTTGCAAATCTGGTCATTTGCATTGCCGCTCATTTGCGTTTGGCAATTTTGATTTTCTCGCTAATTGCACACGGTCTGCTTTTTGGCCTGCATTTTAGCGAAGTCTGACCTCGCGGTATTTCGTCGTGCTTTTTTGTGTGGCTGTGCTTTGGTTGTTTTTTCTTTTACCGTTCTTATTCTCGCCTGCAATATGGACACACCTGCAGCTGCATCTGACGGCCAGCGTCGATCCCCGCGTATACAGGAGATTGCTGCACGCACATCACCGTCTGCACCATCGGCATCCATAACAGCGGCCACGGCACCATCAACTGCCGCGCCTGCGAATGCTGAACGGCCGTCTTCCGCTTCTACGGGCAATGGTTCTCCAGCGTCTTCTGCTGCAGCACCTGTGGCCCCGCCGTCATCCTCAGAACCGATCGCCGGGGCCAGCGGTGTACAGGTACACAAATTAAAAACTTTTTATTTTTTTGTGGTTTTTGTACGTGCTGGCACATTTAGCCTTGTACTTTTATTCGGCAACAACGTGTACTCAATGACAAGAAGCCTGCGCAAATTTAACTATTTAAAATGATTAAATTTAGCTGTGTATGATCAACAAGTACGTTTCATACGTGCTATAATTATTTATTGCGTTATACGTTTTGCTGCTTCGTTTAGAAGGCACCAAGGCGACGTCCCGACCACGACCCACGGATCAAAAACAGCGTGAATGTGGGCAAGCGAATGCCTGTGGCACCCGTGGAGGATGACGAAGAGGAAGAAGACTCGGAAGAAGAAGACGCTGAAGAAGAAGAAGAAGACGAAGACGACCAAGAAGAAGAAGATCCGCAACCGGTAAGAAAAAAATCATTGCCATTTTATGGTTTGACGCCATGATGAAAAGTTTGACGCCATTGTCTGATTTTCGATTTTTTATTGCATTGCAGCCTGCTAAGCGACGCCGCACTGGCGGTACAAGTGCCACAAGCGTCGCAGCGGAACCAGCCGTCGCGGGAGTGTTTTGTGAAGGCAGTGTTGCCTATTTCGATACCACCAACGCTGTGCTGGTTGAAACTCCAACTCAGACTTTCGTTTCTGGGCAGTGGCACGGACGCTTCTTGATGCCAGTCAGTAACTTCCGTGGCGCTGATCTCTCCGGCATCCCTATTGCGGGTCCTACGCATCCCGATCGCCGCTTGCCTGTGGGGGACGTCGAGGAGAAAAACCGCGCTTTATACGAACGTCATATGGAAAAGTGCGATTGTACGGGGCTACGTGTGTGGCTATTGCTACGCCAAGGCTGAATTTAAGCCCGCTGTCCATATCTTCGCTGATCATCGCCGTTCAAAGGCGCGGCAGGATTGCATCCGCCATGTTATCGGCAAGCGGGCTGTGGGTGGACGGGCAGCGCAGGGCCCATGCGTGTACTTCGCCCGCGCCGAACCGGATTCTGCGGGCATCAAAGGCGTCACTGCACCAACGAAAATCGAACCGTTGGTTCCGTACGTAAAATTGCCCCTGGTGGGAATAATGAAGTTGTTCCGCATAAGGGGAAGCACTATGGCAACATTCGAAAGGAATGAGATTCCGTGTTATTGTTTCTGTTGCGGGTAAATTTTGTATGGTTGGTGTCTTCTCCATGAAGTATTTTTGTTTTATTGCTCTAATGTCCTGAATGCTGTGCAACACTATTATGATTTTTGTTTCTCATCGCCCAATGCTATCATGATATTTTGTTATGTATACGCCGAAGTACTTTTTTATGGCTTTTTCATGCCGCATTATGAATTTCGAAGAACGAATCAACTTAAACGTTACATTTTACACATTTTACGTACATTTATGCAAATCTGCAAGTGCAATGTAAAAATCCTTCTCCGCATTCTGTACACAATAAAATGAAGTGAAAGTTTCTGTCAGCATACACATGAAATTTCTGACATATGGGTTCGTTAAACAGCGCTCTCTTTGCATTTGCATGCCATAAAAAGTTACAAGTGTAAATTAACACCTGTTTAAGCGCTTGATAGGCTTTCTCCACACGTGCACCACATCGCACCACTGTTTACTTTCGACCTGGCATGGCGTGTACGCGAAGTCGCTTGTAGCCAATAAACTGTTTCAAAATGCAGTAAAATTTTCAAACTGCAATCTTGTAAGATGGTTGACCATGCGTAAGTTACCGACAACGACAGACTTTCAGTTTAAAATTTCCAAGCCGTTGTAAGTTTTGAATTTTTATCTGGGCATGGATTCTCGTGCAACTTCCACGCCGAATACCGGCTGTACCAACGACATCGACGTGGACGATTTAAGCCTAAGCGCTATTTTGACCAAACGTTTTGTCTGCTTTGGCCAAAGAAGCTTGGCCGGAAGTTACCAACGCCGAAGTTGAAGCTGGTACGTTCATATCGCGTTTAAATTAGGTGAAACGAAAAAATTTATTTCGCTTATTTGCTAGCCATGGCCAATATTGACGACGCAAGTGCACTGCCTTGTGGAAGCCAAGATTCAACGCCTTTGGCAAGCAATTCCGCGGGTACTAATTTTTTTTTTGTTTTCATTTATTACACATTTATCAGTCATATACTGTTTTTTAGAGAGCGAGAACACCCGACCGGAATTAAAAGCGGATGATAGCGATGTCATCGTCGTAGATGATCTGGTCCAAGAGCCATCCAACGGTCGAATTCCGGTTAACAGCCGTAAGTAAACTGAATTAATATTATTGTTATATTTAGTATAAATAAATACAGTATCGGTTTTTCTAACGCAACGTACAACTTCTCATGCCGCATATAAATTCGGATATCACATAAAAAACGTTTGACGCCATTTTTGCCGCCATGTATAATATGTTTATATGTGTTTAGCGCAATGGGAAAATCCTGATCAAGCCGACGAGCACGATGATGATATTGTCATCGTTTCATCATCTCAAGCTAAGAAACGGAAGCCTCTTGTGCAGACGTATCTTGCTCCACCTGGCAACCGGAAGCAAGCGCCACCGGCGCCGTACAAGAAACGAAAGGCTATCCATGAGCGCTTCGCGAATATGCCAGCATCGCCCGTACAGTACGGAGCTGGACTTCCTCGAGGTGTGCTTAGCGCTCCCCTGCTCCGCGGCCGTGGCCGCCTGTGGCTATACCCGGATTGAGGCGTCCACCGGTCATGCCGGGGCCGCGCCCCAGCACTTCGCAGATGGCAGCAGCAGTTCCACGTGCCGAAATGACGATAAGGCCGAACGTGCCCTCCAGCTAGTACGTCCGTGGGGAGTTCCAGGATATATCCCGGCTATGCCTGGATACTATCCCGGTATGCCAGGATTTGGACAACCATTTCCGCACTGGTATGAGCCGAATGCGTATCAGCGGGAGTACGACATGATGATGAACATCATGCACGGTTTTGGTATCGGGAATGCTAACAATGGGCACGGCTTCGGTTTGAACGGAATCGGAAACGGCAACAACAATGGGGACCGCTTCGATAATAACAGGAACGACAATCACGGGCATGGAAGCGTCGTCAACGGAGATAATAATAATAATAATGGAACTCAGTAAGTTTCGGCGACGCGAATCATTTTGCCTCAGCGCTGTTATTATCTATGCGATATAATTGTGTTTACTTGCATGCTATCGTTTTATTTATACTGACCGTACGATATTCTGATCATCCCGCTAAAATTAATTCTGTGGTTTAAGTGAAACTGTATAAACAGGTTGATGCTGGATATTTGATTTTTTTATGCGTGTTTCACTGCTCAATGTTAACCTGCTTATGGTCTGTATTCAGCGTGTGTTTGAGAACTGTGTGCTGTTTCTGATTATCATTAATTGTTTTATTATTCTCATATGTTGAATACTGATATTTGGCTCGATGCATGTATATGCATGATACGTTTGCCGGACATTATATTTATGCCTTAAGATAAAATTAAATAAAAAAAAAACTGTACCGTTTGGAGATCTGTAACTGCATGCATATCACGCTAGCACAAACAGCAACAACAGCGCAATAGAATCTTAGTTTATTTTTAGAAACAGAAAACTGTACCAAATCAACCAAAACACGCGACGCATCACGACCGCAGACAACTTTCGAACCACGGAAGATAGTTTTACCCTACTATTTCGGCTCACTCCACAACCTATGTCACTGATGGCGGCGTCGGCGGAAGTGCGCAAGCTATTCAGTCAACTTTTGGCGGAGCTTTCGGCTTATCATCAAGTGAACGGTAATGACAGAGTGCGCATTGTTTTTGAACATCCGGAATTAGCAAATCGAGCATTTTCAACTCCCGTTATGCCTTCCCATAAACTATCTCCTGAGTTTATACTTCAGCTAATCGTGCGCATCATGCAAAGTGGAATGAATTTTTATTTATTTACCGATGATTTGCGGATCACTTTTACGCATTGCCGCAATATCCAGGGACGGGGTCGTTTACCAGTAAAGAAGGGGAGAATTATGTTTAAGGTGAATGAGATGCTGGAGCGGTCCAAAAGTGTTGTTTGCATCAAGAACAACACAACGTATGATCCTGAAGGAACTTTATGTGCCTCACGAGCAATTGTGGTTGGATTAGCGCAAACGCTCGGGTTACCGGGTTTTACGTCAGTACTTGATTCAAGAATAAGCATACAACATCACCTAGCTGCGCAACTACGTGCAGAGGCTGGTGTTTCAGACGGTCCTGTTGATTTTGATGGAATTGAAAAATTCGGAAAACTTTTAACGGAACGCTATGATACTCAGTTAATTGTCATCGATGCGGAACTCCATTTCGAAATCACTTATTCCACACCTTTTCGAAAAAACTTCGTCGCTATACTATATCATGATCAACATTTTGATTGTGTAACCAAACCATGGACGATTCTGGGATTTCGTGCACGGTGCCTTATCTGTGGTAATTTTTACCACGATAAAAAGAGTCACAAATGTTATCGTCCCTGTTACTCTTGCATGCAGCCCGACTGTCGATTGAATGATTTTGTCAAAAGAGTTTGCAACGACTGCAATCGCAACTTTCCATCCGACGAATGTTTTGAAAAGCATAAAGAACGAATTGCTTACAAATCCAAGGATCTTACCGTTTGTGATGCCTGGAAGAAATGCGCAGACTGCAACAGGTAATTACTGTAATTTTATTAAAAGTGTTATTCAACGTAATTAATAACAGTTGCACTGAAACATATTTTGTGACTTCAAAAGCTAATTTATTAGGTACATAAATCCGCCTGGCCGGAAGTACTCGGACCCACATGTCTGCTATGCGACGCTGTGCCTGAATTGTAAAGAATTTGTTCTTCCTAACCATTTGTGCTATATTTTAAATGGAGAAAAAGCGCAAAACAAGAAAGCAAAACCAAAGAATCAAGCGGTTGCTGAAAGCGAAACTTTTGCTTCTGAAGATGATGCCGTGTCGGATTTTCTGGACGATGATGCGGAAAGTGAAGCACGCAGCGAAGAGTTTTGCGATGATGTGGATGAAGTCGTTAGTGATGACGCGGATGATGAGTGCGAAGACTCCGAATCCACTATTTCCGAGACAAGTAAAAAACAGCAAGTCCGTTTTGAGAACAAAAAATTTGTTTTGATTTTGAAACATGCCTGGACAACAGTCGATATCACCAGCCGATGGTCGTGGCCATGATGTGCTTGGACGATGATTCGTTTGAGATTTGTTTCAGTGGATACGGATGTGTTTCTGAGCTACTTGAATGGATTTTTAAAAACTGCCGATCGTGCACCTTTTTGTCACACAACGGAAAGCGTTACGACAACTTTTTCATCCTTAGTGGATTAGAAAAGGAAGGCCACATCGTCGAAAAAATTCAAGATGGCTCCAGTATTACAATGCTAAAAATTCCCGGGCTGAAGTGCAAGTTCATCGACACGCTGTCCTTCATGCCACGTTCTCTTTCGGAGCTTCCAAAAGATTTGGGAATTGACGATTTAGTTTTGAAAGGATTTTTCCCTTACGCGTTCAACACGCCGGCAAACCAAAATTATCATGGACCGTTGCCAGGTAACAACTTCAGAAATAAAATTTTACTTTTCATGGCGTCAAAAATGGCGTCGAAGTTTTAAAAATTCAATTTTTTTATTTAGGAAAAGAATATTTTGACTGCCCGCGGATGTCACGAAAGAAATTTGAAGAATTCGAGAAGTGGTATGATGATGCCGTTAATACCTTTGGGAGCAATTACAACCTCCTGGAGGAATGCAAGAAATACTGCGTGAACGACGTTTTGGTTTTAAGAGAATGTTGCCGGATTACACGCAAAAACTTCATGGATATGTTTCCTGGTATCGATCCATTCGATTCTGTAACAAATCCGTCAGCAGTGCTTCTGGCTTTCCAAGTTCATTATTTGAAACCAAACACCATCGGGATTATTCCTCCAGGTGGTTACGGCGGGCGACAAAATCAAAGTTTCAAAGGATTTCAGTGGTTGTCGCATATCGAAAGACAGTTGCAAGAGAAACAACCGGAGGATTTCCTTCAGACTGCTCGTTCAGCTGCAGGTGAAAAGTTTTTGGACGACAAAATATGTGTTGATGGATTTTGGGAACCCACCGGAACATGTTATCAGTTCTACGGGTGCTTTTGGCACGGCTGCAAAAAATGCTTCCCTGACCAACGGAAAATGAACACGGTCAGAATGCGTACTTTTGGCGAATTGCGAGAGGAAACGCTAAGGATTAAAAGAAAGATTGAAAGCTATGGCAGATTTTTTGTGGGAATCTGGGAATGTGAGTACGACGAATTGGTTAAAAATGGAAAAATCATACCGCAAAAAGAATTTCGACCGCCACTGAATGTACGTGACCACTTGTTCGGCGGAAGGACTGAAATTTTTGCCATGTATAAAGAAATTCCACCACCGCTGAAAGGAAAAGCTTTCGATTTCATATCCTTGTACCCGTCAATAATGGTGTACGGCAAGTATCCAGTGGGTCATCCTACGATTCTTTACAATAACTTCGGCGACCCGTTCGACTTATCGGAATATTACGGCGTGATTTATTGCCGTGTACTTCCCCCTAAGAATTTGTTTGTACCGACGTTGCCAATGCGACTGAAAGATGGAAGAACCGTCTACACGTTATGCAGAACATGTTCTGAAGAAGTTAATATTGCCAAACAGTGTGAGCACACAGATGAAGAACGGGAACTTGAAGGTGCATGGATCACTCCTTTAATGGAACAAGCTGTATCGGACGGGTACAAAATTGGCCACATTTTTGAGATCCACCATTTCGAAGAAACGTCGCAATTCAATCCTGAAACCAAAAACGGAGGAATTTTCGCTCAGTTTATTCTTGACTTAATCCGTGGCAAAATCGTGAACAGCGGGTTTCCGGCGCACATCGTGACGGAGGAAGAGAAATGGGATTACTGCCGCAACTATGCCGAAAAGCTAGGAATTGTTTTTGAACCTGACGAAGTGCAGCTAAATCCAGGCGCAAAATACTGTGCGAAAATTTGGGTCAACGCTGTGTGGGGCAGGTAAAAGCAATATTATCGATATTTTGTAGTGTGTTTCTGTACTAAATTTTTGATAGGTTTGTTATGAAAGCGCTGTACCAGCAACATAAATACTGCACTACTTATAAGCAAATGAAGGACATCGTTTTCAATACATCGTTCGAAACAAAAGATGTTCGGATCGTGAATAACGGCAAAGCGTTGGATGTCACCTATATGGAAAAGAAAAACTGGGTATTATATTTCGGATTGATTTTTGTCAGTTTTATTCAGCATTGCATTTTATTTCTTTTAGGCTGCGCCAAACAAACGATGCAATCCGTACATTGGTGTTTTCACTACTGGTTTGGCTCAACTGAAGCTGTTGCAGCAACTACGGCTAGTTGAGGATCGTCTTCTTTATTGCGACACGGACTCCGTTATGTTTGTTAGTGAACCGGAAAAGCCAGATCCACCTCTTGGAGATCTGTTGGGCGAGTTCTCCGATGATCTGGGTGGTAATTATTTCGTCGAATGGTTGGCACTGGCAAAGAAAACGTACTGCCAAATGATGTCTAACGGGGAGGAACGGATCAAATGCAAAGGTATCCCGAAAACCGAAGCACTGAAAGATCGTTTCCACGGATCGGTACTACGGGACATGTTATTCAGCACTGGCCCATCAACTGTCCAAGCATGCGATGACATAACGTTCAAACGGAACACCACGGACTTTACCATTCAAACTGTGCCTTTGCAGCGGCGCGTGGGATGCACATTTACCAGCAGAGTGATCGGAGAAAATTTTGTAACGTACCCGCACGGATATGAAAATATTCCCTTTCCTAAAATCGGCTCGAAGGAAATGGATCTCGTATTTAATTTGCTTGAGAAATACACCCCTGCTATGTTGTATGAAAACATTGACGATGATGTGGCTCTCGAATCCTTAGTGGATTAGCATAATTTCTACTAATTCTGGTTTGCGTATCTTTATTTGTGTTATGGCGTCAAAAATGGCGTCAAAGTGTATACTGTGTTCTTTTTGATTTTCTACTTTTTCTGTCGAACAACTGAATATTCTTTGCATTTATTATATTAAAAAACGTGAAACATCGGTGGACATTGTCTTCTTTCAAAGTAAAGCCGAGCAAAAAGCGATAGCGCAGAACTATTTACCATTATTCAAAACTGAGGGCACACAGAGATTATTCGCTTTTCCGTTCTACATACAAATAATGTCAAACTAATACGATTGCACGAGAATGATGAAATTTGCAATACCAATGAGCGCACGCAAATTATTCCAATATGCATTCTGCCATGTGCAATGCAGAAATTTCCATATCCCAGGCTTCCGGCTTGTTGAAATGTCCCAGCGGCAATTCCTGTCCTAGTTCATTCTCCAAACGGTGAAGTAAGTAACACAACGTTGACCAAGTTCCAGCGATAGACTTCACCCCTGTGCAATCCGAATACATTGTTCTTTGTCGACACTAGTTTCAAGTGGCGTTGGAAAACACGTCACGGTGGTGTTTCGCTTTCCACGGAAAGAGATCGTTTGAGCAGTACCATCCGTACGAGCCAGATGCATGTTATCAATGACCGAGCGATCTTCAAAAATTCGGAATAACTGGGCCATTTCTAAATCGTGTAGACAGATGCCGTTCTTTTCAATGAGGTCCAAATCGACAACGTTTGGTTCAAGGGTCGTAACCATTTTCACCTTCCGGTCACACCAAGTCACTAACACCATAACACTGCAATTCAAATAATACACTGTCGCGCCATCAATACTACCGATTTCACGAAACTCATTCCTCAGAGCTTCAATGTACTCTTTATATCTAATTTCAAATGCTGCGTCCATTGCAAAAAATATAAGAACTCCTTACTAAATCAAATTCAAATGGAGAGATCTAAAATTTGCAATCTTTTGTTGGTAGCCGGACACAGCCGATTATCATCAGTGTACTTGTGGGCAGCCCCAACTATTTAGGCCGCACGCGATTGGTCAGAAAGAAAAAATAAAAAATTGCTGCCAAGATGGACGCGCAACAGATACAACGCCACGTGCTTGACATTTCACTCATCAGTTGGTTTGTTCAATTTTTTAAACCTAAAAATGTCGCATTTGAGAGCCGAAAATAATGGGCGTTTGAAAAGCGAGCTTGTGTCAGGGCTTTGTTCTTCCGGAAGTTCTCGCTTACCAGTACATGATCAAAAATCCCTTTTGTATAAACGCAGTGTCTCTGCCTTCAAATTTATCGTTGCGTATTTGATGAACCAGCAGTTCATGCAATCGGAGCGTTTGGCCTGCAAGGGTTGTTATTCTGTGTCACTGGAGCATTCATGCAAAAACCGACTCAGTGATCGTAATTTAAAGTCTTCAGTCTTTTATATTTTATTAAACACTCTCAACAAAAGAAAGCTGAAAAGAATTTTCAACCAGGTTTTCGAGGAATATACAGGCGAAAAGAATAAAATCTGCACTTGTATTTTATATTATAAATGCCTGACTATCTGGAGACCGCTGATGCGTAAACAGTTTTTGGATAACGCTCTTCCTAAAGGTTTGGACAAAAAATTGGTTAAAATCATTCATGGAATCATTGTTGAAAAAAATTTATCTTAACCCAGCATCACCTGGGGGTTTCGGTGGCATCAGAAAACTTCTTCATGCCGCAAGAAATGAATCAAGTGAAAAGATTTCTGAAAGTGATGTGCGTGAATTTCTCACAGCTCAGCCAGCTTACTCTTTGCATAAACCTGTCAAGAAAAAATTTGCTCGTCGACCGTTTGTTGTTATGTCATTTGGTGAACAACTCCAAGCCGATTTAATTGACTACAGTTCATTAGCTGTACACAATGACGGATATAACTATTTGCTTGTGGTAGTCGATTGTTTTTCACGTCAAGCGTGGGTGGAACCTCTCCGGCAAAAATCCGGTATTCAAGTAAAGGATGCTCTTCAAAAAATTTTACAACGTTGCGGCTTTCAACCAGTGCGACTGCAAACGGACCTGGGAAAAGAGTTTTACAACCAACATGTTTCCGGTTTGTTAAAAGAGTATAATATTGATCATTTTTCTACTCAGAACGCTGAAATTAAAGCCGGTTTAGTGGAACGTCTTAACAGAACAATTTCAACAAAATTATTTCGCTATCTCACATTTAACAAATCAAAGAGATGGATTGATGTTATACAAGATATTTTGGATTCATACAATAACTCTCCACATCGCTCACTAAAGAACCATACGCCTAAAGAAGTAAACAAAGAAAGCGAAGCAGAGTTCGTGAAAATAATGAAAGAAACGTGGAAACTTAATCATATTTTGACAAGAAATTCGAAAACCAACATTAATGTGGGAGACTACGTTCGATTAAGTTTAAAAAAAACTCCCCATGAAAAGGGATACACGATTGGGTGGACCATTGAAGTGTACAGAATAAAAAAGCAAAGATACGAAAGACGGCCTTGAAGTATTTTTTGTGGAAGATTTGAAAGGTGAGCAATTAGAAGGAAAATTTTACCTTGAAGAATTGCAAAAAGTGGCGAAAGAAACGAATGAATCCGCTGAAATCGCTGTTATTGGAAAAAAGAGAAACAAAGTCCTTATTCATTATGTTGGGTGGAATAAAAAATTTGATGAATGGATTTCAGTTTCCGAGTTAGCTAAACGTGGTCTAGTGCTTGTTTAAATAATCAATCATGGATTTTACTATTACTGCTACTTCTGATAAGCTGAACGGCAATACTGCCTCTGAGTTTACCGTGTATTTACCTGATTATATGCAACTCTCGTCAGATTATGAAATGGCTTTAACGTTTATACAATGTCCGAAGCCAATAAATTCTGATGTAACCACCCTTTTTGTGCACTCTGATTTAATAAGAAGTCAAATTTTAAATAATTCAAGAGTTTCACTATTAGCTTTGCTGTCCGTCAAAGAAGCATGTGGCGGAAACGCATCGAAACGTGGATCGTACACTGACATTGCCGTCAATCAGTTTGACAGAATTTCATTTTCGATAACGGATGCAAGTGGCAAAAACATTTTATTTGAAAAAGGCGCTACTACTGTACTTCAGTTACATTTTCGGAAAAAATAATCATGGATGATATCCAAACGTTCAGCATACCTGCTCAGGTTTATGTGCAGCTATTATCACCAACATATAACCACAGCGAAGGGCATGCACAAACTGGATATGGCGCTATTGGGAATTTTTTTGGTAGTTTGGCTAGAACGGCTAAAAATATAATATTTCCAAACCTCGTAAGGTTAGGGAAAAATGTTGTTAACGACGTTCTTCATAACAAGACGCCTCTGTTGGATTCGGCTCGGAATCATACTGTGGAAGCTATGCAAAACATCGCTAGTAAAATTCAGGGAGGGTCCGGAAAGCGAAGAAAGCGCAGAACTCGCTCCAGAAAAGTTGTCAAAAATATAGAAAAGCCAATCACGAAGCGGAAGCGTCGCCATCGAAAAAAGAAGCAGGCAGCAAAACCGAGAAAGCGAGCTGCTAAACGTCACAAGAAATCAAAAGTGAAAAAATCTTTGAAGAAGAAAAAGCTGCGTTTTCCTCTGAGTAATTTACTGAATCAGAAATAAATTCTATAGAAAGCCACGTGGCAATCATGGATCTTCAATCAGCTCCTCTATGTTTAAAGTCTGAGTTGGACCACTTTTCATTTCCGCCTACCCAAACGGCTATCGAATCTGCAAAATATGTATCTTATAACCCAATTGGGAATACTCTTGATGTTGATACCCTTTCATGGGAAATCGCTGGGACTCCCGATGAAATGATTGATTTGGCTCACAGTGTAATTTTGTTGGATGTTTGTGTACGAACCTCAGGAAACGCACTACCAGCGGATGCATTAAATTTTGGTGCAGTGAATAATTTAGCGCGTAGTTTATTTAGCGGACACGAACTTTTATTTAACGGCGAATCAGTTTCATCGATACCATCGCTATCACATTACGCATCGTACTTTGAGAATTTATTTAATTATGGAGAGCATGGCCATGAGCAGCTGTCACATGCTGGATGGGTTCCGGAAACCCCGGGTCAATTCGACACGTTGTTGCTAGCCGTACCCGACCCAAATGATAATGACTTGAAAGTTAACGAAGCGTATGTTGTCCGAAATCTGGCTCTTAAAGCGGGAATCACACTGCGTCTGTTTTTTAAATTTCCGTCTGATTTGGCTAATCAGCAGCGTCTGATTCCGACTAAAGTGGACATGAAACTTGTTTTAACACGGGCTAAAGATAAATTTGTTCTTATGTCAAGCGTTCCAGCCCTAGATTTAAAAATTGTTATTCAGAGAGCAACACTACGTTTGAAAAAATTAGGTTGGACCCAGAATTTTTGCTGGCTCATGAAATTATGTTGCAAAAACGTAATGCCTTAATTCCATTCATTGAATCTAACATTATGGAAATGACTATCCCGAACGGAAGTAGTCATTGGTCGCGGGACGATTTATTCCGCGGGACAATTCCCAAACAAATTCTTGTCGGCATTGTACATTCGCAAGCTGTTGGCGGCGTGTTAACAAGAAACCCATATAATTTCGTTCTTGCTGGAGTTGGTCAGATTGTAACTTATATCAACTCGGAGCCGTTCCCAGGGAAGCCTTTAGAATTAGGGGATCACAATTACCGCGATGGTTATCTAAGCTTAATGGAAACGACCGGAATGCTGTTTAAGAATTCGTGCCTGTCTTTTATGCAAGGCGACTGGGGACGTGGGTTTGCAATTTACGGTTTCAATTTAGAACCGGATGTCGGAGATCATTCATGCATTAATGCACCTCGCAAAGGAATTTTAGGATTGTCAATTACATTTTCCACACCAACAACTGAGACCTATTCAATTTTAATTTACCACAACAGAAACGCGCTGATAGAAATCGATTCTCGCCGGAATGTTTACTGCCCCTATAAGCGTGCCTAACAAAAATAATGAATAACTACGAAATACTGGACATTATTCAACACGACGCCTGTTTGGCTAAGCATTTTTAGGCGTGTATTCACGGGACACACTGCCATCCGGCATTCAAACTAGGTTTCCTTGTGCACTCATTGTTAATTCGGACAAATATAACATGCCCGGAGAGCACTGGCTTGCCATATTCGCAAAAAACAGAAACAACGTTACATTTTTCGACTCTTTTGGAAAAACATCGCTCTTCTATGGCGTGGAAATCGACAAATTTTTGTCCGATAGCTTCCCTGAATGTAACGGCTATTACCGTGAGAATTATATACAACTTCAGGATCTTAACTCTAAAACTTGTGGTTTATTTTGTATTTATTTTCTATATCATTCTTGTCGTGGTCTTATGTTGCGTGCTATTACTGATAAACTTGAATATCCGAAAAATCTGAAGCGCAATGATGTTTTATTAAATAAGTTTGCACGACGATTTTTACACATATGTAAACATCCGGAACGTTGCTTGAAACGTCATCCGAAAAAATTGCAATATTCGTTGCCGATGTACAAAGTAATAAAGTGAAAAACATATTTTCATGCTGTTGTTGGAAATTTAACAAATATTAAGCAAAACATTAGACACAATAAGCATAATAAAGTTAGTATCGTCGCCATGATGTACTTGGTGTAGCGTTTACGCTGCCGCGACCACTACGGGTTCCACTTCCCGAACCTTCAAATTCATCCCCATCAGCCGTTTCATACAGTCGACGCCGTTGCGCGTTAGAAATTAAACTTGCTGGAACGTTTGAGTATTTCATCGCATTTATTAACGTCATTAAACCAGTTGGTGTGTAAGTGCTGGTTGGATTTGTTGGCGCTGTCACCCAGCGCAGAAGATCAACGATATTGGTCCCCGGTAACGCCATGCCATCGTTAATTATATTCCAATTATCCGCAACACTCAAATTCGTGTGTTCCAAAAGATGATTTAAAATCTTCTGAGCGTTACCTTGCTGCTTGCTTGGCAATAAATCTTTAATTTTGCTCGTAATGTGTTCGCTTGCGTCTGTGGTGTCGACAGGCTGCGGAATAGTTAATTTTCCAGGTGGCATTGCAGTAGCTTGGTATAACATATTTCCGTAGCGCGTAAAAGCATCATCGTGCACAGCTAGTTTTTCTTTTGCGGTTAAGTTAGGATTATGTAAAGCATTATTACCATCCGCATATGCATTATATAATGGTTGAGCGAACCGATCCGTATGCGCATGTGTTGAAGGAAAGTTGAAGAGGTTTGTTGCTTGGGCATCTCTGTGTTGTGCCAACTGGTCAGCGTTAAGTAGAAACATTTTACGTGCAGCCATATTAGTTTTAAATTTTCCCAAAACAAAACTTAAAACAGGAGGTAAAATCAGAGATAATAACGCGGCACCTTTTGCTAGAAGGAAATTTCTTTTCTTGCGACGAGAAACGTTGCGCTTTGATAATAATTTCACATACGGCAGCACACGTTTAAGCCGTGCAGCTTTGCTTGTTTCAGTGACAGGAACTACTCCTTCAACAATTTGTAACGCACACTCAGAAATAGCATCAATGAGAGTATCTTCAGAGTTTTTGATGATTGCTTTGATCAGCTTTGGTTTGCCTTTTGCAATAGATGATAGTAAGTCCAGATTAGAAACGGTATGACTGCGCTCCATTATGAGGGAATGTAAATTTCCGGTAATTTTTCTTCGTTTTCCCCAAAAATGGCGGTACGCAGCCGATATTTATCAGGCGTTGTGTGCTGTAAGTCAATTACAATGTAGCCGTACGGTCTATCTAAACATCCGGCAAGTGCTGCTTCAAAATACTGTTGCTTTTGAGGGAATAACTGTCTTCCCAAAATTTGAAGTTGTTGTCTATCTTGCGGATTTTTAAAACAGATAATGATTTTGGCGTTCAGTCTGATGTCACGAGCATAAGCATTCTTGAAGAAAAGGTTTTGAGTCAGAAAAATGACAGTGGTATTAGAATGACGTCCACCATTGCAAAATAATTGGGCTACGTGTTTACTTGTCTTCTCTTCAAGATGTAGGTCATCAATAATGCATACATTAACGAAATTTTTATCAAAATATCTTGGTTCAGAAATTTCGTCCGGTAATCCTTCGATGAAAATAATAGGTACGCCTTCTCTAAGTAAATCGTCGTACAATGTCTGGTACTGCTTGTAGAACCAATAAACCCGATCAACTTTTGCTGAGAATTTATTATAACGTAACAAATTAGCCACGAACGTTGATTTGCCGCAGCCAGAATTACCAGAAATAAGCATCGAAGTCGGATGTAAAAATTCGTTATGTAGAAGGATCTCCATTGCTGAGATTGTTGCTGCCAAATCCTAATAACTGACGTGTACCGTCAAATAAAAAAGTAACAAGCGGCATAACAACTGATTTTAAAGGAATGCGGTTAGTAACTTTTAGTGCGATAACAGTAATAATGCGCATTGTTTGAGAAAACAGAAAAGGCACAACGTAAAAGAGCATCCAGAACAGAATCCCATGTGGCTTTGGCTGCCCATTAGGATCGTCCGGCACGTAAACAGGTGGCAACGGTGTATCCATTGTGGCAAAAAAATTCTACGAAAAAATTGATCCTTTTGTACGATTCAAAATGACAAATGAAGGATGAAATATTTACCAGCAGTGGCAACAGTCGTTGTTGTTGATATAGTGACAGTGGTTGTTCAGGATGCCGTAATCACCCCAAGCTGGGTCCATTGGTGGCCACACCCGGTTCGAATTGGTTGGCTCTTCCTCTTCGTACTCCGGGTCCTGCGTTGGAAAGCCGTAGATAGGATTTAGACGAATCATTGCTTCGTGTACCTGGCACACGTTGTAATAGAAATCGATGTTCTGGTACGACTGCAGCTGTTCATCATCCGTGCCACATGATGCGTAGATCTTCAGTCCAGTCTTGTCCGGCATTTCCGCTGTAATGCTGATATACACGCGGACATGCTGCAGCCTCCGTTCTTCAACTTCACCTTCCCACTTACGCAGTTTCCACTTCAGATAGTTACGCATCCGGCCGTGGGCTAAGTCGCGGACAATGTACTTCCAGGACGCCAGAGCCACCTTGTTGAACGTACGGTCAGGAAATCGCTGCTGAATCTCGGCAAGCTGTTCCACTGGCTTGACAAATTTAAAAACCAATTCGGCGAGGCGTTGCATTTCTGAAACACGCTCAAACTGCACTCTAACTGCCATGTTCAAAAACGGATAATCTTCAGCTGCAAGTGCAAAACGATTCTTCAATGCAGTATAAATTTCACGGATGTAGGTGTCCTCAGTTGCCGTTGCTGGCATAAAATACGTAATTCCATCAGGAAACCCCATGACATGACCCGTTGGATAAAGAGCACCAACAACGCCACTGAACGCCATTTTGGAGTGAAATATTCAAAAATTAAACTGAAGAAAAAGTTCAAATGATTGTTGAAAAAGAATGAAATGAAAAGCCGGTTATGCGGCAGAATCTAACGCGAACTTGTTTACATAGTGCAGCCAATGGCTTGCACAGCCTACTGGCTACTGGTCATTTGTTAGAATAATATAGATCGGTATACCCGCCTCTTGATCTGCTCGGATAAGAGCAGCGACAATAAGTGGGGTGGGATCAGGCAAAAGCAACTGCTTCGCACCTTTCAGATAGAAAAGTTTTCGAAACATCATTTTAGTCTATCGATGCGCGAGACGGATTAAATTTGGATGGATTGCTTCCGCCGATGCACTGGTCGTCGCTGATTATTCACTAGCCGTTATGTTTACAGCCGTGCGTTCCGTGACCTGTCCATTCCTATGTACAGTTCGCCGAATGCATGGTTATAGATGCGATATGTTTATGGCAAAATTGTTTAGGATATTCTACTTGTGGATGGCACCATTATTGTTAACTATTGTTTTTTCATTCGTTTACAGAGATGCATTACACGGTAAATGCGTCTGCATATGGCGTGGAAGGCATCTCTATAATGGAATGGTCCGATTTTTTATTTTATGGCAGAAGTGTTTAGGATAACCGGACTTCCGAGGCGGCATCTGTGTTCCTTTTTATTTTATAGAGGTGCATACCATGGCAAATACAAGTGTATATGCCGTGATAGGCACCTTTATAATTGAAAGGACACTTCGCAGGAAAACTGATCATGATCGTATGGCTGTTGCATGCACAAATTTCGAAAGTCGCCACCACTGTGGACTATGATAGTGCAACGACTGTTGCATGAAATATATCAATATGAATGATTTATGCGATTTATGTTTTGACGCCATTTTTGACGCCATGATATTGACTTGAATTAACATTACCATTTTGACGCTAAACGAAGTCTGTGTGCATTGGCCTACCACTAGGCAGCAGTACGATGTGCGAAATGCATTTCCGGCAGCGCCGATACCATACAGCACATGCAATGACTGTTCGGACTAGCGTTTTGTACTGACAGTGTGTGGTGACTAGTGGTGATTTTTTTCAGTTCTTTTGTTATCTTCTGATTTCTACCGAAAATGGCGTTTGTTTCTGTCTTGTTCGTCTTGCTGTGCTTGTGCAGTGGTGTGGAGTGCGGAAAATGGATCCAGTGTTACGGGAAATGTCTGTGCAGTTATGATACTGGTATTGTGAACTGTACAGGTAGAGAACTGTCAGCGATCCCTTATCCCACCGAGCCGAAAACCTGGATTCGTCATATTGCCTTCAGCGGAAATTCCGTTCGTGTCATCCCTTACTATGGTCTGTCCGTTTACTTTCCTGGTCTGATGTCTGTTGATTTGTCTGGAAATCCTATCGATGAGTGCGTTACTCCGCCACCGTTTGTGAAATTTCGTGTCATCTCTGTTTGTGGAACTGGCACATCGGCTAGCACTGGTTCTCCGACGATTCCAGCCACTACACATGCTCCTTACATCACCACCGACACTGCTGGATCAACTGCAAATGTCATGCCATCAGAGACGAGCACTAGTGTGGATGAAGACGCGGAGATGAGTACCACTAACATTTTGTATTTCTGCGTTGGTGCGGTTGCTTGTGTTGGAACTTTCGTTGCGTGTGCCTGTTTTGTGGTGAAAAAGTGTGCCAAGAAACAGAACGGCCCCGCTCTGGAGCGACTTGCTGAACCCGATGATGCGATACAGATGCACGTCCGTAATGAGAACATTTACGAATTGTAGATGTTTTTTACAAAAAGATTTATGTACAGATTTTTACTTTTATGAATCTCAACTGTTGACCAAATTACAGTCAGTATTCTGTTTTACACCGCTAGCCATACGAAGTTGTGATTTTTTGTTAGTTTTTTTATAGTTTTTACTCTTCTTTGATCTTGATGGTTGTGAGAAAGATAATTACGCTCTTCTCCGATTTTGTGTTATGACATTTGAAATGATCTTCTCTCTGTTCTGTGTCTCTTGCCGGTCAGTGTGCTCGTAAAGTACGGAATGTACGGTAATAAAATGTGGAATGTGTTTGCACAGGTGTGTGTACATAGTGTTTTTTACTTCTCCCTGATTCCCTATCAAAAGTTTGTTTACATAAGAACATTTAACGACTTTGAACTTCTCCCTGATTCCCTATCGAAAGAGGTTTTTACGATTTGTTTACTTACGGCATAGAGGCTTTTGTATCTACTTGGTCTCCTTGAAGCGACCTTTTGTCTGGGCATTGCGACCGCTTCAACAGGTGCACCTTCCAGAGAACTTTAAGCGGTCGACCGAAGAGAATTTTTCTATGGATTCTGATTATTTGGTTATTCCGTGGGCACCACAGAAAGCCTTGTTGTCGCACCCAGCCAACGCTGTGTTCGTTAGTCATTGCGGCTGGAATAGCACGGTGGAAGCGGTGTGCTACGGTGTACCCATCGTTGCCTGGCCAATGTTCGGTGATCAACACTTCAATGCGGCCCTGCTGGAACGGCTGGGAACCTCGGTGACCATTCCCGGAACGGGTATGCGCGATGTCCGATTGGTTCCGGCGGGAGAAATTGCCGGCGCTGTGGAACGAGTGGGAGAGTTTAACGGGACCGTAAAGAGTGGCCCGCAGTTTAGGGAGAATTCGATGAAACTGGCAGGGAAAGCAGCTGAGGTCATTTCGCCGACTGGCTCGTCAATTCAAAATTTGATGAGTATTTTAAATAGTCTTTCAACCGCTTGATGTTCAATCTTCTTATTTAAAAAATTATTGATGCCTGTATTTTGGTATTGCATGTTTTGTAATTACTTACCGAGTTTGTCTACGAATTGCCACTTTTTTGGTCAAGCATACATGTTCAAAAAACATGTTTGCTTGCCTTGGGATATAAAAAAGTATTCGATAGAAATAGCGTTATTCACGGCTGCTGTTACATTAGCGGCAATGGCTTGTGTAGAAAACAGTAAATGCTACTTTATTAATTAATTTAAGACTGATCTTTTAAATATTTTTTATTTTGTTATCAGCTCTCCATGTAAATTAATTACGCGTGCCGCGAAAAATTAGACAATTTTACATGTAATAACAAGTCTCCATTTTTGGGTATGTACTATGTACCAATTATTTTTTTAGTCATATCAGCTGTAGCGATGGACATGGTCTAACCACTTAGTTAAATCTACCATGATTTGCAATGGATTACTCTAGTGTTTCGTTTGATATACAGTACTTGGGTAGCTTGTAAATTCTGGCCTTTATTTATGATAATTATAATTTCGTTATACTACTCAAGTCTGCGGAATGCGAGTCAGTTGTATGCATTAAGTAATATACCTTATATGTCCTAAGAATTTAATTGAAGTATTTTATCGTTTTATCGCTTACGTTTACTGCTTGCCGAGGGTCGCCGGTACAATCATACAATGTACCGTACGAGTACTAACTGTAATCGCTTTCGTTATCAGGATTATCCCTTTTCGCGCTTTGGGGACAGAAAAGATTTAGAGTACCTTTGTCTGTGTTCAGTATCTAATCACAAGGATAATGAAGCAGTGCAATTTATGTACAGCGAATGAGTATCTGTACTTCATTGTATATGCAATTAAGTATATGCAATTAAGTATATGAAGTATATGCAATTAAGATCAGTATTGCGGCTAGTAGTACGGTTAATGTAACAAGTGCCCATGAAATCCTTATCTAAAACAACCCATGAAGAAATCTCGAACTAGAATTACTTTCATGCGGCAAGCATATTAATAACGAGAATCCAGTCAAATTTTGCAGTTTACGTGCGCTATTAATTTTTTCCGTTGCGATACCGGTTTGCCTTGATCTCGAAACCCGCAATCCAACCGTTTTTACTTAGCGTAAGCGCCCGCATACTCCAATCATGTCGACCAGAAAGCATGTTATTGTAACATCATACCCGGCATTTGGCCACTACATCCCCATGTTGGAAGTGGCGCAACGCATTGTTCCCTACCACGATGTGACAATGATCGTTTCGAACACCATGGAAAAGGCCATCAGACAACGCCACCTGTTACCACCGGCGCCCATCCGTTTTTACCCGCTGGATGATCAGTTTAGCTTAGATTTTGAAGATACCCTGCCGGATTTTAAAATCATGTTCGCTGTCATGAACGAACAAGCTCCACCTTATGCTAAATTCATCTCAATCTTAAACGGTAAAGATGCACCATTACCGCACGTTGACGCACTGTTCTGTGACGTCTTCCACTTTGCTCCGTGCCAACCGTGTTACGACAAAAATATCCCCGTCTACATTGTTAGCAACATGCCGGTTTTCTGGGCGAACGGTGTGTTCAGTATTACCGAAGGGACACCCGCGGTTCCGGATGACGCTATGTTAGCCAGCGCGCCTGAGTACAATAGCGAAAAAAAGTCTCCACAATTCATTCTTCCGGAAAGTTGGAAGCAGTTTTGCTTGCACTTGCAAAACGCGGTCCAAAACTGCAAAGCAGTTTTATTGAATTCATTTGAGGCACTCGAACCAACCGGCTTGCAAGAACTCCAGCAAATTCCTTTCGCAAAAGATAAAGTGTTTAAGTTCATCGGACCATTGATGCCAACTGAAGAGAAGCGAGACAAGAAGGTACAAACGGACGCTTCGCTGTCGACAAAGGTCATCCAGTGGCTCGATGGACAAAAAGAGCGGAGTGTGGTGTATTGCTCGTTTGGTTCCGTGGCGATGCTCTCAAAAGAGCAACTGGTTGAAATTGGCCATGCGTTGGTTTCTCTGAAGCAACCCTTTATCTGGGCACTTCGTCCCAGTCAGCAGGATCATTTACCTGACATCGTTCAGCGGTTAACCGGCGAAGATTTCTCGATGGAGTTGAGTTACCTGATCGTCCCTTGGGTGCAACAAAAAGCCGTCCTAGCGCATAAGGCAACCGGTGTATTCATCAGCCATTGCGGGTGGAATAGTACGCTAGAATCGGCGTCCTATGGAGTGCCAATTGTAGCATGGCCGTTTTTTGGCGACCAGCCGCTGAATGCGGCATTCGTGGAACAACGGGGAATAGGACGAATCATGCCGGGAACCGGTACATGGATACCCACGCTGGTGCCAACGCAACAGATTGTCGCCACAGTGAAAGAAGTGGGTGGATTTGTGGATGGTGAAAAAGGTCGGTCGCCGTTTGGAAAAAATATTGGGATAATTTCGGATAAGGCAAAGGAAGTCGTTTCAAGTGACGGATCATCGACGCAAAATATGCGGGATATCGTGAAGAGCTTATAATACCACTCGTCTGAGTGCTAATATAACAGTTCTGGATCAGCCTTAGACTGGCAGTAATACTGTTTTTTTTTCCTAGTTATTAAAACCATAATTATCGAAAAAAGTGATAACAGTGGCCCTTTGCTTTTCCTTGAACATTCAAATTTCATTGTAACAGCTTTCATCCGGTTACGGTTTAACGGTTATTCCTTGGATGACAACACTACGAGCATCGACTCTAGATGTGGCCATGTGGGTACAATTTAAACGATAATAACGAGACGGAAATCGAATTACTGTACCCTAGAAATTTTTTTAGAGAGTATCCGTAGTACCCTAGTATTTCAGCATTAAGACCAAATCAAAAAATTAGTCCGCTTCGTTTCCCAGTGTTAAGTTAAATGTACGTACACTGAAAATTAATAAGTAATAAATATCTGTAGTCTGTAGCTAATGAACCGCGTATTGCAAAAGTTTTAATTTTGACGTTCATCGTTATGCAAAACATGCAAAACAACAATATTAGCACAACAAAATTTACCGCGTTTTCTGCGGGTGGAATAGAGCGGATCGGTGAATTCATTTTCAGTATCGCACCATTAACCATTAAACGTAAGCGTAATAAGCATTAAGAACTGACAAGTACGGGTTAGTACGGAAACTCGTCGACACGTCCCATGTGCTCGGCTTGAATTCTGAAACAGCAATACCGGTGCGAGTCAACGTTAACGAGTACCATATCGATGATATGGTACCGTACCTTTCAGATTCAGCAACCACCACGTCAGACGGCTTTTCTTCATTTATCCACCTCACACCTGTACAAGTAGTATGTCTGTCTGGCGCGTTTGATAACGATTGTTTAAAAGCTGAAACCGAAAATCAGTACTGTAATAATTTCCTTACAGTAGTACTTACCACCTATCGCTTTCTCAGTTCTGTAGTACTGCCATTATTTACGCACCTCGTACCTACCATTTGCAAAGCAAACGTTAAAATTAATATATCCTCTACAGTCAGCTTTGAATCCAGCTGTCAGTATTTGTGCTATTCCCGTGGTGATAATTCCGGAATGGCCCCACAGCAACGTAAGCACGTGCTGGTTATGGCCCTACCGGCCTTTGGTCACTACATTCCTGGCCTGGAGTTAGCTAAAAAGATCATCCCGCATCATGATGTCACCATGGTAATGTCCATTCACAAACTGCAGGACATTGTACAACGCGATCTCCTGCCTCCATCCCCAATCCAGTTTCACACCTTCGATGACGGCTTCACGTTCAACATCGACGAAAACATGGGGGATCTCCGCGGATTCTCCGTCGCTAACCTGCAATCTGAGCCTTATTACGAAACCTTCATCAACAGCCTAACGGTATCTAACGCTGCTTCCAAGCGCGCCGGAAAACTTCCCCCGGTGGATGCGATTTTCTGTGATATAACCATGCCCATGCCGTTCGAGCCCAGCGTGCAACGTCAGATCCCGATTTACGGTTTCATGCCGCAATCCGCGCAGATGTTCGCTGCGTACAGCGTGATGAATAAGGACACGCGGACTGTGCCGGACGATGTGTTCTTCAGTGGGACGGATGCATCATTCAACCAAGGTGATACAATTCCTGAGAGTTTTAAAAATATGCAAGACAGGTACGACAGAGCCCAGTCAGTGGCGACAGGAATTTTGCTGAATTCGTTCGATGAATTGGAACCTGATGCATTGGTATCGCTAAAAAGTTTACCAAAGTATGCCAATAAACCAGTGTGCTTTGTTGGTCCGCTTTTGCCAACCGTGAACGACCAGTCCAACGATTTGTCGAACAAGCTTCGTAGCTGGTTGGATCGTCGAGAAGAACGCAGTGTGGTGTATTTCTCGTTTGGAACGGTTGCAGTTCCCTCGTCCGTGCAGCTGACCCAAGTGGCCGAAGCGTTACTGTCACTGCAGCGGCCGTTCGTCTGGTCATTGCGCAGTAATCAGCAGAGTCTTCTACCAGAGAAATTTCTTCGTGGCACCGTCGAAACCCTCACGGACGACATGCCTTATTTGATCCTTCACTGGACCCCACAGAAGCAAATCCTCACCCATCCGGCCACGGCGGTATTTGTCAGCCATTGCGGATGGAATAGTACGCTGGAAGCGGTGGCGTATGGCGTGCCGGTTGTGGCATGGCCTATGCTAGGTGATCAGCATCATAATGCGGGATTGGTGGAAAAATGGGGCATTGGAAAGATGATGCCCGCAGCAGGGATGAAATCAGAAATTACGCCTGCTGCGGATATTGCTGGAGTTATTGAAACGGTCGGAGGTTGGACAAGTGAACGACCCGGCAGTGCATACTGGGAAAAAGTCAATGAGTTATCTCAGAAAGCGAAAAATGCCGTCGCAGTGGATGGCCAATCAACGAGAAATTTACTGCAGATTTTAAACAGCTTCTAGAGTATGTGGTTTAGATTTTGTGATATTTTTGTAATTAACCAAGCTCAACGTGAACTACTGAAAGTAAATTATTTGTCACCGTAATTAGACGGAAATTTGGTTGCAGCATGTTGATTCTGAAAGATGGCATTGGCTAATTTTATTTGTTCGTTTGTTTTCTTGGGGACGACATTACTGCATCAACGCATTATGCATTTACTGTACTTAATATGCAACATTACAGTACACTAGCAGTCTGACCATCAGCGCCAAAATTTGCTCCGTTCTCGGTTAGCACGATCTAAGTATATCATCGTGCATGCCAGTTGTATTGTACAAACTGTATTAATTAAGAGATTACAATAGCAACTGTTATCGGAGCTACAATTAAATTACAGTTTAGATAAAGCTTTAAGCAATTGTTCAATCGGCTACCAAGGTAAAAGAGCCTCTAGTACCAAAATTATTTAATCTACAAAATCTAATTATTTGCAATAGTTTCGACGATAAGAACAAGACTGACACTGAAACCTCGTGCATACGTTTCATCGCACGTGGATTCTACTGGGGTTGCAGTTCAACTTATGTTGCAACGCCACCTCTGCAGTCGTGCTCGCTTCTGTCATCCGTTCTCTTTACTTTTATTTATTATCCTTATTTTGAATCCTTTCAAAGCTGCAGTAACTTTTAAAATGGCGGCAGCAACGAAACGCAAACATGTTTTAGTGATGACTATGCCGGCTTTTGGCCACTACATTCCCGGACTGGAGTTAGCCAAGAAAATTATCGAGCACCATGACGTAACCTTTGTATTATCCATCCATAAATTTAAAGATATTGAAGAACGTGGTATCCTGCCACCGGCACCGATTCAGCTGCACACCTTCGATGACGGATTCACCTACAACGTGGACGAACATATCGGTGACCTTACGGGTTTTGTCAAGCAACTTTGCGTTTCCAAACCATATTACGAAAACTTTATTAACAGCTTAACCATTACCGGTGACCAAAAACCAGGGACGTCCGCCATTGCCCCGGTGGATGCGATTTTTTGCGACGCAACCATGCCGATGCCCTTTCAAGCGTGCCACAATCGGGACATCCTGACGTATGGATTTGTACCGTTGTCGGCCAAACTGTTTGCGTCATACGGAGCTATCGACGAGAATACACCGTCTGTTCCGGACGAGGAGTTCTTCAGCGGCACTGATGAATCACTTAACCGTGGCGGGAAGATGGCGGAAAGCTTTAAAAGCTTGGCACTGGACTTCGGCTCTGCGCAGGCCTTGGTGAAGGAAGTACTGTTTAATTCCTTCGAGGAACTGGAGCCGGAAGCAGTTGTCATGCTGAATTCGCTGCCTAAATTCGCTAAAACACCGGTGGCGTTCATCGGGCCACTACTACCTGAACATAAAGAAAAGCCCGAAGACGAGTTTACGAAAAAGATCCGGAGCTGGCTGGACAAGCAAGGCGAGCGAAGCGTTGTTTATTTCTCTTTCGGAACAGTGGCTGTTCCATCGGCCGAACAGCTGGCCGAAGTTGCCGAAGCACTGGTGTCTTTGAAACAACCGTTCATTTGGTCACTGAGGAGCTACCAGCAGGATATGCTACCGCTGAAGTATATCCGTTCAACCGTGGAAACCATGTCCGATGAGACGCCATATTTGATTTTGCACTGGACCCCACAAAAGCGAATTTTGGCGCATAAATCCACAGGCGTTTACGTCAGCCACTGCGGATGGAATAGTACATTGGAAGCAGTCTCTTATGGTGTGCCGGTAGTGGCATGGCCGATGCTTGGTGACCAACATAATAATGCTGCTCTGATTGAGCAGTGGGGAATCGGTCGGTGTGTGCCGGTTGCCGGCATGAAATCCCAGACAACTCTGGCTAAAGATATTGCTGATATTATTGCCACGGTCGGTGGATGGAAGGGGTCTCAGGCGGGCGAGAACCCGTTCCTAAGGAAAGCTCAGGAACTCTCCGACAAGGCAAAGAACGCTTCCAGTCCGGACGGAAAATCCACCAAAAACTTGCTAGAAGTGATGAATAAGATTGCCGACATGTGAGCTTTTAGATCTATGGCGTTTATTCGTAAGATGCTGAACACATTTGAAGATCAGGGACGGTTAAACCACTGTTACAACTCTGTTTTTATCTTTACCAGCATTTACTTTACCCGACCGCTAACCGCTGATATCGAAATTACCTGGAAAATTTTGCGAATAAATACCATTAGAATGCAAACCTAAATAGGCGCTCAGCAACTACCGTACAATATGTGCCTACAGTGTACAATTACAGTACTCTTATATCCAATACATAAGAGAGCGCAGAAAGCACAGTATCTGTAGTTAGTCCAGGAAAATTTCTATTGTGGGCATCCGCATCCCGACATGGTTGTGTTATGTGTAGTGTTTGCCCCGGTAGTAGTGGCCGTAGTGGGAGCGCTGGTGATAATTAATATTGTTGTGGATACTGTTGTCGTCGTCATAATCGTGGTTGTAGTAGTCGAAAGTCAAGCTGTTGTTGTTCTGTCGGAAGGAGTACATGGAAACTAAAAATCCGATTAGCAATTATAACCGTGAATCCAAATTGCAGGTAAATGGATAGAACTTTTGTAGAAGTACCCATTGCCCGAAGGGTTTGCCACTAATTATTGGCCGGAGCTCGCTGTACATGACATCCGTTGCATGATAATTACACAGGTTTGAATCACTACAACGGCACATCAGTTTCTCTTGATACGAACGTGGCCGAGTAATTGTAAAGTTGACTGGGACGAAATCATTTTCGTCCCAGATATTATATTCTTCCACACTCCGGCACATATAAGGGGCGGATCCCATTCCACTAGTATCGGCCTGGCTATCGATGCATGTGCGCTGGTTGTTTTCCGCTACAAGACGGTGGTACGAGTACATAGCGCATTCATACAGAACAAAGAACAAGAATAAGGAGAATTAATCGAGGAAGACTGTATTATACAGTACGCGTATAACACGCAGTACAGCACGCTGAAAATAATTCACTCTGTACAATGGCTAGAGTACATGAGCGGTGGAATCGTTCAAACACAGTAATTAGCAGTAAAACGGTTTTTTCCAGCTTTTTGTGTCCTGATCTGTATTTACCAGTTTTACGTCCATTACTAACGGTTACCTCTAGGTAAAGAAACCTGCCATGCACACATATAGCATCACCCGTGTGTAGCATCAGAAGCTCTCCGTTGTTGTGGGCAGTTCCGGTCCGAACAGGTATAACAACTGAAAATTTATTGGCTGATTCGCGTGCTTGGTCGCTGAAATGCACCTATGGCGAAACAAACTATGCACTGCGTATATTCAGTGCTCGCCAGTGCATTTCGATGATGATGGTTAAAGTCGATAAAGCGGTAACGATACTAACGAAGGCAGACGTTAATGAGAAAAGATCCTAAACAGCAAATTTCGTCTCACTAAAATAAAATTACGATTATATTAGCGGTATGCCTTTGTCTGAGTTCTGCTGTTTCCAGCGAATCAAGCTGGATGCAGAAAACGGATACTAAAAACAAGCGATGCTGTAGCGGAGACTGTAAGGTCAACGCGACTCGCAGCTCATAACTTAACCAAGTATAGTCGGGATGTTCGAGAAAATTGATACCCTTAGTAAAATCGACAACATTTTGCGACGAATGTGGACATTATATCCATCACTTTCGCAAAGACAGGTCACCGTAGTTTCGTTAGAACTATGAATATTTTGGCAATAATACAACGATGCGTGGCTGAATGACAGTGGAATCTACGCTCGACCGGTACAATGGCGACGGTACAATGGTGTTACAATAGGTGCACCATCACCCACATTTGCTGAAAAATAGTAAACACCCATGGGCAGTAATAATATTATCAATATTGCTAACAAAAGCAGTTTGTTTATCGATTCTGTTAAGGTTTACCACAAATAACTTGATTCATTATTTGGAATGATCGGTTCAAAAATAATTTTCAACTCGACGATGAGGTAAACATATACTGTAGCCAGTTAAACTTTGTTTGACCAAATGGCGTTTTGTACATAAGAGAAATGTCAAAACTATCGTGCGTACAGCTAGTCGTTACTGCAAGACTTGATTTTGTTTTGTTCATTTAAAACGATGCAGTCGGAGACAAGATGCAGGAGATGCAAGAGTGCAAGAGATACAGAAACTGTACTGTCGAAATTATTGCAACGGTCGCTGCATGCAAGGGGACTGGCAGACAAGAGACTACATATACTCAGAAAGCTGAAGAACTCTCCGAAAAAAAGCAAGAAAAGTTTCCGGTCCACAAAAACAAATTTCGTAGATGTAATAAGTAAAACTCCACGCTTGTAGCTTGCTGAATTCGCGCTTTTGTTTCGAAGTTTTGGGTGTTATGTCACGGACTCATGGGACAATAAGTAAGTGCACTGTTGAAGCTTTGTTTTATCTTTAACAACATTAACCGGGAACATTTACTTAAATAATCGGGAACATTAATTTTAATGTGTCAGTAGAGTGCAACACGTCAGCAAGCGCGCTGAACTGGAAAATACAGTAGCTAGACAAACTTCTTTTAAGGGCGTCACTGCATTAGCATCCCGACTTCGTGGTGTTATCCATAGACAGCATAACCGCAGTAATATTGGTCACAGTCGTGTTCAGCGGTGTGGTGGTCGTGGTTGTAGGGGTTGTTGTTGTTGTTGTTCGGGTTGTCGTCGTGGTAGTGGTCGTTGGCGTAGTAGGCGGGCGCGTTGTTGTCGTTGTCCGTTGTGTCGTAGTCGTCGTAGTCGTTCTGTCTGAAGGAGTATACGGAAACTAAAATTATACCATCATATAAAATATCTAAATCAAAGTTGCAGTAAACTGGTGAAACTTGCTGTACCCATTGTTCAAAAGGATACCGCAAACTTATTGGCCTGAGCTCGCTGTACATGACACCCGTGGCATGATAATTACACAGATTTGCATCTTGACAGCGGCACAACAGTTGCTCCGGTGTTGGCGTATCACCGTCATCTGGATGTGCGCCCGGGATAAATGCCGGGATACGCTGGCACATGTAGGGGGTGGCTCCCGTTCCACCAGTGTCATACTGACTGTCGATACATGAGCGCCGAGTATTTACTCCTGTAAGGGGTTAACGCTGTATTGACAGAAAGGTATACTCGTACCGAATAAAGACTACGAAGAGTTAATAGCCGAGGCAAGGTGTTTGGATTATCCCTTATACACTTTGGCCGAGGAATCAATTTTGACAAGGTATGTATACTAAGTATGCCAGCTTATAATATCACAGTGACTGACACGCGGATAGGAAAATTTTTACAGATTGAAATCTATGTATATGCTCAGAAATCCTACTTTGTATTAAAAAAAAGCACCGAAAAGCGGCATAGAAACTACTTTTGTTACATTACTACAGACTACAGTATTATATAATTAATGTAACAAGAGTAATACTACTTGAAGTATGAGGTTTTTGCGGTGCGTCCAGCTGATTTTTTACGTATTAGCCGACGCGCCAGCTTCGAGCATGTCAGTTTTCCGTTTTTCGTTCGGGAAGGGGTGAGCCAGCACCCTCCCCTCGATCGCGACTTTCTGCTAAAGGCTGTCTTTGATAGTATCAACCGAGAAAAATAGCAGAGCAAAATGCTATTTTGCTCTGCTTTTTTAAATGTATGTATCTGTAGGTAAACATTCAAACTGCGACGGGCGTCTTTTACCGTTGGGTAAATCAACTTGCCATTCACACTTGTTGCAGGTTCCGCGTTTAACATCAGCGGTTCTCCGTGGTTGTGGGCAGTTCCGGTCCGAACAGGTATAGCAAGTAATCCTTCCTGCTCTGACAAATTCGCGAGTCAGCTCGTCGGAGTGCACCTATAGCGAAGCCAGTTATACGTACTTGATGGTTTAACTTTTTTAATTGTCATTGTTGTTGGTACCGTAAAAAGTTTTCAACGCTTTACAGTTGCTCACTCATGCAAAAAATGACAATAACAAAAAGGCAACATTTTGGCGCCAATTTGTCTACATATTTGCTCGCCAGTGTAACTCGCTGATGAGTGATAAGGATTAACGAGCATAATGATTAATATTAACTGCGGTACATAATTTTAAATATAACTGCTACCAACTTGTAAGTTGTAATACATTTGGACGCACTAAAATGACATTACGATTTTATCAGTCGTATATACCGTAAGCTCAGCTTTGTCGTTCGAACGAACCACACTGGATGAAGAAAATGGATACTAAAAACAAGCAATGATATAGCGGAGACGGAAACGTCAACAGGATCGGCAGCACTTGTAAACTTACCCAAGTAGAATTAGGTTGTTCGAGAAAACTGGTATGCCGATTAAGAACTGACATAATTTTTCGGCGGCTGTGGATATTACAGTCATCACTGTCGCAAAGACAGTGCACCGTAGTTTCGGTAGATGTGTGCATATTTTGGCAATAATACAGCGAAGCATCACTGAAGGGCAGCGGTATTAAAAATGGACTGGTACACTGTCGTGTTACTATAGGCGAACCATCACCCATTTTTGCTGCAAATTGTAATTTATTATCATCTCGTACGAACGCGGCAACAGTTATTGTTAACATGGGCAGCGTCGTTTAAAAATTCGACAGCAGCAGCAAGATCTTCGACGTTATCACAAAACAACGTGCGTAATTATATAACTGTCTGGATAGTAGGCTCAAAAAACGGTTTTTTGAACTTATCCAATTGCACTAAAGTAAATTCAGTAAAAATATGTGGCCAATAAAATTTTTTAATTTACCAAGCGAAGTTTCTACATGTTCAAATAGAAAATACAGTAATGAAGATACAGCTGTCAGGATTCTTGCGAGACATACTGTATTTTACTTGCAGTATTTCAACAATGCACAGATCGTAAAAATTTTGGGTGTTGTATCGACTTACGAATTTTAATTGTGAGTGCGCAGTAATCACTTGTGTTCGGACAATTTACAAACTCTCGATGATTGTTGCATGAGCCATCGATATCATTTGGGTCTCGAATGCACAACGAGCAGCGTCGTGCGCTAGATTCGACCACAAAAGAAGCTAACCATGCCCATATCCAAATATGTTTATTTGCCAAGGAAAAAGCCATAATAATATGTCAGTATGAGACGGGTTACGGGTAGAGTGATGAAATTCGTATTGCAGAATTAGCTGGAAAATTACAAGTGTTACAGTTATTAGTTCAAAAAAGCAAAAAAAACTTCTCTTTTATAATGTAAAATCAGTACGACATCCAGTTCCGGATTCATTGCAACCAAAGGGATACAGTACCACGTACAGAACTTAGAAACTCCAGCTCTGAGATTTCTGCAGAAAATAACTACATATAGATATTAGGAAAGCATATACACGTAGTACTTCTTTCTTACGCAACACGGTACTACTTACTATCATAATTAATCAATTTTTTAATCTACGTTGACTTATGTAAATACCTCGTACATTAGTAATCGTATTCTTTATTTCGGGCTGCATAAAGGTTGCTAGGTCGTTCTTCGCTCTGTTGCTTTGCTTACGCTTTCAATCCCTGGCCTCTTATTACCGAATAATTTCATGCAGTATATATAAGGTTGCTAACCATGGTTACGTATGTATTTTATTAACGGTCAGATTGAAGTAAGTACTGTAACCATTTAGGCTATTAAAAAGACTGTCCGCATCAGAATGTAATCAAATCGGAAATCACGTCGGATGGGGGTTCGCTGAACCTGTACAAAACGATTGCTGGTTGGGCAATGGACATACGGATGTTCAAGCATGGACGTACAATGTGCCCGCAGGCCTGCTACGACGCAGCCGGTGACAACCCGAAAGGATCGACTTCCGTGTACTGGTGGTAAATTGCATGCAGCAACAAAATCTGGCCAGCTAAAATCTGCATGGATTCTGAAGCCAGCGCAGCTGTGCTGCAGATCCGGAAAAAGGTAGGAAAATTATGTCTAACGAACAGCTCTTCACTGGTGATGGGTGGGTGGCGATGGGTGGCGTCACGAGCGCAAAGTTGGCCAGATTTTGTAATGGCATGTTTGATGTATGTCACGGCTTGGAAAAAAAACGGAATCGGAAGAGGTATAGATGGATGCAGTCGGCGAAATTTTTAGAAGAGGTTATTGATATTGTTTATGGCTCATGCTGACAGTTTTGTCTCGACTTTACCGTGAATAAAGCTCCATGTAACTGTCTTGGCAGTACCCTAATTACAGTACTGGTATCAAAGGTCACGTACTGTTCCTGAGATTACAATATCCGGTTTAGCTGAGAAACTGCAGCTGTCCAGATTAAAACGAGTACATGCTTAATTGTGCGGTTACTCTGAAGCAGCGGTATTCGCTAATCACAAGATAAAAGCACATTTACAAGTGATTTGCAGATAGCAGCCTGCTAGTGCATCCGTATTATCCATTTTGCAAAACTTCAAAAGATAAGAAAGAACAACCTCAAATACTTCTATAAATGCCGTGTACAGTTATATCGCTAGAACACGTGTTTGCAACTTCCAAGTGTTCAGTACTTATATTGTTGCATCACGATTTTTTCCCTTCAGTCAGTTTTTACAACTACTGTACGTACTTTAAATTTTATCTGTTTTGAGTTCCTTCTGAAACTTTGATTCATTTTTTTGCTTTTGCATTATTGCTTGAGTATCTAGTAAAATGGCCAGTACAATGCGACGCAAACATGTTCTAGTAATTACCATGCCGGCTTTTGGTCACTACATTCCCGGACTGGAATTAGCCAAGAAAATTGCTAAATATCATGACGTAACCTTTGGATTATCCATCCATAAATTCAAGGATATTGAAGGACGCGGCATCCTCCCGCCGGCACCGATCCAGCTGCACACCTTCGACGACGGATTTACCTACAACGTAGACGAGCACATCGGTGATCTAAAAGCTTTCGTTCAGCAAATTCATGATTGCAAACCTTTCTACGAGAGCTTTATAAACAGCCTAGCCATCACCAGTGACCCCCGACCTGGGACATCCACCATCCCCCCTGTGGACGCCATCTTCTGTGACTTAAGCATGCCGATGCCGTTGCGTGCGTGTCGTAATCGGAAAATTTTGACGTACGGATTTGTGCCATTCGCGGCTCAATTGTTTGCATCCTACGGGACCTTCGATGAAAACACGCCATCGGTGCCAGATGAAGTGTTCTTCAGCGGAACGGATGAGTTAGCAAATCAGGGCAAGAAAATCGCTGAGAGTTTCAAAACCTTGGGACTGGAGTTTCTTGACGCGCAGACCCTAGTTACGGAGGTACTGTTCAATTCATTTGAGGAATTAGAACCCAACGTGAAAACCATGTTAGCCACCTTACCAAAAATGGCTAACACGCCGGTGGCATTCATCGGACCGCTCTTACCGGAACATAAAGAAAAGCCCGAAGACGAAATTACGAAAAAGATCCGGAGTTGGCTGGACAAGCAAGGCGAGCGAAGCGTCGTTTATTTCTCCTTTGGAACAGTGGCGGTTCCTTCGGCCGAACAACTGGCGGAAGTTGCCGAAGCACTGGTGTCTTTGAAGCAGCCGTTCATTTGGTCGCTGCGGAGCTACCAGCAAGATATGCTCCCGCCGAAGTATATCCATTCAACTGTGAACACCATGTCTGATAAAACGCCGTATTTGATTTTGCATTGGACACCGCAAAAAGAAATCCTTGGGCATAAATCCACCGGCGTATACGTCAGCCACTGTGGTTGGAATAGTACATTGGAAGCGGTCTCGTACGGTGTGCCGGTAGTTGCATGGCCGATGTTTGGTGACCAACATAATAATGCTGCTCTGATTGAGCAGTGGGGAATCGGTCGGTGTGTGCCGGTTGCCGGCATGAAATCCCAGACGATGCCGGCTAAAGATATTGCTGATATTATTGCAACCGTCGGTGGATGGCAGGAGGTTCGGATTGAAAGCAGGCCGTATTTGGAGAAAGCCCAGGAACTCTCGAAGAAGGCGAAAAAAGCGTCGAGTCCAGAGGGAAAGTCTACCCAAAACTTGTTGGAAGTAATGAATAAAATTGCTGACATGTGATTACTTAAGTGCCAACTATGTTTCTGACCGTATATTTGCATGGTACATTAGAAAGGATTGATTTATTTATGGGATATTGATTAATTTGTTTTCTACCTGCAGTGTGCAAAATAAAGTGGTACTGCACGAAATGTTGCTATGGAACACCATAGTCTGCGTACAACAAGCCATTTTCTAGAACAAATCATTGAGTGTTCACGTCAATGAGAAGAGATTTTATTTTCTTGAGTATTCAATAAAAATGCCTTACGATCCAGACAACCGCGAAACTACCCAGTGTAATAATTTACTCGCATCTAATTGTAGCATTATGATCGCTAATTATAAAATTATTAAAGCGCGTACGATAGATTTCCCAAAGTGTGCAGAAAAGGGAGAGGCTCATCAGCAGAATAGCCTAACAACTCCTTTGCATCATGCTTTCTAAACATCTCTTTAAAATCTGATTCTAATAACCGGTTACACAGGTCATCATATTCACAAACACAATTAATCTTGTCGACAACGAGCGCGCCTTCTTCCTCGTCAGGACTAGGGATGACTTTTTGATGTCGGCATTTGTAATGCATTTCTACTGGCATAGATTCCCGTTTCCTAGCGCATCCTCTGATGGTGGCATCTGTGAATGCAAAAATATTCGGCGGTAAACACACCAACAGTCCGAAACGGGTCTGTTTATTATAAATTTAGCGTACGCTCCCTTGTAAATGATATTTCACAGCCTTCGGCGCACGACATCCGGTAAAAGTAAGCCGAATTGGCAAAGTTTCCTTTCGCACATTCCACGGGATCATCGCACATATAACAGGTTCGCCGTGGAAAAGGCAAAAGATAAACCCGATTTCGCAAATGGAAAAACAGCAGAACTGCGCAGCAGGCGGTAAGAATAACGATGACTTTACGATGAGTTGAGTTTGCCGTGTATGGCAAATGAGGCAAAATGAACATTGCAGTCAGAAGCACCATCCACTAAGGCGATTTTGCGCGATCTCAAATACAGATCTCCCCAGATTATAACAATGATATAATTATCTCTTATTAAGAACACAAAAATGAAGCGGCTAGTTTGGCTTTGGCCACAGATAAAAAATATCTGGTAATGTGAAATAAACATGCACGTAATAAATCCTTGAGGATCCAGCAAACAGGTCAAAAACTGTATGTAAACAATATCTCACATATCAGCAGGTACTACTGTACTAACGGTAAGCATCAGCTACAGTAGGTTAGCTTCGAAAGCTCCATAATGTTAATAAAATTAATGCCCTATGATTGTTGTAGCTGCAAAGAAGGTACTTCTACATCTGCCAGTGTTAGTGTCGCCAGTACCAGCGCCGTTAATTAAATGCTGTAAGGACATAAGGGCATTACTTACTTTCCAAATTTGTAGTGAGATTTCGCATCGACTCGACCAGGCAACAATGGCTATACGTACAATGTACGACAAAAAGAGGTTGAACCGATCAGTCGGTCCGCGGTTCAAAATAACCTCGCAACGACACGCCACCACTAAAACTTGGACGCTTACTCACTACTTTCAGAGTTCAGACGCTCGCGCTCCGTGAATATCAAGTGCAGCTATACTAGTTGCATATCAAAAGGTGTAGAAAAAAATTTTAATCTTTTTGATACTAAACCTGTGGCTGTTTATGGCGAACAACACAAATTCTAGCCATTTTGTTTTCCCATAGACTTAAGCATTGATGGCAAGCCAAACGGTTATGCGATTGCGCACAGTTCCTATGCTGTGCCTACGAGAAAGCAAAATGGCTAGAATTTGTGCTGTTCGCCATAAACAGCCACAGGTTTAGTATCAAAAAGTTTAAAATTTTTTTCTACACCTTTTGATATGCAACTAGTATAGCTGCACTTTGATATTCACGGAGCGCGAGCGTCTAAAAGTAGTGAGTAAGCGTCCAAGTTTTAGTGGTGGCGTGTCGTTGCGAGGTTATTTCAAACCGCGGACCGACTGATCGGTTCAACCTCTTTTTGTCGTACATTGTACATGTGTGTTATGTGAACTACACCGGGAGTCGAAGTTCTTCACCAGAACAAAATCATTCATGGCGATTTGAAACCAGCAAATATTCTTGTGGATATTCGCGACAAAGGTCATCATGTCCTGCGTATTGCTGATCTCGACGACATTCTTCAAAGGCATCACAGTGATACCAGTCCATATGACATTTCCATTCTGCACGGCACCGTTCTTCATATGTCACCCGAAATGCTGATCAAGTTTGTCAAGGTGTCAGACGACAGTGTCCAGTCTGTTGGTCGCAAGACCGACATCTGGAGTTTGGGGTGTATTACGCTGGAATTGGCCAATTGTGGTGCGGGCATGACGGAAAGTTGCTGTATAAGAAACGCACAAAAGAATGCGCCCGTTTACGCGTTATCGACAATCTGTACAAAGCAGCCAAATCCTGCATAACACAGTCCGCATTCATAGAAGGCTGCTCACAATGCTTTTCTGTTAATCACATCCGATATTTGCATGGTTCTCTGGAAAGAACTGGCGCAAAATTAAGCCAAACGGTATCCTTATCTTTCACTATTTTAATTTTGGCATACACCGCTCATTTGTTTGAACCGGCGTCGAACGATCTGATTGGTATTAAATTACCGTCAAGACCACCCAGTACGAAACTTTTACGTTCGCTATTCGTGTCGATAATAAACTACTTTTCCAAGTGGACGACCGATTATTCGAACTGCTAGAAAAAATTAAAACAATTTCCTGGGGATATGGGAAAAAAGCGTGGCAGAACTATTTTCATCTGCGACATCGTTTTTAAACTACCATCAGTCTGCGGTAACTAGGCAGTAAACTATATTTCTGGGATTGCTTTCTTTCCCGCTGGCCGCTGCAAGCTGTGAATATTTCAGACGGCAGCGTAGCAAGAATTCCGTAGTTGCCTTTGGATCGCCGATCGGTCCAGCAGTAGGTCGGTCCAAAAGGTCAATACTAAATGAACCTTTAAAACTACGCTTTTTGTTAGGTTTTCATTTCCTTTGATATGCCGTTACGGTAACAAGATAGTTTGTTGTGGTACGAGCCCCCATCGATGGGTTTATTGCTTTGACGTCCGGAGACCAACGAATTATGGGAAGCTTTAGCAAATATGCCGCACTGCAGGAACAACTATGCCGTTATCGTGTTGGGATTTCAAATTTACGTTCTTGGCGGAAAAATCGTGGCTGAGAATGATTCTTCTTACACGTTCACACGATCGTATGGAAACACTCGTTTAGGAAAACCTTGGTGACCTTTTGCAACCAAGGTTCAGTCATGGAGTGTGCCTGATGGACAACCGCATTTTCGTATACATATGCGCTTCGAATTTGTCACAGACCATACTGTAGACGTACGAGTATGCGATGTCGAACTAAATATGGTAGGTGGTCTACTTGCGAGTGCGCACATCATTACTTCCACGCTATCCCGTGCACGGGCTACTCATGCAGTGTGCATACCAGTGCATTGGCCTGTTAATCAGAGGACTTCGTTTCGTAAGGGCAACAGGATAGCTAACAGTCGACAGGACCATTTTCAGCGGCCCTATTTTGTATTTACAGTATTATATGAAAAATACTGCTACTTAAACGGTTGTGTTCCATTGCTCTATTTTTATATTAGATGTCTATAACGTGTATATAATTTACTGAATGTCAATAAACAAATTTATTTTAGAATTTATTTTTATTTTTAGTTTTCTGGTTTTTATCAGTTAAACACCCACGGAGATTCCTTCATAAATTAGGCATTTATCTGACTTAGTCAGATAAGAATAGAAGCAACTAATGTGATGTCCCTTATACAATCCAGTTAAAGCGATCCGGTGTATCGTTGACCGTCTCCGCAGGTCATCTCAAGATGACACTCGTGATCTGCACTGCATTTTGCCCACTGTTTCAGACCACTGGCCACGCCCAGTTTCTGAGTGTAGCACCAGGGATCTCCGGTCTGCATTTTGTTCCAGCTGGCGTATGCCCAGCACCAGTTCTTGTAACATCCACAAGTGCCCAGTCCGGCGCAAGCTGTTGCATCCCCTTCCCGTGCTAAAACTTAAACAAAAATCAATAAAAATAATATTTCGCCCCCTGGTACACAATACAATTAGCAAATTATCTGAAATTAGACATGGCGTCCGCCTTAAATACAGGTGAGTACTTACGAAAGGTTATCATTGCGATCATAATTGACAAGCAGACATAGACTTTGAAAGCCATTGTAAAATCTGTGACAGGTAATTAGCAGTTCACAAAAAATTAGCTATTAGAGCTTGTAAAATCTTGTAAAAGGTGTAATGAAACTATGCGCTCAAGGTTGGTTGTATATTTAACCCGCTTGTAGCTGGTTATTTTATATGCCGTTATGCCGGATATGGTAAGGTGCATCACAGAGCTGCAGTCATTCCGGGATAAAGTAAAAAACTGCTCATGTTGCAAATTAAAAACGCAAATGCAAGTTATGCGCAAATGCAATTACGCATAAAAAATTTTACTGAAGGAAATCCTTGCAAATTTAATCCGTGTTTACACAAAAATTCGATCGAGTCTCTTTGGCCGCGCGTACATCAAGTAACGGGAAAAAAACTACCGCAGTTACTACAAGTACATATTACAGTACTCGTGTCTAACTGCAAGAGTTGTTGCCTATCCCGCTGTGTCATAGCGCATCACCAATTTTTTACGGTTTTTGATGCTTCCTTCTTTCTACTTTGCGTGCGTTGTAGGAAAGAAGCGATGTCCACAGCTTTTTTACGTCCTTTCCTGCCTGTTCCCTCAAACAAGAAACAAGCAGTCACCTGCTGTGTAGACTTTTCTTTTGTAGACTTTGTGTCAGCTTAACACACCTACCTTGTTTTAACATTTACGAATACATCATGTACTGAACGCGATTGTTGTTCGAAGCAGACATGCTTAAGGAAGATTTTTGCATAATCCCTTTAACTGTTTTAAGCGTATTCAATGTTTATGCATTACTCCTTAGTCCTGAGCACCACTAATCGGGTAGATGTAGTCTTTAATGCAAATTGGTTGGTATAAACTTTAAGGAATGCAGTCCGTCGCTGCGATCGACCGCTACTATAGTCGTATGATCGGCAAAGATATTCCAGTGATCGTATTTCCGTTCTGTACGGATCTTTATAATTGATACCTAGAGGTGAGGTTTAACTTTTGCAGGATTTCCGTTGTGGAATAGCTAACCTTGGAGGATTTCCGCTGTGGAACAGCTACAGATATACTGCGCTAGGCCTCGACTTGTATTAATTTTTGAGAAAATTGTATTGGCTCGGTGCAGCTGGTATAACTGATGTGATTGCTTTTTATTTTTTAATACAAAAATGGTTAGAAAATATCACATTTTATACTATACGTACTAAGCGAAATCAAGAACTGTAATTTGTTAAGCGCTAGGCCTGGCTCCCACCCCGGCTCCGTCAAAATTACGAGGTACTCGTAGTATTACAAAACAAATAGCACAAACGGTAATTACACACATTACTGCATTATAATATTCTCATCCTCGGTTTCATATGGATCCAGCACGATCGGCAGCAGACAGCATAATAACGCAGCATAAAACATGGTGTCTAGCATTGCGTGTACTGCACAGTGTGAATTACAATTTTCCGACTAAATCACTTATTGGTAACACATTTTGGTGGGGGTGTAAAATTGCGCGGTTGATTTAATTCAGCTGTTAAGCTGTTTAGTATATAGATATTGCTCCACTTGTCGATGTAAGTTTGACAGATCACGCGACCGGTATTTTCTCGTGTCACAGCTGCAAGTTGTTCATATTGCACTAACTAATGATTCCAATACGATTTATGCATACGTATGCCCAAACCCTATCTCTCTCAAGGAGTAGAGTACGGGATGAATGGCCTTGCAATCTGTTTTTCTTGAACAAGGCAGTGCATAAACACTGTTCTACGGTAGTGCCAGATACAGGCGCGTTTTTAGATTAAACGTGCCCACTGCCCACATACGGACTGATATCTTATTTATTAGTGGTTCAAGTAAAGAACCACTGCCAGCGGCACTTGCAAAGTACAAACAAAATTCATCGATTTTTTCGCAATCGTGTTACCCCATTACGTACTGTACATACCGCACACATAAAATACAATACAGCACTTACTGGTGTTACAATGCGCGCTGAATTGCCGGGTGCGCCCACATTCTCCGATCTGTTATTTTAACCAACAACCCCGGTATACCGGTACAACGACTGCCTTAATTGTTTAGATCTGGCTGCGGGCCCGTAATTTCTTCCCGGGTCAGCAATTACTCCACGGATCCCTGTCGACTGTCAACCATATGGTAGGAGGTACCGTTAGTGCCGTGGGCCCTTATATAGTGATAGTAGTTTCTGGGAATGTGTTTCCCATTAAACCGGGAGGAGACAGATGTAACATGATTTATTTGCGGGATATAGCACATCAGCCTATCCGCGTACCTACCATATTTCTTAGTCACCGGTATGGTGCGCTAATTGCTGACATATAATTTTCTATAGTTGTCATATCCGGCTTATCTAACTGGTTGGTTGTTATTGAAATGTCGACGTCTCTCTTGTGTTAGGTCCTTATTTTCAATGATGCGCGCGCTCTTTGTTGCGGTACTGCACATATTGCTGTGACCATGGAATATTCGGTGTAGTAATCTGAAAGAGAAACTATTCGAAATTTTTTAAAATGATAATAATGCTTCATCGCGGCACCCACCAAAATTGTTAAGCACATCTTGATTGACGCATTATATCTGCGCGTCAACGGCAGTTAACCTTTGTGTTTTACTATAATATATCAAATACCTGGAAGATGTCCAACCCGAACATAACCGCTGCATTTCCGTGGTCAAACCGGACCGTTGTGTCGCCCACCGCCCTAACCTTTTGGTTCAGTACAACGATGACCATTTGTCTCTTCGGCACCGTCTCCATCATTCTCCTAATCACCGTCATCATATCGAAAAAGGCCCTGCGCAACGGTGCCGGTATGCTCATCTTTTACCTCCTGTGCCTTGAGCTCTTTCAGTGCTCCTTTATGACACCCCTTAAAACCATCACTTCCTTCGTCATCCATCAGGGCATCGCGCTGCCGCTGATCCACTGTCCCACATTGCAGTTCTTTTACATTGTCACCCTGCAAACCCGGCATTGGACGGAACTGTTCTTAGCCGTTAATCGTTTTGTGGCCACCATTTTCCCTTATCAGTACAAAGCATGGACCGGTCACCGGGTCATCTATTCCATGATAGTGCTCAGTGTACTGATACCGGCGTTGTGTAACCTGCCGTTCTACGCCACGGATAATCCCCTCTTCGCCAAAGTCCCACCGGTCGGCAATTGTGGGATTCGTCAGAGTGCGACACAGTATTACCAGATCGCCAGTGTCATTGGAACGTATATTCCCCTCTTGTTGATGGGGATTATCTATGTGACGTTGTTTGTGACCATTAGCTGCCGGCAGAAGTGTCTGAAGAAGAGGCGCTCTGAGTGCCACGTGGACTCCTTGACGGCGCAGCGGAGGGTGAAGAGGCGCTTGGCGGTGGCGAAGATCTTGTTCATGGCCTACTTATGGTATCTTGTGTGTTTCCTGCCCATCCCGCTCATCGGGACCTTCAAACGGACGCTGTATTCCAAGTATTCGTATATTGTATTGTGGCTCGTTACCGGAGTTGTATGCGGTACTGTTGCGACGCCGGTAAACAAAATAATTTATTAAGCACACGCTTATTGGAACATTGTTTTATTACAGTACTGTGGTGAATAAGTTGAACACTGATTTTTGGATAAATCTTTGTTGAAAAAATTTTCTGATTAATTATGACCTACGGTTGTAAAAAAATTGCGGACAGTAACATTAACAGCTGCGGAATGCATACCTCGCACAAAAATCAATAATTATTGTGATTGCCATATTGTGATTATTATTGTGATTGTGATTATTGTGATTGATTGTGACTAAATGTTGCAGTTACATTAATTGTAAGCGCCATTATATTTATCAATTTGCTTGCAGATATTTTGCTCGGCAATGGATAGCGATTATCGAAACGGGATCCGTAAATTACTGTGTACAAGTAAACTCCTTTCGGTAGTTGCCGGTATTACGGAGAAAAAGAGTTCGAACGACAAGTCCTGCAGCTGCAGTCATGGCATCGAAACCAGCACGCAGGAGCGGCTGTATGTTTTTCTTGGCTCATGGGAAAGCCAATTAGCCAGCGAACTAACAACGATTGCCACTGGTCCCCTGAGTTTTACACGAGGAAAATAATTCACTTGAATAAATGTTGTTGGCTCTGTCACCAACTTTTACCATGGCTGTAGAAGGAAAGGTCATGCATATTTTTTATATGATTTCGTGTGAGATCGGGAGGCCTAAAAAGTATGCCATTGTTACGTCAATTACCGTCTGCAGACGAATTATAACCAGAGTCAGAGCTATTTTTGTTATTAAATGCAATGATATAAACGTTTGAGCTTTTGTAGCACGCAAATTGCAGTGTTTTCATCGGGATGCTCGACAATGGTGCAACCAACCCGCTATTTTATCCTTATACGTACATAAGTGCCTTAAAGTGGATTATCGATGCTAGTGACGTATTTGGCAATGAATATTTAAGCTGTAGTAGTTGACAGTTTAATGACGCTCAATCAGTCTCAATGTCGGAATGAACATACCGGAAACTTAACGATTTCCAATAGGTTGTCTGGATAAAGGCAAACAAAGCCCACTACTGCGACGGCAGTAGCTACGAGTAGTCTGCGCAGAAACCGAAACCTTAAAATTGTCTAATATTATTTATATACTGTTTAAACAGCAATGGTTTCTGTAATCCCGAAACGGTTTCCCAGGAATACCAGAATGCCCATGAAAGCCGCACGTGATACCTCGTTCGATTTAACATCGCTTGACCACTGATCAATGCACATTATTTTATAATAAGAAAATCGATGTCGGTAGCATTATCAAGTTATGCCATGGGTGATTACAGTTCAGTTTTATTGCTGATTGCATGTTTACATGTAAATTCATTAGCATCAAATTGCACGCATACGAGCACGTTTCGTAAATTGTACTAAAAATACTAACTGGAGCATTGTAACATGTTATTTGACCGTTAATTTTATTAGACAGCAAATACCTTGCACCGTAATTACTTATTTTATCGTCCACAATTAGTAACCCCAAAAACAACAAGTTAAGATGTACTGAATCGTTGATTAACGAGATGCATATATATACTTCCTGCTTCATGTCACAATAACGCTAACCTTCTAGGAACAACAGCTTCCTGTATTCGTTCAAATTCTCTGTGCTCCAGATGATTACTTTAATCATCCAAGAGTTCTTACAGCGTCCGGCTAACTTTGACCTTTGAACATTAATGCTATTCCCATTTACTGTTGATTGGACGAATCGTATTTCCACATACGTGTGCATAAATATTGCCAGAGCTGGCAGCGGTAAACAGCATTATCAGATGTTGTCTTTAGATAATTAACTCATCTAATATGGCACCGAACGTTCACCTGCTGTGGCTGGTTCTAAGCTCGAAACAGGCACATCTGGTAACAGTGTACAATACATATTTAGGTTTTAGTGTACAATACTTCAGTAGTCGCCATTGATAACTACTGCATGCTTGTTGCATTTAGCATTGATGGTAATTTTTAATTGCCTGCTGAGCAGTGCTTAACGTTGTATATCGAAATCTTTTTGTGTTAGGAAAAGCTTTTTGACTTTGTTAGTATAAACACCTATAATGTGGAGCAGAATAGGATTTCTAGGAATTCTTGCTTATTTCCATGTCGGAGCGGGATTACTCCTAAAGAACCGCGCCGTCAACGATGCTCCACTGGTGATTGTTGATGTCTATTACGAAGCTTTGTGCCCGGATAGTGTGGATTTTATCGTTAAACAGCTGTACCCGACCATGCAGTCGATCGGCCACATAGCCAATGTTTCCCTAATTCCTTACGGATTTGCCACGGTATTTAGACGTTGACTTCCGGTGAAACGGGATGGTTTAATCCGTCCCGGAACTACGTCTTGCTGTCTTAGATCTTTATTGCTACTACGAATCTGGGGTGTGCTTACATACTTATATGCAATCACGAAGCAAAAACTGTGATTGTATAACCGTTGATTATCCGCAAAATTAATATCCCAGAGTGCACATTTAACTTTGATCGAGTTAATTTAAATAATGCGTGAGAGACATTACCGAAACGTTTTACTGTTATAACAATAATGATGTAAACATTTAAACAGTAATTACACAAAATATTAATGCGTAAAACAGTTCGAGATCAAAATGGATCTCATTACTAATAGGTATATATGTCCCAGATTGTATGCATAGATTCACATTTGTGCGGTAATTACCTATACAAAACACAGTCTGTATTTATGCGTAAAACAATTCGATATCCCATTCAGTCTCTTTATAATATGTTTAGTTCATTTTTATAAAGGTTGCAGAATGCTGTAAGAATAATAATAATGGTTGTTCGTATTATCGATGCATGCAGGAAACATTCGTCGACGGACAATGGGTATTCAAATGTCAGCATGGTCCAAAGGAATGTAAAGCAAACATCATTCAGGTATTGTATAGTTATGTTCCCGGTAATTCAATATTACACAAATATTGTTCAGCCAAATTTTATGAACAACGTAACAACATCTACATATTTTTTGATTCTGCATCGATTACCGGCTGACCTTCATCGCATTGATTGGGGGGGATATTGTATCCATATAGAATTCTTTTGCTGCCGAAACATAATACGTATTCTAGCTGTTTGTTATGCTTCAGTCTTGTGCCATCCATTTTCTCGATCCAGGACCCGGAAGTTATTTGCATCGTGTAAAGGACACTGTTCCAAAGGAAATTGAATTTGTTAATTGTATGGAAAGCTCGGAGGATCCGTCGACAGCTGGTCCGAAGGTAGCGCTGACATTGTGTATTTAAGAATTAAATTTCCATTTTACTATCGATTTCTCCATTTAAAAATGCATGACTTTGTCTCTCTTATTGGATTAACACAATCCAGCAGAAAGTTTGTGATTGCTATCTTTCGGAGTTTGGGTACTTAACTGTTTTATGGTACCCTTTGAAAAACGGACTACCAGAGTGCAGATACGACGTACATTTTGGACGTTTTCTCTCGTATTCATAGAAATCTTTTTACAGCTCAACACGTTCTTTTGACAACTCAACATGTTTACAACTCAAAATTATTAATTTTTTTATAAAAAAAAAACAACAGAATAGTATGAATCCGGCCTGCTTTCTGGAAATTTTACACAGTATGCAAGTATTTACCAAGATGCATGGATTTTCGTTACAGCTGTACAGCTTAACAATTAATTCTAATTGTTTTTAGTGCGCCAAGAAACAGCGAATCAAATATGGGCCTATATCCGCCTGTGCCAAGGGATCAGAAGGCAATTATCTCCAACATATTATGGCACAAAAAACCGAAGCGCTAAATCCTCAACCAGGCTTCATTCCTTGGATCAATTTTAACGGGGTGACTATAATCTACTGTACAGTAATATGTATATAAACCAATAATAGTTTTATAATATCATAAATGCAGTCTGTATGTAATATGCAAATATCATACTGTGTGAGTGTGAACTGTGAACATAACTAGCAAAATTTACCGACTTGTATACTTAAGAAACAAATCAAATGGTTTCAAAACAAAAGCGCAATTTGTGTAGCGTATAATATTATCAGTTCTGGAAGTCACATACTACACTGTATTGAATTTGAATTTATTTGCACGTTTGCCACTGTGCAGTTTAAAGAATAACTAGTACTGTAACAATATTCCACCTTGACAATGCTATCTAGGTGCACGTCTAGGCGGTTGAATCATTCAAGTTTATTTCATCCGTATAATTATAATGAAAGCGCAGACTCGTTGCAATACCCCAAAATATCGTTTAAAATTGACCTTAACCATGCTTGTTCCTGTAATCGTATCTGTATGACGTGTAGCAGTCATTGGTGCAGTTTCTTTTTTAAAATGATGTTTACAGTGTTACACTTTCCTATTATATCTATATGCATGTATTTCAGTTTACGAGTAACTACATGATAGAATGATAATATGATAATATTATACATTTCAAATACTTTGTGTGTACAATATAGGCTCATACCGAAGCGAATCAAGACCGAGCACTGCAGGATCTGACTGGACTGGTGTGCGATCTGTACACGGTGAGCTTTTTACCTATGTAAAAGAGTAATATTTTTTACAAAATATTACAGTAATAATTGTAAACCTGTACGCCCAAGAACATGTACAGGAACTTTATTTGCAATTTTATTTATAATCATTTAGTGTCATTAATTTGTCCTAGTCATTTATTTATATCGGCAGCTGTATGTATTGTCTCGTTATCTTTTAAGCGCATAGGACTAGAAATTTTGCACATCGGCTCCCTTCAGTCCCTTGTTGATTATCGCAGTACTGTAACTGTAAATACCTAAGTATCTGCCCGTACATCTTACTTAGTTTAAAAAAGTAAAAACATCGTTGGTTATCTACTCGTAAGTGGTAGTGTCTGCAACTAATGGTAAGGATATATAAATATACGAGTATATATATCTATACATTTCGTACCACATGTGCCACAGTAAGTTTTATGTACCACGTAATATTAAACTCGAACTTTTTAACTTAAAGCTCTGCTCAATCTCGCCGACTGAATAAATTGTATTTCAGGGGGAGAAGCCAAGCCAATGCAAAAAAGAAATATAAAAGATCAGACATGCATGTGCTTATCCGACAAATCACGTTTTTACTGATATGCGGTTATTACTGTTCGTACCGAACTAACCACGGCACTTCCATTACACTCATTGATTTGTAAGAAACAAAAAAATCCCGTAATTTGTCTCCTTCATCGCGCATTAAATTCTTCATTTTTGAGTGATACTTGTACATGACTGTATCTGCGCGCAGTGCAGTACTTCTGTTAGTGATGTGCCCATCGCGTGCGAACACATTCTATTACAGTGCATTTGTATATACGAGGGTTACTCGGAAAGTAATGATAATCAGTATCAGTTAATAATCATAAAATTATGCACTGATTTTTTAAAAACTGTAGCATTCATAACTAGATCATAGGGCAATGGCCGTGGCCATACCGCCTAAGGTTGGCGGCTAGCAAGGCTCTGAACATGGCTGGGTAGCGCTGATTTTTCACTGATCACTGAAAGCGTTGCCTTAATTACTGGCCAGTTTTCATGATATTATTTTGAAAAATTGATTTGCAGAGAGAAGTGTAGAATTTTTCATGCTGTATTGCCTGTTCTGTCGCCTTAATAAGGACCATTCTTTGCTGATGTTGCCAGTTGGTTCCAGCGAACTCCCACCGAGCACTCCGTTTTGACAACGGTGCTCAAATTTTGGAATATTTTTTGAGTTTCCACTTTCGAAAAGTAATCATAGTCAAAACCCTGATCGAGAAGGATCCTTTTCCGACCCCGAAGCAATAGCAGAGGGTCTAATCATTATGGAAGGAAAGGTGTCGAGAGTGTGCTGCAGCTGCTTACTGATAACGCAGAAGAAAATGGTTTCTGGCACGGTATCATCCGTGTGGTGCAATATCGCGAAAATCCACAGATAAGCACCCCGTCCCTGATTTATTTTTTTCTCGGCCTGGAGTAAAATTATCGTTCCACATTATTTTTCTTAGTTTACCTTAGTCCTTTATCTGTTCCAAATATTTCCTGGCTTGAAAAAATTGTTGCGGGGCAAAAAGTTTGAAATTATGAATAACTGGAAGAAAATATCAGTACACCGATCTCTAAGATACCGCCTAATTTCTTTTCGAAAACGTTTGATGAGTGGCTGTTTAGCTGTTTGCGTTGTATAGAGATTAAGGGACATTGTTTTGAGAAAATACGAGGAAAGCGCTGATGCAATAAAAATCGTGCGATAGTTATCATTACTTTCCGAGTAACCCTCGTACCTTTGACCTTGATAACAGTTTCTCGTGCCTTGCCTTCGAAGATTTTGATGCAACTGTGCCTTGAAATAATTTTAGTTGGTTGTAACTTGTCTAAACTGCACAACCATTCATAATTATATCAGCCACCAAAAATGTAATTGCAGGCATTTAAAGACTGTAAATCTAAACATAAGCCTTAACGATGGAAACACGAGCTGCAAAGCACTAATAATCAGCTTTACAACAATATCCATACAGGAGAGAAAATTGCTCACATGATTACCGACACACATGCTGAGAACACGTATATATTCGGGAGATAATTACGTATGCAGGCATTTTAATGAATTCTTTTCGTAAATGGATACGATGCGCGATAAGGTCGACTGGCAGTGGCTAAAACACCGCCTGATCATGAAAAGGATGACTCGTACACTATGGCACAGTAGCAGCTCGGTATGATCACTATCTGTCCACTTTAAATTGCATCCTCCAAGTTTACCTTTCCATGTTCCGGTGCTCATACATTTCAAGTGCTATATCCTATGTGCCTGTCTATTTATCAGCCGTAGATTTTCGTTATGGTATTTTGCTTGCTTAAGGCGATAATTTTTACTGCGCCTGACGACTACTGTTTCCGTCTGACTCAAATGCTCTTTTATGCCCACTTCTATGCTTGATGGCACGGTCATACGGCACATAACGCCGGCTTTACTGAAGTACTTCTACATTAAAATCACCAATAAAACTTTCATCTGTTGAAAAACACAAAAAATAATTAATTGACGTTGGTCAATTACATTGATACTTAAAAATTAGCAACTGATTTTATATTATGAATATGAGCATTTTACAAATCTGCGCTAACAATATATAGCATAAATACATGTTTTTTTAATCAGGCCATCTCTAAACCATTTTGTTGATTATTACATGTATGCGTTGCCGCATCGAAGCTACATTAAATAATAAACCATAATATTTTTTCATCGCACATTAAAAACCTTTTAAACTGCAAAAGTAGCATAATTATATTATAGTAAATTATTAGTGCGGACTGCGGGTAAACGTTTAAAGTACAGCGTAGCTGTTACATGCTTTTGCGCGACAGTAAGCGTTATGTAACTGCAAACTCATCTCTGGGCCTATGATCGTTATACAAAGTAACAACAATTTTCGTTCATTAATAAATGTTCTGCATGCGATAGTATAAAACTCTGAATGACAAAGAACATTTGGGCATGAAGAAAAAACATCAGGAACAAACCATAGAACAAATCTTTCGCGATATATGAATGCCGACATTTACAAGCGGTAATGACTTCCTCCCGGCACTTTTGGCTGTGGTTCAGCGTACGACCTGCATACACACATGCGCACACTGCACCGGCCTCCTGTAAATAATGCCTTGAAAAAGCGTCTTATGTTACATCCTGCACACCTGAGCCGGCGATGGATGACGATTGACGGGGCGGAAAAGCGCCGAGAATATATTTTCTTCAACAATGATTACCGCATAACTGCACATTGAAGAATGTATACAAGTACCAGCACTTTCTTTGCTTTACAGATCAGCCATCCAGGTATGCGGCGGCACAGAGGTGCACCATAATAAATATCTCCCAGAAGGACACACAAAAAGAATACCATATACCGTGTATATCGCCTATAACGTTGCCGTCGTCCAAGAAAATTTTGTGGCAGGAGGTGACGCGCGTCGGTCGTCATATTTAACTTTAAAGAGTGTCGTACACCGGTGTACGTACACTTACCTGCATGATGAGTACACCTTCGGCAAACATACATTTTTCTACAAGAATATATTAGATCAAACCTATAAGCACAAATCAGATTCATAATGCAGAATTTTAATTACCAAAATGCTAATTTCGTTCAATATACCAATTTGTCTCCGGCAAATATGCTTTTGAATATGATAATGTTTAGACCGACAGCTTACTTTTTTATTTCTTTTTGCAAGACATGTTCCATTTTTAGGCTTATATTGCTTTCGTTAAAGCCATGGGAGTGTCACCCATATAAAAATGGGATCTTCGAGAGACTTTTAAAACTTGCATGTTCCCGGAAGCAACAAGTGCTACCTGCACACAGCGTTCACCTGGACGGGCCAACCAGCACATTTCCTCTCCGTCGGTGTTTAATGACTCATACAGACAACCGGCAAGCACGCAGACGCGCACACAGAAACCGTACAATGGCGTACATCACCGCACCAGCCTAAAACCGGTCTGCTCCAATCCAATTGCAAATTATCCAGCAGCTACCGGTTGGCACACGGCGTATAGCTCCGGCTGCTGCTTTGGCGTGTACAAGCGCCTTAACAAATCTCTCCTTAAAGGTTCTGTGGGTGTAATTCTTTGGGCTACACCACACACGGCATCGCAGACGCAAAAGAGGGTAAGAGATAGACGAGGGAAGAGCATTCGACTATGCCCGATGAGAGTAGTAGTGTTGTTGTGTCCGGCGCATCCGGTACTGCTGCTGCTTCACCATCCTCACCCGCATCATCATCATCCGCATCATCCAATCGCTCCTCACCTCCGACAACAACAACAACCACCGTCACTGATTCAGCATCCAACAGGTAAGCCAATTGGGTTACCATGGTAGGAGAGACGGTAAAAAAACTGGTTATGTTTTCATGCGGCCGGTAGAAAAGTGAGAGAGAGAGCGGGGCAAGAGCGGCGGCTATTTTTAACCGGTTATATATCTCGCTGATGTTTATTGGTAAACCGGTGTGTGTGAACCAGTTTCTGGAAAAACCTGCTTTTCCTCCTTCTCTTGCCATTTAAGCTGGCGTGGCTACTTTTCACCCAAAACAAGTATATTAAGCGAATATTGAATATATGTGACCATCACCGCCGAGCCGTTCTGACTCTCAGGCGACTTCATAGACGGACAAAAATGTTTCGCCGAACAGTTTCACACTTGCCGCGAAACAGGAAGACAGGAATGGATTTTATATATGTCGAGCAGTAGTAAATTTCTCAGTTTACGATATGTTATGCGCTATTGTAAAATCGGTTAGAGCACCGTGGTATTTACAACAGGGCCGCATTTTAAGCCGTGTGTGTGTCTCTGCCGCACTTGATGGAAAGTGTATACGGTGTTTGTCTAATGCGCATTCTCTGCTCTTTTACTCTCCGTCTCACTTGGCGCTTACATCCAAGCCGACAAAATGGTAATTTTGAATTTGCCTTGTACAAACAGTTGCTGCCCCAGCAACAGGTGACTATGCGCTTTAATCCGGGCGGAGTAGACGACGAGCTCAACAATCAGATCCCTTCATTAATCGATTAATTGCCATCTCGTCAGCTGAGTGGATGGACACACTGCTGATTGGTCCAATTTTTCAGTTGACCGATATGTGGCAGTGTGTGTATATGTGAGCACTGAGCGCTGATTTGCATTGTGTGTTTTCTTGTGGTTTTGGAATCGGTTCGCCTTTAGTGGAGATGACTGTTTTCTGCACGGCTACTGGCGTGTGTCATGCTCCAAGTAAACAGCCTATAGATTTCTTAGCATAGAGACGTAGTCATCTGTGCTACGATCCGCTGCCAAATTTCCTCTTCGCTTTATGGGCTGGAAATTCATATAATTATCGAAATATGTCTACGTGACGAGTTAAACACTTGGACCATTATATTCGCACTGAATAATTACTGCACTGCGACGACTATGATTAGTGTGAAACGGTTATTCTAGTCAGTTTTCAAGAATTTGTAATTACATTCTTGTGTTGGATAATTCTTATAACTGTGTATTTACCGTTTGCTAAATATTTACAATTCATTGTGTTCAGCATAGGTTCTTTTGAAAAGTGATTTTACCGTAAGCCAACTTTTGCAAAAATATGATTTGCTTTTGCGGATATTTGTGTACATTTTATTGTTATTGAAATCAAGTGTTAAAAAATGTTTTATGAAACCGGGTTGGGAACGATACCTATTAATAAAATTTCCCTTGATGAACTCAGCCACGCTTTCAACAAGGAAGCAACGCTGCACAATTTACCTGCACTCGAGCGACAAACTCTTGACGAGAAGGGTTGAGAAAAAGACATTTTGCTTTTAAGTGGTATAAATTTTCCAGAAAAATGTGCCATGATTTTAGTTGCTGAATTGGCCGTAGCATGCAGAGTGTCACGTCGTCGTTGTGCATTATATCGGCTGTATAGTATGCACTGTATTTTCCGTTATATAGAAATTTCGCTTTGACAAAAGCCCGCAGTCTACTCGTATTTTTCCCCCAGCGCGGCAATGCCGGGCTAAATCGCTTGGCCAATATTTTTGCCGTTATGTAAACATCGCCGACACATAGGAGGAGCGTTTTCTCAAGCCTCAAGTTTAAGGCCTGATCTTTCTTACAATACCGGTGACGATGGAGGCATGGAATTATTGCGCATGCTTCAAGACGATAGAATAATGACAGGTCTACCGGCACCGGATGGGGAAACGGCGCTTTGAGCCGTCAAACAAATATAGCGTGCACGCAATTTTCAACCCACAAAGAATTTGCTCTGGGTTTTATCACTGAAAGACGAAAATCGCCAAAATATACTGGCACTGCGGCTAAAGTTACTTATTGTGCCTTTTGTCACCGGCAAAACATGAAGAGCGCTGTTGTCAAGGACACCAATAAAAATACGAAAGTCGCCTTGCCGAAAACAAACCTGGATCCTGAGAACCAATAATTAATTTAAGAGTCACCACTATTATTTAATTCAATACATCAAGGCTGCCAATTTGCCATTATGTAAAGATAATTACAGTAGCCGCAAACGGTTTTATATGGACAAGAACTCTGCATTTTTTACCGGCCGCTGCACGATCCAGATTGCAGCAGATCCAGATTCTCGTGTCACATGTCGTGAAAGCTTGCTTTTCGACCGTACGAAAAGAAGTTCATTAGGGCAAAGCCAACAGCAGCCATTTTGTACCGGGCTGACAAAAGGTTTGAACTTCCCTCTTCGTCTGATATATCACCTATAGTCATAACTCATCCACCACAATGACCGACTTTCTCGTATCTCCGTTTCACTTTCCTTTGCGTCTGATCAGGCGAAGAGATTCCCTCCGCCATCACAGGTAGACACTTGCGCTTTCCTCCCTCCGGCCATTTTCTTTATGGATGGGTCATCACAACAATTTAAAAATTGTCATGCATGGTCAGTGCCGGCGCATACACCGGTAACAGTATAGCATGCAGAGCCAGAGAGAGTGAAAGAGAAATTCACTTGTTTGTCTTGGCTGTCTGTCTGACTCTCTTTCTCGTTTTCTCTCTTACACACTTTATATTGGAATTTCTCCATCTTTCCAAACCACTCACACACACAGCCATTCTTCAGCTGGAGAATGGCCACACCGTTTAACCCTGAAAAATATAACCTGATGTCGGCAGAAAAAATTCCCGTTGACATCAGCAGAAAATCGGTTGTGTGTGTGCGCGCGGCCAATCGGTAGTCCACTTTGTGCCGCGTACAAAAACGACACAGTTCAAACATCTGACAGTGATAATATGCAAATTCGTGCCTGACTGGTGTTTGTTTAATTGGTCAGTATGTTTGAAATTGTCAGGATGATTTTGGCTGATCATGTAAAAAAGCAATCTCAAGAGCAACTAAAGTGCACTCGCATTTTTGTGTAGGATTCCAAAGTGCCTTCCATTTGCTTTTTGATATGGGTAGAGGAATTTTCTAATGTAGTGTCTTTTGCAGGGAAAATTGAGGCAAATATAGTATGATTAAAGATAAAAGGTTAATTGTGTACGCCTGGGAAGGCCCAAAATCAATCTCCGACGACAATTTACGTCAACAGCTTCCAGGCATAAGATTGTACGGTTCCCATGCTACCGCTTATATTGGCGCATGCGACTCAAGAGATGGCCATCCATTTTACGGTTGTGAGATTGATCAGTTCCTACAGAATTCAAACAGTGTACTTATGAAATCACTCAGTTAATGCATGCAGACTGTGGTGAATTTAAAGGCATTCATGACTTTCATCTCTGTCATACTATTTAATATAGTGCTCTGTACAACTTGCAAGCAGTAGCACTTTTATGGGGTCGAAGTTAAAAACACATATTGCGGAATTCGGTAACACAGTTCTTAAAAACAAATAAAAAAAACGAAGATATAGATTTTGGACAGTAAGCCGCATTTGAAATAATTCCCCACAGTAGCACCGGTAGAGAAAAAACGTATCGGTAAGCGATACACGGTAATGCTGCACTAATGCGCAAGTAAACACATTTAATAGTGTGTATGGAGTACAGAGAAAACACTTGAAAATTACGCTGAACCGTTGTCCATGATCACTCATGCAGTGTGGGCTGGTAGGAAAAACGCAAGAGTCATAATGCGATTGTTATCCCGATGCGCAAGAGTTCGGCCCACACGCATACACAGCACTGCGACAACCTGGGTACTTGTCGTCGACGACCAACGCTCATGTTCATGGGTGGGACTGGGCAAAGCGCACGCACACGTATCGCTCGACGCATCAAACGCTGTATTAATTTTTCATCATCCGGGAGCACTGCTTTCTTGGTAGCCACTCACAACATTTACTTAACATGCCCCACTGCCACCACAAATTACTCAGATTGAAGCTAGTTTAGATTGCAACATTCTGAGTCTTTCTGACTATCATTAACACAAACTTAAAAACTGCATGTAATACAAATTTTTAATTTACCATCTTTTTTATTTTTGGTTAAGCACCGCGTGACTAGTGCACTCACACGGGAAGAGCCTGTGAGCATTTTATGGAATGTTTCGTTTTAAAAAAATTTGTGACCTAATGCATACCTGAACAAGCCAGCCAGTCATAAAATTTTTATCATAATTAGCTGCTTTTTCACGTTAATCAACACCCTGGTGCTTGATTAGCCGCATTGGCATTCTGCACAATATCCAAAAATACGCCTACAATTATACTACAGACAATAATCTTTTGGCGGGTGATTATACTAGCTAGATTGAAAAGAGTAATCCCTTTGCTGAGCTCCAATTGCACCAAAAATACCGGTTTCCGTCCGCGCACTATATACTGCTGTACTGTGATTTCCGTGAAGCTGGTAGTTTAATTTTATATTCCAACTATAATATAACGCTAGCCAGACGCATACTGTGTATATGTAATGTACAAAGTATTAATAGGAGAAGGACTGCATGCGGTGATAGTACATTGCTAAAAAAAGAGCGCGCACACGGCGACGTTCAAGGTTAACTACATTTTGGTGTTTATTGATTATGCAATAAACTGTCAGTGTCGCTGACTATGGCCACACAGCCGTGCGCATTGTTAGTGTGCATGTTTGTCTTTCATATACACCATACATTACGCCGACTGACAAAGCATCCCAATGGGAAAACACACGATTGTCTACCGACGTCGCCGGACTGTTGCTGTTTCCCTTACGCTTTTTTCACTCTATTTTAAGATGACCTCGAACTTGATTGATATAATCATTGTGCTAAATTATTTGCATTCTTGTAAAAAAGGCCTTAACGATTGCCGTCAATTACTGACACATTAAAGGCATAACATGTATATCACACTGTATGTATATCACAAAGCGCTTAATTCAGTCACATAGTTATACAACAAATTTCCTTTTTTCTCAAGTTGGCCTCATTTCCCAGCATTGACTAATATACGGAAAAATCAATCCGTTAAGATTATTTTGCGATTTTGTTCGTTAATTAACGACTTCTATAGTTTCATATTTGTTAATTTCTTGGACAGCGTTACTAATCGTAAATTGTTATACAAATGTTGTGTTATGTTATGTATAAGTATAAAAATGTTGTGTTATGTTACTGAGATTTTATTTACCGTTTTCTATGTTTAAGACCCTAATTTTGAAATTTACAGACGCAGTTTATTTGTAAGAAGCCTTTCGGAATTTGATGTTTCGTAATTAATTAAAACAGCTTATCAGAGCAGCGCATTGCCTTAATTGTTACTACTGTATATGCAAATTTAAGTGCAATAATTATTGAGTTGCCCAATTTACTTTTCTCATTCTGCGATTTCCCTAGCTCTGCTTAACGATATACATAAAACTTCAGCAGTTGGTTAACACTTGATGTCGATTGTGTTGGGCTTGGAAGTAATTAATACCAGGCGTTGCAGAAATAAATTCCCTTACATCGACAAACAACTTCCTCCTTGCGTTTTACCCGATCGCTTTCTTAATTATGGTTTTGGCAAGCCGTCGCAGTCGCTAATAAACACACGGCGCACCAGGCCGTGCGGCGCTTAATTAACACAAAAATACCGGGCATCTTATCTTGTTTATTGGTCTAGCGCCGTTGATAGTATTGACCACAAAGAGAAAAGGTGATAAGGTTACGTAATCCCTCGCCAGGTAGTTTACATATCGTATAGACATATGCCGCTGTGTGCGAGAGAGAAGAGGAAAAAACAACAACAATTGAGCCTGTCGAGAGAGAGTAAAAGTGGTTTCCTTTTCACTGGATACATTCCATTGTGTGTACAATGTAGTATGCATGCATTGGCTGTATACGTTAGGTATACGGCGTTGTCTATGTAGATGTATGTGTTCATTTGATCCTTATGCCGGCGCATTAATTTACTCGATGCCAAATTTACAAGGTCACACTGGCCGCGCGGCATGGCTTTTGTTCTGATCGTTGTGTATACATGGGTATTGTGCTGGCATGTGTTGTTGTTGGGAAAATAAAATAAACGATCAGAGAAAGTTTCTTTTGGGGTTATTACATAATTCCAGCTGATAATTATGCCATCGTATAACTGTCATAAACGCAAGATCTGCCATACAAACGAATTAAAAGAACATCTAAATAACTGCTTAAATTACTCGTAGATACCTAATAAATTTACAAAAATAGCTGGCGAAAAATAAATGCGTAAAAATTTGTGGACTTTTGTGTGAAAAACAGCTGTTTAACATTTGCTAGGGCATTTTTTGAAATCTAATACCTGATCGAGAACAACTTAACTCAGGCGGTGCGTCACATACAGTGACAAGCATTGGCTAACTCGTTTTTTTCGATTTAAAATTAGAGATCGGAAAAGCCTTTCTTTGAATGAGGCGAGACGTACGCATGCTGCACGTAGTAAATCATTAAGGTAGAACACAACAGACTTAACATCGTTTTCTTGCCAATTAGAGCGGGTTAATTTCAACATGTAAAATTTTAACAATTTAATTAAGTGAAAAGCAGGTTAACTGAACGACGCATTAATTAATCTGTACCAGTTTGTTCGTAGAGCTTACTGGTTAGTGCCACAAATCTGTTTGAAAATTCTTCTAATTCTATTGAAAAAAAACATGTTCATATATAACTTAATCTATTCATGTAAACTTAATTACTGCATAAATTATAAAAGCGGCGTGTACTTCATTTCCACTTTTGTTTCTTATGTAATTAAAATTTGATAAACAATAACTTTTTTACTTGCAAAAACAATACATTATTTTTAAAAAGAGAAATTATAATAAAGGTACTTAATTAATAGCTAAGCAAAAAGCGGTTCGACAGTCATTCATAAAATTAATATTATGAGTTTCAAGGGAAATGTGCCGGTAAGTGATTAAAAAAATATGGGCAAACCCAAGATAAGCATCAGATCTGCCATTAAGGGTTTGTTTTCTTGTACCACCAGGTATCAGCTGTACCGGTGATATACTAACAGCCACCTGTTGCACATGCGGGAGTGGTCTATAAATGAAATCCACCGGTGGGGCGGGGATTAGCTGTATACAGCGCACACTATTGCCACACACAACACACTAAACCAATTTACCGGTGTGTTTCCAAATGCAGTGGCCGGTGATTGATAGCGTAAAGTGGAAAGTGATGCCGCGACTCCATCGCAACGTATAGCGTGTAGAATCCGTAACAGCCATGGCTAATATGCAAAGTACTTGAGGTCCAATCTTAAAACGCTGTATAATATACCACTGGGCAAAGACAGACAGAGACTAGAGGGTGCTCCCCCCGTGAAAAACATTTTTGATCGAGTGAATTGCGTTGGTTGATGAGCGTGCGCGCGCAGACGCTTGTTCTTTAATCCCCCGGCATATATCACGGCATATACATATCAAAAACCACTTCCGGTCATTTTTTTCTGTAACGAATGGATATTTGTGGATGATATTGTGTTTCCCATCCCACTCTTTCGCGTTCGGTCGGCTGACGGAGAGTTTTCATTTGTCGATTGCCAATATCTTCCGGAATTTTTCACCATTACCGGCTGATTAATCTGTTTGTTGGGGCGAAAGCCGTAGGTCCATTTCATTTTGTCAACCGGAGTTAATACATCCATTCTTGTCGATCAGCCAAATGTCAGCCATCATGTAGGATACCACAAGCCGATATTGCTCCAACCGATCACTTTATTCTCAGGTTGATTTGTTTTTGGGGGAAACTGCGAGATGTCTTGACAAAATGCCGGCACTGATAATTACTCGCTTGCTCTAGTGCTTCGGCGGTCGTTCGCTGTGTGTTTTGGGACTTTGTTTCGTGGGCTAATCAACAGCAAAAGGGAAGAGTCAAGAAAATGATGGTTGATATGAGCAGTAATGCTTATTTACAGCATGCATATTACAAGTAAGTTTCTATTAATGTCTTCCGAGTAAGAAAATCGTTTAAACTCGATTAATTTTAGGTAGAAAAAAGCTTTTTTTGTACGTAAACATAGTAATGTCGGCGTTTGTAAAAGAATTGTAGAAACCCACTTTCTCAAAACGCTTTGAAGAGTAACGCAATTTCTTACACCTCTAGATCTGCATGGGCATAAATTATGGTGGTCTGTAAAATTTACAATGCCGGGCGATAGTGGATATATGCACAGCATGCATATGTATGCAGATGCACAATTTGGGCGAAACCGAAAACGCGGTTCTCATGCTTTATTTGGTAATTGTACACTGAATGTCACGTAGATTATTTGAGAAGCATTAAGCAGTGTTTTATTACCGCTGTTCTTGTTTATTGTTGGCATTTTTACGCTGAATAAATTGGCTACTTTTTCTATATTTCCGTGTCTATTTATGTCCCGTTTATTGCGTAATAGCTCCACTTTGTCTGTTCTGGGAAATTAATTTATGCTAAAATTGTCAAAGCAGACAATAATATTGTAATACATACATACTAAAAATACTTATCCACTTTCCCGATCGCGACGGATAAGATGGATCGTTTAACTGGCAATTTAAAGTTGCAATGATAATGTTGTTGCTGTCATTGTCTACTGTAGTGGCAGCTCTAATGCACTGCGCAGTTGACCCGCGGGCGGTTTTGTTATTCTTAAGAATTTTAATGAATATTTTTCCGCATTACTGTTTCGACGTTTCCGCTTGGTCTGCTTGGAGAAGATGACAAAGCGAAGTGTAATCGTTTTGGTCAAAATAATCCGCATTCCCTTTCGGAGAAGGAATTAAAAATTACTAAGAACGTGTGCAGCAGTTGCTCATCTGCTAATGTTTCTATTGATTTGCAAATTGAGTCCAAAAAGCATCAGTATCCAGCCAGTTCGCTGTGGAAAGTTAGAAGCCATATGCCGGTAACAAAAATACATTAATTTTCCCACGCATGTATCCTCGTGGGAAACTTCATTAGTCACCTTTATTCAGTGCAGAATTGCTGCTATTAATAATTACTGATATTTGCAATGCGTTCCAAAATTTAAATGCACATAGGCTATCTGAAAATCGGAAAAACCTTTCCTACATTTTATTCCAACCAAGAAAACGTTATGGTATGCACGAAGCGGTGCCTTCCAGTGATGTCACCTGTTGCACTGACAATGAGCACGATGACAGTCTATAAACCATGTGCATTTCACTATGCCGTGCATTATGTCCGTTTCGGTATCGGAACATAAGGAATCGCCTTGTTCTAACGCGCGGCAGCACCAATCAACCAGGAACCACCCATCTGTCAGGGCAGCGCTACGCGAGAAAGAGAATGTGCACCGTGTGTGTGTGTGTGATAGAAAAAAAGTTTGGCGGAAGCTTTAATGAAAGGAGCTGTAATTGCCTTCACAGATATATGCAGCCAACACCTTTTCCTTTGCCAGACGATTTACTGCATACGCACATGCGCCATGTATGGAATGGCAGAACACCTCTTTTAACACTCACCTTCAACATAAACAACCCGGGCGCACTGTTAGAGAGAAAGAGAGAAACGGATGTTAACCATCCAGCTGTGTACCGCTTCCGCCTGGCCCGGCATGCTCCATTACAATTTCTAATTTAACGCTTTTTTCCTTCTGATTGTGCTTAATTATTAAGAATTTAGGAGTGCTACTCGTACTTCTGCAGTACGGTTACCGCGTGTTTAATCTTCGGCATCTTAGAATAAGCCTATGCAAAAAACTTTCAACATTTCTTAAAAAATTATATGAATGTGGAAAATTCAACGTTGGACGGTTAATTAGACTTTTTGGTGGTGTTAATTACGACTTAGCAAAGTTTTTGTCAGGCGCATCCGAAAGGTGCACGGACAGATGTGAATAGGTTGTTAGCATTGATTTCAATGATATTCTCCCTTCACATGGCAAATACATATATTTCCACAATTCCATTTGAAGACATCGGTAATAGAACGGCACTATCATCATCCCGCCGATCGTTAATACGTGCACAAGTTGGAAATGTCGGTCAGAGGTGAAGTAGGTGAGCACTTGAGAAGGTGAAGACTTTCTCCTGAACCACTGCACATTCAGGCAAAGATGTGCATCTTCAAGATTCGCGCTCCAATGAATATTCATACACTGTCCGAATGGACCAGTCAAACATTTATTCATTTATTATCGAAAAACACTTGAATCACCGCAAAAATCCACCACACACAACGGAACACAAACATACAGAAGCCACACGGCCTGCCACACGTCGGCTAATGTATTGCAAAAATTAATTTCGTGCTGATGGTGTGCCCGCGACAACAGGTGTCGGTGTGCCCTTTTCCTGTACAGCCTATGCTGCGGCACGCAGTGGATCGCAGGGCGTCAACCGTGATTCCGCCTGTGTTTTTTATTACATTCCCTGTCTGTCTCTCTGTGTCTCTGGTGCAAATGCGCGGTAGCCCATTGAAATCCACTGTGGGTACTTTTTTCATCCGTCGGCGATAGTGGGGCGCCTACGCCAGATGCGCATTGCTAATGTAAATCTCAAGCGTCCGATCCGCGCCAATCCGCTTGCCATGATGATGATGCTGGCCGCAGCGTCAGCCCAAACTGCCCAGAGTCTAATCGCGCGGTCAGTTGGGTTCTCTTGTGTCTCTTGCTGGTCTCCCTGTTGTTGTTGTGTGTACGACAGAAACAAGATTTATTAACTTGTTAAGTACAATTTTGCGCTCCCCGTCAAGTGCTTTTAATTGCAACCCTAAGAGCCATTTTAATCCGTTTTACGCAGAGGTGGAGTCAACAATATACGCTTTCCAGTCATTTGATATCTGAGTTGCTTTTTTCGAAATTAATCATCTCCTACAGGGAAATGTGCCAGTGTACACGTGATTAAGTGTCTGTCAGTATACTGACGGAATTCGTCGCAAATCCCCGGTAAACGCTGTGCCGCATGCCAAATACACTGCCCAAGAGCCAAATGTCGCTTTGATGTTGTGTAGCAAACTTGGGAATAATATTCCACTTTTTCACGCTCAGCGTGCCGTGCTGTGGTGGTCGTGATGATGATGTAATCCACGACGAGAAAGCAGCGAATGGCGCGGCGCGTCGCATGAGCGGCTAATTGTCGTTGTTAACCCTTTGCGTGTGTTCTTTGCAGCGGAGGACAGGCTGTGAGTAAGAAAAGCCAACAGCAGCAGTTGAACGGTGGGATTGAGTCCAAGACATCAGCGACGACACCAACCAGCGTCATAACCAATGTCAATGCAGCCGCGGCCCGTCTGAACATGCTGGATAATGAGGATAGTTGGCATATTCGTTATCGGACGTCAGTGGTCAATCAGACGGCGGGCCTCAACGACGAGAATCCCTTGACGACGGCCACCGCCGCCATGCTAAACATCAACGGGAACGATGAGCATCCGCACAGTATGGGATTATCCATTTATGATTATTATAAGATCCCGGGAATGGAGAAGATTGGAGGCAAAACTGCCGATATATGGCATAGGTATGTTTTCGTTACCTTTAACTAAGAAGCGGCAAATCTTCCAGTCGTGAATCCATATACAACTTCATGCAGAATTTGTTCGTGAGAGCGGTGTACAGCGAACTAAGCGGTTGCGTCAAAAAGCCTTCATATTTTCGAGCGGACGCTATACCAGCACGATAAATATACTACTTTATAAATTTTAAATAGCTAAAAAATACTACAGCGAAATTAACAATTTATCAAATTTAAACCAGGCATAAAAATTATAACAATTAAAAGTGAACTTTACTCGCTTCGAAATTATCAGTAATTTGCAATGTTGATACTGGTCTTCTTCGCCACAGTATGAGACATCGTTGAATAAATAATTAAATATAATAAGAAATAATTTCATAATTATCTATGGCTGTTAGTCATTTACAGTTATGCTTTGATGCACGCTTCTGACGTAATTGTCGGGGAAATGAGCATGTATTCCGGGAACAATTAACCTTGCGCGTTTCCAGCAAGGAAGTGAATTGCTAAAGTTTTTACGGTGGGAAAAGTTTTATCCTATAATTTTTTTGCTAATTGCTTTGGAACGCAATCAAGTGCATTGCTGCCGCTGCGGTATTATACGGTTGATTAAGCACTGTATGACTATTTAAGAGCAACAGGTATGCTTTTTGGCCGGTGCAGCGCCAGCGGCCAGGAAATTGATAATGGGTGTCCATATTTGTTTTCAGGCTTAGGGCACAAAATCATAATTTGTTTATACACCAACTGAATAATCTGAATATTTTGCCCGCTGTTTTATGACTACTGAATAGTGTCGCCGTATCAGCACATTCTTAGTACCGACAGTATAACGATGTGAAAGGAAAATTTAGAATAAATCGTATTTGTGCAAAACGTTTTTGGCGCGCCATGTAGGGATGGCCATAAATTGGCCCCGGTAAATTTGCGGCGCGTATAAAACGAATTCGTAAGGTATACACAAAAGGCTTTTATTCCGCTTCCTTATTGTATCAGCAATGTCAGGTCGAATAGGTTAAACGTATGATATTAATTTGATGCTGATATATTTCCAAAAAGAACTTTGTGTTCTATTATATGATATCAAATGGTATGTAACTAAATAATGTAAGCAAACTAAAGTGGAGAAAATTTTAAAAATGATGTTGTACGGTTTAAATGGCTTTAATTGTGAAACGTTCATTTAAAATTACACTCCATAAAACCGATAGCGAAAGATTTTGTTGTTTAGAGGTAGCGCACGCTTGTAGAAATCCTCTCATTGCGGTCGATAAATCTGAATCAGAATAATGCGAATCAGAGTGGTTGAAACTTCAAATTTTTTATTAAATTCCCTTGATTTTACGGTCAGCCTGGAGTTGGCAAGTGTATCATGAGAACATTTTATTTACGAGCGTGTTCGCTGACAAGGTGGGCGGTGTCATGAGAACTAACTTCTCCATTCATCCACCTCAAGCAGATTCAATGGCAAGCAACTCAAGAATTTCGAGAATATACGGCCGCAATCATACACACTATATAGGCACAACGAGTTTGTTTTCTTTTGTCATAATGATCCCAAAACTCCATTGATTCATTCATCCAGTCATTCATTGAGAATTTCCCTCGCCAGGCATTTCTGTTATAGCTCTACTTTTACAATCGTACAAAACGTATTATCCTTTCCGCTGTAGTGATGGCTCCATGGAAGTGTCGACCATCAAGATGGCCGGTACCAACGGCCAATCCCACCAGCGCGCCTACCACACCAAATCCCAATCCGACCGCCATTCCCCCGATCATCCCCTCCGCCCCTCCCACCATTCGTCGCCCTCCAGCGACACCGACAATTCCCCGCACAGCACCAGTCCCATGTCGCACGCCGTGGTCTCCTCCAGCACCTACTCACATTCCGTCAAACAGGAGTCCGACGGGAATTCCGTCATCATGAAACAGGAACAGCACCACGAACTGCCGCCCATCCACCAGGCCGCCTTCGGTGTGGCCTATGGGAACTATGGGCAGGCGGTTCCCTATGTGACGGCGCTCGGCGACACGCAGACGGTGCTCCTGCAGGCCGCCAACGGGGAATACTACCGGACGCCCATTGCCGCGCCCATGGATTATGGGTATGGGTTCGGGGGCGGCCGGCCGGGGCAGACGGGCGGGCACTTTCAGGATCCGACGGAACAGATGATTATGGAACGGTACCGGCAGGCCAGCGGGTTTGCGCAGAACAGTATCAATCAGGCCGTGGCGCATAGTGGACTCAGTGTGGATCTGCCGTCGCCGGACAGTGGACTCGGCGAGGCACTCGCATCCAGAGAACATGCCGCTCAACAGGTACTGTAGAAACTGCATGAAGTAATGCTTCCTGATTTATAATTTATTTTTCGAATGTTTCCTGAATTGTGGTCACTCGCACCGCATTCTGACCACCAAAATTCATACTCGTACTGGTACATATCCGGGTGCGAAAATAGCCATTTGCGCAAGAGAATGATCGCCAATACAATGCACAGATTGCGATCAGAACACTGAACAGTAAAGCCAGAGCGATCAACATCGAATTAATTTAATTTAGTTTAATCTCGAAATAATTATATTGTCGCTCTACTGACTCTACACAATACGCGCATTTACCAGTTCAGTACCTAAAGCATTCCATTATAAATTTAATTCCAGATTTTCGTTATTCCTTGATTCACCTGTTGCTTCTTCGATTTTCGACCGATTTAGTTTTCTACCGATGCAAGGGTTTACTTTTTGTTACTTCAGAATAATTGGCTGTTCTCGAGTGACTGCGGCGACTCATCGTCGCCACCCTGAAATAGGATCCTTTTTTGTAAAAATAGGCTCTTTTTTCATGGTGTATTCCTCATGAGATTTTTTGCGTACGGCAGATGTATGAGTACAACACGAACGACATGCATGGCTCATGTGTCTCGGGCTCACTCATGTCGCCCACAACATCGACATCTGACAGTCCCCGGTTAACGCCAACTCCAAATAATCGCCGTAACTCGTCCGTTGAACGAACACCGGTTGAGAAGCTTGGATCTGCCAATCCGGTTGTCAATATTCCCAAAGTGTAAGAAACTATCGCAATTTCTCTCGTCCTGGTGTAATCTACAGTCTTGTCATTGTCAGCACTTCCCTAATCTGTCAGTCAAACGCAAAAAAATTTGAAAAGTTTTCTCGAGAAATGTATTTTATATTTTAATTATATAGAATCAGTTTTTTACCTGGTTGCATTGTAAAATATGGCGTGCAAAACATTCAAAGGCCCTCAGACCTATTTAATCTTATGTTGCTGCCTATGGAAAGCGGGCAGACGTAGTGTAAGGGCAATCACAGGCATTCAAGGTGTCCCATAAGATCCATGCTCAACCCTATAAAAACATTTGCGATGACTTGTTCATGCGCGAGTTTCGATGCTCATGAACTAGTCATCACAACTGTTTTTATAGGGCTGAACATGGATTTAATTTTCATTTTTGTATTTGCATACCGATGGAAAAAATCTAATGGTTCTCTTTTAAATGCTTTTGATGAATACAGTGTGACTGCACTATGCTGCATCGTATCGCTATTTATAGAATTTAAAAGAAATGAGAGGCGCTTCGTATTTGTTTTTGTTAACCATCTTGCCGATTCCAAATGAAATTAATAAATGGCGTGAATAAGATACTTAACGTTAATATTCATCTGCCCAGAGCTGGCGACTGATTACCGGAAGTGATTGCAATGTAAATCAGCATAGAGCCATCTGGAGATTATCCGGCTTAAGTGTAATGATCCCCATTGTATTGTACATCCAGTGCTCTAATCCCGTTGTCTTTTCTATAAACTGACAGATTTTCCAATGTGGGCTTCCGCTATTACCTGGAAGCGCCCATAAGCACGAGCCAAAAACGCGAGGAAGACCGGATTACCTACATCAACAAAGGTATGCAGATCGGGTTTGGTACCGTCGCCGGGGCACGCCGGTGATCGTGTTGTGTTGTTAATGCGATTGCATGCATGGGGAGACGTGATGTGATACACCCTGTTGATAAATAAGCCCATTGCTGAGCTATTGATCATTTGATATTATTCCACCGCGGATTGCATGGGTGACTCCACCCCGGTTTGAGTTGGCAGCACCGGCTACATCACATCCACGCGGCTTGTTAATAATTTAGCCTAATTTAGGGATGCTGATCATTTTATTTTTTTTAAATTGTTGTTTCTTTAGGCCAGTTTTATCCCATCACGCTCGAATACATTCCGGATTCGGAAAAACCTTTGAAATCCCAAACAGTCAAAGTAAGGACAAGGAAATTGGGAAAAATAACTCCGTTATTGTATAGCAGTTGCATCAAACAATCTATCAGTTAACATTTATGTGTAGAAGTACTGGATAAACGACAAAAGTTGGGAATGGCAGTGTAATTTGGTAGAAGCCATAATACCTCGGCGTATCATAATGAAGACGCTGTCGATGAGGATAGAAATTATGTTACTACAAGACCTATTATCATTTCTGTTAATATATCAAATTTTTTTCTGTAAATATCCCAAGGTAACAGTTAAACGATAAAATGTCATAAATGGTTTTACATTTATTTTAATTTTGCAAATAAAAGTTGCACTATCGAAGTTGATTTCGGTGAATGATGCGGTATTAATAACACTTGATCGCCGAGCACTTAATGTGCAGATTGTGGTCAATTGGGAAGTATTTCCCGGCATCAAGTGCGGCAGCGTTGCTGCTCTTCATGGGCTCTCGTATTAGACTGGCCACTTGATACTTCCTTCTTGGGGGGCAATTTGATCTGTCTGTTTATCAGGCGGACAATAACAACACTGTACCATAAAGGGTACTGTAATGCACGTAGTGTACCTGTTTGATTATTATGGTGTGCATTATAGAGCACCATCATGCTGGTGTTCCGTGAGGAGAAAACCAGCGAAGAGGAAGCCAAAGCCTGGCAGTTCTGGCATAGCCGGCAGCACAGTATCAAGCAGCGGATTTTCGACGCCGACACCAAGAACAGTCAGGGCTTGGTGGGATGTATTGAGGAGACATCGCACAATGCCATCTCCGTCTACTGGAATCCCCACGAAGGTCACGCCAAAGTCAATATCGCTGTACAGTGCCTCAGTACGGACTTCAGTAACCAAAAGGGCGTCAAGGTGAATAATACAATTTTCTGTGCTCGAAGTACGGTACGAGTATCCATTTTAATTTTTACCATAAATTTTGAATGCAGTTTTATTCAGTTTAACATTAGCGCTTCGGTTGTTACGAGTTGTGAATAAAAATAAATTTGTTTATGTCCTCCTGTTACTTAATTATTAATTACCAGTTTTGCAATACGAGAACTACTCTTGTGGGGCAAAAGATTAGAATAAGACGGAAATAATGGCAATTTGATGAACAACGTAGTATAATGAATCACTGAGCAAGCGGATTTGACAAGACACAAGATCTATCCTTTGCCGCTGAATTTCGCAGTACTGTGGTTTTCTTTATTTTTGCCATCAGAATTCATTAACAGCCTGTTTATTCAATCTAATACTTTCTCTATCACTTATTGCTTTGAAATCGACGTCATGAAATGTTTGTTCTAGGGATTGCCTTTGCACGTCCAAATTGATACCCATGAAGATCCTCGCGCGCAAGGCAAGCCGGTACATCGCGGCTACTGCCAGATCAAAGTTTTCTGCGACAAGGTACACTATTTAAAATTACAGCACTCTTCAAAAAAATTTTGCAGTTCTTGCTCACCCGTTAATATACATATGACATTCTGCTGTTTGTTTTGTGCGTTACGAATTTGTCAGTTGTAACATGGCTATTTTATAAAAATCTTTAAAAAGCCCTGCGCAACAACATTGCTGCTATTCATTCATTGTATGAATTATTCTTAGGGTGCGGAGCGGAAAACCCGCGACGAGGAACGGCGCGCCGCCAAGCGGAAGATGGCGGCGGCCGGGCGCAAGAAGCTGGACGACCTGTACCATCCTCCCCTGGAGCGCTCCGAGTTCTACTCCATGGCTGATCTCATTAAACCGCCCCTGCTCTTCACCCCGGCCGACGATCTGGACCGGCTGCCGCCCATGGAACTCAGCTGTTTCTACTCGGCCGCCAGCAATACCGACTCCAATTCCAAGATCGATTCCACGGAATGCCCCAACACCGCCATCGTCGACAATGTCCTGCCGCCGGCGAAACGGCTCAAAACCATTCCACCTGTTACGGAACGAGGTATGAACTCGTCGAAATGTGTCAAACATTGGTGTAGATATTCCAGATTAATTGCGGATACATTATGTAAAGGTCAGCTGTTGTAGTGATGCTATACGTCCGCAAGGACTCCGATGAAGTCTACACGGCGCTCCATTTGGTGCCTCCGACACTAAAAGGACTGGCGCAAGCGGTACGAAAAATAAATGGTTCGAATTAATCAGGCCGAAATGGAATACTAATTCATGTGTTTTTTTTGCAGTTATACCTCAAATATGGTATTGATCCAAATAAGATATCCAAAGTTTATAAAAAGAACTTTAAAGGGTAAGTTCACTATTATACAGTGTACAGTTGTACTGATAATCCATTATTTGGAATTCATACAAACTTGTTATGTCTTTGAAATAAAACTGCACTATAATCTTTATTATTTAAGGCTGTTGCTTACCAAAATTATGATTAGGTCAAAGCCGCTTTCATAAAACAAAAATAAAGCTTCTATTAATCGAGAGCTTCCTCTACTTATGCAACAATGAGATTCGATAAGTTTTTTAAATGTACCGAAAATTTGTACTGCATGGTGTATGAATTTGCAGTTAGTATATTTACGATTCCCTGATCAGTTTCGATCACCTTTCAGGCTTTCGCCATAATACTAGCGAGCTTTATTGCAGAGTAACGGTGGAAATGGATGACGATATGTTAGCGTTTTATTCCAACGAGGATTCCTTCGTTATCGATGTCCACCACACTCTTAGTGATGATGCAGCGGATTCATTCGACATATTCCTAACCGAAATCATCCCCGATAACCGGCCGAACGATGCGGCTCATTCCTCATTAAATGGCACAGCGGAATAAACAAGGGAGGAGAAATTCGACCCAGCTGTATTTTTTTCCTTTTACAAAGTGCAGTTTTTTTTCTCCATTTCATAATGCTCTTGTTGATTTCTATCCCGTAGTTATTTTTTTCTCCTTCGAATCTCGTTCTAAGGGAAGATTATTTTGCAGCTAATAATTCTCAGCCGAGGCACTATACATTCTCTTATTTTTCTCGTTTAAAAAAAGCGCTAAAATTACTCAGGATTAGAAATTTTTAGTTAAATATTCTTTTTGCTTTAATCGCCGACTGCCGTCCATCATGTGTACATACGATAAAATGGGGACCACATCTGGAGTGGGATTGTAATTCCATTTTACGCGCAACTGCCTTATTCACATGGGTGACACTTCTTACATTTTTTGACAAATTTCGGAAGAAGAATATCGCAATACCAGTGACGCTGCTTTCCGGGGATTATTAATGATTTTCTGCCTTATTCATTTGTCAGAATGCTACGTCAAAGGGTTGTTTATGTTCTCGGATGTTAGTTTGTGAGTGTGTGTAGCGCAAACGTACCGGTATACTGTTGTGTACTTTCGGTTTCTGTATTACTTTTGACAATACTTATATATAAAATTTCTTGTTCCGTAGTTAAATGTTGGATCATGGTGATGTTTCTGTGTAGCTGCTTGGACTTTATAATATAAAAAAAGTTTCCAGTGCCTGGTGTATACGCTGCTATGGTTGGTTATATTTTTGGAGTCCTGTAGAATACTTACTACCCTAGGTACTGGTTGTGGCTTCTTTGGCTTTGTGTTTCTTGCGCATAAAATGTTATGGAATAATATGTGTCCTGAATGCCCCCTGCATTCAGAGTGGAGAATAAATCCAAACAGAGATTAAAATGCTTTCCTGTTTCCAAACGTGGTCTGCATAGGGTGGGCTTGCAGCAGCTGAAGAACTCTGTTTAGCATTCAAACGGAGAGCTACCCAGTAGATATACTGTACGAATATCTATATAATTTACAAAAGGTGCATAATTTCTTCCAAATATATGCACCAATTATAGGCCCAACTACTATGCACCACTACTTTTAAAATGTATACTCTGTAGCAAACGCTGTATATCACTCTATTATCCGAAGTAAAAGGTCATGGGTAACCGAGGCGAGGTAGGTGGAGGATGCTGCACCCAATACGATGACGCTGTGACAGCTGAAATGCCAGATACATCGCTGGCTTTTCGCGAGAAGGTGGGTGTGATTTAAGCTGAGAATTTAAGAATAAATGTAAATAACAAATAAAATGGCGCCACTCGGAGTGGGGTGTTTGACGGTATGGCATTGGTATAATTAGATGTACAATACAGTGACATAAAGCGCTAATACAACAGAAATCCAACTCTTATATTCATTCTGGCTTATAAATTTGTTACCATCTCCATTGAATTCTGTGGTAGGCATTTGACACCAATGTATCTACGAGGGCGCTTAAGTATTCTCTAGATCTGCAAGATTTTAATAAAATTTATCTTATGCGCAGTTGTCACATGAACTTTTACTAAATATACTTCGATGATAACAATACATATATGTCGCATTGCAATTTCGACACTTTATAATGCGCAGCATCGATGTCCTTGTAAATGTTTCTTATGTTCAGACTGGTGTCGGCTGTCCAGTCGCAGGCGTGAAGAATGCAAAGAAAAGGGAAAAAGATGTAATCGGAGTTGACTTTTTGCCAAATGTAGAAGCCAGAGGGCGTAAGCCGGTCTTTTGTGGATCAAACGCCAGAAAAGTCCATACAGATGAAGGATGAGTACTGGATGTTGAGGAGGAAGAAAATGAAATTCAATAGTCGCTAAATAACAACATACGGTTTAAACTCAAAAGTACCGCACAATCCAGTAGGAGGACAAGATATTAAACGAACGACCTCCCTGTTCTTTGTAAAGTCTGTCGATTATCCGAATATTCTGGCTCCTATCTTAGTACCTACTCAGTAGGCAGTACCGCACCTTAATTCCATAGTCCATACCGACGCATTAAATATTTAAGGCATATAAAGCTGCTTTAGTGATGTTCTTTATAGCATCGTTGCTTCGTTAACCGTCACTAATTTACTCCAGTCCGCGTTAAATCTGTTCCTAAAGATCGTAATCCTTAACGTGTGGGTTATGAATAGCGACTGCATTCGCAAACAGCGGGGTGACTATACAGCATACAACTGATCTTCGGACGGGGCTTCCCGATTACAGCTAATTAAAACACAACCCGCTGAGGTGTTCTACGCACTCGCAAAAGTGGACTAAAATCCGCGCCCGCACCTTATTGCGCTGTATAAAATTCTCGATGCTTAATTCGTTTTTCCACCAGTATCCACAGACAGCGACGGAAGCAGACGATCGTTCTTTCATGACCTTTGTCAGTTCCCACAATGCGTTGCAGTGTATGCTGGCGGTATAACGCCAACGCCGTGATTATCGGCCTGACGACGGTATTGTGTTGGGTTAATGGATATTTTGTCAACGGCCTGTCAACTGGATATCGTCCGGCCACGATGCAGTTTTTACCCGACAGCGGGATGAACGCCAAGCGATTTCCCACCGGCCGCGGCATGGCAGCGATGGCGGCATGGCGACCGCCCTACGGGACCCACTGGACATTCCTCCCGTCCAAAACGCATCCGGCGTTTAATCACCGGGTGTTTCGCCAGCCGGTCCGCGCCGCTAAAGGGCAAGCTAAAAACGATCCGGCCATGCAGATTCCGCGGCCGCGCATCGGGTCGTTTGAGGTGCCGGATGTTAATGTGCTGTTACGTCTGCCGGGAAGATGAGATTCGCCCGGAATCCAGACTGTTTTATGCGTCTTGTTCAGGTTTTTTCTTTACTCTGCTTGGTGTGTATATCAGTTTGCACGAATGACCGGTCATTTTTTACCGGCCATATTTGGCTTTTTATTACTTAGTTCGAAGAAATCTGATACGTAAAACTAAACGCTAAATATATGAATAACGAAGTCATAATCTATTAAATGTTGTCTGTTCCTTGATGTCCATTACGTGCAAGAAAGCGTTGGCGTTTGAAATGAACACAGGTAAATTCAAATTTTGACGACGATATTCGATTACAGAAATTCTTCTGGCTTTTATTTTTCACCGTTCTTGTAATTATATCAACACCGGTAAAGCCAGTAAATGCTTCGGAGCTGCAAAATCAAACTCCATAACAAGAGATTTTTAAAACGTGGAAAACAATCACAGAATTCACGTAAAGAGCAATACAAAAACAATACAATGCCCGTTACAATATTCTTACATGCACACCAATTGTTTCATCGTATTTGACGTTGCCAGAGCGGTACACCGGTTCATCGTTTTCGTACCATTCTTTCACATTGAATTCCGGAAGGAAAAAATTGCATTCACGCGCTGTCGACGTGTCAGAGTCTACAATAAGAAAGATGCATCGTAAGAGCTAATGTTATAAATTCTTACGATAAGGGACATCATGTTCACAGAAAGGATAAGGAAAACCGACACAAACATCTACATACATGACAAATTTACGCAGTATTTGGATAAAATTAATCGAAAGAATTTTCCCAACACCGCACTTGCTCGCCACTGTACCTGAACCATGAACGGCGTTCCTTGTGTCGGTTAATCCGAATCTTCCACGAAGTGAATCTGGGTGTGTGAGCTTTGTCCTGATAAAGTAACGGGCTGTCGTAGTGCAAAGGTGAAAAGGACACAATTGTACTCTCCTGAACATGTGAGAACGCTAAAGTTAAATATTTATCCGGTATATACGGCATAAACATTTTTATTCTACATTATTCTACACCAATGCGCAGATTACCTTCAAGGCAGAAGAAGGTAAATGGACACTGTGGACGGGAAAGCACCAACAGAAATTTTTTCCATACTTAAACAACGGTTACGACACGACGTCCAGGATTTGATTCTTACTTTACGTATTATAATTAACCGCAATTTACCAAATACGTATGTACTTGTACAACTACACAAGGGAAAGAAAAACGAATACAAACCTGGATACTTTTGTAGGCCCCATTAATGTTCTCCAGTGAGAAATTGCGTTTATCCGGGCAAGAATTTTAACAATTATCGGTCCACTGCAAATGCCAGGTGTTAAAATGCAGTGTTAAACATCTTTATTCTTCGACAATAATAACCCGCAATGTAAGTGCTAATGTACCAGCTTCTGAGTTCCCGCCAACTTTAAGCATTTACCGGAATTAAAGAATGCAAGCGATCATCCTAGCAAACAGTATATTTAAATATGAAAATGTCCTCTCTCTCTCATACTGGCAATAAATATTCGTTCTGCAAAGTCTTCAAGAAAATTAAAATAAAAACAGTAGAGATTCCCTTTTTCGATATAAACACCTAATAAAATAGGCCAACAAGAGGAACTTATACTTTGTAATTTATTAGGCAGAGCGGCACAGCTAAGGATTTGTGCGAAAAAAATCTTCGTCTTTACCGAAGTTTACAGGGATTGAAACTAACCAATAGTTTTCACTTTAATAAACCATAAAAAAACCTTAAACCATTTCTTTCCAATTAGTACTAATTAATTATTAATTAACATACCTATTTAATCATTACTGATAATAGAAAATATCATTGCCCAAAAAGTGGAACATAAAAAAACTCAAAAACGTTTCGCTTCACAAACCTGGCCATCATTTCGACCGCACGCTGATAAAAAAACCGCCCTGCAACTCCGTGATACAGTATGGCATCCGTAGTAAAAATTCCTGAAGAAAAATCAGCATTGCAAACCTTTATGCTCAGCGTAGAATTGCGAAGCTTCGTCCTTGGAAAGGTATATTTCTTTATTCCGCACAACATAAAATCCCTCCTTGAGGATCGCTTCGTCGATACCCTTCCAAACAGCATGCAAAACTGGATAATTATCCCAGGGTAAATTAATCTGCGCGGCTTACCTGAACAACAAACGGCTGAGAAACCGCATGGGGTTTCACGATGGCCAGCGTAAGCTGCATCGGACTAATGGCATCTGACGCACTTGCCACAGTCCGCACAAGCGATAATTTCTGCCTCTGGAAGAATCTTTGAATATTTCTCCACCGTAACATTCTTTAAAAATCATCACCGTTGTCAAAAGCAACTGTTGTGCAACCAGCAACATGGAAACAAAGGCAGATCAGATTCAGAGATGCTCAGGAGAAACCATAAAATGTCCAAACTTCCAAAAATCAAAACTAAACCAGGGTCTTCTTCATGCAGCTTCCTGTCGCAACCAACAGTATCAGTTTACATTTTCCAGTAGTTGGTCAGTCCACAAGTTCAGGGCCCAGCTGAAGAAAAATATCGCGGGATCATAAGCGAAAAAAGGAACAAGTTACAAAATGCAAACAAAAGTCACAGAACCAAAGAAACTTAGAAATCCGAAAAACGGGACAGCTGAGAGATTGCGAAAGCGACTTTCAAAGTAAGGTGCCGTAGTCAGCATTTTCACAAGCCCGAAACTAAATCGCAGCAGCATGGAAGCGCAGGCGGTTGGCAGGCGGCAACGTGTCGCTCCGCCCCTTATCTGGCACCGCTGCTATCGATCAGTTTTGCATTTTCCTGGATGTTTCGATCCTTTTCCTTACATCAATTCTCCCAAACTGCCCCAGTGTGGTTATGTGCCAGATTGCATTTTTATAAACAAAAATCAGCGTTATTATCCCTTGGATTACCATTTCACTGCGCACGCTTTTATGACTCCAACTGAACACCGCGCGTGGCTGAAATTCTCTAACATTCCAGGACGACGCATATTGCTAACGGGCTTCGTGACATCGTGTGTGGCTGCGGCATATGCGCTAAGTAAATCGGGTTTTATGGGAGGAAATCTGTCATCTTCCAGTAGAAAAATGGCATCTTCATCCCGCAAAACCAATCCCGGCACCTACGTGACGAATCCAACCGCGAACCATACAGGAACTGTACGCAACTTCAGAAACAATGTTTATAAACGGTTTCTCTGTGCAGCGCCCAATAAACTCTGTATTGACGTACAGGAATACTGCCGTTTCCGCCACCCAATATTTCCACAATTTGTATTTGTTGTTGTTTTATTTAGGTGATATTTCTCCACGGTTTGGGTGATACTGGGTACTTTGGTTTTGATTTAAAATTGGCAATAAATCGGAGGAATTACAGGATGTATTTGTAATTGCAGAGCGGGATGGTCGGAGGCATTTCGGGAGATCCGCGAGCCGCACATCAAATACATCTGTCCCACCGCGTGAGTCTAACTGATAAAGTTTGATTATTATCCCGGTCCGTAATCGATGGGCTTTGACGTCAGTGGGTAGAAGGACAAAAGGATTAAATTGGTGTTGAACCCCCTTCGGGGAATTTTAATTAACATTTTTCCCGTCTCTACCAGTCGTCTATGGCCGTTTTGTGGCTTTTCCGCTTCCTCCTGCGTGATTATTTTTTTATACTGTCTTTGTCTGGCACGGTTTGACTGCGCCAAACAAATGGCAATTTCTAGGTTTACGGTTTAAATTATGTTACAGATTGGTGAAAGTGCGGTTTTAGCAAGAAAGAATTAGAAGTTTTAAGCAGCGGTAATTACGATCGTTTTCTCTTAAAATTAAAGTTATTCTATCTTAGGGCTCATTTCCTAACTTTTGCTGGATGAATTTGCTCGTTCTTTTGAAAAACTGTTATTACAACTTGTAACTGAACCTTATGATATCTAGCGGTATATGTGTGCCCTTTACAATTTTCTAATTCTGATGCTTGCCATTCAATTTTTAAGCCACCGGGAAATCGAAAAATTTAGGTCGTGATTATCATGACATTTGGCAAAAATTGAATTATGGTTATTTTCAGGGTTCCGATGCCGGTGACATTGAACGGCGGAATGCGCATGCCGTCTTGGTAAGTTAATTGTGACCATGTGAACAAATTTTATCAGCATCAAAATGTGTGCGAAATTTGATTCGTGTATGTACCAGTAAACTGCTGGAAGTAATTAAAATAATTATACAAGAAGCAGAATCTGGTGTTATCAGTCGGAAATCTTTATATGTTTTGGTAGAAAAATTGTTGTGCAGTTGACATGTTTTATTAACATTTCAGGTTTGATATTCACTCGTTGCAAATCGGAGGCCGCGAAGATACCGAGGGTATCAAACGAGCCGTAAAGGAGCTAAGTGAGTTTAATGGCACGTTATTTTTTCGCGGTGTGCAGTGGCGCATATCGTTAAATCGGTTTCCGGTGATTTTTTTGTCGCAGTATGATTATTTTCCTAACTTTCGTCAGACCCTTCTTTCCCCATTGATAACCTCCTGCAGCTGAGGTTCAGCTTTATAGGAATTTTTCTCGCAAATTTTTGTTAAAAAACTTTTTTTGTATCGAATGCGGCCTGTTCTTTCTATTACGCTAATGCATTAGATTTCGTGGTTGTTCTGTTTTGCCGCTTGTGTTCCCGTTACTCCCAGGCGCATCCTAAATGAATTTTTTCTTGTATACGTATAAAGTATCCGGTATTGCAGTTTATGAGCTGATCAGCGACGAGGAGAAGAATGGCATCCCCAGTAATCGTATTGTGGTGGGCGGCTTTAGTCAGGGTGGCGCCCTGGCGTTGTATTCATCGCTGACGCTGGAGAAGCCCTTAGCTGGTGTCATGTCGCTCAGTGGGTGGCTGCCGTTGGCCATGGAGTTTCCGGCGGTATGTGTATAATTAACTAATTCCCGGTATACCAAGTGCCCGACTGTAACGCGCGCGTTGTGTGGGGATGTTGACAGATCGCCCACTCCATCAATAAGGACATTCCGGTACTGCTGTGCCACGGTGATTCCGATCCGCTGGTCGCGCCACTCGTCGGCCAGATGACGAAGGAGAAACTCAGTGCGTTCGTTCCCAATGTCACCATGAAGGTCTACCCGGGAATGGGCCACAGCTCCAGTTCGCAGGTGAGAAAAGCCGGGTTTTTGTTGACTCCATCAGTTTACGAAATTTTATTGAGCTTGTACATTTGACGAACTTGAGTGTGAATTATTGATTTTTTTTAAATTTTGGTTGTATGCTTTTCTAGGAAATGATGGATGTTAAAGCGTTTATCTCCAAATGTCTCCCAAATAAATAAAGAAAAAGTTTGCTTGAAGCTGCACGCTCCATGTCTTGTACTGTGGCTATTCGCGTTGCGTTTGACGCGGATGAATTATACTGGTATTTCTGTATGTATGAATACGAATGTTCTCCCGATTCTGGTATTGAACTCCGATGAATTTTTGATTAGTTTATTCGTTTCTGCTCCTGTGATTGTGTGTTTTTGGATTATGGTTGTCATCGAAATTAAATTAATGCAAGCCTCACCATCAAGAGTTTTGATTGCCAAGCTTATCCACTTCCACACATTCACAAACGGGTTCTGAAAAGTAATACGAGTATGTATTTTGTGATTCGTAGTGCAAAGGACGGAACATACAGATTCGTAAAGCAACCATTGTCCTAATCGATTGCATATGCACTGTGCAGTGGTAATTTTGTTTGGAAACATACCTGTTGTACAAATTGTACATTTATTATGCACTAGAGGCATTTGAACTTTACATAATATCATACACTAAGCATTACGGTAATTTCTGGAAGCATTACTTTTTTATTCCAGTGCACACTATCTCCTCAATAATTAGAAACGATGCTTCCGTCGCGATTAAAGAACTTAATTAGCTAATATCGCATGTTTTTTGTTTTATTGCCAGCGATGAACGGTAACTTCTTCGATTATTAAAAACGATGGTAGCGTCGCAAACAAAACACTCGGTAGACCTTCATACCATCCACCAACCGAACTGCTCATCTCCAGATGCATGGGAACATGCGGTAGGAGGGGCCGGTTGTCGGTCACGGCGAAATTCTCCGGCTGGCCATCCTGCGGATTCACGTAAAATTTGAGCTGTTGATCATCCCACAGAATCTTAAACCGATTGAAACCCATGGCAAAACTCCCGGGAATGGTCACTTCAATCCCATCATGCTGGACACTGTGCATTTCGTAGGAGGACTGCACCATAAAGGTCACCCGGTTGGGGACATCCCCACGGTACAGAATGTCGATGCGGTGCTGGCAGGGATCGTTGCAGTAGTCCGGGATCAGCGAGAGGACGGCGGAGACACCATGGCCCAGCGGCATCTGCACCGTCCATTCCACTTCCCCGTACGTGAAGGAGAACTTGTCACGGGTGTCAACATGCGAGGTGGTGAAGTTCTTCCACGAGGTCTCGTTCGTTATCAGGAACATTTTATGCTCCTCTGCAAAGATTGCCCAAAATCTATATTTATGCATGAGGTGTTGTGCAATGAAATGAAGGAACAATGTTGACTACGAAAACGACCACATGAAATGTTTACACTAGCGTAGTGTATAGGCTTGGATTTGTGTGACAGTCTCTTTGAGCATTGAGCAGCCATCCATTGGCATTATCCATTATCGAAGCGTTTAGACTTTAGAGACGCTCAATAACTTTTTTAAACCATGCTTAAAAATAATCAAAGTAAATCCTATGTTTTGCCTAATCGTTATTTGAAACGTTATGTACTGCCTTGTAACCGGTTTGCAATTTACTGCAATTAAACCGCCATTTGACGTGTTAAATAACTGTTAATTAAAGAATTTTTGGCGGAAAAATTCTGTGACAGCAAAATCACGTCTGAATTTTTTTCTACTACGTATATAAAGCATATATTGCCTTATTTGGCTAAATAATAATTGTTTTGTGTATCTTACTTTCCCAGACATTGGTAACGACAGGCTGCACGAGCACATGTTCGGATCCAACCGGGCCATTGCTGGTCAATGTTGCCGTCGCTGCGTCGGCCACGTTCCATTTGGTGACATCTATTCTGTCGTCTTCGAAACGGTCAGCGAAGATCTCCACTCTTTCCCAGGCATCACTTAGGATAAAATGCTGCGTAAAGTAAAGCGCTACTATACCCAACAGGAACATCACAGCACAGGAAATGAGCGCTATTTTATTAAGTAGCGAATAATCCTGCTTATGGTGCAGCGGGTGTAAGACTTCTTTCCCGCCTGGCAAGAATTCAATATTATATTATGAAGTGACAAAAGTTTTTATTTCTGTATTTTACACATGTCTAAAATAATGTAGCTGTACTTTGCAATTATGTGCAGTGTGCATGCAATTATACGAAAATTTCTATATCTATATTCGTAACTACATTGATTTAGTACCTAACCGCATTACTCTGTTAGAGAATCTCAGAATGATTACTAACGACATGATGATAGCGACGTTTGATAACACGATTAATTGTAAAAATGGGAGATACACTTGCGTCGATAGTGCCGCTGCATTTTCTGTGCAATAAATCGAAAAGAGACAAAACCCGTCGTCATGCGCAGAAGTACCTAGTACTATCGATAAGCCGGTACGCTTTACGTGCGAGTATTAACCGTTCTTCGGCAACTGTTGCAGAAACACTATAAATGCGATCGCAGATGAACGCGACCGGTATTTTGCAGATACATTGATTCGTCGCATAAATTAAGAAACTGATTTTTTCTTGTTTTATTATCTTTAAGATCGCTATCAGAATTTATACGCCATTTTGTTTTAAGTAATCATATTATGGAAACTGTTTTTACGTTAAGGTAAATTTGACGTGGAATCTGAAGCCAAAGAACCACTGCATCATTGCACTAACATTAACGTGGAGTCTGGGGTAAAAACCTGGGACCACATCCAAGAATGAGGAATTAACAATTCGCTAGAGTTGCAAATGCACGTGACATTTGGTAACATTATCTCTTGCGTTTGGATCGGACAACTTTTGTCTTTATTATCCCAGATGAGAATGATATAGGTGGCAATCAGACCCAACACCTACAAATGCACCAACGAAATAAAAGGCCATGTGAAATTCACTCTTATCTGACCTACATTTCTGTTATAAAAGTATCAAGTAAGAATTTGCATATAGAGAGCTGTGTGATCTACCAGTACAGTAGTGCTCCTGACATTAATACTACATTACTTCTTTTTTACCCAAAACATACTGTAATTACGGAGACTTTTATTGATCATTTTAGAAAACAAGTTTGACCAAAACCGTGAAAAAGCGCTCTACGGCCGTAGGACGCTTGTAACGTTTATTTGCACGTGAACCGCTACCACCAATACTGTACTAATACTTCCGTAGAAACTTGATTGTAACACGTACCGTCAGCACAAACTGGCGGTCCACCGAAATGCAATCGGCGAGATTTAAAGCCACAGTTGTGTTTTTAATTTTAGCTTGTTCCCGCATGAGAAGGCCATTGAGATCCTCCTGGTCAGTGATTTGTTCCTGTGCGTCTTCCAGTGTCGCCTCCATTCCTTGAGCCTGGTATACATACGCAAATTTTAAAATCTTAGAGAAGTAAGCACACGTCGACATGTTGAAATTTTAGGATGCTTCTAACTAACCTGGTCGCAGCAAAATATCGAAGCACTCACAATCATTACGATATAAGCCACACTAAAACCCAGAAACATTTCCAGTGCAAAACTCTGTACCCCAATTGTACCGCGCAGCTGCAAAAGGTCATACAACCAGTACAGAAACTCTCGGAAATACTGTAACCCCAGTGCCGTTCCATAAAGGTCAGCTAGCGCTAGAAATCGGCGTCGCAGTTTGGCACAATCGATCACAATCAAGCTGATGTCCGCTGCTTCGTGAAGGTTAAGGCGAAAGCGTCGAAAGGTCAACCCGCATAACGTGCACATTAGAATCAAGAACTGATTGTTGGCATACACGCCAATCTGGGTTGCAAACATTAGGACGGTTACAAAGCGACAAAGATCGACATGAACCGTCATTCGCGGAGTTAACCATGACATTAACGGCGAGTAAATTACCTCTTTGGAAAACAAAGTTTTTCCAGCTGTTAAAACCAAAATCTGCGTCCAAATTTGCGCTATCAAAGTGACGGTCAATAAGGTCACCAAAACTAGAAACGCTACCCGATCCGATTTCTTAAGGTGTTTGTAAATCAAAGGCAGCAGTCTCCGCACTGCTTCCGCGCTTTCTGTAGACGCTTTTGAATAAAACAAAATCTCCAATAAAAACAACGCATCCGCAAAGTAATAAATCCCAACTTTAGAGATCAGGTCTTCTAAGGTATTGACAGATGACGGAAATGGTCTGGAATACTTGCATGCGGTCCGAAAAGCGACAGCGCTGAAGAAGACAGCGAACCAGCACAAAGAAAGATACTGACAAACTCGGAGATATTTTTCGCCAAATCGGATAGAAAAGACATTCTTCCGTATGGAGAATGTGCCGAACACTTTGGCTACCAGAAGAGACGGTTGCAGAAGCGTCTCAAAGTATAGTTTGGATGTCAGCCATGCGTATCGGCGCTTGCGACTTTTTTCCGACATCAGCGTAATATGCATTGTGAATAAAAGGTCAATCTGAGAATAAGCGGATCTTTGCAAAAGTTTAGAATTCTAATGAACTTTATCGTAAAGCGGCAATTCACTAGTTTACGACTTTACGGTGTTCCGAATATTCACGTTTGTCGGTTTAACTGCACCAGGCGAGTGTGTACACTCGTATTGCGGATGTGGTGGTGGCTCCCGGGAGATATAGTTGTTCATGAATTTCATATTTGTTGTAGATCATCGTTACGTTTTTGTCAGTTAACAGGGGAAACCTTTGCCAGAATGTAGTCAACTTAGTCGATCTTTACGCGAAAGCTGACAATATCGACAAATTACGAGTACCTATAACTGGCATTGTCAGCTTTCGTGTAAACGTACTGCACCGTCAACGAACAGTGCGCTGCAGTACAGATATTGGGTTTACAGCTCGTGAAAACTGATGGTATGTCTCATCTTTGCGCCAGCAGGTTTATATAAATTATTGTTTATAATAAATACTGTTTTATCAGTAGGTAAGCACTAAGCACACTTAAAACGATGCCCTTTAGGACTTTCATGTCGCCGGCATGCATAGCGCTGCAAAAAAAGGCAACTAATTCGCAAAGATACTGTTACGACCGCGCAACCGTACATCCATGTGTAACTCATGGATAGATGTGGCAGATAGACGTATCGATGATGGCGTAATCCTCCGGTTGAATATCGCTAAAGTTTTCGTCCAGTCTACGTACGTTGTATTTTAATAGCGTTAAACCGTGAAAAAATCGATTAGAAACACAATTATAATTGTAACCTAAACTGGAACAAAAAATGATCATCGTTTACTTTATCTCGAAACAGTGCTACCACCGGGATCTTGCAAACGGTATCATTGCAACTGATTTTGATGTTTAAACCATAGAAGAAGGGGATGAGAACAGATTTAGAGACGTGTAATTACTACTCTAGAGTAATCAGCCAGCGTTACAGATGCACGTGATGTTTGGAAACATTAGATCCTGCGGTTGCACAGGACAGCTTTTATCTTTATTATCCCAGATGAGGATGATATAGGTGGCAATTAGGCCCAACACCTACAAAGGCACCAAACAGATAAAACGTCATGCGCGAAATTTGATCGCATCTGACTTACATTTCTCTTAAAGATACTTCTACAGACGTACTTAAATAGAGCGTTCTAGTGCTCCGTACGGCACTATATATGATAATTATTCTCTTTTCGTCCAACACACAAGTACGAGCATATATGACAATGTACATGCCGGAATCCCGTTTATCAATGTACAAAAACCGTTCGGCGAAACCTTCTATACAAATAGTAGGCTTATAGCGTTTTATCAAGCGTTATTTGTACCGAATCATCAAGAGAATATAGTTCAACCGTAAGCAAATAAACTACAAATGTTAGCGGTTTTTCTGACTGGCAAACAAGCACTGACGGTGAGTACTATTCCATTATACGAGCCGCTCGACAAGGGCCGGTTTAATAACTGATGTGCGCACGATTTTGCTATTGGCTATCACAAATACGGTATCACTAAACTAAAAACCGCATGCTTCGGCTTCATGTTAGTGTTGTATTACTTACCGTCAGTACAAATTGGCGATCCACCGAAATGCAACCGGCGAGATTCAGTGCCACAGTTGTGCTTTTAATTCTAGCTTGTTCCCGCATGAGGTCACTTATATGGTCTTGTTCAGTTAATTGTTCCTGTGCTTCTTCAACTGCCGCTTCCATTCCTTGAGCCTAGTATATATGTATACACGCAGATTACGAATTCTTGAAAGAGCAAGTAAATTATAGATTATTCTATCATTTAAGGAGGCCTTTAGACTAACCTTGTCGCAGCAGAATATCGAAGAACTCACAACCAAAACGACATACGCCACACTAAAACCGAGATACATCTCTATTGCCAGTTCCCCGGCGGCGACTGTACCGCGCAACTGCAAAAGGTCGTACAACCAGTACATAAACTCTCGGACATACTGCAGCGCCAGTGCCGTTCCATAAAGGTCAGCTAGTGTCAAAAATCGGCGTCGTAACTTGGCGCAGTCGGTCACAATCCGGCTGATGTCCGCAGCTCGGAGCAAGCTGCTCCGAAAGCGGTGAAAGGTCAACCCGCATATAATGCATATCATAACCAAGAACTGATTGTTGGCATACATGCCCATCTGGTTGGCGAACATTACGACGGTTACGAAGCGGCAAATATTAATGCGAACCGTCATTCGTGGAGTTAACCATGACATTAACGGCGAGTGAATTACGTCTTTTGAAATTAAAGGTTTTTCAGATGTCAAATTTAAAATCTGCAGCGAAATCTGCACGATCAAAGTGACTGTGAGTAAGATCGCTATAATGAGAAACGCTATCCGGTCGGATTTCTTGAGGTGTTTGTAAACTAATGGAAGCAACCTCCGTACTGCTTCCGCGCTTTTTGTAGACGCATTCAAATAGAACACAATTTCCAGTACAAATAACGCATCGGCAACGTAATAAATCCCAATTTTCAAGATCAGGTCTTCTAAAGTATTGATAGCTGAAGGAAATGGTCGGGAATACTTGCATGCGGTTCGAAAAGCGACAGCGCTGACCAAGACAGCACACCAGAAGAAAGAAAGTGATTTTCCACAAAGACCGCGATATTTTCCGCAGAATTGGATGGGAAAGACATTCTTCCGCATGTAGAATGTGCCGAACACTTTGGCCACCAGGATAGCCGGTTGCAAAGGGTCTCAAAGTACACTTTGGAGGTCAACCAGGAGTATCGCCGCTTGGGGTTTTTTTCTGACATTAATGTAATATGCATTATGGAGTTGCGAAGCAGTTGTTTTAAAAAGGTCAGTTGCAATATGGCAATAAGCGGATCATTAGAAACCTCTGAAATATCGATACTTCTATAGAATTTTGTCACGGTCCTGCATTTACGAGTATTTATGGTGCTTACAGTGTACGTACACCCTCGCTGGTTTAATTATACCAGACGGCACGGGATGGTCCCAGCTCCCTGGGGAGATGGAAGTTCATATTTGTTGTATATCTTTATTACACTTTTTGCCAACAAAAGAAAAAGCTTTTGCCGGAAAACCTAGTTAGTAAACCGACCTTTACTCGAAAGCTGACAATGGCTAAATGGCTACAAGCGTACACGCTTGTCGACAGTTCGATCGATCCTGAACCTTCCCGTCAACGGCCCGGGCTTTGCAATGATGAAGTACGATTCGGGGAATTTGGCTGGATGCAGATCCTTTGTATCAACAAGTTCTCGTTAAGCACAAATAAAAAGCCAAGGCAAGAAAAAACGTTTCTACTAAACTGTAAGCACTTTGCGGATTTAACAACTGGAATAATATTATCGTACAGTAATTAGACATTCTATGTTGCCAATCCACCGTAATTACTGCCAGCGATGAACCGTAACCTCTTCAATAATTAAAAACGATGCTTCTCTCGAACTCTGCGTATTCGGCAATCCGGCATACCATCCTCCCACCGAGGTATCCATGCGGATGTGCATGGGAACATGTGGCAGCAGAGACGGATTATCGATAATGGCGAAGTTCTCCGGTTGATTGTCCTGAAAGTTCACGTACAACTTAACCTGCTGGTCATCCCACAGGATACGGAATTTATTGAAATTCGTCGCCAGACTGTTAGACAGGGTGATATCAATTCCATCGTGCTGCGTATCCGACGTGCTGCTATACTGGTACGAAGAGCGCACCATAAAGGTCACGCGGTTCGGGAAATCCCCGCGGTAAAGCAGGTCGATCTGGTGGTCGCAGGGGTCATTCTTGCAGTCATCGGGGATCAGAGAGAGGCTGGCTGATACGCCGCGGCCCAGCGGCATCTGTACACTCCATTCTACTTCGCCGTACTGGTAGGAAAACTTGCTTCGTGTGTCCACGCGAGCGGTGAGGAAGAGGTGGGGTGGTGTTGCATTGAACATCACCGGGGGGTTGGTTAGAAGGAACATTTTGTGCTCCTCTAAAAGCACACAAGGAAATAAGCTGTTTCAGTCCAGATGGCGATTTTTATAAGTATTTCTAATTAAACGCAAACTCACTTTCCCAGACTTGCGTAGCGTCGTTTTGGATTAGCACCTGCTGCGCATTGACGGGGCCACCGCTGGTCAGCGTAGCTGTTTTAGCGTCGGCCACGTTCCACTTGTTGACATCGATTATGTCATCTTCAAAACGATCAGCAAAGACTTCCACCCGTCCCCAGGCATCAATTCCCGTGACCAGAAAACATATCAAAATTACAGGAAATGCAAACATTGCCGAGCTTACAAGCTTTTTTTGGATTATTCGACAAAGCCACTAACTCCGACCGAAAATGATTTGGTGACAAGTTTGTCCAACAGGAGATGATAAAATTAAATTTTTAGAAAACCCTGGTGTGAAACAGAATTCAAGTTCGCATTTTATTACGGATGTTAGAAGTTTCAGCGTGCGATGCAGTGCAGCATTTCTGCATTCCATGTCAAATAAGCGACAGCGCAGAGCCCGACCTGGAATATCACCGACTGTGCTGCGCGAAATTATCTCACTATTGATAAAATTGTAATGACACACAATGGTATCAATCAAAGCGTTCTAAAACTTGTCAAAACTATCAGTGTTTTATTCATAATTTTATATAAACGTCTCAAGTACTCTACGAGCTTTATGCAATCATTTCAGTAATTTTCCAATGATTATCGTATCCAACACGCCGAAGGTAACGCGAAACACCAACAAACCGCATCGCTTCGTCCCAGTACACATTATACATCATGCAACATCATTAAGTGTTCTCTAATCAACATCCTCGGTATTAAACTGCTCCAGCGGCACATCCGACCCCGTCACCGGTCCCGACGGTATGCCGTGGTTACGGTACACATAGCTCTCGCCGGTACGGTGCTTCTCATTGTAATTCGGCCGTCCGTACGCGCAAATCCCGTACTGGAAGCGTTTGGGCTCTTGCAGCACGGTCTCCCAGGGTTCCATCAGCAGATTGAAGCGTTTACGGTTCTGGCGTCGCTTGCGGGGTGTATTGCGCAGACGCGGCACGTTCTCGGGGAGGGGCGGTGGGTAGACGAAGGGCTGTTTGAAGATGTTCTGATTCAGCACCACCATGGGGAAGGCATGGCCGGACCAGTAGTATTTGTTCTCCAGTTCCGTGTAGTAGGTTCCCCGGCCGCCCTGCAGGGGATCCAAACTGGTGAGGGTGTCGTGGAGATCGGGTGCCATATTGTGGAAATATCTGCAATAACAGCCGCTTTTAAAATGGCTGACAGTGGAACATCACAATTTGCACAAACATTGCAACTAAAATATTATCCCTTCGACAATAGTTGCAGATAAACGCCCGTTCAAATAATACACCTTAAAATAACACATCAAATTAAGGGCAATCATGAGACAAACATAGTAGAAACGAAGCACTCGTGTCAAAGGAAACGACGATTAGTTTACGATTCCATTAAAACAAAAATTCAAATCGAGTCCGTTGGACATTATACACTTAAATAACATACAAATTACGGGCAAACACGTAGCAAACATTTCAAAAAGAGATTAACTGTAAGTAAAAATGTGTTACAAGATTTCAATCAAACAGAAGCTATTTGTAAATCAGACGAGTATTCGGCATTAAAATTTATGTACGCATTTCCGTACAGTAATTTCATTTACACAGAAAACCTTGCAAAAGAATTTGGAAAAACCCTTCCACCTGTAAACATTATCCAATAATGTGACAAACAGCCCGGAACCAGTAAAATCTGCCACGCATTGCAACTAAAAAATACAAATTCGCCAGCAAACACGGTGTACTCACGTTTTATCATTGCGATACATCCAGTTCGCCCGAATAACTCCCGACAGTCGGTTGTGATCAGCGATATCCCGCCACACAATCCGACTGAGCCGCCAGCGTTTGGCCAGACCCCGCGGACGACTGGTGAACATGCAACGATCGACGATACGCCTGTAATCGGTGTCCCGCACCATTTTCTCGATGTCTGTCTTGGCTTCTTCGTTCAGCTCCTTGGGCAGTGTCTTATCGGACCGGTATAGGAGCATTAGCATTTTGCGGGTCCGGAAATCCCGCTCGACGTACGCGCGTCGCTTCACATCACGCAACATTTTCCAGTCCTTCATACAATGACACACACATTAGTTAGGGAAAATTCAGAAAAATTATTTAACGCAAATGCTGACGTGCACGAAAAGTTCACTGAGGTCGATATACCGGAGATGTAATATAATCGTACATTACGCTATTTCTACAATAATAATTACATTCATGATTCATATACCTGGGGTCCGGGATTAAAATTTCACCATACAAAACTTTATGCCTGAGATTTTAGAACTCACCAGATGGTCAGATGGGGCGCGAAAATTGCTACTGATTTCTGCTTTATAAATATCGCTTTTAATTTTTCCGTTGTGACACGTATTCTGATGTTTAAATAGATCTGTAATAATGTACTCCATTAAATCCAGTAATCACAACATAATGGTTCGTCAAAAGTCAAAATCAATTTAATATTACTGTTTACAAGAGTTCAGACTTTAAGTATAAAAGAGAAATGTTATGTGCTGAGTATCACATATGCCCCTTACCTTATGTAAGGGGCATATGTATCACACTGGAATTAGTCTTATAGCTATAATTTTCGAAAACATCAGATTTATCAATACAGCAACCATCAAAGCTTAATTTTCTCCAGGGAAAATTTTCAATCAATTTCAGCTATAACTATGGCGGCTATTTTCTGTTCTAGCTGAATATTGTGCCTTTTTTATTTTCAGGCCTTCTTTTCCTCTTTATTTTTTTAGCATTTGCACTTTGCAGCATCTGGTTGCACTTGCAAGAATCCGACAACGACGCCAAGTCACATACCTGCCAATGATGGCTAGCATGGGGTCGATAGCTGAGCACGGAGTTCCTGTCAATCGTCCAGTCGATATTGGCCTTCCAGTCGACGAACGGCGCCGGAATATAATGCTTGTGGATGGGTCGCGGGTGCTTCCGTTTATTCGTCCCACGCGGATTATGGCCCGGATGAACGGGAGCAAGGGCGGGGTTGGCCGCTGCAGCGGCGGCGGCCACGGCCGCGGCCGACGGAACCACTAGGCCCGATTTCTTCACTGATATCTTCTTCTGGGGGATCTTCTCGCCCAGGAGGAAGGAGCTCACGGAGAACTGTCGCTGAACCAGCGACATCAGGGGGAATAACGGACGACGGAATAAGTCCATGGTGAACACCATCGGAGTAAATAATCAAAGCAAAGTCCACGAAAACATTTCACATTTCCCAAACAAAACTCAGGATGTTGCGAAGCGAAGTGCAGTTTTCGTAAACGAAGAAATCTGAACGAAAACTGAAAACCAGATAAATTTTTCACCAGCCGCAGCGAAACTTGACAATTCGTTCAACCATCACCTAATGGCGGTATGCGCACTCCGCCGCCCGCACACGCATTGATTTGCTTCCTTTTTATTCTTATGAACTGCCCAATCCAGATAAAATATCCCGTATTATTATACTTTTATCGTTTATGCCATTTTAAAAATTGCACAAATATATCATGATTTCGAAGTGGATGCATTACTGGAATTCAGAAGCGGTAAAAATGATACAATGCATTTTTCGCTCCATTTGATGTATTTCTAACAAAATCAACAGAATAGTCGTATAATCAGTAACCCGTTCCGAAATATTTAGCAAACAATATTTATCATTTTTTCGATGTCCCAAATCCCGAAAAGCCCATCATAGCCGCCATATCGGGATCCATCCCGTCCCCATCCTCTCCGGAATCCTGAATTTCGGCTTTCCTTTTCTTTTCCTGCTTTTTTTCCCGCTTGTATTCTCGGTATTTTTCTTCTTCCTCACGCAGTTCTTTCATTTTCTCTTCAAAATCATACTCTTGTTTCTTTTCTTCCATCTTTTCTTTGTTACGGGCAAAGCGGGCCTTCACTTGATCCACTGTTGAGCGCTCGGTTTTCATGCTGAAGCCCATATTTTTCTGATCTGAAATTATATTAATAAGAAATCTCATTAATTTCACAAGTTTTACGGAAGTACAGATAGGTAGTTATTTCATGCATCTCTCCTGAATAATATATCTACCGGTATACAGGAAATTTTAAAAGAACTAAAGCAAAACTCAATACACGGAAAAAAAGGCAGAAATCGATACGGTTTCTGCAAAATCCGTCGATAAAGTTTTGTTCTGGGAGAAAAATAAATGATGCGTGTGAAATAGTTATTATTTTCAGTAATTTACTCATTGTACATTTGTACGGATGGTTAAAAAATGGATACAATACCATTAACTCACTGCCATTAAGAAATAATTAAACCAGGAAACCAAAGCATTCTAAAACCGTACAGAGAATTTAACATAAATAATTTACCAATAATTAATTTTAATATATTCGATCGTATAATTTAATTATTTTTAAGCAGTGATATAATACAGTCGTACTTGAAATTCTGAAATTATGACAAACGATACTGCAACGCACTTTGACAGAAATGTTAATAGTCCTAAAAAACTGAATGCTGCTAACTTTTAGCTAATAAATAAAACAAGTAAATACTGATCAATGCGCATCAACTGGTCCTAAGTTCCTAATAAAAAAACCTAAGACTATTGACTGTGTTGATCAATATCTCGTATAGTCTTACGCTTTTTTCCGTTAATATGGTCCAGATAGTTGATGGAGTCCTTAATTACACAATCGCACACTTCGCAATAAAATCCTCCAGCCTGATTGAGGGGAGTAGTGGAAGTGATGATAACGGATTTGCCCACACGAGATTCGAGATCGACGCGTTCTTCGCGAGCGCGCAGAAGCTCCTTCTTCGCTTTCTTGCGAGGCTTTTCATCTTCGAGCTCCTGTTGTCGGGCTTCTTCATCGCGTTCCCGCATCCGCCTCTCGATCTCGTCGGAATCCCATCTGCGACGGTGATCTTCGGGTCGCGCTTGAGGATGCGACATGGTAGCAACTGTCAGCCAGCGGACTTCTCCGTCAGAATGGTAGGGCCACTTCAAATACGTATCAAAACCGTACCGATCAACTACTCTGTATCTTCAAAGCAAGACAAATCCCTGTAGTTGCATATTGTAAATAATACGTATTAATACTACTGTACATGCACGCTACAAGTAAAGTATTCGTCAGGACTTTTTGACTGAAATTAATGTGTAAACAAAAGTTAAAAACAAGTCAAAACTCAAAAATCAAAATCGAATTTTTTCAGACTGGTCTTGCTGCATCGTTGCGTCGCAGATTCGTAACACTGTACAGGGCAATTTGTGACAGTCACCAGGGGGCGGCTGGTCCGTAGCGCAGCTGCCTCCGCCCAGGGGTGACAATTGAAAGTTCACATGAAAAATGCAACCGGGAGCACTGAAAAATTACAAATCGTATACGTAGTTTTTGACGGATGTACAGCGAAATCACCCTCTGTAAGGTCCACCGTCCACGCCATATTTACGAAGAAAGAATTGCGGTCGGGTTCATACGAGTGGCCCCGCAAAAAAAAGCAGTAAAATAAACGGCTTATCTAAAGCAGCGTAGTATTTATTCGTTTAGCTGTTAGCAGATACTAGTACTACTGTTCTGGGCGCTTTGCCGGGAAAACGAAAACTTGTCGCAGGCTTGCAGGCTTGCAGGATGCAGCTGATGGTGTCGAATTGGCAGTTTACTTTTTTCCAGTCATAAGTGTGGCTTTTGTTCCCGTGGCCGTAACCATGAAATGGTCCATGATAGTTATTGTTCTTGACTGTAGTTTGAGAATTCAGTTAAATTGAACTAGAGGCACGAAATTTTGAGTAAGTGCCCTTACTGTGCCCAGCAAAGTTTACCGGTACTACTCGTAGTACTTTTTAGTTTACCGGATTAGTGCTTTTACCGGTTAGTTTAACGGGATACACTAACGTTAGTTTAATAATCGTGGCTGACTTTCCAGTTTCCAGAGTCGAGTTGACGGTGCTTGATATGCACGTCAGTTATGTAAGCGTAAACAAGAAGATTTTCTCTCCATTTTATTGCGTAACATTTTTACCAATGAAAAAACACATCTTGTGGCACATGTGCAGCTTATTTACACCCCGTATGTGACAGTAATATGTTGCGAGTCGTTTGGCCAAGTCGATAAACGCAGCAAGTGAACGAGTTGGAAATTAAAGAGAGTAATGTTTGCTCAGAGATAGCTGGCCGAAGGGAGAGCCATGTGCCATCAGCGTATCCGCATTTATATCATACGCTCGGCTAAATCATACTCCTTCCGTGTCGGTCCCGGAAAACACCGAGAAGCCAGGCTCCCAGCTAGAACAGAGCATAAAAACCAACCAATGTCGATCGATGTAGCAGCACGTTAAAGGGGTCGCTCCCGACAACATTCCCTGTTCACCTGCGCTTCACGCTGCACTGCAGCAATGAAACTGCACTCTTGGTGACAAATATTTCCTGAACGCCGGTCGATGCGGACAACTCGCGCTAAAACTGTCATAGTCTGGCAAATATTCCCTGTTATCACAACCCTAATTGCTGTTGAACGGTTACAGGACAATACAGGTTCACCTACCCATATTTCCTGAATTCCTGTCAAAACAGCGATCGATGCTGACCGTCACCGATCAGGCAGTCAACCGAGCGATCAATCCCTGTTTTTTGCTGAAATACCATAGTACTACTGTACAGGAAAGCTGGCGTACAAGCCCTATTTTGGCCAGGACCGTGCCAAGGAAAGCGCTCTTTCACAGTGTGAATCGACAATCTTCCTGGTAATGGGTAAATTAAAATACTACATCTCTCACAGGAAATTATCAACTATGCTGCATTGATCACGGCCGTTGCGCGTACACAGAGCCCGGCCCTGTATGTATTCCTGTCGGATTCGCCGAAGAGATTTACCATCACAGTCGTACCGTGCTTAACTGTCTCCCTGTTTCGTTAAAGATTTTACGGTCACTTTTCAACATTAATTTTGGATATTTGCCGCGATCAATGCGCTGGAAGCGTTCTTTTAACGGATAGATCCAGCGATCCTTATCAACACGCTTTGGGATATTTTTCCACGCATTAATAAGCGGAAGGTACGAAATAATTTGTGAGGTATATATACGTTACTACGTATACGATACGTAATTCAACGCTCAATCCTACCATTCTAAATGGTTCTGCTACGAAATTTTTTGGGCGTTTAATTCGTTGCACTGTAAATTTTTTTCCAATTAAAATGCATCGATGAATCTCATGAGCAGAGACTTTAGAGAGTTATGCAACGTTGTAGTGCCTGTAAATTCACCGCTGGATATAAAGCGTACTGGCGAAGGTTCTCGGCATCGAATGTGCAGCGTCCACAGACTGATTAGACCGCGCGCGCGCGCGTATATAAAACATGACTATTTTTCTTTTGGCTTTTATCGATTGATCTTCCCCCTTTTAAAACATCAGCAGCAGCTCATTTCTACCACTACAAAAGTGATTTTTCCAATGTTTCCGCTTTAATAGATTTGACTAGCGTGTGCCGTTTGGGCTGATTTATTAACTTCTTATCAAATGCCGATTGCGTTTTTCCCATGTATTTTAACGCTTGTGAAAACACTCGGATTTATAAGTGCTCGAGCGATTCGCATACGCAATGCAGTGGTTTACTTGGAATTTTAATCGATAAATTTACATTATTATGCAACGATGGCAGAGGCGCCAGCTATACGTTTCTTTTTAAAATTCGAAAAATATATAATTGTTATAAAAAGATAATGAAAAAATCAGCTATTTTTTATGGAAAATAAGCAATAATATTAACTGCCGATGATATAAATTATGATAATTATAAGTAAAGGTTACGTTAGTCCCCACTAAATTTTTCTGCTTTAGCAATATATATTGTGCAAAAATGTAGATACCATAAATTAAAATTACAGATTATTTGTATGTCCGCTATTACAATTTCCGTGAAAGGTTGTGCAGCGCATTGTATTGAGTGTTCGCGGCGTTTATTAGTTAGTTACAAACATTATCGCCGGTTTTTTTACAATGGAGCACACGTGGATGTGACCGAGGTCAAAATAACCGGATGCGCTGTTTAATAAGTGTATGCGTTTATAGTTGAACCATCGATAATCATCCTGATGCAGATTGTACGCAGAATCGGTCCGGACGATTATGTAAATGGTATCAAGTTTTTATTAAGCACTTGATGCGCCAGCTCTTTATTCCGCCACATCAGAAGATTTTTATACCCGCTTTAATGCACACGTAGTCGTATATCCATACAGCAAAACTGGTGATTTTTATTGCTCTAAGCAGGCAAATCGAATGTGAACGAGTATGCATTGTGTAAACAAGAAATACGCGTATCTTCATCTTGAAATACAATTGCACTCTGGATGGATAAATTACACAATTTCACGGAAATTATGCCAGCTGCATTATATTTTTCAAATTGCTAAACATATCGACTTTTGAGTCAGTTTGATTTATGGCTGATTGCATATTCCCAATCAATGTAGCGAAAGAAGGTACAATTTGAGTTCGCAACATTTGCTAGCAATTTTTTACATATGGTTTTTGTCGGACTAATTAATTACGTAATGCATTCCGTCAATTATCGGTTTGACGGGAGGAAGCGGAATTTTTTAGGCGTGTCTGTCTGCGTATATTTTTAGAATTTCCGGTGGAGGAGAAACAAATATGTAATTATCAACAAATTGGGATCACATGTTACGTAACCCTCATGTCAATCGTCTGGCATTTTAAATGGCGCGTGCACGCCAACGGGACGAGATGGCGAACGGCACAGATTGTCACTTGTATTAGTTGTATAAGAAAGAATGTAGGAGAATGTTATATCTATATGTATAGTATATATCAAGTGCCGCAGATTCAACCTTTAGCTAGTGATACCAACTTAAACAGAATCTCAAAGTAGGATCGCGTATTTATATGCAACCGATCCACAGAATGAACGAAATTAAAGAATGTATATAGATATATATGAAATGTATCGTTTAACTGATTATCAGTAACACCTGAAAAGTTTACCCTGCGAGCATGTTATTTTAATAATAATATTATTTATTATTTATTAGTTATTTTAATAATATCTTCACTTTAACGACGGCAGACATACATAAGAATGTTTATTTGTAGATAAAAGAATAGCATGATTAGCGAGTCACATCATCGTATCCCCGCGCAGTCGTGGCCAGACACAGCAGCCAGTGCATTACCGGCAAACATATAGCGATCATTTCCGGGCGTGGATCGCAGCTTGTGTGGATGAGAGCACCGGGGCTGCGCGCCGACAGCCAGCGTTTGGGTATATACACGCCAGATATATTTTACGTCCTCCAACGGTCCATCCCGTTTTTCATTCATACAACACCGCCTTACACACACACGCACACACGCTCACTCACATATACACACACACCGACGGAAAACGACAGGATCGGAACGCGGCGGCGCACACCAGCTCTAAATCTATCGCCACACACACACATAAACCAAACGGCTGTGTGTGTATACCGTATGCGTGTGTGTGTGTGTGGAACTGGATCGAGCGGATTTTTTGACGACGCAAAGAGCGAAAAGAGAGGGAGAGAGAGCAGCTAACGGCATCCTGTCTGCTACTGCTGTTGGATTATAATCACTGGCAAAACATGGATTAGTTAACGGTTACGACGCCGCGACCACTCTCCACAATTCGTGTGTCGACCGACGGAACGCGACCCGTGCGCCACCGACGACCAGGTCTGTTTTGTTGTGATATTCTGTCTTGGAAAATATGATGATAACCGTGCTGGATGCCAGTGGGGTTGATATACTGCATCGCCGACCCGCCGTGGATGTATGATCGGTTGTTGTGTGGGACTATTCGTTAGCGGGGACGCAGGGAGGGGAAGCTTCGAACGTGTGTGTATTTTGATGGTGGATGCTCGGCGATTTCTCCCGTCCGCTGGCTAATCTGATCAAGTTCTCCCTTATGACAATGTTAAAGCAAGATTCCCGACCGGTGAGTGACAGTCTCCGCTGATCAATCGTTGTGGCGCTTTTTAATTCCCGACATTAGAATATGCGTGGGAACTTGTCATAGCATTAAATGCAGACACAATGTTCTTTCTAAATTGTAATAAAATTGCGTGTAGACAATTGTGTTTAATGAATTTTTGCAGCAGCAATACGAAAAACTGTTTTCTAACTACAATACACTGTACTTGAGGGGATATACTGCAATACTGATTATCACTTCAGTGGTATAGCGAAGCAGTAGTACTTCGGTAAACCAGACAGTTTTATTACCTGCTTTTGTACGAAATTTTTTTTAAAACCTGGATCGATCTTCCCTAAATTATAATTAATTTTGTGATTGAAAGTATTTCGGTGTGCCGTTCTTTTATGAATAACGATCAAAGCGAGAGAAAATTTTTTACAATATTGCACTTTATATTTCATAAAATGCCCGATCTGTCAACGACGTGTACGCGCTGGTTCTTTGGGAACATGGTTTGTCCGCGGTGTAAAATTTTACGTAAGACATAACACTGATTACCGAGCGTAATGTATATGGATGTTATTTGGCACAGCAGGCGTTAGCGTTAACGTTATCGCTGGTGCTGTTTTCTGGCCCGGTCCCCGCAACTGCGCCGTGTTGCGGATATATACGTGTTGGCAATGGTTGCTCATCTTGGCGTCGATTTTCGATCTTTTGTCCATATATTGATTTTCCCTTTCCGCGTTTCCACAGTATATACAGCGTTTCGTGTTCCTTTTTCTATTCCCCAGCACTCAGTCCCGCAACACAACTCTGTAGAGGCTGGATTATATACACTGTAGTGCAAGCTGTACACGTTTATCTATATACCGTCTATATATCGTCAAGTTGTTCGCCGGACAAAAACCGATATTGTACCCCATTGGCAGCTGTTCAATACGAAGGACGCCCATTTAATCAAATTTGCTACAAAATTTCCCCATTGTAGCCAGTGCGTACCGATTGTTTGGGGGAATAGAGCAGGGCACACGGAAAAAAGGAATCAGTTTCCTTAGATAAATATGCCAGCGTAAGGATAACGTAAGGTTTATCATATGAGCAACACATCAACGATCCGCCTTATTCGATAAATAGCATTTTTTACTTGATCCTACTCAAGCAGCAGAGAAAACTACATTAGCTAGTATTCTGTACAAAACTCCTTCCCGAGCCGGATGAAAAAATATGCCTGTAAAATTTTGGCCAGATTTGCAGCGCCTTGGCATTGCAATGTAGATCTTAATTCATATTCATTAACCGTTTTTATTTTTGTAATATGGGGATAGAATTTTTGTTTGCATAAAAAGTTGTTACTTTTTTTATTGCTTGTTCTTTTGATTCCTGAACTATTTAAAGCAGGCGTATTTAGAATTGCTTCATATGCAGAACGATTGATTTTCCGCATTAATTAAGGATGACATAAAATACCGGTAACATTTGTGCAGTAGAAACATATAAAAATTTCAACACCTCCAGGTCATATAGTGGCGTTTTGTTGAGATCCCAGCAGCCGGGAAATCTATATTGATATTAATGGGTGGTCTGTCACAGTTAGGGCCGGGGTGAAGGAATCTCATGAATTTTGATGGGGACCTTGTTTTCTGTATATACGCTGCATGTACAGTACACGCGGCGCGGAATATACTGCAACATGTTGGCGTAGTATACAGTGGGTTTAAGAGCCGTGGTTACATAAATTTTTATCTACTTTCTCCGCATCCTGCCGTAGCTGCCAACGTGTGATGTAATTGCTGGCCGAAAGGTCTGTGATCCTGCGACTCCACTGCTAATCTCCAGAGGGCATCCGGGGCCGCGCGACGGCATCCCCAATCGATACCCATTTCCATAGACGAATAACTCGCCACGTCGCGCTTCTATCGCTTCTTCCCCGTTTTTCCTGCATGACTGCTGCCGGTTGCCGGGAATTGCGCTATACAGCATTGAACGGTCGGCGCGGCGCATGCAGCGCACAACAGTGCCAGGGCTATACTTGTCCTGTCACACAAATATACTTGAGATAAATTGACTAATCGGAAGAACATGTAATTCCTATTATCTGCTTTATAATACGCCAAGGAGCAGCCGGCATTCTATATATGTTTGTGTGTGTGTCGGGATAGAATAATGCATTCAAGTACCGATCATGATCACTACACTGACAGACTGGTCTATTAGTGTTGCACTTTATTTGCTATACACATTACTCGTGTTTGTCAAATAACTTTTATGTCCAATTAAAAAACTCTATGCAAAATGAGATAGTCAGAATTTGAGGCTTTTATCTAGTAGGTTTAATTCTAAAACAGAAAATCCTTTTACAATTTTTAAGTCCAATATCGAAAAATCTTATTGTAATTTTTTATATGTATTAGAAAATGCCTACTTTTTCAAATAACTTTTAAGGTTTCGTTAGCAGTTTCCGTTTATGGATAGCCTGCATTTTGCTGTGATTCAAATTGTTGTCGTTTACAACATTAGCTAAATGTAAGGTGTGTGTCGCATGTTATACTCGTATTTATAGCAAATGCCATTAATATCGCACGCAAAAACCCGAATTCAATTTGTAAACACATTCGACCCAGCATAATCCAATAAGATCTTTGAATGGCGTATTTTTACCCGTGAGCCCCTTCAAAATACGCGCCGTTTACGTCATAATTCACACGTGTGCGCTTATACAACAAGGGCGCACCTTAATTTGTTTACAGTCGACCGCGTAAGGTCAAGCGCCGCGCGTACTACGATGTTGTCTATTGGCATGTGGTCAGAAGAATGCAAACACACAAATCTGACTAATACACACATAAACACAGCGCGGCCACGCGTCATGATAACCCTGGGCGCGACCTCCGCGTTCGTATAATGCACACATACTGCACTGGGAACCGGAAGTCTTCTACGCCGGGAAACCACAACAGATCTTTTATTTAGCATCAAGTGGCCGATCGCGCACTATATGTGCGTAATGGCGCGCGCGCTTATATCTCACTCCGTATATATAAATGTATATATGCACACTGGCCGTGAATGTTTGTACGCATGGAAGGAATGTGATGACAACAGTCCCAACGCGGCCAGACAATGACGTCAGTGGCTCCTGCAATTTGATAATCTTGTGGTGGCAGCATTCGAGTGTCGGCCGACCAGCGATAACTCCCCGATATTAATCGGCAATTTGCGTACAGCTTCTCGCAATGGCTCTTGTTGACAACATGTTTGCGACCTGAATATATTGCCATTAATACTACGTTGTAATAACGGTTGCATTCATTTACCGGTATTCGTATTTCCTGGTTCGCGAGCAAAAAAATTGTATCATAAATTCTATCTATTCTTTTGTAAAATAAATGCCATAACCGATTCATAATTGTTTCTGCAGTTGTTTTATTTAGCTAAATAAGTTACTCTGGGTCATGAAAACCCATTGGAAATTGTGTCATCGCATTGGTAAATTTTTAAACATTTATGTACAGTTTCGTGTAATGTGAGCCTATAATTTTTCCCATCATCACTTTTTGGGACAGGATCGGTCTAATGGTATCTCGGTGAAATCAATTTAAGCACTGGCTGTTAAAAATTGATAGCAAGTAAATGGTATTTGCAGTATATATAGGCGCCTGTCTCCGGCACAGTATAGAAGGTGGAAACACGCCGCAATAAATCTGCTATGTGGGAGAAGTAATCAGGTCACGAACCCGGTTCCGTTCAAGAGAATTTGACGTTTATTGCCGTCCTTGCTACATGTAACAAATAGGAAGCTATGCTAATTGTCGTTCAATTTCAAATCCTATCCCGTCCAGATTGGCAACACTTTACTACTGTACATGCCATCTTCATTAATAAATTCTCGATTTGCCGGCGATTCTGCGTCGTTTTTAATTACCGGACATGGACAGCTAGGTTTGGAAGTGTAAGATTAATTGCTTCTAAAAACTCCGTAAGATAAATGTTTGTTCTATTTCTGAATTTTATGGACGGGTGGCTTGCGTAGACTTAAATCTGCTGAAGACTTTTATTTTGTCTTAAAAACTAATATGGAATGTATTATAGGCTGTTTAGTTAAAGATAATTTTGTACTGACGCAAGATCGTAAAAGATTTATATATGCATAAGCTGCAGTCGAGCGAACAGCTTTGTGTTGTTCGTCACCAACGTCGTCAAAACATGGGATATGTACATGCTTATACCTTCCAACTTTTTTTACCCTAGCGGCGTGTTTACGTACGTGCGTCGCCTAACACATCCATTTTTCAAGTAATTAATTAGCGTGTGACCGGCTTCGAAGCTGGTGCTATTTACAGCCAGCGCTTGAGAAAAAACGTGGCTTTAGCAAATGAATTCGTTTACCATTTTCTTTGGATCATGGCGTAGGTAGCTGAAAAGAGCGTATCATCAGTGGCACGAGTATAAAAATAACCACTCTTCCTGTTACGTCAATGCCTGGCCAAACTGTTGCAAGAATGGGAAATCCGCGTGTGAATTGGTACAAGTGTAATACCCATGTTGTTATGTACGGTAAAGCCGGGGCCGGCCGGGACCAAATCTCTTCTCGTTTATGAATAGGAAAACAGACACTCTCGGGCGCAAGGTGCAAAACAGCGACACTGCTGACGTCAATGGCGGCCAACTGCATCACGTGCCGGATTGCCAAAGTGGCATGATGGTGTTATTGATACTTATGCACACACACATTCTGCACGGGATACAGTACACTGTACATACACCGATGAGCGGTGTCGGTGACACTTCCGGTCCGCTGGGTTCTCCGGCTTGACCTTAACCGGTGATATTGTTGTGTGTTTCCCCTTTAACAATGTGGAAAGAGCACTGGCGCACAGTGTCGCAATAATAACGGCGCGTTGTGGATACATGTGTTTACCAAATCCGACTTGTAGAACTGGCACTGCGGTCAGGCAACCGCTCTGTTGTGCGAAATTTTGAAGGTCGGTAAATACGTACAGTGAATACCAATTTAAATATTTTATGTGTGGTTTTAATCTTAGTTTTACATTTTAGTTTTTCTAAATTTTGATTGATTTAGTTGATTGCAGTTGTACATAAGCCTCTTGGTACAGGGATATAATTATACACTTCGAACAGCATATTACGCGCGAGTACAACACGTACATACCACACAGCACATGCATTGTAAGTTTTACGGTACATCTGAACTCAAAAATTTTCGCAGTAGTAGTTGTAATTTTTTTGGATGTGCATGAACAGGCAAGCTTGTAACTTGCCGTACATGTTGCAGGATTACAGTACACAATATGCGGATGTTTTGAAAATAGGGCAGGGTACTCGTGTTAAGCTGCAAAAGTTCTACTATAAAGGGAGGAGAATCCACGACATAAAAACAGCCGGTATCTGCGTCCTTTGCTGTTCGAATATTTGCAGGAATGTGCATCCGTCATGCATCGACCGATTATGGCTCGCATAGCATGTTTTGTAAAGCAGTACAGTTATTAATTAGTTGTCACTTGACTCATTCCCGAATTAAAATTAACGGCCTCTGATACCGCTGCGTTACGCATCGACGGTACTTGCCAGTGGACATTGGGCAGTTTGCCCTGGATTGTTACGTTTTACATTGCTGTATACTGCATCTGGCAAACGTTCACTCGTGGATATACTTTCTAGCCGAACATATAACGCTGCTCCAGTTATCCGCGTATCTCGTTGTTGTTGTTGATGTGAGGCAGGATAATCTGCGAGATAATGCAGTATGTAGAGTAATACTCTGGAAAAGTATTTTACGTTATTCTAAAAGTTAAGCCGTGGAGCGGCGCCGCAAAGCCTTAAACTATCATTATGACTTGTTGGCCCACGAAATAATTCTCGTATAAAAAACAGTGCAGATACTTGGGAAAAATTCTTCTCCTGACCCGTGACTCTTTTAAGAAACATACAAGCTGCTTATTAGAGCGCCCGAAACCTTAATATTTTCTGTTCTATGCGGGTACTGCGTCTGTACTTACAGATTAAATTGCACTTACAGGTTAAATACTTGCGTCTGCACAGCTTGACTGGGTGCCTTGTACATCGCCGATGTACATCGGGGACGGTACTTGGGAACATACATTCCCGCGTGTAGTATCTTATATGGTCTGCCGAATACCGACAGATGGCGCTTTTGTAAACCAAAGAAGCCGGCTTTATCTACGAGAGATTTAAGCGTTGCTTTGGCATAATATGGGTTCGGGTGCTGCATGAGTTTGTATAAGGTATCCACGTAGTACTTATCAAATGTTTTCTTTCCACGAATTTTCTGATACTATAACAATTATAGAGATATCGCGTGGTAAACTGGGTACAAGGGCCGCACGCTAGTAAAGCATCATGTATCTATATGAAACTCTTGGCGAATTTAGAAAAGAATGCTTCCTACTGTCTTCAAGACCTCTTTAAATAATATTATTTTGTTGTGGTATCTGCGTGCTGGCTTTCCTGGAAAGCCGGGGCTGGATGCTGGAAATCTTGCACAGAGTGCAAAGAACCATTGTGAGGGACAAAATTTTTACCCGTATACTCGTTACTCGTTTCACGGTGCTTGCACAGCCACGAATCATGATTATATCGAAAACTTCGCGCTGCTACCGCTGAAACTTTTGAAACCAAGCAACTTACTTTGGAACAAATTACTGCGCTTTCTAAATAGCTACTCAACGTCCAGAAAATATAAATGTATAAGACTATATTCACTTAGAGGAGTTTATTACGCAGAACATTGCACTGATGTTCATTTTAAACTTTTAAGGAGTTTATTTCACCGATAGCGCGACGGCCGCAGTTGCTAAGTTTAAACAGAAGTGACGTTATATTCTTACAGTTACAAATTACAACTATCATTTCGATCCAGTTTCGGGAAAGTACAAAAACTTAAATTGTAACTTTTAACCGTTTATTAAACTGACACATTAAAAATTTGTTTTTTCTCTTGTGATAAAGCACTGGTCAACGGTCATCATGACGATAAAGCACCGCATCTGTAATTTAAGTACACAATAATTAACTCATCCATGTATTACAGATGAGTAGTGCATCGTACGCGGGAAATGATCTCCGGCTGCGCAATAATAATCCCAATCCGCGATCCCGGACAAGTGTCGATACGCCACCTTCCTCACCGAACCAATCAACCGATCGCAGCCTAAGAATCTGCTGCTTTTCCTGCTGGTAAGTTTTTAAAAGGAACAATCCGCACCCCGATTCACAGTACTATGCCGGTTGTATGGGTGTACGTGTTATGGGCGTACATGTCGTTATACATCTCGGTTAATTACACTAAAGTGCTTTCCGGGAACTTTCGTTTTTCTACACATCTTTCATCATACTCACGCGACCCTGTTGGCGCTACCTCTGTGTAATGGTATCCTTCTCCATCCACCAGATGCCGAGCATCCGGCTTAATGATGGAAAAGGCGCGCCACAATCGCACTATGCATGCACGATACATACGCATTGTTAATGCATATATTCGGTAATAGTATATACTTCGCGTTCACTTGGAGATCTTCTTACTCTGACGAAATCTACCAGTGACTCATGTCCACCTACACCAGATCCGCATTGACTCACTCACCCCGTCCCGCTACTGCGGCGGGAAAACGTTTTCCCACCGTGTGCGCGCGCGCTCACTCAGAGTACTGTGATAAATTAAAGGTCACGCACATGGGCCTAGGGAGGCTGGAGGGAAATCAATCAGGCGTATGGGCAGCGTGTGTTGCCGAGAGATCTCCGTATAATCCACTGCAGCCTGTTCTCTCCTCCTCTTTCGCTTCATATCTCTCCTTACCATCCATCCACACCTTCCTAAACGCAGTGCTGCCGGCGGAAAATGCGCCGGCTCGCAGTGTATATCTATGTATCCGGCAGATTGCCTTTGTGGCCCACACACTCTCACTCTTCTATGCTTCGTTCTGCGTCCTTGGTTGCGCTCGCTTGACTAACGAGGCACACCACGCTGCAGCCAGGCCAAAGGCTTATGTAACTATCCGATAAGCCGACGTTTTCCGCTCCACGCTAAATGGACTAATGGGGGAGAAGGAAAACTAACAGGAAAAACTTGGCCGTTTTTGTGTAGCCTCGCCTTTTATGTATCTGCGGTAAATTATTAATTAAACTTTGAACCAAAAAATTTCTTTGACTCTTAATTTTCTGCTGACTTGAACGCTATTTGCTTTCAGATTTCATAGACTCTCTGAAAGATGTTGAAAAAAGCAAAGCAGCGAGGTTTTCTTGATATAAACTAAAAATCGCTACTTGTTCCTTATCATTAATATTGGTTTTCTTTAAAATGCGCATCAACAATTGAACATTTTAATGATTGAACATGCAAGAATTAATACAAATTTAAGACTGGATCGAAAAAATTATGATCGGTTTACTTAAATAAACGGGTATGATTTGCTTATTTTGCCGGTAAGGCTTAGGCACAGTAACGTCGGTTTCACGTTAGACGTTTACCGGTCCAGCCGGACTGGGAATCAGGTTGGCTCTCTTGGCCGTTCTACGATTTCATTAGCCTTTTGGAGAAAACGTGCGCAGCGGATGCAGCGGTCTAAACAGGAGAACAAAGCGGTTAATTTGCTGCTATACTGCACGCGGCCGGTACATGCCGGGACTGTATATTAACGGCTACATACATATATGTATGTTGTACGCTTAATGGAGCCTGGGCTGCTGCTGTGGGGATTTGCGCCGTCCATGCGGCGGATGCGGGCGCACCCATATTTCCATTAATCTCTCACCAGGTGCCGATCCATCACTGGATGCCGGCACCGCTGATTCGTCGGCCGGCCGCGTGCAGCAGCTCCCGGTTGGGCCGGCGCGCGCAACGCGCATGGTATCAGTGCTCTGGTTTGTCTAGTGCAACGCTCGCCCGGCTACATCATCCTGCACATCGCACGCCATCGAGCCTTCCGCGGCAGCTGTGGGATTGCAGTTGAGGAAACGGCGGCGCTTCATGTCATACCCGACTGGCAGTGTGTGTTCTTTTCTCTCGCATCCTTGACCGTCACAGCATAATGTCATACATGTCGAACCGGCGATTTCGGCTGCCAGTGATATATTTATCGTTTTCCGGTGTAATTCTACATATCTAGAAAAATGTACTGATTTATATATTCGTGCTGGATTACGGAATAATCTCGTCTCTTTCTTTAATGTATACATAATTCAGTAGCGCAACTGGTGATTGTGGCACGGCGCGGCGTTTTAACCCAGCTCGATCGCTTCCTTTTGAGCTCCGGTGTTTTCTCATGCGGACTTCAGGACCACGCGCGGAAATGTGCATGTCAGCAGCATACGCTGCAATTCTCAGCCAGTAAGAATTAAGCACATATTACCGGCAATGTGCTTGCTTATTCAATCAACAAACGTCGGCTGTCGTATATGTATATGCATATATGCGCCGCGATGTTAAAGAACTGTAGCCAAGAAAACGGCTCGCATCGGTGCTGAAATAATAAACAGGCAATCCGGTCAGCGGGTCCTGCCGAGAGAGAATCCAGACCCGTTTGTGTGGTGTACAGTTTTCCACGTATGACGATTTTATCGTTTTTCTTATTACAACGCCGGCCTCGAGGTGTTGCATTACCGAGTAGTGCAGTTTGTGCGCGACGCGGCATGATTCCCACACTATGCGACGAATTATGAGAATGTTAATGCTCGATATGAAACAAAGATACCCTGGAGAATGTTACTGAGCTTGGCTGCATTAAGCAAAGTTTTTTTTTCAATGCGTTACTACTGCGTATAACAATGCTGTGGCTGTTTTTTGAATGCTGTAATCTGCCCAGTCTAACGCTTGGTCATCGTTTTTCTAGTTTATCAAGGAATCCCGCTCCATCCCGACCGCCCAAACAACCACCGGATATCGGCAAGCCTTTACTTGGTCAAGATGAACTTCCGTAAGTTCCACTAGAATAATTACGTATGCTTGTTAAAACTTGTACCCGTAGCAGTAATACTGTATTTTGCGAAATTAAATGCAGCAGGGACCTTGGTTCATTCGTTTTCCATAAAAGATTTTGAAATGACACATGAATTTCAAGTTCTCAGAATATCGTTTCAGTTCTGGTAAAACAAATCTTAAGAGTTATTCTTTTGCAATGTTTTTCATAAATCATTTTATGTGCGTCGTAATATTGTGGTGGGGAAAAAATTGTTCAGTCGACGATGTGGCCCGTCCAAGCAGGTCATTTTCGGCCGTTAAACAGTCCAGGGAAGCTTATTGGATTTTGCCAATTGGCCTTAACGTAATAATTTTCCGGGAACGGGTAATATTATCCCCCATTTCGCGCACATACACACGCAGCGAGCACTCTAACACATATATACCGGCATTACGCGGTGGCTGAATAGGCTAAGGGATTTGGGATGAAGGCACAGAAGGATGTATATACGGTTAAGAGGGAAAAGGGAAACGCATAGATGCTGCGCGATAGAGCATTTGTTGTCCCGGCCCGTGCCGCTGACGATGTACCGTATAGTAGCGGCTAATTATTGAAGGAAATCAAATATGGCCTCATCATGTTACCGGGCTGCAGCTTAACGACTTTCCCACACAACATCCCTTTTTTATGGAATGCATTACAACCCCCATCAACAGGGCTCTCTTGTATACACTAATGTTGTTCTGAGCCGGCAATACATATATCTACACGGTGGGTTACATAAGCGCACTATATACAGTACATCGCGCCTGCGAAATGTATTCCACCACACAGTGGCCGTGCACACAATATGATGATGATATTCTATATGGCTCGTATACAATCGATTGTCACCGCCAGCTACAAAGACAGGAAGACAGATTCCTTTTTAAATAATATCTCCACTGTTCCGGCCGGAAATGCCATCCCAGAGTGCTGACAGGCCCGGCTTACGCGCACGGGGCAGACGTTACTACGACATCTGCCGGTAACACTAGATGCCGGTGTTATCCGCCATATATCCAGGCGTTAGGGTTCGATAATTAACGTGTTTTTGTGGCGGATACCCCGTGTTTTCTCCGAATACGTATCTTACGTGTAAGGCTTTGGTGTTGTCAGCGCTTTTCGATCCCTCACGCGGTGCTAATGCGGTTTTACAAATCTAAACAATTACCGGGTGGTAAGCAAAAGGGAGTGATTGTGATGGCCCTAACATGACCTTTCTTGGTATACGTGGAATGTCGTAACGTGGGAAAAATTTTACCAAAATTTCACGCATCATTAAGCTGCCATTTTGATAAACAAATGCAATATTAGTGATGGAAGAATAGACGGTAAACGTCATTTATCGATTTCGGATACATGTTACTGATGCTAACCGGGATTGTTTGGAGACTTTGGACTGTTTTTCCACAAGAAAAAATCACGACCGTTTTTCTACATACATCGCGGGATTCGTCAATAAATCAGAGTGCAGCCAGTTCTCAGGCATTATAAATCGATTAAAAATTCAATAGCACTGCAGTTGTGAATAAAACATATTGATCCGCGCGGCGGTGTACAACACACACACACACACCGCATCGGCGTATAAAAGGTTAAAAATAACAGACTTTTTTATGGCTGGTCCTTGCGTTGTAAAAAAGGGGAGCGCGTATATATGTATTGTGGCACTGAAAATGGCAAACTCGTGTCGTCCGCATGAGAAAGGCAACATCGTACAACAACATACCAGTGCCACTTTAATTTTCATTGCACGTAAACGGGTGGCGCGCGGTGCGGGTAAATAATGATGGCCGGGATTCCATTATGGTTAATCTGCATGTGCCGCACTATTCAATCAGCTTCAGCCATCTGACGTCACTTGTGTGGTCCGGGGTGAGCGCGCGCGCTTTTGGGAAGAGCTGCCGCTTTTATGGTATATACGTACTGCTGTACAGCATTAGCAGTATATGGCGAAATGTATAATTATCAAACGGCAGACCCACGCGACTTCCGCATTGGGAAACCTTAGAGTATGCGCCGCACCACCCATAAACAACTCCCTGCCGCAATAACAATATTATGCACGTTAGATACTCGTTCGGGCCTCCCTGATACGCATCCGCACATGTATTATGCATATTCTTCTACAACAAGCAGCCACTCCCCTCTATGATTCAAAACGATTTTTTAATTTTTGAGAACGCAAAAATATTTTTGATACTCGTATATATAAATGACAATATGATTTTACAAATAGGCAGCTGCTTGTACAGTATTATGAGGTTTCAGTGCGAAGACTTTTCATGTACACGCATGATACTTTTAATAACAATCACCTTTTGTACTCTTCCTTAATAGAGGTTATTTTTTGTATGAATTTTTTTTTATTATTTTTCTGTTGTGCGTATATTGTTATTTTTTCGAAGGCGTATACTTCATTGGCATTTTGTACATCATAATTTTGAGTACATTTACTGTAAATTCTGTAATTATAAATTTATTTGAATGTTCATTGGGAAGTTCAGAAGATGGATGACATGATAAAAATATAACAACGAAGGTAGTGCGCAGTCTGGTACTAGCAAATTGTCTGGTTCTCGTACGTAATGCAGTAGTTCTTCGGAATACCTAATCTGTGAATCCTTCTTTGAAAATAGCTGGTGGCACCTTTTCAATTAGAGTCGATAATCGGGGTAGATGATTATTTTTTCCGTTGCAGGATAACCGCCGAGGATGTGAGATTATGGGGCGAAAGCTTTGATAATGTGATGAATAGCGTCAGTAAGTATTGATTATTCTTTAACCAATTGCCGGGCGCATCTGCACCGCGAAACCTCGTCCAATTAACTCGGGGAAATTCATGCACAATTTAACAACTGTGCTCTTACGTGTTTTATCGACCGTGGTTTAATAAGAACGAACGGAAAGAAAAATAACATAAATTTTATGCAAAAACGGAAAATTCATTAATGAACGGTAATCCTTAAAATATTTGTGTATTGTTACGTTTAGTGGCGTCATCGAATGAGATCATGTTTTTTCTAGATATCTCATTGAAGAATTTTGTTGCTTGGTGTAGATAGTTTTTAGTTGACTTTGAATTCCAGTAGTGTTCATTCGGACTAATGTTTTTTGCAGGTGGAAGGCGTGTGTTTCGGGATTTTTTAAAATGTGAATATAGCGAAGAGAATATATTATTCTGGTTAGCCTGTGAAGATCTCAAAAAAGAGACCAATCCGGAAACGGTGGAGGAGAAAGCGCGCATAATTTATGAGGATTATATATCAATACTTTCGCCAAAAGAGGTGAGTGTCCTCCTCCTGTCTATTAATATTTAAAAAACTAGATAGTCTACAGAGTATACAGAAGTACCGGATGCACATACGCAGGACAAAAGCATTTTCCTTGAGCGTAATAAATTAGTCAAACACTGTGAGGTAATATCTTTGCCTGTCCGCTGTATATATCTCAATCACCGGCGCAAAGTTTTTGAACTATAATACCATTTTTCGGTAAAGTTTCATCGATACGCTTAAAGTTCGAACATCGGCTAAAATTAAAATTGCTGCAAGGTCAAATAAATTTTATGTGAAATTTTAAGCGGGGCGTTTTTTGAAACAGTTAATATTTGCTTTCATGCAGTTTCAAGCATTCAAGTTCGGGTACATCACGATAGGGACGAGGAAAAAATTGTCGACAACTTTCAACCTAGACTCTCGTCGTGCGCTCGGATGTTTCCACTGGGTTTTCAGGGAAATGTGTAATTTAAACACGGGAATAATTTATTGGACGGTACGGCATATATATCCGCTACGGCCACGTGGCCGTTCCCGACTGCAACACAATGTCATGTAGTTTGGGTAGCACGGGGATGGGCTGTATATATAGCCGGGACTTTTGGCACTGTCGAGCTGACAAATTCAACCGGAGATGAAGGTTGAGTTCGTGGCATAATACGGGAAATGGGGTTCGGCACAAGTATGCACACACGGAGACGTAGAGAATCCACACACACACATCGATTGCCACACTTCCTAGTTCGACGAAGAGAAAAAAGGTTTGCCTTAATTACTGCTTCACCGCGTCGTTGAGATCCAGAAAAAGCCGCGACCATCCCACATTGACTTACTACTGATTCCGTGTATTTCTTACACCAGTGAGCGTATTTTTTGCCACATTATTAATTTTCTGTCTGGGCTCAGTTTAGGCGGTGACACATTTATAACAGGAGGTTGGTGAGAAAACCGAGCGTGAATGATAACATCCAAAGGTCAACTGCCCGCAAGGTGTTAGTTTTACCACTGAGGGAATCAATACTCAGCCTAAGTAATGATTTGTACTCAACTTTCCCGCGCTCGCTGTTTATCGCTCTTGATTGACCCGGAAATGTGACAAGTATAAAGGTCATGATGAGTATTTAATTATTATCACATTATTCCCGGTGTATATTGTATTCGTGGCTACATGAATACACGGAAATTAATACTCAGTGCTTTTGTTAGGGGACATGATTACAGCGTCCGTTCAGCCGGTGAAGAGGGTTCATTGTGTTCATTTTTCAAAAAATCAACGTGCACTTGTTGTGGGAATTTGTCATAATTCGGTTGGAAGGAGCATGTACATGGCCGTTAATGGCAACGTACAGAGGATGTATTCTGTAGTTTTATTTATTTTTCGCGCGCGCCCGAAAGCGAAGAAGAGAGAGAGAAAGAGAAGGAGGAAGGAGAGTGCGGGCGCGATGAGGAGAAAAGATCGATAAAGTGTTGCCAGTGAGTGAGATTGGTTCCACGCTGCAGACACCCGGCACCGACAGTTGATGCTGCTGGGGCTGCTACATACATTTACGAGGGGGTATATTCAGTACCGCGCGGCAGTGTTGAAAGATCTCCGACACATTTTGTCTCCTCCGCGTGCACAAATGTGTATCCCTACGGCTGGGAAATCTAATCAGGACCAGCTTCCATCCTTTATGTACACAGTTGACAAGAGGCATCTTCTCTCGGCGCAACACAAGCGCTCTTGGACATTTTCAAATAGTTAATTAGAAAAACGCACACTCGACAAACTGACCGGCACTCCGCGACACATTTGTTTTTCTTATTAATTTTTCACCGTATGAAATTATGTAAAAGTAGTAAGTGAATTCCTATATTTAAGGTAATCGTTTTTATAATATTATTTTGCATAAAATTGATTCTGTTTATAAATGAAAACCTTATAATTAATAAATTATCACAATATTTTCTGAAAATTTGTCTGTTCTTCTATGGTTTCGTGACCTGCACATTGTCTGTTCTTCGCTACAATGGACGGAACAAATGCATACCCGCTCATCGTGTCATTCGTGTGCATTTATTGCATAATAATTATCACGAAATCCTCACATGTTTCACCGAGTACGATAAGCGCCGGTAATTAATTTTGCTTGATTGGAATATGCATGTCAATCCGGCCGCCAATAATGTATCGTCCATTGTCGAAAGACAGTTGACATTGGGTAACGTGTGGTAAGCGCGCGCGAGTTGCTGTAACACGACATCACTCAGCAGGTTTTGGGTGTGGTGCCGAGTGCGACTCCTCACATGCCCGCACTGATTTTCGTCCCAGGCTCCGTCCGCTTTGGCAGCCCTGATTAGTAGATCCGTCGGCGTATGCTAGTCTGGGCATCGTGTTTCCTCGATGCTAAACGGCGGCGCCGTTCGTAATTGATGATGCCGAGCGCGCGCGCTCGCACAGCAAAACGAGATGACAACTTCTTTCAGTCCGTAACTGATTTTGACGCTTCGTTATATACGATTGTCACTATTTGGCACAGAGTACTGCGGAAAGTTGCAAATTATAGAAAGAAAAATTATACAACTGCACAACATTTAGTCCCCAAGACCCCAACCGCTTCGTGCAGACTACGAGCATCATAAAAACTTCCAAAATTGTAACGATCTGCGGCAAAATGATTGTAGCGTTAACTATTTACTTGCCTAAAAAGATTTACTGTAGGGCCGAATGAACGAATATTCTGTTACGTAAGCAAGCTAAATTGTCCATGCCGGCAAAATATTTACTGTACGAGGGTCACTCAAAAATGTACAGAAGTCAGTGCGTGAACTTCCACTGTAATATACTTTTTCAATTTTTTATACATGACGTACTCGTATATTTCTTTCAATCGCAAGGATAAAACAAAATGTTGGGCATGCTTGTAGGTTAGTTTGGATGCCCGTGTCCGGGAAATAATTAATCGCAACATGGTGGAACCTTCCCGTTCGACGTTCGATGAAGCTCAATTACAAATTTTTACCTTAATGCATCGTGACTCCTATCCGCGATTCGTCAATTCGCCCCAGTACCGCGGCCTAGTGGACAAATATCTCAAGCCCAATGCCAACCTGCCCGGCGGGGGCGGAGCGGCACTGGCGCCGCCCGGGGGCGGTGCAGCCGCTGCCGGCGCCGCGGGCGGCCGAGCGAATAATTCCGGTGCCTCATCCGTCGGATCCGCGCCTCAGTCCAGCTCGTCAAATTCCCACATTCGGACCTCAATGTCGTGATTTTCAGACACACAACCCCTATTATACACAACTCTCTGCTGTGTGTATTGTGGCGTCTGTGCGGTGGCGTGCGTATTTTGTGTTGCAGAAAACGGCAACCATCCAGCAAAACCAATTGGCTCGTGTTATTTCTGTTTATTTGGTCTATGTTTTGTTCATCGGAAATTATATGATTTTCCTACTGGGAACGGCAGCATCCTCGCCCAAATTTCCACCACCTGGAACATGCAATTTCTCAATTATTTCGACGCGAATTATGCTGTTGGTCCAGTTGGCGACTAATTTGAATTCCGAGCAAAAAGACGTTTTTATTCCAATTGGTTCATTTTTTTGTGTTTCTGAGGATCACGATTTGAAAATTTTTTTGGCTGATAGTTGTATTCAGGATCAAAAAGGATGAAATAGCGGCGGGGGAATGGTTGTGCGGGAATTTGCACTGAAGGACTGGAAAAGCGTATTTGCGTTGTAAAAAATGGTTTTCTCTTTTCTCTTTTTTTTGTTGCGGCATTCCTCTGGTTTCGGGCGCGCGGCGACTGATGAGATGTATGTATTAGTCCCGGGGAAAGGAGCGGCAAAATTTGTTGCATTGAAATTATATATATGCGTCGACAGATGCTCGCCCTGGATCCGGCACCGGTGTCTGAACAGAATTACACACAGAAAAATGGTTTTTTTGTTGTCGTTTTGATCTCCTGCCTCTTCATCCTGACTGCCAGTTATGGTGACGCGGTCAGAATTTTAGATAAATGAAAATGTTCTTCTTTGGGATAAGTGTTCAAACGAAGATTATTTTGTCGTTTGTCCTCGAATCAATGTGTTTTCACCATACGCGGACAACAGTCTACTCTTTCTTTCCTGTGTAATTTTGGCTTTTCTGTTTCACAAATCTAGACTTCTGTTTTCTCTCTCTTTTTTTGTTTCAAACGTATACATGGTGCATTCTGTTTCCAGATGGACAGCAAATCAATAACAATTTACAACGTGGTTCTCGACGCTTGATTACGCTATGATATCGTCGCGGAAATAATAATTGCGTTAGCCAGGTCATATGCAGATTCTCACGACTTTGACCTTTTTCTGTGATTAAACCCTAACGTTTACGACAACAACATCCACTTTTTCCGCTAAAATCACTTGGTCAGAACCATTTGTAGCGCGCATAAGTAAATCACCATCATCATGCAGATGCAGGGTGTCACTGCGCAGGTTACATCAGCATTTATGTAATCAAATCGATTGGCATGAACCTTTCCAGTGTGGATAAAAGCCGCATGGTATTTATTTTGCCATCACGTGCAGCATGCAGTCAGCTCACTTATCCGGTTGACGATACAGTAATTCATTTAGCTTTCTTCGAATGGCCATTAACAAAACACAAGAGTCGTTTGACTGGATGCACGTTGTCACGAGGGGTACACAATTAAATTTAAAACCAACGGGAAGTACCTAATCCAGCCTCAATATCCGCGCGGACAATCAGCGGATAGTGACCCCGACTCCCGAGTCTGTAAAAGTGACTAAGTGCTCGAGCTGGTCGCAAGATATCGGACATAAAGATTGAGTGCATAGTACCTGAAGGTCCCGACTCCCGAATTTGCGTACTTGATATAGCATTAATTTTCTCTTCATCTGAAGTACTTATTGATATCATGGTATTCATTTAAAATTAAGTACAAAGTATAAGCGTGCCCTTGCACTGCAGGATAGTGAGTGAATACTGGGTACCATTTACAGCTGATGATATTTACTCCTCAAACTGGATTGTCATTTCCAACATATAGAAACCTTGACCAATACCGCTTGCTGTATTTTATAGGACATAAGGTAGGCTGTAATATACAGAACTATTTTGCTGCGAAGTGCGAGCATCCAGCAGCTCCTAATTTCAACCATGTAAAACGAGAAATGCCCAACGTTTCATCAGTCCGTTCATTGCCAAAGATGAACCGTAATTTTCTCGACGATTTAATACGAAGCTTGGAATGAAGCAGTATGTGTATGCGGTTGTAGTTCGGGTGAACCAAGCACCAACCGAGCTCTCCATCCGCACATGCATACCACATCAGGGATGATGACGAGACGGGATGATAAAAGCATTATCATCCCGTACCACCTCGATGCCCATTCTCACTTGATTGTTTACGGAAAACCTGACTTCGTTTACTTATATTTTGTAAACAAAAGTGTAATGGTGCAGTATACTCAATAAAGCGAACTGGTACTTGTCGATTATCCCACAAAATACGAAACCGGTTGAAACTCGTAGCAAAGCTTATTGTCTTTTTTGCCGTGCTACTGTTCAGGCGCACAGCAGCCATGGCAGAGTGGACAATAAAGGTCACCTGGTTCGGCCTGTCACGGCGGTATTATGGATATCGATGCGATTAGCACAAGGATCACTGCTGCAGTCGCTGGAAATCAACGAAAGACTGACCGAAGCGGCTTGCTCTGCGGCATCCGGACTGACCACTCCAATTCGCCGTAGCGATACGAGAATTTGCTGCGTGGCCACGTGTGCCGTAACGGAAATGTCTGGGTGTAGTACTTTCGTTGATTTGCAAGGACAACTTGTGCTTCCCTGCATGAATGCGGACATTTTCGCACATAAGCATAATACAGATACATATGCAAAATGTATGAGTCTACGGTATTCATCGTTGAATAGAAACGTGTGTGGTGGAGCACCTGCTTGCTTTCCAAGACACTGGAAGTGACTGGCTGCATGGATGAGTATGCGTCCGATGTTTCGACCGGACCTCTGCTGACTGGTGTTGCTGTGCGTTGGCCCCCTTCCATGCTTGCTAGCTGCTAACATCGATTCTGCCATCTTCGAAAAGGTCGGCAAAAATCTCCGCTATTCCCGATGCGTTGGTTCTCGAGATCAGAAAGCATACTGCGATAACACTGGTCGCAATCAGTTTTCAAGAAACGCTTCCAGCTGCATGGAAATATTTAATCAGCTCTTTTGTTGAACTGGCTCCATTCCGCTCCAATGTACGTAGTGTACGCAGTGATGAGCGCGAATTTAATACGAAGATCGAGAAATCAGGAGGCAATCTAGCCGTTTAATGAATGTATGTTTTGAGAAATTTATCATAGAGGTTTCTCATAACACATTATAATGCTAGGGGAAACTGACGCACGCTTGAGACAAAGCACCGCGATAATTTTGTCAAAATAGGCACGGCAAGGTACATAATTAAATATTTTAGTTTCTGATCCATTTTCTGGTGTTAACTCACGATCAGTTACAGTAATTTGTACCTTACGTACGCATCTATATCTATATAGATTTATCCTATAATTATAATCGTATAGATAGACAAGTCACGTGCATTTCCGGGTACAGCAGCGACAGCTCACGTTGTCCAGTCTGTTAATTATTATATTGCAGTAACACTTATGTATGTCACATTAATTACAGTTAAACTCATGTTTTTAAATTGTGCACTGCACTTATAATATTAATAAATGGTAACACGGTACACGCCTTGGCATTTTTCTGTTCGTAAAAGACGAAGTAGATAAAATTAACTGGCGTTTCGTTGTTTTTGTTTGTCCTTCTGAGGTTCTGACATTGAATACTCGGTAACGGCAGGCTGCCAGCATACAACAATTTTGCAATGTCGACTAATACGCTGTAATTTTAAACTAAGGTATCTACGTAATTGCAAACTTAAAACGGAGTCTAACAAATGGCTTACTGATGGGGATTCTCGCAGCATGACGACTTTTTGACGCCCACGAATATTTGCAGTTCTTCTTTGAAAAAGCAGTACACGTTACTTAAGAAACTTGGAACAAAAAAATTAAATGTTTATAGAAGACGATCAAGAAGCTACAGCTTTGTGGCAAGCAGGCCAATATTCTCCTGGCCATTGGTGTAGGCGTAATCCCTGGCGATGTACTCCAGTCGATCGACACGGAAGCCGGCTCGGGTTGCTTCACGCTGCAGGACATCCTTATCGAACAGATACCCGTGATCCACACTGATCCCTTCCGGCCAGCACACATTATCCGCCGTCATGTATCTGTAACCAAAATCATTACAAGTCAATAACGCAAAAAGAATAAAACGCCACATGTCAGCCAATTATCAGTGTTTAAATTGGATTGATCAGTACTGGAGGCTTTATCTAATCCGATCACCGGTACCGGTAACTGGTAAGTAAGATTGTTATAACTTATAAGATACGCATTACACAACACATGCACGATGCAAGGTTAATCACAGGTCTGAACATAATAAACACTGAACATCACTGGTCTGAATTTTAATAATTGCGTATAGATATAGGTATATCTATATTAAAGCTAAAATTGACACCCGTCGTAAATGTGCTGGTTGTACAATGCATCAGTTTTGCAAGAGTAACGCGTATATTAATACGCTATATTATTACGCGCATATTAACACGCTATGGTAAAAGCTTCTAATATTATGGCAGTCAACACTTTAATTTGCGTTTTACACAGGAAAAATCTCTCACCCTGGCCATTCGTCACCACTGGCTTTCCGTTGCTCATACACCTGCAAAAATCCGCTCTCTTTCGCCTCGATTAAATACGGTGTCCCACTGGTCATACACAGCTTCCCACCCGGAGCAATCCACCGACCGAAATTCTCAAACGCCCGCCGTATCTCGGCCGGATGGAGGAAGTGCAGGAACCGCAGCGCCTGACATCCGTCCAACGACCCCGGCTCAAACTGCAGTTCCAGCGCATTCCCCGGGATAACAGTTAGACGGCGCCGCTGCTCCGGCGTCACCATGGTCAACAGCTGGGCCAGATGCTCCTCCGAGAGGTCATTGGCAATAACCGGGATTGTGGACTCCTTCAGCAGCGCCAGTGTGGAGAAACCGAATCCACAGGCCAGATCGGCCATGGGCCGAGTGGCCCCGCTGCGGGCGAAATCATTGAACTCCTGCCCGTGGGGATCGATCTCGTTGACTTGCCAGCCGAAGGCATTGAGCGTGCGGGTGCATTCCCCGGTCTCTTCGGCACCACGCCGACCGATGTTGCGGGTCGGAACGGTGCGTTTGGGTGTGTCAGGGTCGGCCATCGTTCCACGAAAAGACGTCAAAATGTGAAAACTCAAGTTTACTACGTCAGTTCAAAAACCTTGACTTAATAGCACCGCAACAGATACCCCAACTCAGTAGCTTGTTTGTTGCAAACCTGCCGAATGGTGTAATCGCTTAATTATCAGCTATTCGTGCAGGGCTGATAACTACATAATTATCTTATTGCTTCGTGACTGGCTAATAATGACGTCGAATCGGAATGTGCTACATAGGACATACAAATATTACTCAAATCAAACATACATAAATTAGGTATCATAAAAAATAACCGGTAGCATGAAATCGAAACATTATTTATTTCCGTCCCAAAGCAAAGAAAAACCTAATTTATGAAAATCATTTTAAAAATCATGGAAAAAATCATACTGAACCGAGCATGATTAACACAACACTTCATAAAGCTGGAAGCCAAACAAGGATTCACAAACATGACAAATCAGATAACAGTGGAAAATTCCGTTGGAATTTCCCGAGCGTCTACGAATGTCCGGTGGCCTCCGCCTCCACCTTCTCCACCAGATCCCGATCCGGAAAACTCCGAAACAAATCCCGCAGTTTATCCAGAGGCGCCACCAGCAAACTATACGGCGTCTCAAATCGCGGATCCATGGAATTCTCTGGATGCGGTCGGGTGGGCGCAAAAAACTTGGTCCGCTTGAACTCTTTGCCCGCCTGCAGCAGTTTGTCCTGGCCGACATTTAGTCGCACCTGCGTCAGATCCTCATCCTCCTCCTTCTTAAGGTGCACAATCAATTCGTCAGCCATCTGGCGATAGCGGGCCACCGCCGCGGGATCCGCCAGGGTCTTGTTCTCCAGAAACTGCAAATCGTCCTTGGTGCGCTGGTGATCCGCACGGGAACTGTCAGCCAGGTTTTTCCCCACGGCGCCCAGTTCAGTCTCCATCAGGGGGTAGAGAATCAGTTCTTCCGCCACGGAATGACGAGCCACCTCCCACACCAGTTGATGCAGCCATTTTGTGGCCTCTTCGGGTTGTGATGGGCAGGTCTGCTGGATTTTATCGATGAAAGCCCGCATTTCCTTGTGATCATCTAAGATTTGCTCTACTAGATCCTGATTCGACATGACTGGGCGAAGTGTGCTTTTTCTCGCGTTCAACTGAAGAATTATTCGGGACGCTAAGGTACCACTGAATAGAATGTAGTTCAAATTTACAAGAACTTTTCACTTTTTGAAAACTTGTTTACTTGTGAAGTACGAGTAAAAATGTATTAAAATTTAATATCGACAAAATATGTCAGCATGTTTGCTGAAAGAAAATGTTCAATATAAATACAGTAGCGTAGTGAGCGCCCACCCTGCGCAAGTTGTCACTTAAACGGCTGTTTTCGTACTCGCAGCTTTGTAGTTACTGTACTAGTTAGTACCAGGCGGCCCACGCTCAAGCTCTGACTCTGACCGCTCATGAGAGGAGGAGTGGCCTCCCCGCACACCCGCACTGGTGCGGGTGCTAAGTTGTTTTGCTGTTTTTGCTAGTGATTTTCTCCATCTACCAGCTCTTCGATCTGGTAGATTCTTCAGTTGCTAGCCATCGTCGTCTGAGTAACTTGCTGTACTTTTATTTTCCCGCAGCATTCTGCTGCGGAGCTTCTCGTAGTGTCATGAATGGGATAAAGTGTGCAGTTGATTGTCGGGTGTCTTGCGTTTCCGCATAACTCGTAGTATACAACACTGCTCACTCTGCAGGATAGATTCCGTTTCTGTCTCTGTCCGTGGATTCTTCCTAGATCCACCATCATATGGTAGCAGAGCGTGGTTCAAAAAAGGGTTGTTGCAAGTCCCTTTTGGACGCTAAAGATTCATTCGCAGTACGTTCTGCTACTTTTGAGCCTGACTCGGTCTCTTTTCCCAGTGACCTTTCTGCCAAATTTCCGGCTTCTGCGTTCAACTGGATTGTAACCGCTGTCTCGAAGTCTTTATCCTCTTTCCTCGGTCTCCCCCTCTTCTTTTTTGGTTTATCTCCACCTGTGTCAGGTAGCAGAGAGCGTGGTTCGAAAAATTGACTGGTACCATTTTTCGGAGCATGCTCGGCTTCACTGAGTTTATCTTCTTCCGACTTTTCCTTTTCGGGTAGCAGGGTGGTTCGAAAAATGATTTGCGTTGGGGATCCAAATCATTTTGTGGACTTCGCTCTGATTCCATCTCTCCTTGAGGATTGCCTTCCAACTTTTCATCTGGCAACGGTGGGTGCCATGGTTTCAGGCGGTCGATTGAGACGACCTTTAAGTCCGCTTCCTTCTTTGGGTTCTGCTCAATGACCTCTGCTTCGTTTGCTCGCGGGAAGCTAAGGATTTTCCATACTTTATCATATTTTGACTTAAAGTCCGATTGGTTTTCCTTCTTCCCTTGTTTCGTATCCTTTGGGAGCCGTATCAATACAAAGTCGCCGACTTTGAAGTTCGGTCCGATTTCTTCTTGTTGTAGATTTCCGCATTCTTTTCATATGCATCTTTGATGTTACATCTCGCCACCTCTTCGGCAAAGGTCAAATTCTTTTCATGGTCTCCACCCATTCATCTGGGGTCCCATAATCGTCCGGGATATTCGTTTTGTGACCACGTCTTCCGGCATTGTCATTTCTCTGCCGTGCAGCATATAATATGCTGAATATCCGGTCGTGGCGTGTACGACTCTGTTCATCGCCGAAATGACATATGGGAGGTACTTGTTGAACTTCCTTTCGTTTCCCGCTTTCAAGTATTGCGCCAAGCCATCCGTAATCGTCTGCATCTGTCTTTCGACTTGGCCTTGACCTTCTGGGTGATATGCTGTTCCAAATGTGTGTTTAATCTTAAACACATTGGTGACCTTGTCAAAACTTCAGCTGTGAAGTGCCGTCCACGATCCGTGTAGGATGTGCGGTGCTCCGTGTACCAATATCACGTGTTTCACGAACACTTTCGCAAATTCTTTAGCCGTTGCCGTTTTCATCGGTACAGCGATCACATATTTCGTCAATTGGTCAATAAACACCGCTATGTACTTATATCCACGTTTCTTCGTCGGTAGCAATGGTCCTTTCAGATCCGCGTAGACTCGAAAGAACGGATGTCCGACCTTTATCTCTTGCAATTTACCAGGTGGGCATTTCCTTGGTGTTTTACGAAATTGACATCCTTGACAGGCAGTTATGTAATTCTTCACATCTGTACTCATTCGGTCCCAATAATATCGGAGCCGGATTGCTGTCAATGTCTTTTCGAATCCCAAATGTCCTGCCGCTTTCGTCGTGCAATGCGTGAATTATCGCTCTTCGCATTGACAACGGTACCACATATGACCTTTCAAGTCTTCCATTTTTATCCTTTACTCGGTACAATATGCCGTTCCACAACTGGTAATGAACTTCAAATTTCGATCTCGTTTCAGCATCTGGTAGGTGTTCCAATTCGTCTATTATCATTGCCAAATGGGGATCTTTTAACTGTTTATTGCGCAATTGTAAATTCGAGTCATCTTCCTCTTCCTCGTCACCTTGCAGGTTGACAATGCGGACTGTCGCTGTGCTAAGTTCATTCCAGTCCTTGATGACCTTGCAGCGTGGTAGCGGTTTGTATCTCTTTTTCGTCTGTTTTGGGAATCTCAACAACTTAATCGGACATTCGTTCAACGCCTGTGTAGCTTTGTCCGTTTCCCAAAGGTCATCTTTATTCTGCGCTGTTTCATCCCGTCCCGTGACCTTTCCGTTTTGAGGTTCTGATTCCATTTCAAGTCCGGTGACCTTTAAGTCACTCACGGTGGGCAACCAGCTTTTTACGCGGTTCACTTTTGCTTCGTTTTCAGCCGACTCCTTCGCCGTAGCTGAAGTGACCTTTAACCGTTTTTCTCTCTGTTCCACCATCTGCAGGAACAACTGTCCAATTTCAATTGCTGGTTCTTTCGTGTCAAACTCCTTCTTGTAGTCCTCGAAGTTTGGGATTTCATCAAATTCTTGTTCGTGACACGTTGGCCCTTCGATCGGCGCTCTTGATAACGCGTCCGCATTGTCACAATACTTTCCCGGCTTATACTCGATTTTGAACTGGTGACCTTGCAGCGCCATTGCCCATCTGGTCAAACGCGGGTTCATTCCAACTTTATTCGTTTCCGACCTCAATAGGTTGGTCAGCGCCTGGTGATCCGTTCTTACGGTGAATTCCGCATAATCAATAAACGGCTTGAATTTTCTGACAGCAAACACTACCGCCAGACATTCCCATTCTGTTACGCCGTAATTTCTTTCAGCCCCATGTAACACGCGACTCGCATATGCGATCGGGTGGCCATCTTGAGATAATACCGCTCCGATTCCCTCTTTACTCGCGTCACATTCAATAACGGTCGGCTTTTGCGGGGTCAAATTCTCGCCAATACTGGACCTTCGCATAACAGTTGTTTCAGACTGTTGAATTCCTCTTCGTGCACCTTTGTCCAGTCCTTCTTCACTTGTTTATCTTGTCTCAACAGTTCGTACAAATGGCAAGTCTTTTGTGCATATCCCATTATGAACTTGCGGTAATAGTTCGCCAGTCCAAGGAATGACCTTAATTGTCGTTCAGTTTGAGGTCGTTTGAATTCGGATACTGCGGTGACCTTTTCAGGATCCATTCGAATTCCATCTTCACTAAGGATATGTCCCAGGAATCCCATTTGTCTCATTCCGAATTCGCATTTGGTCGGTTTGATCGTGAATCCCGCTGACTAAACTCATTAAGACGTTTCTCAAATTCTGCATGAAGATCGCCCAAGTTTTTCCGGCGAAAATCACGTCGTCAATGTACCCGAAAACGCAACCCTTTCTTTTCGCTTTCGACAGTACTTTATCCATGCACAATTGGAATGTTGCTGGTCCATTACAAACTCCAAATGGCATTCTTTAAATCGATACATTCCATCTTGCGTTACAAAGGTCGTCTTGTTGATTGACGCTGGATCCATTGGGATCTGCCAGAATCCACTTTGTAAGTCCATTTTTCCATAGTATTTGTTGCCTGCACACGCATCAAGCAACTCGTCCGGATTCGGTAACGGGTAGTTATTCTTCCTCGTCAACTTATTTAGCATAATGTAGTTGACGCAAAATCTTGTTCCCATCGTTCCGTCGCCGTTCTTTTTCACAGCCAGCACGACTGGAAAGCTCCACTCGGCGTCTGACGGTTCGATCACGTCCTGTGCCAACATCTCTTCTATATGCTTTGTAATGAATTCACGGCCTGTCCAACTCGTTCTGGCCGGATTACATTTGACTGGTTTCGCGTCTCCCGTATCGATAACGTGAGTGACCCCTTTCACATCTCCGTACGGTTTCTTTGACGTCGGTAAGACTTTCCAGAATTCCCAGAACGCGTTGTACACGTCGTTCTTTTGTTCTTCGGTTAGGTCAGGTCCTAATTTCAGATTTCCAATTATTTTTGTCAGTTCCGCTTTCGTCGTGTCATCCACCTCTGGGTCTTCGAGTACGTTCTTTACTGTCCCAGCGTTGACCTTTACATTTTCCATGTGTTCATACGGCTCAACATATCCGAGAAGCTGATTTTTCTTCACGACTCGGTATTTGCTACTGTGATTCGCAATGACGATTTCAAAGTATTTTCCCCTGTGATCCGTCACTCCTGCCAACGGTTGCACTTCAGTTTCCACTTGTGGGACCGGTGTAAACATCAACTTGTTCTGAGCCGGTGCATATTTTCCCATCTTGACCTTTACCCGTGTGCAGTTTGACGGTTTCAATTTGATTCTTTGATCACTGTAGACTTTGATCACATCCTTCGACATTCTAGCCTTTTCCACTTTCAATCTTCTGACTTTAATATCCTTTTCTTTTTCTTCATCCACCTCGTCGTCTTCATCCAAATCCAGTAAGTCCTCTTGTTCTGAAAGGTCACTTACGCCTGAATCTTCTGAAGTCGTTGAGTTATCGCTTGAACTCGTCCATTCTGAGTCCGAATCACTGCTCTCGTATTCTTGTGCAGTAGCTTGACCTTTGTCAGCTTTCTCAAGTGGACGTTCGTCAACTCCTTCATCTTCTGATGAAAGGTCACTTTCATTTTCCCGTGAATCGCTAAGTTTTTTCGTTTTTAAATTTTTGAGCAGAGGTTTGTCCGCTTCCTTTGCTTTTCTTCCATTTCGTGCAGCGATTCTCGGGTGACTCCTCGCTACCCGGATTCTCATTGGTGACCTTTCTGATTGATCGGAGTTTGGCCTTTCTTCGTCTGATTTTGACTTTTCTATTTTCTCGAGGTTCGTTAATGGTTTTTCGGTCAACTCGACCGGCGGACGTTCCTCACCGTTATCGAGTGACCTTTCCCCGTTTTTTGCCTCAGTTACTGGGTTTTGTTGTTCATTCGATATCCTTTCAACCTCCTCTTTAAACTTCTTCCACATTTGTCCTCTGTCCGTTATCATCTGTGCAATGTCGAAGGCTGATTTTGGACTTTCTTCCGTCTCTTCCGATCCTCCTTCAGCTGTCTCTTTAGCTGTTTCTTCCTTCTCCGCTTCTTTCATAGTCTCTTTATCAACTTCGTCCTGTTGGACCGTCTCGTAACCTTTAGGCCGTTTGGGACCAACAAAGACGCAATTTGCCATGAGTTCTTCGGTGACCCAGTCATCACTCGGAATCGTTTCGTACATGTACCACGTATCACCACCTCGTTCTGGATAGTCGACTCCATCTGGATCTGGTGCCAAGGTCACTTTTTTCTTCTCCATCAATCCCGGTAACCTTCTTTTCCGGGTTACTGGCAATTCGCGCATCTCCTTTGCGTCGAATATTGGAATCTCCATTTCGAATTTCCTCCAGTATTTGTCGAATATCTGCCAGTTATCATCTTTGAGTGCTTTACAGAATACCACCACCGATTCATATACCGGTGTACCAAGTCCTGTTGGGAATATGACTGTTCTCCCTTGACCTTTGTACATATGGTTTATGCGAAAGTCCCAGAACAGTTCTATTCTCGCTTCTTCCCATAGCTGTACTTCTTCATTCATTACGTCTATCTCTCTTTCGAGTTTTCGTTCCGTTTTTACCGGATCAAAGGGATCTTGGATTCCATTTTCCACACGTTGCTGCCAATGGTTCAGCCATTTTCCCTCCCATAATGAAATTTTTCACACATGACAATCAAGTCCGATATCTGTTCCAATGATACCGCTCAATGTGTGGCTTCCACATTTCGTTGGTCCTCATGATACTTTTCGTTTTCTTTTGATCTTGACCTTTAAGATCTGCTAATGCAGCGTTACATCTCGGCCATTCTGAAAGGTCATCTTGGGAGGCGTCTTGGAGACATTCAGTGCATTCCCATTGTGGTTGCACTCTACACGGATCCTCGTAGTAACCGTGTCCGCAACTCCCCATTCGTTCTTCTGGAGTTAATATCCTCCGATTCGTTTGCGGTTTGGCAATCTCCTTCTCCTGTGTTGTAGCTTTGTGCTCAAATTCGATTTCTGTTGCACTCGCTTCGTCGGAGGATATTTCAATAATCTCTTGTTCTTTGTTCAGTTGGTGACCTTTCAACCGTTCAAGCGCTTTGTCGCGGATTTCGCTCGCGAACATCTGTTCTTCTTCAGCTATTCGTTTCAATATCCGTAACCTTTCACTCTTTTTATCCACTTTGGCCGTCTTTATTCCCAGTGCCTCTGGTACTGGGATAGGCTTTGCCCACTCCATGCCAGGCACGAGCGATTGTTTTGCTGCGACCGCCGCCCCTTTGTGTGTGGCAGCTATCTCTTCGAGTGCTGGTGACCTTTCGTCATTTTCAATAGCAGATCGAGGTTCGAAAAGGTTCGAAGTGCGCTCTGGTTTCAAGTTCACAACGCTTGTCGCTGGTGACCTTTCGTTTTCCTTTCCCAGTGCCTCTGGTACTGGGATAACTTTTTCGACATATTCTTTTTCTGTGGCTCCTTGCTCACCGTTATCTGCGATCATACGATCGCCGTTATCTATGATGGTGGATCTAGGAAGAATCCACGGACAGAGACAGAAACGGAATCTATCCTGCAGAGTGAGCAGTGTTGTATACTACGAGTTATGCGGAAACGCAAGACACCCGACAATCAACTGCACACTTTATCCCATTCACATGACACTACAGAAGCTCCCGCAGCAGAATGCTGCGGGGCTAAAAGTACAGCAAGTTACTCAGACGACGATGGCTAGCAACTGAAGAATCTACCAGATCGAAGAGCTGGTAGATGGAGAAAATCACTAGCAAAAACAGCAAAACAACTTAGCACCCGCACCAGTGCGGGTGTGCGGGGAGGCCACTCCTCCTCTCATGCCTGCGGGTGGAACACGTGAGGTCCTCCGAGCGTATCGCGCGGCGTCGCGAACTCCCCTCCACGTCTTCCCGGGTTGAAGTCCTGGGTGGCCGCTGGGGCTGTAAACCTCCGCTCACCAGTCCACATAGCCGATGCGCATCCTTCACACTGCAGACACGGCCCCGTGCCTGCGGTACTGGAAAAACTGACACATACACTTTCGTTTCACTGTTTTCGCACCTTCGCTTCGGATTCGTTTCATTTCTGTATCCGCTGACGTCACCGGTGCCTGCGGTACTGGAAAGACGTCACATACGGCTTGCTTCACATCGGTTTACGGTACACTTCACTTCGGCTCGGTTCGTTTCGGTTTTGGATCCAGTCCGCTCTGACCTCTTTAACCTTGTCTGGGTCAACGCACTGGCTGCGACGAAATCTACGGTCGAACCCGGAACTAGGGACATATTCCGTTCTTTCTTCAGTCGGGAAAGGTCACATTCTGAGTAAAATCGGGCAGGGGTTTGGGGCATTTGAACACTGGTGACCCTGCAAACACCAAAATACGCTTCCTCGGTGGGGAAATTCCGCTGCATCCGTCCAGGAAAGGTCGTCTTCCCAGCAAAATCGGGCAGGGGGTTGGGGCAAAATGACACTGGTGACCCTGCGGAGCAGCTCACTGCATCGTCTTTGGTGGCAGGGTTCACGTGGGCTTCAGTGGATGGCAGTCCTTGAGCTGCTGTGGACTGGAGTTGGCGTAGTCGTCGCTGGCTGGCTGCTGACATTCTTGTTGTGCGATATCCATGGTACACCAGTCCGTTACTGGTGAAAATCGCTGTGACAATATCCTTATAACCGTTCCATCTTCTTTTCGCGATAACGGCATCCGTATAGCCGTTCCCTTGTTCCATCCTCTTTTCGCGATCCATCTTCTTTTCGCGATGACGGCATCCGTATAGCCGTTCCCTTTTGCTGCTGCTACTGCGGTATCCTTATAACCGCTTAAACGATTAAAAATGGTCCCAATGGATAAACGACACGCTCTGCTACCATATGATGGTGGATCTAGGAAGAATCCACGGACAGAGACAGAAACGGAATCTATCCTGCAGAGTGAGCAGTGTTGTATACTACGAGTTATGCGGAAACGCAAGACACCCGACAATCAACTGCACACTTTATCCCATTCACATGACACTACAGAAGCTCCCGCAGCATTCGCTCCCGCAGCAGAATGCTGCGGGGCTAAAAGTACAGCAAGTTACTCAGACGACGATGGCTAGCAACTGAAGAATCTACCAGATCGAAGAGCTGGTAGATGGAGAAAATCACTAGCAAAAACAGCAAAACAACTTAGCACCCGCACCAGTGCGGGTGTGCGGGGAGGCCACTCCTCCTCTCAGCTCAAACTCTGACTCTTACCGCTCAACCTCTGACTCTGACCGCTCAAACTCTGACTCTGACCACTCAAAGTCTGATTCTGAATTTCTGACTGTCCAAACTCCAAACCTAAGAAAAACCTAAGAAACCTAAGAGACAAAAGGAAAACCTAAGAAACCTAAGAAAACCTATGAAACCTAAGAAACCTAAGAGACATAAGAAAAACCTAAAAAACCTAAGAAAAACCTAAGAAAAACCCTAAGAAACCTAAGAAAAACCCTAAGAAACCCAAGAAACCTTCAGAATCAGGGTCAGACTTTTAGTAGTCAGAATCAGACTTTGAGTAGTCAGAATCAGAGTTTGAGTCTGGGCCGTACCAGGGCAGGTCTCAATACCTTGTTCATACAAAGTAGTACCCATTTTTGCATGGGTACATCTTTTAAAATGTGCCATTTATCGCGATTATGTTATTACGTATTCTTCTGCTTTTCGCTGTGAACTTTTCAACTTGATAACCGCAATCCGAATGACACTGACTGGACACCGAAGTTTATTTCCTTAACCCGGGAAGCATTTGTGAAAAGACAACAGATAAGCTGACGTAATCCATGCGTCTCACTGTCTGTATTATACAGCAACATATTATAGCGTCGAAATGGACGCCCAGTATAAGATCATTTCATCACCAAGTAAAATTAACAGCATGCACCAACGGCCATACGGCAAAGTACGATTATTTGACAATACAATCGCAGACTGACATGCTTCCTTCTGTCCACAATATATAAAAACGAAAACTAAAACCGTCACAAAATAAACTAAGCAATCACTCATTCAATGGTCGAAAAACCGAACCAAATAAATATACGAGATCAAATATGGGTATAACCGGCCTCAACCTAAGAATATTAAACTCATCTTAACTCTTAAGCCCGCACCGGGCGCACTCCCTCCCGAACACGTCGCGCCAGCTGAATATCCTTGGGCATGATGGTGACGCGCTTGGCATGGATGGCGCACAGATTGGTGTCCTCGAACAATCCCACCAAGTAGGCCTCGCTGGCCTCCTGCAGCGCCCCGATGGCCGCGCTCTGGACGCGCAGATCCGTCTTGAAGTCCTGCGCGATCTCCCGCACCAGCCGCTGGAAGGGCAGCTTACGAATCAGGAGCTCCGTGGATCCCTGGTAGCGGCGGATCTCACGTAGCGCCACGGTTCCTGGTCGAAAGCGACGGGGCTTCTTCACGTAGCCTTTGGAGGGAGCGGATTTGCGGGCCGCTTTCGTGGCAAGTTGTTTCCGGGGAGCCTGACCACCAGCAGTCTGCTTTGTACGAACCATTTCACTGCGGAGAAAAACAAGTTAATCGTTTTTACCATTACTTTAAAACGACAACAAAGCACAGGGCATTCACTAACTGCACCCGCGGAAGTCGAAATCTGTCACATGGAGTGGTCACTGCAGCTGCTATATTGACTAACCGTCAGCAGTCAGCGAAAGCGGGAGAAACACAGAATTTTCCACACGGATCTCTTCTCAAATTATGACAACATATGTCAGAGAAAGGCAACAGATAAGGGGCGATATATTTTTAAAAAAAAATTAGAGAGTCAACGATTCACAAATCACAACCTAAGACAACAATGAAAGACAAACCAATGGTGTGGGATTTATCATCATGGGCATGTCACGTGGGCATGTCACGCTCCAAACGTTTTGTACGCGTACTGCACACCGTACGCCGTACAGCGCTGTCTGGCCAATCGTATGCTTTCAATAATGCTGTGATTGGTAACATTGGTTGGAAGGGCTTTTAATACAGTACTCACTTCCGGTAGGATAATCCAAATCTTTTTCAACAGTACATGTACAGTACTGTAACTTTCGGTAATGACCCTTCGGTCACTATTACTAATGAGATAATTATCTGGATTTGGCTGTCATTCCTGTTGTCGAATTCCATGATTGAGCCCGGCTAGCTCAGTCGGTTACCGATGTGGGGATCCAAAGCTCCAAACTTCACAAACCCCCGTTGAGCGACATTTTGGGGCTGCTAGCTTCGGGCACCCATGGTTTATTTCAGTGGACGAAAATGGTGTAGTTTGTCCCAATTTTTATTAATAATAATTAATAATGATATTAATATAGATTTTCATTAAGTAATTGTTGGTTGTGTCTTGTTCGTAATAATATCACGAATAATATTTTTATGGTATGTACTATGTACACGACTACTACCAGTACCAGAACGGATATGTACAAATTATAATGTACTTTATATTTCAGAGTAGGAATTGGATAAGGCGAAAGGGGTTGCATCGTTGCATCAAATTCATTTTAATCTTAATTTCAACAGATTTTGATTTTTTCAAATAAAAATTTACTTATTCTTGATTGTGCGATTAATCGCGATATATGACGTATTCTTCTGTTGGTTGGCAATCACACAGTCCGAATTACTTATTACTTACTCGACAGTCTGGATGACACACAGTCCGAATTACTTATTACTTACTCGACAGTCTGGATGTTACTGCAAGTTTATTTCCTTGAGACAGTTCTTAGAATAATCAACCGTCAACGTGCCTGTACTACAGCAACAAGGGCAGACCATCGCTGAATTATCATCTTGCGAAATGGCCGCAGAAGATCATGCAATACCAAATAAAATTTGCACCAACGGCCATACGGCGAAAACTAGGGAAGTACGGTCATGTGACCAGCATCGCGATACCGAGGGCCTATGGAATCGCAGAATGACATACTTCTAGCATAAAAACAAAAACCTTCACAAAATAAAGTAAACAATTACCTAAATATTTCATGGTCGTAGAAATAAAACCCGTATGAGATCGATTATGGACGTAAAATCAACTCAAGAGCAATCTTCACCTCATCTAAACTCTTACGCCCGCTCTCCCCGGATACGTCGCGCCAGCTGAATATCCTTGGGCATGATGGTGACGCGCTTGGCATGGATGGCGCACAGATTGGTGTCCTCGAACAATCCCACCAAGTAGGCCTCGCTGGCCTCCTGCAGCGCCCCGATGGCCGCGCTCTGGAAGCGCAGATCCGTCTTGAAGTCCTGCGCGATCTCCCGGACTAGACGCTGGAAGGGCAGCTTACGGATCAGGAGTTCCGTGGACTTCTGGTAGCGACGGATTTCACGCAACGCCACGGTTCCTGGTCGGTAGCGATGGGGCTTTTTCACTCCACCGGTGGACGGAGCGGACTTGCGTGCCGCTTTCGTGGCCAGTTGTTTCCGGGGAGCCTTGCCACCAGTGGATTTACGGGCAGTCTGCTTGGTACGAGCCATTTTCCTGTGGAAAAATTAATAATGAATCGTTTTTACAACTACGCAAAAACAAAAGCAAAATAAACAAGTCACTGTTACAGTGTAACTAGTCGTAACACTGTCGACTTACCGTTAGCAGTCAGTAAAAACGGAATAAACAAAAAATTTTGCACACGGATCTCTTCTCAACTTATGACCGCATATGTCGGAGAAAGGCAAAAGATAAGGCGCAAAAATAATTTAAATAAAATTGAAGAATCAAAACCTAACAAAAATCAGTTGACTGAAAGGCAAGCGCTATAGATCTGCCGTTTTATACGAGACTATTGATTGCAACATATCAAAACATTGCCAGTAGGCGGTCTACTGTTCGTCCGAAGCCAATCATATACTCGCCATGATATTGTGATTGGTTAAAATTGGTTTCCCCACTTCCGGTAGGCTGGCCCACAGCTTTTTTAGAAACTTAGCGATTTCTCAGTTTGACTGTGAGTCCTGTTTGAAATCTTTATGGATAAGCCCGGCTAGCTCAGTCGGTAGAGCGTGAGACTCTTAATCTCAATGTCGGGGGTTCGAGCCCCCCGTTGGGCGACATTTTTCGTCGAATGAATGATGCTTCTACTTTTTTTCGCTTTTTAAAGCAAAAGGAAACCATTATGCTTCTTTTTGTGCTTTTGCGTAAAGGTTCCAGATTTTGGGAACGAATAAATACTGTGAAATTGCCTTGTTACAAACTGCAACACCGTTCAGTACACCGTAACTGTAGCAGGAAATGTATTGTCCGAACAAGACTAAACAACAGTAGTTAAGTACTGTACAGTAATAGTTGCAATTACACAAAGCTGACGGTGTTTCAAAGCTTGGAAATGCCAGGTTGTGCAAACTGCAAAGCGCCGATGGTGATCTTGCGGGCCGTAACTTTTACCCTCAGCCAGTAACATGATGGCGCCGGCGGAATCGCCATCACATTATACCTGCCAAAGGAGCCGCGAATGGACATCAAAATTTATCGAAAAACTATTTTTTTTATAAATGTGTGACTTTTTTTTATCAATTTATCAACTACCGTTGGTACATAATAAATTGTTGAATTTCGATACGAATACTAACTGAACTAGAACCTAACAATAAGGACCCTCAGAATCAGAATTCATGACATCCTTTTTTCAGAGCTTTCATTAGGCTTCGTCGTCGTTTTATTTACGTTGCATAACGTCAGTGGAATCTATCCAAGAAAACACGCAGGTAGCCACATGAAACCCCCTTCATGCTTCCATCAAGAGTACAAATTGCCAACACCCACTTAAAAAACCACATGAAACATTGAAAATGCACTTCTATTTATTTACGGGCTTTCTCTTTGGCAGGGCTGTCATTTGACGCTGCTTCTGAACTATCGGACGCGTCATGGCTCTGACTGGTCTTCAACAAGCGGTACAACGCCACCGCTTCCTTCACGGTGGTCTGTTTGACACAAAAGGCCTGAATTTCAATAAGGAGATCCTGCAAAGACGATAAAAGATAATCACCTCAATCAAAACGTATTCTGTATTGACTGCCAGCGCCGATCTTTCTTACCGGGTTTTCACTGAGATTAAGGCTTTTTATTACGCACAGCACTTTGAAGGAATACGCAAACCAGCCGGACCAGACGGTTCTGGTTGTATGTCGACTCACTCGTGGAGGTGCTGTCACATTTGCGTAATGCATACGATACATACAGCGGCAGGAAATCACTGGGCACCACTTTAGCCTTTAAAATAAAAAAGAACATTAAAACAAATATCCAAAACCAAAGGGAAGTAAATGGTTATTGGTTGCATTGCACCTACTTCGTGCAATCGATTGATAACCTCCATGGTGTGCACGGTAACATTTGTGGTCAAGAAGGCTTGGAGATATTTTTTAAACCGCCTGAAATCGTGACATCATTTATGATACACGTAGGGAAACCAGATTGAACAAGTTGGAGAATAGTCAGAATGTAGCAGCCACTCACGTTTGCCGTATAGCGTTGTCAGGAATTTTATGGACGCGTTTGAATATTTCCGTAGCAATGCCGGGGTTATTTTCCACTATGCCGAGGATGTCCTGCAATACCACAATTTTCACACATCAAGCTGTTGCATTCATAGACAAAACCAAAATAATGTTGAAAACTACAATTATTAAATGCAAACGGCGACGCACTTAATCTTTTTCGTTATTCGACATGATAAATTACGGAAAAAAATTAAACCCTATGTGCTAGAACTGTTCCGCAGAAGAAATACGAGTACGGTTTCTAAAAACTTTGGCCCGTCAGTTTTTAGAAGCTGTATTTCTCTGCAGCCTCGTCATACATAATGAAGAACTGCAAAATTTCTTGAAACACTGTACATACCTCCGGTGTCATAACAGCGCCGCCCAGCACCAGCGTAGGATCCGCTTCAAAGGCACTGATCAGACTGTTCTGTTCATCCACATGCAGCGGACTTCTTACAGATTTGGTAATCAACGATGACACGGCCAGCCACTTGGGAGGAATAACCAGCATGGTCGGATCCAGGTTCATTTTCAACTCTTCGACCAGCTGAGGATTCATCCAGACTAACTGCGTAGACAAAACGTTTCAAATGCGCGTCATGACTCGTAAGCCATTCCTCAAGATGTTCTTTCATAACTTAACGCCTATGGCAGGTAAACGATTAACGCTTTTGACAATGAATTTAGCAAAATCCTAGAGTATGATCTAAAGAGCGCTCGCTGTCTTATAAATTCCACCCTGGTGTGAAGTTTTCATTTCACAATTACAAACCTCGCGTCGATTCAGAGGCATAATGGTGGGAATAGGACGCATGAGCTCCGGTATGAAGGTTAAATCCGGCTGTGGTTTTTGCCCAGACGACAGCAATTCGGCCGTTTCACGCGCCGCTCGACCACTTTCCTGACGAGATCTACAAAGAAAACCGTGTAAAACCACCGAAAAAATGATAATCTATATCGAAAAGCTGATATTTATACACGTTTACTGAGCCCTCTTACACTAGAGTAGTATTAATTAGCGAATTAGCCAGTAAGACGAGAATACATATCGTGTTGATCAAGTGAAAACCGAGATCCGGACATCGTAAAATTTTCAATCAATCAGAATAAGTCATTCGCTACAATTCTACTGCCTACAGTGTATTTAAGTGTATTTAATATAGAAGTGTATATAACGAGAGGTTTTACTGTAATTCCAATTTGAAGAAAAGAATTTATTTCAGTTTAAACGACACATTAAGCGTCGTATTCTTTGTTAACTTATTACCTCGCCTTACTACTCGTACCTTATCCTTGCGGCTACACGTAAGGGGAAATGCAAAATTTTAATATGATATTACTTATTAATATCACACTGACTCCAAAGCAACGATTCATGTAAAGTTGTAAGAACAATCAATCTGGTAAGGATGTACTGATAAGTTCTAAATAAGCAACCACAATTGTGCGAAAAGCACAAAATAGAACTCTTGAACAAGAACAGTAATTGACCGGTATGCACTATTAGTATCGGTAAGTCGAAAAAGATTTTAAGCCGAAAAAAGCTTCATCAAGTAAACATTAAGTAAAACATACCCGACCACCGTAACGTCAGGATAGTCAACAACACAACTGACTCCGGAGCGTTCCATGACCGGAACACGATCCTGTCGCTCAAGGAACTCTTTGTCAAAATGCGCAGTGTCCAAAGGCTACACAGAACATTATATAATATTTAAATCACGAATACCGGTATCCATAAAACAAGAACAGCAAATTATGTATGCTACTCAGCTAAAAATAGACAGAGTGTTCATACTGTATACCTGTGTGCTAGTCCCATCGATTTTGCAGAAAAATGCCGGCTGCTTAGTAAACATCTGCAATATCAAATCTTAATCATCCTTCAAACCAGATTCCAAAGAACACGCAAAAGTTTGATATCTGATGCTGCTACTTGGGTTTTAAGCTGAAAATACTTTAAAGAAAGAAAAGTAGAGATTCACTAAAAAATATGGAATAAACAAAATGTATTAATAATCGAGGTACAAGGTTAACAGATGACATACTAAATGCATAAAACAACGCTCATGAAATTCGTCCAAACACCCTACCATCGGATTCATCACAACCCAGTAAAACAAAATTTAAAAAAACTTTTATTTCGTAAATCGCCGGTCCAAAATTTAAAAGCCTTAAAGCTGCACAAACCGATAGTTCTATTATTAATGGCGTGATCTAAACGTTGTCTTGTATTTTTTACTTACATCGGCTGGTGGTGTTGTGGTCAGAGCGGCTAGAAATCTGCGACATCCGGGAGGGAATTTAGCCAAACCCATAACAAACCAGTCGGTGGCATCCAGTGAGAATCCCGTGCGGCTCAAATGCTCCGCCACCTCATCATTGGGAATGCTGCCTAATTCGGAATCTTTGGCCAAATCGTGCAGTAACTTTTCCTGCTCTTCCGGATGCTACGAAAATGAAAACAAATTTAAAAACAAGACGATATATAAAAAAATAGAAGTAGAAACCCTCCTAAATATTCGAAAGAACTAAAAATTTTACAAAATGCGAAAGTGGGAAAAAGAAAAGATCTCAAAAGCGTACACGAGTATTTTACGCGGTATTAAATCCACAGACACTTTGGTGTTTGCAACTATGCACAGCAGAATCATAAGTATTCTTGTTTTAGTCATTGTAGATTTTCATATGGGCAACGTGTACTTATGCAGCCTTACCAAGAGTTTATAGAACAATGGAGCAAACGGATTGCAAGCCAGTGGAAATTCTTTGTACATATCGTAGAGCAAAAATACCGCCGTCAACTGCGGAATGGGAGTATCCAGAATTCCACATAAAAGGAACATCTCCTATGTAAAAAAATCCGAACGGTTAAATTGCTAATATACCGTACTGACAGCACGCAATGACTGAAAGATTGAGGACGTGAGCAATCCGAAGTTCCAAACCAGGTGAGCACGAAAGTCCACGAGTACAGAAAAAATACAAACGGCAGCGGAATATCCGAAATCGTACGAAAGTAAAACGTATGGCGAACAGATACTGGGAATTTTTCAAGAAATTATCAGTCGTTACAACAAGAAAGGGACCCTCGAACACAGGAAATCACACAGCATTCTTCACTTATTCTTATTGACTTACGAGAGCTCGTCCGACGCGATAATGGTCTCCTTTGGGGAAAGAAGTGTTGAACTGTTTGGAGATAGTTTCAAACGACCAGCCGTCTGTCAGCGCTTCCGATACCAAGCTGAAAAAATCGCATCCATAAAGTACTTTCACGGCATCCCGAATAAGCTGTAAGATTCCTATTTACTTAAGAACCGTCTCCGCTTCCTGTGGACTAAGGAAAGCATCATAGGCAGTCGATCCTGCAGCAGCCATGGTACCAGAAAGTAAAACCTATCCTCGGGAGCCAACCAAACACTTGGTGTACAAAAGCTGAATACAAGAACGCAAGAGTTTTCACAAAATTCCAGAGAACCGATGTAAATACTGAAGAAGTTAAAGCAAAACTTCCAGTGAGAAAACCTTCAACAAATTCTGACACCGCTTTTGAAATTTCTAAACGGAAAAACTCCGAAAAAGTAAAACTGAAAATGAAAAAATGGGCAATCGTTTCAATTCGTTTGCTACAGTTTTACAGAGTTTACGGCTACCGCCCGTGAAAAGCATTACCTGTGAGGAGTTGGCATCGCAATTCGCATTTCGCAGTCAGTCACTGCCAGACTGTGACTGCCTTTTGTGTTCACTTCCAGTCTGTCACTTATTTTGAAAAATGAAGACGTACGAGGCTTATCTTTTGGCAGTTTCCCTTTATTTATGTGAATCTTGCTATCAAACGGAACGTGAAATCCAATGTAAAGAATGCTTGACTTGCTAAAAAAATTGGTTGTCGTTTTGCCGGCACCGTTAGCCGTTAGCCTGACGCCGCTACGTTAACGCCTTAACCTGACGCCGCTACGTTAACGCCTTAACCTGACGCCGCTACGTTAACGCCTTAATAGTGTTGGGTAGTAAAAGTCTTTGCCGATATACTGTACTTATTTTTACTATCTGCTTTGGAAGTTTACTTATTTTTACTTACTATTCAAAATTTTTCGGGACTTTTACTTACTTTTACTTACTATTTCAATTTTTCCAAGGACGTTTACTTACTAAATTAAAGTAAATTTACTAAATAAATGTAATTTAGGATTGAAAGTGTCGAATGCGTTAGTTTCAAAGCGCTGAAAACTACTGAAAATGGTGTAGAAAAATTTCTTATGCATTAATCAAGCTATACAAGCGCTTACTGAAAAGTAAATACTGCTGCTTTTTAGGGCGGCAGGCTGACAGCCAACTATTGCGCACACTCACTTTACCTGCGAGAGGCGGCGGCTGACACGCCAATTTTACATAAAACGAATTAGTAAATAATTTAGTAAATGATTTTTATTTATTCAACGCTAAACCTTAATATTTACGTACTTTCTACTATTCCGGCAGCACATTTACTTACTTTTACTTACTTTGTTTCCAAAACCTTACTATTTACTAGACTTTTAATATTAGGCGGACTTTTACTAAGTAAATGGCCGTTATTTAATTTTATTTAGTAGCACAACACTACGCCTTAACGGTACAGTAATTAGAAATTATTCTTTTTTCTCTTGGCACAGGGCTTTAAAAACTTTAAACACCGCACATAGAAGCTTGTACGGGAAACCTAATATTACAAGTTAAACAAAGTTGTAAAGTTACGTTTATGGCTGTGCAAACAGCAGAACAATAAATATCGTAGAATACGGGCATTTGAGCATCCATCACCCAGACAGCTTACCATTTTGTCTACAAAATTGACTGAATCGACGTGCTATGCGCGGCACTCGTATGGAGAGTTCAGAGTGGATATGTGCGTAGTCTGCGCTGTGGATTGTACGCGGAACAGGTACTCTGATAACACAAGCTGCATTTCATAACTAGATTCTGCAATAAAGCTCTTGTAGTTTATTCCCAGTTACACCAAAACGATCCGACCTGATTGGCAGCCGGGCAGTGGAGTGAACGCAGGGGCGTGGCCGTCGGCAGCGCGAATATTTCAGACGGCATGCGTTTGGTCGGTGAATTTCTCGATACTCGACATTTGCAGTAGTTCGCGTTCGGTGCGAAGTAAAGCGTTGTGCTGCGTGTGGAAAAACAGGCAGGCAATGCCCGGATTAGTTGCAATAGAGTGTGTTGCGCAGGCCTTTCGTATGGCAACCAGATCGCCTGATCCCGATCGGAAACTGGGTAAGTCAATGTCTTTTTCTAAACAAAAAGACATTAAGACAGCTAATAACACGCAGATTGATCTGTGTTTGTTATTATGGACATGGGCGGTGCCATTAACGATCTGCGCGATCGTCTCGAAGCATCACTTGAGTCCCCGACCAAGATCCGCGATATGACCATCTTCACGTGCTGTGTTGACGAACTGGAGCGTTTATCATCACCCATGCAGTTAACCAAGAAGGACCTCCTGGAATCCCGCATCGGGAAGACCATTAATGATCTCCGCCGCGAATTGCCCAGTAAGGAGGGCAAATTGGCCAAACGGCTCAAAGCGCTCGTCCGTATCTGGTCCACCCGGCTGATCGAATCCGAAGAGCCGACGTCCACACCTCCGACGTTAATCGCCGCTCCGGAGAACGGCACCACGGTTCCTAGTTCCCCCGTTATCCCCAACGGCGTGCTGACGACGGCCGCCACCACCCGGACGGCTCCCGTCAAGCCCCCCGAGGCGGACGCCGTGTCGCCCAAGGTGGGTCGGGCCAAGAGCCAGCTGACGATCACGCTGAAGCGGTCCCGCGCCGCGGCGGAGGAGCCCCCGGCGGTCGTTAAGAAGCCGCGCGTCGATAGCCGCCCCAACACGCCCGACTCCCCGGGGAATCCGCTGACGCCGGACGCGGCGGGGATACCGTCGCGGATCCTACACCGTCCCAAAGTGAAGACGCACGACCAGATCCTCAAAGACCTGCAGGCCAAGAATCCCGACCTGCTGCCGGCGGAGAAGCCCGTTGACAAGGTCCCCTGTGATGTAACGCTCAAATCGTCTGTGATTGCCGCCAAAGAGGAGGATATGGAGGAGCCCGCCGGACCGTCCGGACCCCGCGTCGATCCCGTGGACGCGGAGCTGGCGGATATTCTGAAGAATCTACCGCCGTTGAGTGCCGCCGATGGGCCCCTCTCCTGGGATGTCGATGAGGCGTCCACGTCGGCGACGACGACGTCCAGCGGGGAGGTGGCCCGGGGCACGCGAGACGCCGACGGACACCTGCACAATTACACGGAGGCCTTTGTTGATCGGATGCAGAGCGGTGAGAAAGTGGTGGTCTTACCGTATGTCTATTTTCCATTCCCGCGACCGTGATCCAGAAAAAGCTGTACAGTTGTCCATTTTGTCAGATTTGACAGTCTTGATAGTTCGTCTCTTCAGTTTTATCAAGATTAATTGATCTGTTTATTTTTGTTACGTATCGTTGGTTGGCACCGTGGGCAACCGCTTTCACACACACACGCAATTGGGTTGTGAACCTCTTTCCCTGTTTGCTAAATTAGCAACAACAGAGCGTTTTGTTTCTCATGGTAGGATTTTTTTGGACGAAAGTTGTGTTATTTGGCAAAGTATTTTTCTAGAATAGTTGGAATGGTGTTCGAAATGTAATTATTAAAGGAAGTTTGTTGCTAACTTGGTAATTTTCTGCCTAACAACGGATTATCGATCTTTTCGGGCGTTCATTGTAATCCTAAATCCACACAAAAATATTTCCATCAGAGAAGGAGAAAAAATAAAGATTACTTAGACGACACATTCCGCCACCAGGGAATGGATACATCATCAAAAAGTAACAACAATAACAAAGGATTAAATTACTCGAATTTAACAGAATTTATTCCTGTATTAATCTTGCCACCACGGTATGACCCGCGCTTTTTCTTGGTTTTCTCATGGCGGAAATTCTTCCCTTTCACGGTGCGAAAGTCCTGCGCCGCCTTATCCGCCCAATCTGCATCGCCCATTCCATCCCTGAACGCCCGATAAGAATTATCTAATAAACGTGGATCCGCCGCGGTAGAATGCAGTTCCTCCACGGTAGCTTCTTTCACACGACGAAACGGCGACGAGCGACGCTTTTTGGCGTTGGGCCCATTCTCCGTCGCCTCGTCGGCATCCATTCCGTTTACGTCTTCATTTTCTTCCCCATCGCCGACGGCTTCACCTTTAGAATTAAATAATGCGTACACTAGTAAATCAAGAACCAATAAATACGCAAATAAAAGTTTAAAGAAAAAACAAGGCACCAGACGAATTTCGGTTATCGATGCAAGCAATTACATCATATAAATTTATAAACTAATATTTTCTATCATGACCGGCTTATTGATGGATGATTTCGTAAATTCGATTAAGGTATGTATCAAGGCAAACAACGAAGAAACCAGCAAAGATCAATGTAATGCAGACAGATAATTCGGTAATTAATAAAGTAAATATCACCATCCTAATTTTAGTGAAGCAGTTTATGTACGTACTTACAGCCGATCCGGCTTCAATCTTTTTTCCCGCCGGCGTCCCATTGCTTTTGCTGAACACCGATGGCCCGGTATTATCATCCGAATCGTCCTCACTGCTGGACTCGGCTTTTCGCTTAACATTGTTCTGCGCTGGTTTCGTTGCAGAATTCACCGCCACATTCTTTCCTGCCGCTCCAGCTGCGGGCGTTGCCGGTTTTTTCGGCTGCAACCAAAGTCATCCAATAAAATACGCACTGAAGCACTGAATTTCTATACCGCGGCCTTACCAGTTCATCTTCCGAATCAGAATCGCTGGATGATTCCGGCATCAGTTTCTTGCCCGGAGTCGGTTTCGCTGGTGGTGCCGCAGCCGGTTTCGCCAGCGGTGTCGCTGCAGGTTTTACCGGTACTGCCTTTTTTGGCTGCAACCAAACACAGTCATCAATAATTCACACCTCATCACAGCACTTCATATGATTATTACTTACCAACTCGTCCTCAGAATCATCGTCGCTAGACGATTCCGGTACGGGTGCCTTTCCCGGAGTGGTTTTCGCCGCAACAGGTGGAACGGCCGTTTTGGGCTTGGCAGGCAGCGCATTGGCTGCTGGCTTAGCAGGAACTGGTGTCTTTTTCTTCTTATCATCTTCCGACGAGCTCTCCTCACTGCTGCTCTCGGGTTTTTTGGCAACCGGTTTCACTGCAGATGCCGGTTTAGCCGCTGGGGATGCCGCTGCTGGCTTAGCGGTAACGGCTGTCTTCTTCTTGTCATCCTCCGATGAACTCTCCTCACTGCTACTTTCGGGTTTCTTCGCGGGTGTTTTTACGGGAGATGCCGCTTTAGCCGCTGGGGCTGGCGTTGCAATCTTGGCCGGTGAATTCGCTTTCGGTGCTGCTGGCTTCGGTTTGGCGTCCTCATCCGAATCATCCTCATCGGATGAATCCGATTCCGCCTTCCGTTTCGCATTGTTCAGTGCGGGTTTTGCTAGTGGAGTGACCACGGGTGTCTTTGCTGGAACAGGCGCTGCAGGTTTCTTTGGCTAAAAATCGCAACAAGATTAAAAAGACGCATTCAACTGCCTATCCATACCCGCCTTACCAGTTCATCTTCAGACTCTTCGGAACTCGAAGATTCGGGCTGTTGTTTCTTTCCAGGCGTCGGTTTTGCCGGTACAGGAGCAGCTGCGACCGGTTTAGCCGGTTGCGCCGGCAAAGCTTTCACGGGCGCTGGCTTTTTCGGCTTCTCATCTTCTGATGAACTGTCTTCACTGGAACTCTCCGCCTTCTTAGCTGGTTGTTTGGCGGGAGGCACAACGCTGGCTTTGGCCGCAACCGGTGCAGGTTTTGCGGGAACCTTCTTTGTGGCCGGTGTCTCGTCGTCGGAATCTTCGTCTGACGAAGATTCAAGCTTTGGTTTCGCAGCTACGGGCGTTGTTTTAGCAGGTGCAGGAGGAGCGGGTTTATTGGCAAAGCCGCCTGGTGAGACCTTCTTCACAGGCTACAAAATAAGGAAAAGATTTGTCAGCAAACAAAAGTAAAAGCGAATCATTTAAAACCGACTAGCCGTGTTCAGCAAGGGATGCATGCCAAAGCTCTGAATAAATAAAAATACGCATAATAAAATCGTTGAACCGAAGCCTGAACAATATGAAAAAAACGGTTTAGCATAAGTTATGGTGTTTAGTCAGAAACGGGTTCGGGTAAGTATAAAATCAACAAAACGGGCAAAACCTCAGAAAAAGCTTGATAAACTTCTGAAAAAAAATTATAACAGAAAATACTCATGCAGACACAGTCGTATAGTCTCGTACTGAACAAGTTTTCATTGTTCGCTGTATGCTGCTTTTTCGTTTTCACCAAATTACTAAAGATCTTATCAGGTCCTTCGCCGAACTTTTACAGCAAAAGAAATTATAAAAAAATACTCTAATCTTGCCACACATCTAAATTTGTTTCTATTTTTTCAGTTTAATATTACTCATTTTTCCATCTAATCTGGCATTTATTTTCCATCTCTGTTGAGTATTGACTATTCAATTTTCTGCTTACCAGCTCATCGTCAGAATCTTCATCCGAACTCGACTCAGCAACCTTCTTCGGCGGACTGGGTTTCGCCGCTGGTGTAGGAGTAGGTGCAGCCTTCACTGGTGCCTTCGCAGGGATCGCCGTTTTAGGCTTTGGATCCTCATCGGAGCTGTCTTCCGACGAGCTCTCCGCTTTCTTCGCCGGGCTGGGTTTCACTGGAGCCGTCGCTGCAGTATTCGGCTTGATCGCCGAAACGGGTTTTACGGTCGCATTAGCAGCCGGGGTTTTCTTTGGTTTTTCGTCTTCCGAGCTGTCCTCGTCAGAAGATTCCGCTTTCTTGGCCGGTAGATGATTCGCAGCGTTCTGAGTAAGCTGGTTCTTGACTGCAAACTGTAAGTTGATCTTTTGGCGAGCCATGTCACCAGATGATGTCAGCTGACCGAGATATGTATAACGGACGGGAAGCTTCGCTACGGCTGCCATCATGCCAGGGGTTAAACGGTCAAAGTGGTCGGCTGCCATCAAGAGGACGTATGCGTCGGCGAACCCGGCGCAAGCCCGCTGAAATACAGCTCGGGTTTCGGCTGGAACGGCCTTGTCGCTGTCGGGAAACTTGAAACGACCGGGATCATAGCACCCCAAGTCACTCATTTTTACGGCTTACAAGTCTAAATGCAGCCCCAGGAAGAGAAATCCAATTTAAAGCAACTAAATTTACTACTCGCTAAAAAACAGCAGCTGGCACGAGTAGCTACAAAGCGCTGAAAATTAGAACAAAACTCAAACTGTTGCGAAATGACACGACTGGAGAAATGTGAAAACCGGACGCACGCACGAAAGCGGCTCAAAAAATTATACAGGGACCATGGTATTACAGGCGGCGTTGTGGCCCATGAAAAAGTGCTACTTAAAAAAGGCTGCACTACCAAATATCCTGTGTCATCATTTTTATGCGCACCATAAAGCTTATAGAGTTGCTCAAGTTGAGATCAGAATTTTCATTTTCCCGTTGTTCCTAGTTTTGATTTTGTTTAAACTTTAAAAATCATAAACTATTACGTCGTCAGTACTAATTTTAAATGTCGAGTGTACCATTTTAAAATGTTATAAAGTGAAATCTTATGACTGTGTTGATACTTTGCTCCGTGATATGCGCTGTGTTTAAGAGGAATGTCGAGTAAAGCAGGTGGACGAAAACGGAAGCGGGATTCATCCATCGGTTCCAGGGCTGGTAATCTTCCAGCAACAGGTGCAGGTGTCAGTGCCCCCACCCCTGATTCGGTACCATCGACGTCTACCGCGGATACCATGGATGTTCAGGACCAGGCTACTCCCGCAAGTGGTAAGTGAACTTTCAACTTGGAGTTCCTTTAAAAAGCTGAAAGCCTGCTGTCCGTTTCGTCTGTTTTCCACGGGTAATGTTTTACGGGCTGCTGCATTTGTAGATCTCAATGTTATTGCGTTTGCTGAGAAGCGTTCCAGGGAGATTCGCACCCTTCTGGATGCTTTATCTACAGCTCCTGTTGGCAAGCAAATTTTCCAGCAGCTACCACGCCATATGCGCCGACGCGCTATGAGTTACAATATAAAAAGACTGCCGAAACGGTTGCGAGGGTTGGCAGCAAAGCAAGTACGTACAAAATACAAAATTTATTGGTATTAGTTGTAATGGTTAATTAGCGTTACGCCGCTAAGTGGGATAAATTAATAAAATTACAAAGTCATAAAAGGATTACTAAATTTTCTGCTTAGCAGTAAGCAGGTTCGTTTTTCAGGCAGTTTTTCCTTGTTTATGATGTATTGCCGCTGCTTGGTTTGCTGTTCAATTTCAGTCGCTTTTTTAATAAATTTTCAGTCGACTGTTTTTAAATTTGGATGAAGGATTTTATTATTTTGCTTGCTGTTAGTTATGAGGAATTTGTATTGCGTTTACTATGAAAGTCTTTTCAAATTCACAGACTAGCCAGGCTAAGATTCCAAAACGGCACCGCAAAAAGTACCGAAAACGCCCGGGAAACAAGAAGATTGCCTATGCGAAGCGTCAAACCGTGAATCAGTGGCTGGAAACGCACGTATGGCACGCGAAGCGCTTCCACATGCTGACGAAATGGGGCTACAAAGTGGCTGATTATCCGAACGATAAGGGCTTTCGAGCGGCATTTCGCGCCTCAGCGGAGGAGTGTCTGATGACCGATATGTCTTATCTGGTGTGCATGGAGCTGGAAGGGCCGGAAGCGGTACTGCTTGAGGGCATCCAGCAGTTGACCGCATCTGATATCGGTACAAATCTTTAATTTGAATTGCTGTTATTGCCGCCGCTGTCCAAATAATCGGTTTTTGTGAAAATGGATTTAACCACTGGATCATTTATTTTGAAAAAAATTAAAGATTTGTTTTACAAGTACTGCATTAAGTAATAGAGAAATTTTATCGCTGATTTAGTTTTCTAGCGTACAGAGCAGTGATGTGGATACGCGATTTTGAGTACATTGCGCTTTTTTTGCAGGTCGAACTTTCGCTTTCAAAGATTATCGCGATGGCCATTTGGAGGGCACATGTATCCTCTACGAACCGCAAAAATATCCTTTTAACCCCATCGGCCCGGTGAAATTTATCTGGCAAGCAGCGTTAAACGACTCGGTTAGTCGGAAAATTAACCTGTGGCTGCATCCATGTATAACGGATCAGCTTCGTGAAATTCTGGTCAAAATTTTCCAAATGGAACTCGTATCGCCTGGACCGCCCGTAGCTTCTGATGTGGCAATGGACGAGGCCGAAAAGCTTGAAATACCTGCATATGTTTCAGCTGACTGTTTGGAGTTTAGTGGTGATACCGGTATTATTCTCCGGATACTGAAGAAGCAGTTCGTGCGATTGCGACTCACTGGGCCGAAAAGCACTCTCGTCTTGAAAAATGTTTTGCTGAATGTGGATTTTGATGCGGAGATTGCGGAAGGATCGTGGAAGCATGCTTTCGGGGATCCGGTGATCAGAGAAACGGCATTATCACAAGCGAGTGTTTGGAAGGAAATGAGTGCCACACCAAACGAATCTGCCGTTCGTAATGCAAGTGTCCTTGGTTTGATTGTTCGGGATCCGCGGTTAGCGTTGCCCGCTAGTAAAGTATCGTTGTCTCGGATATCCGGTAAATGTGAAAAGTGAAATGACTTGCTCAAGATGAAAATTTTATTGTGATCTTTTTAGCAACCGCTGATGATGCCGAATGTTCGCGTTACCCAGATAGAAGCAAGAAATTATCGTTTTCTTTGCTGTGGAACGGTGAGGTTCGGGAACGAGTGCGGACGGAAAGAGTCACTGATCAGGAGATGAATCGTCGCCGTTCAGCACTTCCGGTACCGGGTACGTTGAGTAGAGTTAATCGACGTCGCTTCCTGTTCTTTCCGTACTTCCCAAGAAGTCTGAACTGGTGGCCTGACTGTTATGCAGTTCGGGAGCGGGTTCGACTCCCGCGCAGACTATATAGTTCAAAATTCTATGGCGATAATTTTTATCAGTTTTTTATTGGGATGTAAACTGCCGTCTTCTTATTATGTTCAAGGCATGGATCTGCAGATGGGCGTTGAAGAGTCTTGGATACCGGTTGTTTTAATCCGGAATAGTGGGTATAATCGGACGTCACGATTGTCTCGATTAGGTAAATCATAAATGAATCATTGTTTTTGTAGCAGAAATGTTTTACAAAAATTTTGCTTGGTATAGAATACGGCGCGGGATGGGATATTATTATGCCATCAGGATGGGGAATGTCCTTCTGGATTCCGTTGGTTTACAATGGCGCCCGCGTTTGCGGACAGCGTGATCTCCGAACTGTTTCACTGCATGAGCTGTCGCTTCAGCTTCCGTTTGATTTTCCAGACTCGAAAGCTGGTAAAATGTTAAATAATGTCATGCGGAAAATTTTGTGTTTTTGCTTAAATCATGCGGGTTGTTTTTCATATTGCGTTTTACAGGTATCGCTGAAAAGTTGGATAGCCGAAAACAGCTTGAAGCAAAGCATCAGCGATATCCTCCGAACAAGCGACCCAACTTCCTGAAACTGGGTGTGGCCTCACCCTTTTTATCACCGTGGAATGTTCTATTTAATAACTGGATACGGTTTTCGTCTGAAATTTCTTTATTCAAATCCGTTTTTGAGTTAGAAGCGGAAGCAATCGGGAAAGAAGACAATGAACCGGGCTTTCATATTATTCGGAATTTACGCCTTTTGGCGATTTTAAAAGGTTTTCTCGGAGAAGGAAAGCAATTGGAGGAAGTGATAAATGGAAATTTGGAGCTGTTTTCGAAACATCGTCAAGTAAGTGCGCATGTCTCTCAATACTACTCTGTAGTAAACGTTCCCGCGTTTTGCTGCACACGACGATGTTACTTGCATCGTTAGAAAATTTACAGTATCAAGATGTTGCGATTGTAGTAATTACTTAGAATTGAAAATAATTGCTTTTCTAAATTTACAGGGTTTAGTTCCGGTTGTGCTCAATTTGTCTTCCGGTGGAGCTGCGACCGAATTCGCTTTGATCTGTGCTCCCACGAAAGAAGATCTGGAGTGCAGGAAAGCCACGAGCGATTTCGGTGGCCCGGTTGAGCCGAAACATCCCGATCCGTTTCGCAAGTCTAAAGCCAGAGAACGCCGTAAATTACAAATGGAGAAATTGTTGGGTGATGCGGATAACGTGCTGGATCAGTGCAGTCGGAAGACAATTGGTTATGTGATTAAAGGGGGATTTTCTTTTATTTGCGGGCATAATATTGCCGTGGGGTTTTGCTCATTAATTGGGTTTTTGTGGATGGTGCGGGATATTTGGATGGGGCAGTCGGAAAGGAAAGTGCTCGTGCGATCTGCGCATTCTTTTCAGTACCGCTTTGCCGATGTTGAAATGGATATTTTGGATGTAAAATTTTAATTACTGTACATATACCGTGTTTTGCCGACGCGATTTCACGACGGTGTTATAAAATTGTTTTTATGGAAATACAGAATTTACGGTGAGTGTCGGTGTAGATGTTCCGGCGTTTTATCACAATCGTTATCTGCGTAACTTCGACTACACAAAATTTCGAAGCAACGATATCAGATAAAGCTGCAAAGTCCGCAAAATTAAAGCTGTAATGTTGTTCTAATTTTTATTTTTCCCTTTTCGTAGTTGACATATAAACACTTATCCGGAACGACACAATAAAAAAATTAAAACAAATTTAACACAGTTTTAGACAGTTATCTCGAGGAAGCCGCAATAATGTTTCGTTTAAAAGGATCCAAACTGTTGATAAAATTCAGACCAACGCTGCGCAGAGTCACTATCGGGTTCCAGCGTGTTCCATACAGCCGATGCAGCAGATCCACCGTCGCCATGACGGGAACAACACGGCGCTGCGCATCCGTTTCGTACTTGAGCAGGTGCGCTATGGAATTCACTTCGTATCCGCACTGGACGGCTTCACGCAGACGCTTCCGCAAATCCATCACATCGCCAAACCCCAAATTCACGCCCAAACCCGCTAGCGGATGAATGCGATGGGCAGCATCACTGAAAAAGCACATGAATCGTCCGAAACTTACGAGCAAATTGCTTAGCTTGCTTGTCACACACACTGCAGTAATACAAAAGTCAGAAAAAAGTCACAAGCGAAGACTTCCGACGAAAATACATACCCGATAAGAACCGTACAAGGAAGAACATATTTTGTCGCATGTGCCAAACTCAAGGGAAACACCGCGCGGCTATTTTCATCCAGTCCCGTCAAGGTAGGTGGCAACTGTTGAACGCTCCGGGAAACTGAAAAAATTTAAAAATTTTAAAAAAACGATCTAAGCACGTTTTGTTCTTTTCTAAAGATAAAAAGCAATAAATTTCAAAATAATCGTCGAACGAAAGCCCACAGGGCATGGCATTCCAATACAGATAATGGTACTTAGTATTGAAACCTGATGAAAAAGAATAAATTTGATGCAGGTGAAATGTACGAATTTCAAATTTAAATTTATCTGTACTAATTTACCTATGCCGCACTTCTGTAATACGCGAGAAAGTGTATCAAGGGTCACATTGACCGATCCCATTTTGTCCTGCTCATCCCACTACAATCAACACACAACAATATGTCTAATTTGTGTCTTATAAGTCTGCTTACAATACCGGAGTACAGATATCTACAAGAAACAGCCTCGGCTTCGCCTCCGCGTTTCTCAGTGGATAAATATTTCAAACAACATCAAACTCAACTAAACACCTACCAAAGCACGGTTTAATGCATCCAAGAAGCTTTCCGCGTCCATTTTTAACAGCTGCATCGCATTTTCCTCACTTGTTGACCACACAAGCGAACTCCTTTTCTCGTCTAACTGTCAAATACGATCATAGAAGTCAGCGCATTCATTGTCAGAACATAATTACGAACTCAACTGAATACAGGAAACGATGTTTTACTCGCAGAACAGAATACTGTGCATTCGCTTGGCAGCAAGCGCACAACAAACAGGCAATACTACAGCTTATGCAGGACAGTGCATCGACATACCGGTAAAAGCGCAACAGGTCCGGATGAAGTAAAACGCTGCCACGCGGTGCTGTTGTCTTGAGGCTAGAAGAATAATCAAACGATCAGAAACACCTCCCCAATAAAAGATCTCAAAACATTCAGAAATGCACTGAATACAAGTCGCATACTTCGGACAAATGGACTGTGGCAACCAACCCTCGCTGTCGATAGCTCCAGCTGACATTCTGAATTCCCATAGCTTGCCTGACTTCCGACTGCGGTCCATCTGCACCAATCTGGAATGCACAAAATCTAGTGAATCTATTTCCTCTGGTGCATGCTATTTGGAATTTTTCCAGTGAGTTTTTCTGAATCAATAGACACGAAAGTGCAGACAAAACATCAGCAATGCAGGCACTTTGACAAAAATTTAACAGAATTAATTGACAATATTACCAGCAGACTCGTTTCCACTTGAGATCCATCGGACAAGGTCACTGTGGCAGCTTCATAACCACCCGTATCCGGCGTTTGACTGTCCTTGGTACTGTGACTGCTTTCGCCATGGACCAGTTTGCTGCGCCGCGATGGTAAATCATAAGACGTCGCTTTAACGTTATGCAAAACCTGCACGCGATCCAACTGACGTAGTCGCGTCCATAAAGCAGTGCTCAATACGGGCTCTTCGACAATGTACGAGATGTCGTCGAGATTGGCCGGTTCAAAAGAAATCGCCGCGTCCGAAGAAGATTCCCAGACCTAATTAATGGAAAACATGGCAAGCAATTTTAAAAAGCGCAAAATACAACGACGGACACAGTGCAGTGACGATTACTATAAACTTACTTCAATAATCTCAATAACGATTTCCATACAAACTGATACTCAATTCCAAAATTAATGTGAAGAAAATTCAACACTGTACTTATTTTAATTCAACATTTTTTCCCCGTAGAATCACAACCCGAATATTAAGGTCTGGCCGGATGCAGAGTGCAGACCGCATATTACTCGTAATTAAATTTTTTGTGAATTCTTATTTCGGAATAACAAAATCAAAACTAAAAGAACACGAATGTAATTTTACTGCCTAATTTTTACCTGCAATTTGCGGACAGGTTTGACTCTGAGCTTCGCTATGGTATCCCACAGTGACAATTCTGAAAGCGACAAAACAATCATAAAATGATGTATTAATTCGGTAGGTCAGAAACAGCGCTCCGATTACCTTCAAAGAATTTTCTGGATCCTGGAGTGATGGAAAACACACGATTGCTGAACCGCTCCGGAGCCGTGTTCCATACTGTCGGCTCCCTAGGTTCAATCACCAACACGCTGAGCTTTTGCAAAATGGGATCCGCAGCTTGAAAGAGGCGCCAAGAGCGTTAAACACACGGAACGTTACTAACCAGAATGTTAACCCTGGCAGATAAACTGCCTACCTAGTGCGCAGGCGGCAGCGGTTCCCACTAACCCACCACCAGATATCACCACATCGTAATACTTTTTCACGGGAGATGCTGGGATGCTGTAGCAGCGGCGAATCTGTCTGCAAAGGTTTTGATTGGGAGCAGCTTCATTTCATGTCATTATCAGCGGGTAAGTATCAGATACAAATTCATAATTCGCTAGTTAATCAGCTCAATAAGTAGGTACGATGTAGGATATTATATTCCTTATTAAGCAGTGAAACCTAGAAAAAATAACATTACAGTATAACAACAGTGTTACAACACCGTGGAGTTTTCTACCAAAACCAAAATAGTGTGGCGTACGGGTGCGAGGCAGACAAGTCGCGCTCATTATCCCACGAAGAGTGAAATGTAAGTACGGTCAGACGGGTCAGTTTCCTTTTCTTCAGTCCTCAAGGTCAGTATCACGACCAGATGTCTCGCATCCGGTATTTACCAGTCAGGCAGTCACCCACCGACATTTAAAAAAGTAAAGTCTACGTTTTATAAAATTTCTGTTTTCTTGAAAAGTTTAAGGCTTAGGCACGGCAACCGCAAATCTACTATTCTAGGAGCTGTTTGTCCCTAACGTTGCTCAACTCGCCACGCCTTAACTTTCGTTAGTTTCGTACTGAAATTCGCACTTGTGACTTTCGTCAGTCAGCAGCTTTCGTCAGTTTTTCTGTCTCGCATGACGTCGCATCCCTTTTCGTTTTTTCTGCGGGAATAACTTTTGATTCTCACATCAGTTATTTTCGTATTGTGGTAGAAACTGCTCTAGTAAAATTTGATTGATTGATTTAGCATTTTCCTCAGCTGTTAGGCCTTCATGGTCGATTATTTTTTAATGATCGTGAATTGTTACAAATTGTAGCATACTTCTCGCAACCATGGAGGTTCATGTTTTGGCAATCACTTGTATAGTTTGTCACTTTTCGATATACTCCGACTCGTTTTGACATTTAGCCGTTCGTTTATCGTATCCCGTTTTGGTTGTCGTACATCTCGTTCCGGATTATTTACACTGAGTGCGATACACACCCTGTGCCACACGATCCGTGATCCAGTTCCACCATGTTCCGCTCCTCGTCTATCCTGTACGCCATGTCCGCCACCGTCCGCGCCGTCAAGCGCTCCAAAGGCTTCCCGATGCGTGCAGCCCTGACCATTGCCCCCGCTGCGGTCGAGCGCGTCCGCCAGCTGCTCAAAGAACGACCCGACGCTGTGGCGCTGAAGATCAGCGTGAAGCAGCGCGGCTGTAATGGCCTCTCGTACACACTGGACTACGCCACCGAGAAGGGGAAAATGGATGAGGAGGTGGTGGAGGACGATGTCCGGATCTTCATCGATAAGAAGGCCCAGCTGACATTGCTGGGCACGGAAATGGACTATGTGCAGTCTAAGCTCAGCGCTGAGTTTGTCTTCAATAATCCCAATATTAAGGGTACGTGTGGTTGTGGGGAGAGTTTTAACGTATAATCAGTAATAATCTGTTGCTGCACTGTTGTGGTTTGTTGGACAAGTATTTTGATGCACTCATTTTAACTACTTCTACGTATTTATTGCGATTGTGTTACGGTTTTTGTTTTGGTTGCGATTACAACTGTAGTGAAATCTCTGTGATGGAAAATAACAACACAAAATAATATGAAAATACTGGAATAAAAAGGGTGCTTGTCGCCATTGTTTCATTACGAGCACGGAGTATGTACTGTATTGTTTCATACTCGTATACTTTTTTAGTAACCGACGTTGGGGAAACGTCAAATGTTAGTGAATTAGTTCATATTTGTGTAAAATTTCTTCATTCACTGAATGTGAACGAGTTTTCCTCTTGTTTGTTTTCTCTTGTTCATTTTCATACGCGCCAACAACTTTCGTGACTTCGATGTTGGCGAATCTTTCAGGCAGTGACAGCATCAAGGTTAATGCTCAAGAATTTTATTAATCGATTGATTGTGCAAAACTGCGATTACAACATCAGAAAACGAAACAGTTGATTACAGGCTAATCAATAAAATTCAGCATTTGACCTTTCCACACGGTAATCGCTACCGACATCGTGAAAAAGTAACATCATTAAAAGCACTGGAATAATCAATTCATAGAATCAGTATCCGCGTGAAAAATGAGATAAACAATTGAGAAAAACCACACACGCTATGATCTATTCTTTGGCCGCCTGTTTGGTGGCGTCAATCTTCCCTTCATGTTTAATGGGAATCTCCTTCGCCCCTTCCAAAGCGGTCTGACCCTCTTCTGGTTTGGCCTCAATAGCCGGCGGCGTGTAGGGCGCTTCCAGGGTGACGAGGCCGTCGTCGAATTTGCACGACAATTCCTCGGCTTTGACACCCTCCGGCAAGGTCAACCGTCGACTGTACTCCTGGTAGATGGAGTGATATTCGCCCTTCTCCTCCTGTCGTGCACGGATCTCCAGTTCATTACCGCTGGTCTTCACTTCAATGTCTTCCGGTTTGATGCCGGTGGCGTCGAACTGCACTCGCACTTTCTTCTTTCCATCTTCCTCCACCAGGCGGAACATGGAGCTACGTTGCTGCGACTGCACGCCGTTCGGGAAGAATTCGCTGAAGGAGCGCGCTATATCGCTCTGCATACGATCCATCTACAGAAATGAAAAAATTACATTTAGTAAACATAGCATCAAATAGCAAACAATTTCTTTTAATAGCGCACTAAATTATTTAATCATATATGTGTATTGTATAAACACTTGCAAATATTAATGATGCTACTTAGCTACTAACTTCACCGTATCTATAATTTAAACTACTTACATAACCTTTGATGATAAAAAATTCTCAAAACAAAACAAGTTATTAATAATAGCGCGGTGCGCCACAATAACGCAAAAATGATTCAGCAAATTCTCTACTTTTAGGGCTGATGCAATGTCCAATAAACCGCAATCATCTACCTAGTTTTGTATTTCCCATTGTTTCTGAATACTTTGGTCTTTGAGAAGAATATTTTGATACCAAAAATTTACTCTGATTATGTAGGTATTACTTTGACTTACCATGTTTTCCACCTGACGGAATTCGCGATCCAGAGATCCGAAACTGGGCGACATCCATCCGTAGCCAAACGGGGTGCGATTAACCAAACGCAACTCCGGAAACTCATTCCGCAAGAATCGCGGCAACACTCGTACTAATGCGCGGGACATGTTGAATGCTTCGGCGGATTGGAGACGCTTGATATGGTCAGAAAAATCCGAAACTTGTTCAAATGCGCGAAAATTCTACTGTTCAGGTTCAACACCGTCGTTGAAGAACGCTAGAAATGTCGGCACATGAATAACCACAGGCTCAGAACCGCAGCGGCTTATATACCAAAACAACCAGTTAGTGCGCAAACCGAACATAGGATAAGCACCGCCTTCAAAACCGCTTCACGAATCAAAATGAGTTTTGTAATTATTCCCACGAATTGTCGGACTCGCAACGCTTAGACAGCCAATCATGACTGCCTTATGCAACCGTGCGAGAAATTTCAGGAAACATCGCTAACCATCACTTCCGTTCGGGCAGATTCTGGAAGAAATCGCCTCCACTGCATCGTTATCGGTTATATTACAAAATATTCAGGATACTTCTTTTGACCACTGCCGTCGACGGAGTCGCATAAAAATAGCCTGAATAGACGTTCTGGAGCACGGAATTTCAACTTTAACAACAATTCTCGTTTCTTCTCGACTGTAGGAGTTGCTCTACCTTTCTGTTGAGGCAGCTACATGAACGGAAACAGCTGATCCGAATAGACCGTAGTACGGTCGACGTTAGGTGTAGTACGGCACCCGTATGAAATGTAAAACGTCTAGCGCCACATCGGCCCGCATGTCACAAGCGCACGGACATGGGCCAGTAAACTTAAAGATATTGGAAACACAACGCCAGCAACGGCTGAGTTTTTCGCGATCGCTACGTATAATTAGTGTATAGCGGATAGCTGGACATCCTTATAGCATCCCAAGTGTCAGCTGCAGCTTACAGGAGTTTCGCCAAAATCCGGTGACTTGGAAAACCATGGTGCCTGAGATATCTAAGAAGATCAAGTGTGACATATGTGGTAAAACGATTGTTCAGAAACTCGAACGGCATAAAAGGAGCGGTGCCTGCCACAGCAAGAATCCCGATTATCTTTGTTCGTATGCACAATGTGAAAGATCGCGAAAGCCCTTCACTAGGCCATCTGATGCAAAACGGCATCGTGAGACCTGTAAGTGCTACCTTAACCGTGTGACTGTTTGTGGGCAGATTTAGTTCCAGAATCGAAACCACGAGTATATATTGGCAAAAACCTCATTTACGGGTGATTATCGTTCAAGTGTAGCAGTCAGGCCTAAAGACCTTCCGTTTCCGCTGTTTTAGGTAAATTTAGACCGTCAAACACCTCGTCAGGGGAAGGAACTACCGAACCGCAACCTCGATGCGGATCCAGCCGCGATCGCAGCAGCGCTGTTGCTTTGGAACAACCGAGTGCGTCCGGTTCTGACAACTCCGATGGTGATTCCATTGCATTACGGTCGGATCAGGACGGCTGCAAGGATGATTTAACTAGTGGTAGAGGTAAGAAGATTTTTCTGATTATTATGAAGTTCATCCTTGCATCATTCTGCGCAGAAGCAGTCAGTGCAAGAGCAGCGGTAGTAACGAAGGGGCTTCGGTGATTCCGGTTGATTAAGTGATAAATGATACCAGATTTAGATGATCCTGACCGTTTATTTTCAGAAAGCGTGCAAGCAGGAAACGCAGCCGGCAAAAGCAGTGTATCTGTAGGCATCGAATCGCCTTCGCTTCGCGCCATTGACCCGCGCGAGTCTGATATGAAACATGGTAAGTGTTGTTTGCTTTCAATTGTTGCAAAAACTTCAAAATTGATATTGTTCTCTTTTCATGTGTTTTCTGTAAAAATGGACACCGCATGGACATGTCATTTCTAAAAAACCTTGTTATATGATTTACCAATGGATCATTTTTTTTTTACGGGTTTCAGCAAACGAAGTCTCGACGAAAATGGGTGTAATCTCACGAAAAGTAGTATTTCCGCCGCGGCGACTTTTCCCTCCTTTCAAGAAAAGTAAGGAATGCGTTCGAAAACTGGAGTTATCTCCACTGAACAAATCTCTGGAGATGCGGATTCAGTTACATGATTCAGTTACATGTGCTAAGGATTTTTGCTTAACATGCTGCAGTGTAAATTATGTAAAACGACGTCGCACAAGCGGACCCTAATCTTCTAATACTAATTAAGGCCTAATTAAAATACTATTGTAATTAAGGTGCTGATTTAGAATGCTGACAATGTTGTCGAATGTTGTTGCTCGACATGTTTTACATCTTAGTGGATATGCTCTTTATGCGGTCTTATGTTTTGTTATATTTTCACTTCTGCAGTTGTTGCAGATTTTTCGTTGTTCAATGATTATGTAATTATAATTGGTTTCCACTGCTGAAAAGAGATATTGTACTGAACTCTTGAAAGTTTGAAATCTGCGTGGTCAATCCTCGATAATTCACGCGTGTAGGTACAACAGGACCATTGACATCGAGTCATCGACAGATATAGAACGGCTGCCGTATCAAATCTTTTATCTTATTTCCGTTAACCAAAAATGCTAAAGATATAGATATATATTTCCGAAAAGATGAAGATATATATTTTTTAGTTATGCGAAGATAATTCATTAAAACGAATACTAGAAACAATCGCAAAATTCGACCATATATATCTCTTCGGTCTGATATTTGGGGATATCGATGACAATCATAACACTCGTGTAGAAAACACACTTTTGCCTTTATGCGAGTACTTAACAGCAGATACAGAAGGAGACAACATATTATCAGTCGCACATCCACATCTATAATCCATAAGAGCATATAAAAACTTTAAAACGACGTCATCTCTTCTTAATGATATCACACAAAATTTTAAGTCCTTCCGGAAGTTGTGACAGTCCCAAATGTCCAATTGACAGCCGAATGGAATTCTGGCAGCCAGAGGTACATGTGTAGGCATCGTCCGTGGAACGGAGTCCATTGCAAAATCGACTAGCGCAGCTCCTAAAACGAAAAAAATCGCGTTCAGCAGACATAAAAAGTTGGCCTCTGCTGCCTTTTCACAGTTTAACATGCAAGGGAACTCCAAGCATTAATTCAATGTAGGCAGAAAAGCTCAAAGGGACACGCCAAAAAGAAAGTAAGCATTCGCACCAACTTTAATTTGTCTTAAGCATAAAACCACATCTCCATAAAATGTTACCTCGATCCAAGCTGGAAATGTACGTTGCGCCGTTTTGCTTCGGGAACAAGCACATTCGTAAGAAACTCTTCGTAATCCTCAGGAAATGTAAGCCAAATAAAATATCCACCCTGCAAATAAAAACCAACTTTTAACTTGCAAGGCGCAAACGCACAAGAAAAGTAAATTTAAATGCTGAACGTTGAATACCTGCGGCTTATGCCATATGACGTTGTTAGGCAAGTGTTCCGAAAGGATAGAAACGGCTAATCTCATTTTTTCCTGAAAAGAACAGCACGAATATAAATACTACTTGATGACTACGTTTAAGTCAATTAAAAACTTACTTTGTATAAATTTCGCGTGTTTTTGACGTACGTTTGTAATAGCCCGTTAAGGAACATCCGGTCAATCAAAGATGCACCGAACTGATTTGCACAACCACCGCTTTCGATTATTCCACTGCAAGAAAATTACTTATATATAAAATAAATTTCAATGTTACCAAAGACAGTTTGTTGTAAAGTACAGAACTACATACACTGTAGGATAATTGAAAATTCAAGAAAACGGCTATCTTTCGAAACCTTTGAATAATATTTTTTAATAATATATCTAAAAAAAGAAATATTTTGCTATCCACAGGAGCAAAACACGGGCCGAGATCAGAGAAAGGAGAACAAACGACCACGGAATTAGAAACGGAAACGTGATACTTATTGCTCGGCATCTATTATGCTTCAGAGCAGCAATTGTTCGAGTAAATAACGCCGGTATTTTCAGTCCTTACACACTTCAGCGCAATTCTGTCGATGTTTTCCTTCGTGCTTTCCAGCCACCCTACTCGCAGTCCCGGTCCGAGGATTTTCGAAAACGTCCCAGCGGAGATAACGTTGGGATGACTTCCGACAGGAAACAAGCGCGGCGGAATACTGCCGGTATATGACAGTGAATTATACACATCATCACAATGGATCACCAAATTCTCATCAGCGGCAAACCGTGCTAAAGCAGCGGCCTCTTCTATAATACAAATCGCTAAGTTAAAAAATTTGCGGAAGAGCAAAATTCGCTGCTCACCAGGACTAAGGCAGCGACCACGGGGATTACTGTGAAGCGGAATAATGTAGATCAGCCCACGAAAATGACCATCCGCACGTATCCCGTGGAGGCCTTCATCAAGGCGACGTTTCCACAAAGGGAAATCGTATTGTTCGTTGTCCAATTTCGGAACTGTATAGTAAATAAATACATTACATTACAATGATGAAAAGCGAGATATTCTGTTTTGTTGTAAAATTGTCTGCTGAAAAATAGTTTCACAGTAACAAACTCTAATAATAAGACATAATGCATAATCTAATCGTCTGCGTGCTGTGCCCAGAAATTTTTTGTAGTTATTCCAATTAATAAACAATTTTTAAAACCTAGCTGTCTTTTTTAATTAACAGACATTCTCACTTGGGATAACTTTCAAACCAAATCCACGAAATATTTCCGCTGCCAGGAAATACGTCGGATCCTCCAGGAACACCACACCGTCATGATCACCGAAAAACACATTACACACCAGTCCGAGGGCGTGTGAAGCGCCGGCTGTCATCATCAGGTTCTGCCTGAAAATTGACACTTGACAGTCAGTCTAACATTTATTGCCCACGATCCCCAATTACACACGACGTAACAGCAGTACAATTGTACAACTAAAAAAACGCGATATCACATTAACATTCACATCAGTGCTAATCAAACTTTTATAAAATCAGTAAAAGGCATAAGCTAAATTAACAAAGAATAACCATTACGCAAACCACCCACATCCATGAAACCGATGTTAGTAACAGTACTAACAGAGTACTTATAAAAATGTTGGTCCGAGTAAGATTCACAGTAGTCAAAGTTAAGTTACCGTATTTCGACTTTAGTAAGTATTTTGTTGCACTAGAAACTCACCAGTTCACAGGTGCACGGTATTCCTGCGTTAGGAACGCCGCCAAATGTTGCAAAACAGAATCCGAGCCTTTAGTCGCTCCATACTGGAAATAAGAACTCTGGACTTCCGATGGCACCTATAATATGATAACAAAGAGATGCCATTAAGCATTTTGATGCACCTTGCAACTGCTCGTACCGCTCGAATATCCTGCACGGTTTGCTGAATAACCCTACTAAGCTGCATCAGCTCATCGGGATGCGGAGCTCCGACGTGGAAATTATAGTCGGCTGTATCATAATGGCGGAATTCATCGAAAGCATGCAGAATGGGTGGTGTCGAGACGGTCGACATGATCGACTGGCGGTGGCTCGTCTTGTATGTCGAGAGGAAACGGACGCAAACGCACCTAAGGTTTAAAAGTAACTGTCATAACAATATGGAGTTTTATGTCAAGGACTCAAAAGAACTGCAGTGTACATAGTTATTTAAGTCGAAAAGCATCGGAAAATAGTACAAGGCATTGCTGGAATGAAAACAGAAACTTACCTCGCTGTCGTGTTGATCACGCTCGAGAAGTGGAATGCACACTTGCTCACGTTCCATAACGCAACCTGCATAACTATCGAGTATGCGCCTTAGACATTGACACTTGTCGAACACATCCTCGTTTAGATAAGATACTTAATACGGAAGGTTCATAATTTGTGAAAACGAGGCGATGTTTTTAATTTGTAACGGTTTACAGATTACAGAATATCAGCTATACTATGTACAACAGTATAGTATAGGTATGCGGAAAGCACAGCCGCCACAGCTACACCGACCGTTTTTTAGCCACCTTAAGCCAGGTAAATGTTTTGAATCAACTTCCGAATTCCGATGTAGCTGACACCCGCGGGCAGCCCGCTCCAGTTCTATTCCATTAACTGTTTTTTAAAAGTTAGTTCTTGCCGGTATATCTACAGTATATTGGCGGTAGTGTACCGGCACGATTAAATACTCTCGTATGTGAATTTAATTATTGTCGACTACATATTTTGCTTACAAATCAATATTGTTAACAACCTTTGACATTTAACAGTTCCCAGGTTTCTGCATTAGTTAGGTGCAGCAAGATTATTCGAATGTTGTCCGTTATATTGTACAGATACGTATTACGTAGTATATATATAATTATCTTATGCGTTCAGAAAAGTTTTACGAGTACCTTTATTACACAGCAGCCAATTTGTTTTTGCTGTTTTTACGAGACACCGTTGTTTTGACAGCCCAGTTGATCTCCTAACCCAGCTGCGATGTCTTGTACAACTTAAGAAGTTATAGTATGTATACGACCAATACGATCAAAACCATAGCAATAATAAAAATTGTATAGATATTCAATGTCACCACCGGAATCTCTGATTGCGAGGTGGAAAGCGGGAAAATGTACATGTTATCGCCTTGTCGGCGGCGCGCGACTTGCGTTCAGTACGAGGCAAGCGGCAACTCTTTCCCATCGCTTTAGTAAATTACCTCACTTTCCCTGCATTTTACCCGTATGCAGGCGCTCACGTGATACTTGATTTCAGCCGTTTCACGTCTAAACCGGTTAGCTTACTGAGCCGGCGATAAAATCTCACCTGCCGTGCTCTTCTCTGTACTCGTTATCAGTTGCGCAATCAACGATAGCTGCAAACCGGTTTAGACCACATATGGCACAGATTGTTTAGGCCGAAAAATAGCAACGCGTAATGCTGGCACGTACCTGATGGAACTCTACGGAATCTGACGGAACCTAATGGAACTCTACGGAACTTGACGGAACCTGACGTAAACTAATGGAACTTAACGGAACCTAATGGAACCTGACGGAACTCTACGGAACCTAATGGAACCTGACGGAACCTAATGGAACTCTACGAAACTTGACGGAACCCAATGGAACTCTACGGAACTCTACGGAACCCAATGGAACTCTACGGAACCTGACGGAACCTAACGGAACCTAATGGAACCACGGGAACTTAGCCGAAACTCTACGGAACCTAACGGAACCCAATGGAACTGCAGAGGAACCTGACGGAACTTAATGGAAGTGTACGGGCAATGGAACTGCGGAACCTAATGGAACCTAACTTGAACCCAATGGAACTGTACGCAACCTAATGGAACCTGGCGGAACCTAACGGAACCTGGACCTCTGGAACCTGACGAACCTAATGAAACCCTACGGAACCTGACAGACCTAACGGAACCCTAATGGAACTCTACAGGTCCTGACGGAACCCAAAGGAACTGTACGGAACCTAATGGAACCTGACAGGAACCCAATGGAACTCTACGGAACCTGACGGAACCTAACAGAACCTTGGCCTCACGGAACCTGTGGAACCTAATGAAACTCTACGCGGAACCTGACGGAACCTGACGGAACCTAATGAACTCTACGGAACCTGACGGAACTTAATGGAACTGTACGAACCTAATGGAACTCTACGGAACCTGATGGAACCTGATGGAACTCTACGGAACTGTACGAACTTGACGGAACTTATCGGAACTCTACGGAACGGTGCGGAACCTGATAGAACTCCACGGGTGTACGGAATTTGAGGTGACCCAATGCAGGCCGGTTGAGCTATCGCAAGAGGCCAGTTAACGTTGGACATCAGACTTTGACGTGGTGCTGCCTAGTCGGCTTTTGAAGGTGCTTTCAGCTGCTCATGTTGTCGTTCTTGGCATTTTCATATGGTAAAATAATGTTGTGCTTTACAGCTTTCCATGAAGGAAGATATTTATCAACCTGAATTAGATGTTTCAATTATAACCAGACGTTGAGACTCTTACTGATGTCTTGATACCTTGCCTTCGTGCATTCACCAAGCCACTGTAACGTTACCTTCTGAGATTCTATGGTAAAGGAACCTCATGTACGAGGGCGTGTGTCCTTGCTTAGATAGAGCACATTTACTACGCTAAGATAACTGTGCCCGTGTTGTGCAGCGCTGTCAACCACCCAAAGATAGCAACGTCAGGTGAAAAATCTGTTGGAATGAGCCGTTGTTCCTTGATAACATCAATCTAAAGTGAATGTGGAACAAAACTGTTCCGGAATATCTCAAAAAGATGTGGAAAAATTCTGGAGTTTTTGATACCAGTAAGTCAGGATTTAGAGCGACTGAAATATATTAGAACTTGTTTCTGTTTCCTAGACATAGCATAGTAAGTATTACGTTGAAGGGGTCCGCGAAGAGATCCTATAGTGTGTCTACGAGAAACTCAAAAAGGCTGCAACTTTTTTCAGTTGCTCTAAATCCTATATTACTTGGCATCAAATATCTTGTGAATTTTTTTCTGCATCTTTGAGATATTGCTTGAACAGTTTTTGTTCCCACATTCACGAGATGTGAGCAATTGAAGTTATGGCTGAATCAACACATTTTCAAATTCGCCCTAGCGTTGCCATCTCTGGGTGGTTGACAGCTGCACATTGAGTGCACAACACGGACAGTTATCTAAGTATGGTAAGGTAAATGTGCTATCTAAGTAAGGACACCACGTTCAATTCTTAGGATGGAGTGACATAAAAGGACATTTTTATGAGTATTGTCAAATATCATGGCATCTTTTATGTAATTTACTTAATGCACGATTTGTTCGAAGAAAAAAACAAGTGGAATCCTTTTAGGGTAAGTACGCGTAAACCAACGCATATAAAAGTGAATGCAATGTATATTGCAGACCAAACCGTTGAAGTTCCATGTCCGGCAAAGTGAAACCAACGTTAGTTATCGTAAATATGTTGTTAATCTAGGTTTGACAATTTTAAGTCCAGGTCCGGTAAAGTAAAAATCACGTAAATAACGTAAATACAACGTTGTGACAGCTGGCAAACAAAGGCTCACGAGTGTGAGAACAAAGGCTTTATTGAGGAATCAATAAGCGAAGAACCAAAACACAAAGCACGTGAAGGCTCGATATAGCGTATGCTAGTGTACAGCACAGCGTGAGAATGATTACTGAATCATGAACAAGCGGCATATCGAGCCGTAACATAGAAAAGCCTAATGCGGCACTGGGCAGATCCAACACGAGCGAATGGCGAACGCTGATTGGCCGAGACGTGAAGCCGTAGGTGTGGCAAGGCGGAGTTGAGGCCAGTGATTCGACGTCGCTATGCGAGTGCGTGCAGGCGTGAGTGTGTGCGATGTGCACCACTGAGCCGTGCACCGAGTAAGTGGGACTGTCGCTGGCTGCCATACTCGTAGGCTGCCGGCGACTGGCCCAACAACGTAAAACTTCGTAGATCTGTGTAAGTACCGTTAAGCCCATGTCCGGCATTGCGAAATCAACGTAAGTAACGTAAATGCACTTGAAAATTGCTGTAAATCTGTGAAAATGTTGTGCTAAACGGCGTCAATTCCGTGTCCAGCAATGTAAAACCAACTTGAGTAACGGAAATCCAAAGTAGAAGCCATGTATATCTGTGAAAATGCTACGTTAAACGGAGCCAATTCCATGTAGCGCAATGTAAAATAACGCTGTGCCGTGTGTTACAGTTATGCAAAGTCTCAAATCAAATCAAACTGCGTCAGCTGGAAGAAAAATACTGGCACATTTTTTCAGTTAGTATTGCAGCGCAGAATCGTTTACCAAACAGTTGCTGCGCTCATATTCATAAACCTGGTAAAACGCACCGGAACACACATTTAAAGAGAATCAGGGTGATATTCATAGGTCGCCGACCGCACTTGGACTTCTTGCGCGGTGGTTCATCTGGCATACCTAAACAATTCCAGTAAAATGTTTCGGACTAAAACTGCAGCATTTAGAGTAAATGAATCTAGCACTGTATTTCAAATTACAGCAGCTTTGCTTAAAAATTTATTATAACTGATAGAACAATTTATTTAAGAAACCAAATATTGTTTAAGCTGATTTTTATGGTTACCATGGTCGTTAATTTGGTGAACTTTAAGCCAATGTGGAGAGCAATATGCAAATTTTGGATTGCATAAATGGCACACATATTTCTTTTTGTGTTACCCACGAATATGGAGATTGAGTGAGTAATGCTGTTGTAAGATCTTGTACACTCAGTATAATGGCACACAAACGCTTTTCCGGAATTCAGTGATGTTCGTTCTGCGAGAAAGTGACCATTTACTAACGGCGCACTTATTGATATTCCAGTTGTTGGTGGAGCAAGAAGGCAGTTGGCATCATCATCAAAGATTAAATTGGTCGGGAATACAGAAGGGGGCAGACAGCTGATGTCCAAAACGTCGATTTCACCCAGAGCATTTGGGAAATTTGTTGAAAATGAGCTAGTAGCTTTCAAAAATTTTCCATATTTGTTTTATGCCGCAAAGGAAAACGACGTGGATTCACTTCCTGTATAGCAGCTGTGCGGGCGAGCAACCGTTCCCTAAGCAGCAGCGTCCATTTATGCAGTATTGCGGAATTAGAGTTGTTGCGTAACTTGATACACTAAGATAAATTAAAGATTAAAATTCGGAGGCACTCAAGGTAAATTGTTATGGACTAACTTTTTCGCGCAAGAGTATAACGGTGTCGATGATCGGAATCCAACGTTCGTCGACAAAGTTTCGTGCTTGGCTCACATTTCCACCAAGAATAATTACGGAATGAAGGACGCCGGGCCCGAGATATATGACGGTGCCCGGCTCCTGCACATAACAAATAGGAGAGGTCAAACACTTTCCATAACGAGGGCGTGGTGGCAATCTTTTTGAAAAAAAACTCGTGCCCACAAGCTTTTCTGTTCCTGAAATGTACCAATGCACGCCAAGGTAAATTAAGTTTTAGGTAATGTTAAAATGTGTTTGCAGAAAAAATAAATCTCTATTCTTCCTGTTAAACTATTCAGTCTTATTCCGAAGTAGGTCTGCGTTCCCACATTGATTGCGCTGTTTCACCTACCAGAGAGCCAGATCGCAGTTTGCAGCCAAACAGACCTGCATACATTTTACAACTTTAGCGATCTGGGAAACTGGAAATATAATCCAAATTTGGACCCCGGGACCTGAGAAAACAAGCAAACAAGCATTGAGTAACTAAAAGAGTAGGGTAATAATAAATATTAAAATCCGTTATAATAAAGAATAAGAATGCGTACAATATTTGTGTTTGTTAGGAATATTTTGACACTGACTATCGGACCCCGCGCAAATTGCGCGGAATAAATATTTTCTCCTTTCTAAAAATTTCTAGTGTTCAACATAACACTAAATATTTGAATTAAGTTACGATAATACGAATTAAGTTACGATAATATTTGAATTAAATTACGGGGTGCGTGAATGGCTGTTCACCCCTAAGGAGCAGTAGATGCCGCTGTTTCGTATGCATAATCAAACTTTTGTTTTTTAGTACTTAGTTTGTACTTTCATGTGATACTTATTAAAGGTCAATCTACCCAGTTTCGATAATTTTCCTTCCAGGTCGGACACTGAGAATTGTAATGTTGCAGAAATTAAAATTAAGGTAATGTCTCGGGCTACCGGTGCTGTTCAGTGCACAGAGCCTGAGGGGTTAGCGAATGACCGAGCTACTTGTACTGTCCAGTGCACAGGACCTGATGGGTGAACGAGCGACTGAGATACTGGCTGTCCAGTGCACGGGGCTCGTTAGGTGAGCGGGTGACCGGGCTATCGGTACTTTCTCGTGTACGGAGCCCGTTAGGTAAGCGGTGACCAGGCTACCGGTACTCTCCAGTGTACGGAGCACGTTAGGTAAGCGGGTGACCGGGGTAGCGGCACTCCCGTTCTGATCAGTGCACAAAGCCTGATGGGTGAACAAGTGACCGAGCAACTGGTACTGTCCAGTGCACGGGGCTCGTTAGGTGAGTGGGTGACCGGGCTACCGGTATCCTCCAGTGTACGGAGCCCGTTAGGTAAGCGGGTGACCGGGCTAGCGGCACTCCGGTTCTGTTCAGTTCACAAAGCCTGATGGGTGAACGAGTGACCGAGCTACTAGTACTTCGAACTTTTTCCATTAAGTTCCATTAGGTTATGTTAAGGTCCGTCAAGTTTCGTAGAGTCACATAGAGTTCCGTACAATTCCTGCAAGAGTTCCATCGGGTTCCGTCAGGTTCCGTAGAGTTCCGTACAGTTCCAATTGGGTTCCGTTAGGTTCCGTCAGGTTCCGTACAGTTCATTAGGTTCCGTTAGGTTCCGTCAGGTTACGTAGAGTTTCATTAGGTTCCATTAGGTTCCGTCAGGTTCCATTGGGTTCCGTAAAGCTCCATTGGGTTCCATCAAGTTCCGTCAGGTTCCGTAGAGTTCCATTAGGTTCCGTCAGGTTCCGTAGAGTTCCATTGGGTTCCGTCAAATTCCGTAAAGTGCCATACAGTTCCGTCAGTTACAGTAATCATAAACTGTCGCGCGTTTTCAACCTAAACAATCAGTGCCATATCTCTAGACGTGAAACGGTTGAAATCAAGTATCACGTGAGCGCCTGCATACGGGTAAAATGCAGCAGGGAAAGTGAGGTAATTTACTAAAGCGATGGGAAAGAGTTGCCGCTTGCCTCGTACTAACGTAGCATACTGTAGCCTTATTTGCGGTCTCACACCCTGCTGCGAAAACTGAGATAATTGCTTATGCATTTTTTAGTCCAACAGGCGTGTAATTGTGCGGAAAATATGCTGGAAAGAAACAAGATGCTAAAAGACCGGTATGCAGTGTGCGCTGTGCACTGCGTTAGTCACTGCACGGACTCACGGATAGTGCTCCAGCATCCAGGCATCCTTCGGCATTAGCAGTCTGAGTACATAGCGCAGACGTCTAATGCACAGATCACGAAAAATAATGCCAACATAAAGGACCAAAACTTAATTATCTCCTCTATGAAGACTTCTGGCGTTGTACAAGTACAGCATTTATTACACAATAATACTTTCGACAGAAAAACAAAACCGGTACGTAAATCCTCCTGTACATGAAATAAAAATAACATGACCTAAAAATATGAAACAGCAGCTGCCTTTCAAGTAAACTTCACAACTTCAACAGAAAAATAAAATCAACAAACGCATTTTTACAACCTTTTACTACGAAAAAAATCAATAAAAACCCTTCATTTTTCTTTCTTGTGTGACTTATCCTCCTTGTCGTCCTTCGTATCAAAATCATAAATCAACAGAGGAAACATTCCGAGAATACAACCGACCGTTATACCAACGGCACGTCCCTGAATAAGAACCCAAAAACGCTGTAATTGTTTACTAATAAATTCACGAAAGGAAGAAAAGCAGCACCCATTTTAAAACGAATAACGAAAATTACCACATTCATCGCCCAGCGCGTCCTTCCCATCCCAGTCTGTTTAGGCGTCAAACTTGGCGGTGTAACACCGAATTTTCGGACAAAATGTTCAATATAACCAGCGGACCTACAAGCGAAGACTACAGATTTGATAGCAACTATCATATTGTGCAGTGCGGAATCTCTTTCTGTCATTAAAAACCATTCCACGCGCAGTTTGCACGAAACCAGGTGCCTAAAACTGCGGTGTCACCAGTATTCCGTCAAATAACTAAATCATGATCTTACCATATTCCAGCAACATCCGAAACGGCATTTCCCAGTCCAGCAGCTACAAAGCAATACAAGGTAATTAAAATACGCAATACAAAATCTGTAAATCAATATCATATACGCCTTTCCTTTGTGTGAGCGTCAAAATAATTTATAATTCATAACTACACACAGATAATTCATAAAAACATGCAGGCTTCGTCGTTCAGGCACCAAAGCGGAGAACAAAATGCGACATACCGGCCATGGTAGAAATGGTAAAAACAGCTCCAATTCCTATTTCTATGTAGGCACCGGCGATGATCATGAGTAAATTATCCAGAAAACCAAATCCGATGAAGGGTAAGGCACAGAACATGGCCACTGCGAAGAAAAGTTTAAGTTGACATAACGTGAAGGTGCATCAATATGAAAGGGATCAATAATAAAATAAGAATCAACAAATACGTACAGTGTCGCAGCTGGGCAGGTGTAGGAGGAAGGGGATCACCTGGAAATGGAAAATACACTTGTCAGTTTGATGAAAAAAACGTAAACACACAATACTGACAATAGCAAAAAGAGATGTAAGCGAGAACAACTACAGAAAATCGGGAGAAAAAAACATATCGAACAACCCTGCGTTTCACAAAATTTATTTTTCACAGGTTTCCATAAAAAGTATAACAACCCACATATTTTAAAACATAATTGTACATTATCTCCTACCAATGAATCATTTAATCTATTAAAGTGTTAATAATTTTACATTATATTTCACAAGTTGTGCAAATAAACCAGGTACAATTGTAAACACAAGCGGTTAACTTGATTGTTATGCCGGTTAACTTGATTGTAAATCTGTGTTTACAACTTTACACTTTACAGACTAATGAAGCGCATCCAAAACGTTACCTACTGTACTAAAATTTTAACTAAAAAATTTACAATGATTAAAAAAGCTATCCGCATCCTAAAAAACGCTAGAAGTTATATCTGTACAATTTATACCTGGCTCTTCTTGGAACGACATGAGTTCTTTCAGTATCAGTTCCCGTTCAGGCGGTTCCAGAAGGAAGACAAAATTGCGGGCTTCCTCCGCATCCACTTTATGGTCTTCACCCCGCAGAGTTATCAAGGCTGTGCGCCACCGCGGCACAAACAAGGCCGATGAGGTGTGGAGCCCAGAGCGATGGCTATCGCTACGCCAACATCTCCTTACAGCAGACGATAACAGGGACGGATGAAATGCATCGGGACGATTCACAGCCTCACTGGCAAAAAGTGTTCTTCTGGCTAGCTGGGTAATAAATCCTCTCGGTGGCATTTTGTAAAAAAAAATTAGAAATCACACGGCAAGTTACGGTGAGCTGGACGGATGCCAATGTAATCCGAACCGGAAAACAGCGACGCTCGCATCCGGCACGATCAAAAATGCAGTCAAAAATCAATCCGCAGCTGGATCATCCATTCCCCAGCTGGTTCGCCTCCTCACGGGCGTAATTATCGCAATGGGATGTTTAGCTGCAGGAATGCATGAAAGTTTAATGCGTTGTTTCCTCGTAATCGCCGCTGATTCGGAAAACAGATTCAAAACACAACCTCAGGCTGTCCAAACAAAACCTTCTGATCTTTAAACAAATTTGGCAAGGCTACAAATTGCAGTTTGCAACTGTTGCGATGTTGCTGATCAAATTTCATGTTATTATTGGAGCGGCATGCGGAGCTGAGCGTCGCATCGAGGATAGGTGCGTTGTAAAAGCACAAAAAAAGCGAGACCGCCTCGTTACCCCACAAAATAAACAAACAGGTTGCTGGTTGCACGAAAGAAAATCTCAGAAAAAGAGTCAAAAAGATCAGACAATTAATAGTTTCTTCCACGTCCCACGAAGAAATTATTTTCGGTTGTTATGCTTTATAGTTTATACTAATGGAGTTTTGCGATATCGTTTTGTTTGTTTTTAGATTGTGGTTTTCATGTAGTTCACGTTGATTTGTTGCTATACAGCAGTGAGAGCACATAATTTTTGCCTGCTGGTGGATGAGCGATAACATTGAATTATGGCAGCCCAGCAAGATGCGCCATCAGTGCCTTATCCCGATTTTTCGGTTTTTAAGGCGGTGGCAAAGAACCAGCTGATTCATTTGTTAGAATCGGTAAGCTTAAACAGAATCTTAAATAACTGTAGAGCTGATACAGGGTGTATCCTTGGTGATCTTGTGCATCGTTACTGTGCAGGTTCCGGAGCCGAAAGATCTGGTGCTGGACGATGATTTAATGCGTCCTCTGGATCGCATTGTTGGAGCATCAGTTCTGAAGGTAGACCGTAGTATGTATTGATAAACTATAACTTATAAGTACCAGTCACCATAGTAAGTACTTCAAAATTTCGGTGATGTTTCGCCATGTATTTCCTGCACTAGGAAACTGATTTTTTTTAAGTGCCACTTCATAAAGATGGTTGGAAGTCATCAAATTTTTTATCTTTATCATCGACTTTATGATTTATTATTTTTTCTATGGTGACATCTGTAACTAGCACTGGCTATTAGGTCTTACTAGGCTTAGTCGGCTATTGAAAAAGTGTTTCTTTCTCAGCAACATGGAGTATCATGCATTTACAAATTGGAGAGCGGTCATTTATTGCAAGGTGCTGACAACCGGTTGTATTTATTCCGACCCACCGTGGAAAACAGTGGTCTCATTGCGGAGCACATCCAGGCCGATCAACGCGCCCATAAAGAACGTTTTTACCGTTTGGTTATGGTGCCGAAACGATCGGGAATCTGTGAGAAAATTCTGGAAATGGCTGGCGTATACAGTCGCGTTGTCTTTGACGAATTCCCGCTGGAATTATTGGCGTTGGATGACAATATTATTTCCATGGAATATCCCAGATTTTTCCGGGAATTCTTTGTTGTAAGCAGGCAACGGCAAGGAAACCGAGAACTGTTTAACTTTTCGTGATTTTTGCATGTGATCATTAATTATATGTATTACAACTGCTGCAAAATATTTCCTTGGATTTTATCCTGTTTTAGCGTTTCGAAAATTGTTTCATGGAGTGTAATGTTGCAGGACAATAACTTCCAGTTTCTCTCCAATGTCGCCCGCACCTTGGTGACTTTTGAAAGTTTATTTGGAAAATGTCAGGTGGTGCATACCTTTGGACGTTGTGCGAATATAATTTTCGGCATCAAACAGAAGCATCAGGAGGAACAGCAGATAGGCGATTATAATCGCATTCCGTCGGAAGTGTCCACCTTGATTATGATTGACCGGGATGTGGATTATGTATCCGCCCTATTGTCGCCATTGACATACGAAGGATTATTAGATGAACATTTTGGGATATCCAGGTAAAAACCTTCAGCTCGGTCGCATTTTATTTTTTGGAAACGCGTAGCGAAAAGTCAGTGGCGTGTTCCTGTTTAATCAGCATTTCTTAACTTCCTTTTTCCCGAAGAGGCTTTTCTTTATTTGATTATTGATGCCGTGTAAAGCAGTAGGTGTCTATCATGTTCAGTGCGTACTGCACACAGGGCGAACCTGATAATGATTTCAAAGTCATGTAATAATGATCGCAAACTTGATTGGCTTTGATTGCGCTTGTGCGCAAGTGTATTTTCGTCTGCAGCATACGATTGCCTATTTTTTCCTATTGGAGTTATTCACTACAGATTACGTTGCATAAATTTTGTAACGACGTGGCTTTGTGTAACCCACTTTTTACCATTTAACTAATAGTGCATTGGTACAAAGTATGTTTTTTTTCGGATTTTAGTGGTACGGTAGATTTCGAGCCTGCCATCACCGGTCAAGCCAAATCAGTGAAGTGGATTCTCAATGACCAAGACGAGATCTTCCGTGACATTCGGGATCGGCATTTCGCTGCTGTGTTTGCGCGACTAAGCGCCAAAGCCAAAGAAATTCAAGCTGTGTACAATCAAAAGAATGATCTCAAGACTGTCAGTGATATGAAAACATTCGTTTCCAAGCAGTGAGTTGTTCAATACGTATCAGAACTTGAACCACGATGGCAATATGCCGATATGGTGGAATATTATGGAATTCAAATGTGTTTTTGTTGTCCAGTTTGAAAGGCAGCAGTTCGCAGCATCGTTCTCTGGGTCTGCATATTGCCGCGTGCGAGTCCATAATGCAGCACAAAACCGTAGTGGATTTCGAACGCCAACTGCGCTCAGAGCACAATCTCGTTCAAGCTGTTGACCCGAAAATCTGCCAGCAGTTCATTGAAGAGTCAATGATGCGGTGTTATCCCATTGTGGATGTTGTGCGACTTTTGTGCCTCTATTCCCTTACATGGGGTGGGATTCCCAGTCGGATGTTTACGCAATGGAAAGATCAATTTCTCCAGGTATCTCTACTGCATGTTCTTCTTCCCAGTCAGTGTCGGTATGAATAATTTGCGGCATAGTAATTTTAAGAGTGCCGTACCTTATTAAAAACCGTATTAAATACAACTATACAAGTACAACGGGGTACGTGTTATTGTTTCGATTTTTCAACATCGGTCGATTATGATTCGATTGCATACAATTTGCAAATCTCTGACTTGAATGACACGGACAGCTAACCTGGTTTTTAAGGGACGTTTTGAAGCTTTATCATTACTTATGGTTTTTAAGCGATTAGAGATGTAACCGTAAAAGTAATTTATTTGCATTATGCGTATTGTTAAATTCTTGCTTGGGCTGTGCTTAAAATTTAAATTTATCGTAACTGAATCGCTCGCCCCGAACGTCCATAACTTGACTTTGAAATTGTTTTTTTTACTTTCCAGAGTTACGGTTACCAACACATGTTGACATGGCACAACCTGAAACGGGCTGGATTAATATCGGAGTTGAGCGCGTCTGCGTCCGTGAATTTGTCTAAAGTGGGCATCCGAAAGAGCCGGTTCGGCGCGGTGGCCAAGAATCTTCAGCTCTTGCCGTCCCGTAGCGGCGACTGTGATATCCGTAATCCACAGGATGTGGACTATGTTTTCAACGGTGCCTATGTGCCGCTAAGTTGTCGTTTAGTCGAACAGGTAACGTTTTGGAGATGCCAACCCTTTCGCATTCTTTTTGAATTCTTCCGAATTCCGGTTCACCATCGTTTGTCTGGGCTTACAGGTGTTATTAGTGGACAAACTGCCGGGATTTGCGGAAAGCGCCAGAAATTTTCATTACTTCCAGCACACTCAAGAAGTAACGAACAAGTCAGAGAATTGTCATGGTAATGTTATGGTGTTCTTTCTCGGTGGCTGCAGTTATTCCGAAGTGGCGTGCCTGCGTATGCTCAGCAGAAAGCTCGGTGTGAATTTGATTATAGCTTCCACGGCCTTTGTATCCGGTAGCAAATTTTTAACGAGTATTGTTGATGATCTGTGAGGTGTCCCGTTGGGAGAGAACCGAGAGATTAGTTTTATATTTCTGTTTTTATTTTTCCCGAAATCTTTATTTCTGTAATGATGTATTGATTAATGCGTAAAACGTGGTCAGAGCGTAGTAGTTCCAGAGTTGGCGAAATGTAATTTCTGCTTTGTTTCCATAAATCGATGTTTCTGTGATGACGTAGAATGCCGTCAGAGCGTAATAATAATTTGATCTGTTGACTGTTGTAGTAATACATTTATTTCGTATCTTTGTTACATATTTTGTTTTAAACCAAGCAGATGCCTGCGATTTATTATCTTTACGAATCACATTCAAGAGAAATCGTCCTCTGAAAATGAAAATGAGTTAATGCCAGAATCACGCAGCTCTTGGGGAAAGTCTTTTAGTCTTTGACCTTACAGCTTGGAAAGTAGTGCGTTATTGTAACTTTCAAACAACCATTGCTGACTTGATTTCGATGCATCACAATCGCTTATGAATATCGCTTTCCTATCATTACAGCTGTCTAAACATTTTCCAGAATTCGAATGGACTAGGGCTCTAGTGTCCTGCAAGTGAAACGTTTTTAGCAGTACCAGCACTTATTTTGCACGTAAGTTCTGTGCAGTACTCTAGATCTGTACATATTCTTGTGTGGTTTAGTTCTTCACGCACATGGAGCTACGAAGTGAAAGCTACTGTACCTGGCTACAGCATTACAAAATTTATGCATAATAATTTCGTGCGATGACCCTTATTAATACCGTTTTATGGTAAAGGGGCGTTAGAAAACACTTACGGGGATATATCTCCATTGTTGATATCCCTGTAATTGACGACATTCGTACAATATCACGGGCGCCATATTGTCGTACGAGGAAATGTCGAAACACACCGCACGCCCACGCGGACGAATATCTTTGTACCATGTCAAGAGGAAAAACTACAAAAGCCGAAAAGCTTTTTATTCAGAAACCCTGTCTGTAGACCATGGGTAATACTGTGATGTTCGTGGGGACTTCGACGTGGATGATAGAATAATCACAAACCTGCTCGCCCCTTTGATCGTTTTCGTCTTTTACGCACGATTCCAACCCGAGCTGGTCATTATGGTTTGTCGAAGTCACAACGATACATAAATTTCCGCCAACATTCCTAATCTACAATATAAACGGTTGCACTTGCGATCGTAAATTGACCTACCATACAGCCAATGCTGCCCACGATGACCTTTACCTCGCCCCATGCGTAATGATTCGGTGGCTCCATACAGTTACCCACTGAGCCAACGGTTGCCGCCATCTCGTTATTGTCGCGAACGTTTTGCACCACATGCACATTTGCAATATAATCCACACTGTTTTTCGTTAGTCGGATACTAACATTGCGCAGTGCCTGTGACTGACGTAGTTTCCTCATATCAATGCAGTACATGGTCATCGGTTGAATGACGATCTTGCTGCCATCAAACAGCAATCCGCTTTTCCCTGACCTTAATTCTTCCAAGGCTTCGGCCACCGACTGTGACCGCCCGAATGGGTTCATCTCGGCGGAGATGTTATCGCCACACATCGTCTTCTGCAGCCACATTCTCCCGTTACTGAACAGATCATCCAGGTGCCGGGCACGGATATCAGGCCGGTGACCTTGATCCGACCAATACGTGCCTTTCCACATTTCTTCCGTAAAATGTGCCGTAGAAGTCATGTTATACCGCATTGCCGGTATTCACCTTTTTATGCAGCAGTTAATTTCATTGTCGTCAACGAATTCATCCGTGACCTTTAGCTCCTCCAGATTGCTTATGAGGATATCATACAGCAACGTGTAGTAATCGGTTTCCTGCATAAAAATGTAATCCCGTGCAGTGAAGTCTTCCATTAGCTGGTTGACAATTGGTGAATGTTGTGCATCGATAGAAAAATGTATCTTTCGTGTGACGGGGTCATCGAAAGCGAACGACAGGTGAATACTCGATGCAAAGTGCGCTGTGTTCTTCTGGATGAATTCCTTGATGCGCTCGCACAGCTCCAGTGTTTCGCAGTGAAGCGAAAGAGAAACCATTTTGGGAAAGTTTCTGATTGGTTGCCAATGGCTTTTTGCCGGTTTCACAGGGCCGTTGTCGTTCGTGTACTCGACACGCATCCATTTGAATGGTGCAGGAGATATTGATGCTTCGGGATTTCTGGTTTGCCGTATAACAAACGACTGCAGGTTTTCGATATACTCCGCATCCCATAGTTTAATCTTAACGCTGACAAAATATGATGCTGCCAATCCGCTGGGATTCAATATGGTTTGTACAGTAGTGGAATGAAAAATACCGGCAGGACCGTAAAAAAACAGTGGTGCAGCTATGCCAGCGTTAACCGGCAAGGGGAAAATTTCGACGTAGTGCGAGTTCTCGTATGGAATCGTAAAAGCCGGTATCGATAAGTTGATCATTGCTAAAAACAATCAAAAAACGAAATAATTAACTGTAAGTCAGTCTATCAAATTATAAATAGGTACGCAGGAATAAGGTTAGCTGAGACTTGCATTGTGTGGCACTGCGACTTATCCATAACGTGCAATATATGTAAAGGTTTTGCGACTGCCCCACTATTTCGCAAACATAGCTTTAACATTTACGTTGAAATAAATGTATATTTCGAAAAAAATATTGCAGACTTGCGTTTGTAAGCCATCTAGCGTGCATTGTTACGCAGCTTACCCGCTATATTTCTTGTCGTCACGATCAGCACTAAACAGCCAGCAAGAAGCCAGATAAAGAAATCCATGCTCCGGTGGTAACTACTCGTATCTTGGAAAGGTTTTGCAAAATTGTTGTATCAACGGGGCATGGGTTGTCGGTTTTTCCTTTTGGTTAACACAGTATTGTAAACTAAAGCCAAATGGCGTTTAAAGCTACTGCAAAATATATTACCATATAAAAAATACTGCCACTGCAGTAAAACGCCTCATTGTGGATGCAGCTGCATATGCGTCAATACATAGCCGATTTCCGCTATTTGTTAAACTTTTTGGTAGCATTTTCGTGATCAGTTTAATACCAGTACACACGAAAAAATATACAATTCACGGTTTTGCACATTTCTTAGTGCGAAAAATTACAATTCCAACATACGCAAATCTTTTGCAAAACTTTCGGGTGGCGTTGAAAATTGCATGCAGTATCAGCGCGATCATCACCTTCTGATTACAGTGATTAATCGTCGTCATACGTCAATGCCTGCTTATTAACGAGTAAGTACATGTTAGTACAATACAGTAGAATTTTATCTAAATTTTATACGATACAACGTACTCCAAAGGTTTTTAGTGGTTCGTTCACTCGGCTAGCTACAACTCCACTACCCATAGCTATTCTACTTCGTTGTGTAATTTCTAGGGTATTAATTGTTAGCAGTTTAATTACGCCACGAATATTTTCGAACTGACGTATATAGTGCTATGTTATCGGACTTTCATTATCAGATCTTTTGATCGTTATCAGACATCAGGAATTTAAAGCTTTGATAAGCTTAAACCGGCAGCTACGTATCTGTAAAGGTACTAAAACGGAGCATTAGAAAATGATCATATCATAATAATAATAATAAATAATAGTTTTTACACTTTATTTGCAGTGAAGCATCATCGACGGCATTAATGTGAGGAAAATTAGTTACAGTTAGTTACAAACGCGTACGGCACTTGGCTAGTGCTCATAACATTTTTCCCGAGTAATTTTTAGAGCATTCTTTAATTTTGATTGACGACCATAACACCGTAGTCCTTAACGCAGATTAATACATACAGGTTAAATCAACCTGTTGGTGACCGGCATATGTACCTTTCCCATGATTCGGACATAGCGTGAGAAAATAACATTTTATACATTCCTTTCTTGAGCGCTGCATGGTGTCATTCTTATACAGGACTATTATAAGTATTGTCGGTGAAAAATGGCGTTACTATGGAAGATGGTGCAAATGGTTTAAGGTCGCCCTATAATACAGCAGAATTTTTTGCGCTGGTCAATACTTCGCCACTACGAACTATGACCGAATGCCACAATCTGCGAATACGATGGTGGCAGCTCCACCATTTTTCCGTTCTGTATTGTCAGCGTTGAGCACAGCAGCGGCTCCTCCAATTCTGCCATCTCGTATGTGGGCAGCAGACCGCGGCTGAGCTCATCGGAATACTGCGGTGGAAGGGATACTGTGTCTGCTTGCAGGCTATGGGCTCCCGCGTGCGGGATGGGCCGACCGATTCGTGCCTCGGCGTCCTCATGGCCTCCGTGTTCTCTGTTGTGATACTCGATAAAAGACTCTTTATCCGCCAGCACCATGCAGATAAACATGGGACAGTTGAGCAGTAAAATAATGCCGAAGACGATGAAGAGTTCCGCTTCACCTCGCGGAGCATCCCACACCGTCAGGATGCCGGCCACAACGGAATGGATAATCAAGGCCAGAGCGAAGCATATCTACAAGAGCATAAGGATAATGACAATAAAAAAATAAAACTAGTCTACGAGCACTAGTACAGTACAACTTAACAATTCAATATTGCAGTAAAAATTTAAACCATAGAAGTATGGATTATAATAACCATTTAAACCATACGGTTGATACGGTATAATTATAAGTACCTAATTGACTAATTCTACAGTCAATGCAATTGTGCATGTTTTATAAGGAGCAAATTGTATTTTTAAAAGTAGCAAATTGTATCTGTGCAGACTGTATGTATATATACACATGTGCAAAAATATCATGAAACATGGTAATTATTTATTGCAATAAGCTTTTAAAGTTGACGCATAATTTGCCTGTTTAATGTTACAACTAATGCAGCGTTTTGGTGAAAGAATATTATTATACACTTTTTGCAAATGAGCAAAACGCGTCCTACGATGTACAAATTCTCGTACCAAGACCGCCAAGCATCCAGTGTATGCGCGATAGAACAGCAAAGCCCTTTTCTTCAGGCATTTTTCCACGTCGTGGTAACATTCCAAATTAGCCTTGCCACTGGGACACCAGCAAGCCGCAAAGAGACCAACGATACCAGTAATTGCGCACCATCCGCAGGTGAGCAGAGCAGTTACAGCATTATCTAAATCTGTTTGAAAGCCAAAGTATTAACTGTTATTCTAGATGAGCAAACACTTTACTATTATTATTAGTACGCTATTTGTCAACCTTGAGACTGCAGCGTGATTATAATTTAATAAACAAAAACTTTATATGTTTTGGAATGCACCAGAGTGGCTTAAATATAGAATAAAGTAAACATAAGCGTTTATTATTTAACAAAAAATTAAACACCAGTATTACCTCTCCGCAATTTTAACAATCGCATGCAATGATGCAAGTTATGAAAGTAATCATGTCACCATACTCTGAACAATCTCTTCTCAGTCTTCTGTTTACGACTAATTATAAGGTGCACCTATGTATTTTGCTTACCGTGGTGTCGCCGATCACCAGCCATCATCAGCAGCAGCAATCCAAAAATCAGCAATCCTAACCCCGAAGACAGCAGGATGGGTCGCGGTTTGTCGAGCCTTGATATTCGGATTTTCTGAGCATAATAATCATGGAATATACGGGAGAATACGGATGGCGCAGCGGCATTAACGGTTAGCGTTGTCATCCCCTCGTCCACCGAGGAACTACGGGAAATAACGGTTGGCATCGTTGTTAACGCGATTGTCGACCGTAAGTAAAAGTGTATTAATCGGCAAAATTAATAATAACAGAAAATGGTAGTTGTTTGATGAGTTGATCAAAACGGTTTTGGCGCCCGTTGGAACTACAGGCCCGCTTGATTGCGGATTCGGATGTAGGGTTGATTGAGATTAATAGCATTGTCTTGTTGTTCAAGCGAGCTCTACTCTCAGTAGTACTCTGGGTATGCTCTATTTTGTTTTCATATGTACAATATTGTAAAGAAACACATTGCGCTCGTTTTCGTAGAATAACGTACATCCCAGTTAAGGCATATATCGATCGTGTTTTTGCAGTTCTCGTTCGCATCGTGCAGCCGACGTCTGGATGTGGGAGTTGTACGGTAATATTCTGCGCCGCATGCATTGAGCGTTCATAGGGAGTGACTCTTGTGCGCTCATGGTATGACAGTTACTGCACTGGAAGCTGCCGAGAAACCCACAAATTAGCTAGCTGAACCACGATGCTGTGGAGTCAACCGGGTACATGTCATACGATCGATACGTACACACAATCAGTGTGGATTGCATATGCAACTGTAGCGCAATCATTTCCACTATTCCGTAATTTATAAACAGACCGATTATACGTGTGAAGACAAATCTCTATCCGATTAACGGCAACACATTTCGTTAAAGGTCACATATGCAGATTAACGAAGATGCCAGTAAAGTGATGAGCTATCGATTCCTATATGACGTACGTGTGACGAATTAATGCGATTGTGAATATTTACTGATATTTTTTTCAATTACTGATGGCATTAAAGGTCACAGATCTTAAGGCTTCATTAGCTTAGATCCAGTACATGCTACTGATGCTCGTGAAAAACAATACTATATATGCAAACAGAGAAAATTCTGCTACGAATTCAAGTATTGTTCTGACTCCTGAGTATTACAAGAACGCTAACTGCACGCCGGTCCTAGGCTTGTTGGATGCTGTTAACCATTTCCTGCTTATCATTGTCGCTGAACCTACAGTTAGGGTGGCTGATGTACTGGACCAGCTGCTCTTTGGTGGTCACATTAGCGCGGGATAGAGCCGCCAAGTACTGTTTCATGGGTTCCTTAAAGGCACATCCGCGGCTCGCACAATCCGTTTGCTTCCATTCTCCTAAGCCGTTACACGTAATGGTTCCGTCATATCGCCAACGCCATCGGTAAAAACCGGCTGTTCGACTGTAACTGCAAGGATATCCGAATGCGTTCCAGCTCTTCTTATCGGATAGCAACTCCTTGACACCAGGATATGCAACATCTTTTAGGAATTTGAAGAACGTTATCGTATCCTGCGTATCTGTGAATGGAAATCGTTAAAACATTTTTTCAGTAAAATTCAGTTCTGTGTACAGTTGTACTCTGTAGTTCCTGTAAAACAGGTTTCCGACAACAGCAACGAAATGAAACCGAGTATAACAGATACGTCCACCATCTTATTGTATCTTGGCTATTTACCCATTTTCCGAATTGGTTTTCTCCTGGCTGGATAAGTATTCGCCAACAAATCCTGCTCATGGTCTGACATTCTGGCGATTCCTATTTATAGTATTTTAATTAACCGCAACAAGGAAATAAAAAAATTATTGTTATGTTGCCTCGTGGTTCGAGTGTAGCTTTCGCTTATCCTTTAAATTCACAGAGCAAATGTTTTATATGTTTACTCCTGATATAATTCAAGCCAAAGATATGATTTCATTAAGTCAGCTAAAGAAATGAAAGAAATGACAATTGGTAGCAGATGGTGTTACGTACCATTAATGTTCGCACGTGCACAAAGATTAACACCATAGATATGAAGAAGCGCTTACGCAAAGAGATATTATTAAGAAGCGAATCTAATCAAGATACGAGATATGAAGAAGAAGATATGAAGAAGCAAATCTTTACGATTAGACATGGCTGATAAGGATAACCTATCGCTTTCATTCGGAATTTGGATATACAGTAAAAGGGCAGAGTGAGTCAAACGGAAATTGTCTGAAATAATATGCGCGCAATATTGCATGAAAGGTCGCTGCAGATTATGCCGATAGGAAAGTATAAGCCAACAAATACAACAACGCTGAGTACAACTGTACAACCATAACACTGTCGGTTGTTTGTAGCGTGAGATCGTTGTATTTGTACTAATGTTGAGGGAGTTGATTTTTCTTGTCATTCGCGCCATTAAAAGTATTTCTGTTGTTGTTCTCGGCAAATGTGATTAGTTAACGGCACTCTCAGTATTGAGTACGAGTAGGTTGTAGATATTCATATCTGTACATGCCTGTTCTTTCCTGTCGCTTGTTTGCGCACGACATGAACGAATTCGAAGCGATTGTTATACGACAAAAGGTCACGAACATTTTCGTGGATTGTAATTTGTAGGAATCATTCAGACCGTCATACTGTATTTTAATACACAAATTTAAATCATCGAAATAACATACGGTATTTATTCTACTCAAAGCCTGCGCAGAGTAGGACATAAAATGATTTTCTAGACTAAAATTGCAAACCTATCGCTGATTGTTTGCATACGGAACGAACATTTCCAGCGCTATTCGTCTAGCCTGACCTTTTGTACAAAAAAGTTCACACGCTCAGTATCGTCGCTATACTATACAGCAGCAGCATTGGTTAATTTTAACTAGGCCTGGTTAATGCTGTTGATCATTTCCTGCTTATCGCTGGCGCTGAACTTGCAGTCACACTGCTGGATGTACTGGATCAACTGGTCCTTGGTGGCCACGTTGGCACGGGCCAGCGCCGTCAGGTACTGTTTCATGGGTTCCTTAAAGGCACATCCGCGGCTCTTGCATTTGTCCTTCTTCCACTTTCCCAAGCCTTTACAAGAGATGGTTCCTTCGTATCTCCAATGCCACTTGTAAAACCCGCCTTTACGACGGTAGTTGCAAGCGATTCCAAAAGTCTCCCAACTTTTGTTTTCGCCTAACAGCTCCTGGAGACCGGGATACACGACGTTTTGCAGGAATTGTCCAAACTGGATCAGCCCAGCAGTATCCTGGGCGTCTGCTGATTGGAATCGCGTGGAAATCGCAAACAACAGACCGCTGAGCAGGCAAAGATACAGGCTGTAACGATTCATGGTCAGTTGACAATGCACAACAGCGCGTACAGTATTCAGTATAGTGTAACAAATACGTATTAAGCGGTTACTTATTTTGGCAAGCTGACTGCAGCTGCCTTTTTATACGGGTTTCGGCAGTTCGGCACAAAATATTTTAATCGTCGAATATCGAAGCCATCCATAAAATATAAATTGCGTCACAAAACTCTTAGAAATCCCGTTTATCGCGAGGTGTGATGTTGTTGGTTAAGGAAAATGTCAACACCGGGAAAACAATTTCATATGTTGTCCTATGACGTATAAACTCATTGAACTGTAAAGCTATTTCTGAGCTGCTTTTGTTTAGCAGCCGCAAAAATAAATGAAACAGGCAGAAAACGTGGACAAAATTATTTACGAGCCGCTTTGTCTTTTTCTGTTCAGATAAACACTAATTATTTATTCACGTTTGCCCATATTGGTAAATTCCGTTACCTGTACTACTAATACCCAGCTGATACAATTATTGCAATCAGTTATTGTTACCGATCGGTATTCCAAATAGAACGATAGGTGCGATAATTTTTGTTCATGGTGTTTTTCCGGAAATTTCAGCAAAGTAAACACGGATGCAGTAGTTAAATTTCCGTCCGCCAATGTATAGAGCGCTGCGCAGTAAGGTTTCCCGAATTTCCAGAACAACTACTTTATTGCCCATGAAATTTCCGCTGTTACTACGTCTGTTTACGCGTGTTGCGTATCACAAGACACAAACCCACCGTATGTAAGATCATGCGATATTATAAGTAGGTCTAAGTTCTAACAGTTACTTATATTCTAATGTTAATTACATTGTAATTTATAATCACCTACTTTTAGAATAATGTTATACGTAATAGGCTTGTAATCATCTAATGCAATCATACGAAAAAATACTCGCAAATTTATGCACATTAATTACGCACTAATACAGTATTATGCCTAAAAACACTGATTTTTAATACATAGTCTGAGTTTTGTCTGACGGATGCTACTCCTTATATAAATGTAGTACAAAACTGATAGGTAATTTAAGGAAGTTTACGCAAATCTCATTGCAGTTCTTATTTGGCTGTGTTGAGGAATGAGGGACAAAGTGCACACCGGCCGTGGACATTAAAATTAGTCAACCGTTTATCTGTAAACAATGTTATGTACTGTTATCGATACAATATACAAAATTAAGAATTATGAAGCGGAAATGATTAGGGGCAAGTGTCCAGCAACTGACCGAACCGCATGATTCTGGTGCATAAACACAATAGAAGTATCCTCACATTATCTGGTGGATGGTTCAGAAAACAACTGCAGGGTCATCAGAGGTTAACCCTGGTTAATGCTGCTAATCATCTCTTGCTTATCGCCCTCGTTGAAACCGCAGTCGCAACTCTGGATGTGCTGGATAAGCTGTTCCTTGGTGGCCACACCTCGTCCCGCCAGGGCGCGCAGATAGTCCTTCATGGGCTCCTTAAAGGCACAACCCCGGCTCTTACACGCGCTCTTCCGCCATTCACCCAGTCCACTGCAGTTGATCGTTCCGTCGTACTTCCACTGAAAACGATGGAAACCAGCTTCGCGGCGATACGTACAGGGAATCCCGAATGCTTCCCAGGCTTTGTGTTCGCTCAGCAGCTCGCGCAGTCCCGGATAAGCAACGTCTTTGAGGAATTTACCAAACTGAATTAATCCACTGGCCGTGTCTACTTGAGCGTCGGTTGGGAGTGATAGTGACAAAACTGATAAAAGCACCACACTAAGACAACAAATCTGTACTTTCGTCATTTTAACTTGGTAACGATAATGTTAGGTCGACTTATTAGAACGTTTACTTCTTAATTAAACAAATAAAGTGGAAAGGCAATTATATAAGTGCAGAGCTAGTTCTGATGGCGCTGTTTAAGTTTGACTATGAGAAAATGTTTATAGTTGCACGGCTTATATACGAGTGCGTTCAAGGAAGTATGTGTTCTGATTTTATAATTCGATGCAAGTTCATTCACTTTAATGTACGTAGTACTATTTTATGCAGGAGTAGGTCGGGTATTTTTGCATAGAAACCTGAATTGACGAAAGGATAGGTTTCTGAAAATAGTGCCAGTGATTTTCACTGAACATTTTCATAACGTGCGTCATCTGCTGGGAAAGCGGCTGTATTATGCGAAACAATTACAGACCTTGGCCTCGAAAACGGAACCGAAGTTATAATGCCGCCTGATAGAGTGATAGTCATCAGCTAAACAGCAATAGTAAATGCCGACTGTATTGTCGTTTACAATCCATTTGTGACTTTTGTGGGTACAGATGAACCAGTGTGCATAAGCAATAGACTGCAACATAAAATTAATGATAATCTATATGCATTTTGTATTTATTTTATAAAAAATTTACGCTTTTTACCGAGCAAACAGTTAAAGACTAACTGTCGTGCACGTCATCGGTACTCTGATTGTCAAAATTACTTTACTCTCACTGTTTTTAAACTTTGGACGCTAAATTGTGAACGTTGTTTACGCTTACTTAACTGAGCATGTTTCCGCTACACGAAAACAACAGGATAACAGATACGAGTACATAACACAACTCATAATACTATAAAGTCCTACTCGAGTAGCTTATGGCAGCTGGTGTCGTACAACACAAAACATAGCTGGTAGCGGGTCATTCAGTAGCAACCCATCAGTTGATTTTTAGTTATATCCCCAAAAACTACCCTAGAATTTACTTTATTTGATTATGCCTGAGTTAATCTGTTTTGTTAGAGGACATAAAAATGTGATAGAAAAGTTTCTTTGGGAAACGATTATATTGTACAAAACTTGTAGAATAGACGGTCCTGGAGTAATTATTGACCGGCATAGTCCTGGATTTCCCCTCCACTTTATCATTGGTAGACCGATCTTACTGCGCGATCGGTGCGACCCAACGGACGCATAGGAAGGTAAAGCGTCGTATGGTAACGTATGTACGGGCGCAGCTGCCAACTGACGCATAGGAAGGTAAAGCGTCGTATGGTAACGTATGTACGGGCGCAGCTTCCAACTGACGCATAGGAAAGTAAAGCGTCGTATGGTAACGTATGTACGGGCGCAGCTGGAACGTATGAGTATGAAAGCAGTAGAGCATAACATGCAGCGTAAAGCAGTGCCTGGAAACAGGTTAAGCAAACGACGAAATGTAAAATACCAAAAAATCTTTAACTCGAGGTTTGATCATCCTCGTACTGGTCCTAACCGGGCCGCAAATAATAAAAGAAAGGAAATCGGATGGGATGGGATGGGTTTTGTCAATCTGTGGAAATCCAAAGCACTGGACCATGCGATAATAAATTCTGATGCATATCACCAAATACAATGCCGACCGCTTCAAAGGTAGGTTACGGACACTCGCAGCAAGTTTATACTCTATAATGAATTCATACAAATATTACAAAATTATAAAAATTTCTACCGCCAAATCTTGTTATCAGCAGAATTTACTGACTTCACAAAAAAAAACCTTCACAACCCAATTTACTGACTTCACAATAAAAACCCTTAAGTAAGTACTTTTCACAATAAAAAGCTGGAGCGTTCATTCTTTCGTATTTGAAAAGTGGAATTCGTATACCGTGGCTTTCGTAGGGCGGAAGCTAGGCAATCGCACAAGTAATTCAATGAGGATCAAGAAGTGATAAACCATCTTCGATATGATAATTATGTAATAAAATTATATATATAATTACTTATTGTTTCACAAGAAACGTTTTTGCTTGCAACTAAACGGAACGTTGGATTATCAGGGAAAAAGATCGACAATTGTTTTCGACTGCTGCTTTATCCTTTCCGGCCGGCCGGCCGAACACAACACTTCCTAGATAGTAGATAGAAACATACAATCACATAATAATACGAGTACCCGTACTTCCTACCCAGTAGGTACGTACTTAATTCTGTATTATGCTCAACAGAAGATGTGAATGTGCCACCAGAGCGACAAGGTATCGTGTCTCATCACATTTGTTTAATGCCGAAAGATATCAGCTTGGAATGTGATCATGTCATTCTGAAAAGTTCACTTTTATTCATCATAAACCGGTACAGTTTGGCCGTGAACAAGCGAACGGATGCGTTACAGCCCAGGTATCAGTTGCATCGATTAATTATTCCTTCCTGAATGGATGCACTCCATCCCCAATCATACCGCCAGGGCCGCTCATATCATATCACGCCGATCGACAGTCTGGCTTCACTGTTAGTGCGCTCCAGATTAACATTTTCCTCGCCTGCACGGACAAATTTATTAGTATCAGTGAATGGTGACCTTTACATTTTCATAGACTGCAATGGGCTAGAGCGACAGATAGAATAATTATCTCCAAGAAATCTCTATCGTACAGGATGAAATCAGTGTTTTCTTATTGTCCGACCGTGGCGCTGCTGGCCAAGGTCGCTTGGTTGCGGCTACTGTGTTGGTGTTTGTGGATGCGGGTGACAGAGGCATGGGTGCCGTTCAGTGATCCGGCGGCCGGGATGATGACCGGTGCCAATCCCTACGGCGGGCATCCTTTCGCTGATCCCGGCGCGGGGGCCGCCGGGCCTGGGGAGTTCGGTTTGGCCGGTGCAGCGAGCAATCCGTTTGGGAATTTTCTCCCGAATTACAATGCGTATCGCGGCGGGTCCAGCGGTGCTATTGGTTCGATGTAAGGTTGTATTAGCATTCCATTTGGAAATTCGCCAAACTGTATCTCTAGTATACGTCATTATAAGTTCAAGCTTTGTACGAAGACATCCAAGCGGCCTTTCAATTTAAATTGTTGTTACGCAGCATGAAACTTTGTTTAAGTTAATTCTTTTATAAATAGCGTTTTATTGTACCTTGCGGTATTAAAACAGTTATACACGGGCAGATCATTTTGAGATAAAAGTTATATAAGTGGATACCATGTTGTAGATGTTATTGTGATGTGCGTATAAACAAGATGGGCGCTCCCGGTGAACTCCTATTCAAACTGCACTATCCCACGATTAACGGTCAAAATTGCCAGGCAGCCATTCAGCAGTGCAATAACGCCTGCCGATCACAGGCGCAGCGCCAATTGACCGGCAATGTTTTATTTGAGGAAGGTGGGCTGGAAAACGTAGTGCCGGAAAAAGAGGTTTCCGTTGGCACTGTTTTATGCAAAGAGTAAGTGGTTTTTTCGGCATCACCTACTCCTGACAGTGCGTAATGCGTATATTATACGTAGTGTGTATTTGTAAAACTAATACAGGAGGGAATATAGATAGTGCCAGAGGAGATAAAATTCGATAGAAACAGTATTGGTCTATAGGCATAACAAGGTCATCGCCCCGCCCGGCGTCATCGCCTCCGTCTTCGCCAAACCGGACGCTTGCGGGCGGGCCACCGCCATGTATGACTTGACGGGCGAAGAAACCCGTCTGTGCTGCACCCACATTGCTCATCCCTACATCCGCACCGAGCATATCCTGGTCTTCAGTCCCGAATGTATAGCCGGTGCGGCAGCGCCGGCTGCAGCCACCACCGCCGCGCCGGCTGCCAATGCCGCCGCCGGCGGGGCCAACGGCGCAGTCCAAGCCAACCCCATGATGAACAGCGGCGGGATGGGCGTGCCGGCGCAAGCTCCTGAACCGGTGCCGTACAACCAGGCACCATCAATGGCCATGCAGCTGCCACACTTCCGGCACTATGCGCATGCGGCGGCAGCCGCGGCCGTCGATCCTATGAACGCCATGATGCTCAACGCGGCTTTTGGCTAAATATATAAATAGTAGTTTGTTACAAAATACTGTACACTAGCCGATGTTCACTCTTTTTGTAATATTTACTTTGGCACACACTAATTGATAATGTGTATAACTGACTGGGATTATCTTTCTTTGTTAGCTGTAGACATCAGAATAAAAGAACGAAATAAGTTTCAATCTCCAACATTCAAATTAGGTTTTCGATAGATACCAGCTACTCGTAGACCTCCATTAAACAGACATACGATGGTAGTATTAAATTTTATTAGTGCTTCGTATGTGCTATCAATTAAATTAAATATTCATACGCTTACTGTACTTATTCGATCTGTTCTGTAATAAACATTTTATTTGCGATATTTCACTCTCGACTGGATATAAGGTTAGTTTGAACTCTGAAAAAACTGAATTCCTGGATCACCCGTGGTTTTTGTATAGATACATACAATAATTTCCTCTGTAACAGTACGCCTGTAAGCGAAAAGAGTTTGGTAGAACGATATTCATTGGTGGTGGATTCGAACTGTGTGTAATAACAAAATTTTATTCTAGCCATGCTCTATCGCAGTCTTTACAATCTATTCACTATCACAATGTGCGAAATGAGATTTGAGAACGAATTGCAACTGTCCAAAACCAGAACCACTGCGCTACCCTGCTCGAAGGCCCCCCAAAAAGCTGGGCCGTAATCGCTGCTTGGCCCTTTGTCGCAAATCGCTCGACGGTGGAGATGTCCCAGCAGAGCTTAGAACGACAGTGCAGTCTACACGGTCGGGATATACCTGTAATAAAAACGCAGTGTATTCTTCTCCAAAATAATGAGAATGCTGACGTATATTTACAGAATTTCAAAATGAATTATTTTAGCTGCAGAAATGCGAGATGCTACCCCGTATGTTTCAAAATTATCCCTAATTTGAAAGTGTTCGCATTACCAGGGAAAAGTAGCCTCTTCGACGCTCGTGGCAAAAAGCAGAGCGATCTTCAATAACAACAACCGGCGACGTAAGTGCAACGCCGGTATTGAATTTCCACGCGTTGACCTTTACGGCATCACGCACCGCTGTTCCGTACACGTACTGCGTATTCCGTGATGCAGCGGCATGTGCATCCCCGTTGCAGCCGGTTTCCACAGGTAAGGTGGGTTCTCCGTCGAGGATCTAAAAAAAATGTAGCCGGTATATGCGTGCAGCCATTTATAGAAAAAAAAGCAAACATGCAAAAAGGCTACTTCGACATCGGCGCAGCGCTGCGCTTACCATTAGCTATGTGACCATTCCATTCCATTGCGCTTACCATTCTAAAGCACTTTTGGATTTCGACGCTTCCCAGGTATGAGCGTATGAGCGCACTATGTATGAGATACCTACCATGTCTTATTATACGAGTAACTGACTTGTGACGTGAGTTGTCTGATACGCAACTCTTGGTATCAGTTTTTTTATCGCTGGTTGCAAAGATAAATTTGTTGAGGGGAGGTACTCTGGATATCTGTGCGACTCATGCAGTGCGAGTACTGTATGCCAATAAAGCACAAAGAAGAAAAGTTTCTGCGTATATCAGTTAATATCAAAGGCATTTATCCCACGATTTAATTCAGGAGCATAGAAATTAATACAAAAGCTCTATAGGTAGTACAATACAATATTATGCTTCACGGCTGATGTTAACAGTTTGCTGTAACTAAAGCAAAAAAATAGTTTGTAAAAATTGTACATAAGAGCGACAAAATAATAATAACAACAGCATTCGATTCTGTAGTTTATATTGTCTTAAAATATTCTTTGGTATAACTCGATTAGCTCGACTCGCAGTTTTTTTGTTCATTGGCTGGGTAACGCATAAGGAAGACATTTTTACCAGACTGGTAGTGTATCTGTATACCGTACCTGTCTCAGCTACTGCAGTAATTTTTTTACGCATTACAGTTTACAGATATGAGATACTTATGGAACCCGTTATATATATATATAGATACATTATTTAGATTGATTGTTCCCAGTAATGGGTCGGCTAAAGCCAAAATATGGCTACACATGCATGAATTCTAGGCCTACGGATTAGAGTAGAACCGAACAAGCACAGCTCCTCTACTGTTGCACTCGTATTATCTGCACAAATTTACTACTCCACGACGGGATTTGTAAATGTTACATATAGTATAAAAAATATTTTAAGAGTAGATAAAGATGCGAGACTCACGAGAATTTCGCGGCCGTGAAATACTCCGGTTGTGAGACAGTTCCGGAATCCCAAATGCTGAACAAATATCCAGAGATTCCGCCGCGGAGCATAGACCGATAAGTGACCAGTGATCAGTGGCATCGTATACGAATTCGCTGGTGGCGATTTCCTTTTGCCGTACTAAGAGCACGGCTTCCGGCAGTAGCCAGTCGGTCAGTGTGGTGCGCTTGTACGGTCGTTCCTGGCCAGGATACCAGTACGGGCTACAGAAGTACGCTGCTCTTATAAAAAAATTCCCGGACGAGTAGTTATAATTACAGAAGCATAGTAATTTTGCGGATGAATCAGTTTATATCTATGTATGCAAATGATGGCCAATATGCGCCGCGTACCGACTGTACAATATTGACTACAACTTATATATGACACAGCATACATGTACATGAACTCATGAATTCCATAACAAAGTTTGCTTAAATCAAGAAATGAGAAACTCGGATTAAAAGGAGAAGGTATAATTTATGTCCTAGATAGTTTACTTACAAAAGTACATAGTCATAAAAAACATTGCTGAGAACCCATCCTCCGACAATACTGCCAACAATGTGCATTATTACAACGCGCACGCGCACCATGATTTTACTGACTGTTATTACCCGATGTGATCGTAAATAGACCTTCCCAGATATTTATATGCATATTAAATGTAGAGGTTCATGCTGAATGTGCAGTATGATCTTGTCGGCACGGTGACGGCACCTACTAAAGTAATATTGAAAATCTTGGCGCAGCCTGCAGCGGCACAGGTGTCTACAGTCAATTTTAATACTTCACACTTGTTCACAACCTCAGACTCGTAGGTGCTACTCTAGGATAATTATGTTGTTTTACGAAAAGGCGGCACTGATCGATACCACTCACCGTCAGCTGCAGGAAAATTTCCACGTTTATCCATTCGATAGCATCCACGGACAGAGTAAAACCAAGATGACAACAAATTCCAAATGACACAGAAATCTGCACAGCAGATAAAACAACAAACGAAAACTTTCTATAGGGTATAATACTTAAGGCGAATTATGCTTTGTAAATTATTTGCCAACTGTCTACTTATTTAAGTTATTTTCGGCATTTGTACTGTACAATGACCATTACTGTATAGTGTGCGTACTCGTATTATGCCTCGGTCATACTTCGTGTTCTAACGAAAATTGTAGAACTTTTTGCTTAGCACAGGATCTAACGAATTTGTTTTAAGTGTTTTAGAGTCGTATATCATTCTTACTGAGTTTTGGTAGAAGCGAAATAATTACTAATATCGTTATCCTTTTTTCGTATAATTGTAACTATTTACGATCATCAACGAGCTACGGTATACATTTTTCATTGAGAAATAATAAAAAAATTTCACCGCGGAAGCCATACATATATGATATAGTATTGTTGTGTCAGAAATTATAGGGTATATATAGATATTTACTGCGAATGGTAAGTAACGCTTTTGAACAAATTAGAAAAGATTAAATATATGTAATAAGCCTTGCCAGTCTGACAAGTTAAAACAAATCTGCGCACGTGCATGAACGGCAAGAACTAAAAGACCAAGCGCATGGGTACAAAATGCAAAACTTTATTCCGGAATACAATATCATGATGAATTTCGACCGAGTTCTATCAAAATAAGAGCTTATCTCATATTTCCGAATCCGGGGAAATTCGAAGAAAAACGACAAAATATAAAGGGAGATTTTAAAAACTGTAAGGCATACATGTTAAACCGGTAAAAATAATCACACTATGAACTCGAAAAGATTCAGAACAGTAACAGGCACAGGACATCAATCGCAAAATTACGAACAGAGATCCACCTCACTGAAATACTGCAGGGGTCGAATTACACACTTGTGCAATGCTCTGACCGGTCTTCTTTCGTAATTCAAATAACAGCGGCGCACATAATAATTATTCAATTCCAGTAGGCATGTCAGCAGTCAGATGAATTTGCAAATACAACGAAAAATCATCAGGGTTGACGTATCCATTTGTCGGATCCAGCAAATCCTGGAAAACCAGTTTCAAACAATGTGCAATGCAGGATCGTATTCACATAAAAACAATTACCTCCAGTGCCATAAAACGTGATATTCCGCATTGATTGTCATCCTGGCAGAACAGATGGAATACCGCTACAACAGTTTAAAACGTTCAACACACAATACCAGATATTTTTAGCTATGATAACTGTGCAATATAGCGAACACACATACGTTCCTCAATCGGTGCAATTTCCGTTTTCCATGGGAATAGGTACAACTCGCCAGCTGCCTCACAGTTCCAATCCCCGGATTCAGGACAGCCATCGCAATGCAGGTAGAAGCCCAGGGCAGGAATTCCATCGGCGTCAGTCCACTTAGTTACCGCGATGCGCCTGCAAATCGGATACGTATGTATGGTTTAACGTCAGCCTTCCAACAACGGCGATCCCCTCACCACAGCAGCTTCCGGACTGTTATGGGATCACTAAACGTCAGCGTCTCCTCGAGTTCTCTCAAATCCGGGATCGTATAATTTATGGTACCTTCAGCGCGCACGTCTAGAAAAAAGAAATGCCAATATCACGGGCTACCATTTTCAGTTGACGCCAGTAGCACGCTCACTTTGTCGGGTATCCGTAGGGAACGGCAGCTGTGGCTTCTGCTTAGCGTGCTGGTAATGTAAGATGTTCCATCCTTCCGATCGCAGCAACAAACCGCTCTGAAGACATTTCAAAGATAACTGAGCTTAAGGTTTCAGCTGATCTAACGGCTGTTTTTAGCTTATCGGCTGTGGCAAACCAAGGGCTGATTAAATCGTCACATAACGCAGGTAGAAAATGGATTGTAAATTAACGTGAAGACGCCGCACCTTGACTGGTCCATCAAGCAGCTTAGCAGCGGTCAAGAGCGGGAAACGAATTAGAAACCGCGTCGCGCCCAGTACTTCACGGCGATTGGCGGCGGAAGCCTTCATGTTCCGCTGCTTGCACATGCTGAAAGCCCACCTGTTAAAAAAACCTGGCAGCAGTCCCAAATATCACACCTTATAACAGAGGTGTACCTGTTAACCGCCGCGAAAATGGTCTCTTCGTTGGCGGTCAGCGAATCCCGCTGCAGAATCAGGTCTAACGCCTCCTGTCCAATCGCGCAGAACTGCTCCGATTGCCAGACCATTTCCGCGGACTCATCAATCAGGCATAAGCATTCCTCCAAGATGCTCGGCGCAATAACAGCATAGTAAACCGCCTACACACAACACACCTCTTAATAAATAATATCTACTCGATGGCAGACCCAGGCAGCAACAGTCCCCAGGAAAACCTACATTATCCAAGATGTCCAGGCAGTTGCCGATACTGAGCTCGGTCAGGACAAAGTCAGTGCAGATGTCCATCAACAGTGGCAAATCATACTTGTCCGCGCAGGCCAGCGTGTGGAAGGCATTGTCCTGAGTTAAGCCGTCCACGGCATCGGTATAGATATAACTGAAAAAATTTATCCATTGTCACCTACAGTATACCGCGTAGAATCGGCTGCCGTGAGTGTGGATAGCAATATTCGGGAAATAATATTTATTTTTGTTTTCGGTCAGCTAACTCAGCTTATACTGCTTATTTTATCTTATCTTCATAATTTATTTCACTTAAATTAATAAATTGTACGAATCGAAATTAAAATGAAGTAGATAGGGAACGAGACATACCAGAGCATATTAGCGAAAGCCTCCGGAAGAATTTCAGGAATGTCGATGTGAGCTGCGCGGTTCTGTGGCCCACTGCCATAAAACATGGTGTGGAACACCGCGCTTCGTACACTCAGAAGGAGCCTGCACGACATAATTGACGATCAACAAGGAATGAATGCAGCGGATGCGATGGTGCAGAGTGGCAGGTATAACACTGAGAACCCACCTGTGAGCGAGAAAGATCGTCACGGCGCCATAGTCGCGTCCCACCGCGAACTGAACATCGCTCATTTCGCCACTGACAAACAAATGTCGCATACCCTCACCCATGGTCGTGATCCGGCCCGGATATGGTGTGAAATTTCGCGACATGACTGCAGTTGTACACCGCAAAACGGTATTAAAGTAAGAAGTACTAAAAATATACTGGAAAAAAAGAAAAATCGAAATCGTAACTTTTCTCGATTTCCGGGTTCCTGTTTTCCGTGCCCGTGGTCCAAACGTTAGTACTGAGTCCCCCAGTGGCGGTGGACGCTGTCGACACGACTGTAATAATGATAAAATAATGTTTTGTACGGTACCAATACCTAGTGATGGAAAAACTAAAATTAGCCGACTAATTAGTCGGTTAACGTCGGTTAACCTGGCTAAAACTAAAACAATGTTAGTAGGTAGCATTAGTCGAACTTTGTTGACTAAAGCCGAGTCAATTTTAGCTACTAAGAAGTTAACAGTTAACCAATTTTATTCTTTTTTCCCCAATGAAACTGGCAAAATTACCGTATATCACTCAAGCACGGAACTGACAGAACTGTATATAATCTCAGGCGTTCTCGCAGCTATCATCAGCAACAAGCGTTATGCGTATGCTTGACAGTACATTCTGCCTAACGTTACCGTTACAATCAACCTTACGGCCGTTTTACTGTCTCGAACATTACCATAACATTAACGGGTAATTTAACGGGTTAAATGCGCGAAATTCGTAATTGTGACTTGATTGACTTGACTTCAGACTTTAGCTCTAGCTTGTCTTACGGATGGTTCATAAATGCCGATACTGGTAAGTCGTGCTCTGACCGTATGAAAATAAAATCAAATGAAAAAATTTTAATTATTTATAAAATTAGTTTCATTAACTTTGGTTAACCAATACAAACCACTTTTAGTCACTAAAAGTGAAAATTTAGGCTAAATTTTAATCAAGCAGATTTAGGCGGCTAACGCTTTTAACCAAGTTTTTAGTTTAACCGGATTTAGTTTAGCTTAGTTTTTCCATCACTACCAATACCACGGTACAGCACTGCAGCTGCCATATGCATGGCGGTGGCGTTTGCGTGCAAACCGTCTTTCCAGTTTCCACTTTCAGTTTCAGTGCTTCATCTCCTCGAAAATTCGAATTGTTTTTCGAATAGTGTTCTTGCAGTTGTGTTTTTATAATTTGGAGAAGTCGAAGTTGCCACAATTTTTTATTTGAAGCTTAATGTGTGTGTTAGCTTTATGTGAACGGTTGCAGATTTTTTGATAATGGAATCTGATAGAGGGGCATAGTTTGCTGTCTGTTTGCTGCGAAGGTTATGCGAAGAACATTCATTGTTATTGAATTATTTAACTACGCTGTGCGAGCATATCTGTAGATGAATAACGCCATAGCAGAAGAGAAGAAAGCGAAAAGCATGACACCCACTCCGGAATCGTCTTCTGTTGTTGCTCCTGCCAGCGCAGCTACAGAACCGGGACCCAGCGAATCAGCCAAGCCCGCCGCAGTGGATAATGCAGCTACAGCCACAACAACCTCCGTCAAACCTTCCGCTAAGCGAAGCGAAACAGACTCCACCAGCCGCACCGACGAAGGTAAATCTTAGTAACCATTGTGCTGATGAATTCATTTCTTGGCACCGTAAAAAGCCAGTCCGGGAAGAAAGACCGCAGTGCTGCACAGTGCAGAGCAATTATCGTAGTGCAATGGCACGTACGAATAGGCGTTTTCAAGTACAGTACTGTATCAAAAGCGTGGTCTAGCTACCGCGAGTACATCTATGTATTTTGTTGAATATTCTTATAAAAAACTTTTTTCCGCATAAAAATTTTATTCTTTAATTAAAATTATAAATATTTTTTTAAAATCTTATCTGCTCGTACCGCGCTGTGTTAGCTTAAACCCAGTAATTTTTATTTTCCCCGCTTACACTTTCGGTCTTCTGCTCTTCTTTCCGAGCGGGTCTGTAGTATTGGTCACATTGGTTACAGGTTGGAAGACTCGCCGTTTATCCGCTGATTTCCGCACCAAATACCCGGATCGTAAATATCCTGATGTGAAAGCGCCATCACCCACGACGACCGGGACAGCCCCGATCGCGTCGTCCGCCGAGCGCTACCAGAATGCCGTGAATATTCTTAAGGATCTGGAGAGCGAGCAGACGGAGACAGTGCTTCCCGTGGCGGATACGCCCGAGTACGCGGCCGTCCTCAGCCGGATGGATCCGGCCAAGATGAGCCCGCGGGAGTGTAAGGCCTTCCCCGAGGTGCAGCCGTCGGATGCGGAGGCGGTGCAGCATTATCTGCAGCTGCGCAATGCGGTGCTGCAAGTGTGGCATCAGAATTCCAAACGTCTCCTGGAACCGGATTTCGTGCTGGAGCAACTGGTGAAACTGGAGGAATACGCGTCAAAGAAGGATGACGAAGAGTGGAGGCACCGTGTGGAGAATATACTAGTGGTAGGTTATCAGTGTGCAGTTAAAAATTGTAGGCCAATCCCTTGATTAATTTATTGGTCAGTTAATTTATGGTTGTTTGTTGGTTATAAATTTACAATTTATGAGCCTTGAATCGGTGGTTAGGGCATGTCGGCATGATGCAGTAGGTGTTATTTTTTTGCCTCAGAAATTCAGAGATTGTTCGAAAAGTATGACAAGTTGCACTTTCCTGCTTGAGCTTTTACGGTACAGGTGTTAACACCATGTAAACACATTTTATAGAATTTCTGCCGGTAGAAGTGTAGACCATGCTGCTGGAGATTGGATGTACCTGCACCTGCTGTGAAAAATATGAATTTCTATTTTCCAGCTGTTGGACCGGATGTGCGTGATCAACTATGGCTTGGTTAGGCCTGTTATCATGAACAAATACCGCAAACAAGCCAACTACGGGCATGCTGTCGTCGTGGTGGGTGCCGGGATCGCGGGACTGACAGCCGCCCGTAAGCTGAAGCAGTGGGGCTTCGATGTCGTCGTACTGGAGGGACGCTCACGAGCTGGCGGACGGGTGCACACGTGGACGGCCTCCAAGGTCCGTCCCGAGCCGCGAGCGGAAATGGGAGCGATGATCATCACGGGTTTGGAAGGCAATCCGCTTTACACCATGTTACATCAGCAGATGGGACTGGAATTGGAACGAATCGGCCCCAGATGCCCCCTTTTTAACAGCCAGGGCAATCCTGTACCAAAGTTCACAGTAAGAAATCTGCTTTTGTGTATTATATTGTTATTGCAGAACAGAACGAACTTAACGCTGGAGGAAATTGATATTTAAGTTCTTTTCTTGACTGACAAAAGGATTTTAGTTTAGATGTTGTTTGTTGAATAAATATGTTATCAGTGTTTATCACTTGGGATAGCTTTGGTTGAGTGTAATCGCAGATGATAGAGTTTTTTGTTAGGATACTTTTTGGGGAGGTTTGTGAAGTTAATTAGGATCACTGTAGAAATGGTATTCAGCTGTTACAACCTCTGATAAGTGATAAGCAAAACGTTTTGTCCATATTAGGACGAAGTATTGGAAGTGGAGTTCAACACTCTTCTTTCCGCTGCATCCAAGAACGGCCGAGCTGCTCCTCCCGGCAGTCTAAAGATCCCCCCAAGTCTCGGCGAAAGTCTAACTCTAATGCTAAAACGCGAAGAGCTCGACTGCCTGCGTCGCGCACGTGAATACAAGGAAAATCAGATAGATATTATCAAGACGCTCAAGATGCTCTACCGCGATCGAAAGACCTTGACGGCCAAACTGACCACCGACAAGGAGAAGTACATGAAGGCCAAGGTGGCCATGACCGCTCTTAACAACAGCGAAACACAGTGGGCTTACCGGACTTCACAGTCGGACATGTTGATCACCGCCGACAAACTGGCCGATCTCAATGAGAAGCTGAAAATGCTGGACAGCAAGATCAAGTTAGCCGTCAAAAATCAGCCGCCGACGCGCTATCTGGATACCGAAGGTCGCGCCATCATCGGATGGCATGAAGCTAATTTGGAATTCGCCAATGCCAATCATTTGGACTGTTTGTCGTTACAGCACTGGGATCAAGACGATGAATATGAACTACCGGGTATGATTAGCTTGCAGAGTTTTTGTGGTTCGTTTAACCAGCTGAAAGGGCACTTTATAGTGTATTCATATTTCTCGGTGCTGAGGAACACTGATGTTCGGTTCAGAAAAGTTCTGACATGTGAAGATTTAAAAGTTACACCGCATCTAAATTCTTGAATATGCACTAACATTTAATCTGCACCTTTTTAAATATGCACATTGTTAATGTTAGCGCACATTGGTATTTACACTACCAGTGCATTTTTTTAACGTTTTGTATGCAAAATTGATAGTACTATATATTTTTAATACGGGAATTGTATATCTGTATGTAGAGCCTGCACGTGCAGAGTTTTGGTATCCATTTAACCAGCGAAAAAGCGCTTTGCACAGTTTGACGCACTACATAATTCCTGATGCTGTTGAACTTATTTCATTCGGTTTTTGAAATTTTGCTCAAGTAATATAACGCTTTTTAATATTCTCAGGTGGACATTTCAGCGTGCCGGCGGGGCTATCTCACCTCGTGGATGCTCTGTGTAACGGTCTGCAGGTGTCGTACGACTGCAGTGTGTGCTCCATTGAAGTGGAGAACGGAAAGGGTCGCGTGAGCTATTTCCATCATTGCCAGAAAATGGTGAGAGACAGCGTATCCGCCGTGCTCTGCACGGTCCCTCTGGGTGTTCTAAAGCGCTCCATGGCCAACACCACGGAACCGATTGGACGTTTAAAAGGCGTGGTGCATTTCCTGCCATCCTTACCCGATGAGAAGATCCGGGCGATTGAGTCCATGGGCTACGGCGTACTGAACAAAGTCATCCTGACGTACAAGACCAAATTCTGGCAGACCAAACGCGCCCTCTTCGGCTTCGTCAACGAGGATGTGCAGCGGCGCGGGGAGTTCTTCCTCTTCTGGTCGTTGTACGATCATCCCACCCTGGTGGTGCTGATTGCCGGGGAAGCGGCCGTTGCCCTGCAGGAGCGCTGCAGTAAGGAGGAAGTGGTGGCAGCTTGTCAAGCGACGTTGAAGAAGATCTTCGGGGATGACATTGAGGAGCCGGTCGAATCGGTGGTGACGAAATGGGGCGAGGATCTGTGGAGTTGTGGATCGTATAGTAGTGTCGGGCCCGGCGCGTCGGGTGCGAATTACGATGTGTTGGCGGAACCGTTGCCCAATGAGGAGGAGCCGGTGGTGTTCTTTGCCGGGGAGCATACGATCCGAAACTATCCCGCTACGGTGCATGGCGCCGTTTTGAGTGGGCTGCGAGAGGCGACGAGGATTGCCGATACGCTGGATAAATTGTGGTACATGGAGGATGCAGCGTCGTAGATCTCGCTGTTGCTTTTTTTGTTGAATATGTTTTAGCAGCGTTGCTTTAACCATGTTTTGTTACGTATTGGTATTTGTTGTAGTATTTGTGGTTTTTTTCCTTTGGTAACTATAATTCAACATGACACATTATCATGTGCCCTTGTACGGATTACAGTTAATTTGCATGAATCGAAAACTCATGGAATATCATTTTGATAGTGCACAATATTATTTGTAGTGCACAGCTGCAAATAACCCGTACCAGTTCTGCATTGATATTTGGAGGGAGCAATGTGGGATCCTATCGATCTATCGTATTAAAAGTTTAAAACAACGTCGACTAACTTTCACGTGACAGTCATTTCTATCCTTTATGGCCACAACTACTTGTTAGGCTTCAGGTACTTGTATCTCACGAAATTTAACTGAATAATGAGCGTGCTTTGTATACAAATGAAACGACATTTTAACTAAGTAAATCATTGTTCATTCCACTCCTAATAATGGTATCAAAGTCCATTGATCTGATGAAGACTTAAGCAATAAGCAGTACAAGCGCCTGCGGTCTGCGTACTTAGCGATAGCCGATAAATTACGAACTACCAAGCACTTCTAAATGCTCGCACAGCAGTGCAAAACAAGGATGTTTTAATCCCAAAACAAACAACAAATACGTTTAAGCCATGTAAACAGAAACGTTTACGCAATATTAGCAATAAAAGTTACAAAACAAACAAAAGTTCAAAACTGCTTTCACTCATTTTAGCTCTGTACCCACTGCGGCCTACAGAGTTTGCACCAGCCGTTTTTTTTGGCTACAGCCGTATTGATGAATGCACCCCCGGGGAGAGTGCGCATTTCGTAGAGAAAGAAGTATGGGCGTCCGTATCCGTTTGGCAGGCTAGCCAACTAGCCATCAAGTCTCAAGATAGGCAAACGCCAAACAGTGTTCAAAACAGCTGTTTACGTTGCTGCCTGTCCGCACGCACTGTAGATACGGACAATTACCTCCGTGAAAATCATCGGTCTCTTTTGATTTGACACCCCAAATAAATTATACTTTTCCGTAGATATATCCCCGGCTTGCCTTAACGCCATATTATGAGATAATGTCTGCTGGAGCCAGTAGCACATCCACAGCGAACGTGGGGGTTCTTTTTAAAGCGCACGGTCTACCATACAGCACGTCCATGGAATCCACCGATCCTCTGAAGGTACGCAGTTGCCCCTTTTCTAATAATTGTTACAATAGCGAATTGGCAATTGACACTCGCTATGTTAGGCATGGTTTTCCGCGACAAACAACCTCATCCAGCCGGTTGTTGAGGGCCAGCGCGTCGACAGCGGAAACCGTGTGCAGTTGGAGAACCTCGTTGATTTAGCGTGGATATCGGGTGTTCAGGTTGCGATTACTGATACTAAGGCGCAAACGGAGAGCAAGAAGGTTGCGGAGTTTTGTGATGTAAAAAAGCTTGCGAGGTATAAAGCATTAATTGTGGCACTGTTTAAATGCAACAGATAATCAGAGGAAGAACAGATTTGCTGATTAAAAATCCTTTTTCGTAGTTTACTGCTGCGTAGTTATTTGTAGATAGATTCAGACATGTATTAATGAGCCAAATAAGTTTAAAAAAACTGGTTAAAAAATTTGGCATCCTTACTGTAAGGAAAAACAGAAAAAAACTTATTCGTGGCAGTTGTCTCAAAAATCTAGGAAACGTGATTTCATAACGTGATTTAAACAGATTTTATTTTTTACTGTTATGTGATTTGGTTCTCGTTTTTTTGTTCAGTACCGTGCCCGCACTCGGAATTTTTAGCGTAAAGCGATTTATTCAGTCTGTGTTTTTTGTGGTAACTAATTCACATTTGTTGTTGTGTTATCGATAGTTTAGCGCAAATTATCCAGAAGAACCAGACAGTGTTCGGATTGGCGTTGACGGGTGACAGTGGCCGGCATATCTCGGAATGTGGAAAGCACGATATCATCTCAGCCACCAAGATTTTACAGTTTTTCAGTCTTGCGGCTCAAGAACTGCTTATCGAAAAAGATGCTTGGCATCCTGTGGGTAAGAAATTAAGAACACCGGTGTCGTAGTTGAATAATTTTTATAGCTTTTGCAGTTGTAGGACTTCACAGTTGTCAGTTTATTAAAATTGTGCTTATTAGGGCAATTTTTTTAGCGCCACAATTTTCCGTTACTTTTATCGAGTTTGGTTTTAAGAAATGATTTTGTGGAAATATCTGAAAAATTATTTTCTCAGATTTATTACCATAGAGCTTGTTGCCTCATTTTACAGTGGTTGTTTCAGTTGTCAGTTTATTAAAATCGTACTTATTACGACAGTTTTTAACGCCACTTTCGTCGATTACTTTTGCGAAGTTTTGGTTTGAAAAATGATTTTGTGGTAGTATTTAATAACTTAATTTCTCAGATTTATTTCCATATGTGGATTTGCTGCTTGATTTACTAGTACATTGGTTGTTTTTAACTGCCTTCTTTCGTCCAGTTGTGAACAATAATGGATATAATCCTTTCCATGTAGGCATGCACCATTAAATCGTTTTATTGCTCTTTTTCTAGGTTCGGTTGATATCGCGGTTCCACAGAACTCACCGCTAGCAGCGTTATTAGACCGATTGTGCCCGGCGATAATAACCGGAAATTGCGTGAGACTCGTGTCACCGGTTCAGACTGCTCGCAGCGTTACAATCTTGATGGACTGCTTGGCACAAGCTGGGTTAGAGAGTCATAACTTTTATGGTTTTGTTGTTTTCTCCCGCATTGCTCCAGAAATTTTGCAGTGTAAATTTGTGCTTTAGAAATTATACAACTGGTTTGGGTTACTTACAGCATCAAAAACGTCGATTTCCTCGTCGTACAAACTTTGGCAGATTGGAAAGGCAGTGGTGACGTTTTGGATTTGTCTCTGTTACACCTTCGTGAGGTTAGTGTGCTGTCACTGCTGGGAATTGTTTTTGGTTACATAGACGCTTTTGTTTTGTTTTTGCAACTCATGGAAAGTTATGTTTTAAAGAATTGCTGTATAATTATATAAAGCGACCGCAGTTTTTATTTCACTTTTAGTTTTTCACCTTTCCCTTCACAAAATTGGGTTATTTCGGGTGGAAGTAAGTCTCTGATAATTCGGTATTCTTGCAGGTGTCATCGTTATCTTTTCCCGGTTACAAACACATAATTTACCCTGGCTATGGTCGATCCGCAGCCATTGTGGCCGACACGGCAGATGTCAGCAGCGCTGCGAATTCCATTGTTAATGCCGTTTTATTCCACAACGGACAGTCTAAGTCGTGCCCTTCGAAGATCGTTGTACAGGAGTCGATTTATGAGAAATTTGTGGATGCCGTGCGTGCCAGAGCCCAGCAGATCCGTTTCGGCTCACCGCTGGATAAATCTGCCGACTGGTCTTGGCGCACGGATACGTCAAATGCGAAGAAACTGAATGATCATGTTAAGCAGGCCCAAAGCGAAGGAGCGGAGGTACGTATAAAAGTCGGAAGATGTGTCCTGAATTTTGTTCTCAGGCAGTATAGTAATGGAATACTGTATCGTAGAACGTAAACACGCGCAACACTCTCGAAATTCTTTATGTTATTACCCTCTCTGCTCTGAAATTTGTTACACAGCTTCGCATAGTTATGTGGTTTGACTCTGAAATTTGTTACATAGCGTACGAGTTATGTGGTTTGATTTCGTAGATGTTACAGTACTGTTTTTCATTGGATTTTAATGGTTTTATTGTTTACTGACTTTTATTCGATTGCGTGCCGTGCTTTTGTGATTATTCAGTGTGATTCTTGCAGATTGTTTTCCTGGGTCAGATGCCGGCGTTGGATAAAACAACCGATAAATTTGTCAGCTTTCCGGCCGTTATCGTCAGCAATGTCGGCACAACATCAGTGTTTCTAACTGACCAGGTACAACTCCGCTGCGACACTTGTGACAATCAGTGTTAAATGTACTTGCACATGTATTTTCCTTCACCCATTACAAATCGACAAATTTAGTGAAAATTCTTTTAGTACCGCGGCCCGGCTGCAGTGCTACTGCCCTTTCGCACCCTCAAAGAAGCGGTTAGTCTAACCAACAACGGCCCCTTCGGGCATAGTATAAGTATTTGGGCGGAGAACATAACGGGAGCCATGGAGCTGGCCAAGGCGGTGCGGGCCGCCACGGTGTGGATCAATGGCTGTCATGTGTATGATGTCAGCGTGGGGCAAGGTGGGAGCGGTGCCAGTGGGTGGGGAGTGCGAGGCAGAGAGGTACACAAGTAATAAAAAAACTATGATGACACTGTATGCCATTTCGGCTGGTGACACCTGTTGCATTCGGTTGTTAGCATTTTGATGGTGTTTTTCTCATTGCGTACTGTTTCTTTCTCAGGCACTGTATGAATTTCTGTCATGGAGGACGAAGTCCGACGCCAACGTACCCGTTGCGGAACAAGATAAAGAAGCTGCTATGACCTTAAGGTAATTTTTTAATGTTTAGGTGGTTTTACACATAATTTACATGTGATTTTTTATACATATTTCGCGAAGAGTTACAGTCTTGGGCTGTTCTCGTAAAAGTTGGAATTTAATGGAGGAGTTTGCATTTACAGTTGTCCAAGACGTCTGTGTTTTACTGTTTATTTTTGAATTTTAAAAAACATAATTTGAAATTTGAATATAAACCTACTTATAGCGCAATAGAGCTGAATATCTGCTGTAGTATTTACTGTAAATACGAATAGCACGGGATAGTTTATTGAAAATCTTTAACGTCGCCACTGACTTCGTAGAAAATACGGAAAATTTTATTACGGAAACGGTTTGAAGAGCGCCGACAGCGGGAGTATGCAGACTATCAGTTTCCCACGCAGTCAGTTGGGGAAGTTTGAAGCACCGATTGGCAGCAGTAAAGACATCAAATCAGCCATCGAGATAGCTGTAGCGGGTGCAGTCCCGTAAGTGCACGTGCTCCGTAACTGAATGAATAATTCGGGGAATTGTCAACCGCTCGCAGAGTCGGCTGGTTTACCTTTCTTTTTTCGCGCACTTCAGACTGGGTAAAACCACTGGTGTGAGCCGGGGGCAACTTTTGATCACCTTGGCGGAGGGTATGGTGGCGCGCGCCAACGATTTCCTTACATTGCTCCGAGCGTTGTCACCTGACGGGGATGATGCGCAACGGGAATTCGATGCGACAGTAGAGCGCTTGAAAATACTGGGAAATGAATGTGCTCGAGGCGGTGGATACTGTATGGTAAGCAATTAGCAACGTGTGATGGTGCGTGTATAATGAAGCTAGCTTGTAAGTTACTGTTTAGTTAATAAGTTTCATTGCATGACAGGATGTATAGTTATTTATTTATTACAAATTAATTCTGGTTTTATGTGTCGTTTATTCTGATGACAAATTTTTGTATGACAAAATTCTGAAAGAAAATCAAATGTGACTAATATAATAGGATGTTAGACAGTACAACGATAGTTTAGGAGCACCTGATTCAGTGTTCCTCAAAAAATCATTTAAAAGCAGATCGTTAGTTTATGATCGTTGTATACAATAAATTTAGATGATTTAATTGATTTGTGGTACTTTCACGTTTTGGAACTTTCTGAAACATGGAACATGGATGCTGCTGAATTAAACTGCTCATTAATTCTTTACGGCCTATAGTTGAAACATTTATGACAGGCATGCATGCCTTTCATGCTGTTGCGTGTATGCACTATGCATTTCATGCTGTTGCGTGTATGCACTATGCATTTTTTTTCAGTTAAATGACTTTTCCAGAAATTTTCGAAACTTTTACGTAGGTAATGTTGTGTGGTTTTTACGCACTCCGAAGTACGGTTTGATAATTGTAAGTGTCGTCATCATATTTGTAGCAACTAAATGAAACAATTTCCGTGACGTACTTACTGGATCCTTGCGGTGTAATTGGCGTTGCGTTGCCGGAAAAGCATCCGCTGATAAGTTTGACGACAGTTATCGGGACTGCTGTGGCAAATGGGAACTGCGTTGTGGCTGTGCCGGCGCTCCGTTCTTCGGCGATCGCTTTGGAGTTCTGTCAGGTGAGTAAAAATTTATATATGCGGGGCTAACTTGCGCAAGTGGTTTATTTTTTACTGGTTTAATCCTGTTGATTATTACCATCGTTGTTTCCGATTTGGACTGTTTTTTTTTACGGAGGAATTACGAAGACCACGAGACGCACATTTTTTCGAGTTTTTTGGTAAATTAGTTTTGAACTTGAAATTCATCTCGAGTGGTTTCCGAATTCAGGCATAATTTATCGCGCATTAACGTCAATCATGGAAGGCTCATAGAGCTAGTTAAACATTATTTATGCCGTTTTTTGCTCTGATTAAGTTTGCATGACTTGTGTTGCGACACTGCTCCGAAACAAATTTTTTTTAAAATTATCTGGTAATTTTTTTTTCTCGCAATTTGAAAAATTTTGTGACCTCTATAGCAGATGCGCAGAATCATAAATCACATTTCCCTGTCCGTTTTGTTTTACTTTTTCCGGTTATTCGTAACATTTTTTTGCTAAATCATACTTGCTCAATCATTTTTCGCTTAGCTCTTTTTTCTTTGACGTTGCTCTTTAAGTGCGATATCAATATCTAATTGTGATTGATACATGTTATTAATTTTTTTGATGCATTAACCTGTTTTTTCGTTGCGCGATACTTTGAAAACGTTTTCCCTCATGTGGAGTGAGTTTACAATTTTCTAGGAATGCAGCACTAATTGTCTGTCGTGTGATAAGAAATCTGAATGACCCCGTGATTAATTGATCGAATTTTTTATGTAGTGTGGAATTGTACGATTCTTTATTGCTTAGAAAGCTACCGTGACGGGCGGTGCGCTGTGCCTATGATTTATCGGTTGTTTACAGTTTTCTCCGTGCTTGTGTGGCGCCGTGGTAATTGTTTGCTGGTCCGATTTCTTCAGGGGTTTCTGTTGCTTTGTTGGCGTCGACACGTTGACAGTAATTTTTTAAAATTGTTGGTACGTTCATGCCAAGTAGGAAAATTGGGCCGCCCTTCCAAAAATCTGCGGTCTGTGAAATTGTGCCGAAATAAGGACAGTTTTGAGAGCATTTTAATGCTGTTTTCTTGTTTTTTTTTTATGTTTATTTCTTGAGAGTACTTTTATGTTTAATGAAATTGCCGCGTCGTTATTTTATGTACATTTACTGAAAATAGTACAGAATTTTTGCTTTTTAGGGTTAGTGGATTGGCTTAAAATACGATTTTTCATTTTATGTATCTGTACGTCTATGAATTATTTTGAAAAATACATTATTTTTGTTGTACAAGGCTAATGTTTTCAAGGTAAAATATTGTTTGCTGCTGTCATTTTTGTTTTCGCTATATATTTGTTTTTCCCTTTATTGTGAGTAACGTGTTGTCTTTCTTTGGTATCGACTTTCGAAATTACTGTTTTCGAAAATGTTTTCGGTTTTGTACACTTTTGTTTTGCCGTCTGTACGCGGAATTCTTCCGTTTGTTAGTGATTGTTTGTAATTGCTAATTTTTGCCCAGAATTAAGTAGCCTCCATAATAATTATTGTTAACAAGTGTTTCACAATGATCTGGCATGATTAGAAAATAAACTAATTGTTGTGTGATAATGATTTGTTGTGTTTGTGTAGGTTTTGAGTTCCGCTGGCGTTCCAGCTGGAGCGATAAATATCGTTACCGGAAACCAGAGCGAACTGATGGAATCATTTAAAATATATCCCGACGTCTCCACAGTGTGGTTGTTTGAAGAGGTATCGTCACAAAATAACCGGGATGCGTGGGCAGATGAGAAGGGCAAACGAATATGGCGCCCGGTGGGCATTTTTGACAGCGGTAATGAATGGAGTGGCTTTCATGGGAATTTATTCAGAAATTATGCAGTGAAGAATAAGCGCATCTGGATTAATAGTCTGCAGAGTTTCGTTAACTAATTCCCATTTTCCAGAAGTAGTTGCTTCTGGTTTCGATAATTGCTCAGTAAATTATTTCAGTTTGTGATTTCCATGGTTTATGGGATTTGAAGTTTATTTTGCTATTTTATTTTATTGTTGTTACGTTATTTACTGTTTATCATAAATTAAAAGCCGGTTTGCTGATTTTGTGTTGGTTTGCAAAATCCCTTTCGCTTTAAAAGTGTTGCACGTACGAAACATTTGTGGTTTATACTTTATACAAGCTTTTTGTGGGAACACAAATAGTGGTCTTATACCGATAAAAGCTTGGGTGATGGAATTCTTCGATACTGTTTATGCATTATGTGAAGGTTTGAGTAATGATAATGTTGTAAAAGTAGGGCTCATTAAACATTTCCTTATAAAGCTGAAATTTGTTTGTTGTGGCCGTGTGGGTATTGTCTTTCCTGGCGTGCGTACAAAATAATTACGAGTACTGTATATACTACTCGCTTACATCCGCGGTGAAAACTTCGGCGAAAAAGTTGACTTTTGATGAATAATCGGCGGAAATTCTTCCTCGGGCAAAAAAATGCAGCTACTGCGGTCGTTAAAAGGCATATGAATTAATGGTGCATTGCTTTTTCTGCTTCCGATCGGTGAATGTTTTCGTTTTGTGTGCAGAATACATGTAACATGTTAATAACTTCCCACTTTATCATAGTTAGGCAGTGAAATTTCACATATTTTGTGTACAAATAACTTATTAGTTTTATTAACTATTTTATGTATATGTCGTTCTTAATAGTGTAAATCTACTTCGTTTCTTCTTCCGCATAAATTATTATAAATATTTCGATAAGCGTACGGACTTGGGTGAAATGTAGTCGTTATAAACTTATACTGAAACTACCGAAAGCGAAAATGAGTAATTTCTGTATCCGTAATACTAGTATTATTAAATCCATAAAACTATTCATAAAAATTCTTAATGCAAGTATGACGGCAAAACTAAAAACTTTGTATGATTGTAGCGTATTCCCTTTTTAAAAAAAAAAAATTTTTTTAAAAAAACCTCTATACGTTCACGTAGTGGCCACTAACTGTATAAGAACTATGTAAAATAATGCACTTTTTATTAAGTGATGAGTTGACATTTTGAATTTCTGATATATTGCTAATAATATTATAATACCGTGTCACGAACCCTTAGAATTGATTAGCAGCTTGCAACAACACGGAACGCATGCGATAGTATTTTACTTTCGCATAATTAATGTGTTTCTGTACTGCACTGTTTCACGGACTAGCAGTTTGTTCAGTATAATGTTTGTTACGCTAATTATACTTAAATAACGAAGTTGTTGTTTTGAACATATCCGGTCGCGAATTAATTTCTTTATTCAAAGAGCAGAGGTGTTCGACACAAAAACTTCGTTTTTTACGTTTAGTGTAATGATGCAAGCGAAAGATCCGATGCAATATTGACTATGCCGACTGTACAATTGTGTATCTGACAAGAGTACAATAGCTGTCAAAATTTGATTCACCAGACCCAGAAGTGCTTTTTTGGAAAAGGCATAAATAATTTTTATCTAGGGTGGTCAGATTATGATGCGTTACACTGGCGCGCCATTGTTCGGTATAGCGTTGCGTACTTGTATGCAGTGCGTTAAGTAAACGCATTAAACGCACCTACAGTTGTTCTTTCTGCCGGATGCCTCAGTGTACAGTTAATTAAAGACTGGTTTTTTTTCATAATGGAGATTATACAGACGTATCGGTTATACAAAGTCGAATATTCAATCTTAAAATAACTTTAGGAATATTATCGTGTTTCGTATGCCTTTGACAGACCATGGCACCCATTATACTGTAAATCACAATAGGATTGCCATGCCGCATGACCTTTAGGAAACTTATTTACATATTCATTTGAATTATAAATTCTACAGTAGATGGATTGCAATTCACTAATACGTTACATTGCACCTAGCCGATGGAGTAATACTTACTGCATCCAGTCGTAACGGTTATTTTCTTAGTGATGACCTTATTAAAAGAACAGTGTATCAGCAAACTATCTAACCATATTTTCAGCATAGTAGGTTGAGCAAAGATCTTAGACAATCAATAATCAGTTATATAAAATTACTCAAGAACTTAGACGTTGAGATTGCTGTGTGGAATCAGGTTTAATTTTGGCAACAGTTCGTTTATGGAAACTGGCTTATTGATACTAAAAACGACAAAAAAAACAGTTAAATTTTAAATAGGTGAATGAAGCATTTAAGTGATATGTGTGTTATTTAATTCCGTGTGCTGTATCAGTATCAAATAGACTGCTTATATATCTGGCAGCTGCACAATATTTTTAAAACGAAATTATGAGCAAAATTTGAGCAAAGTGTAAAGGAGACGAGTACACATAAGTAAGGTAAAATATACTTTAATAAGTTTAATTTATTATTATTACTTCTATCAATCTTGTGGCATAATCAGTTATTAGTCTTGAAGAATTACATATTGCCAGCAGAGCGACCCACTGTATATGCTCACGTGATCTCAAGGTCAAAGTACATTCGGCGTATGTAACAATCGGAAGCCGCATTTTTCGCCTGCGGTCTTCCGCCAGGCGTATGCACGGATTAAACCGTAGTAATAGCGCCAGTGCAGGAAAATCACGAAAAGGCTGGCGATGAAGCATCAGTTTTCTCAATGGGGAGGGCAATTGGACAGGGGCTTTTTTGGCAATTCATGTGGCCTGCGGCAATACTGCTACCGCGGTTCACTAACGCCAATTTTTTCGACAGTTACATAACAAAAGAAAAGCGAAAACAACAATATTTTCTATTTATTATGAATGAAACTGTTTGTCTGCTAATGCTTATAATTATGCATGTTTATTTACGAGGTATCATGTACACAGGTTTTTTCGCCTGTGGTGATTTTTAGAATCTCGTTCGTGCAACTAAAAGCTCTCAACTTTATAAACAACTAACAATAGACAAAAACGATTTTGTACAGACCTACACTTCTGCGTATGATTAAAATACAGATTACTGTTATTCTGACAATGCAGTTTTTTCATTTTTAATTGGTGTAAATCCGATAGAAAATGTACCTCAAAAATACTGGTATTGGAAAATACAGTATCAATAAAACTGGCGCTGAAAATAAATTTTGCTCTTAATTTCGTTGGGGCAGACTGAATAAATGGATCTGATATGTTTTATTGGGAATATTTCGGAAGCTTCAGAAGAATGCACTACTTTTTAATATTATGTTTGTCAGCTGCGGCCGAAATAAGTAATGAAAGATCCGTTTAAAATTTTAACGTCATTTATTTTTACACCAAACGGCTAAAAAGCGTCAACCCGTCAATCAGCTCATGCATCACATACAACACCGGCATAAACCAGGAATTTTTCAGGATACACCACTGACACCCTATCCGCGTATCTGCTTACTCACGCTCGTCTGGCCGACGTTATACCACTCCCTCTAATTATTACGTTTTTTCCTTAAGCCACATTCTATCAATGTAGCCAATCAATCAGATCAATAACCGGTAAGATTCATTGACAATTTCTCCATTCATACGTATATATAGACTCCATCGGTACGTTATACTAATACAACTACACAATTCTCGTTAATATAAATTTTGGCGTGCTTATACTAGGTACCAGCGGTATATAAATATAAACGCCGTTTAAACCGCCACTCATTCACAGTTTTCAGCTTAACTACAGAATTTTCTTGCTACAAATAATAATCAACAAACACACGGGACCTTTCTGCCATTTCCGCTTAGTGTGGTGAAACAAGTCCACAACGGCTGGCGCGGCTGTATAATTTTTCAAAATGACTCAACATGTTTTGTGTATAGCCTTCCCGGCATTCGGGCATATTATTCCCCTGCTGGAACTGGCCAAGAAGATGAGCAACAACTTCCTAGTGACATTCTGCGTTTCCGAGCAAAAGGTCACCTATATCAAAGAGCGGGAACTACTGCACGGTTACGGTGAATCGATTCGAATGCTGGGATTAAACGACGGCGTCAACGAGAACTTTGACCGTCTGGTGTCTCCGGAACAAATGGCCGGCCTGGTTAAATCCATGGAGCAGGCCCAGAGTGACCTTTTATACGGGATTAACCCGGCCAACCGATCCGGCGGAAAAGACGACAGTGGACTGGAACCGGTAAGCATGGTTATCACGGATTCCATGATGTATGTACCGTTAAAGATCTGTCACGAGCGCAATATCCCGTGCTACGTATTCAACGCTGCCAGCGATAAACTGATGACCGGGATTCTGAAAATCAATCCCTCCACGAAAGCCCGCACGTCGCAGGATTTTCACAACGGTGAAGCCAACGAGAATACGGATATCGGCTTTGCCGTGGAAGAGCAGTGTCTGAATTGGATGTACGAGTTAAATCATACATGGCCGTTAGCTGCGGGGGTCATCCACAATTCCGTTCGGGAATTCGAAGCCGACGCGATGCTAGATTTCACGAACGATCCCCGATTTGATAACGTCCCTTCGTATCACGTCGGGCCGTTGCTGAACGATACGACGCCAGGCGATCAGTTCGCGTTGAAGAGCGGCCGCAAAAGGTCACCGGTCAGTATGACCTTAGCGCAGAAAGTGCAGACGTGGCTGGATCAGCACGACACCCAGACACTGATCTACGTCTCCTTTGGGACACTCTCGCTGGCCTCTGCCCACCAGACTAAAGAAATCGCGGTGGCGCTGCTGTCGCTGCAAGTGCCCTTTATCTGGTCACTACGTGAGAGTGAACACCAGCATCTCCCGGCCGACATTCAACGCAAGATTAAACACCAATTCGATGCACCGGGCGGGCACTTTTTAGTGCTCCCGTGGGTGCCACAGAAGCTGGTACTGGCGCATCCGGCCACGGCGGTGTTTGTATCGCACTGCGGCTGGAACAGCACCCTGGAGGCGGTCAGCAGCGGGGTGCCCGTGGTGGCGTGGCCGATGTACGCCGATCAATACATGAACGCGGAGTTCCTGGAGCGGGAAGCGGCCGCCGTAAAACTGGAAGAGACCGGGTTGAACAGCACAAAGGTCATCGCCGCAGTCCTCCTGCGGGACGCCATCACGACGGTGTACGGGGATAAGGAGAACGAGAACCGCTACCGGAAGGCCATGGAACGCCTGCAGACGGTGGCCGGGGCGGCCGTTGCCAAGGGTGGCAGCTCGGTGAAGGATCTGATGACTTTGATGGGGATATGACGGCGCCAGCGCTGCGCGGAGGCGTTCACTGACCATCTGACTGTTTAATTGATCATAGAGCGTCTATATCATTAATTTTCTCATTTATTGTCAATATTCTTAATGATTTTTTTGTTTTCTATTTTCTTTCGCCGCGATCTGTACACAGCCACCCTTATAGCACAATGGACAGAATTTGGCACAGCAGTCTGCAGTATTTATTACTTTAATTAAAAACGGTGTACGTGGAATATCGCGGAGCGAGAAACATACGCACATATCGCTGTAAGCTGTTTACCTGAAAATTTCTGAATGAGGTTCAAAGAAAAATCTTGGCATAACCCAGGCTTATAATTCTGTGAATTTAATTATGTAATTAGGCGCAGCTTGTCAGAAATTAATTATTAACAGAACACGTAGCTGCCGGTAGGAAAAGATGGTCTTGACAGAATTTATAGCATTGCTGAATGTGCAGAGGCAGTTGTCTGTATGAGGAACAGCTGTATGAGGAACACACGGGAAAACTGCCAAGTACTCCTCGCCAGTTGGCCGGGAGCATGTGCACAAACGGGTTTCCACAGTTTAACAGGTTTTCTTAATTATTCGTACCTCGATTCTACCTACCTGGACCCAGGTTATTAATTACTCTATTGGTTATCACAAATACTATGTAGTGTGCGGCACAGCTAATTGATAGTCGATTACGTGGCAAATTTTTAAAAATGCAGAAATTCGAGATTTCTCATACGTATTGTACAATACACAGCTACCTGTATACCGACCTAGGTGTGGCGAATAGATGCCCGTTTTTCGCGTGATGTGCAGCATACTGACATGTTCCTAATGTCGTGATAAGCGGCCATTTAAAAAATGTTAAAATTGGCTCCAAGCAGTGGGAATCATTAACAGGAACGCCGTAGAACACAATGCAAACACATGTATAGTGTCTTTATATGGAGTATGTATATGGAGTCATTATTGGTGGTTTTGATTTATTAATAATTTTACAAAATATAATCACAGTAGATCACACATTCATAATTCATATACATACAAAAGATTGTAATTTGTATTTCTTGTTCTAAATTAAACTTTCAACTGTATCAATAGTGCGCCCACGTACTGTTACAGGAAGACAACCTTTTACTTTCCAGACTCTGCACAGTAGATTATAATTATTTATTTCCAATTTATTTCACTTTCCGGTGGTTAACAACATCTGCTACAGTAAACAATTTGCAAAGGTGTTGGTTTGGCGGCAATTAGAGAACAACGCGTTGTGACCTTTTTGATGAGAAAGTACTAACCACTAGAAAACCGCCAGTTCTGACTAAGCGTGACGTCTGTTGCATGCGTCATTATTACGTAATCGAACAAAGGAGCTCTGGCGCAATGGTAGCGCGTTCGACTCCAGATCGAAAGGTTAAGGGTTCAAGTCCCTTGAGTTCCCAGTTTTTTCTTTTCCATAGGGTTACCCAGCAGCGAAATCAGCTACGCAGTGTTCGGTTGAGGCAAATGGGTCGTTTATATCCAGCGGAAAATTACACAGGCGACAATCATGTACAACGTCCAAAATATTAATTAAAAACCTCAGTATAAAAATAAAAATAGTTAAAATTACATCCCACAATCCAGTGGGACGGGTTGGATAACCGCTTGTGGATGGTTAATGATGCGGTTCCCTCCATTCGCCGCTTTTACATTTCTTCTGATAGCATGGAAAAACCCGGCAGTATAAAGTGCGTTTGAACAGCTTCGTACAGCGCCGGCATTTACACAGCTTGTGATCTTCCTGCAAAGATACAGTGAGAGGTGAAGACATGTATAATAATTATGCAAACTGTAAACACTATTAAAACATCAAAACCATAATCAAAGCTCGCAGGAAGACAATATATTATTTAGGCTAATTGCACAATATATTATTTTGGCTAAACCCAGAGCACTGTTCCCGAACAATGAAGCTGGTTTCCAAAACGCTACTCCGTTTTTTCATTGCAGAATATGGTTGAATATACTCGTATATATGTTCTATTTTCTTATATCAAAACTAATATTCTAAATATTAAAGTGTAATATTCTATTTAAAGAGGAAACTGCAAATTTGAAAACAAAATTACTAGCGAAGCTGAATAATTGTGCAGTTTCCGGTCACCTTTTATTATCATTTTAATCGCGATTTATACTGAACGACTATCGAAAGGCATCGATAACTTGAGCGTATATATAAACGTTTACCTCATCTTCATCGTCGCGCTTATACCGGCGCCGATTGCGCGATGTGGTCATCGATGACGCCGACAGGCTGTCGGTCATGGCGTCAAGATGGACGAGCTGGTTATTGTGACGACCGGACCGGGGTGAAGTTGCCGTGGGCGAGGACTCCCCGCCGGATGTGGTAACGTCGCTCGATGTCTTATTAGCAACACGAGCCGTGCCGGCGCTGTCCGGCGTCTTCGCCGGCGGCGTCGCGGCGGTTGCCGGCGGACAGATACACAGACCCGATAAGCCGCGAATACACTCTCCTGGACAGTGCCGGCCACCCACGGCCAAGAATCCCATGCCGTCTTCCGCACTGGCCACCGCATCTGTCTGTAATCGATACATTTATCGATTTACAATTAATTTTATGAGACCATTTATAAAATAATGGTACGACTACACCGTGGTACGACTAAGCAAAGAATATCAATATTTTCGAGTCTTCAATCGTGTTAACTATTATTATACTCGTCACAAAAACATTCTCAACTAAATTAGATAAAGTGTAAAAAAACTAATAATTCGGAAACACGAACTCGAGAAACGGTTTCGTGTTCGCATATTGTACAGTATGGTGCTAACGAAGAAAAATGTGTACCGTATTTCAGTTTTTAACACTCGTGAATAATATGCTCAGGATTAGAACGAAAACCAAAGGAATCGCTAATTATATGTACAACTGCCTACTGGATCTAAATAGATTTGGCTAAAAATTATTAAAGAGTAAAAGGGAATGTAAGGGGGAATGGATGTACCTGTACGAGTTGTGCTTAGTTCAGATTACAAAATTAGACCTAAATTTTGTTTCTCTTTCCCAATAATATCTACTGCTCGTTAAAAAAATTTGAACCTTTGTCCAGAAATACTGTAATGTCTCTGCCAAAGGCATAGAAAAACTTTAATTAAGTAATCTTGATATTTGCCGCTCCTTGACCTAGGCGAGGCCAAAAGCATTTATTTTTAACCATATCTTTTACAAAATTAATTTTACTATCTATAAAGCGCCTATGGTCATAGGTGTAAACAGCCTGGAGGTAAGGTGCATAGGGGCTGCCACAATAATCTGCAGCCGGTAAGGCCTCCGTGCGCTGACACTCGATTCCTACTGTCGCCAGGTTAATTTTAGTTTACATCTCAAATTGCACTAAAAATAAACCACCTAGATTTCAGGGGAAAATAATCCAGACCGACGAAATCGGAGCACATAAGCTCGTACATATTCGATAGAGCAGTTCTTTCCCATATTTCTTAATACATGTTTGTCCTGCATTAAGTTTTAATTAACAACATCAAGCATCTTCTGCCTGAAAATAACCCAGTTAATGTTTAATTCAAGGCAGTCCCCCACTACACAGGTCAATCAAGTGACTATCATCAAGTAGCTTAATTTAAACCGTTTAAGATAGCAACATTCAACAGCATCGTCAACAATCAGTTAACCTTTCCTACATTTCAAGGGAAAATCCGTTTCTACGTCAGTTTACCGCGAGTACGATATAAACAACACAAAAACATTTGCAAAAGCAAAAATCACTACAAGAAACATAAAGGTCACATACCCGAAATACTTCAATGAGGTCGTAATCCAGAAAATTATCCAGCTGATTATCACTGGAATGGTTCACCTCCGCGGAACGTTGTTTATCCTTGAATTTAGCCAGTTTCTCCCCTTTCCTGAAGCCGGTTTTCACAAGACCCTTATCTTCCACAAAGCGCAGTCGTTTATAATCCCATTGTGTCAGCGGCACATGGACGGCTAATAACAGTGTCCATCCCAGACAGTATCCGCGCAGGATACTGCGTGTTAGCCGCATATTTCCGCACTTGACCCACGTGTGCGGCAGCAGGCCAAGAAAAAAATGCGGAAATGTATAGTTAGATCCTGTACATATATGTGTATCGGTGTACTGTTTATTGTCAGGCTAAATATCAAGACCGGATATATCGATAAACACTTGTCAGGCAATTTAGTTTATATTTCGCTCTATCCAATATTATATACGTGAGATATGCGTACGGCTGGTGTATGCAGTAATCGGTGGTGTAGCCAGTCCCATTCGCTCGTTGACACTGACCACTGTTGTGTACTAAATAATATGAAATGGGTGATATTTGATATTTGCGCCGTGACTCACTCACGGTATGACCATCAAAAGTGGCTGTGGTGGACGGCGGTACAGGGTGGTTCGAACAAACTGTCAGCATATGCGCAATGTCACAGGATATAAAATTTCACCCAAAAAATTTTAAAGATCTCATACATTTTTGTTTTTCGGCCAACTGTTGATAATTTATATATCCATTATCAACTTGGCATCTAATTCGGATATGCCACTGATTCCATCGTTTCGTATGAATTGCTGTAAATTAATCGCGTATGGTGACCCAATCATAGCTTAATTTCTTGCTCTATATTAAATGTTTTAATTTTTTGTATGTCAAAACTATAATCCGGTTACCAAAAATTGTTAACACGGTTGAATTGTTCGGTGGATTGTTCAGTGTTATAGTTATTTGTAATTAACATTAAATCTCAGAACTATACAGAGAAAATATAATAGAGTTTATCGGTGTCAGTTTTGAGGTTGCGCCCATGTGTGAAAATGAAACGTTTACATAAAGCGTTTTTAACAGACTATCCAGTTTGGTTAACACTTCCGCGTCGGTTGGTGGACACCACACATAGTCACATACAATACGTAATTATGCATAATTCGTTGCAAATCTACACATCCACAAGTTTTCACCGATAGACACTTGTTTATCAATTCCGTATCAAGTTCCGATTAAACAGCTTATCGTTAATCACATATGTATCTGGTTTAAGTAGCCGCAACGCTACGTATACACAGCGGCGCTCGATGTGTGACAGACATTCGGTAACAAAGCAGGTGGGTGACCTGTTGAACCTCTTCACATTGGCTATTGTTTTAAGTGGCTCCTACAAGAGATCTTTTTGCTCTCTGGTCAAAAGGTAAACAACAATCTTCCACCGTGTAGTACCGATAAGACATGACTCAAACTGCATAGCGTTCAACTTATTGAAGTTATTATACCGTTATGGTTTTGTGCGCATCTACAAGCACTGCGCACTCAAAATAAATGCTATATAAAAAGGAAAGACCCGCTACGTAAAATTATGTATATACAGTAACTCAAGAAGTCGGCTGGAAGTCCCTGAAGAATTCCTGTGGAGATTGCTGTCGCTTATCAAACCACCGCTAATAACGATTCCGTAATGAAGGTTTTTTAACTAATTGTTGGCGATCACATTAGAACAGCGCTGCATTGCATACGAGTCGGGTATACCACAGCAGTAACTTACATGTTACAGTATATCCATCCTGCAGTCTTTACATACGCCTGTAAATATTGCATATTTATACCTGGCAACATGCAATATTTATTTGTATGCAATATTTACACCTGTAAATGTATGAACGATATCAAACTTCTTGCTTTGTTTTAACCTCCCGTCCCATCAAATTTTGCCCCTTTCTTTGATTTTTTGTAGTCCGGTGAGGACCTTATGAATTTTTTGGATTTTACGTTTTATTTACAGTTTGATATCAGGAATTCCAGGCAATCTGAACATACGAGGTAATCCTCAAACGGGGAAAGCCCCTATATCAGCTGGATAGCCAGCAATTTGGCGCAAGCGCCCCATTGGCCGTGGCACTGCAGCGCTCTGCTGCAGGCCGACTTTAACGTGGCTCGACAAGGGGTACCTCTACTGGACATATTTTCGTTTTCGCTTTTTGTAATCGATCTTGCAGAGAATTTTTTCAAATCTACAAGCGTAGTATCAACATACCTCCTACATACAGCCAAAGGACGATATACTTCTAAAATTTTCAAGCAGTTTGTTCAAAGAATTTTGCCGACGCCATCAGCCGTTTCCGTCTTCCTGGACAGTGGACGCTTCATATTTTCGTTAACTAATCAATTACGTAATATTATGATCGTAGTGCAAGGTCACCGTCCGCTTGCTCACAAAGTGAAGTGTTAAACCGTTCGTATCGTCGTAAGGAATGAATCAGAACATTCTACTGGTAACTGAAATTATCGGGGTCGAAATTATTTTTGTTTCTATAATCTTGTCAACATTCGGTAAAAATCGTACATAATAAATACCTAAATAGTTTTATAGCAGTATTTATTTAGGTGAGTATTTATTCATTGTTTTTGTGAACAACTAATGAAAACACACCACAGCCCCGCTAAGGCTACCTGCTGATTATGTACTCACAGTCACAATTTTAGACGTCAACCCGTGTTTTAACTTTTAACGTTTGTTTAGTTAATCTCAGTTTTAAATAAAACGTGAGCTCTGCATTCGCTGCAAGAAAAGTCGAAAATCGTAAAGCGAAACACACTGACAGCAGCCAGCAGGTAGGAACCAAACAACACATCTCTTGCGCCATGCAGTTCGCTTCTTGTAATTAGGCGTTCTGGCCTTGTCCGAAGTAGTTAGTGAAGGAAGCGAACATGCGCTCCTGGAGATAATTCTTGCCGGAGATGGGCGGATACTTTGTGCTGCCATCTAAGCACTCTACCATATAAGCGTCATCCGGATGCAGGAAGAAGGCGATCGACTGCCGGTCACGATGACGATTCTGCTCACTAAAGGTCACCGCGTGTACCTAAATTCAAAGGAGGATTTCACTCGCAACATGTTTGTGACTATAGTACGACGCAAAACTGTAGTGTCCACCACTGGAAAAAATTACCGTTGAACGGAGTTTATCACACGTCCAGCGCTGCATAATATCCCCAATATTAATCACCAGGGTGCCCGGGATAGGCGGTGCCGGGATGAAGGCGCCCTGGGTGGTTTCCACTTCCAGTCCGCCAACATCATCTTGGAACAACACTGTCAAAGTCCTACAACATACATTCAAGAATGCAAATCCAGTTTCGAAATGCAAGAACCCGATTACCGCTGCAAATCAGTGTACTGCAGGGAAAACGTAAACACCGATCCAAAACGCGTACGTCGGTCACGCACACGACACTCTTGCACTACATAAAAGGATTAAAAAAAACCTAAACCAAACAACACAGATATAATGGCAAATTTATACTCGTACATACCAAAACAAAAATGAATGCTTAATTCAGAAAAAATTAAAGCTTAAGTACAAAGCCCATGCATTCACTGAAAATCTCGTAATGTTTAACTTTACTAACCACAAAAACGTCTGCTCAGGATCAATCATTATTTTAAAAAAACTAGGAAAATGTGCAACAGTATAGCGGCGATAGTAAATTTGCCAGTTTTACCCGTAATCCGTGTGGGCGCCACAGCGCGTCAAATGGTCAGCTTCCGCTTTGGACATGTCGCGTGCCGGGTAATTGTGGATGCGCAGCGTGGTGAAATTGCCCGGTCGGCCGATATACTGATGGGAATCATCGGCAAAAATGGTTTTGCGCGGCTGATGCAAGCCCTGCGCCAGACACTCCAGAAGTTTCTTGGAGAAATTCCACGATTCCCAGAACAGCGATTTGCAGGCCGGTCCGAATTCGGGCACTTCCTCTGGAAGGCGCTGCTCAGAAAAGTGTAACCATTGCATGTCACGCTGAACATTTAGACACCAGAATACGGAATAAAATATTCGTACTATGGTTGACAAATAAAAAAATAAATATTCGTACTATGGTTGGTTCATTATCAGTTAAACTACGATATAGATATAGCTTTAAAATATTATATTATTTAAGGAGTGTTGTACCTCGTCGTTATAGGGAATGTAGTTATAGGCTTCCCGAATTTCATCCCTTCGCGCTTCGTCTAACCTATACAAAAAAAAAGCAAAAACACACTTACTCACACTGTAAAAACTCGCTTCTCTAAAAACGAATAAAAATTATCAAAAGCTACGGCAATTTGAGCTACAGTATCAGTTTTTACCAGTTCTATACTGCAGACGCAAAGCACAAAAGCAGCCAGTAAGTTAAATTCTTTATGGTTACCATAAGACGATAAGACGTACATAATTCAGGCTTACTGAAACTTGTTAAAAGAACTTAAAATATGAGAGTTATTATTACTGCAAACAAAAGTATCAATAGGTAACCCGTAACTTAGCAAAATTTTTTTACACAGAAAACGTTTGTATTTAATTTGCATCTTGTACAAAACTTACTTTTCTGATCCCATGGCCACATATCCACAGCTGGGCTCGAATTTAGACGAACGAGGCTTCTTGGCTTTTATGTCCGGTGGCAGGGAGAAGACCTTCTTGGAGCTGTTGAAGACTTTATCAATCTGCACCACAAAGAGACAGAGCGTAAAGTTGCGTTGCCAGCATGGCTCTTACTCCATCGCGTCTGCGTAGTCTGTACCGTTTCCTGAGGGATTCCATGGTTCTTAACGTACATGAAGCCCGACGTTTTCAGCACATGTGCGATCTGCTCGCCTAGTTTCACCTGCCCATCGGCCTCATTGTATATCCCGAAATCCAGCACGGGGACGTGCTCTGTACTCCCGTTCGAGGCTGACATTGTGCGAAGATTCGTGTGAAACCAAGAAAAGAAGATATCGCACGAAATGATGCCAGCAAATTGGAAATTGCTATGCACAACAGAAGGACCTGCACCGTTTCTTATCAGGCTGCACACATCGCCATCGCGGTTTTATCTGGCTTTTACCATCGGTACTGATATGATCACCAGTAGTACTGTACTGATATAAATTAAACAGCCAGCACGATGGGTTGTACGAGCACGTGTGCGAGTTTGGTGTGTATCAGGTTAAACTTTCAATTTACATTTTGTGATGGACAGTGGTCATTACTTGAAGCTGAAAACTGTTTATTCAGCAATCGCTATTCGCAGTTACACTGCAGCAAATTAATACCGTACCTTTCGCTTCTTTCTTTGGTTTTATCGAGTCCGGTGAGGACTTTCAGATAGATTTTTGGATTTTACACTTTTCGCTATTGTTTTTCGGGACAAACCCGTATCTGGACAGTCCAGAAAACTGGCTAACCAGGGGCGAACGCCCTCCTTAGCGAGGCGGCGGCACTGCAGCGCTCTGCGGCAGGCAATAATTTTTTGGCTCCGTAAGGGGGATATTTATGGGACTTGTTTCGTTGTCGTTATTTGTTATCTAACCCAAACCGTTCGTACCGTCACAAAGAAAAGAGAAAAATCGTAACAAATATTTTTCCTAGTACCGCGCTATAAAATAATAACTGAACGTCATCGTCATCCATTTAATGACTTTATCATGCACCATGCAGTCACTTCGAAGCACAATCTGACAGAATCGGCTACCGGGTGGAAACTTTCTTTCACCATCTTAAACGGTACAGTATCGTCGTCAGTACGCAAAAAAGCCCGACCAACCAGATCGTTGTATGCGACACCGAGCGTAACAATGCCGCAGAATCTTACGTCTGCCGGTAATTTTTGTCATCGCACCAACTATACCAGTATGTACTGCAGTTAGTCTACTGGGTGTATGACACCCTCCAGATCGTCCCCGACCCGTCATCCGACACCAGCAGCGCCCCATCCCGCGCCACAGTCACGCCCACCGGCCGCCCCCACACATTGGCGTCCGAAGTCACCATGCCGGTCATAAAATCCTCATACTCCCCGGTCGGCTGGCCCCCGCGCACCGGCACCCGGATGACCTTATAGCCGGTCCGATGGGCGCGGTTCCAGGAGCCGTGCTCGGCGGCGAAGATGTCGCCGACAAACTCCTTGGGGAACATCGTGCCGTTGTAGAAGGTCAGTTGCAGCGAGGCGGAATGTGACTGCAGGAGGACATCCGGGACGATGACGCTGTTCTGCAGTTCGGGATGTTTACCGGCATGCCGGGGATCCTGATGTGGACCGATGTAGTACCACGGCCAGCCGTAGAAACCGTTGTTCTGTACACGGGTGATGTAGTCCGGTGGCAGAAGGTCACCCAGTTCGTCGCGCTCGTTAACGGATGTCCACAGTTCGCCGGTGGTCGGGCTAATAGCAATACCGACTGGGTTGCGGATTCCTGCATTAAGATGGCACAAAACGCTTTAGAGCAGTTAGGATATAAGTAAATTTATCGTCGCCTTTATAACTGCTTTTACGATTAATACAGAGTACAGTTATACTTTACGTTGCAGTTTACAGCTAGGATTCGATAATATACGTGTGTTTATACGTTTGTACGTGTGTTACGGAACTTATTTGTCACGAAATCCTTTGCATTAAACGTTCATTCCATGAGTATCGTGTGTACGCAGTAGTTGAACTGTACGCAGTAGTTGAGCTGCAATGGGAAATTGGCCAACTTTCGCTCCTGATAATGGTAACAAATCAGAACCACAATAAAATATGTCAAAAAAATGATTTGTAAGTGTAGTCTGAAGTGTTGAACTATGACTAATCCATGCCGACCCTGCAGCTATTGATATTTCTGCCAGTCTTCCTCAAAGGAATAAGAAACCAGAAGAAATCAAGCGAACTACTTTAGGAAGTAATAACTTTCCTGACATAAATCAACGAAAACATTGCGCCAACAACGAATTTTATTGGTCACAGACTCACAAAGAAAATTATTATAAATTATTATATTATTATTATTATTATTTCCTGTGATAAATGGACGTTAAATACGTAAGACAAGTACCAAAAGATTTATAGTACCAAAAGTACCAAAAGATACAAATAAGTACCAAAAGTACCAAAAGTAGATAAGTACCAAAAGATTTACGATGTACAGAGGTGCAGTACCATACCGGAAGCGTAAATCCGGAAACCGGTTCCGTCAGGATTGTATTCCAAGATATTCGCACGCTTCGTCTCGTCTTCGCGGGGATTCTCGAAGACGTTGGAGTGGGATCCCACCGAAACGTACATTTTGGTACCATCTTGCGAGAAAACAATATCGCGTGTCCAATGTCCACCGCCGCGTAACCGCCCCCCGCTGGGAATATCCGGCACGATCATCTGCGGTGCGGCTCGGGCTTGCAAATCTCCATTTCTAAAAGTGCATTTTCAACGTGATAAAAATGAGTACTGAAAGATTTTGGTAACATGCAATTCAAAAAGCAATGTGAAATTTAATAATACCTGTACGAGTAATCAATCAGGTATGTAGTAATATTTTTTTACACGGTAATGATTTCAAGACTCGAAAATGTGTAAACGTTGCATTGCTTTTATATGAACAACGGATAGCAAAACGTAAAAGCGCATACCCTTCTTACCTGTAGGGAAATCTCACCACACTGCCGGTATTGGCCACATACATCCACTGTGGATCGTTACCCGGCGGATAAAAAGCAATCCCAAACGGCTGCTCCAATCCGGTAGCGAAGATTTTAATCACTTCCGGCCGCACTGCACCGTCATTATAACGAATCACCCGAATCTGTCCCGGCTGGCTTTCCGCCACAAAAACATCCCCGTTCGGCGCCGTGCGTAGCAAACGATTATTATTCAACCCCGTGACATATTCCTGCACTTGGAAGCCCTGTGGGACTTTCGGCCAGGCATTCTGCGGACGCCGGACTAACCGCGGACCATTATCCACGGAATTCGTGGAAAAAGGAGCCGGCAGATCAGCTACGGTAATGTGCCGGCATACTCCCGGGGCGTCTGTCCTCCAATCCCCGCTAATCGCGTCGCGACCGGTTAAACACGGTGTTTGTCGTCCCTGAGCGATTATCAATGATATTGTAGCAAATACCACTGATACCGATAACCAACGTCGACTGAACATTGTACAAATTATAAGTAATAACAGCAAGCTCGACTTCAAATATCCGATATACTGATGCTGACGAAAACTTATAAACAGCGGAAAAATATCAGTGTTGCACAAAACATGTGGTAAAGCATATCAACATCCGTAAGAACTTACGCAAGTTTCTCGAAGATGACTGGACACAATACTGCTGTGCAGTCTACGGCATGCAGCCGTACGCTAATAACAAACTTCGGGAACTGCCGTTAATATACGCCAAAGTCAGCGGTTTAAATCCGGTTTTTATAAAGTGGCTTGCTAAAGCAAAGCCTAGAGCTGCGCCATAAAAAACCGCCATAAAGCACAATAAAAACCTGAGCTTATTGTGGGATATCTCCCACATACAGGCTGTATGCATGTGCACGCGCTGTACGCATGATCAGTGTATGACTGACGTGCGCTCTGGAAGTATCCAGAACGATCTGGATGTGTGATGTCAGAGCATTGATTTTTGCGCAGCTGCGCTGCGCTGTGGCAGTATATATGGTGTCGGTTGTGCTAGCGCAGAGGGAGCTCCTCTGATCAGTGGAATAAAATGCCGGCGCCGAGTCCCGTTGTGTAGAGCGTATATACATACGTAGATTTATATGGGGCGAGCCGCCCGCAAATTGGTAGCAGAGCGTGGTTGAGATCTATGTTAACATCAATTTTCCTCTGACCTTTCATATTTTTTATCTGAAGTTTTTTTTGTGTGGTGGCTCGCCCCAGTACGAGCCCATTACGAATCTACACCATCTTTTCTGAATTCTGCCAACACAAGATTGTTACCGCCTGAATACATTCTGCGGTGTGTAGTTATTCTACCTAACGCGATATTTCATCGGGATTTCACCAACGCATGATTCTAATTCCATCACCTGCATATGCTGATCAGAAATTCCATCGTTTTTCTTGACCTTTTACTAAATGTACTAAACGTATTTTAGTGAACTGTTATTTAACTCTATTACCTTAAAATCAATTGAGAAATTTATACGAATAAATGTGACCTTTCATAACATTTGACCATCAACATGGATGCCAAATCTTTGTCACCTGAGCAATACGTACAAGAAATCCACTGCTACTTGAAATCAACCACACCTAATCCAACGTTTCAAGATTTATTATCTTTTCTCTTCGACTATCTGCCAGAACAGCTGAAACCAACATTTTTTGCTAATTTGCCTGACTCCATCAACACCTTTGTTCAACAGCTGACTTTTGAGCTGAATTCCATCCCACCTTATTCACGACCAAGATTATTCTTTCCTGTTCAACAAATCCATGCTGTATGCCCAACCCCATATAATTTTAATGCGATCAAACTACATGCTATACCAGGACAAGACTCACACGTCAACACGTCCCAGAAAACACCAAAGAAACACCATCGCTTTCACGCACGTTCATGTTACAATTGCCGCAAGCCAGGACATGAAGCAGCCACATGTAGGAAGCCTATGAATTTTCCCATATGCAGACATTGACGAAGTATGGAAGCCATTGATTTGATTAAGCCTGTGTAGCCCGAGTTGCTTTCGTAGCCTGATAGCTTATGTAGCCAGTTCGGCCTGTGGGGAAATGGAACATTGACGATGCAATGCTTCTACTGCTAAGAAAATGCCTGCCTGTTTTTAAACGGATTCCCATGTGACGATGATCTGCTTTCCAAGAACTACTCTCTACAAAAATCAATAACCCCTCTGCGTTTCCTGGATGTGCGAGCAATCGTAGATATTTCCTTAACTTGCAGTGTTTTACTGTCATCGATTTTTCTTCTGATGTGTGACTACTGTTATACGTGTCGGTTTAGAAAGGGGGAAGTATGTGGGATATCTCCCACATACAGGCTGTATGCATGTGCACGCGCTGTACGCATGATCAGTGTATGACTGACGTGCGCTCTGGAAGTATCCAGAACGATCTGGATGTGTGATGTCAGAGCATTGATTTTTGCGCAGCTGCGCTGCGCTGTGGCAGTATATATGGTGTCGGTTGTGCTAGCGCAGAGGGAGCTCCTCTGATCAGTGGAATAAAATGCCGGCGCCGAGTCCCGTTGTGTAGAGCGTATATACATACGTAGATTTATATGGGGCGAGCCGCCCGCATTATTGACTTGTTTTATTACAAAAGGCACTCAAAACAATCTGACAGATTTACTTGGAACATGGTGGTATCATCTGCCATTCACTCAATAAAAACCTTAAAAAATCTGGTATATTCACACAAAAAAACCTAAAACTCAATTTAGCTGCATTTCGAACGGAATACAAAATCATAGACTAGTAGGGTGCAGCGAAAACTTCTGAAAAAAAAACAATAAGACTGCTCCGGGCACGTAAAACAAACTGTATTACATCAAACATCAAAGAGGCCATCGAAGGCAGATTGTTGTACGGGCGCCGGCCTCTGCACATAATCACGGACGACATAACCCTTTTCATCCAGGATTTTTTCACGAGAAATGCTGTCAAACACCCATTTCTCCGTAACAATGTGGAATTTTCTCTTTCGACTGTGATTAGCGGCCTTTAGCCTCTCTAACCTTCCTGAAGATCTACAAACAAGCAAAACGCAATGAAGATGTTTTAATCGACGATTTCCCTCGCTCACTGACCCGTTAGCAGCAACGACAACATGGCTGATGTGCTTGCCAGACAGCTCATCACTGATTTCTCCACCGAGAATCTCAATTAAATCTCCAGCAACGCCAAGGATAGTCTTCGTCGCACTGGGAGTACTTTCATCATTGAATTCTTGAAATTTGTCGATGTGTGCACTGCAATATGCATTTTATAGATGAATGGAAGGGTTATGGGAAAGCAGAAAGGTGATTTACTTGATTAAACGGAAAATTCCGGGCAATTTTACACCGGGAAAATATTCTTGCTCAAATTCCGCCAGGACGTCTCTTTCAATCGGCTCTACCTGTTTAAAAAGTTCGACCTCAGGTTGTACTCCTTAGAAAGAGACAGTTACAATACGCGCAGAATTATCAACAGAAGCCACGACAAATTTAAAACAATTAGATTACAGACATGTACTTACTTTTCCCAAAAGAGTAGTGAATAAATTTTCTACTTGCTCCACCGTCACATCTTCCGTATAGCTATCACCCCAGTCGTCGAAAGCTGAATTAATCAAATTCTTCGTTGCGGGTTTGGCATGCAAGAGATCACTGGCTTGCCTGTACGACAATCAAAAACACTACCGAAATTAGGATAAACCTGATGCACACACAATCTGCATTAATCTTACCAAACACACAACTTTTTTTCTTGTACACATCGAACAATCCAGGAAGGATAAACAACATCAACAGGCAGCCGCCTGATTGCGTTTCTCACATGTATGGTCAGTTTCCGACAGACGATACAGAATGTTCCTGTATCGGGACTCTGTACACAGGTACCACCGTTCTCTGCAATAATCCGCTCGAGATCCTGTTTACTATGTAGCTCATCTCCATCTAAAAACATACCGTACGATGTCGTGCGTGCAAAAAAAGATAGATACGCCTCGTTTTTTCCTTTCACAAAAACCTCCCAACGCTAACTTACCGGCAACATAAAAGGACTTGCCGGTGAATATTCCGCTTTCCGCTTGAATTTCCGCGAGATCAGCTGGACGGAATTGTTCGGCTAGACGTATTACTGTTTTGTTAACACGGGGACGCTTCTTCCCTGCTCCATCGCCCACATCCTCGTCGGTAATATTACGACCACCCAAGCGTCCACTCGTCTCTTCTTTCAGTTTCTGGAGTTGGGAAACGGTCAGACACTCGAACCTGACAAATAATATACGAGTTTTAAAGGAATACGACCAGATCGCAGACCACCAATACGGAAGAAAAAGACACGAGCGAGCACAAATTTATGCTATAAACACTTTCTCTAAATTCTCCATAAACAGCTTTCTCTCTGAAAGCAGAAAACAAGGATGAAAGCCACCGTACTACGCACACAGCGTGCAACAAGCACTCACCGATCCAACAATCTGATCAGTTACTGTAAGTACCTAATTTTAACAAAAACTTCAATCTTGCCGTCCAAAACAGCAAATAATCAACCGTGCCTGCTGAGTAGCAGAAAAAGTATGTTCGTAGATAAAGCTACACCAATCAAGCAAAATCGGAGTAAAAACGGAGTTCTCACGCACAATACACATACCATGGCTTATCATAACGTGGCTCCTTCATTCGTGGGAAGCGCAATGTGCATTTCGTGGCAAACTGATCCGAATCCAGCACCTGCGCTGCACTGACCGTCACGATAAAAGAATTCTCCGGTTCAACCCATAAATCCGCTCGATTCTTCTCTCCTGGCGCCAATTGTAGATATTCCGGTTTACTGGTTTTCGTCCATTTCTTGAAATGCGGATTCAATCGGGCGCCCATCTCATCCAGTTCTTTGTATGTATAACCGCTGCCCACTTTGGAAAATGAGAGGAACTTTGTCGGCTTTTCGCCTACAGAACGAACTAATTTTTCACATGTTCCTGAAAATAATTTGATCCAGTACTTTCTAACTGCCGTTAATACTATCTGACGCTCAATAAAAATATAAAGTTACAAATACAAATGAATTTTTTTTCGATAATTACAGTTTAAAGTTGTTCCTTCCTGCGTTAATTAGAAGGGGTATTTCATCTAGATGATGTTTTAGCAGGCGCAGCCACCCGTAAACTACGTACGTAACTGAAAAAAGTTAGACCAATGTACCAATTTGAATCCCTGATGCTACGTAATGACTGATGCTACACACTTAAAAAATAAAAATAATATATGAAAAATAAATCAATCAAAACTCTGAAATCGAAACAATGAAACATTAGAGGAATTGACCGAAATCGGAAAGGTGAAAACAATGTGAATTTGTGACCCACCGGGAGTTTCAGGATCCTGCGCGACAGCGAGCAGAAAATGCGAAGGCCCTGCACTGCGGCGTCCCGTACCGTAATAAGCACCGACAACCAGTACATCTAGTTGATCGGACAAGCTGTCCACATACTCCGGCTTCACTTTCCACCAGCCAGCGCTCCGTGCGTTGGGCTTATACACGGAGCTGGGATCTTTTAGCATAATACCCTCCTCGTTCCGATCAATGGCTTCGTTAAGAAACTCATAACATTCATCTCTGAAAAGGTCACACATAATCACCAGGAGTTTTTAAGCAAACCGAACGAGAATTAAAGGCAAAAGCAGCTTACAACCAGCTTAAAAATACCTACGGTGTGGACACCTCTTTCCGCCTTGCTAAATACAAGCGTCCTTCGTCCTCTTGGAACATGTCCTTCAATATTTCTACACGTTGGCGTAGAGGAAGGGCAGTTACTGTCTACAACGTTCAAGCGTTACCGCACGGTGAAAAGAAAGACTTATTAAGTGTTTTCAAAGCAGCAAACCGTATGCCTAACTTCAGCACAAACAAGGAAAATTGTGGTAAAGAAAGGCATCACTGTGGGCAACCAAAACTGTACTCAAGGGCCAACCCCTTGAGTACAGTTTTGGGGCAACGTAAGTAACTTATGCAATTCTGACCAATTTGTATCCGATACAAGATCTATTTGTATCCGATTTGTATGCTTGCTTTGTAAAGCAAACATTTTACAGAGTTTACTTTTGACTTGTCACGAAAAAAAACTGATAAGTTCACGGCTGCAGAGAGTAGTTCACGGCATTTATTCCCATAAATCTTCTATTTCTTTAATACAAAAACAGGTATAAAATTAACGTTATGAAATATCAATATCGAAAAGACAAGGGATCACGAATACGGATCTGTACTGACCTTATTATTGGTGAGCAACACATCAAAGGCTACGAAGCACACTTGATATCCAGTCTCGCCCGTAAGGTTTTTTATCGAGTAGCTTTCCGCTTTGGTACAGATGCACTTTTCCTGTAGCGATCGTTCGATATACCGGTTACGAAAATTCAGTGCAATTACATCTGAAAATACCTTCAATCCGTACGCTACAATTTCCCCATCGATAATGAAATTATCCAGATCTGGGCGAAAACAGTCAGCAATGTGCTGCGTCAATGTACCTTCAGACGCCGATGATCCCAAAACCTGAAATACAATAATAAAATCACTGAATAAAGAGCACACACGAAATCTAACCAACTTTGTTTGCTACCACACTTTGTTTGCTTCTCGTAATTGTGCAGCATAACCGAACTTAGACAATCGCTGTCGGTTCCATTTTACTACAAATCATATGGCATAACCGCTGCTGTTGTGGGCAAAAATAACGATATCAACTCATTCAAAATATTATTGCAAAATTGTCTCGTTCCGGTACGAATAAATGATAATGCAAGCTTTTAAATACTCTGTACATGTACATACACAGAAACTTTCCAAGCTTTCCCACTATTTTTTACTGAACCATCGCATCAAATAAATCAAAAATCAATTTAGGAGTTTCTTTAGCATCTTTACGTTTGTATTGTCGTTTCCGCCTCGAGAAAAATAGCGAAATTCTTTTCCGTTTTTATGGATCTGACAGCGGTCGCCGTCATACTTGATTTCCGCATAATAGACTCCGCCTTTCAGCGCACTTCGCAGTTTTTCAGGATTCCATGTTTCCGCCAGCATAGGTCGCACAGGAGCGAAGAGGGACACTTCAATTTCACTTAGGCGAAGCGTGGGATCGTGCAATTTTGTACAAACCTAATTTCAACAGAAAATAACTATAATGCGCGACGCCTGCTGTTAGTACTATACATATGTCCACAGCCCGTAGTTATAACGACAGAGCATCAACCCAAACGAACGATGGTCGTTTAATAAATTTACACAAACTAAGCGGCCAAATCTATACGTATATTGAATAACGGCGCTGAAACCCTACGAAAATGCATAAAGGATGGTCCATTTTAGTTACGGGCGGTGGATATACGTAATTTCTGCCAATGCGAATTTATCAGGAATATACAACAGCGTAGAAATAATTCCAGATCTTTTAATCATTCACCGATTACCGTGGAGATGCTGCTGGTAACATCGTACAGATCCTTGGCATCCGGATGGAAAACATTCAAAATGGCATCTTCACCCATTCCGAACTTCAAATCCTTCATTATCATCCGTATTAACCATTTCTGTTCCAAGGGATCCGTTCTTCGTAGCAATGTATGTAAAGACATTTTTATCGTATCTGAAGTGCGGGAAATTTAATCAAAACAGGTATAGCAGAGTAAATAAACGCACGGGAAAATTCAGTTTATAGTAAATCATTTTACCTTTTCGTTCCTGACCGCCGATAGCATTCGCTTCCGCAATGTTGTTGAGGTGATTATTTACAGCTTCCACACTGATTTCTCCTTCTTTGTGCAGACGATTCTGCAGGACATAATAAGCCACTCCGGCAAAATCGGACACATCATCTTTACTTCCGGCATTCTGTGACAATCATATTAAGAAGTGATACTCCAGAATGTGCAATGCGCAAGAGTCAAGAAAAAAAAAGTAATTAGCATTAGCAAAATCTTAAATTTGCAACGGTTAACATCCGAAGCAAACCAAGTCATTCCAATATAAACATATATCAACTACTTATTGTGTGAGATTTTCGGAAGTCACGTTCTTTGCAGTTTGCAGCCACCGTACTGCATTCCACCGATATTAAAACGGTCGGTCAATGGCAGAATTATTATGGTTCGCCGTCCTTCATACTATATTCTTAAATAATGCCTAACAATTTATAACTAACTTGGCTAATTTATAAAATCGCATAAAAATTTCGAACACCCTGTAAATTTTATAAATGCATAGTCCAGAATTCGATCATATCAGAAAGCTGAAATGCAGCAACCAAAGTCTAAGGAAGCTAATAAACAACCACAAATTCACTACCCTCTGCCATAAACGGTGATCGCGCTTACCCTGGGTTTATTCTTCTTCCAGTGCAGTAACTGCTGCGCCGGTTCTCCACTGGGTGTCAGTCCCAGTTCTTCGATGTACAACCTGGCCAGCGTGTTCTCCTTGATCCCGTACACGGGTCGCTCCTTGTCGGCCCACGGCATCAGCAAACGGAGAAAGGGAAAGAACGTCTCCGGGGGTGGCTGCGGATGATTGGGATAGATACGATCGTACTCGTTTCGCCATCGTTTGAGAAACAGAGCGAGGGTGCTGCGCTTCTTCTCCTTCACGGGCAACTTCGCCAATGTGTCGCATAGTGCAGCCAGTTCCCGAAACTGAATAGTGTCAGCTACGGAGGATTTCGCTGTCGCTGCCATGGCTCTGCTTTTTATAACCAGCTCTCTGGAGAGTAGAGAATGCAGCTCAAGTAAGTCTGATCCCGCAATTTTACTAGAAAGAGTGAAAGACTCGTACAAGCACTTACAATCCGTCAATTAGACAGCTCCTACGTTATACTCTGGCATCAAATCGAATTCATTCAGCTTCCTACTTCCACAAATCTTCGCGATAGAAAATCAGAAAAAAACGCTTTCTACGATTTGTACGTAAATTATTATGATGTTTTACGGGCATGACTCGGTTTGTATACAACTGGATGTTTGTAAAGTTGACAAAATACAAAACAGGTTGGAACATGAAAACATACTTTACTTTACATACTCCGATACTCGTACCTTTACTTATGTCGTTATATACCCTCACCGCATCCCGAAGGAGAGTGTCGTCCGCAGAATTTTATTACAAGTGAACCTTACAGACTGTACGCTGTATGTAGATCTAGATACAGCCCTGCCGGGCCAAGTTGGGGCACTTTTGTAAAACAATTGGCAAATATTTCCATAATTTGCTTTGTTTTTATGTATAAACTATTCCGGTGTAACTTTTTATCGCCAATCCAAAAACACTAAAATCAGGGTTTTTTGATTTGACAGTAGGGAGCCGAAGGTTGATTTAGGGGGAGAGGTAGTAGTCCTTTGAGGGATCCTTACAACTGTCTCTCTAACAAATTCACCGATCGATATTTTTGCGTGAGATTTTCTGCAAACTGTTGAGTGACCAATAAGGTATTTGTCACGGGTCAGAACAAAATTCTTGAGCAATCGGTTGTTGACTTAGCCTTACAACAAGGAACACCTCCCATAGACTTGCATGTTAAAAGTGGCCTAACGAGGAATGTGGTTGCCTAGCGCATAGATTGAGGTGACCTATAACTATTACTCTCTATGAGTAAGTCATGGGTCCTGTTAGTCCACTTTGATGCGCGGAGAAATTCCTGCCTCATAGGCGGGGAGTTGGGAGTGCCAGAACTGTGGAAGAAAAAACCAGCAAAGCTGTAGCAACAAAACCTTGAGATGGCTGGCGAAGTTTGTTGGAGACGAGTGTCTTCGGCTTCTTACAAGAATTGAAAACATGGAGCTGACGCTTAGTGCTTTGGGAACGAGATTTTATCGGACACGGCTCTCTCTGGCATTCTGCGGCTGCGCGGCGAGGTCGAGGATAAGGTCACCCTTCACTCTGACGGTGCTCGCCGACGGAGTGCAAAGGCCATAGAGGCTATGGCTGAAATCGCCTGTTGTCAAGCACTTCCCACAGGAGAACTGAATGATGATCAACTTTGGTCTATCACCTTTAGACTACGGTTTCAACGGAATTTTTAAAAAAATAATGAGTGGGAGGGAAGCTGTCACTCCATACGGGTTTAGTGGTATTTTGAAGTTGGTCAACTTTAGTTTTCACCTCACTGTGATTGTAAGCACCTTCTAAACAAAGAGACCTATAATCCAAAAGATGCCTAACACCTTCGGCAATAAAGTTGAAAATAAATATTTATTTATTTACTGACGGCAGACATGTAGTTATTTTTCGAAAAAACTGCCCCAACTTGGCCCGGCAGGGCTGTATATAGAATTAAACACACTGTTAAAGGAGTTAGAAGATGACTAAAATTACAAAAATACAAGGAGTAAGCAAAATTATTAGTTTCCCATTCAGCGGTAGATTAGATTAGGAAGTGTTAAAAGGGCTGTTGCAACAAATTACCAAAAAGTCATCGACCCATGTTCATCTTGGGCAAATTTTTTCTGCAACCAAACTTACTAAATTAGTACTTACTCTCTTAAGTCTGACTGTACGTATTACTTTACTAAACTGGCGGCTTCATTGTTAGTGAAGTCACGCAACTGGGCGAACACTCCCGAGAACCTTTATCCGATGACCTTTATCCGTTTAGTACTACTTACGAGTTTACCCGATTTGACACGTGGAAAGGCGGTCGCTATTACAAAATTTGCTAATACGAATTGTGCAAATCTACTTCGCGATAGTAGAGCAAAACCATGGGATTGTAACTTGTAAGAGTGCTTAGCCCATTTGTCGAATTAATATACCGGAACTTACAAATATGTCCCGAAACACTCCAAAATCTTTTGGCTCCATGCCCATATTTGTGGCAGAACTTAAAGCACAGTACAACAGAACTTATTTGCCGCAAGCGGATAATCCAAACCGATTTATCAGCCACAAAGCCATTCTAAGTTAATTTGATATGGTGTGTGCATTTGAATGTGTGCATCTGAATTCAGAATGCTGGTAATCATACAGTATTTTTTCAAGTGTTAAACGTACGCTGTAAAAGGTAAAAGTGTAGTACTGTACCTGGCCTACTTTATGGTGCATTCGTAATAATATTATTATCAAATACAAGCTTAAGAAAGTTTATTCCGCGCTATATTACCTGCTCAGATCGATTTATGGATGTATGACGCATCATACCGGCTTACAGACAGAACCATACATCCACCTGGATGCCGGGTCGAAGAGTTTTCCAAAGGTTAAGTGACACTTTGACAGGATTTTCCAAGGGCGGGCTTTATGTTGTTCGCCATATCGTGTCGTTGAGCCATGGCGATACATTATGGTGAATCGGTATGAATAAACAATGTCTTTGTCGATGATCCCGGAGAGCCATTAGTGGCGTACATGCATATGGATTATGTAATCATCGACAAACGTCGGGATACATCGGCTACAGCATGCCTTCGCGTTGCCAAAATATTTGGATCAGTAATCAAATCTTTACGCAATAAAGGCATTTTATTGGCTTCGACGGCAGCTGTTGGGGTGGGAACGAAATGAAGTATTTTTATCTTGTTCTTTTTGTTTAAGATTCTTGTTTTTACGGTTTTACCCAATTTTTTGCATTTTAACGCTTAATTCTGAAGTTATATTATTTGGTTTGGGACTTGTGCCTTGTTATGATTGTTGTTGTATGATTGTTGTTATTTGGTCTTAATCAGTTGGACATAAACTGGCGCGCTATGTGCATCATGGTAAGCTGCATGATGTAAAAACTGCATAATTAGAGGTTACTACACACTTTAAATTAACAGTTTCCATAGTTTATACGAGAAATTATGTCTCAGATTATTGTACTTAGATATGTATGTCTCAATTAATGTCATGTCAAACGTTATGTCTCTAATTATTGTACTTAGATAACTTGGGGGTCATATCCATTAACAACTTACTGTTAATGCATGCGGATGAATTTGCTGGCCTAATTAATAACGTTCACAGTTACAATGTAAGCCGCAATAACAGCACGAATTTTTGTAATTTGTATTATCGTAGTGCAAACACCTTTTACCGTCTTTGAAGTGAAGTATGTAGTTGCACCATGGCAGAATATTATTTACAGAAAAACTACCGATAACGTATATAATATATGTTTTTGGTACTGAGGCTGCGAATGCTAAACTGATAAAAATATTCGGCCACATATACAGCATGTATGTAGTAGACTAGTGGGCACTGGGCACTGGGCAACTGGGCATGAGCCATGAAGTAAAAGGGTCGATAAATACCCCTCTTGCGAAATTATTACAACTAAATTTGAAGAGTTGGATTTTAATGAGGACAATTTCCTGGTGATGGTTGGTATCGTAAAAATGGCTAGTGATAGTTTAACGTTTTCAAGCACCGGCACGGCGACACGCACAATACGTAAGTACGAGTAATATAGATACAGGTACACAATACACACGCAGAATATATATAATTATTTTGTAGTTCTTGAGTACAATATGTGTTCGTTTTTGGCCGATTTTCCGCTCACAAGTCACAATTGCCAAGGTCGTCTTTTAATACACCTTACACTGTACGAGCAGTTCCTCATTAACTCAGCATTTTTTAGACTTTAATGTTTTTCATCTGAGCTGTTCCCTGCCATTTATTGATTTCTTGTTGAGTGTCACAGCGTATTCTTTATTCGAATTTCGAGCATTATGCAAAGAACGACGTCACAGTAGGATGTAATTTCATTTATTTTGAGATACATTACGATTAAAATTGTTCTAACAAAACACATTGTTAGAAAACAATGCGCACGTCCTCCTGACAATCATATTATTAGTATGGAAAAACTTTCCCCATAACATCAGACTCTTAAGCTAATTGTAAATGAAATGTCAGTCTTTCGCGTCACAAATACATTAACAGACTGACAATAATACGGCATTCTTATTTAAACACGAGCAGCCATCACTAACAATAACAAGAAGACGCTCCGTCACTAACAAGACACAATTCACACAAAAGCCCAACCACAATTAATTTAATAAATTATTCTTCGAGCACATCCAGGAAAGCCACACATGAAAACGCGAGATGCCGGCTATATCAAATTTAACCTGACGCCAATCCTCATAACAATCTTTCCTCCTCACAGGTTGGCAGACTTGAACAATTCATGCAGCTCGTTGGCGGATTTGTGTAAGTGCTCCTTCTCATGATCGGTCAGCGTGATATTAACCACTGCGTTGATACCGTTCTCGGCCAGCACCGCCGGCAGGCTGACGTATACTTCCTGCTCAATACCATGGAAACCTTTGGCCATGGTCGACAACGGGTAGATGCTGCGCTGATTGCGCAGTAACGCTTCGGCTAAACGTCCCACGCACATCCCAATGGCCCAGGAAGTGTAGCCTTTCAGTTTGATCACTTCCGTTGCACTGCAATACAAATTCGTCAAAGACTATCAAAAACGTTTTAGCAGTGAAATGTCATTAAGTGCTGCACTTAAATCCTGTGTGAATTCTGTTAACGTAACAAAAAATAGATTCTTCTAACACACCTGTCAACAATTTGTTTATGAATGTCCAACCATCGTTCGGGATCTTTATCGGTTCCAACGTCTTTGTTCAGATCAATTAAACGTACACCTCCAACATTCACACCGCTCCAAACCACAACTGCAAAGTAAGTAAATGTTGCTCTTTCATGATTAGTAAGTACAGAACTACCAGAACAGTGAGTACCCAAAACATTTTCCGCAGCCCCATCAAACAAATTTAAAACCATAACATAAAAAAACCAGTAAAGTTCCAGTACATGTTAAACAGTGAATTCAAAGCTACCATGAAGCTTTTCATGCACTATATATAATACAGCACAACTTTACCGATTGCGCGCGACGACGTCACCGCGTTACCGCGAGTTTCCGTAATTGTGAGCACAACGGTGGTCGAACTCGTTCTGCTACCCGATCGTATTTTTTTTATTAAATATAAGAAACAATATTCTCGTAATTTTTATAAAAAAAAACAATATATTGACGTATTATACCACACACAATATTCACGTAATTTTTTGATTAAATAATTTTGGCTAGGTATTTTTCCCATAAATAACCCAAAAGCGTAAAGCTTTTCATCAGTAGCCGCCATTCATTTGGTGGTATTAATTTTGTGCATTACCGCTTGATTCTCCATGCTCCCCGATGACAAACCCATGACAGCTGCTGACGTCAATGTTCAGACGCTCGCTCATATAATGGCGCAGACGGCTAGAGTCTAGCGATGTCCCTGAGCCAAAAACGCGATGGTGAGGAAATCCACTGATTTTCCAAGCCACATAAGACATGACGTCCACCGGATTAGAGACCACCAGTAGGATCGTGTCGGGACTGTACTTGACAAGCTGGGGAATAATGCCTGTAAAATCAGAAAACTGGATAATTTTGCCTGATTCAACCGTTATCTGTTACCAATCGTTCTTCCAGGAATATTTTTCGAAATATTTTGTACGTACGATATGTTCTTGTTTGTTTCCAAAAAAACACTTCTACAGTACTTTTTTTACTTAATCGTAATAACAGTTCAATATCGACTTTTTGCTTTGCTGCCAACACAAAATTGAAGAAAATTAAATTAAATGTAGTCTACAAACTAAAATCAATTTTCGGAAAAAATAACCTTTCGAAAAAAATTGGAAACAACAAAATTTTCGAATTCGAAGGAGGCTCAGACATGCCGGATGGATATTATTATCAATTTATAACTGACTGTGATGCAGTAGCATTTTCAGTCGCCTCCACCGAAATCTTGGTTCACACAGCTCCAATCATATAGAATCGATATAAATTTATGTCTTTGTCTAGTCGATGTTGTCTGACTGACATGCTAGCTCCGGCGAGCCTCAATCTCGTATCCGATAAGGATTACTTGGATGCCATCGATCCTCTACAAATGAACCGTGTGTCTCTCTAAGCGGAAATAACATTTGAAATTTCAATAAGCCAATGCCCTTGCAATTCGACCTTGAATTTATCACGGAGGCTTTTATGGCACAGCACGCAAGTGATTGCCGAGAAGAGTGCTTGCCATACAGCCTTTTGGATAGGTTTCGCAGAAAACGTTTTCCAGACTTGCGTCTGGATGCTATTAATACACGAAGGCGGAATGCACACTTATAAAGACAGGCCAGGGAAAGAGCCGTATAACGAACAACGGAGCAGACGGAAAGAAAGCAAATACCAAAGTATGGAAACCCTTCCATCGAGGTATTCTTAATTTTGAGGTTTCTACGAATAAAATTCTAGAGTAATCATTAAACCGCTCAATGCCGAAAAATCAAAGCATCACAAAATACAGCTAATACATCAAAAAAGTGCGCGTAAAAAAGTTAAGGTGACCACTCCGTACACACCCTTTCACACCCTTTCACTCCGTACACAACACTTTTGCACTCCCTTTCATTCCGTGCACAACCTTTTTGCGCACTACCATTCACTCGGTGCACTACCAAACTTTTATATATATTTATTTATATATAGGTATTATACTTAAATATTTGTAATCTATATTACTACAGAAAAGCAAAACGAAAAAAAAATATTACTACGTTTTGCAACATCATGGGACCGTTCCGACGAAGACGTCCTGGTGTATGGCAGCGTCGACAAACAACTCACGTGGCAAGCGAAGATTGAATATACAAGTGTTACGGAGCAGATCTTGCGGAGATTAGGGTGAAAAACGTTGCTGTTCAAAATCCAAAAAACGGTCGAGATTGCGCGTTTTTTTTATTCCAGAAATAACTCTGCTGTGAAAAAATTAAAAAAATTTAAAAGGTTGTGTACGGAATGAAAGGAAGCGCAAAAAGGTTGTGCACGGAGTAAAAGGGTGTGAAAGGGTGTGTACGGAGTGGTCACCAAAAGTTAATCGGTGTTTCGATAGATTTTACTGCTTAAAAAGTAACTGCATAATTGTATTCTGGGAACCTGGCGTCAGGGCATCATTGCAGAATTACGTATGAACCACAGTGAAGGCCATACGAGTTTGCATGTCAGCGTAATCGTGTCGCACAAGTCAACAGGAGCAAAAAAATCAAGAATTTCACATAATACAAATACAGTGTTTGTAACATAAAAAACACTATGAACTAATAATTATAATTTATACTATACGACTATTACACGAGTAAACAATTATTTTACTAATTTCCCTCTGTTATTATATTCTAATATCTGTACCTTTAAAAACAGCAATATTTCGCTCAAGCAGCGCCCGTCGATCCTCTCCTTCGCGCTGCCGCGCTCCGGCACAGATGATGCATAATTTTGATCCGGCTGTAATGTCGTAGTTAACGCTGGCTTGCAGTGTCATATGGGAAACAAAATGCAGACCATGCTACGAAAAAGTCAACAAAATTATGCTAATGCACGCCAGATATTGGTACAAATTCAATTAACAATAAACTGCTGTAGCATTCCAACCTGCAAATCCATTAATTCGCCTTTCAGTTTTTTCTCATCCATATCCACGAGACATAACTCCCCAGCAAGTCGCTAAAACATTTTCGAAACACCAATAAAAATTCAACCTTGACACAGCTCGAGATACAACGGAAAAAATTGTTTTCTCAACTGTATAATTCAAACATGTATTTACTATTTACCAAATGTATTTACCACATGTATTGCAATTAAACATTAAAATATAAGCGTAAAAAAATTATCAGACTTACGAATATAAGCACTTAATAACGTTGTGATCAGATCTAGATTAAAAGTTCCATCTGATTGGGGAAATTGGCCGGGAAAATCCCGCCAACTCCATCGTTCAGACTTACCTTATTAATAATTGAAAAGGCGATGGCCATGCCGACCTGTCACAGGCAAAAAGTAACCCGATATAAATTATCGCCATTTAAAATGCAAATGATCAGAAAACTCATTCCGGTTCCTGGCTTCACCTGTCCAACGCCGACAACAGTGACTTTGCCCAGTGCATGCTCAGGCGGGGATTGCACATCCAGCAACAGCTGATCACGAATGCCTTTCCCTTCAGCCATGGCTACAGCTCTGTAACAATCTTCAAGTTTACGATAAAAAACTCCGAAAAAAAGGAAAAGGCGAAGGTACAAAGAGTTTATAAGGATGAGTTTATGCTCGATTAGCGAAGTTGTTACTTACTAAAATAAAGGGATGAAAATTGTGGACTGTCAAGAGTGTCGACTCACAACTGTTTGGCTTTTTTCCGGCACGCACGCTCGACCGGCGGTACGTCTCGACGTCTCGTACGGGTGCTGCGTAGTGCGTACAATCAGTTAAAAGTTTCATCTGGACGTACGTCAGCCGTAACCTGGCGACTTCCGGTTGGTGTAGCGAAGGGCTCATCACAGCATTCAGCAAAACATGGGAAAACGTACAGAATTCCCGAAAAAAGATACTTAACCCAGCACAGTAAATGTACAGATCAATACTCAAAAACAAATACAATAAACTCAAATGTCTCATGAGATCGACAATTTCACAATAAAATTTTGGATCAAACGACAGGCGAGAATGATTAAAAATTAGCGTGCTAGATTATATAATAATTATATAGATACAAGTACAACTACACACAATTCCCCAAATTTCGGTTACTGCCAGTGCCTTTACGTTGAATTACGATGCCCAAGAATTCTGAGAACACAAATACTTCCGCATTTTTTTATTAATATTACGGTAAGAACACAAGTTAAGCTTAAGACAGTATTAAACTATGCATGCAGCTGTATAATGCTTTGTAATCACGAAATGCAATATTAGTTAACTTTTCTTATTAATTTTTTATAATTGAAAGAACATGCGTACTCTATAAGAACTGGTATGGTGATTACGCGTGAAGTTTTCATAAAGCCTGAAAGTATAATTATTTATTGAATGCAACCGGGGTAAGCCACTGGACAAGCTGCTTGTATAAACGGTCAGGAATTATTTTCTTGCAGTGGAATTAATTGATCATATGAATGAACCCACGTATGATCGTCTGTTATATCTGCGGTCGAGAGTATGGTAGTCTCAGCATCGACATCCACATTCCCAAATGCCTCGAGGTACTTCAGAAAGCCTTAAACCCGCAACAGTGTGATGTTTTTTTATAAGTACTTTAGAAATAAATTTTCTTCTCTTGGATTCAGTTTTTCTGTCGTCGATAACCATATAGAAATGGCGCAACGAGAACAACAAGCTCCCCAAGAAAGAGCGTCGCCCAGAGCCCCGCCCACCTCAGAAATCCCTCCCCCTCGCTGGGCAGTCGGACCGCCAGGCAATTCAAGAATTCAACGAGGCGGCGTATCAAGCGGCCAAGGATGCCAACCTCGTACAATGCGAGATTTGCGGACGACGCTTCCTACCAAAAAGTTTAGCCCATCACCAGAAAGCCTGCCGCCCGGGGGTGGTGACCTTTCTCCCCAAACCACCCGGTTTCTCGCGTCACAAAAAGATTATCCTCCGTAAAGGCGGCGGCAGCACCGCCCGGCCATCCAGTCGCGTGGAGTCGGTGGAGGCCAGCAGAATCCGGCAGTTTATTTCCGCGCAAAAACGCGCCAGTGTCAGCGCAGCGCCGATCACCAGCACTCTGTTAAGTCCGCGTGCGGCGATGGCCGGGAAGGGCTCTGTGCGGGGAAGAGGGATAGCTGCGCCAAGTACGGGCATGTCAAAAAGTATGGCTTCCGGTGGAGGGAACCGAAAGGTCACTGTCCAGGAACCGCGTGGCTCCATGGGACAGGGTCCACCGACGGTGGTGTGTTACATCTGCGGTAGGGAATTCGGCAGGACATCGATTGGTATTCATGAGCGACAGTGCTTAGACAAATGGAGAACGCAGAACAGTCAACAGCCGGCGCATCTCCGAAAAGAGGAACCCAAAAAACCTGATACGGCACTACTCGGTAAATTTTCCTTGACATATGTACCGTTCTCTATTCTGTGAACGACTACTCGTATAATTTATAAAATTACTTACTGCATGTACTTAGTACTGTAATTACATAATATTTTGTACTGAAGTAAACCCACCGTTTGCAGCTTCTGGTTTGTAACGATAGTTACGTATACACTTACATTTATAAAATAAAAAATAGAGATATGAACTCGATCATGATTCCCAATAACGACCTGACTGTATCCCCAATAAAAAGGCTGATTTTTTATTACAGGGAGTCGTGCGACAATGGAACAGATCAATGCCCAGGCATACGAAGCTTTCAAGAACAATTTGGCGCAATGTGAGCGGTGTGGCCGACGTTTCTTACCCGATCGCTTAATTGTACATTTGAGAAGCTGCAAAGGTTGATACCCAGATATTTAAAAATCGAAAACTTAATCTGAGAATTGTACCTAGGCTAGAATGGTCCTAACTCCTAGATACTATCATCCTAGGTGAAACTCCACATCTATGTAAAAAAGGTTTAAAATTGGTAAGTAATTTTCAACAGCGTGCAGAGTATGCTTGTACAGAGTTGTACTGAATGAATTACTTCTACAGGACTTCGACACTACTGCAGTACATTAAGATACCAAACACAGTCCGGCGGCGAATAATCACGGCATGTCAAAAAAAGTTTATTTTAAAAACAGTCCAATAACAACAAAGTATATCGCCCATATATTCATTTATACTGACGTGAGAACAAAGCACCAATCAACAAAATCCAAGAAAAAATGTACACACTGATTTGCAGTCAAGTTTGCAGTAGCACTAACTGATAACGAAGAACCTTCGGTTTCGCCTGCGAACAACAGTGATATTTCTAGATTTGGAGCAGGTGTATCGATGACAAGCTGTTCACATTCACTGATGAAGTGCGCAACAGCTATTTTCCGGTGCGACATCACATCAGTCTTCTGCTTGGGCAATGGCAAACGCTATGATTCTGTCGACTGCGGCTTCAGTCAAAAAAGGAATTTTCTGCAAATGACGACGCGCTCCTTCTAGTTCAGCGGCATACACTTTGGCCACATCGATGGTCACGTCCGAGAGAAATTGACTAGGAGTTGGCTCCGGATAGGCTCGACCGGCTACATCCAGATCAAACGGATAAATTCCACAAGAAACAAATCCCGAAACAACATTCTTCGCCATATTCAAGTCATTCCATTTCTTTACAATATGACTGGCGAAATTCTGTCTGTTGACCTACGACAAAATTGACGTTTCGTAAATGATAAGACTTACACCGTAACAAAATTTAAATCCCATCAGGAGCATACAAATCAAATAATCAGAAAGTAACGGACAACTACTTTGCTGTACTCGTATCAATTAAAAGTCAATTTAGCAGACTGGAATCAAACCTCTTCCATAGAAGTCGGCGACAGCTGCCGTAAGTAGTCCTTCCAGTAATTTTTAACAGGGCCGCACATTTTGAGATCCCTTGGTCGCAGCTTCCCTGCCTGGCCCGAAGGAAGTGTAACGATGCTGATGTGTTTTCCCGACTTCACACACTCCGCCAGGAACTCCAGACTGAACATATGGGAGCTATGTCCGTCGAGGAAAACAACATTCTGAAAAAAAGCAGCAACAACCAAATTATAATTCAAGCTCATATCTATAAATCGTAATTAAAAACAAAGTGATCGTTCGCTAATTACAACAGTTCTCGATTTCGACAAATAACACCGTACCTTCGCCGATGTCATTCGGGGGATGATTTTCTCTCTGACATAAGTGGAGAAGGTGGCATCATCCATCACGTTCAACGGTTCACAAACGTTATTATGCTTGTTGTTGGTCCCGGGGGAATTAGACGCATGGACAGATTTTCCATCGAAAAGGATCAAAGGCCGCACAATTTCTCCGGCAGCATTCCCTCCCGAAAGCACGGTTATCAAATCACGGTCACAGCCATCGCAGTAAGAAAGAACCTGTAGAGGCTGAACACCCTCACTGGCATACACGGATATCGCTCCATCTGCAACCTCAAACGCCGACTCGTCGAAATTCCAGATGCCGGCTGGATCATCCAGCAGTCCATCATGATGCAATGCCGTCAGCCGTTGTATCCACCCCTCCCGATTCGCCACGGTCCATTCTTTCGTTTTCTTCTTTTTGGACAGATCAGGCTTAATTCGCTGGGCCAGCCTGGGATGCCTTTCAAGGAATTTTCGGTACCAGAATTTGGTGAAGAGTTTACGATGCTCTGGCACGTCTGTACGAAGCAGAAAACTGTTCCGAAAATAGAAAAACTAGGATTTGCATACTCGAACACATTATGAAAACACTGGAGACGTCTGCTCAAACAAAACAAGTACTTCAATTTTATTTTTATCTATCTTTCATTCTTTCTATTTATTATCATGTCGAGAATTTAATGCCACGCGAAACTGACAACAATCTAAAATGCGTTTATTCTGAAACCCGAAACAGTGCATGCATTAACTCGCAATAATAATACTTAATCAAAACAGGTTTAACTAGTACTTCGCACTCATCGCAGTATTAATTTTAAATACGGCAAAACAGCAAAACACTTTAAAACAGCAAAAGTTGTCTTTTAAATTGTACATTCAAATTATCATACTTTATAGATATTCAGACGGCTTGATATAGGAAACGTATGGGCCTACTATGGGGATCGTCACAATAACAAAAACATAACTGTCATACTTGAAGTTTGAACTTCGTAGTTCGTACCTTTAGATTTGGCCAGCAATGGAACAATCCGCTGCAAAATTCGACGGTCCAATGGCAAACCATTTTCGGCACATTTCAACAGCAGACTTTCTATGTAATTTTCTTCCGCGTCCGTGAACTTCCTTTTATGAGCTCCTAGCGTCCCTCGTTGGATCCCTTTCAGCTTTTCCCACAGCGTGGTGTATGGAACGTGGTATCGTTTGGCAGCTGCGTACTGCGAGAGGTTGCCTGATTCGACGGCTTGTATCGCCAGTGCCATACGATCGCTGACTTCTTGTGGCAAAAAATTATCACTGCTGGATTCTTCCGCGCTAAGCGGTAAGCCTGAAATCTCTTTGGTGCGCGTACGCGGAGTGTCGATTCGGGATGAAGAAAATAAACTGGCAGGGAGGCTCAAGTCACTGCTGAGGTCTCCGCCATCACTCGCAATCGCAGAGGAAGAATATTCCTCTGCGAAACCTGGTGATTCCATTTGCTCCATTATTACAAAGTGGCGAAGGCAGTGCCATAAACAGTGATCTCAATTACTGTCTTCGGAAAACACTCTGGTTTCGCGCAAAAAGCAAAGACAACGGAAAGCACAAAGCGTAACTCATCATAACTGAAAAGTGAAAACGTAGCTGCAGCGGAAAAACATTCTTTGAACGCGCTCTCATGCTGCCATCCCTGGGTGGCTGCCACTGGGTAGTTGTATAATTTGTATTGCACAGGCACGGCCAAAGTTGCCGCCAAACCAAAGTATTTTTCTTTCTAATGGAAAGTAAGAAAACCACTGTTGTTCATTTTTCTGCTATTAAATAAGTCATCTAAAATAGTTTGTTTCGAATATGCCAGTATATCAAATTGTTGCGAAAACATGTCAAAGTATTAAATCGCAGTTCGAATGCGATGCTCTTATAGGTCTTTAAGTATACTCGTACGATTTGCCGTAGAAAAAATCGATGACTTTATACAGATTGCAAACCAGCAAGCAACGTGACCAAACAAACATTTTAATTAAAAGGGCAGTGATCATTGGTTACAGTTCACCCCAGACAGCATTAATAATAATCCAAGAAAAACCATCCCAAAAACTCTTTAGAAATCCAATCAATTCCAGCAGAAAAAAACCATCCAACACACACAGCTCCAATAAAAACCAAATACGGAACAAAGGATTATTTTTCTCCAGGAAAACTTCAAACAAAACAAAACAAAAAATAGTTTTAATAAAATCAAAAATTAATTAAAAAATCCAATACACATATCCCGGACCAACCACGCGAAATAATCAGTCTTTGCACAAAATACACGGAAAGATCGCGCATACCATCCACACTCTTCTGCCCGTTGTCTTCCCAATCTGGATTCTGTACAAACTCGTCTATCCATATTTTCCATACAAATCACGAAAATCCATCCATGAAACCATAACGGTGCGAAAGAACGCCTTCCACATTAACCGGGTATCAATGGAAAAATCAAAGAACGCTGGCACAGCTGTCGTCTTTTCAACTGGTTTCGCGCGCTTCGTATTCGCGTTTCATACTGCTATGCGGGTGCTGTGATCCACTGTTGTGGCTGCCGTCCTCAGGAGGATACCGCGTTGTTGGCGTGTGCATCCTGCCAAGTCCTGTGTAATCTACGGAACCACCAAAGCAAATTACAGTTTATGATTAAAATACCACTTAATGTAAAATTCAATTTCATTCGAATCACACGTATCAATCGTATAAAATTACCTGAAATATTTTGTGCCGGAATGAAACCACCCATTCCCGGGGCTCCATACAGGGCGGGCGGAAAGAAAGCCTGGCCAGGCATCATAGCCATCAAACGTTGAGGATCCTGGAAAGAGAAAATTGTTATTACTATGCAGAGCGTACGGCTGTTTATCGAGATTTTATCTATCTGTACATAAATGCTAATCTGACCACTGACTACAGTAACGAATTAATTTTCTTACCATTTGCATCGGATAAAACTGCTGCCCTGGCAGCAGAAACTGCGTCCCAGCCACATTGGGCATCAGCAGCTGCGGTGTGGAGGCCACCGGCGCCGGCGTCGATATTACGCCCGACGGTATCCCGTCCATGCCCTCCAGATGAGCATAATGACCCCGCCGATTGGACGACGAGGACGAGGAAGCGTTGGACGGAGGCTGCCCGGGATAGCCGTTGGTCATTGCGTAGCTAGTTGCCGTGTCCCGCTGTTCCTTCTCCCTTTCGCGTTCCCTCTCACTGGTCCTCGAGCGGGGATAGGGTTTCGGTGTCTGGGAGGGGGACGACGCCGTTTGTAGGTGGGCGTTGGGAGGGTGCGGGTAGAGTGGGACGGACGACGGCGGCGGGGGAAGGGAGGAGGCGCTAGTGGCAGTTTGGGCGCGACTCTCGGGACGGGATGAGTCACGGGAAGAACGATGTACGGGATCACGGGCGGCTGGCTCGTGAAGACGAGCTAAAAGGCCATCCGAAGCGCTCTCATGTGGTGGTCCTAAACAAAACCCCAATTTATTGAAGTCTGAGCAAAAACAAGCGTTATCAGCATCTAAAATTTAGAAACTTTAAAGTAGGAGGAATGCTCCATGAGAAATGAAACGAAATCACAACAAAATCCAATTAGGCGTTTCACTAAATCTGGGAATTATTTAATCAACATCCCAAGGTGCTCTGTAGATCACATCAATTATTCGACATATCGTCAGATGTTCTTGCGTACAATATTAGATTAAAGTCATCGAACCACTTACCCCGTCGCTGCGTGTTACTGGCCGCCTCATCGTGCGGCTCCAGCACACTCAATAACCGCGCCACCTCTTCGGGCATGGTTGGCTGCACCACGGATAGGCCCCCGCCATCCGCTGCCACATGTTTCTCTGTTAGGCTTCGCAAAGCTTGCACTTGTGTTAGGTAGAAGGCTTTTAGTCCTTCCAGTTGACCAACTTTTTCCTTCAACATATTTAATTCCTTCTGCATCCGAAAGAATCCGTCAAGCGTGGTGGCGACTATAATGCGAACGTTGTATCTTACGGAATTTCGAAGCTAACGCATAAACATTTAGTTAGGTAACTATGCCTTTTTGCAACTGGATCTAGTTTACTCAACTATATTATGCAATTTACAGCACGTACAGTTAATTAAGCCACACCACGGCAAAGAAAGACAATCATAAACAATATTTACGATCCAATAAAATCAGTTCTGCCAAATGCCCTCCGGTGTGAAATATCACAAATGGCTGAACGGCAGACAGCTTACCGGTTGGATGAATAGCCGCTCCGGTTTGATGCGCCGCTGTCGTGCCAAAGGTCGACAGGGCCATCATCAGCGTATCGAAGGCCTGCGCGGCACTGCAATTATCCAACCCATAGTAAGCAGGTTAAATGCGTAATCGTCGGCATAATCACTGAATGAAGAGACGATGAAAAAAACCAGTCATGCAACTAACACAGCATCACTCACGTTGCATCCATCTCTTCGTCGGGCGGGGCGGCTGTGGAGGCGTTAGGACCGGTGCCGTTCACGTAGCCGTTGCTCTTTCGGCCCATTTCGGTTTTAGCCGGGACAGGTGTGGAGAGGTGTGTTTCTTCCGGCTGGCTAGGATCTGTAATATAAATCATTCAGATCCACGTCAGCAAAAATGTGAAACAAACACATACAAAAATTATAGATATTTAAATACTGTTCATTATGCGCTTTAATTTAATGATCCCTCCCCAAAAGATGCTCTAAGTTCCGATTCAAAGTCGGTACAGGATTCAAAGGTACAGGATTCAAAGTTAAAAAACAACTCTGAAATCCCCGGCTGAGAAATTAAAATAGAGGATAACCCTTGTGAACTGTCAGAAGTCGGCGAATTTCCCAGCAATAAAAACCAATGTACAAGTTGTACCGTAAGAAGATAATTTAGATTCCTGCCACTAATTGTTTATTTTCAATATTCAATGGTTTACGTAAGAGCGGTAAGACCTACCATTTTCGTAATGCAAAACAAAATTATTCATTCGAAACATATCCTACATTAATTATAAGCAGATGAAAGCGAACCGAACAACCGTAGAATTCTTAATAAACCAGTCAATCATTCCATGCAAAGAAAGCTTCCAAAACCGACTTTCAGCGAAACAAAAACCCCCAATGCCAACGAACTCCCATTAGACGAGACCAACTGATTTCCACCTGCAGCCATTCAATCGAACGCATCGCGCGCTATCTCAATAATTCAACCTCGCTTTCATCTGCGGTTCACCTTACATGCCATCCGCCCCCGGATCTTTTCGCGAAAATACCACCGCACAGAACAAGAGACAAATGAGCAAAATTGGCATTAACACAGACACATTGTCTGACAGGTAAACATCAGAGCCAATCATGTCAGCCGATTACACAATAAACATCCCCGAAAATAAAAACGAAACACTTGCAGTCTTCCCATAAACCAATCACTTACTGGCTTTCGTCGCGGAATGTACAGCACGCGAAGGGCGCTCATCCTGGGATTTCCGCTTAGATTTGGAGCCGCCGCTGGAGGGCGCTTGTGCCGTGGTAAGGGCAAGAGGCTGGTTGTTCATCACTGGTATTTCCGGACCGCTCTGATTGGTTCTATAATCGAGACAAGATTTCATTACAGCTGGCGATCAAAGGTTAAAACCATTGCGCTTTCCCAGTTAAGCGACACATTCCTCAAATAACGAATGCCGGATGTGTTTCAAAATATCAGATTTATCGAACTCGTCTAAACTGCAAAAACTATGGTGACGTTCGCTTGTCTCTGAAATCAAATCTTACAGAGCGGTATGTAAATAACAGTTTAGGAAATTACCAAAAAACAGATCCGCATATTCTAGATAGTCTATAGGAAAAAACTTACAGGTAATGCTGCACTTTCTCCACAGCAGTCCGATGCCGATCGTCATGCACCCTTGCCACGTTAATCATCTTTGGCGAGACAGGCTTCTCCGTTCTGGAAAACGGCGAAGAGGAATTTCCACCCTGACTATTTCGTTCCATATCCACTGGAGTGCCCCTGGGTGGCGTCGATTGTACACCACCTATTTGCATTTTCTGCGAATTCATTGTTGCCATCATCTGCTGCTGATGCTGCATGAACATCTCCGACTGCGGCGACGGATGTCCACTCGGCTGGCCACTAACCGGGGACAAATTCGTATTCGCTAGCAGGTCCTTAATCGTGGCTGTATTCCCTGCCCGTCTCGGATCGGTTTTGCTTTCCTTGGCGGCCTTCTTGGGTTTCTTCTGGCCTCCAGAATCCCCACCCGGTGAGGGTGCCATTCCCTTATCGTCCGGTATATACGGCGGCCGGACACCGGTGGTAAAAGGCATAACCACCGGCGGTAGTGTTGTCGTGCTGGTGGTGGCGCGCTCTATCGTCCGCTCAATCAGCGAACTAATGGTCAACGTCTCACTGTCCAGTATCGACGGCGTTAGCGGTCGTTTCCGGGGAAGAGGCATATTGGCCACCAGCGGGGGCGGCGTCCCGGTGCTCATCATTTTCACATGCTGCATCATCTCCGGCGCTTTACCCACGAGCATTGGTGGTCGGGAGAGATCATACTGGACGGGCATATCCGCAAAGGGATTAGCCACCTGATACCGAGCACCCGAGTCATTTGGCATCGGAGGCGGATGTGTCGGGTTCATGGGCGCATAGGGGAATGTTATCTGGGGCGGTTGTGAGGGCGACGCGGCCACGGGTGACGGTGCGGGATTGACCATAATGCCCGCATTGTCCATCCTAGCCATTAAGGACTTTTTATGGGGCTTCCGGATGGCCTGCTTCTCTTCGACCACCACCGGCTGCAACTCCGAGACGGTGGTCTGAATACCGCTGTCCGCGCTCTCCGTGGTACCCGAAGAACCCACGGAGGCCGTGGATTTGATGGAGGAAGAACGCTGATTGTCCACGGACGTGTTGCTGGCGCTGTTATCCACAACTGGGATGCTGTTTGAAGGCGGATCCGTCGTCGACGGAGGAGGTTGCGGGGACTTTTCGGGATTGTTCGGCGTAGAGTATCCGGAACTGGACGAGGCGCGTTCGCAGCCGGGCTCGGATATGCGGGGGTAAGCGGGTATCTTTCGATAGCGATCCCCAGCAATGGTCTGAAAATGCGTGGATGTCAGTTAGCATGATAAGATAAGTACTGTTTTACTACACTGCGAATAAATTAATGTATTGTAATGTATTTAACATTTTTAATAAAATCAACTGATCGGATTAGAATGCCATTAAATTATAAAAAAACGGCCAAAAGCAAATCACTAAGTTACGCGCCAGAAGAAATACAAATCAGCTTTTACTGAACAGGTAACAACAAAATTACCTCAATCAAATCGTCAACAACTACACTGTCAGAGAACACCAAACTATCAGAAACACCTTGTCTGTATTCACTCACGTACACAACTTAACAACGCACGCAATTTGCACTTACTCCACTTTCCTCTGGTGGAATGTGTTCGCCGCAGAAGCCCGAATAAACAACCTGCTGCTTGTTATTCTTCTTGGTAATCTCACACAGTAATCCTTTCTTCTGCGCACTATGAAAATCGATCAAGACCGACAGATAATTAGCCATTACCCAATTTGATAGATCGTCGTCGTAACAACAAAGTCCAACGTAGATGTCTGATGGCTATCGCCTGTACAAAACTAAACCCTTACCAAGTCACGTGAAACGCCTTACGACAGCCGTTCTTCTCACAAACAGCACTCGCACCGGCTGATGCGTCGTTTTTCGACGATTCCTCCAGACAAATGTAGCAAGTCTATAAAAAAATTTCCATTGTAAGCCAGAGTCATGATGCCATCCGCTCTGGTAACACACATTATCAAGTTACAAGAGCAATCATTTGTGTTTCGAATAACAAGAAAATTACCAGGAAACATCCACGTTTGATTAATTATTCACGAACGCCCAGATATTTTATATAGCGCCGAACAACCCGTACAGTAAAATCAAAAACACAAACATCACAAATTAATCTCATTCCTATTTGAACGAGCCTATGGGCTTAATTAAAGAAGCTGCCCCAAACAGCATGAAAATAAAAGGGAACATCATGTGAAATAATTATGGGAATATAACTGGGTCTAGTAAATTTATACCCACCCGTTGAAAAATTTCCCTGGGTAAGGTTGTTGTTACAATAGGTTCCATAACATCCGTATCCCCAAACGTCGCTTCCTTGATATACAACGCACAAATCACATGGGCCCACTTTCCCGATGCGGTAGGTTTGAAAGCGCCCTCTTTAGATGGACACAGTTCGCAGTTCTACAACAGATGATCCTGACTATCCAGAAATAATCGAAGCTTTAATGAAGTAGAAAGCCATAAACTAGCGCGAAAGCGTCAGCAGCAACATTGTTATCTCAATTAGGTAATAATCCGTAACCACCGCTGTGCCGAAGAGTATCCGAATATTCCAGCAGTAGTACCGTATGATAATCAAACACAAGCACGTTAGCACATCACAGAAAATAGTCCGGTAGTCAGCCGTCGTACTCGCAACGAACGCGAAAACAAAATATAAAAAGCAACAAATCCACACGCCAACCCAGTTAACATCAAAATGGACTTTCTCTCCGCTACAAACCCTGCCAGATTATTTTTACTACAGAAAGTATCAGGGTTATCAAACCCATCATTGCCAGCGCGACTGGAAGTTCTGTGCCTAGTGCCTACTCTCGCAGTTGGCCAGAACTTTATGTGGACCAACACACCCGCAACATGTGTTAAAAATAAACGGCAATTATCTAACAACCATAAATACACTAATTTTAACCGCTGTGCGGAATTCTTCTGATCAAACTACTGTTGAGGATTATCGGGGCAATAAAAATTACGAAGCGGCACGAAGGTCCACTGAGAAAATTACAACAAGCAAAAATCGATCACTTAAACGTGCACACACAATCCGGCGAAACAGCAGTATTAGTGTCGAGAAAAAAAGAAAGCATACACTGACACAACAGTGCTTCCCGTCATTCCCGGCTAATACTACTACCAGCCGCGTAAATCGGCGGTGTTCGTTGATCCTAATTCCTTTTCTCGCCCTTGTCACATGAGCCCTGCTAATGTTATTAGGGAATTTGCGAGAGCTTCTCAAGTTCAAACACAAACTCAAATTCAGGTTCCAGACTTGAATTTGAAGTTGAGTTGTAGTCTGAACTTGTGCATTCCTGATTTTGCGAACACCAAACTAAATTTTAAGTTAACCATTCTTAGTAACCTCAGCCCGCAAGCGGTAGTAATGTTGCCTTGCAAGAGAAAGCACCGAAGGTTTCCGGGCTGCTTTAGTCCATTCTTCAGTATTTAAAAACAAATCACGCAACAAGTTAAACGGAAAAGAAATCTCAGAGTGTTTTCTGATATCAAGAGAGAGGGAATTAGTGGTCAGTGAAGCTTTTTATTAGCGAATGAATTTTACCATAGCACTCTATGAAATGCTCATGCGGACTACCCCGTCGTCCGTAGAGATTCTATGATAAATTCCACTTGGCCTGCGAGCATTTTTTGTGCATAAAACCAGACTCCCATAGGATCAAAAAAATTGTTGGAATTTCTTCTTTCTTTCGACATTCAATGTAGGGCTTAAATAAAAGTAAATGTCGCGTAACGATTCAAAAATCAACAGTGGCAGCGATAAGCCAAGTAGGTAGCTGCCGACGCCAGAGGCTGGTAGAGACAGCGTTGACGAGAAAAACCATGCCGTCGGTGCTGCCCGTAGATTATTTATAGGAGTCGAACTACTTTGAACCAAACTTGTAAACAAGCAGCAAAGTAACAGAAAAATGTTTTTCCTTTTTAAAACTTGCTAGAGTTCAAGTTCTTGATCCAGCGGTTAACAAACTGCAGGCATTCGAAAGTTACCCAAGTTGGAGGGCCCTCCAACTTGAGCTGAAACTTGCACAAGTTGCGTTTTGCAAGTTCAAACTCATGTTTCGGCGGGCCAAAGCCTAGCGTGTATTACTTTTTTGACTTGAACTTGAGTTTGAGCTTGAAGTTGAAGCGGTTTCGCAAATTCACAAGTATGATTACTCTTCCATCTTCGCCTAAGAGACGCCTATAATTACACTCCCAAAGACATTGCCACAACAGGATGCAACTGTCGCGCCTGCTTGGCTTGCCAATCAGGGACTGTGTCGTCCACACCACGCAATCCAGGTGCTGTTTCCTCTGGTTCACGTCCCTGCGGGCTGCTGTGTGGGATCGTAATGCCACCGCGCTGAATGGCAAACATAAGGGCAACTCTATCTGGATCAGCACTCTTATGCAATCACTGGAGCCTTTGTAATTAGCTTCTCCGAAAACTACGTGCCAGCCGCAAGTAATCAATATTATTAATTCCGAAATCCTCTGTTCCGCGGCAGTTTAATCTGCCAGACCGATACAGTAGCTGGCGTTTATCCAGGTGTACAGCAATGACTATTTCTCGTAACTAGAGTAATATCCTGGGAAAATTCTCATGGATCATGGTAAATTCAGATTTTCTTCTATACATTAACGCGGGTAACGGGAAATTCTTAGGTAAACACCGGTGAAGATAAAAGATACGGCATCACACTTTCAATGAGCACACAACAATTAAAATCGCAGACTTACTATCTCAGTGAAAAATTGAAACCATTTGGTTTATAACGTATATAACTATATTTCTAACCACGAAATAAAACGTGGAAAATTTTTACCAGAACCGGAAAAACGTGTCAAATAGATTGAGCACCAAGATAGTACTTTACAGCAATTAATCTTTTCAAAGAACAGTTGCACGCCCCATTATTACGCATCTGCCTTCATTATCAATTCCGCTTCGGCATTGGTCACTCATTATCGATTCCGAGTGAATAAGTGATTCACCAAATAATTAAGTCCGTTGGCGCTGGTCAGAAAACAGGTCGGTTAACAACGGCAGCCAACGTGACAAGCAGCAGCAGCTGTGTTGTTTTTTTACCCCTCCACACTCTCCGAAATGCCGCTCTTCTTCAGCAGCGAGAGAGAGAGAGACAAGACACAGCGCCGAACACCAACGTACAGAAATATATTTTTAAACCTACTGACAAACAGCTGCGACTGCTGATTTCGCCTGGCGATGGCCGAGGGAAAAAATCACTTCAAGATTTAATCAAGCATTCACAAGGCCAGTATCTACGCATGGCCGCATCGCTCGAACCGAAAAGCGCGAAACAACACTACACACAACACGCACAACACACCACAGCCAACCTGCCAATGACCAACGAGAGCCCTCAATCAAAAACGCTTTACACTCGACGCGCGCACACACTCCGCGCTCTCTTTCGCTCACCAACTACCTGACAGGGAACAAAACCGCACTGCCGGATTCTAGGTCAAATCTGGCATCTCAAAGCTTCGCAGTCAATCCATTCACAGCATGTGTGTCGAAAAAAATTTCTCCGAACCACTCTTCGCAGAAGCCGTTCTAAAACCCTTAACCGCAACTGTTCTTTTTGTAAGTGTCGACGGAGCACACCGTACACCTAATCGCTGACAACACTGAAAACATGCGATACTCAGCAAAGCAAAACTACAGAAGCTCTCAAAATTCAAATCTCCGCCGACTTCAATTTATATTCAAAACAATTTTATTTTTAGTATTATATTTGCTGAAGATTTGATTTATTCAGTCATTTCAGTGCTATTTTCATATCTACTGTATGTTATGCAAAACCATGTTCTTATAATGCAGAACTATCTATTACACTACGGTTGAAACAGTGATTAAAAAAACAATATTAAATTATTGAAAACACCTAAATGCAGCAAAGGATGATTTCCAATTTGTTGACAAAGCTGGGTTAAATGTACCTAAATGCTATTGTCATTAATTTTGTCCGCACAATTTGCAAGTACCACACACACCCCAGTTTTTTATATATCGCCCACAACCCACACAGCAAGATGCATTCCAATCAATCAAGCATTTAAGCGGCACGTATTGGGAAAATGATTATCGTACGGTTCGTACCATGAAACAGCAAAAACGCCAATACACAAACATATTTCCCCAACCACCGCTTTTTACCCATATTTTACGATGTCGCTTATCAAATAGCACTTAAAAGCACATCCACAGCTAACTTCACCAGTTAGTGCACGCCTAAACTGCGTTGCCAGCACTTACCACAGTCGGGGAACCCGCGTCAGCATTGGAGGAACTCGACGAACCCACAGCCGTATTCCGCAAGTATGCGCACTTGGAACAAAACCAGTCTCCTGTGGGAATGGCCCGAATTCCATAGCATGCTGTACAGAAAAAGCAACAAAAAGTTCGTTAGTAACTTTGCCAATTTTCACGGCTGTGCAGTCGTCTGCCAAGCACACATGAGCCAGCGGACTTTATTGAGTAGCTTTATCGAAAATCGGACAGAAAGCACTTTACCCTTTCAACTCGCACCAGCCAGCTCACATTGTGAGATGTACGTGTCTGTGCTAAATTTACAACAATTCTGCTTACTCCAATGCAAAGGTTGATATCGGGCAGATTCTTCTGCCAAAAAGTCTTCGAAATTTTCAAAGAATATGTACGGCACCTTGATACGCCGTACGCTGATACAGCCGCCGGCCACGAATTCCCTGTGTACGGCTATACAATATCCATTCAAATTAACCGGTACATGGTCGGCGACACGAGCGTCCTAACTGAACTGACCAGAATTCTAAATCCAGCTGATTACGATCGATACGATCCCGGATTTAACCTCGTATCTGTGCATGCGAACAAAAATGACAACCAGCGTTCCAATCTTTACAACAGAATGAAAAGGATACGGTCATTGGCATGGCCATTCAAACGGTTATCTTAGCGGAAAATCAAGAAATGCTGCAGTAGAAGTATAGACTTTTCAGATGGCACGGAGCAACAGACGCGAGACAACTGCCATCCGCTCACTTGCCAATGCTGGCGTTATGCCAGAATGAATTAAAAAATTGCGGTAAAAAATCGCGGACAAATTCGTACTGCACAAAAACCCGATGACGCATCCCGGCTGTACGAGTGAGGGCCATTTTGCGTAATCGACATTTATCAATGGATTTTCATTCAAGTTGTACGCACTAATTAGAATGATATTAACGAACGCCATAAAGCATATCAAATAAAACTGCATACAAGCACTTCCACAGAAAATCGATCGCGCAATGCGCCGCAATCTATCCGCATTTGGCAACATTCGACGCTACTGGGCTCAAACGTTCGAACTCTTCATTAAAACTTGAAAACTTAATGGTAAGCTGATCTACATAAGTTATAAGTCACCCACCTGTTATCGCAGCATTAGCACAATGTTATCAAAATGATTAAATGAGTAATAAAATTACCGCTAATACATCGGTAACATGCATTCGAATGTCGAAAGTCCACTGGCGTAATAAATTTAATTACCTAAAATACTTATTTTCTATAAGAAATTTTCGTGTTTCTCATACGGAATAAGTACACAATCTGCAATCTGGATCCCAATGGGGCGCTCGAGCGAAATACAGATTAAATTTAGGTTTTTACCGCCAGCGAGCGTTTTACGAGAAAAACCATCTGATATCAAATCACGAAGGCAGTATGGTGCCAGCGGTTTCGGTTCGGTAACAGTTCATGGCGGCCAGGCTGAATGGAACAGGCCAAATAACAGCTGCCGGCTGCCCAATGTCCATACTCCATGGTACGGTAAAACGGTTGCCGCTTCAAGTGAAGACGGTCCTACGGCCTACCGCCACGATTTAATGCCACGCCCCCCAAGGAAACTCGCACCGTCAGGCGTAACGCTTCAAACCTCAGCATCTTCACATCGAAAAAACTGACCACTTCCGCCGTAGTGCAGAGTGACTGCAGACTGCATCTTCATAAACGAAAGTAAACGAAACAAAATCGGAGGTACGCAAAACTGCAAATTTAAAACAGATTGCAACATATCACTAGTATATTTCAGCAATTCATAAATTACGGAAACTTTTCTGCCGTATCACAGTCAGATTTTCGATAGCGATTTGCTATTTTTCTTTTAAACCATAATTTGATACTAAATGCATTTGTATGCGCAGATACTGCGCCAAATTCAAAAAATAAACATTTTTCACGTACAGGCTACGTACACAGTAAGGCGTGTGAAAGTATATCAATTCTCCCTTGTTTCTTATAAAAGTCTGTAACCCGTATAAATTTGTGACTTATGGCGTTACGGGCATCGGTAGTCGGTACTGCTGTAACAGTGCTGTTACACAATTTAAACGTGTTGTCACTTGTGCGACGTCTAGAATCTCCATCCCCTCGTCTGAGTATCATTTCCTTTTTCCGCGCCGCGTGAGTCGCGCCACAAAAGCGGCCTACATTCCATCGATTAGCAAAGTGAGATGCGTGATAACACAGTTTTTAAGTCGGGAGGAATCAGGACAACGGGGTGGAATATTAAATGGAATTTTTGCTCTACTCTATCAGCATCTAAAATAACATGTCAAATTCTAATGCAATTTAACGGCTCCATCAGGATTTAGATGCTGTCAGTCGCCCGTAAAATAACAATCCCAAAACTAAGAATATATTTCATGACTTCTTGCTTTAAATTTACGAAGTTTAAAATTTCGGATATGCCTAACAAGAAATTACTATGCACCAGACAAGGTTATTATCGACAAAATTTTTATGAAATGCGTGAATCCCAATTCATTTAAAACGCAAGAAATGTGATACGAGTAGATAGGCATAGCTTGTTTTATTAAAAATTAGATCGTAGTAAAAAATGGAACAGCATCAAATAAGTACTGTACTAAGATAACTGCAAATTATTATTATTAATAACAAACTAATAACCATTCGAAGTAGGCATGGATTCAAATATTTAACGATAAAGTGCTAATTAAACCGGTAGTGCCAGTGACGGCACAGAAAAGCAAAAGCGATGTATGTACATTGTACAACTTTACGCATGCAGGATAATTAATGGAAAACTGCTTCCACAAAAGGGAAAACAAAAAGGAAACACCAAATATAAAAAAAAAGCAAGAATAACTGCGTACGATATACGGTGTTTACAGTTTGTAGCTGTACATTAAATTTCCCGGTCAGGCAGTATCGATCCTGCCGACAAAGCGGTGCAGGCGTTATCATAAAAATTGATCGGCAACGTCCCAACGTTATCGATCGGCACAGCCGTACAGTGCACCGCGACCTCACAATGAGCACTACTCCACATTACATAAAAAATAGTCGTGCAAAATTCAAACATTCATATTTATCGAACAATTACTTACAGGCAACGCGTGCCAAGAGTTGACTGGTTCTTTTTAAAATTGCCACTCAACACGCCTGGTTTTAACCGGCAGAGAGATCTAGAGAGGCACCTACAGACAGAAAGAGCGAGAGACAGAGAGAAAGAACACCATCAGCAATTTTCACTCGGAAAAGAAAACGCAGAAATTCAAATCGCAGCAATGGCTGTTTAAACAGAGCCAATGAACTTTAGCAATAAATGTTGGCCCGGAAACGACGGTGTGCGCGGGTTAGGAAAACCGACTGTTTAGTGCTTATCGTCAGAAAAACGGCTCCTGCTTCATGTGTGCATGTTGTGGTGTGACAATAATCAGGGGCGGGATCTGTCCAGATAAACAAAATATGGGAACAACATAGCAGAGCGATTTTTTTCTTGTCTGACAACCGAACGGTCGATTTATCACCGCGTGATCCCGGCAAAAAATGCGCACACAATGTTTTCCTACAGGCAAAATTGTAAGAAAGCGATGACGAAACCGGACTTTCGGCTTTTAAATAGCAAAAGGCAGAAAGACACACCAACTACTTTAATACTCACTTTTTCTCTTTTAAAGCGATTAATTGTGGGGCCAAAAAAATTTACCGCAAACTGCCATAAACTTGTTTTACATGATTTAGTAAAACCAACTAATAACAAATTAATGACAATTCCGTGTATTTGAATCTGGAAAACTTCCAAGCTTTACTATAAACAATTCAACAGCCATTCTTCACAATTTATGATTCGTCAATAGTGCCTACAGTCACTAAATACACTGCGGTATCGTTTATATATGCTGTACATTATTAACCAACAAGTGCCATTATCAAAACTAGAAGTATTAAAAATAAATAAAAACTGTTAAAAACCAATTACGGCATTTATATGATCATCCGGGCGTTGAAACAATAAAGGAAGGCTTCAACTTCAGCCTTAAAACAACAAAAATAAAATCTTTACCGGCAGTTTCTATCTTTTGTCCTCCACAATAGTCAATGAGTAAACAAGCAATTGCGCAGCCAAACCATACAATTTCTGACTAATCAGCAGTAGCTCGACCCAGCCGAGGGCCCACGAGGTCACCTTGAGGAGAAAATTAGCCATCAACAAAACCGCTTCCGTTTCGTTTCGCATGCACAGCGCTAGGCGTTTGAATAGCGTTGAATCAAACATTTTTCTATTATTGTTCTTATCGGACATTTACAACCTTTAGCCTCTCTCCCCTTGGCTGATCGCGTTGACCACTTTTTAATCAATACAACACAACAAGGTGTTATGAGACCAACAGCATCGATAACACACTTCCAATATTTTAATTGTGCAATCAGGTAGCTTTTTAGTGCAGAATTTACGTTGCAATCAGGGGATGTTTACTTCAAACATCGTTAATTGTTTAATACTCTGGTACAAAATATTTTTAGCCTCACGTGAGAACTGGAGAAACATTCAACAAAAACGACCTCTGTTCGGTGAAATCAAAAGTCACCATATTCCCCATGCAAATTTTCGATAAGCTAATACCAAGAAAAATGACTCTGAGCTGCCAGCGATCAATTAGTCATTAAAATGGTACTGTAGTTTGTCTTGAGCGTAAATCGGTAAGTAAAACGATTAACCAAACGGCTTTTTAGTTATCTTTTTTTCAATACTATCTGTATATACTTTAACTCGTAGGATTCACAACGTTAAATCTACAGTATTAAAGTGTACCAGCAGTATTAAACTGTAACAGCACACAAAAAAGAAAATACTCTGCTTTGTAAAAATTTAAGGTTATACGTTTACAACCAGCAGAATATCTAAACATGTTAACGTTAAAATTACCTACTGTCTGTAAATTACCTACTTACGTTATGCAGTTGTTTAATTAGTTTGAGACTTTGTGAGTGACTTCCTGTCGGCATTTATGTGGGATCAAGAATAAAGGTACTATACTTTCTTGATTAATACGATAATTTGTTAACACCTAGCCGACCGAAACCTTACAACGCAAAACACTCGAATGTCACGAAAAAGATCAGTTATGTTATACTTCGTCGGCAGAAAACAGAGTTCCATGACAACCTAGTTCACATCGTTTTGCGGATATTATACCGTATCAAAAAAACCATACACAAATTTTTGCGTGGCTAAACACCGGTTAGATAAGACTTATTTAACGGGCCCCTATTACGTGGCCTAATATTATTGTTGAAGTATTTATATGTGAATTCCAAATATACGTCTATTCTCTATTTGCCTCTATATAAAGTTATAAACTGATGTAATAAAATCTAATAAGACACGCCGCGATGGAGAACATTTTTGCGGTTCCGTTGCGCATCGATCGAGCCAGTTGTTGCTGGCTGCACTCGCAGCGTCGAGCGCGAGGCATCGACATTAAAGTACATTGAGGTCATTCAACAATACTTGAAAGTATAAACCGAAAAAACCTTCCAACTGGTCGGATTACCTCGAACGAACTTGAGCTACTGGCCATGCAGTGCAGACCTTTTAATCGAGCTGCACACAAAAGAAACCAACAGGTTTTCCTGAAGAATCGAGAAAAAAACCAAATATAATGACGTACAGACCTTTTTATTCCCATGCATTTCCGCAACTCATCAACAGATGTGCCGCGCAGGCGCCCAACCAAGCACATGGAAAAAGCTCAACTTTCACATAATTTAATAACCACACGTTTACTTTTTCGTGCTCCGGACAAATTCTGAATATCAAGCTATCTCGAAGCATTTCCCCGGCACTCACACAAACTGCAAAATACTGTGCTGTATTAGTACAGTACTAAAAATTAATCATAAATAGGCGCGCACGCTAATTCTGTAATAAAATAACAATTAATTAACAATAAACTCTCCAATGTTATGAAAATTATCATCTTAACAAAAACTACAAATAACTAAGAAAATATACCAAACTAGGCGTTGACAGACCGCACTGCAGCAGAAGTTTTTATATTAAAAATTATTTTAAGCACATCAGCAGTAACAAACGCAACTCATGCGATAAAAGAAAATTCAGAATAATTATGTACATTGATTACGCGAAAAATCCACTTCATGATTTCCACAACTTCACAGCAGTGTCAGTTACTCTAACCATAAACTGCAGTGTATAGCTTTTTTAACCGTGCATACCTTATTAATCTGATATTCCGATGCAACAAAAAGGCACAAGCCAGCACTATTAAACAAAATTATTATGATCTTTGACAAGTCAATCAGGGCATCACTTACAAAAAAAACCCGTAAATTTTTATTGAATGCGTAAATCTATTATATCGGTTTATATTGTAGCCTGTTGTTTAGTAAGTTCCCTGCGGTATTTTGAATCTTAATTATCAAATTTTAGTGCGCAATCCGGCATTTACTAATAAGCGCTTAATTGTTCGACTGCAAATGCAGTCGTCTTCAAATTTCTTCAAAAGAAACCAAATAAATTCATAGGAATATACCTATATTCCCAACACACCATCAAGATTTTTTAACTACTGTGGGAGTATATTTTTCACATGTTATAATTTGATAACAATAAATAATTCTGTAATACGGGTAGCATTCTTTTCAACTTATTGTAATTAAACAGTCAAAAAGATTTATTCATCGTTCGCTAGAGCCTTTCACGTAGGCCGCATTTTATATTGTGCACAAGATTAAACAAGAACACCTTTTAATCGAATTGTAACTCCTGATTCTAATAGAGTAATTCAAAAATCGACTTGGAAGGTGGGCGCGGTTTGCTTAAGTAATTCAGCGACTTTTACGTAACGTAACTCCTGACACATTATTAGAACTCGCCACACCCAAAAACAGGACCAAAATGCAAATTCTTAGCCGGTGCCAGTGCGTCTCTTGACTCTTTCAAAGAAAACCACAGCCGGTGGTTAATAAGAAAAAGCATTTTCACTAAAATTTTATTTAGAATGTAATGGTTTCTTGCATAAATTAAACAATAACAGCTAATTGTAAGAAACAGCGCAGTCCGACAGTCGTAAACTTATAATATTTCAAGTACAGTACTCGTATTTCAACTTGTACATGCATCGAAATTAAATTATTACAGTACATACAAATTCAATTAGTAAACAGACAGGTGTATAAATCACGCACTCAAACTCTACATAATTTCAAATTATCGCTAACTGTAGGATTCAAAATCCGTTTAATTAACTCTTTAATAATTAATAATTCTCGATTCCAGAAAATCTTGAACTAATTGTAAAATTAAGTACCTTTATGTACACAGACGTTACAGCCTTTTCCGTCACAATAAACGAGAGGATTATCTTCTGTTCCTGTATCATCCGCACAAACACAACAGCCTTCCATGCTCTCCAAAATACAACTGACCGCTGTTGCCAAATTGCTCATAAACGTCGTCCTTTAACGACCGAGAGCAGAGCGGATCGACTGAAAGCAAATCACTCAATGATAAATCCAGCTAAAACTTAAAAACATTCGAATGTTCCACAGCTGATCTTGCGCATCATCCCGCAAAACAAGATTAAAACAATCGTATAAAAATAAATATTCGTAAATGTTTAATATTGGCAATATTAATAGACTGAAAATAAATATATCACAAAATCCAATAATTGCAATGATCAGAAGTTATCGCTTGATAAGGCCGAACGGGAGGCGGAAATGAAGTCTGCGGATTGATAAATGCTACGCACTGCTCTATCGGCGTTCGTTCGCCTTTAAGACACAAGAGTGCAATAGAGACAAAAAGCGTGCTCTGAAGAGAATTGACAGAAAAGGAAATAAAAAGTAAAAGCCACCACGTTGCAGTTTGTTGCAGCGTGTTTTTCCGCTAGAGAAAAATTGCACTATTCGTACAGCCGTATTGGCCATATAGGACGATCGTCGATGTGTAAGTGCACATGTGTGCACGTAGAGCTTGTTCAACCGGACCCGTAGGAAAAAATTGGCAAACAAGACCATTCGGCAGCTTACACTTTGTGCACGGTAGAAATTTAGGTCTCCAGCGTTTTGTCGCTGATTCGCTTGTTTTTGGCGAGTGGCACCGCAGAGTTCGCCAACATACGCCGCGTAGGCGGAACCGATTAACCGAACAGCGATGATCCATAAGGCAACGCCTTGGTGTTAAGGTTAAACGGCTTGAAGTCGTAGACATAAGCGCCAAGTTTACGGCTTTGCCTTCAGTCTCGTAACGCCTCGAGGCTCCTTAGGCTTTTCGCACTTGGACGAGAAGCCCTATATAACAGACCACGAGACGCTACTGCAAAAATAAAGTGGCCATCGGTTATTTTTCGTGTGAGTCTAAATACGTACCGGAACCGGCTGCAGTAGGGCCGCTGTACAATGTTGAATGTACGTAAGAAAGCAGTCTATCCCACATTTATCCCATCATTTAATTTAATTTAACCATAAAATTAGGAATCTGCAATTTGTAATCTGTCTTCATCCATTTCGCTACGGCTAAGTGCATCGGCTTCACGCTATCTTCCCAGTTCTCTTTGGCTAGAGTAAGTGCTAGTGGGATACATGCTATTTGCTGGAAAATTAATGCTACCTGCTTGAAAATTGTTGAATATGCAAGTCGTCTTTATAAAAACATAAATTGGAATCACGACCTATTGTTTGTTATAATTATCGAATACATGCCGGTCCGGCTTGGAACATGGCGTGCGCCTTCACCAGACCTTCCAGTTTTGATAACTGTATGGAATAGATCTTTTCCAGCTGAATTTCGCTGCTTCTTTATCAATCAGAAATCAGAGAGGAAGATACGGCTGGAGATTCGTTGCGCGATATAAAAGGTGGCATATTATAAAGGTACTCGTACTGGTCGAAAGGGCGTACTGGTCGAAAGGGAGATTTACGTAGGTACCCCCGTACCGGTGCGATACAGTATACGCACGTCCTCACGGACAGTCTGGCAAACGATCAAACATGACCACAGACGGCACCGTTCCCAGAATTCCGATTTGCCTTTAAATTTCGGAATATGGTTTTTTCGATTTTACACAGCCGTCTCGAACTCGCAGGATATCCAGAGCCGATCAGTTGCGCACTGTCTTCCAGATTTCTCTGTGTTATTGCACTATTGGTTACATATTTTTTCTTGCCGGCCCGTATGATATTAATTTTCAGAATCGCATGCCATAGCCGAAATCAAAAACAGTGTCGACACTAGTTTTTTTTTAATTTGTAGGTGCGGAATGTGGTTTTTTTAACAGACCAGAAGAACGACCGGAAGAACTCGTGTCCCTTTTCCTCGTGTCTCGTGTCCCTATGTCGAGCTTGCGCGATATCGCTTTCGAACGAAGTTACGCCAATTATCGACATACGATTTTATCCGTAAAGCGGAATGCTCGATCTGAAAAGTTGTCAACATCGTGGAGCAAAAAGAGGAAAAAATTCGATAGAATGAGACGGGTGTTTGCAAAGCTAGGTAAGTACTGAGCGTAGATTTTATAACATTTTTTAATGACCTTTGCAATAAACCGAAAGTAGTCAACGAAATGTGCAGTACCAGTGATTTTTTTAAACTTACTGGTGTTAATAATTAATACTTCCCATATTTTCTGGAGCCTGAAATAAATCTGAAACCACGAAATAATGCATGTGTGGATATTTATACGTATTCTTACAGTTTTTAGCAGTAGAGCTTTTGGTATAAAGTATCATTGCTGAGTGTCTATGCATTTATATATTTTTCGGATACGAGTTGCATGGTTCCGGGTTTTGGAGGGGAATCCAGGGTGAAACGAGAACCTGGTATGTGTCGGGAAAACTGTTCGTTTCCTGTTTTTCGTAGTACCAAGGTAGGAAGCCGTGTACGACTGCTAAATGGTGCCCAGATTTCTTATAAGCAATTCTGCCTCGAGGAAATGCTTCTGATCAAGACATATCAAGACATGCTTTCGGAAACTTCGGTGAACGACAGTCCTTTTTGCAAAGATACTGTATGTGGCTGAAGAAAAAATTTTATGTCTACGCGGGACTCTGAAGACTTCCCGAAATCACTGCGTGTATCGTCGGTTTTTGCGTTTTACGGGTTTCGGCAGTGGTAACATTCTACTAGTGTACAATAAGTGCTTATCGTCAGTAAATTTTTGAATTAAAATCATTCACATTGTTCACACGGCTTAAAAATCGCTTGCTTGCCGGCTAATTTTGGTACTTAATTATCGGTGCACGAAGTACTGATAAAGTTTTAAGCAGATCGTCGTGCGGCTAATTAATAAGTATGTTCCGGGCCGGAAGTTCCGGCAAACATTATCTTGGTAATTTTGGTAACTACAAAACGTTAACTTGCGCATCTTATACGCTGCAAGTGTTCATTCCAAATTTCCAGTGGTTCCTTGTTTTGACGATGTCTAATACAGGAATGCATAAATTTTACTGTACATATTCGATTACTTGTAGTTACAGACTTACAGTGTACAATACATAAGCACCTACAAGTAGAAATGTACATGCTTGCATGATTCTCTCGTATTATGCGCGGTGAGCTTTTGTGCTTTGACTGAAAATAATTTCGCTCTGATACTCAGGAAAAAAGTACACCGAACTCGAAAACAGCCAAATCGAGCCACTTTATATATGTGGCAAATTTTTACCTTTTAACCAAAATTTTATACTTCTATACAACTAATACAAGGCAATGTTGCATTTGCTTTCATTTATTCGATCTCGTACCGACGACGTGCGTTAGTGAAAATATTAATTTTGCAATCAGCATATTATAAGATTTTGTTTGTTCCTTCTGAATGCCGTTTTACACTTCTGTCAATTAACTGCATTATCGCCAGAACATACGTGGATTTTTTAAACTATTATTAGTATCTGTTCAACCTGTAAACTACTTGTATATATGTAATTATAGTAGATGTAAACTATGAAATTACGAGTACTATGAGTATGACTCGCATCCACTAGTTGCTAGCTACACTGAAAGTTCAAACATTTTATATCTGTAGTACTTTTTGCAGCGAAATAAAATAATTACAGAGTGACGTAAGTCGTAAAGCGAATAGCATTATCTGATGTGATTATCGCTAATGTATTTATAGTGTATAATTTGTCACCGATTTCTTTTCTGTGAAAAAATTCAGAAAATTGAAAAGCGAATGTTGCAATTGCACGGTTAACATGATGCTCAGCATGCACAAGGTTATAAAATTTCCACCTATCCGTTGCTGAAAGCTCTTTTTCTGGGTTTAGAGTGCTAGTGTATAAACACTGCGAATGGAACGGGACGCTTGGCTACAAAGAACAATTGCCATGGCGTGCTATGCACCCGGCGGTCCCGTTCGGTATTCGTATTTCCTGTCCGTGCGCGCGGGCGGAAGAAGCAGCGCCTATGAATGGACAATTGGGGGAGCCCCGATCGTTTGGCGGCAAAGACGGGGAAGATGTGCGTGGAAAGAAAAATTAGGCTATTCATGGTTAAAAATTCATTCGACTGGCCCGGGCTATGCCGGGTATGTATGGTGATTGATTGCTCTGTATTCTCCCGCGCGCAGTCCCTTCATTCTTATCCCGATGAGCAGTGTAATGGAGACAGAAACTCAGGGCAAAAAATCCGCCAACATCCCCGCCAGCTAAGGAAGCGCATACGCACAAAAGCGCCGCGCGTCTTTGTGGAAACATTAATATATTAGATAAAAATACATATAACATAATATCATCCGACTATTGATTTATCGATGTATTGTTGGGCGCGCGTGGCCGGCCAGGCGAATCCCAGATGAGTATCGCACTAATCGTCTCTGCAGCTTATAGGCAGTCGTCGATGTAGTTTTCCCATCGTGGATGTGTGCGTGTGTGTCTGTTGCTCGGCGCGCACTTTTACTCTCCTCCTCTTTTTTTCCTGATTGATTCGCGCTCGACGTTTTTGTCGCGCCATCTCACACGTTTGCCGGGAGGAGAGAGTGTGGAGAAATTCATAACAGCATCAGGAGAAAAATATATACGATATGCAAGGCATCACTTTTTCCCGACATATTTTCCCATTTAAGAGCCCTGAATGTGTGGGCCCGCGGGCGCCGCGACACATATTGGAGTTTACGCGCTGCTTGCCGGAAGAAAAGCCAATTGGGACCGCGCGCGATAATTAGATTGTGGTTGTTAGTGACTTTGTGTTATTTCACATAACGTATAAACGGCGCACACACCGCATCTTGGGGTCGTCTTACCTGGTCCGTTGATTAAGATCATGCCGTGGTGTGATCGATTTTTCTCCATGTTTTACGCATCGCGGCCAGGCCAGGTCGCACTGTTACACTACGGTTGATATGGCATGATGAAAGTTACCGTGACTGTGATATTGTTCACGTTGGCCTGGTTCGGGCCGCTAGCCGATGGAGAGTTATTCGGCTCGTCACCGGAAGAGGCCGCTACCAAGGGGACCCTCTCTGGAGATGTCCAGAACTGGGCGACGCTCATACAGAATTACATTCTCGAGGTAAGTTGACCCGGTGACCTTTGTGTTACTTGTGTTACATAAGAGGGACGTGCTAAAACGTGCTTTCCGTGTGGTTCCTCAATTTTCTCTTCACGGTTTATTGTGTAACATTCAAGTATACTGATGTGGTTAAGAGCCTTTTGGAGCTGACAAGTGAGTTGATCAGCTTCGTGGTTTTTGGTAGGTTTTTTGTGAACATGAGCTTCAGAATGGAATATGTCTTTTTCGGTATTTCTTTTAATCAAGCTCTAAGCAAAATGTTGCCTTAATCAACTCTGCCTGAAGTAGACCAAGTTTTGCTTGCTCTTGTCAAAATTAATGTAAGTAAGGCAATTTTTGTCATCAGTTTATCCGTAAGCCATGATTATTCCGATTATTGTACGGTACTATGATCGGTAGCTGAATTCATCGCGACGCAGGTTCATAATCAGCAATACGAACAAATGTAGTTTTGTAGATGCAGGGAGATTTGCTGTTCCATGGATTTGCTGTTTTTGCTTCGGACTTCTGGTTATTACTAAATTAAATTTTGGGCATGCAGATCTATGGAAGTGACGCTGTATATAATTAACGTAAAGTTTTGCCGTTACGCTTGCGGCTTGCATGGTTTCAGATTTCCCTACTACTACTTGCCCTTAAGTAAGCACTTGCGGAGTAAAGAACTATAAAGAACTATTCGTTTTGAAAAACATTTGTAATAAACAAATTTATCTGTCATTGTTAAGCTAATACAATTTGTTGTTAATAGTGCCATGCGCGTAGGCGACAAACTCCATATTCGCAGTATTTCAAACAGAAAATTTTTCAGATTTCATTTGATTACGTATAAGGTTACTGTACTGTGTACAGATACATATTATTTTATCGGTTAGTGCGCATTTTACCTTCGCCTGTTTTTGCAAAAATATTCGAAAAGTTTTGTTAACACAGTATTACTCAAAAAGAATAAATCAATATGGACTGACTTGGACTGACAATGCAGATTCTGCACATTCATAGAATGAATAGAGATTGTTCTCTATTCGATTGTACGCGCGTTAACTGTCAGAGGAACTGATTGCCGTTTACAAATTAATGTTAATGGTAGCCCGTCGGAACTTCCGGCGCGGGATGCATGCATGTTAACAGGGTCCCGAAGAGCGCGATCGTTAGACATTGACTGGATTTTTTAATCAAGTGTACTCAGCCGGGGCGTTTGTGAGGCGCAGCCGTTTGGTGGAATGGATGGCATCGTTAAACTTACACCTCTCTTATGTATATCATTGCAGCTGGCCAATTTGGGCATCGGTCGCGATAAGACCCAGGCCCTGTTCGATTCGGCCAACTACACATTCGAGCAGAAGGACGGCGATTCCCTGATGAACAACGTGGAGACCAGCTTAAAGGATTATCTCCGCCGGAAAGAAGTGGCAGCCAAGGTGCGCAATATGTGCCGGCGTATTAATGCTAGAGGAAATGAGAAAATGTGCCCTTTTCGATCTGACGACACATTGGCATATATAGTACACACACTCGCACTCATCTGATCGCTGAGATGAAATGGCGTTTTTCATTTCCGTAGCGGATTGCCAGCCACGCCATTAAGCTGCACGATGACTATCTGCGCTCCAAGTTCGAGAACACCACCATCCGCTACAAACGCTTACGGGATATGCCGTTGAATTTATATCGTGACTCCGACATACCGCATACCGTATTACCCAAAAAGATCAGTCCGTAAGTAGTCGTCGGGAAACGGTTGTTATGTGTCGATAATAACGGTCATCATGGGTGCGATCGATGCCGTGTACACCGGGGCGATTACGACCGCGCCGGCAGACAAAATGTTATGTAGGAAACGGGAGAAATTGCCGGTTGTTACCACCATATCGGTTCCGATGTAAATGTTTTGTATTGGTCATGACGATATATAGACAAGGGAGAGCCGTTGCTCCCTCTCTCTGCTGTTCGATTGTCCGCGCTGAGAATCTCTCGATTAGCTTAATTAACTAATTCACTTGTTGTTTGTAGTTATTTCAAACAGGAAGTCAATCACGATTACAGCACTGTTAAGATCCCCGACCAAGTCCCTCGAGATAGCGAGGAAATCATCGATGCCGTCTATTACAGTGTTGAGCTGGATGGGGTGTTCCGGCAGAATCGCAAATCTGATCAATTTATACGGTAACATAATCACACTAGCTGTGGAAATGCCATTCTTTTTTAGCATCTGGTAATAAAAGAAATATCTGCAAAATAAACTGGACAAAGCTGGAATGAAATGAGTACTTTTTGAAAATATACTTAGCACACTTTATTTATGTAACTTTGTATTGGCCAGTGCAAAGGGTTAAATGCAACTATGTACGGGTTAAATGCAACTTACAAGAGAAGTGTAGTGCAGTGGTGATTGTATGTACAGTATCTACTGGAGATAGTTCGTTGTTCAGCACTTTGGTAGTGTGCATACGTAGGTCCACCTTTGTAGTGATCATGTCGGTATATTGATCTTTATATTGTTTTGGGAAATTAATGCACATTTTTGCCAGCCGCACTTTACTTTCTTTTATTGTGCTAAGGCTAAGCATCTGCAAGCTTGAGGTTTGCATTTTGCAGCATCTCGTCAATCTGTTAAGTTTTCAGTTTTATAAATGTTGTCGGCCGAAAATGTTGAATATTTTTGCATTATTTACACCTTTAATAAAATATGTTGCTAACCTGACATACTGAGTTGTCTAACATTGCAATATTTAGAATTGTTTGATTCCTGGGAATGACCCTGTTATGTGAAATCTTGCAGATGGCAGTATTTCGGTACGAACGTGGGCTTGATCCGATTATATCCCGGTCGCGAATGGGATACGAATTTTGCGGGATTTTATAACGATTATGATCCAAGAATTCGTCCATGGTAAGTTGGGTAGTTGCCGCCTCCCGGTAATATGCACCATAATAATATAAGAAGTACGCCAAGCAGAGCGTGAGTGTTTAGTCAATAAACCGGCGTCGACAATTCCATTTGCTTAATATACTACGCCGATATATCTGCATCGGCCTGGTTTGAGCGCCTAAAAAGGAGGCAAATTAGAAGCAGCCGGTAATTGATTATCAATACTTTACACGACACCGACTGTCGGCATCCATAGTTATCCCGTTGCTAACTTCCCAACGCTACGCGTCGCGTATTTTCATCAAACTCCGCTCCGGTCTAATGGTATCGTTTTTCCTTGGTGCGCAGCAGCAGCCCAGTTTTTTCGCTGACACAAGTGATTAAGTTGAAAGCTGGAAAAAATGTCTGTTGGGAATTTGAGGTGAACAGTGCGTGTGCTGATGAGAGCACTCCCGGGTGGATTGGGGGCATTACAGCGACGTTACAGGAGAGGAGAAATGGAGGAAATGTTGACCTTTGGGGTATAGACGTGCGGATAAATTTACCCGAGGTAGAAAATGTTTGTAGGCCGCTGGCGGTTATATGTGAACGGCAATATGATCCAATAAAACCGATTACGCTCCATGTTATAATCGGCCTGCCGCTCGGGATGCCTGCTGAATATATAATGTGACAGATCCGGTTAAAGTCAATTTTTATCTGTTTATACACTGTCATAGCCATTTGGATGGCGTATAAACGGACTCACAACATGCAGGCTATTCATTCAGAAGAATTTCTTATTATGCAAACGAGGCATATAGACTTGAACTGAAATATTCTTATGTTGATTTTTACTCTACGGAAATGTAGAAGTGTATAGGGTACACATGCAACCAAAAGAAAGTTTTTGTTAGTAATTGATGATTATTTAATTGCCATTGGCCCTTCATTGATGATCTTTTAATTGCAATAAAATTGATTAAATTTTGAGTCGGCTTAAATTAAGCTAGATGAACATATACTAAAAACGAGTGGATATTTTTTAAAAATTGTGCTTTAGGAAAGGATAGAGTGGTCTGCGATACTGAATTTTTTACTCGTTGCTTTCTGTTGAAATAAACGCTTGCGCGTGGTTGCTTAATAACAATGCCGGTTTGGTGAAATCTCGTAGCTTTTGTTTACTTTGTTTACGTACTTCTGGAAAACTACAGTCTTTATGGATTATTGACGTTTAACCCGGACGGCATGGAATAAAATGCAAATTATGTTGTGTTGATCAAACAAGGCAGCGTTTTTGATAGACAGGAATAAAATGGGATAAGTGCCCTTTTGCATGAGCAGTTCGGTTAGTGGCATATCGTGAGAGCTTATCAACTGGAGTTGCGTAACGTTTTTGAGGCGACGCGTCTATATCCACTTTTTTATTGCTTCACTGGTCTGCAACGAAATTAATGACGCATTTTCTTCATTCCAAGCACACAATTTTTGATGACAACCTACAATTCTATTCCCGATAATGACCCATACAAGTCATCATATATTGATTTTGGAAACCATTTCTTGGGATTTGAAGTATTGGCGGATGCTATATGCAGTCCAGATTTACTATTCAGCTTAATTTGTGATTGCTTGTACTAATTATGATAAATTAATGAACCACTGGTGGAATGGAAAAATACAGATTTATTTTAACATTAATAGTTTCAACGGTTTTATTAAAACATGCAATTATTCAGACGCAGTTGAATTCTTTCTAGTGCCACTTCGCTACGTCGAGGTCTGACTTTCTTAAATGAATGACGACTGACGAATATAATATCGTACATATCGCTTATACCATTAGCTTCCAATAATTCTGTGCATTTAATTGTGTACTTTTGCATTATCCTAAAAGTGGTTATGTAACTCAGGAGACCTTATTTTGTGTAACAACCAAAATTGGCGTCCCAATGCGTGATGATTTGGTTTTTAATTTTGGCATGCACATAGTTATTTTTACATGAGGCGTTTTTATAGATATTTGAGGGCACAGGCACTCTGGTTACGATTTGGTGAGAAATACCTGGATATAAATTTGACACCATTATTATTAAAGTGGCGGTTAAACTAGAACTTAGCTGATCCATGTATTGTGCATGAATAACTGTCCATAAATATTGTCATTCATAAAGATGCGTAATGCGTTCTGGTTTTTGTGCAGGTATATTGCTGCCACAAGCGGACCGAAAGACGTTGTGATAGTTCTGGACTGCAGGTAAAAAGCACGGCTGTCAGTTTCCCCATTTTACCGGTTTTCTAATCAGGTAGAAAGTGTATTATTTCACTGACATAAAAATCAATACCGCTGGCCAAGTTTACCACATCCGGCGTTGAGACGATGTGTGAGAGAATGCCGCTGAACGGGGGCAATTTTCCTTTTTAAAGCATTGCAGCGCGGCTTGATGCTGCCGGCAGTGGCTCCAGTGGAGTGACCTTTTTATCTTCCATTTTACAGTGCCTCAATGATCGGACAAAAATTCGATATTGCCAAATCAGTGGCGGTGACTGTGATTAACACATTAACCAAGCAAGGTATGTGTGCGATGGAAAAGTGCTGCACAGTATTTGTTATTCGAGTACCATTTACCGGCAAACAAACCGGCCATTTTCTGCAGATGCTGTTAATATTGTTTGCGCAAGGGAAAGCTATTGGGATTCAGTGGGAACGTGAGTAATTCTGGCTTTATGTTGGCATGCTTGAATGGAATTATTTAGCACGCACATACTGGCGGCTATGGCCATTGACATATACGCTTATATATATCCAGGGAAAATGTGTTTTTCAAAAATCGATTTTCTTCCATCAGCGGCAGCAGGCAGTTTGGCCGCGCTTAACGGCGTAATATTATTGATGGGGGTGTGTTGTGTATTAAAAAGTTGTCTTGTTGATTGTTAGATGGCATAAGTTTAATTCCAAAGTGCTGGGCTGCCAAAAAACCTCCCTCGTACCCGCCACCAATGCTCACAGGAAGGATCTGATAGAAAAGGTCACCGCCCTGCAGGCTGGCGGGACAAGTGAACTTGAGTGAGTTTTTCTCATGATTAGCGCAATTGCGAACCAGTTCTAATTAATCGTCAAATTTGCCTCGAAATGACTAAACCGAAATTACAGATGATAGATGTGGCAAATCCATGTTAAATGGTGCGAGAGTATTTGATAAAACAATGAATGTTTTCATTTTTTACTGAAAATTGCCAACACTGTTAAAAAAAAACGGTGCGTCGTACCACCAGCAAATTACGAATATTCTACGTATCTACGGTGATTAGCCAACTAAGAAATTCTCTTAATGATAATAATATTGTTTTCAGAATTGGTTTCCGAACGGCTTTTGAGCTTCTCAAGTCGCCTGGACGGGCGCAGTGCCAAAGTATTATTGTTTTTGTGACCGATGGAAAAGGTACGATACATCAGACGTCGGCGAAATAGTGGCAATTTTATAAATGCCGTATATATTTTTAGACATTGATAACGAAGAAGTACGATGTGCGCCGGGATATTACACACGTTCAGGCTGTAAGAAATTTATTTGGAAATGTAGAATGTTGCCGGAATATTTAAATTTGGATAATATGCAGATGTTCCGGGTCCGGTGTGCCGTTATAATTGGACCAAAGTGTGGGATCTTGCCAAAGAACAAAACCAGCTGATTACACCAAGGGTACGTGCGACAATGAAATACTGATGGCAACATTGTAGGAAAATCTCTTGCAGTACACAAGGACAAAGCAATAAAATATTGTAAAAACTTTGAAAGAAATAATATATACACGAAGACAGTGAAAAACCTGAACCTAATTTTTTCGGAATTTTTAGTACTGCTTGTAAAACTACCCTGTTAAAACTGGAATACAGTGTATAATGTCGTTGTAGGCACGGATTTTCAGTTTTTTGACTGTTGATGAGGGCGAAGTCTTTCCCGGGAATCTGTCGTGCTCCAATAATGGTGTGATGGTGCGCCTGACAGATGGGGAAGATCTGATCAACAACATGAAACCGTACTTCACGTATCTGGCTCAGCGCACCATGGACTGGCCGGGATTGTGGACTGCTCCGTATCTGGACGCTTGGGGATTGGGGGTGGCCATAACGTATGCGGTGCCGGCTGTCAGCAAAATAACGGGAAAGTAAGAAAAAATCGTAGTGCGACGTGTCAAACCTAATACAGATGCCATCACTGATAATTATGACAAGAACACAAAATTCCAATGGACGACCATTTACGCTATGAAGGAATGCTCAAAACTTTTAAATTTTTTTGGCATCAGTTTGCACAACAGATCAACAGTTTTGTAAATGATTTAGATTTACTTGGCTTTTCAGTACTAGTACACTTCTGTTAAATGAAAGTGATTAATCAGTTGACAAACGTATTGTACGATAAAAGGCTGTTGCTGTCGGTTTTCTGAGTTTGTGTAAGATACTGTATATACTCGTACGATTCGTACGTCTATGCTATACGAGAAAAAAACGATTATTTTATAATAATCTGCGTCATTTTGTATAGAACTATCGGTGTTGCCGGTGTGGATGCAACTTTAGAAGAAATTGAGCATTTTCTCATACGTTATCAATGGGGTTCCGTCTATACTTTTATCATTAACCGGGAAGGAGAAACCATTCTACATCCCAAACTGAAACAAAGCAGTACAGTAAGTTCATGAAAATTTGATAATAATCACGCCTTTTACAATTTTTTCATGTATTCGCAGCTACTTGAAGATCCCATCTTTATCGGTATTGACCAGCTGGAACAGGATAAAGACCACAAACCAGAGGCTTTCAGCACCGTGGAACGTGCCATGCGTAATCTGGAGAAAGGACGACAGACTATTTTCAGGGTAAGTTTAAAAAGGTTTTAATCATACGAGTCCGCTCTGCAAAATTAAATGTCAAAATTTGTAGAATAATGAAAATGTGACGTATTATTACGCGAGTGCCGGGGATGAGTACAGTTTTGCCTTTGTTCTCGCCAATTCCGACATGGTCTTCCGGCGTGCTCAGGAACCGCTGGACGATCGGCAGAATACGCAGAGCTACTGGAATCTGCTGATTGAGTACAATACCACCCACGCACGAACCCAGATCAAAGGTCAGTGTGCACCTTTCCCTGCCAAATTCAATTTATTATGAAAGTATTAATACAAAATAGGAAAATTTATAAAAAAGTAATTACATTTATGTTGAATAAATTAATATGATCCTTTTTGGCCTTATTATAGATCCTGTATATGAGATTCTGGATGTGCGGTACAACGACACCAAGTATCCGCAGTTAACCATTTCCTACCGGCACTCCAGTATTTTCTTTGCTCCGAAATGCCACTGTGATCCTAACAAGTATTTCTTTGATGACCATCTCCATACGAAAACAGTGGATGCTCATAAATATATTAACGAGTGAGTATAAGCCGCGTCAAAACTTTAGCCAAGTTTAAATTAGATATTAATTTTTTTGTAATTTTCCAGAGATGAACCGGATTCCGGGTGTGATGGTGGCGGTCAGTATGAAAAGGGGCTACGGTAAGGTCACAGACGATTGATAATCAAGTCGGTAAACAACCCGCCAAGTATGTAATGTTTGGAATAATTTAAGCGGGACAATTTTATATTCAGCCGGCAGCGAATTCTGTTGTATTAGCAAGTGTGCGTCGTTATTGTTCAGGGCCGACGTGAAGATTACCCAGCCGATCGAAACCTACTGGAAAGGTCGTGATTTCGAGTGGATCGATCAGATAAAGTGGACATATGTAGGGATGCGCTCGGGAGTTTTCCGCACTTATCCCGGACATCGCAGCACGCGTCTCTACGATCCTACCACGTAAGGGCACTTCCTGTTGTGAACATTGTCGGAAAACATGTTAAATGGGCAACACATCGCTAACTTTGACAGTATCCCAGGCTTCTACTGGCGGCAAGAGTATTGGGATAATTTTTAGTACTTAAATCGATGGAACGTGCTGGTTACACGTTTGCATTTGCATTTAAAAAATAAGTCAGAATTCTGGAAATAATCCTATGCCTAGCCAGTTACTATTTTTTCTTGGCACGGTTTTGTTGGTCGGTTGACACCTACTGCATACAGTAACGCTGAAGATGACAGCGAATAATATTATTTTGCAAAAAGAATTTGGTTTCGGCTGGAAAAGCTGAGTAGACTACCAGTGCCTTCATGGAACTAATTTCATCACAAACTTACGATCGACCGACTGATGCCATTGCACTACATTCGCTACATCCACTGCAGTTTTCTTCTGGCAACAGCAATGCTCTCTCCATTTCTTGATACATATATGCATTTTATATGCGATTTACGTTCCTGTTTCTATGTGACACACCTACATAATTTCCGCTTCTGTGAACATGCAGCCAAAGTCTTAAAGAGCATTTTGGTTTCTAGCCGTGCATGGTTTAAACGGGCAAAGAATGCCCCGCGGAAGACAGTGATTTCCAATGCCTACATGGACTCAGCCGGTGTGGGCAAGATCATCACCATCTCGCAGGCGGTCTTCGAGGGTCTGCCGTTAAAACGGCAAGCGGAATGCCTTAAGAGAAATCCTACTGGTCCATGGGAAGGCGGCTGTGAATGTACCCAGGATAAGGATTGCATTTCTGGTATATTTCCCTCTTGTACCCATGATATCGGAAGTATCTGCAACGGTGATTGTTTTCCAGAACGTTGTTACATGAGTCAAGCTCCGGCCTTTGCGAACGACGAGCATGCCCGGTGCGCCACGGAGCGTGTGGAAGCGGTGACAAGTTTAGATATGCTGTTTAAGGACTTTTTCGACCAGACTGTGAATATAATGCAGTCGACCGATCCGGCTCCGGCAAAAGGTTGCGGTAAGTTAATTATTTTTAATTACGTATCCAAAATCAATATATATAAAAATTTTGTTCTCATTTACATTGCGTGTTGAATCTGACTATGCTTGTAGACATGAAATATACCTGTCCAAATATGAAAGAGATGTGTCAGACCCGGTGTTACCTGTTTGATAACGAAGGATTCATCCTGACGGACGCTGATTTTGTCAACGCCAGCAGTTTGGATGAAAGTATGTTGCCGAAACCTCTACTTTCCCTTAATAATTTCCCTTAATAATTTTCTCTTCTACTTTCCCTTAATAATTTCTTCACTTTCTTTCAGAAAAATATCGGGAAGTGTCCTTAGGCAAAAAAGAGGGTGAAATCATGAAGGAACTGGTGTATTTGCATAAATTATTTGTCCGCAAAGAACAAGTGGACTTCCAAGGTACAATTCGTTGTGCATCGGCGATGTGCAAGATATGTTTGAGAAACGAGCGTCCTTTTCGACAGGCACTTGCACTATTACCGCGTACACGCCAAAGGTCACGTTGTCGGGTATCCCCATGATCCCGGAGGAGCAAGATGACTATTATAAGTTCAAGGGTCCCATTCCAGCTTTTTCCAATAGTTATGGGTGTATTCAGGATGTGGTTAATTACTGGGCTAATGAGACCGTGCTGGGCGAGACGGGAATGATTACTGGAAATATATCCGGTAAGATGGTTGAACGACATTCCTAATTCGTGTTACTCGAAGGAATTCTGTTAGTTGTACTTACCTTCAAGCACATCTTATATTCGGTGAAGTATTCTATAACGGCCATAAATTAAGCGACAAAAGTTGTGTTGACGGTATTAAAAACGTACTGGTAGCAAGTATTACGAGTGCTTTGAACATTAGTACGAGTAGTATCGTAGTTTGGTGGCTGCATTATCTCCGGATCCACATTTGACCAGAGCAATGTCAATTGAGTTTAAACTTATCGTTAACATTAATATGCATACCAAAGTTATGGCGTGTATGCAATTGGAAAAATGGATGTTTTTAAAAAAATTGTTTTTATAGCAGCGACGACATATGGTTACGACAAATATGAATACAGAAGCCAGAAGACATTGTCAGTTTTTTAAAGCACAGAAAGCGTTTCATGCTCTGCGTTTGACGCGCTATAATATAAGTTCACTTACAACTTACAGCGAATTTCGAAAATGTAGGAAATGTTGTGCGTTTGCATTATTCACTATACATACGTCTGTACGTCGTGACGGTTCTGTTACTTATATCAATTCCGCGGTGATTCTTTTAGGTCCGTGCATGTCTGGCTTCTACTACGTCACGGCACTTCCCAAAACCAATTTATTCCTCCTGGTCATCGAAAACTGGAAGCGGGAACGCGGTCAGAAACCGTACAATTTCAACTGCAAAATCACCCAGAGCCTGGTGACATCCGGTGCATTTCGCATCATCAACGGGACGTGCAGCGCCAAGGAGGGCGGGGATGGCCAGCGCAAGACCAAATGTCCTCTTATGCGCAATGAATCACTCATTAACGTCACGTGTGATTATAATACCGCGATGCAGGCGGTGCATCGAGATTTTTATTATTCATTGCCGGTTGTACTAATAGTTACACTAATGATTTTCTTCTTGAACCCGCCTTAAACGCATTGCATGAATTTTGTCTTTTTTTAAATTAATGCATCTGGATGTGACTGAGAAATTATAAAATTAAACACTTATACATTGAATATCAGGTGGCCATTTCAGTTTGCGATTTGGACTGGCATCGTGGTATGCAGAATAACGGTTTATGTAGAAAAATGCTTTTCTTTTTAACCCATATCGTGCTCTATAATTTACAGTTTGCAACACATTTATTAACGCAAATATCTTATTAAATTACATACTTGACCATTTTGTTGACATGGTCACAGCAACATGAACGATTCATCATTGCAAATTATTAGAAACACCCAAGTTTTTACGTTAGGAATGGTGCTACAATATTGTCTAGAAACCATTGGGTTGTAAATTGCAAATGGTCGCCATCTGTTTCAATAAATCGCAGCTTTTTCGCGGCATCCATGGCTTTTAATCCCAACCAATCCTAGAAAAACAAATGGTTTAGTAGCCGGACGGCAGGTGTCTATATTGTAAAAACATGTGTAACTATCATGTCACCATTAATTCGTGTAACAGAATATGTTTTTAAGTTTTCCAGGTTTTTACCTCCTGATATATGGTCGAATTCTGCAGCGAGCATATTGTGCTGACTTGTCCTGGACAGTAATATCCAAACCACTGCAAAACGGCAATATCTTTATTTATTATGCAAATTAATTTTACATTATAAAACAGTAGAGATACACAGTTTATGCAGTTTATAATGACCTGCCAAAAAATGCTTTCTTGAATAATTTGTTTCGAAATTTCAGATAACTGGCATAATTTAGGCAACTTCACTTTACCTCACTGTCTTTTGGAACCACCATGGTATCCTTGGAAAATTTCACCTACATAGAATTTCCTTGGCATTTCCGAAAAATGGTAAGCAATGGTGGTAATAATTTTGGTAAGCTAAGCTTAGTATGTATTGACGTACATCAAAATGAAACTCTATGTCAGTGCAGAGCTTACCATAACGAAATTCCTTAGTTTCTGAAGGTTTTCTTTATACTGAGGATTTTTTGTGACTTCGTTGTTGATATCGGCTAAAAACAAGCTCTTCTTCCGGTAGACATCTTCTTTGAGAGTGTCATGCCAGTACTGCGCTTGCACTAATCTGTAATATTTTTAGGTTTTTTTATAAAGTATGCTCTGAATGCATAAAACGTCTGGAAGCGAACATATTAATTAAAACTCCAAACCTGCCTTTGTTGCACATAACTGCAAAAGAACCGCACTGTTATTATCGATCAAATAAATTATAAAAGAATGCAGTAATTATATTACTCGGTATAAGCTCCCATGTCTAATAACTTCCGCATAAGATTGCAGATTGCGGTACTGCCCGGACAACGAGGCATACCTAAACATGGATTAATTAAGAAGTACTGCTATCGCTATACAAAAATACAGCATTTAATATAAATAAGTTGCTAATAAGTTGATATTGTTTTTTTGGCAAAAACGCGCATGCCGAACCCACCGAAAACCCCTTGGTGCTGTCCGCCCATGGATACCAGATTCAGCATAGGTGGATCCGGACATCGTTGAGCCACAGCTCGCCTAAATCATTTTTTAATAAGTTTGCCACGTAAAAAAATGAATCGACGGTAAAGTGGCATGATCATAATTATGACGCTGATGTACGTTCGATGCAAATCAAAATTAACTACTTCGGGCTGATTTATTACTTCATCCGCCAGTGTAATTGTTGTCCACCACACTACGATATTGCTATACAACTCCTAATTTTATATGCACATAATTTATTACAAAGTAGTACTCTGTAGTAGCTAGTGCTAGTTGTGAACTGGCATCGCTAGCTGCCGTTTTATAATATTATATGTATTCGAAATTTAATCGGAATCAAGCATGACAGTTGTTAAGCACCGTATTATAAAATAATTGAAAAGATTGCGAATGCGTGCGAAGCGCACCGGCAATTTTTCCGAATGGGATATTTACCGCTGAAGGAAGACTTCCAAAACCGGACAACGCGACAAATAAAGTGCTAACTCACAGAAATTGTCCTCCTTGACTGAATCCGATAGCATGGTATCCATTTTTCAGTTCCGGTGTCGCCGACAGATTCTTGCACACTGTATCCACTTGCTTATTAACCGCTTGAAAGTAGGAGTTTTCACGGTCCTAACAGGAAGCACAACAATAAGAAACACACGAAAATATTTTTAATAGCATATAAAAATTCATATTAATCCTTGAGCAATCAACGTTGGTCAAAGCGAATTTATCTATGGTGCATACTGCATGATAGTCGCATAATTACTTCAGTTCAATTTGAGCACTGGTGACTGACCTGATCTTCAGATGTGCCGATTTCGATGGAGTGCACATATACGCCGCTGATATTAGCTTGTAGGAGTTTAGCTATCCCGCCAATGCCTTTCGCGCAACAGGTGTCTCCTACGGAAATTAACAAATTTAGTTTACCAAAATTTGTTCACCGTGATATTATCAATGTTAAGAAATAATTTGGTATGTTAAGAATGATTAACATGAATTATTCAAATTTTCTACAAAAATTATCAATGCTTATATAGTCAGCATATGTGTCCAACTTGCAATTTTTTCCCGAATACAGTACATTGCTACTGCCGTTTTCGAAGATGTCGGTCGCTGCAAATAACTGAGATGCTTCAACTTTACCCATTCCATGCCACATAACAATCGGAGTTGGTCCATTATTGTGATTCCGTAAAATAACGGCACTGACTACCGTTAATAAAAGCGGGAGCCAGATCAACTTTCCCAAGATTGCCATGGTCTTGGATGGGATGTTCCGGAGTGGATAGAAAAACACCGAGGCTGCAGGGATCAGTTATATGAACTGCAGCGCTGATACTGCGTATTTAATCAATATCTCACACGGTTTGAACAGGTGATAATTTTTATCTTGTGCATGCTGTTCACGTTTTTGTTTATTGACTGAATGTCACGCTTATCTCGGCTTTGTATCATTCAGTTCGCAATCTGACAGAACAGAATTCTACGCATACTCATAGGTCATGTTAGTTTAACACCGTATAATAAAGCTCCTCTTTGATAACACCATAATCACTGATCTAGCTTTGACTGATGGAATTTGATACCTGCCATGCAGCTGCACCGTACGTACTTGTAATTACACATGCAAAAACGATGTTGATTTTGCGATTAATTTTTGACGTACGACTACAGCACAGGTACTTTATAATGTCAGTTTTCTTATATTATATGTTAGTTGGAACCTCGAAAAAGCGGCCACTTTGTTGTCGAAAAAGCGGCCACTTTGTTGTCGTCCTGATATCAGGACGTCCTGATATCAGGACGTACGATGTTAATTATCTGGACCCGAGTAAATACAAATTTGTATTAATGTTTAATATTATGAGCTGTGAGCCCGATTACCGATTTCAATCAACCTCTGCACCCCAAAAACATGTACCTTGTATGATATTTTTAGAACTGCAGCAATATATATGGCTACAAGTGCAGAATAATATGATGGGCACACTACCGCAGAGAAATTGCGGACGATAAGCCGAAATGGGATGTAAATGTCCAGATGTTCAAGACAAATTGACCGGCATCCAGACAGTTTCGCTGTACCGAGAGTAAAACACCGACAACAGCCGAAACTCGACAGGCACAGGGTAAAAAGTTTTAATGCTTGTCTCCAAATAATAATTAAATCTGATAAAATCGCACCGCTTTAATTAAAGATTTTACTTTGAGGTCCTGCATTCAGAGGTAAATTAAGTTTTAATTACAGGGCTAAAATTTGCATGCGCAACCTTGGGCGCATGCATATTAAGCAGTGTGCCGTGTGCCCGGAATTTTGAAGCCCACTGCACTGAGCTAAAAATGTACCAAAAGCAAAGAACAATATTTTAATAAATGAATCTAGAATTTCGAAAAGGTCATGAGTAAAACATGGAAAACTTCTGCCCTTGTTCTCTGATCGAATAATGTACTACAGTGTGCAGCAAACCATAAACTACGGTACTCATATTCTTTCCGAATAAACATTTTCTTCTCCTTTCCATGAAATGGGAAATCGGCCCACTTCGACGTACGGAACACGGTAATAAATGTCTGTGCTTTCATGTAAACTTTTGGCAATCATACGAAAAGAGATAATTATCGAAATTCCGAGCCAGCAATAATTTTATAAAACTCGGCCGTCTAGCTAATATCCACCCTCAGTGCGCTTGTCTTCCGCTCGGTTTAATCAGTTTACCGGTAGTGTTAAGCAACTTCCGCTAACCATGCTGCGATTATTAGCGCTGTGTTCCTTTGTCGCCCTCGTAAGTTCTCGCAGGATTTTTAATGCTATTTTGTTTCATTATCGTGCTTCAGAATTGTGATGTATGCAATTTGCAGAATTGTAATGCACATACAAAAAATTTTATTTAGTTGTAACATTGTAAAATTTTACTAATTAATTTCTGAGCATATACGTATCCAGCCGGTATCGCAATGCAAAATTAAGGAAATGTCGCATAATAAACTGGATATTTGTACTAACGTAAATTAATAATCCGAACAGGTGGCGTGCGATGGCACCAGAGTGGAATTTTTGCTGTCAGATTTGAAGAATGACCACGGAATTCTCACTACCGGCAAACGCTGTGATGGACGCGGAAGTACTCGCAAATGTGATACCGTCATTACTGCCTCCATTGATACGTATGTTTTGCTAACATTATGTGCATGCTAATATTTTGGATTTTATACACTGAACTACGGAAACTTTTTTTATTTCAGTGCAAACAAATAATTATATAAGGCACTAATCGCATCCTGTAAATTATTTTAAGTAACAAACGAACTGACAAGAAATAATCAAAAATGCAAACAGTAAATATTAATATTTTGGTATGGCCATAAGGATAATCATAAAGCAGGGCACAAAAAGGTCATATTGCAGTTTACTTTTTAGAGGTGTTACGAAGAATAGTCGTTTGAGCCGGCGCGATATTTATAGAAAACCTTTTTAATTTTACCCGCCAACAGTGCTACTGACAACCTGAGATATAGTCAAAAGCTACGATGCTTGGTAAAACTTAAAAATATTCGTTAAACAGGTTTTTGTTGTTTTAGTGATACTCCATCTAAAGCTTGGCCTGGATACAAGCCCACCAGTCAGTGGACGAAAGTTTTGGAGGCTGACGAGCGCGAAAGGTGAGTTGTTCCCATAAAGGTGATCTACTCAATCATAAAATGTAATGAGCACAAAGTATAAAATAGTTGTTAAAAGGTAACCATTACTTTAGTTTTTGCAGAACGTTTACGTGTTAGAAGCTGTGTGTTGTTTCTTTCAATTGATGGTTGTATTACTTAGAAAGTAGCTGTGCCGGAAATATTGTTACATTTCTCTTTATACACAGCATGGCCGTGAACAAAATCATCTCCAAGGATATTTGTGGATCATCTTCCAGCCGTCGCAGTTTCGATGTAGGTCGAAGTTTTTGTAAACCAAAGTAGTAACAACAGATACAGGCTCGCTTCACTCGTCCGTTTGCTTTTATTTCGGCCGCATGTAATCGATCTGTGAACAGCTGACTAAATGATTTGTCTGCCGGTGTAGCGTGCCAATTTGCGCGTACTGGTGGCTGATAAGGATCCCGGCAACAAGTTCTCCCCCATTGAACAGTTCGAATGCATGAGCGGACGGGAGGTAGCCACACGCCGCGGCTCCTCCGACTGGTCGCCGGTGCAGCCGTGCAAAGCCAAATTCAATCCCGACAAAGTCAAGTATGTCTCAAAGCTATTTATTCTTATTACTTGTACAGTGTGGATGATAATAATACTTATATCTATACAAGTTACGTACAACTATTCCCATTTAGTCAAACTTTCCTTCCTGTTACTTGCATAGTGGCATTTAATTTATCGATCCAAGATGTCGATTTCCAAAGTTAGCGCTACACAATTAACGAATGCCGGCGAAATAGTATGATCATTTTACTTGATAAAATAAAAACGATCTTAGTATTTTTTATGCTAAAACACCTAACGTTGGTGCTAATCTAACGGTAGTATTAATTGCGCTTTACTGTTATTGCAGACTTAATTATCAGTGGCGCGCTTATCCGATTTCCAACTCGGAATGCAACCAGCCTGTTGGAGATGACAAACCATCTTACGGTCGTCGTACTTATTACAACTAAAAAAATTAACACTTTTATCGACTAAACGGTTCGAAACGTACTTGTAATATGCCGAGGTCACCAAAAATCGAGGAAACAAACGCCGACATTTTTAAACAGTCTACAAAATTTGTGTGCAGTGGTCACAAAACAATGACTTCGATCACGGGAAATAAATGAGTACGTTTTCAAATGCTGATAGATAACTTTATTTGTAAAATTAATAATAGTACCTCTATTGTACAGCTACTTACTGTCTACTCAGTAACCCATCCCTGCACCACACATGTAGTCGCCAGAAGTAGGCAGCATCAATACGCACGAGTTTTGACTAAATTGCGTTGGTTCCATCGTGACCACACATTTGCAATGGCTTTGAAGAACCGGAATATACATTTATCCTTGAGCGCATATACGAGTATATGCGTACAAATGTTTCGAACACACAAAGCACATTAAAAGAATCAAATTTCAAGTGCGCGGGACTACAGTCGCATCATTCCATGATCCACGGTTCCATTGCTGTTAACGTTGACCATGTAGTAATCTTGGCGGAAACAAGTCCACGACGTCGTAACCAAAACAATGACCAATACGACGAACGCCCCACCGGCCTCCATTTTTCTTTGAACCAAACTAAATTAAATTTCACACCGGCGTTATTGATGACGGAGGCTGGTGCTCTTTAGCAGAATTCATTTTAGACATTAATGATACAGCAATATGTAAATGCCTTAATTATGCGTAGGTATATGCATGCATACAAAGTACAGGAGATACAGCCGTAAATGTTTTACTAGTAAGTAGTCCTGTGCTTTATAAGTGTACTCATATGTAGATACGAGGGTCACTCGGAAAGTAATGATAACTATCGCACGATTTTTTATTGCATCAGCGCTTTCCTCGTATTTTCTCAAAACAATGTCCCTTAATCTCTATACAACGTAAACAGCTAAACAGCCACTCATCAAACGCTTTCGAAAAGAAATTAGGCGGTATCTTAGAGATCGGTGTACTGATATTTTCTTCCAGTTCTTCATCATTTTCAAACTTTTTGCCACGCAACAATTTTTTCAAGCCAGGAAATATTTCGAACAGATAAAGGACTAAGGTAACCTAAGAAAAATAATGTGGAACGATACTTTTACTCCAGGCCGAGAAAAAAAAATAAAGCAATGACGGAGTGCTTATCTGTGGATTTTCGCGATATTGCACCACACGGGTGATACCGTGTCAAAAACCATTTTCTTCTGCTTTATCAGTAAGAAGCTGCAGCACACCCTCGACACCTTTCCTTCCATAATGCTTAGACCCTCTGCTATTGCTTCGGGGTCGGAAATGAATACTTCCCGATCAGGGTTTCGACTATGAGGACTTTTCGAAAGTGAAAACGCAAAAAACATTCCAAAATTTGAGCACCGTTGTCAAAACGGATTTCTCGGTGCGAGTTCGCTGGAACCAGCTGGCAACATCAGCAAAGAATGGTCCTTATTAAGGCAACAGAACAGGCAATGCAGCATGAAAAAATTCTACACTTCTCTCTGCAAATCAATTTTTCAAAATAATATCATGAAAACTGGCCAGTAATTAAGGCAACGTTTTCAGTGATCAGTGAAAAATCAGCGCTACCCAGCCATGTTCAGAGTCTTGCAAACCGCCAACCTTAGGCGGTATGGCCACGGCCATTGCCCTATGATCTAGTTATGAATGCTACAGTTTTTAAAAAATTAGTGCATAATTTTATGATTACTAACTGATACTGATTATCATTACTTTCCGAGTAGCCCTCGTATATTGGTATATTTTTAATAAAATACGCAATTACGCATCCTGATTTCGGTATCTTACATGTAGTACTAAAATAATGTAAAAGTCACTGCGTAATCACAAGTTGTTAATGTTCACTATTTTAATAAAAGTTAGAGATGTGTGGTAAATACGTACATAGCGCGATGCAGAAACACGTAATTGATAATATGCCATCCCATAACCAATGCAATGCCGGAAAACTCTCTGAACAGATATTAAAAATTAATCAAACAGCATAAGAAGCAGAAAACAGAAATAGTGTGTTGTGTTAAGCAAAAGGTCTTACATGAGATATATTTGCTTTTAATAATTCCTCTGCCAGCTTTATTTCTTATTTGAGTACAGACCTTCCATACTCCATTAATAATGCCTTGGATGCACTACTTCTGTGCTCCACAAATTCTCCGATTACATAACCGAGAACACCCAGGCAGAACAGCAGATGCATGGATCGTAAAAGAAATCCGCACACCGTTTCTGTGTACGGTAAGTACAATTCATTAATTTAGAACTGTATACTGTATTATAATTTTGCAATTTTCAAATTTTCTGTTGGGCGTATTGACATCATTCGCTAAATAAATCCATTATTCAACAACTGCAAATTCTCATATGAGGCACTATAAATAACAGTAAAAACTGGAAAACATTCCCCAAAATTTAATTTTCTGTTTGTTAACCTTTTGGTTGTAAGTTTGAATCTGTCTTACGATTAATTTCTCGATACAGACAACTAAGCAAGCAAATATGCTAAAATTTATTCCTACTGTTTATGGTTACCGAGAATTCTGGGTGAAACCATTTCTTGGAAGCACAACAGGCACGGGAATCCATAGATGGGCTGTTGAAATATTGTTTAATACGTATCACATGACAATTACAATGAAGAAAGGTTATCATTATGTTACTAGTTACTGACTTATGTGAGAGATTTTTTTGTAAACCGCTTAAATAAATTATATGCTCCACATCTGAAAAAACATTAATTTTCGGTTACTTACCACCCAGATGTATGGATCCGGATCGTTGAACTACACGACACAAATTACATATCAAACGTAAAAACTGCCATGATTATATAACGCGCCCCGATATGACATAAGCGGACGCATTAAACGCCACCCATAGACATTTATTTAAATGTACATATTACGGGAATTGGGTGTACCTGCACTACCGCGCATAAAGCGAACAGCATCATCATGCCTAAATTAATCCCAACCCGCATCCGCACACCTAACCGATCTGTATCCGACATGGCCAACTGCTCCGGGCTAGACGCCGCGATATCCCATTGGTATGCGCGGTTATCGGAGAACTTCTGCCCGGATAAGTACAGAAATTTCTGAAACGCTGAGCAGCCGCTCGCCATCGTTGTCGCGACGGAAAAGATAACTACTGTATATGGAGGAAGTGCTCGGAATGTTTAGAATAATCTTATTGTTAGTTAATATGATGTGGTGAACATTACGAATGCACAAGAGTGAAATATTTGCGCAAAAACATGCGCCCTTTAAATACTTGTGCGGCTGTACATAAAATTATATGCGCCGTGTTTTCGCCAAACCGGCAACAGATGTGGTCGTGTTGTTGGATAGAAAAACAGGAAAACGGAAGTGCCAAGCAGCGACAAGTTTGGCCGGATGTGCCGATCACAACTTTATTAACTTTATATACGCGTCGGGATAAAATTAAAGCAGTCCTGGACAGCAAAGCAGAATTACCCTTGACTCATGCATACCACATGCTCATTAATGACATGCAGTCAAATCGATAGCGCTTCGCAAATGTGCATAATTAGTCGCCGCCATGGCATGTTCCATTAGGGAAGCGAAAAGGAACACCTTATGTCAATGCGCCGCATGTTGACGGTAGCTGTCACATATTCAAATTAAACAGATCAATATATAATATGCTAGCGATTAATTGTACGTGTAACAGGAAGTATTGCACTCAAATACGACTGGTAAAATCACAACAACAGCAAACAAACGGATACACAGACAGAACATTTAAAGGTCACTCATCCACAGTCCGCACCTTTTCGCCGGCAAGAATAAATACCTCCGCCGCAGATCTATTTATGTTGCGTTGTTGACGAGGCTCCTGGAGTAAGAATCCGGAAGGATAAGATAGCCACCGTAGCGCGAAGGACGCAGATAGTTCTGCAGTAATGCATCCAACCCGGAACCGGCTTCTTTCGCCTCCATGGCTTCGTACTGCTGACGCTTACCGGGACGCCATTGTCGGCTGAACTGGAACTGCTGGGCGGATGCTGACAGAAATACTCCGATTAAGCACATCACGGATATAACGCAGACAATACTGGTATTCTTCATCCTTGAGAAAAAGGTATTTTCACTGTGGAGAAACCGAAATACACTGCTCGAGGTCAGATAGTGGAAGGAAATTTGGATCCGTTGAAGAGTGAAATCACGGCAAATGTACGCGTGTCGCTTGGATTTATATACTTACCCTGCTCGCGTCTGCAGAACGGTAAATACCTGTGCCAAATATTATTCCTTAACGGACTGTTGTTCCAGATTCCCTAAAGTGTAGTGCAGGGCACCAAATGATACGTTTGCTGAGAAAATGGGGTGTCATTAGGAAGCTGTATAACGGTAAAGCGCACGGGATCCACGGTACCGGTAAATTGTCACAATCCATGTTTATCGGTGTAATCTGATACTCGCGTGTCATTTAACGACCTATGACTTTGACGCACAATACCGTACGGCATAACAACAACTTTTGTTCCAAGTCAGTTTACCTTGAACTACGAACTGAATTACTGGCTCGACCATGTCTGGACAAATCCAATCAAAAGTTACAATTTTTCTTTAGGGATGCATTCTTAGTTTTATATCGCATGCCAGATATTAATTGGTAATTACAGCCTTAGTGGGACAATGACCTTTAAGCGACGCAGCGGCGCAAAAACAAACCACGCATTCATTTCTCATTACGGCTACAATACGTACATAAGTAATGGACGAACTAATTGCAAGAATTTATAAGTTCCGATTTATTACGAAATAAGCATACGAGCAGCTTCTGGAAAAGTTGGTGCAGAAAGCCGCGCCACCGCTTAGAAGTTAACACTCCATATCGTTTATGCGTTCACTTTATTTGTAGAACCTTGCGTGTACTGTAATATGCGTGTACTGTAATTGTGGGTCGTCGTATTTTAACTCCAGTCACGTCTAGTGCTTATGATCATGATCGTCTGTCCTTAATTTATGGCTTGCAGTTGCAGTTAAAATACCTTGCACCATGTACGTCGCCAATATTAGGCACATTTTTATGATAACCGGAAATATATTACGATTGCTTAGATTTTGAGCATTATGGCTAATACTCCTTTAAAGACTAGTAAAATTCCGCTTTTCGCTCATAAAAGCAATACTGGCGCGAGTTTCCTGTAACCTTTGCTATGCATTACGAGCAGAATAGATGGTAATCGGTCATTACTTAAACTGGAAGTGAAAACGCTCCTTTCCGCTTAGCCGCCCAGCAAGTGCAATATATTGTACTGCTGGCAGTATCCATCAATGTAACAAGGAGGTGAATTCGCGAGACATTATTAAAAATGATTCAACAAAACTAAAGGCAAACGAAAGGGTAGTGGATAAACAAAATCAAGATAACAATTATAAAGTCAGACGCAGTAAACGGTTACTTTTAGGTTAAAAGTTTTAGCAACCACTACAGTCTCCCGCGTTCTACAGTACTAGTACTCCTAGCTGGCAGCGTAGGGTTTCTTAACGCTGCGCATTATTAAATTTGAAACTGTAGTACATGTGTGCGAGTACTAGAGTACTGATTCACATTACACGGTTTCGTGCCTGCTAGATCTGTAACCAGTAAATTTATGTACGACAGTACGAGTACAAAGAAATCATGACAAAAAAACTTTGATTCGAACTGAGAAAACAAGGAAATATATGCAAAAGGCGATATGACACGATAAGAAGCGGCAAGGAAGATTGGCTTCTCAAAACTCAGACCAGTCAGCAAATAAAGCGCAAACCAGCAAATAAAGCAGATGCTGGTATCCCTGGTATGAACCATTAAGCGGTGTAATTAAACGCGAAAGCTCATCCAGCATTGTTTTATTTAATCATTTGTATTATTACCAGAAATACGCGTTTTAGCGTATTTTTGCCATCATCTTTTTGCCATCAAACCATCTTTTTGCTACGACAGTACGCAAAAACCGGAATAGTGTTCCGCACCTATAAACGATAATGATCACATTATCACATATGACATCATTAAATTTCATTCCTACTGTAATCAACCGGACGATGTGCATTTCTTGACCTGCGTATCTTATCTCCCTGCTAAGCTTGATAACAGCATTTAACAGTACTGTACTACAATTTAAGACGCCAAACCTTAAGCGCTACCGATTCAGTGATATCGCATTTAGGTGCAGTCTTAATCGTAACTACACAATTAGATCGTACGTAAACAGATGTTTTACATACTATATTATAATATTGCATCGTTCATGAACAACGTTCACAGTTCACACTGTTTTCTTTAATTCTTTAAAGTACCTTTTATTCCAGTGTGCGTTTTCTGATACCCGACAAGCATTTGTGACATCATGTTCCGACAAAGCCGACATGATTCGTTAAACGATTTTTTTGTCGTGGAAACCGAAGGACCAGACGGTTTGTTCTATCATGGAACGGTGGTGGATGCCGACGAAAACGATATCCTGCTTGTTGACCACCACTTGCCAAACGTGCCTCCGATTATGACACTTTGTTCTCTCGCATTTAAGTGTGATCCCCGAGATTTCCTCACCAGCACTACGGACACTTTGGACGCTGTAGACGCTTTTATCATAACACAGCTATGCGAAGATATGCCGTGGGTGTGGTATCCCGGTAGGTTGTTGGCAGTGAATTGGCCGGCGTTTGCTGTTGTTAAGACCGAAATCTTTGGCGAGCAAAAGATGCGTGTTGTTCCCTGTGATCATGTCCGTCTGGCCAACCATCCACGAATTCCAGTTATACAGTGCTTCACTTATGTGAAAGCATCCTTTCTTCTCCCGCAGTCAACGCTTTTTCGGCAAACTGAGGAGTTTATGAAGTTGTGGAACAATTATTTCGACAAGGAACGAAGCAAACAAGGGAAAGCCGTTGCAGTCGCCGATGGACAGGTCATATGCTTAGGAAGCCAGTACTGGATAGACAAAGTCAAAGCACGGATAGCATGTAATGTAGGTTTCACAACCGAAATAATTTTTCACCAAGCAATATATAAGGATGGTGATCTTGTCCTGACGTAGGCGTTACGTTGTTCTAGGATAAGTACGGCGGGCGTTTACTGGAAACCCTTATGGTGGACGCCGAAACTAATGTATGGCGTCAGAAGCAAGTACCCCTGGACCAGGCAACGTCACTAATGATGGATACAACCCCCGAATGCAAATCCCTTACCGAGTATCCACCAGATAGGAACATTATCAACACCTTGCCAGATGCAGTTCTGGGAAAAATCTTTGCCTTTGTGGATGTATGTGAGCAATCACGCATTCGTAGGGTGTGCCGGTTGTGGAGCAGACTCCTGCCGCTGTGCACCACCCTGAATCCGCAATCATTAGCTTTTTGTGTTAACGGGCCGCGATTTCCAGGAGACACCGATCGGATATTGAAATTTGCATCTTGTTTGTGTCAGTATTATTCGGAACAGGTGAACGACATTGTTTTATTGGGCAATGCTAGTGATGGCGGGGCGTTTAACGATTTTATACAGGTTTTGGTGACAATGCAGGGAGTTTTGAAAAGGCCTCCGCTCAGACGACTGATAGTGTCTACAGTTGACCTTTCAAATAATACTACCTCAAACGGTGTACTAGTGAATAGCCTTCTTTTAGCAGCACACCCGTGTTCTCATTTGGGATGCGAAGAATTCATCATTGATTGTGGGTAAACCAGATCTGCGGATGCATCGGACCAGTGTAATGCCAATTGTTCTAATTACTTGCGCTTTGAGGCTTGAATATTTTGTGATACTGTCATACTGCGAGTCTGCGACACTTTGTCATCTTAACCTCTGCTCTTATAATAGCATTCCAAATTTTGTATGCACGCATCCACGTTGTCGAGCGCGTATTGTATAGCTATGAACCCGTCGCTGTGTGAATAGAAGTAAGTAAAAGATGCATAGTATCATAATATAATGCGGATGTACAGTTATTTTGTTAACTTATTAGTAAATTTGAGTAAGTGAAGAATTGGTGGTTGTTTAGCGCATCTACGAGCCGTGTATAGATTGCCTCATTACGAAGAGTCAGACATCTTTCTCTGTTGGCTGGTATACGGCCCGTGTTATTTGTTATTTGTTATTGTGTTATTGTTAGTGTTATTGTTATTGTGTTATTTGTTAGGAACCACAGAAAAACGGCTCAGGTTTTACTCAACGGTTAGCCTCGCAATGGGTTAACAAATTTCGACGGTGAAAACTCTGTGTAAACTGAGGAGCCTCGATAACCGCTTCCCATATCTGTAAAGTGGCTAGCCATGAAAATCACAGGTTACACAGTACGTACTCGTATATTGCAAAAAGACTACAAATACATTTTAATGACGCACATTATAGTGTTCTCTACTTTGTTATCTTATCAATGCGTTCTCGAGAAGCTACACAACCTAAATAAATACACAAAACCTGAAATCTTTCGGCATTGGGCGCAAAACCAATAAAGTTCTTCGTGCAATTTTCAGAATGATCTTAAACTGCTGACAAACTGCAAAAATTGTTGCCCTTGCAATAGTTAGATTTGTGCTGTAGCACGATTGCTCTTATTACCAACGCTTATTCAGTATCAAAATCTGATTGTCTTGATTTTTTCAAACCTGACATGTTCTCTCAAAAGCACGATTATTTTTCGGTGGAGACCGAAGGTCCGGATGGGCTCTTCTGTGAAGGAACGGTCATCGATGTTGACGACTTTGGTGTTCTACTAATTGACCAGCACATTCCCAATACTCCACCCGTTTGGACACCCTACTGGCAAGCGTTCCAGCGTCATAATTATGCAGAGGAGTTGTGGGCACTTCTCTCCCATAAGCAGCTTTCTCTACCAACAAGCGTACTCGTCAAAACACAGCTGAGCAACGATAGGCCCTGGGTATGGCTTCCGGGTGAACTTCTGGCGTTTTACTTTATTGCTGTTGTGAAGATCGATGTCTTTGGGGAGAAAATTCATGTTGTACCTTATGATCACGTTTGTTTGGCCAGCCAGATGCGTAACCTAGTTATGCCGAATTTCCATTATATCAAAATGTGCTTTGATCTTCCGCAGTTGTTTTCCTTCTGTACTACTGAAGAGTTCATAGCATTGTGGAATAGACATTTTCCCATGGATTCCTTCAAGAAAGGGAAAGCAGTTGCTTTTGTTGATAACAGGGTGGTGTGTTTGGGAAATAACGACTGGATCAGAAACATCAAAGAAATATTATGGACTAGCGTAAGCCCTGTAATCTCCGCGCAGCCGCGTCGGTCCTTAAAAAGCGTCAATAACTAATACTGTGACCTTTAGGAACAATGTCAGTGAGACAGTAACTTGGCGTACACTCTTACAGTACTTGTTTCGAAATAAACTTGGGAGTTAGAAGTGCAGTAATGATGTTTTTACAATTAGGATGACGGTCCGGATCGATTAATTGAAAGCCTGATGTGTACATACCAACGAAATAAAGAGCCCACACCACCAGCATCTCCAGGTCAAGCCCAAGTGGAATGTAACACAAAAATCAATAAGTGCTGTAATAGCTAAACAAATGTTTTGCTAGGTGTCCTGCTTGAAAGAAATCCCGCGTTTTTGGATGTGAAGGCCGAACCCAACTTTATGAGGACCCACCACCTTACAACGTTATAAATACCTTGCCGGATGCCCTGCTGGCCAGAATCTTCGCGTTTTTTGACTTGCAGGAATAGTCTCGAATTCGTAATGTGTGTCAGTTGTGGAGCAAACTGCTGCCACTTAATATGACCCTCAAACCGCAATCCATATGGCTTCGCATTAATCAGCCGTCGGACGGAAATCTTCAGTACATTTTCGAGCTCGCATCTTGTCTGAATGAGCATTATACAGATCGTGTTAATACCATTATACTGTCTGGAGATCTTTTGGACGGCGGTTTTCATCGGATAGCAGCAGCATTGACAACTATGCAGGCGGCCTTAAAGGACGACCCCCTCTGGCGCAACTGCAAGTGTCCGATGTTGCGTTCCCTTATTTCAGTAGAACTCGTCGATTCCTTGCGAATGGATTTCACAAGTGTTTTGTGTCAGCAAACAAGCCATGCAGGAAGCTCGTCTTCGACAATGTAATCATGCCGCTGTTCTCTGATTGCGAAAAAGAGCGGTTGGGTAAATGGAGCGTCAGGATACACGGTGTAGTCGATGTGTCGGCTGCTGACTACGAGTGTCGGTTATGGGATCTGGTGGAAACGGCCATAAATGTGGATGCAGAGCGACAGGATATTACAAAATTGCACCATTGGGTCCGGGTTGCGTACTTCTATAGAGAAAACGGTTATCCATCCCGTTTCCGCTGCCTAGAATCGGTATGTAAAGTACAGGAATACCTCACACTTCTGTCCAGCGCATGCCACATTGCAGTTATTAGACCCTTTCGATGCCTGTCTTTTTGTATCATGGACCGTGCTGGAAAAGTTGAAGTAATATTTTTCAATTTCAAATATCATACTTGTATAGATATTTTATGTCAGCGCGGATAAGGACAGCAAAAACAGCGTTTATTTACTGTCTGGGTTTCTTGTTAGACCCTAATACATATTATACATGTAAGGGACTACAAGGGTGAAGGGAGTGACAACAACAACAAAAATGTAATTCACATGCTTTTATTAAAAATACAAGAAAATATGAAGAGCCAAAAGTGATAAAGGTCACCAATTTAATATCATATTTTTTACAGATAATTAGGTTTTACCAAAATATGGATCCACGCCCACTCGCTTGCCATCTATACCTCCCCGACGATGCAACTCGTGTGCCTGATGTACTTGACCATCTACATAGTCTCAACAAGCTCACCTTATTCGCGATGACGGCGTTGTCGGAAATTATGGAATAAGACCATATATACAAATTTGAAACTGCCATTGATTCGTTTAGTAATTTCTGGTGACCACGTGCACACGACATGCCGGCCAATAGGATTATATGAACTGTCACTGCACTAATGGAACCATGCTCGCCGGGAACTTTTGTTTTTGTTTGGGTTTCCTTTTTAATTTTGCATTTTCAATAGACTGTGGCGAAGTATAAAAGCGGTTACCGTTCACTTCGGCCGTTTTCATTTCGGCTTTCGGCTTTCATTTCATTTCGATTTTGGCCAAACGTAACTTCGTCCATGTTAAATTTCGACTGACACACTTCCCTTAATCCACTGTATCAAGCGCTTGTCGGTTTTAAGAGTTTTATTTTAAACCGTACAATTACGTTGTCAACACCATATTTTATTGTGCTAAGAAAAGCCGGTTAAAAATGATGTCATGCAGCATGATGTCATCAGTAGTATGATTCAGAATTTGTGTCAATGATATGAGCACTTCAGTAAAGAGCACATATGCAGAGGTTCATTTTTGCTTAGCCTTACACGATGAATAAACCTATCTGTTTTCTTATCGATTGGTGCAGTGCGTTTTCATCGTTTGTCTACGATTACTCAAGGATAATTAAATTTTGCCGTGTTCGTATTAAAGCGTTGGCAGTACACCCCAATCCATCAAAGCGTATCTCTTCGACCAACAGATTACGCTAGGAAGCAACAGGAAGCAATACTGTGCATATCGGTTGGGGGTGGGCAGCAGTGCAGCAATAAATCAGCAGACAACGCCGGAAGTCTGGATGAGCACGCCCGAAGTCTGACGCTCTGATCCTTCGAGCACTCGTTTGACTGACAGGTAACACCTAACCAACGTGCACGTCCTCGGACGCCAGTAGTGCGGTAGTCTGTAGATGTGAAACGTTTCTATTTTGCAGGGAGATTTTTGACTAATCACGGAAACAGGAGTGACAACATGCACCGTTTATCTTCCGGAAGCAGCCCAGGTGGACGACGATTGCCATCAGTACGATGTGGAATGTCCTGCGAACATATTACCGCAACACTTCAGCACCATGCCGGTCGACGTTCTGTACGACATCTTCTCCATGTTGGATATCTTTCAGCAAATAAAGATCCGTAAAGTCTGTCGATTTTACAGCGCTTTTCTTCCACTATGTGAAACTTTCCGGCACCGATCGCTGTATATTCATTTAAACGAAGCACGATTTCCCCGTGATACTGAGCATGTGCGGGAGTTCGTACACTGTCTGAATGACTACTACGGTGACCGAGTGGACACGGTTCTTTTATCTGGTCAGCTCGATGACAATGTACTCACTGCGTTCAGCACCATGATAATGGTTCTTAAGCGGTCACCCATCAAAAGACTGATTTTGTCAAATGTCGACGTTCGTCTACGTGCACCATCCACAGCGATACATGACTGGTTCCCTCAACGCTTCGTGAAGTTCGTGGGACAAATGCATTCGGCATGCAGCAAGCTGATTTTCCGACGAGTGACCTTTACTTTACTGTCTAATAATCATCACGAGAGCAACGTGGATATGGATAGCAAGGTTTTGCGAATAGTTGGAGAAGTTGGGGTTTGCGCTCCTGCAGGGTACGAAAAGCGGCTTTTTGAGCTTGCAGAGGATGCTATAAAACAGTTCCATATGGAGCGTTCGAAGCAACCAAATGCCGATGACCAACGGGAAACAGCTGCAGCCGGATAATTGCTGTTCATAATTTTGCTTTGTTCTGAAGGCTAGCTGTGATTTAATGCGCCAAGCGGTGGCGGTGGCAGCAGTAAATGAATTATGCAATTTTTAATATAATGATAATTATTGTAATAGCCCCGTCATTACTCCCATGTGAACTGTTTGTTGTAACTTCAGCAGAAAGCAGAAATAAAAAGTTGATAACTTAATTCAATCAATATTTACGATATTATCCCAATGGTAAATGCAGGTTGCTGAATTATGTTGCACTGTGTACTCTGTACAGCGCTAGCGTACATCAAACTTATATCGGCAACTTAGTCTAATAATAAATGACAATAATACTGTATTTCAGTTTGAATGCTCGGTACTCAGTCGGCAGCACGATTTAGTTATTCCGCCGTTCGCACCGCATGCACTCACACTGCACTAGCAGACGTGAAAATTTGTTGCTTACGGTAAACTTGTTCAGTTGTGGCGCCATGAACACTCACGGTCCCACATATTCGCTACTTTCCGTTTTTCTTTTGACCTTGAATTCTGATCAGACAGAATGTACTCATGATTCCTCAACCAAAAAGAAAGTCACTACGGCAAAGGAACGGGTCTATAACATCTTGAAAGCAGTGTACTGGATAATTGTATGCTTCTTTACCTTGGTAATGATTCGCAGTTTTAGTCAAACGATCGATACGTTTACCAAGTTCATTTTAAACGGCAAATATGTTATTAAGCAAACCGTCGCTATTGTCGTTATTGGGATGTTTGCCAGACAAAGACGGAATTTTCACACAGTTTGCACTACGGAGCATTCGTTCATCGTTACAGCTGAGCAGCTCCCAAACACCACTTTCGACTATTCTACCATTCTGCAGAAGATAAAAAGATTCGAACGCTTGTTTTTATTTGGCACAGCAATTCTGCATGTGACAGTCTACGTAGCGGGTTGTGTGGACTACGCCATCGCTCTGCAGTATCAAGTGTGGAGTCCTGCGAAATTTGTCACCGATTTACCACTAATTCTGCCCTTTTGGGCGTGGCAAGTAGCCACGTTCCCTCTAACAAGTTTCGTGTGCTTGGTTGCAGAATTGGTCATAATTCTTTTCTGTCTCAAACTTCATTCAGTAAACTCCATCATCACCAATCTCAGTTCTGCGATTGAGGCTAAAGGTCATGTTTGGAATGCGGCTTTTAATGGCAAACAAGACAACGACATCCGGCGGTTTCACCGTTTTGTAACTGCATTGCGCGCCTGTTGCGATTCTGTGGAACAGACTTTCTCAACAATTCTTTTCCTCTTCATAGGCGCTAATGGTGCCGTTATCTTAGGGTTTTTCCAAGGCTTCACCATACAACAACCAAGCGCAATGCTCGTCGTGATAAATGTTGGGTCGTTTGCCTGGAATTTGGCACAAATCATTGTGCCGATTGTGTTTGCCATCAAGACTCAAGATCAGGTAGGTTTCGGGTGGCAGTACCCGAAGTTTATGTAAAATTTACAACTATTCGCTTTTCTTTCTCATCCCTTTCGGTTAACCGCCTTAATGTGCAGTATTGTACTTATTACGTTGTACAATACGTCGTATATACAATATTTTATTAAATAACGACTGCAGAGTAAAACTACTTCGTTGTAATACAGCAGTTTTTCTGAATTGCGAGTGGATAAACACCAGCATAAAGGTACTTATTGAAAGCATCAGAAAGTTCACAATTAAAGGCAGCGGCTAGCGAATCCACAGATACGGGTATACGAAAACAGCACTGCAGTATCGTAATTTAATGCACGCCAGTCAATAATGTCATATAAACGCAGCGTTAAGGCAATGCCACTGCCCACATTACATTTCTATCAAAATATTTGTCTGCAGGTAGCCAGTCTTGTAAACACGTTGCGAGAACAGCTGGAAATGGATCCAAATGGGAGTCCCTTGGAGGCTTACGCGATGAGGAACATGGATAATTTGAAGCACACATTGACTTTACTGTCTATATCGCCTATACGCCTAACGGCGGGAGCTGTTCTTTACCTTGACCGTGGATTGATGCTTGCGGTATAAAATTATCTACAGATATCTAAAAACGTTATTCATAATCGGAATCGTTGGATGTCTTCTTTACCTGGTTAGTTACAAAGATAAGCGGCCTTGTATTGCAGCTATTTGGATGCTTTGCGACGTACGTCCTGGTTATCCGCGACCTTCTTAACGGAGAAATCACGCAAACAATGCTGTCCAACCAGAGCGTAATTGAAGAATTTGAAATGATGGAATAAGACATTAAAACTGGTTAGTATTCGTGGATATGCAAATATGAGTGCGATTTAACCTGCATGGTCCATCAGTTGCTCCTTAAAACTGTCGCAACTTGTTAATCTATCACGCTTTTCATCACTGGATATTCGTCCTATCTTAAATTTTTCCACAAAATGTTTATTTCAAAGCTTGAATGTTTGTATTTTCTAGCCAACCAAAAAATGCTGTGTCAGTTGAATCTGGACGGATTATGTACACTTCGAAACCCCACTGCTTTGCAATTGTAGTATAAGTATTATTTATATGTCTACTCGCACCTTTTCTGTAAATAAATTTTTGTTTTGCGCTTTGTCTTTTTGTACCTGGGGATTGATTGTTAACAATTTCGCGAAAACGGTAACTTTACAACATTAATACTGTTAAGCATGCGGTTATGGTGAGCAGATCAGTTTTACTTAAAATACTGAAGCACAAAGTATCTCCTGTACGATAAAAAGTCTTTTTGCCGCCAAAATGAATTGTGCAATTGAAATGTGCCATTAATACTCTAGTATAAACCATTCTGATAGACAGACGTATACACGACGGTATCATCAACATCGTTACTAGCCTTCTTAATTAAAGTTTTCCGATACAAAATGTCCCCGTCTTCGGCACAATGCCGATGCATCCGCCGATTGTGAGTCCCGCGAGATAATCTGGCGTTCTGGCGTCGTATCCCTTGTGACATGTGGAAGGCTCCATAGATGACAGGGTTCAGCACGGAACTGGTCATACCTAGTAGCGCCAAACACCAAATTAATCATCCACCACAGAGAAGAGTTTAACACGAAACTGCATTGTGCGCAGTTCCACGAAAATGGTCTTCAGGCAACGTACCGAAGCAGAAGATGTACTGGAACATATCCAGCGCTTCGTTGCTGGATTCCTTTAACCAAAACTCCACAACAATGTAGTACAGTAAAGAAATGTAGTAAGGAACTGCAAGAAAATGGTACATTAAAACAATGCTGCTGGTGACCTTTGACAACCCGCATAGCTTACGCCAACAAATTAAGAATGTGAGGATGACCAGTATCGACACCCATAAGGACTTCATCGTAGCCTTCCGCATTAAGGCCTGACGTTTGGAGTTGGATAAGCTGGCATTGGTGTGCGTAGATTTCGTTGAAGACATGCGATTGGATTGCATGATTGGCTGCGTCAGTCCTACCAATATGCACATTTAGTTAAAATGTAACAAACTCAAATGTAATACTTTGCAACGCCAGCTACCGTATATGCAAACTCGCAGTTACGAAAACTGAACGAAGTGCCGCATTCATTAACTGCATGAAAAAGGTGTGGCAGTTTTACAACAGAGTTTATTGGAATACGCCCGTACATTCAACCCACTACGACGCGTAACTGATTACCATAATATTCTCTTATTACTTCGTTGAAATGAATCGCCGAAGCAGAAAGCTGTCGTCTTTGATTACGGAATTATCCTTCTCTCTTGCAAGATCGAATCATCTGCGTACATATATTTTTGTCATTCGACACCTTTGTTATGGTATAGTGTGGAAATTAGTGGAGCCTTGATATGCGGAGCAGCGGAAGTAACGATCGGCTTGGTGATTGAGCCACTCGGTACTTTGAGGTCGTACAAGTGCGTATCCAATTAGAAAACGTGAGCGATCCTCATTCACGATCGTATCGCCTGATTGGTCGCCACGCGGTCGTTACTTGCTGAATGAATGAACGGCCACGACAAATTACGTTATGCCGCTTACGTCGGCTGGTAATGCTTGGAAGTTTTTGCCCTTTTCCGTTCAATAATTATTATTCTTTACCTGATCATGATGCAACGATAGAACTACTGCACCGGCTGTGCTAATAATTTCTATGATGCTGATTTCTTTACGGTTATAATCACGCTATTTGTTAGTACAGAGACACACAGAACCTTCTTCGGAATTTTCCGCCAGGATTGGTTGGGAATGGGAAAATATTTTTCACACGTTTTTCTAATGGACGATCAGCTTGTATTTCAAAGTAATCGTGCATGTGATGCAGTACCCACGGTTTATTCGCTGAAATCCAGCGCGAATGCATCGCATAGAAGTATTGATGATTCCGTGGATTACGTAATTACCGTTCGCCGGTAGCAGTTACAACCAACAAGAATCCGATCACTTAATTACGAGTATAAAGCAAACATGTTTTGATGGTGTAATACGACAATGGCTGTACTGTTACTGTACAGACACAGTTTAAATAGTAACACGTTTGCTAACTATGCTTCAGTGTGATTTTATGACCGTGAAACTACCCGCAGGAAGTAAAGCAATTCATGAGATGCATCAATGCACATACACATGATCAAATATACATGTATTATGTAGAATAGCCTCTTTTATTGAAAAATAATTTTCTTGAAAAATCTGTGGCACTTGTTGCATTTTTAATGCGCTTACCAGCATTTGGTCCCGTGCTCGTCGATGCAAATTTTAGCTTGAGTACGATAAGGAAATAGCTAATAAAAATGACCATCAAGGGTACAGCAAACATGGCGGAAAAGGTGAACAAGATGTATGCCGGCTCCTGCCAGTATGTTGTGTACGCGCCAAATGTCACGCACTGCTCGAACCGATCTTCTTCCGATAATCCCGGGGCCCGGAGTACACGGAAAATCAGCAACTGTACCACGACAACAAAATTACTGGTAGAGCGCTAATCTCACCGAAAATACATAGTGCTTAATCATAATGCTACACGGAGGTAATACAGCTCTAATTTGGAGGGGGATAATTGGCTTTTTACTACCAGGCACTGCAGCTAGTACGTCAAAACAGTTTGCTTTGCAACATACGCACGGTGCCAGCGGTTTATAACTTTATAGAACGTGCCCAACACGATGCAATTACGGTTTACGCAGAAATAAACCTGACCACGTGATTCAGCTCTCGACGGTCAATTATTTAACATATAATTCTTTTGCTTTTTACGCGCAGTAAGGTTATATCCAGAGCGTTATTTAACTGTGCTGAACATACATACAAGGTCAACAGTGTTATGCAACATCCATTGTTTCACGTCAGCACGCAAGACCTATATCTGTATCTACCTATGTATACAAATTGTACAGCGCTTAGAAAAACACGCAGTTTAAATTTAACCAAATAGAACTTCTAATTATATGCATTACGAGTAGTGCGTCCTTCTCACAAACTCACCTGCGGTAAACTGCAGATCGTAGCCGCCAGCCAACAACTGGACATTACGCGCTTAATTAGTTTTTTATGATCCACCCTCTTGAGCGGGAACCTTATAGCCATACACCGATCCACCGCAATCGCCGCGGTCACAAACGTACTGGCATACAACGCAAGCATCTGCATAAATTTGACCACCTTGCAGAGGAAATCCCCACCCAGCCAGGAATAGGTCACCTTCCACATGCCATCGGTGAACAGGCAGAACACCGCCACCAGCACATCCGCGGCGGCTAAGTGCAATAACAGATAATCAATAGGTGTTAATTGTTTTTGCCGGGAGCGATTGCGGGTGAGGATGGCCAGGACGACACAGTTGCCGACAATGGCCAACCCGGATAAGGTGAATAGTATAGCGATATGCACATGCCGGGAATACGCTTCCGCTTCGTTCTCCTTGATTTCCGTGTAATTCAAATCCATTTCCCCGCATCCGAAAAAGTATTAATGCATTTAAAAACTAGAAACGTTGAGCAAAAGGACAGCAGGTTAAAGATCCAAATTAAATGGCGGTATGCGGAATTGTGCTAAAAACAGTTATCAGAAAACGCATTAAAACAACATCACAAGGAAATCACCGGTGAACGGCCGGCTTAAACATGCTGACTCCAATCTTGAATACGCCGGTCGGGAATACGGGGATTAAGACGTACCATCGACCCATTTGACTGATTAAACGACCTTTCCACCAATCTCGGTCGTGCGTTACTAATGGTGTGCTCGCCGGCTGAGTTCAACAGTCTCGTCGCGCGTCGTATACGGGAATTGTATATAATTACTGCACATGCAACCGGAAAAAAACTTTTGTCATGAAGCTAATATCATACGCCAGCCAACAGGAATTGTGTACGACTTGACCGCGAGATCATTTCCCGCTAGACATAGTCTTGTGTGCAGCGGGGTATATATACGAGGAACAGTATATATATGTCAGTATCATTGTTAGGAGACGTGTGATGATCAGTGTCGCGGCGTATCCGGTATCTGATTATTCCGCCACTGCGGCTTCAACTTTCACGCCCGATTCCTCCGTTCGGGGATCACGGTCAACAGCAGCATCAAGCCGTATTACTGAAGGTGCTAATTAAGGGGCAGATCGCCTGAGATTATTGCTCTTTTTGCCTGCACGCCAGATACCGTAAACAATAATGTATATCGTGCCGCCATGTACAGAGTACAACGCGTGCGAATCCGCAACGGTCGGACGCCGTTCAGCGATGTGTGTGTATATTATGTATATATTATCCACAACGAGGCAATTCAATCGAATTGCGTCAGAGCAATTTTCTTTATTACTGCCATACTCAAATATGTACATGCATGGCGGATGTTCATTATGAAATGTGGAGTAAAATGTAATTGGTGGAGAAGTTTAACCGGCCCGCTGCGGCTCATTAGCGCAACTCGGGATCGCTCGCCTATGGGACGCTGCGGCACCTTTCAATCATTTTTAATTCAGTAAAATGGCTTTTAATCTACATAGTGGGATATACATATACGCGTAATTGCCTTTTGAGACTAATAGAATGGCCATAGTTATGTCGGGCGAGTTTCTCAGCATTTCGATTTTATTGGCACATACACGGTTTAATTTTGCGGCACATATTACATAGCAAAGCTCGTCGGAAGTCAGCCGGTAATTTTCACGGTAAATGTTTTAGCATTAGGAATCAAATAAAGGAACTAATTCTTACCATTAATTAATACGTCTACTATAAAAATTCAAACCACAATTAAATAAATGCATTGTATGTAATCACTGATTTGCTCGTTGGTACGTTCTAATTCGCCCATTCGTACGTTCCGCGAATTTTATTTTTTGCCGCATCCCTGCATAGAAAATCCGCAATTCGACTGGGCATTGGCGCTGGCGCTGGACGATCCGCTGAACTGGAAGCTGGGCGAAGGTGGTGAAGGTGCCGGCGCCTGTTGACAACCGTTGCCGGGTGAGCACACCAGGTTAATGGTCAGACTGGTGGCCTGGGGAGCGGGTGCCGGTTGTTGTTGCTGGTAAGACGGCTGGGATGGCTGCTGGTAGGACTGCTGTTGACCGCCGCCGCTTCCGCCTCCGCTGCCGCCGCCACATGGACTACCGCATGGTGAGCCGCAGGATGACTGGCACGGTGCCGGCGCCGGCGGGAACGAGTGGGAAAACTGATAGCTCAGCTGGGATGCGGCGCTGGCCTGGGCCTGATTATGGGCGTTGAAGGAGTAGGAATACTGTAAAAAGCCGTACACAAGTAATACATATGTAATACTGACGTTGATAAACATCATTATAAACGAATTATTCGACCGGTTTACTCGGCGACGCACGCATGCACGCATACATTACCTTACAGATACAAGCGGTACTAGGCTTCAATTAATTTTATTTTTAGACTATAATTTACATTTTTCATCGGTTCGTTCTGTTGTGTACATGAAGTTAAAGTGCATAAAGGATGCAGCTCGGTCATTCCTATGCACGTGAAATATAATATGAAATTTTTGGAATTTGTTGTTGTTGCTTTTTATCCAACGTCAGTAATTATTCAGAGCTATTCGCCTTGTACGTTAAAATAACCCTTGTATTATCGATACAATCGATACAAATGACTTACTGTTTTTGACTTTTGTCGAAAGCTTGACAAAACCGAACGCTTAAACTTAAAACTTATATTAGTATTACGCAATTCAAAGTGGGTACCTATTTAATTTACAACTTATTCCTTACGTTCTTCACTAAAATCAACAACCGCTTATTAATCCAGCGGTCACATAAAAGTGGTACCAAAACCTTTCCCTTTGTTCACATAAGTAAACTTTTGCACCTTTCATTTACAGAATCTGTACTTTGTAAATAAAATGAGTATTGCTGCTCTAAGTGTAGTAAAAACTTCTTTATTCGAAAATTGTACGCAATATGCTGCATTTTGCGTGTAGAAAAATGTCTTCCAAATGCCTGCCGTATCAATGCCAAATTTTTTTAGTTTCTGGTGAGCCAAAATAGCAAAATTATTTAATTTGTCTAGGCACAAAACTAGGCCGCGAAGATTTAAAAATTTTAAACTACTCAAAATTTTTATAGTGCTTAAAATTTTTATAGTGCTTTATACAGAACTGTGAAGCAGTTTTTCGTACAACAGTACTGATAATATTATAGCAAGCTTAAAAATTTCTTGTACTAAGTTACGTATACGACGTGTTGATTGGAATGACGTGAATATATACTCTACTCCTGAGTCCTGCATGACCCCATCTCTAAAACGAAATTCGTAATATTCGTAATATTTATTCTAATGAAATTCGTAATATTTATTCTGCACATCGCTGCGTAAGTAAATTTAACTACGCAAATCATATACTCGTATGCGCCCAGTCGACAACCACGATATTCACTAAAACATAGTTTTAGACTGCAAATAAATTTCTGTTCTACAATAAAGAAATGTAAGCTGAAACATAGTCCATGCTTCATAATTCACCCAACGATTCATCATCTTCATTTAGAAAATGCAAAGGCTTTTGTCGTCAACTGGCGCCGTAAGATTTTTAACACTGCGGATGAATTTCGGCAGTAAAACTTTAAAATCTACTTTATTTCACAACGATAACAAAACGGTGTTTCTGTGACCTTTACTGTTTCATGCGTAAAAGTGAAAGCCCCAATGACGAGTTATTGTTATTATATCTTACCTGATAATTTATTTTATTACCAGTTATGAAAACAGTGTTTGTAAGTAATTACAAATTTTCGACGCTTACAAGATAACGCTACGGAAGGTGTCGTGTTACAACGAAAGTTTTCGCCTTACCGATTGTGGTCTTCCCTGTATAATGCATGGTAAAATTGTTAATATAATAACAGCGGCAAACATTTTAAAAAGCGTTTATGCTAAAAAACAGAATGTAACCTCAGCGTGGCCGACCAAAATGGGAATGGAAGAGTATCCCGGTAGAGCTAACAAACTAGGTGGAACGTTGTTATTCTGGTAAACTGAGAACAAACAATCGATATTTCAGTAAATGGTTTTTATCTGGTTTTTGATCAGTTTTTTGGCTAACGTCTGGGCCACTGTGTCGTCGATGCTCTTGAGATAAAAACAGTTCACACGAAGCCGGCATACAAGCAGAAGCGCAAATGTTGTGTAAGCAACAAACAACCGTGCCGTTCCTGGTGGCCGTGGCTCGGTAAGGAAGCGACCTTTGTTTTCTTAGTAATCGTATTTGGCCAATGGAAACTGGGAACTACCAGCGCCTGCGGAAAGCATGGCATATTTCGCAAAACTGGCACGTTGTCCTGCAGGAGGCGATCTCGCGTGATCGTTACATAGTTTTATAAAATTTGGCAAACATGAGATAATACTCGTAGACAAATTTTCAACTTACTCGAATAAAAGATTGGAGATTTGTACATGTGAAACCGAACATTTGTGATTCGGCGTACTCAACTGACTTTGGCAACAACTGGATAATCTCGCAGAAAAGACATTGTACCAGAGCAGGCAGAGCTGTCTGCAAATCCATATCCTTGGCAACTCACTAATGCGTCTGTACTTAAATCAAATGTAACATATTCTTTCGGTATAATAATATCTACTCAATACAGGTACTTAGGTAACGATAAATTTTATCCAAATTGGATAATACCAATTAAAATTCCGAAAAACACCTGACCGACTTCATGCACGAAGCGTCTGAAAATGAAGCAACTATGTGCAAATTTTTTGAGACGCTTTCCGTGATAAGTGTAACGGGATTAGAATGGAAACAACAAAAAACCTAGTTTTAAGCAAAAATGAACCACATGAGTAAACAAAATACACGATGCATGTGCTGCACCTACCTGAATTCATTAAGAATGCTGCCATTTACCGTACACTGACGGAATGTCCCGTCTAAGGTAAAATAAAAAATTGAGGTGGGGAATAGCAAATGAGACGGGTATCTCCCAAGCTTTGGATGTCTCGCTACAGAGGAATAATGTAAGATGGGGAAAAACTGTGGAATAAACACGCGAAGCTTAAGAAATGCTACCGTGTTCTTTAATTGCCTTATAGTCGGACATCAGGTTGTTGTGACCTATAACCAGCTGCCGTCATCTTACTCTACAACAACATACTGGATGCACTAAAAATTCTGTATTTCCGGTCCGAGCCACTATACATGATTGTAAACAGTCTAAACTGTATTGTAATAACATAATTAAAAGTATAAGCGCGCTGAGCGAAATAGCTTAATCTGGTCGATGGCGTAGGCCGCAGATGCAGACGAGTGAGTCCCATTGAATCAGCTAATCTCTGCCAGTCCATGCAGAATCAACTTGGCTCTTGGCTACGGTAGCGGTTCGGGTTGGATGGCTGGTGAAGTGGTCGCCAGTGATGTGGAGAAGCTTAAAAAGTCGTTTGCGGTATTCCGAATTCATGGCAATATAGATGACCTAAGTAAAGCAAAAATTTACTTATATATTGTAGAAAACAGTTTTTTGCATATATATCCGTAAAAGCTAAAATGTCCTCTTCAAGTACACTACACAGATGTGCTCGTATAAAATTGTATAATACTATTATTATACTTACTGTACTAGTGAATAAAGCACTGCATAACTTACTGGATTAAAAGCGTATCCCATTAATAAAACTCCGCGGAGCGCCAACTGCAAAGCAGGCATCGAAGCATAAGCTTGGGGATAGACGCTTGATGCAATGGGCGCCGGTAAATAACACAACGAATACCACAGATACGAAATAAATAACATTTTGGCGCTGTCGAAACGTCTTTTCTGCAGCACGCTACGATCGTGGCGGGCGCCCGCGCTACTATCGTCCTTCTGCTTTGTGACAACCGCATTGCGATTTCGACACCACACCACACCGATTTTGACGAACATGACAATATACGCTAGACCCACTCCCGAAACCGGAATGGATGTCAGTACACCGGTCAGCAGCGCGTTAAACCAGGCGAATTGCGCGGTGACCTTTGTCCCACACCCGCCCCACGGCGGAATGGGCACGTAATCCCCACTCACACCAAGAAATCCCGGTAGATTAAAACCAATGGCTACCATCCAACCGAAAGACATGCTGAATAAAAGCGCTGGTTTACTCGAAACTTTGCTGTACTGGTGGGGAAACATGATGGCGACAAATCGGTTAATGGCCAAGAGCAGCGTTGACCAATTAGCGCAGTGCAGAAAAATATAGTAGCCGAAGAGTGCATACTGGCAGAATGTGTGGGACAATGGTTTTATATGGGCTGTGTACATGGAGATGCAGATAATGGGATTCCATACAGAACACAGCATCGATTCAATAAACAACAGATGCGCAATTAACGCGCCCGATCCGGTATTCAGTTTACTGCCGGTGGCGATGGTGACAAATAATGGCACATTGAGAGAAGTGCCAATGATCGCCAGAATTCCAATTATCGCGACCCAGACTTGCAGCGTGGTTGAGTAAATTATCCAGGCTGGTACTAACGAACTTTGGTTTTCGAAAATGGCAGCGGAATTGTTGGAAATGGAATTGTTAGCGAACAGCATTAAAACTACCATGATGAAATGCTACGTGTCTGCATATCGGCATGTGACCTTGCAATTGCTTGAGAGGAACATTTTCCAGTGAGATATATGCCTTCTCGTTGCAGTACTTCAGCAGTTCAAGATGTGGATAATTTTATAATCTCATGGCTTGCTCAAAATTGGAAAGCGGCGCATTCCGGCTGTCATTAACAGTGCGTGCTAATGAGTAGGACGCAGGGTTACAAACAGCAGCGCTCGTGTATTTTCTCTTCCGGTTAATCAACGAAAGAACCGAATTAGCTACTTCCGTGACTGAAGTATCCCATACGTCAATATTGAGTGGTCTCCTTCGTTCTTAATTAAGAACGAAAGAGACCACTCGATACTGCCGTATTGGATACTTTGGTCACGATTTCTTTGTAAAGAGATCGTTATACCGGCAGCGTTCGGGATTTGTGGGAAAACATCGCAACAACACCGCAACGCCACACTGCCCAGATGTATTAATCCGCGATACACTGTGTACAAATGCTTAACAGTTTTTACGAGAATTACTTTGATTCCGCAGCACGAATTATTAACCTCACTATTTCTACTCTCACACCTAACTGGTTTGCAAAAAGTGGCCGACAAATATGAGAACGCTAATGCCGAGTGTTTTCCCGTTAATTCAAACCTGAGCAACCGTATGTATGAAAACAAAGTGAATAGTTAAGCACAACACAGTCACTGATCGCATACTATTGATCCTTTTCTGACGTCAATGGGAATGGGGTTTTCTCCTGGAGCACGAACTAGTAAAATATATATTAAAAAAATAAGTAATCACGTTATAGATCCCGCACTAATAACATCTGTGTCTCACGTAAAGTACACAAGGCTTGTCAATTTAATCTGGAATATGCGTTTACAGCAAGAATCGTATAGACAAGTCTGCTGACTGGAAAACAAGCGGTGCCCGGAATTCCGAAACCGCGGATCATTGCGTATCGTATGTTCCTTAAAATTCCATGCAAAAGTGTCACAGCCAGCGTAACGGTGCACTAACGCCCAGCGCAGTATTAAAAGGCATTATTATGGCCTATAGGAATTGTGCAAACTATGTGCTGCATTTGTTATAGACATCGCGTAACGAATTATAACTGTATTAATCAGTCCTTGCTTGACGTTCCGGCGGGGTCCGCTTGACTCTGCGCTCTGGTGGTGGTTAGTGTATTAGTACCACTATATCGCTGATTCCCAAAAAGCATCTTGAGAAGACGCTTTCGATAGTCTTGGTTCATGCTAATGTAAATCACCTGTTAAAAAATGCAGTCTACTTTACATGTATTAGCAAAGCGTCTGCTTCACACCAGTTCAACAACAGTAATACTGTAAACCAGAAATATATTTCTTAATATCAGGGGATGTGTTCTCGTATGTTTTAAGCGTTATCTTAGTACAACGCTGTACAAGTGTTATTTTAGTGCAGTTTGCAGATAAACTAAAAGTTCAAGTTCCTTACTGGGTTCAATGCGTAACCCATTAACGCGATCCCACGAAACGCAAGTTGCAATGCCGGCATCGAGGCATAAGCTTGAGTATATACGCTGGACGCAATTGGAGGCAGCAAATAGCAAAGTGAATACCACAGGTACGAAATGAACAACATTTTCACACTGTCATATCTTTTGCGCAGTAAATTCCTGGATGGCTGATTGTCCGCACCGTCTGCTTTCGTTCCAGCGTTTTTATGAGGAGTCACGAGCGCATTTCGACTCAGACACCACGCAACGCCCATTTTGACAAACATACTAATGTAGGCTAATCCTATTCCTGAAACTGGAAGCGACGTTAAAGCAGCGGTCGTGAGAGAATTAAACCACAGCATGGTGACCTTCATCCCACATCCACCCCACGGTGGGATCGGACGATAATTGCCACTGATCCCCAGAAAACCCGGCATGTTAAAAGCAATGGCTACAATCCAAGCAAAGGACATGCTGGATAAAAGTGCCGGTTTATTAGAAAACTTGCTGTACTGATGGGGAAACATGATGGCGACAAATCGGTTGATAGCCAGTAGCAGAGTTGACCAATTAGCGCAGTGCAGAAAAATATAGTAGCCAAAGAGGGAATACTGGCAGAATGTATTGGATAACGGCGTTATGTGGGCGGTGTACATGGAAATACAAATGATGGGGTTCCACACAGCGCACAACATGGACTCAAGGAACAACAGATGTGCAATCAGTGCTCCGGAGCCGGTATTCAGTTTGTCACTGGTTGCAATAGTGAGAAACAATGGCAGGTTGAGTACAGTCCCGATACCAATAAGAACTGCAACTACTCCCAGCCATACGTCCAGCGTGGTTTTGTAGACTATCCACGTCGGCAGTGCCGAGCTGGAGTTTGTAGCGTTCAGCAAAGATTCGTTGCTTAACACGGGCATATTTTTTAAGTATGATCATGGAAATTTGCGGATAGCGAAAAATAAAGCAACCATCAATGCAAATCATTGTAGTAGCATTCCGAATTTGGTGCGGGAAACCACCCAAACTGCTTTCTTGGTAAGGCGTGCGGTTTTTATTCATGTAAGGCTAGGCCGGAAATTGTCATTATACTGTAAGTAGATGGTGCGTGCTGTATTAGCTTAAAAGTACTGCTTCGAATTGTTTTGGTCATTTATTAAAAGCACAGCATTAGCCACTTCCGCAATATACCTCGATACAAAATTACGAAGGTTGCGTCAATCAATGAGAATGAACCCAGGATCACAACGTGCCAATCCAGACAAGGTTCACTTACACTTGTTCACTTACAATTACTATTTTGGTGCTCTACTCTACTATAGTAGAGTAAGATCTATAGCTATAGATCTTGCTGCGGTACGATGCTATACGAAAAGGAGCAGTATTAGCCAAGCTTGTTGCAGTCACTTATGGCTTCCTCAAAGTTCGTGATGATAACAGCTTTTACTTTGTAATTCCAGATCTCCGATCGACAAGTGCTTGTCGGTTCCGAATAGCACGTGCACCACAAATATTCGTCTGTACTAAATAAATAAGTAAACCAGTATTGGATAAATAGCATTAGGAATAGACCAGCAGTAAATATTGAAAGATCAGTAAATATTGTCAGTCGATCCCGCGAAGAGATGGCTTTGCTCACCCATTTAAACTGCACGAGTAGCTGATGTCTGATTCTGATTAACACTATAATGTTTACACTACATTACAATATTATTCATTGTTGGCTACCTGGAAATATCGTGATCCTACGAGGTACTATGGATCAGGTTTACGGAATCTGTCAAGGGATGTTGTTAGCCAATGTAGCTAGCCAATGTAGCAAAAAGTACTGTATTCGAATGACTGGCTGGCTCCTTTTCGCAACAAACTATGAATACACCGAAATCGAGCATTCTGACGACACGTTTAGACCACGCATATTCGATGACCGTGACCTGCCACTTTATTTCATCTTTCAGAAATTTCGGGGTGAATAAATAGCCCATACTGAAAATTTTACTATTTGTTTTTTTAAATACTATAATAATCATCGTTAATCATATCCACGTAACCGGAGAAGCTATTCGACTGATTAATTTGGCCGTAATGCTACATTCGGTGCGAGTAATTCAAGCCACGCTCATTACCAATAATGACAGTTAACTGGCAAGGAATGCCGATCCCTGAACTGAACAAAATGAATTAAAAGATAACAAAACAACAATATTCTTTCCAACATAAAGCGACGGACTAGTTTCTCTTATGACTTGCTGGGATTACAGGAGGCTTCCTCATGCTTTGTCAGGTAGCTTTTTAGTGCGAAAGACTTTCCGCACACGGAGCATACATGAGGTCGTTCCGCCGAATGGGTCTGCAAATCAAATTCCTTATGAGCAACCAGTTGCAACCATTTCAAAATAATCCGTACCACCTGACCAGTATGTGTCATTACCGGCCATGTGACACATAAGTTATGGTGATGATTAAGGTCAGTCGATATACGGTACACTCGAAGTACAGTACTTACTTTCGTAATCATATAAACAAACGTTTGCTTATTTACCTGTGTATGAGCTCGTAAGTTGGATTTATCGGCAAACTGTTTATTGCACAGTTTACACTGGAATGGTTTCTCTCCCGTATGTGTTCGCATGTGTCCCTGCACAAGCCGAATGAATACTTCAGTATCGCTTACGTTACTTGCCGACGTTGCCTTTAAAGAAGTGCTTGTTTCGATTACGGAAACGATGCATGTCATGATAACATGTAATAATTACACGATATGCGTATATATATCAACATAAAATAAATAAGAAGAATTAGTTACTGACTTGTGAGCATTACCTGAAGCAACCACTGCCGGCTAAATCGCTTTTTGCAGTATGGGCACTCGCAACTTTGGACATGCGTCTGCACATGCTGAAAACACACAGTTCGAGTCACAAGATGTTATGTCTTCCACAAAATTTGACAACTTTTACAAAATTTTAAAAGTATTCAACAGGTTTTGCAATTGGGATAAATCAGACCTGGGACCTTAAAAGCTGGTGCATGGACTGCAGTCGACCAGTGGCTGCACCGGTTGCTGCGCATGCCCTTATGCTTTATGGTCACAATAGGCTTATGCACCGGAACTCATCGTCAACGAAATTGTTATTATTACTGTTATATAATTATTAATTTTATCGATTAACACAGCACAGTCGCCGACAAAATATTCAATAAACGTACTACTACTGTACAAGTGGCCTTTCTGTTTCGGTTAGTAATCTTAGGACCTATTATCTATGCGAGGCTCAACCAGCGCAAACAACCTCGTTAGAATTTTTTTATTTTCCCATTATATTAATTTGATATTGGAACGCGTCATCGGGGGTTTGTGAATGCCAATAAATGGTAATCCCCTGCATGCGGTTCTGCTGCTTGTTTTTATTCTGGCCACAATTACTCGTAGAGCAGGGCTTCTTCATTCTTGTTAGGAAAACTTTCACCTATGAAACTGTTAGGAAAACGTTTTCTTCGTGCGCAAATTTTTACTTGGATCATAAGTATCGATTTAACCTTATTAATTCTTCATTATCAAGTCAATCAATAGGAAACTGTTTTGCGAAAGGACCGGAACAGCAAAAGACTTCATACAGCATCATACGTAGATGACATCGATATCTACAGCATGTACCGTTCTTTCCAGGTAACATTTTTGCCATTTTATTTCAATTCAAACTACAGGGCAGTCGAAAATAATTTTTAGTTGTCCGATTACGTAAACATAAAGATTATAGTTATATTTTAAATAGACTCACTCGAACTTCGCATGTAACTTTCCAGTTCGGTTGAAATGCGCAGTACGCATCCGTATCTGTACAAGCCGGTCCGGAGTTAGAGCACGATAGAGAACAGCGAACAATGTAAATTAACGAGTTGCGCCAACTGTAGTGCAGTGGCTATCGACTAAGCGCTAACATCGCGCTTATTATGCGTTAGCTGTTCTTTATCGTGCTCTAACTCCGGACGGGCTTGTATAGACTGTATATTCAGTGGTGTAATTTCATTACGCTACTTCTATAGATAAACAAGTACAGTATACGTTCTGTTCTTGCGGTTTCAAGCTACTGGTAGGCATTTTTGAAATTGTTATAATTCTTAATTTGCTTGAAATTAAAATGTTATGTGGCTTATAGCAATATGCCGCCACAATAATTCAAAAGGGTTTAGCACATGATAACTACATAAAATGAATTACTATTTTAGTTCAACTACATTAACTGCAACTACCACTCTACATTTACCAAATTTTACGGCAAATTATATTTTTATTTTTTAAGGTTATTCATTAGGCCCAATAAATTACCAGAAGAAAAATTAACTAACCATTGCACGCTTAAACAAAAGGTCACAGAAATTTTTTATTATACACAACAGAACTGAAATATGTAAAAAACTAAAAAGTTCTAATACAAGTTACGTAATTGATTATTATGAAAATAATATACCTACTGCTTTAAATTTGACCTACCATGTTATATGCGGGCGAAGACACGTAGATGCGATCACAATACGGACATTTTCGAGCTTTTTTATCCGAAATACTCCGATGAGTTTGCCGATGCCGTGTCAAATTACTGGCTGTTGTATAGCATTTCCCGCAATCCGGACACACATGCGCCCCGGGAACACTGCCATTCTCGCTGCCTGTTGGGGGTCGTTTGACTTTATGTCGCCGTTGGACCGTATTATTCCCCCTCTCTTTATCACGTTGAATTGTATCCGTGTCGCTCACAACCGGTTGATCGCTATCAGTGGTCACAGTGTCAACGACACCCGTCTGTCCGGCGACATTCACAGGTAAGCTAGCCAATGGCTGACTGGGCTCAATCACCAGGTGCGCAGGAAAGATGACGTTAAAAACTCCACCGAAGAAATTCTCCGTGCTGGGTTTAATTATGATTGGATTAATCGACGGTGTGTCATCCGGTTTATGGTTACTGCACGGCGTTTCACGGAACGTCCGTCGACCAGCAGAATACCGTTTGGCTGAGAATAAAAAAGCTCGCGGCATGATGGATTATAACTTTGAAAGGAGGGAATAATTTCCGCAGAAAGACCACTTGATCTTTGGCCACTGTGTTGGCAACCTGCTAGCGTTTAGAGGACGGGAGAAGGGAAACTGCTTGGAATGGAGTTTTCGTTAATATGGCTTAGCTTCCAAAGCACAGCATAGAATAATCAGCGCGCATTTTACCCATCGCTCTTCATGAGCATCCTCAGCTGGCTGGTAACTGTTTTAATTTTAGCTACGGATCTGCAGAACCATCTGGAGATGGTCCAACATCGTTTGAATGACTGGCTTGCAGTGTCTCTGTGTGTCTGTTATGCTGTTGTGTGTGAAAATATGGATCATCGGAGAATATGTGTGCCAGAATAATTATAACCCGTTCGGAATTCTCTCTCTGCGGCTGTACTTTTAAACCTTCAGAGTTCAGACCCCGAACCACCCGTAACGCACGACATTTAAATTTGAACATTTTTCAAATTGTTGCTCATCGCTCGGGACGGGTCTGCAGTCAGAGTAATCCGATACAGCAGCGAATTTTCATTTTGGCAGACTGGAATAGTTACGCAGCTCTCTGTCTCTCTGAGCGATGATTAGATTGGTTGCTTTAATTTGGTGCGGAATGATAGGAACAGTTGTCATCACCAGTGAGCAGCCGGTAGAATGCAGCGATTCAGCTAAACTGAAAGGGTGCATTACGTTGGTCTCGCTGCAGTGCAATGTTGTGACGACATGTTTTTGCTCCCAGGCAAAATGGCAACAGCATATGGTGCCATTTTCCCAGCTACTCTAGGCAACAAGTGGGAAAATGGTATTCGGCTATTACTTGCGATAGTTTAACGCAAGGAAAATCAAAATAGGATGGACATAAAATTAACCACAAGTACAGCCCACAGTCCCAAATTATTTTTCAATACCGGAAATAAATGTATAGCTGATTTTCTTCTCAAACTAAAATATCAGGGCAGACTGCAGTATTTACGGTGTCATATTCTATACATGTACGTATACCGTACACCATGGGGATTTATTTCCATTAAAAGTTTTAAAATTTGAAAAGTACGGTACTAATTATTTTTACTGCGTAACTGTAAGTACTTGTTCTATCGAACCGGTGTGACGTCACTGACGTGTGATTGCAGATGCTGATCAGTGCGAGCGTAATTTATATGTACTTCGTACTCACAAAATCGAGAGATGATTTCAGGTTATTCAGTTTTTTTTGGATGTTGTCAAATCGATTTCAACAAATATCACGAGAAATATTGCAGATTCGAAATTCTGAACAAATAATTATTATGTGAATTAGCAGATTGGCGGCGACTGCATTATATGAACTACTCTACGTATAATACACAACACTACCTAATTTTATAATTACATAAACTAACGATAATAATAAAACTACCCATAATTCACAACTTACGACAGAAAGTTTTTGGCAGTTAGATGAACTAGTACCTCCTAGATTACTGCACTTTATAATCGTAGGTAGTGCAAACGGGGCGTCATATTAGGTGCATAAAACATTATGGGCAAGTCGTACAGAACTGTTTTACGGATGACGGCTATGCATGGTAGAACCGGGTGGTGGGTTTACGGTAATGCTTCTGCAATTGAACGCTTTGCGTATAAGTCCGTTATGCCCTTATGAAGGACTAGCGAATTCGCCGGTGGATTTTCATGCACTTCAAATAAAAAATCGCCCTGTTAAATTGGTCATGCTTTAGCTTTGCAGTGCAAGTTTGATCTGCCTGTGGGGATGGGACTGCGGCCTGTGCAGACAGGCCAATGTTAGAAACATCATAGGAAAGAATCGAGAACACAGTCTACCGTAGCACGCACAACGAAAGCGAAAGGTCACGAACCAACACAACGTTCATGGATCAATGTCAACTGTCTCGTGTTGTCGCCAACATTGTGTTACATACCCTTCGTTGGTGGTTTTAGTTGCTACTATGTGTTACCCCCTTCGCTTTAAATATTCGAGCGTGCCAGAACGTAAAGGCGCTGTAGATTTTGTCCCCGCTAGAACTGGTTTTTTTTGCAGAGTTCCCTTGTTATTGCGGCTGTTGCTGTATTTAAGGTTTAAAAGATTATTTACCTCTGGTATGTGGTTAGCGCCGTTACGTCAGTTAAGTCGTACTTGGTGAAATGACTAGTCGTAATTGCCGTATCTCTACATTTGAAAGAAGTGAACAAGCCTACAGCGTCGTTAAACGAATATTAAATGCGCGTTTTTACGTGCCGCCCATACGAATACTGACTAGGGTGAGTCGGTGACTCTCCATTTACAGTTTGGCACAATAAAATAATCGTGACCCGTATAATTCTGTCTTATTATGTAAAGCGTGATTTTTATTTTGCTCCCTTTATTTACGGGGAAGAAAAATTGACAATCAATCGATGAACATGTATTACTAAGACGAATACGGTTTCTCCTTGATCGACATTACTGGTGCATAGAACGAACCCTTGTGTGCCCAGTTTACAGGTTTCCACCTAAGCCGGATAGGAAGATGACACGTTTTCTTGTATTAACTGTTACCTCTAGGCTCTTATGATATTTTCGCAAACAAACTAGGTAGTAGATACTAGGTAGTAGATTCTTTGCGTGCTACCGTCACTGGTCTACGTTCCATTAATCCACGTCTTCGCACCTGTCGTGCGGCACGGACAGGATACGACACTTACCGATGAGGCACCGTTTGTCGGATGTGTATCTCGGTCAACTTGACAGCCCTTACATAAACGTTTTTGTTAACGACAGTTTCAAGTAGTCTTTCACGCATTCACGTTTAGTGGTGATTCTTTACCAGCAACTGGAACTTTTCCTGACACTGAATAATCGTTTACGCTTTCGAGTTGTAGATGTCGAAAGCGTTTACGCTTAGTTAAGCGCACACCCGCACGTCCACGTTTTTGGCTGCTGTCTGAACCGGTTCCGAATTCCGGCCATTAAAGTACATTATTATGTTAATATATTATTTGAGTATTTCGTAGCCAGTCGTCTTTGATGAGAGGTAACAAACAGAAAGGCAGCTGATAGTTTCTTTTTTTTCCAGCTGCATTTATGCAAATGCATTTCTCCATTTCGCTTTTATAGTTGCGCTTTTCTCCGTTATGCTTTTGCTTTATTATAAAAAATTATGACGCTTGCTTTAACTGGCGATAGTGATCATGTCGTTTGTCGGTTAGCAGTTGTCTGGTTAGCAATTGTTTTTCTCGACCATACTTCCGTCTCACGCATCTGCATACGGCTTTTAATTGAATAAATTATTCGTGATTTTATTAATATTTTTGGATAGTCTATTCTGGGACTTTAGGATTGTTTTCTTATTCGCCAGAATAAATGAATAACACCTCGGTGGCGCTGTTAATCATTCCATCGGTGCTCTCCACATGGAATTCATTACAAACGTGCACATCACTTATCTGCGTTGCCGTGTATATTTTAAACGGATTTCTTCTTTATTTGTTCCTCCGTCGCCGATATCTCCGCACAGTCTTCAGCATCTACATCCTAACGATCACCATCAGCCAGATTCTCAATGCAGTCTTCCAGAATCCATTACTCTTTGTTGTACGGGATTATGTTGTCCATGGCAAAGGTGATACCTTCTGTATGGTATACTTGTATTTAAAGCAAACCATCGGCACATCTTTACCATCGTTCCACATGCTGGTAGCATTAAACCGCATTTGGGCGCTGTGCTATCCTATGTCTTACCGGCATCGGCACACCAAGAAGCTCGCTGGGGTTCTCTGTGCCGGTACATGGTTATTCATCCACGTGGTCGTCGTACCGGGTCTGTTCATGGAAGGTCTGTACTTCCGTACTCGGCAAAATAATTTTCTATGTACATTCAGCACCGGCGACCCGAAAATGGAGTACTGGAGTATCACGGTGACGATTACGCTCAGTATCGTGCCGGAAGTGGTAATTTTACTCTTCTATCCCTTTGCATTATGGAAACGGCGGCAACGCCGTAAAAAAATAAAAGAAATCACGCTGAGGTCTAGCACTGATGAAGCGAGAGGATCCACAAAGTCGGTGCATTCGTTTATGGTGTTGACACTGTTGACCGTTAGTACAACTGTGTGCTGGACGCCGACCAACGCGTATTTTGTGGCGATGAAGTATTTTCCGAATGTGACGTTTATGGAAGCAGCTGTGACCCTTAAGCTACTGCATACGGCCGTGGATCCCGTGTTGTTTATTGTGGCGTGGAGTGATCTACGACAGGCCGCCAGAGATGCTGTACAATGGGGTGTGCGAAAAGTGCCGGAAGCTGTCAAAAGATAGCCGCTCGATTTTCCAATGTTAGGTACCTACAATGACCTTATTTGCTGTCAATATTTACTGTTTGTACATATGCCATGATATGCGTCTAGCGAGCTGTTGTTTGTAGGAAATTCTAGGTGGGTAGTAGATGCATCTACGTACGGATATGTCAGTAAGTACCATTATCGCTTAGTTACCAGAACGATATTATTTTAAGCGGAGGTGCAAACCCGTAGATAAGATAGACAAGCCTTGAACAAATTCGAGCAAACTAAAGACCAACATTAGTGTACATACTGGAATCACTAAATATCCAAGTCTTTATTGTTGTTAGGTGTTAACTACAATTCACAACAAAATGTTAAGGGGCACTCTCAATAAGGTAAAATGCAAAATACGTAAAGTGAAGCGCTGTACCTCTTGGTTAAAGTAAGTATTATACTTTTGTATGTATGCAGCTGTGTGTACCTGTAATCTTCTTATTAATTCACATGTTAGTCAATTTAATTTACGGTACGATAGGCAGTGAAATGGATAAAGTACTGATTTAACTGAAATCGGCCGGGGGTAAGCAATACTGTTTATTATCTGCCCATGGCGAACACTTCTCTCAGTATCATATCAGTGCATATTTTTCAATCTTGCAAGATATATATAATAGAAAGAATAATAACAACTGGAATTTTGAACCTTTTAGTCTTTAGTACGCATTCTGAATGGCTTTCCCGGGTACACGACGGAAGTTTTTCCGATAGGCTTTGGTTAACTGTGTTACTGTGTACGTCGCTTGATTACTGGCATCCAGTCTTTACGGAGCGTCTCGCTCGCTCGTAAAATGGAGTTTCTGGATGCGGAAACGACGTTCGTCGATCTCAGCAACCACCATCTGCTCTCCATCCCAGATCATTTAGTCAGCTACTCCTTTCCCGGATTACAAGTAATTCTAATAATTTCTAAAATTAAGATTTCTAAAACTCAGACTTTAACCTAATTTAAGTTAGAAGCTCAGGATAAAAGCGTGTGTACCCTGTAATACGAAATCAGTATTTATATTTAAGCCACAACAAACTGGGAACATTGCCAATGGAACTGTTTTCTCGCCTCCCGAATCTCCAATGGCTGGATCTGCGTGACAATCAGCTGCATGAACTCCCGGAGGAAATTGGTCGCTTGCACGATCTGCGATGTCTGCTGCTGGACAATAATTGTCTCACACGTTTGCCAGTTACACTAGGTAAAGCATACGCTATTAAATTTTATACTGAATGTCCTGTTTTTTGTGACCTCTGCATTTCGGGATTCGTATTTAAGATTTCGAGATTATGGTAATAGTATACGAGTACAGCCGTTCAATTTTCAATTTTCAAAATTATAAGTAATTTTATTGCATGCGGTTGCTGTGCTCTATAGTTTGCAAATGTAAATAAGTACGTACACAAACATTTACGCTTCTAATTAAGAAAATTTATGTTCGCACTTCGCAGCTTACTGTCGTGAATTAAGCGGCTTGCATCTGTCCGGCAATCCTCTAATCGAACCACCTCCCGAAGTGTGCAAACAAGGTTGCGGGCATATTCTAAAATGGCTGGCCAAATACGACATTCATCCGAAACCACGGCATGAATACACAACGAAACGTGGTAACTACAGTATAATTTTCCATTCCGTGCTTCGGATATTTAAAAAGACAAAACATTACACATTTCCTAACTGGCATATCTTTATGTACGCATAACTAGCAGTAAGCTTTGTCAAGAACTTTTGTACCGTCTTAACTCGAATACCGTACGACTAGACTCCCTGGAAGCAGCGGAGTACAATGGGCGCCAGTATGAGCTCTGGGATTCTCCATCACAAACGCACTCAACTTGGCACAAACACGAATCCCGGAAAAAACCGGCATTTAGTCGGCGTCTGGTTATGCAGCGAAGGTAAACTGTACAATTCGCAGTCTGCTCGAACACAATTTTTAAAGTTTTCGCCGAGGCTCAGTTTTAATCGTGTGTTTGATACAGTGCTGCTTTTCTCTCCCGTGATGACCGCATTAAACTGCGCAAAGCTCCGATTCCAAGTGAAACAACTTTACGAAATAAGGCTCGTAATTTACAAAAGCAGCGACAGGAGCAAATTCGCAGGGCCACTGCCCTCAGAGAAATTGAACGCATGCGGTAAGTATCAAATCTGAAAAAGCCTGCCTTTTCAATGTGTTGCAAGTCTGACAAAATGCTCAGTTTTCTTTTAATTGAATAATTATTACGACATAACCACCTTATCGCTGACTGACTTTTTGTGAAATTACTGTAAAGCTATCAGTATATATGTACATAATTCTTATATATCAGTATATATATATATCAGTATATATATCAGTATATATATATATATATTATATATCAGTATATATATATCAGTATATATATATGTGTATATATATATATATCAGTATATATATATAGTATATATATATATATATCAGTATATATATCAGTATATATATGTACATAATTCTTCTGCTAGCGTGCACACATCGTATCTAACCTTCGTAAAACTGTATTTGACCTTCGATCACAGTAAGCAGGATGTGGAAGATCAGTGGCGAAACGAAACACGCCGGCAGCAGTACGAAAGGTCAGTGCGGATCCTGTCCGGTGACTTGACGCTCCCACCTGTCCGACCACCGTTTGCCATGGCAGGCGATTCCCCTGGCACAGAACAGATTCATACCCGTCGATCGACGGTCAACCGCAACCGCACCCATTCTACGGCGTTGAGCGCGGGCGATAAAACATCGGACATTGACGACATCCGTCACCAGATTCAGAATCTAATAGCCCAAATGAGCAACAGCACAATCTCGGAGGGGGCCACGGAACCCCAAAGAGCCTTGGTTAAAGCCAACGAAGATCTGTTGAAGCTGCAGACCCTCCGAAGTCGTCTCGAACATCCAACAAAACCCCTTTAATGCAGCTTCTATGCACCGTTTTATATATAAAGGCAAAAGCACTTAATGAAAGCCATTTTATTTGGGGTTTCGAATAGAATTACATGTATCGTAACGAAACTACACAATTTTCCCACAGAGCGTAAAAAATCCTAGTGTTTTATTCGCAGTAAATCAAAAGCACCATAAAATGCAATAATCGAAAATGGCACTGCTTAACAGAAATTCCTATCTATCATAAAGTGCAAAAATAGTAAGTAGCACAAAAGTTTTACGAGTACGTAAAGAATAGATTTGTAAGCTAAACAAAAACAAACATAAGTGATGACAAAATTTGATTATGAACTTGGGATTGGTCACTACTTAATGCGTTTAGAATAAAATAAGCGTATATTATGAAATGCTAAAACATTTCATAAAACCAGTACGGTCCCAACGACATGCAAACACAAGCGCAAAATACGTAATAAGTCCGAAAGCCAAACAAATCCCACGTAACATTACAGCCAGTACATCCCGTCGGTATTAATCTTCAGCGTTTCGCGGATTCGCTGCAGAGCGACGCTAACGGTTTCCGGATTATCCGAAGCCAAAGGCGGATATCTGTAAATCACACTTTTGAACATCAGAACTGCTTCTTAATGAAACAAAAAGTTCCCGCCTCAAAATTTAACCTACTCTTCCTGTCCCAAAATTTGCTTAGCTCTTTCAGCGGCCAGATGCGCATAGTAGACCGGTGCCGGCAGTGAGACACTGCGCGTGGCTCGCTGATAACCATGGGCCAACGCAAACGCCAGTTCCTGCAGCTGATCAGCCGTGAAATTGCTCTCGTCAACCATAACAACGTAATGAGCCGGTCGCGACGTTCCCTGCAAAGATGGCATACAGATGCAACTCGATAAAAAGAAGACAAACAGTATTTTACGATATTCCCTCTTCACTTTGCAGTGCTCCAGAGCTTACCTGAATTCCGTGATGAGTCGCCTGATACCAATCGAATGTCAAATCCGAACAGATGCCCTTATCAGCAACCGTGCCTATATTATTTCATAACACAATCGGTAAAAAAAGGTTATTCCACCTTGAAAGCGGCATATGATTACCGGCGGGAACATTCTGTCCGGCTCCCCGTTCGTCTTTTTTATCCGCACAGGATAAACGTGTCTGATGCCGTTTTGTCACAATGATCATAGTGATGGGCGGAACTATTTTGTATATTCGTTGGCACGCATCCACTAATCCAATCATTTCCGTTGTTAAAGCCTAATTTTGTGATGAAGAGTATGTAAGTTCCAAATGCATATTAACTGTATTTGTGCAGTATGTAGAAGACATAATAATTCTGGTGCTGTACCTGACTATACTGCCCTTCACTGATACCGTCACGGAAGTAGATAATTCGCTGAGGTGGAATATCTCCGTATTTTTCAAACAGTTTCTTCATAACAGCGCCAAAATTTGGAATTATTTCCTGTAAAACATACAGCAAAGATATATCCAGCATCTTCACGAGATAATCTCCGGTAATAGGTATATATGAAAATTTTAAATTACCTGCAATCGTCCGCGTTCGCCGATTTGAGGTTCCAAAACCGCTTTGTAACGCACAAAATCCTCATCCGTATTGGCCACCACAGCAGCAACCGATGGACGTTTACGAAGACCAGCGCCTGATAAAACAAACAGTGCGGAATGATTTGTCAGGGAATTCACAAGAAATAAAGGATTTAATCAGTACCTTTTGGATGGGTAACGTCCGCACCAATGATCATCGTCTGCAAAAGACGCATATGCTAAATTTTCATTAAAACTATACAAACACTAATGATAATATTATAACCAGATATCAAATTTGTTCTAATACAACCGGCAACAAAAAGCACGGACTGCACACCAACCTTAACTCCTTTCAGAAATACAGGGCGACTGAACTTGAAATTCAGACCTCCGAGTTTTACGTTAATTTTCCGCAGAACATTTGCCAAATTTGGAGTCCTTTCGGCTACCATTCTGACGATGAACTGAGACTTAATCCCGGTCTGCGATCCACTTTCACAGCAGCGTTTAATAATCGAATGCCACGGTGATGCCTTTTTCTTGCAGTTCTCAATGAAAATCACCAGCTGAACATTTTGAGGACGTAGCCAATTGATAAAGCCTTCTATTTCCTGTCCGGGAATATGGCTGACATCTTGTGGTGTATTGATTCGGATCCCCATTCGGCCACCGATCTGCTGTAAATCCGAAACAAAATTCTGGACCTCATAGCAGTCAATGTAACATAACGTCCACTTGTCAAGATGCACAGGGCTTTCAACTGGATCCCCATCCGCTCGCCAGCTTCCATCTTCAATAGGTCGTGAGCGATTACGCTGACTCACGGTGGGCGGCCGGAGGACATGTCCTTCAACCTCCAGCATTTCTCCACCAATTCCCAAGGAGAAGCTGTTCAAAACTGGGTTGGTGTCATTAATTAGCTGCATTCGCAGTGTCTGGACATCTTGCATACGTAGGGGAGCTGTAATTGTGTAAAGATGTGACGCAATACTGTCACTAAGCGTACCGAGCTCACAGCTTACCGGCTTTGGAAAATCTCTTGACCATTTCCTCCGCCACCAACGAAGCGACTCGATCCAGGAGCTGCTGGTTTTTCTTTACCACGCAGTATTCCATCGGGATGAAGGCACCGTTCGTCATCTATAAGATATACCAACATGTTTTTATCAATTGTGCAACTTGATACACATTTATCGTAGAACGATAATAGGATTAAGACATAATAAACACTACGTACTCCAGCACTCTCGTGATATCAAGGCTGAAAACTTCCAGCATCAAAATAATAAATCATACAAATACCATAACTATCGTTTCATGCCCTACAACTCTGTAACGGCAGCGTTTCACGAAAAACAGTTTGTTGACTCTTACCGTAATGATATACCTAAATAAAATTTTAAAATAATTATTATTAATAAAATTTATGCGCTGTACATACGTACGAGTGCACAATATAATAAGTACCTGCGTACATACCTCAACAACTTGTAGACTAGGAAACTGAATACGTCTGTGAAGAACGCGAGTGTAATAGTCCGCAACTGTGAAATGTTCCCCATTGTGATTAAATGCTAATGCAGGGGCCGCAGCGCCTTCATCGCGGATCCGTCGGATAGTGTACGTTTTCTGGTACTCTTGTCGGGTACGGGAATCACGCGTTGGCACTTCCACCTTGAGTCCCTGCAGTTCTTTCTCGCTAATCTCCCGCGCGAACCTAACCGGGAGACGGAAATCCGATCCATAGGACAATTTTCCTCCCAAATCTTTACAGAACTGCAGAAGAGGCTGTTCTTTATAGAACGCTGAGCCGGATGTCAGTAAAACAGCGGCAAGGCCATGCATGGCAGCAGATGGGCGCACGCTCTGTGAACAAGACCAGATTATTGCGCTTCTTATTACGGTGTTAACCCCGGTAAGTTTGTACAGCACTCGCATGAAAATTTTATTTATACTTTACTGTACATTTAAACAATTGCACTTTATGATTCATTTTTAATTCTCTTTTGCGCACCGCGAATAATTTGGAAATGGCCACCCTTCCATCGCGCAGCTGAAAGGTCTGTTCTGGAATGTACAAGCTGCGCCCAATCTCCACCGTTAGCAGAGTGTCCACCAGCATGGCCTGCCTTAGAATAGTATCCACAGGCCGTATATAATCCTCCGCGGGTGTCGTACCCAGATTTCCACTTTGAAACGCGCCGATAACATTGCTCATTCGTTCGCTCCATCTCTTCTGCAACTCCACCGTACACGTGTACGTGCGTTGATCATCCGGCATGGTCGTATCGAACGTGAACGATTCTACGGCTCCCTCCGTCACATTGGCCAGCAGAAACCCGGCGAAGATTTCATCCGCTTTATTATACGCAATCTCTCCGCCGCGTCCTTGCCCGAGAACCATTCGTGGATTGAGCCGGCGAAATTCTTTCATAATATGACGCTTCATGGCGGCTGGCAGTGGAGTGCGCACCGTCCGTTCACCACATCGTGCCGACATACCCAGCGCATAGCAGTGGAGCATACCTTTCTTATCCGTAATGTAGAGCGGATAATGGTTGACCTTTAGCATGATCTTGCGTGAACCAGGCTTGCTCGTAGCAAAGCCGCCAGACAGTGGTCGACGCATTGGTTTTCGTAAATTGTCATCAGTTTTCAATGAATCTGTCGAAGCGCCAGTTCCTGCACTTGACGTCGCAACAGCGCTGGACCTGTTTGTCGCTTGTCCGGATGTACTGGCCTCTCCCAGATTCAGTGCCTCCATGTTTACTGCCGGTGAAGGTGCGGCCGCACTCGGACTGGTCACGCTGGATGGAGCAACCGACCGAATCTAATTTTAAGACGAAATATCTTCAATGATTTTGACCGGAGAAAATATTTTACTGTTTACAGCGTTTTTGTCGTAGGATACTCGTAACTCTCAGATGCTTGAACATGCAGAAAATTTAAAAGTCTCTGTTATCGCTGCTTCTGCACATGGTCCTGCACAAGCTCCACGATTAAACACAAGAAGAACAAAATTCTAACAGCCTCAGTACTAAATCATAATCTGTTCTAATCATAATGGTAACGTAAATTATTATTCCAAAAAACTCTTTCTACAGTACAAACACACGCTGCACAGTTTAAAATTAAATCTACTCTGGAGTCTTAAACTGACCACTCGTGACTCGACCATTAAATTTTTTATTTAGACGTTTAATACACAGAACCATATCATTTCACTGTTTTCACAATACATTTTTCTCCTACCAAATGTGCAGTACAGACTACAAGAAACGCATAGCACGTGTATTTAATAGAACATAGATAACAAAATTATTGTCTAAATAGAGAAACCAGTATTTCCTCTGAAATCTTCATTACTTACCGAGGATTGAGAGGACCAAGCTGAGGGAGCAGTGGCGGCCGCTGGAGCAGGGCCTCGATTCCAAAAGCTGGCCCCACCGGATGCGTTGGGCAGTGGTCCTGTTCCTTGCTGGGAAGAAATAATGCGAGGAGCGGGATGGCTCGCCGGAATGTTCACATTGGGACCAGGTGGACGGGCAGAACGAGACGGGGCTGGCGCTGGGTTGCGGGCAGTGGACGGGATAGGTGGTCCATAATTACTTCCTCGACCACGTCCACCGCGGTTGTTATACCCACCACGCTGATTTCCTTCACGACCACGTCTCTGGTCAGCCATAATTATCAAGTATTCGCGGATGTTGAAATATTACGTGTGTACGACGAACTATTCAAACGGAGGAAAGCCTCACTTTCAGGAGACAGCAGACTGATGGAGATGAAAATACTGAAACTGCTTTGCCAAGAAATACTAGTACTTATTCAATACTCGATCGTATGGTCGAGCAAGCCAGAATGCCAGTTATAACTCACTGATGTCATCGCACACGATTATCTGCGGGTCATGCAGTTCATTCGGTATGTAGAAGGCTAAACAAGCATGCAAACACAGAATAACAGAAGTTTCTATAAATTTCTGGAATTTGCGGTGGCTTTTATAGTGGCACTGACACCGCCAGCCGACGTGTTGGCTGTTGGCATCATGTGAGGGAAAACTTTATGCTTATGCGCTATGTGGTTCAATTCGTGTGGCTCTTGTTTTACGTAGGCGCTGCACGGTTGAAACGGGCAAGCCTAATATAACATATGGCAGACGTAGTCTGTCTATATATTATATTAGTATAGGATCCAGCGTGTAACTGAAAGGTCAGAACTCTCTAAGTGAAAGGTCAGAATGATTCTGTCTGTTCTGAGCTTTTGCGTCTGTCTATCCTCTAACGCGGAAAAGATGGAAAGTAAAGGACACTAAAGGTTAGCCTCAATCCTGTCTGTTCAGTTGCCGATTCTCTGTCGGATTCCCTTTGAGTAGTGAAGAGATGCTGTACATCAGTACATGTATCGCAAAGCTAGATGGTCGGTATTCCAACAACAATCATACACGTAGGGCAGCAGGCTTGCATTCTTATTGTCCTGCGACAGTATTAGCGGACGACTCACCTCACTCTCCATACTATCTGCGCTCAGAAAAAAATTATTGAACTGGAACACTTAATTGCTCGTTTCCCAGGACAAGAATGCTGTGTCCAGAATGAACAGTGCATGTCAAAATAACGTATTGCTATACATCAGAATAGTTCAGGCATTCCGAAATTCTACCCTAGAAAATCCACGTTGGAACTGGACAACTCGTACGCAGATGAACGCATGGTTCCGATGTAAATGGCATCAGTGAAGTTTGTATTTTCCTCTCCAATATCCACACCGAATTTCTTTTGCACGACTGCAGTGTTTTACAAAGGAAGCCCAAATAGATCGAAAACTGCACCCATGTCACCGGTGTAGCCATAATGAAAGGGAACACTGGAAGCGATGTTCCGGTGGTATGGGTGCACTTTTTCGATCTATTTAGGCTTCCTTTGTAAAATACTGCAGTCGCGGAAAAGAAATTCGGTGAGACGGTAAAATGTAGCTTTTTTTTCAAATTTTTCACTGCATATTTTTATTATGTAATAATGATATAACCACCGCCTACGTATTCAATTCCTCTACGGAGGAATTGTCACGAATGTGTTTTTATGAGTAAGTACTTATTCAAATGAATCATCAACAACACTTGCACAACATGCACTGTACAGGTTGCATTTATAACTCTGAATTGTAAACTTCGTATTTTATCTGTTGTTTTTATGTGCGCTTGATAAAATTGCATTGGCTTAATTTTAGAATGTGCAATGTAAAGCAGTCGACGATTTAATATTTTGATAGTGCCGATGCCGGTTACAAACTTATATCCTACCAGATTCAAGACCAACAGCGTATTAATTACAGTATTAATAATTAAGATCTACAGTATTCTGCATTCTCCACGTAGTTTATACGCAGTGTGAAGTGTAAAACGAAAACCTTTGTATGTATTAAAAAAGTAATTAAACTACTCACATGGTGGTTTTGTAAATACTAAATTGGTATTCAAAAGTCCGAAATGCAAACCAGGATAAAGCAGTAGCTTAATTCGGTTCGCTGAACATAAAACCGAAAAACTGGTTATGCTACGTATTATTCAAGCTGGATTTTACAGGCTAAAGCTGCGAACTGAATCATGTACGCAAACAACTTTCTTTACTCGTAAATGCTTAGTGATCCAATGCATATCAACAACGACCAAATAGCCGTAAGCAGCAAGCATCCAGCAATAACCATATTTGGTAACAATAAAAGAGTAAAATTTTCAAACAGACCGGAAGTCAATAAAACTCTTGATACAGTTTTCAACGAAACCAATAACCAGCGGTCCAGCACTAATTATTTTGAGAATTTTTTCCCTTGTCCGTTCCGGTTTCCGATTCCTCGTAGTACACTAGCTGATCGCCTTTCTTGACATTATCTCCGGGCTTATAGGCCACCTTCTTGATCACTCCGGCCTTGGGAGCCTTGATTACATACTACAAAGCAAAATCATTCAGTGGACAGCTAAGAAATATGTACAGTCAAAGTATCACTATTATCCAACAAAAACAACACACATTCAGCATTTAATCATAATATCAAGTGATAATTGGGAATTATATTTTCTATCCAAGCCTGAACGTAATTTGGTCCCAGAGCGCCTACCTCCATCTTCATAGCAATCATGACAATCAGCGGATCACCGGCACTGACATTCTGACCGGGCTGAACCAGGATCTTTTCCACGACGCCCGGCATCGGCGCTATGGCTTCGCCGGCACCGCCTTGACCATGCGACAGGAGAGATTCGTATTTGTGTGCAGGCAGATCATATGTCGTGCTTCCGTTCTATGAAGTACCAAAGACCAGTTAAAGGCCCTAGAAATACGCTTAAAAGCTGAAATGATGTTGATAAAGCACAATAATAATTATCCAGGTGAGACAAACAGCACTCATGGCGTGCAAATCAAAACACTTCCTGCATACGAAATATGGATTACAGCAAAACTTAAGTAAGTAACTATTCATAGCACGTATTATAAGGTATAGTTCATACGTAAGAAATACATAAGTAAGTAGTTGGCACGATTTTGAAATCATTATAAACACATGATTAATAGCCACGTAATACTCTGTGCATTACACCAAATCTGCTAAGTTATACGATTTTACAAACGTTAATGAAAAAATAATGCCAATTAAAATTTCGAAAGCAGTATAGGTATCGTACTCTACCTTTCGGAACAACTGTATTTGTCCATCACTGGAGACCAACTTAAATCGACTGCCCCGTCCGTCCACCAGCGCTTTAATCTCCCAGGCCCCATCCTTCTCCGCACCCTGCCCCTCCACCACCATCTCCTTCCCAAGACACTTTAACACATACTTCCCACCGGCACCCGACACCACCTGTACGTCATAATCTTTGCCTCCCGCACGTAGTCGGACATTCCGTGTCGGTGCATGGTTCATCCTCCAGTTCTTCTCAACATCAAAGGGATCGGAGAACAAATCCACGGGGGCACGCGATGCGGCCGAGGAGGATAACAAAACACCCAGGGCTGCTTCTGCTAGAGAAGTGGGGTCCGCTGACGATGCATCGGGGAATAGTTCTTTAAAATGCTCTTTTATGAAGTCGGTGTGGACTTCCGCTGCTTGAAAGGACGGATTGTCGCATAAACGCGCAAGGAAGTTGATATTCGTCGGCAAACCGGAAATCTGCAAAAGAAGCGTTTATTAACAAGCACAAAACCAAGAGTTCGTAAAGAGAGTAAACATGTTTATTTTTAGTTTCAACAGAATTGTTTTGACAAAAAAACCTTACTGTATGGCTGAACCAGAAAAATCACCGAAACTCTGCGCAAATCTGAAAATGCAATTTAAAAACTCACATGGTATCCGTTGAGCAAATTTCTAAGTTTCTGCAAGGCGGTCGCTCGATCTTCTCCCCAGACAACTAGTTTGGCAATCATAGGATCATAATGTACCGAGACCTAAAACAGGCAACGTCAAGCACACATATGTATCTGTACAGTAAGTTACGATGTAACAGGAAACAAATAAAATATCAAAAGGATCATTTTCAAACCTCGTCGCCTTGTCGTACTCCACTCTCCACCCTGACGGTGCCGCCAAACTGCGCTGGATCAAAATCGACACTCAAATGCGTCAGCGGGCCAGCGCCGGGCATAAAATTATCCTCGGGATTCTCCGCATACACGCGCGCTTCAAAGGAGTGCCCGTTAATGCGCAGATCCTTCTGCTGCATCGGTAACGGCTCTCCCGCTGCCACTTTCAGCTGCCAGGCCACGAGATCAGTGCCGGTGATCATTTCCGTAACGGGATGCTCCACCTGCAGGCGGGTGTTCATTTCCATGAAATAAAACGCATGTTGTTTGGAATCCAGGATAAATTCCACGGTTCCGGCGCCCACGTAATCCACGGCTTTAGCAGCACGTACGGCGGCTTCGCCGATAGATTTACGCGTTTCCCAGCTGATGCCCGGAGCCGGTGCTTCTTCGATGATTTTCTGATGGCGTCGCTGGACGGAGCAGTCGCGCTCGAAGAGGTATACACAGTTCCCGTAGTGATCACCGAAGACCTGGACTTCCACATGCCTAGCAAATCAAGCAGATGGAATGGTAACCACTAACCAGGAAAGTATGAACTACTAATATCTGCTACGGAACACGATAAACTGCGAAGGATACAAAACACAAGGTGCAAGTTTCCAAGTTCACAAAACACAAGATAATCAGCAGACTAATCAAATTTAGTAATTACGCATCCAAACTGTCAATGATGACGGATTATGGATAAAAAAAGGCATCAAACAGCAGCCAAAACTTATGTACGTATCTGAAGATACAAAAAATCACGAAACTGAAAGCATTAAATTCATAATCAAGTCAATGGTAATAATTTAAAACTTCTGATATGTGCTAGTCAATCATTTATTCAGATTTCAGCAGATGAAAAAATTTAATCGACGCTATATCGCAAAAATTTAAACACCCAGGAAAACCAGTATACTGGAAATAACTTTTCAGAAACGTTTTAGGATACCTTGGCCGCTGGACATATTTTTCCACCAGCATAGCATCATCTCCAAACGATTTGATGGATTCCCGTTTGGCTGATTCCAGCTGCTGATCAAACTCCCCTTCATGCATGGCTACTCGCATTCCCTATGGAAAACAATTCCCCACAGTTTCCGACCTGGATATACTTCCATTTTAATACTCCGCTTCCATTGTATTTACCTTGCCACCGCCGCCACGGAAGGCCTTGATCATAACCGGAAACCCGATCTTTTTCGCTTCCGCTCGCAGTCTCTCCACATTCTGATCATCACCATGGTATCCCTGTATCACCGGGACGCCGGCTGCCTCCATCAAAGTTTTGGAAGTGCTTTTAATGCCCATGTCGCGAATGGAGCGCGGCGAAGGTCCAATGAAGACGATATCATTATCAGCACAGAGCTGAGCGAATTCCGGACTCTGACTGAGAAATCCGTAGCCCGGATGGATGGCTTGAGCGCCGCTGTTTAGAGCTGCGTCGATGATGCGCTTGGCGTTCAGGTAACTTTCGTTGGTTGATGCTGGACCGATGCGGTACGCTTCATCCGCCTGTACAACCAATCAATCACAATTTTCAAAATAATCAGATTGTATTTTGTGGTGAAAAATGCTTCTATATGTACTATATTACGCACAAATATGGGTATGACTGGCTAACATTTCGGTGACTAAAATTTTATTTCTAAAATTTAATAAGCCGATAAAGATAAAGAATAAGCCGATAAAGAGCTAATTCTACAAACTAAAAAATTCAAAAACGCATGCAAAAATTGCACTTTTATCAGACACATTCGAAAATGAAGTACTTATTCATGAGCAGAAAGATGATATGCATTCAAAAGTTACGTCTACCAAGATATTTCGATAATGATAAAATTAAGCTACAATTAAAAATTACAAAAAAAATTATTAAAACACAAAATAAATATTAAAACATTAAAATTTCTAAAAATAACCTGCAAGCGAAAAAAGCAGTGCCCATTTGTGGTAAAAGGCACCTGTGCAAATACAGGAAAAAATAACGCCAAAAATTTATATCACGAACGAACGCGCTTATTAAAAATCGGCTAGATCGCTATTATTGCAACACTGACTGCAAAGTTCTGATTTCGAAAAACAAGTCTGACAAATACGGCACCAACAGATCGGTAGTCTTACCATGTCAACATGTAAGGACGCACGATCCGGATCGCTGTAAACCGCCACCGTGTCGATGCCCATCTTTCGGGCTGTTCGTATGATACGACAGGCGATTTCGCCTCGATTGGCAATGAGGATTTTGGAGAGATTCCTTCTGGCAATCTCTGCAATATTCATTCGCTGTTTAAAGATTTTCCTCGCACATTCTCCCACCACTACCAGCAATGTATGCGAAATTTAGTCTAACCTGGCGTTGACTGCTCCGGAGACGGTTTCGCAGATGCGTGCGGGATCTGTGCGAGCGCACATGTTTGAGCGTGGAACCTGGAAGCGGATGAAAACCAAAATGAATTAATTTTAAAGGCGCACGCATTCCAAACTGCACATGCCAAACTCGTTCGTTCGTACCTTGCGCGGAATCCTTGCTGCAGCTGTGCATGCCGACAGAACAATCGTATCATTTTATCCATTTTTAGGAGAATAAAAAACTATTCGAATAGGATAATGTGGCTGAAGCTATGGTGGTACTTGGGAACCACATTGAATTTCTCCAGCTGACTGACAGCTATGGTGAATTGTGCCAGAAAAAGTGGATTTTCATTTCACGTCAGAAATGCATTCGGCGCTGTGGCAGGATCATACAGCCGACAGCTGACTTGAACGGTGATTCCACTACCATTTACCCCAGTCCATTTCCAGTTTTCCTTGCTAATAAAACTTTCCATTTTAAAAACGCTTGCCAGTGGGCCGACAGCCGGCGTATTACAAATTATTAACTACTAACAAGTAACAAGTAACAACTAACTGCTAACAACAACAGGAGCAACAAATTGTTTATTATTTGCTATACCTAGAGTAACCAGTAACATGAATATATCGTATAAGTCAGTACCGTAACGTCCGTAAGTACTTTGTAGTAGTGAGTACTGGGCTTTTGAATTTTTTGTAAGTACAGTACAGTAAATCTTTCATTTAGGATTTTCGATCAGCGTATTTCACGCTGACCGTTCTCGGGGGTACGGAAGTCCTCTTTTTTTCTGAACAATACAACCAAAATACGCAACGGTGAGCAGTCGCAATATACTTTCAATAAGCACAAATATGACTGGCAGGAATAAAATTTTTAAATGTTGACGCAGCTTAGTACTGCCTCTACCCTTCATGCAGGAGAACGGTACCGCACCCATAGGAAGAAATAAAACTATTTGCAGAAGGATTGACAAAATTAATATCTTTCCATCACTGTGTTCAGTGTTCACTAAGCAGGTTACATTTTAATTTGGCACCTTGTGCCACAGGAGCAAGCCTGGATAACCTTAGCGTCATGATATCATTAATTTATGGCGGCGTTGCTCCACTCCATGGGACATGAGATGGAACTGGCATGGGATAGGGCAAGGCTCCTTCGGGTGGTTCTATAACAAACAAAAGGTCATGTATTGATAGCGCTGCACTTGTTGTCACCCTTGTTGACAACTGGGCTGCGGTACTCAGACAATCAATGCTTTAACTAGTGACGAGTGACGTACGCGCATTACGTGAACGGAGTTCATCTTGCAGAATACGAATCTGATTCTGATAATTGCGTGCCTCACGTTCCGCTTCTTCTCGCGCTTGTACTTCACGCAGCAGACGCTCTCTGGAAAAAAGCCTTTCAACTGAAGAAATGAGGAACAAAACGTCACGTATTTTGTTTATTACGAAAGCAGATTTTGGTTGTAAGCCAGCAAAATTTACCGTTCCTGCTTTTGGGCTAACTTCTCCTCTTTAACCGTCATTTTCATCTGCTGTATCTCGACGGTGTCCGGTTGGCGACGGCGCATGTACAACTCATGATTGCCCATTATTAATGCCAGAATCCGTTTGGAAATCTGATGTCGCAGTGTAATGTACACGACGTCGGCAATAGACTTATCATTGTTCTTTATGATAAGCTGCTTGTCGTTAAACGAAACGTTCCGTATTTCGTCCCATCCTAATTTGACTTTGGGATGCAAAGTATCTTGCTTCTCATACACGTATACCCCTTGGGCATGAACACCTAACCACAATTCGGCGCCGTGTTTGTTTTTGACCGGGAAATAACTGACCCCGTACATGTCCAAATTCTGTGCAATCCTCAGATATTCCAGCATGGCTTCTTCACGCGATAAATCCTTCAGTTCCGTCCACCATTTTTTGATTAAGTGTTCGTTGTCTTGCCCCGTTTTCACTTGATTTCGAGCATTTTGCGGCAGCAAGTGGTCACTCGCAAGATATCCTGTAGTTTTGCAAACTGAGCCAATACGTAATTCGTATTAATACTGTCGAATATTTATTGTCTTTTTTATCTCGTACCAGTTAGAATGTTAATTTATACGTTTTGTATCGTCTACCTGCCGGATGGGTCTCCTTATTGTAGTTGCCATATTTTGCTTGACAGGCGAATGACGCTAGGAGAATGCTAGTTTCCGGTGGACAGTACAATTGGTCATTGACGATCGAATGCTTGACTTGCAGATAAAACAATTTCAAAGTGGTGTCGGTTATAATGTCATTAACATTTTCCGGGAAGAATTTGACGCGAAACATAAAGGGCAGCGAAGGTGTGAATTTATGATCTGTGATTCTTTTATTTAGCTTAATCCATGTAACATCCCCTTCGGTGTCGGTGTACTGCAGGCCAAAATACCAAATCTCGCGGAGACCAATCACTTTTGACACCTAAAAGTACCCGAAACATGCCGCCATATTGTACGATGCATCCACATTGCGCGATCAATTTCCTCATGGAAAACCGGAACGTGGATTGATACGTAACTAACTAAAACTCATTTACTAGAAAAGTATCTTCGTTCCAATTTGTATACGTACTCGTATTACTCATAACTGCCAAAAGTGTTGGTTAACCTGATCGAAAAGCTCTTTGCCGGTAACACTCTCCTTAACATCAAACTCCATTTCTGCGTCGACGGTGGTAATACGGGCATTAAACAGTTTCGGCATTTTGTCTTTGTAAAAAAATAACTCAAACCAAAATCAACAAGAAGGTAGGATGCCGTTGGTCAGGGAAAATGAAAGCAGAATTAACGGGGAAAAATCTGAATCCTCTATCTAATAAGTGTTAGTCGAATTTCGTATTTCGTTGCCGTTAGTTTGTATCGATTCGAGTGATGGTAACAGTACAATTTTGACTTTCTTCTTAATTGATCCTTAAAGTCGAAAACAAACACAGTGTCAGCAGTAACGATAACCACGCAGCATGATAACGATATCCACACAAAATGCAGATAGCATTATTGCTATTGTACTCGTATTAGTCGCATATATACTTATACTTACAGATAACGGCATCTCATATTTGCTAGACTTAACAATGGCAATTTCCTTCCAGTGAGGGCTTAAAAACTGCATCGCGCAATCACTAGACTACTCGAAAATCAGGTTGACCTTTTTCCTTTCTGTTGTTTCGGCATAATAATAACGCTTTTGAGACTCGTCAGCTCTTAGCACGATGTCCGAGCGTTACAGGATAAAATGCCAATTAGTAATATTCAAAGCGTTTAAAAATTTTATTATTTACATGACAGATCTAATGTATAATAGTGCAGTTCGAAATTTAAATACCAAGAGTGTTAATATGTATACCAGCGAAGTAACTGATCCTTATCGATTTTACAATTTAAACATGTTTTTGAACTTCTGAGAATTATACTGTACTCTAGTCAGCGTAGTGTCAGCATTAATTTTTGGAAAGTAACGCAACGCGGCCAATTACTACATAACAAACTAACACTAGAGTAGCTGTAAGGCTTGCAGCTGTAGATAACTCTTATGAAAGAGCCTGGATATCACACTTCTGCGAGTTGCGACAACGACGTCCTCTTCTTTCGATGTGCATCGTTTAATGTTTTGGATAGCAAAACAGAAACAAATTACCATTAGTTAAAATGCAGACGAAACTAAAGCGTGGCTTTATAGCTTACCGTGTCGCTCCTTTTTTGTTCGTGTTAAAATGTTTTGGTTACGGATGCTTGTCAAAACGGCCACACCCTGCAGCGGAAAACACAAAATGCAAAGTCCCAAATTTCATACTGTTTCTTATGCGCACCGTCCATTTGTGTTGGGTGGGACTTCTATTGTCCTCCATGATCCTTATGTACGGGTACCGCTTATACGGCGCAGTCGTCACTGGATTACCGGCAAACGACAATGGTTCGGGAATTGACATCAGCGCCGCCAGTGTCGTTTTAATGGGTACGCGCGTCTTAAAGTACATCGTTGTTGCGGTGGGTACAATCTACTTTATGTTGATATACGACAAACTGGTGGAGATGATCACCCAACTGGATGAGCAGCTTAAGGGCAACCTCACTAGAAAGGAAACAATTGCGCTAACGCTCTGCTTCGTGACCTTATCAGTAATAAGCATTTCATGGCATGGTGCCCGTACATTTAGCGATCTGCAAGGATCGGAATCCTTCTTTATGGCAAATAAAGCTCTCTATGCTGATCTGGGATTAACTAAATACCCGGTCATTTGTCGAATTCTGAGTTGGTGCATGCAAATAACCAGCAATTTTAATGGTTTGAGCAATTTCTTGTCTGAAACTGTTGTATTCGAAATTTGCATAGCCAGTGGTGTACTTTTCGGGAAATACGCTAAGAAAGTGCTGAAGGATAAACCCAGTGCTATGGTTGAAATGTGCATGGATAGTTTGGTTGATCATTTTCGGCTGAGTGAGCAGGTGCGGGATTTGGATGCCAGCCTGTCGTGGATAACGTTTCTGCTGTACTCATACCATGTCCTTTCCATTCTGCGAAGTATAGACGCTATCAAACAAGGAACGAAAGTCAGTGCGGCGCAAATTGTATTGCTGGAAGGAATCTTCTGGTTGTCATTGATGACCTTTCGGTTTTTGTTCGTCAACGAAAAGGTAAGGCAGTCGCCAATGTTTCGAAGCAGCATGCACGAGCATGTGATTGTTAGTTGCATTGCGAGAAAATTTGTAATTGTTTCAGTAGTCTGTTTTGTATATATATGTCTTGTTACCTTTGCTGGCAAACGGCAGCTGCATTCAGTTCGGTTAGTATTTCGCTGCAAGTGTGATAGGGTGAGAGTCTCATGGCAAACCCTTAGCACGTACCTCGTGAATGTTGCTTTAAAGGCTCAGAAAATCCTTCCACGCATTGAACAAGCTCTACATCGTAACTGGTTAAGCAGTAAAGACGACAAACTAGATGTATACTTTCATCTGAGCCGTTTGCGATCTGCACACCTTGGATTTACCGTTGGAAGCGTTTTTCCAATCAACCGGACATTTATTGTGACGGTGGGAGCGTGTTACGGTCTTAAAATCAACAGGTAGTAACCAGCTAATAATCTGTTTTGGCTACGCAGATAATTACTGGAGTTCTGACATATGCGACGGTCATCCTGGAGATGGGCGACAAGCAGCTTTCTGCATCCGACATGCAGGGGATACGATTGACAATCGAAGAAGTTATGAATAAGTCTGCTTACTGATCCCTTTTAAAAGTTAATTTAAAGCTTTCGTGAGGACACCGCTTTCCCGCTTAAATTTACTGGCATTTTGCAAAACCTTTGAAGGTATATGCATTCGTAATCAAACTTTTTCAAAGTTGCGCCGCATTTCGCTCAACATCCTGATATATTCGTATTATTGTGCTTATCAAGTTTCCATGTCCACCTTGACCTAACGGTTCTGACTAGAAAGTGCACCACTGTAGCTGATCGGTTTACAGCATATTCGAAAATCACAGCATATTCGAAAATCGGGAATGTACAGAAACAAATTGCTTTAAATTTGAAGACGCTTACACAAAGTAATATTGCGCCGATGCAGCATGAAAAGTAATTGTTTTACTGTCATGAAATCTAACGGAAACGGATACATTCAGTCCATAATTGATAACCTGGTGTACAGACCATGTGTACACGGTGCCGGTTTTAATAGACATGGAATCATGAGCACCAATTTTGGTTGGGCCATCCCACAAATCCACACCTAAGATCGTGGCCCCGTCCAGCAGATAATGAAGCGTGACACTTTCCACATACGGGCAGCGCCCATCCCGACGTGTCGGTACAGGAATGGGAGCGTGGAAGGAATGGTCGGGTTGACCTGCGTTGGCCAAACGAAATCGGGTGCCCCATCCGTAGGCACGGACTTCGAAATGACTCTGGTTCTCGGCTACGAATCCGGTGCCATGAATGTTATCCACGTTTATATGGGACATCGTGGTGCAAGGGTTCCGATAGTCGTGAACTTGCAGTAGCCGTCAATGAACCAATCAAGTTAGATCACTCAAATAAGGCTCTAGTGTAGATGCTCAACAAATAAAAATGTTTAATCAAAGGCGTCTGTGAATGCATGCCAGCCGCCGAGTGAACATCGTATTATCTGATACTGCAAATCGCACAAAATGTGGACCAAATATGTGCACCGATGTTTTGAATGCACCGTTTGCGCAAAGATTACCGCGTAGGTGATATCACATTAATTATCTTTAATCATGCACTTTATCTGGATTAATGCAATGCCGATTGCCGGACAGCGCTGGCATGAAGTCCGAACGTCAGAAGCGTCGCAACATTATTAGTCCCAGTGTTACTTCATTTGTTTTACTACGCGTACTTGCTAAAATGCGTGCTTTGATGCAAATTTAGTGCGACTGCTCGTATCACAATCTTTTTTCTCCGTAAACCATCTGAAGAAGTGAACATTTTATATACCGCACGTAGAAAATACTGAGGATTGCAAATTTGCAGCGCTTCTCGGAAAGTAGGCGCCCCAACATGCTGACGGTAATTTCGAAGTTCAATAGCACATCAAAACAAATAAAATTTAAAAGCAAGTAAACTGCCACCGGCTACGAAATATATCAGTAATTATTCCGGTTTCTGTGGAAGAAACAGACACAAAAAGAATACACGGATTCATGGTGGAAGGGATTCCCAATATGTCATCTTCGGTCAGCTAGCTGATGCTGCGCTGTCTGCGGTTTATTCTATATCCAGGGCTGCAGCTAGTTCTCCCGAGGCGCAATAAGCGTAGAAGACACCGTCGGGTGAAAATGCCGGCCGTGACGTGCCCATGGAAGATGGAAGACAATGGACTACTGAACCAGATTGTGGCAGGGTACGCACCAGGTAGGGACCGGTACCGAAGATTCCCGGCACAGCGCCGATAGTATTGGTAATTCCCATGAGAATGCCGGCGTATTGTGGGGTAATGTCAATATGGTTGATGGCGAAGGAGGCCATGGAAAGACCAGCAGAACCGCGGCGCAGATCAGCAGGGTCACCGTGGCTGCCAATTTGCAATCGAAAGGGTCACCATAATCAAACAGCCGGCGGCAGACGATTGGCTGAGTAGATGGTAAGCGCGTCGGGCGGTGGTGGTGCTAACAATAAGGGTGAACGAAGTTATGAGCTTGTTAGCCACGACGCCCGAACAGATATAACATTTAAATCATATTTTTCTCATAATTAATTCCGCCGCCTTTGGACCCGATCCGATCGCCTTCCCACCTGGTAGCTTGTTGATAATCGACATGTACGGAATATCCCGATTAACCGAACTCTTCAGTGGACGTGGGCTTTTGGTCGATTCTGTCGCACTGGAACTGCGCTTCGGACTCTGCAGATCGGCCGTGACGGAGTGGAGGGCAGTAAGATCTGTGGCTCCCGTGTGGTATTTAAGCATGCACAGTCCCAGAATTTTGTGGTGGCAAAAAGGTCAATACGTCGGCGCTTCCGTTGATAAAATGTTTCCATAATAACAATCGGCGGGTTCAGAGTTATCCAACGGCAGTTGTCCAGTAAGTTCTAAATTTAAGTACCAACTAAAATGTTAAAATAATAAAACCAAATCAATTGTTATTTGTAGGGGCGCTCAGAAAGATGTCGCAGTCTACCGTACGAGGGAAGAGTTTCGTACACGACAGTACTGTAAACTAGCGCATAAACTAGTTCAGGGCCCAGGAAGTGTGTAGTTTTTCTGGTGGAAAAGTTGGAAAACTTTCTTTTTCAGTTTTCACTTTTGAATTGTATTTTTAATTTTTTGTGTGTTTCGAACTTTGGCTTTTGACTCTTCGAATTTGCCACTATCCCGTTAGATTTATTATTTCAGCGGATCTTGTGAAATTGTTTTGTTTCGGACGTTTGTAAACAATGGTACGTGCGTACTGCGTATGCAGTGAGAAGCGTTTGGCTTGGGCCTCTGGCGTCTGGCGTCTCATAATTTATTAACATTTATTACTTATTTCTTATAACATTATCTTTAATTAAAAATTACATTACAATAACTTTGGATTTGGCTGACACTCAAAATCCCAAGTTTCTAATGTGGAGTAAGTGATTAAGGCTGCAGTTCTGTAAGTCAGTAGGAGCTTACTGTTATGATGTTGTGATTGTTGACAATGTTGTCTCTTGTTATGTTGACACTTGACAGTGTTACACTGTTAACTGTTATCATTATTTGTTTCGAGTTCGCTGTTTTTTTTGTGTATTTGTTAATTCAGGAACTAAAGATCTTCACAAAGTAAGTCAAAGGCTACCGGACATGCAGACTTATATTTCAAAAAATTCTACAAAACCGACTACAGTCACTATACCGTGTCTGTGTTCCTTGAGTTTGATCATTCTTCTGCTTGTTTCCTAATTTATTGCCATACCAGGCTTCCCCTCTTGTAGCGTTTTTGACATTTTAATTTGGTTGAATGTTTGATTTTGATAATTATAATAATCCTCTCGTGCCCAGACAGAAGACTTTTCGATTTCTGTTCGTTTCCTAAGTTCGGTAATTAACCGTGCACCGAACAAAAACGGAATTTTTTAATTCGCTGTTGTTTTCTTCTTTTACAGAAATTCCGGTTTTGCGGAGATCTTGATTGCCCGGACTGGGCTCTGGCGGCGATTTCTCTGTTAACGAAATTGGTAAGTATGTCGTGTGAAGAATGGTATTGTATTTTAAATTGTTGTATTTTAAAATGTATTTTAAATTTAAATTGTATTTTAAATGTATTATTTTATTACGGTTGGTTGTATTTTAAATTTTTGATTAACGTTTTAGTGGAATTTCTGTCTACTACACTTTTCATTTATATGTAATACTTTCGTTGGGTTTTTTAAGAATTTATAGAAGCCATTCAGTCTGCAAAATCCTTTGTATGCGATAATTTTAAGCTGCGTTATGCGTTTTTTTAAAAATTTGTTTTGCGTAGCTCATATTTAATTGTAAGTTAAGTTCCACTAAGGAATAAATTTAAATCTGGCATTATTGCACTGCTTCATTGTGATGTGTGTAGACATCCATCAAAATGCGGCAGCTCGCGCAGGAGGTAGCGAAAACTCTGCTGGAGATGTCGGAAGCGGTAAATATTTTTATCACTGGAGTTGTGTAGTCTGGATTTGATGGCTTTCTTTATAGTCCGAAGCCGCTGGGAAAATTTGTCAAGATGCTAAATTATGTGAGAATTGTTGACAGTTTTTGGCTTAAATGAACATGTGCAAACTTTCTTCATTTCTGGCAGCATTGGAAGACAGCAAAATCGTTATCGCTGCTGTGGAATTCTTCTTATCCAGTGCTGTCAAGTATAATGTCAGCGCAGAAGTCTTTTCGAACGAGCTGCAGCAACTGGGATTTCCAAAAGGTAAAACGGACAGGATGGTAAATAAATTTCCCGTTCTTGTGACAGCGATAAAGTTGATAATTTTTTTGTCTTTCAACAGAACATGCGGCAAGCTTGAGCAAAGTTTACCAGTCGACGCCGCAATTTGCCCAAGTTTTTCTGCAGGGCGGTTTTCGAAGTAAGTTGAGTACAAAATAATAATGCTGGAGATTTATCAGGGGCGGCCTGAAATGTTGTCTGCAGTTTCCAGATTGACCGAGTTAAAGTGGAGACCGGAAATGAATCTTCGCTCTCCGTCCGAACAAGAGGCCACCGATTTCCGAATCGCGGTATCCATGAAGCTAGAGAAGGACGGGCATCTACGGTCTCATGTGTTTAGCATGAGTTTGGAAAAGATGCTCATTTTAAAGCACGGTATGTGACTGAGGAAAAATATACTCCAGTATGCAAAAATTTATTCGTATGTAACTGCGCCTGACACGACCGTTTTATGGTTAGTTTCATTATGTTATGCGTGAAAAGAAATTAAAAAATCAGGAATTAGTAAGAATAGTTCCTTCTTTTGGCCGGATAAGTTAACAGTACTTCTGGTTTTGCAGAAATATCGGAAATTTTGCATATTATGGATTCATTGCCAAAGGTCCCGTCAGTGTGAAGTGTAAACAGTTCCTGCACAGAAAATTTTTTGTATTTTGATGCTGTGATTTCTGCAATTAACATTTTATTGGTTAATTTTGCATTTGTTGCCCTTTCATGTCTATTTAACATAGTTATTAGTTTAATGATTTTTCGCTCATGCTGAATGCCGAACTGAAAGAAAATCGTGTATAAAGTTGAAATTTGTAAACTTGCCGATTAAGTACGATTACACTGTACGCGTTAATATGTAATTTTCCCCGTAATTAACGGAAATATCTGCGACAGCACTCCGTTTAAGGGATGACAGATGAACAAGAGTGTGCACGATTACAGCATGATAAATCTGATGTCTGAACAACAAAAAACAGCTTTCATAATTCGTAGTTTATGCACACAACATCCGCACCAAATTCCAATAAGAACTTACAAAAGAGCACAACTTCCACACCCCACATTAAAACATTCAGATACACAACACCATCATTCCAAACACCCGTCGAAGGCTCGCAGCGAGCCAGTCATAATACAAATCAGTAAAAGAACAAACTTTTAAGAACGACATCAATCAGGTATGAGATGCCAAATTCTTCTGCAGTCTGTTGACCAAAAACATGGAGGCATCAATAAAACGCTCGACGCAGTTACTCAGGCAGACCTCCGTCTTGCCGTCCAGCTTAGAGGACGGCTTATCCCCGATACACCGATCCCAGCACATATCCGTCAGTTTATGCGCCGAACTCTGCAGCTGCGCTTTCTGCTGCTGCACCTGGATGAAATCCTGCAGATCCGAGTCCATTACCGCTGCCAAATCCTCCGATCCGTCAAACGACATTCTCACGCGATTCAATCTAAACAATAAAAAAAGAAACATGTAGAATAGCATTTGCCACAGTCGGATAAATTTACTATATGAATAAGTGTAAAACGTAAAAATGACGAAAAACCGAAATTTACGGCCCCTGAGTTGCATCATCTAAGTTACTAACGATAAGTACTACGCAAACAGCAGAGCTTCGGCTTTCTGTAAAACCCTCCAATAGTAAATCATTTACAGTATCTGCAATCAATCAAAGCAAGGGTTTTAAATTTCGACAGGGTAACGCCGTTTACGGATATTTCCAATGCGAAAAGCCCTCATCCCTGAATCTACTTCCCTTGAAGCTGCCCCAAAACGGGCCAAAGCACCACCACTGCAAGCCTATGCGTGCTGCCTAGTGCTCACCGATGAACAGACGCACGAGCCGAAAACTACGCAAGACTTCAGGGATCTCTCAATCTTGAAATTGTATTAGACGTATGAGTTTACGGAAATCAAAGCGAAAAACCGGAAACAAACTGCGAACGGAAGGTGATTGGAATATGTCAATATGGTACCAGTGCGTAATGCATCGCGAAACCGGAATCAATGTTCCCCAATTACTTACCGCGCGAGTATCTGTGGACTTACGGGTGCTTAACTCCGATTTTTCCGATAAATAAGAAGTCGCAGAAATATTCCTGATTTTGTTAAAAACCCAGAAGCATAAATGTACTAGTAAACACAAAGGAAGATCCGTCTCACCCAGGAGAGATCAATCTGCCGGGAAGATACAGAAACTGTGGAAAATTAAACTGGAAGCGGCAGGAAGCCTGTCACTGGTGCAAATAACCGTGCAATTAGAATCAGGAAATGTTCTTATGAATAATAATGTTGGTAACGTAACCGTCCACATGGCGCACAGTCATGTCATTATTTTTATTATTTTACCGTATTAAATAAGTTAAACCACTGTACAGAGTACATACATGATTTTTTTCCAAATGTGTTTGTTTTCGTTTTTTCGTTAATACAATATGCTTTATACACAACATAAATAATTCATAATAATATGCATTATAACGTCTTATAAACATCATTCAACGAGCAAATGCGACATCTCCCTTGGCAAGTAGTGGGAACACTGCGCCATCGATGGCTGATTTACTGCACATTAGGGTGATTAGGATCATTTGACCAATTAACGGGGGTAAAAAAATGGAATCAAGCAGTTAGTACACAAGTGCTGCGATGGAGCCATCGAAAACAATGTATCATGCAAGAATGCTACCAAATAAAAATATCGGACATGTGCTTGTATTAGTTGTATACCATCAGTAAAGAGCAAAAAATTGCGAAAGAAAGTAAACAGTAAATAAAGTAAACAGAGAAATAAGGTAAACAGAATACGGCAAAATTTAAGTTTCAGAATAATCGGTCATTTACATTTTACAAAGCCAAATTTTGGAAGCCATATTGCTGTAGTTTCGCGCAGCAAGCTATGCAGATACACGAGTACGTTAGTACAATATATCTATATGACAATTAAACGCTGCACTCCATCAAAACAACCGACGCAGTGCTTTCAGCGGATTGTGAGCATCGCCAAGTTTGGTTTAATTGTGACCAAATACAATATTTACCAACATTTCGTCAGTTACTGCCGGCATCCAAATAGCGTGTCTTCAGGAACCAAACAGTGGATTTGCGCAGGGATGACAGTGGTGGTAGATTATCAGGGATGCTGTCATAACCGCTGAACGAAGCAAACCCCTCGTCTCCTGACTGATACACCTTGATCATCTGCAGCAAACAAAACAACGGTAAAAGAATTAATTCATACCGCATCTTACAAGTCAGCTGATAATATTCATGCAAATCCGACATGCAAGCACAAATTATACTTGGGTGTTTGTATTACCGAAAACATATTTTTCCGATGTTTATGGTCAGGATTATCCCACTCGGTGCGCAACTTTCTCTCTGTATTGACCAAGTCTTCCTTACTAACTCCCGGGTACCAACTTTCCAAAACTGTACCCACACACTCGTCGCGTTTCAAGTTAATCGACTGCCGTTTCACCCGATAGGTCACCGTGGATGACTTCGCCTGATGTATGGAAAACAGCATCACATCCACCTCGATTACCGTTAATTTCTCACACACATCCGCCCACAGTGGCAGCAGGGGCAGGAAATTTCCACCGCTCCAATAATCGTACACATCGATTATGGTCACTAATAAATTGACCAGCACGATGCGTGACACTTTGACACCGTTCAGCTGCAGCATCTTTCGCAGAATGCGCAGTGGCAGGTAGCCGCTCACGTGTGTCCGATTGCCGGTCAGAATCAGCACATTGGTGGCTGGTAGAAGCAGTTTATGCAGGCGAATGGTCAGAAGTCGCTCACCGCATGTGTCCACATTTAACTCCAACCGGTAGGACAGCAACGACGCCACAAGGACATCCCAGGTATGACAGACACTGCGACATTTCAGTTGGTCGTAGACGCTCAAGTGGGTAAATACCGCGTTCAATAAATCCACCGGTAATTCCGTGATACTGCACTGATTTTCGTCCAGATCGATGCCACCAGTGACCTCCTGAATTTCGTAAAAGTTCCAGTGTGGCACATTAACGTTGACAAAGGTCATGTAAAAGCACTTGTGTAGAGTAAAACACGAGAAGTACAAGAAGTTGTAAATTAATGCATAGTTTAGGTAAGTAATTGAAGCTCCGTTACATAACTATTTACAACAATTGTTAATCATCTATTAAAAAAATGAAGCTTACCAGAATTGTATTCGCGGTCTTCTTTATGGACGGCGTTTCTTTTCTGTAGCGCATTATTATCGAGAAAAGAACTCTCTGAAAGATAATGGTTTTTGATTTTGTGTTGCAGTTGCGTTCCCCCATAAATTACGAATAAAATTTAAAAACTGAAAATTAACAGTCTTTTTTAATTTATCGAAACTATAACACTGTAATAATGTCGTTGTGAGCGTGTTGACGCTCACCTGTGCACGTGAATTGCTAACCCTTATACTGTGGTGCTACAGCATGCTCGTAATTTGTACAATACAGTACCTGCAGTATCTAGTGAATACTCTAACTTGTAAACTGCCGCATAAGACCATAAGGTTAAGAAAAAAACAAGATGTGATCATGCAACGACAACAACGTACAGCGTGACGGTGAGGGGATGGCTGATTCGATGTTGACGTGTATTTAATTTTATCTCCCTCATATCCCAGGCCGTTTGTACCCCATTTCTCCCAGAACTGCTTATCCGCCTCCGTCCGACGGGCGCTAGTTCGATCGCGCACTACATGCTTGTAAAGCGCATTTCCTGTCAGCGGTTGGTACTCGGTGGGCGCTTTCCGAGCCTGGCAATTCTCCACCACTTCAAGCTTCAGTTTCCCGTTGAAGTTCACTTCCACAAAGACCGTCCTCTGCGTCAGATGGGCCAGGAAGACGGCCGGATACCAGCACCATGGTTTGTCCGAGGAACGTTGAAGCAGCACCGACACAGTGTCACCACGAATGAATTTGTAGGTATCGCGTCGCATGGGCGGCTTGAAGCACTGATCGAACGGCACCAGTTGGCGATTTTGGTCAGCGTAGTCGAAGTCCACCATGACGCCCTGCCCGGGAATCACATCCCACACCATTCCGCGCTGCGGAAGTCCGCCGCTTCGCACAACATCCACTACACAGTGGCACTCATCCAAAACCAGTGCCGACAACATTTCTGTCTGTAATCAGTGTAATGAGTGTAATCAGCAATGTTTCCCCGTGCAGCGCAGATCACAGCCTTCTCAGTTGAAGTCTGCACAAGGCTGCTTACGGTCTCATTCGACAAATTCGACAGAGTGAAAATGTAGTGAAATGCTATAAAATGGTAGATTCCGTCGTCGACGCGTTGTAACGTTTGAAAAGCAAACGGAGAACCTTCGACGTTCGGACTTTGCAGCAATTGGAAGTTACTGGTACCAGATCGCGTACTTGGGAAAATGGTGCGTATTGCTTCAGCAGCGTTCGACCTGGGGCGGTACGGATGCGACGAGGTCATGCGATACGAGATTACTGGTTATTTCAGCGCACACGAGGAAATCGACAGCAGAAAAGAGAAGCCCGAAGTAGTTTTCCGATAACATTATTAATTTTTATTCTTGGTAAAATTTGATTTACTATATCATTAATACAGCGGTGGGACGGTGAAGAAATTACCATACCTAACTTTCTGAGCTCCACTCGTCAGTCTTTACACCCATATATGTAGCATATCAGAATGCAATTTAGACTGTTTATCAGTGTGTGAAGATAGAATTTAAAAACTGACATTTTTTCCTTGATCATCGGTATGCTGGTTTTTCTGCAACATATGTTTTGATCGCCTCATACCCGCCAACGGTCAACCGTAAATCGGTAGCCATAAAAAATTCGATAAACAATGGTTGTAGTGCCAAGTTTCCTGCAAAGAACTAACGTTCCAACGTTATTGTAAAGCGGGATCACGCAAGGGTGGTGGCACATGGGTAAAGGCGCAATGCAACTTTATTTTCACGATGGTGTGAAATTAAACCGCCAAAACTCACAACCAACAAACCACCTAACATGCTGTTGAAATGAAAATAACAGAGAACCGAAACCTAAATTCAATGTATATATGCGTGATTTCATAACTTAAAAAGTACAATGTGAATGCCTCTTCGAACGCAATCTTCGACAAAAACTTAATGCATTCAGAGTTCAAACTCCCAAAACCTGTACACAATCAATTAATTCACATGGTGTAAATCATAGAGGTAGAAAGAAGCACCGCATCAATAATAATATCGCCCGCCAACCGGTCGGAACTGGGATGAATCCACGGTGGTCGGTTTCACTGGACCGCAGGCCTGAATGTGCTCCCGTGTCCTGATGTGCGCCACCAGCTCTTCACTACTACCAAAGTCCACATTACAAACACGACAGGACCGCGACGCTATATTAGCTCGTTTCGTGGGCGGCGACACAGAGTCCGATACGGAGAAACCTTCCACCCATCGAGGAGTCTAAAAACAAATGGGTGCACATCGCAAATCGGCAATAATTCAAAGTCAACCAAATTAAAAACATAACACGAGGTTTACTGAAATCATGTAGTTGTTGTAGTACAATAGCATATCAAATTTACTTAAGCTTTTTCGTCTACGAAGAAGCAGTACATATTATATATACTGTAGTTATTTATAGATTCCGCAGCCTCCAAAGCCGTTCGAGACTTCAAGACTTCAAGCCGATATACCTTAAATCATAATTTTGGAAAGGATGTTTGTACAACTGAAAGAAGTACATAATACATACATTTTTTATTATCAACGTACATAAAACTTAAAAGTACGTTGATAAAAAAAAATCTACAAGCCTAAATCGTCTTCAAGATCATCAATTTACGCTTCAAGCAACACAGCATCTTGCTGTCAAATAACATAAAGTATGAACAATATCTGTACATTAACACAAGCCCGGAAATTAACCAGTTAATAATTGTCCGAGCTGCGCTAACCTGAGAATCTGCTCTACTGTCCGCCCCAGAATTCGGCTGATTTGCACCGGAAGAGAAAGCGTCTTCCATCTCGACCGTCTGTATTTCGTCAGGGGACGTCATGGCATTGTGCCGTTGACCAGTTTGACGATCATTCTCCTACGAATGATTCATGCGACAATAATCAGAAAGAGAAAACACTATTTCCGCTTCTGAGATGATGAGAATCACCGAACACCCGCTAGCTGATTTGGGAAAACATATAACCTAGCATCTCAAACTAAATTTCGAACGAGAAACAAACAGCAAGCAACTAACCGCCAAAGCCACTATTAAATTGAGGAGCAGCTTGTTAACGGAGGGAGAGCTGCCCGTAGGCTCACTGTGAGATCCTGTTTCCTGTTGCGCATGAACCTGATTGGGCCGGTCCTACAAAAGGCCTTGAAAACCTTCACTTTATCCAACTGAGTTGGCTTAAATTTCACGCTGATAGTGCTTTGTTGATCAATCAACTTCAATGATTAAGGTAGGGAAAAAAATCAGTCGAGCAGAGCGAAGACCAAAAACAACTATGCTAAAGCCTATGAGATGTAAATTCATCAGATAAAGAAATCAATTCTATTGTTTAACGCTATATGCGGGCGTGAATCGTATGTCAAATGTTACAACATTAAAAAATACTAACAAAAGAAGAGTTCCGTACCGATTCCGCATTTCGGACACTTTCATTACGAGATCCAGTAGGATCACCAATCGAACGCCGCGGCGGTAGCTGATCATTAACAGCAAAAATATCCCCAGCAAAAGATGACGACCGTGCTGCCAGTTGCTGATAAAATTCTTCCAAAGCCGGGTCTTCTGGTCTGGCTCTCGGCGCATCCGAGCCATCAAGCGGACGCGGTGGATCCGGTCTCCGTTGCTCGGCCGGATAACGGTAATCATCACGCGGTTCATGTCTGTAACCATCGCGATCATCCACTGGCCGAAAATCTCCTCCTCTCCTCTCGTCATATCCATATCTAGAATAAATTAGCCGTTCACTATTATAACTCAATGTCAGAAAATATTCGATATGTCACCATAATGTTTATCGTAACAGGTTTCAAAAAAACTGAGGCATTTCAGAAAATAAAAGATAAATGTATTATTTTAAAAAAACCATGCCGTCGAAAATTTTATATGGAGAATTCGAGCTGTACCGCTCCTCTGCTGTTGTATGGTATCCACCGTGCATTTCCCCAACTCGCTGCTCATGTCCGTTCCTCCTGTCATAATATTCCCTGTCCCGGTCGTTGTATGGTTCGGGACGTCGGTAATCAGTGTCACCGTAATCCATTGTTCGGTTAATTTGCTGACGTGGTAACTCAGCTATCAACGGCTGACCAAACATAGGCAATAGCGGCTTTCGCGGGAAATCCAGCAATGGATTCGACATCCCGGGACGACAAAGCGGCGGTGGCGACGCCTGTAGCAAAGGATTATCCAAACCAGTCGGACAGGCATCCATGCGCAATACCGGCTCATCAGATGGATAATGCAATAGTGCTGCCTTCTCGGAGCGAAGAAGAGGAAACAACGGAGCTGGTTCCGGAAGAAGAGACACTAGCGGCTTTGACTACAAGGTGAAAATACCAAAATGTCAGCAACAAATACGCTATTATCATAATATTAACAAACACCAACCTTTGGGGGGCTTGGTTTAGGTGCTGTATAAACTGGCGCGGTGGGCTCCTCTGGAACTGTTTCCTCCGTTTCTGGATAAGTATCGACCCATCCCTGCAAAATAGGATAGTACCGTCAGTCACTTATAACAGAGCAAAAAAAACATTTTCCACCTTAGATTCCGTGGTGCTCTTTGCTGCGGCGCTTTGAATGTTCCCTGCAGACGGAAACAGCGGAGCCGGGGGTGGACCTGGCTTGCTCGCTCCTGGTTGCTGCAAGCCTTTTGGAACAACAGGTTCAACTTTGCTCTCCGTTTGTGGTTTGCTTGGTGACTGCTGCATAACAGATGTCACCGTGCTGCTTAACTGCGTTTGTGGTGACTGCTTAACAGGTGTCACCGGAATCTTATCTTTCTTCGAAAGTCCGAATCCATTGCTTTTCTGCTCCTCAACACGCTTCTCAGCCTCTTCTTTAGAGACCCGCACCGCCCGTTGCAGTGCCATGAAGCTTCGTTCTTCCGGCACCACGGGTCTGGAAACTTTTTCTGCAACCAGTGGTGCAGAAGCGAGCTGTCCTCGCAGCGGCGCTGATTCCATCGCAACGGGTACCCCCTTCGGGATCTCCGTGCCCAATGCCGTTGAATTTACTGGATGCGCTGTTGGAAAGCCTTCCAGAGGCGCTTGAGAATAATCATCCCTTGGCCTTTGTACATCACTTTCTGTTGTTCTAAAATCTTCGGGGAATCGCTTTTCAGATTGCGAATAACCATCACTCGGCCTTGACAATCCGGCTTCCGCCGCAGTTGGACGGACGTCTTCGCGCAATAGCTGTTCTGGATGCGAATAACTTTGTGTTGGTCGCGGCAATTCAGTCCTTACAGGTTGAAGATTCCCCTGGAATCGGTTTTCCGGCGAAGAGAAATCGCCCCGTGGCCCAGGAAATTCATTTTCTGCTGGGCGCAAATCTCCATGCATGTGCCGTTCGGGCTGTGGATATCCGTCCCGTGATCGGACTAATTCAGTCTTAGAGGGACGAACGTCTTGTTGATATCGTCTCTCAAGTGGCGGATAATTATCCATCAGGCTGTTTGGTTCACTCCTTGCCACATGGATATCTGGGAATCGTCCATCAGACTGTGGATAATCATCTCGAGCACTCCGCGGCTCATTGAACGTCGGTTTTGGCGGCAAGCGATCATCGACATCCATCAACAATGCCGATCGGACGGCATCCTGAAAGAGTTTCCTCTGCCCAGGCAAATCATTATCCCGCAGATCTCCCCGCCTCGGAACGCGATCAAACTCATCCTCTAATCCGCGCTTTCTCTGATCAGGTCGGTTTTCATAAGTGTGAATGGGAGCGAAGTTCTCGTTATGATGACGACGATCGGGGCCACCACTCAGTGGAAAGGGTTGGTAATCCGAAGAGGCTGGCGGTTGGCGCAGCGGCGGGGATGGATCCCGTCGGCGGATGGGTTGATACTCGGAATGGATGGGTTCCGGGCCACGCGAGACGAGAGCGGGACGAAACGCATAGAAATCGTCTAATAACGGGCGCCTGTCCGATGCGCGAGACAAATCACGCTGTTGCACAGGGGAGCGTTGATCGGATGGGTACGCAGGCTGGCCCTGGTGGTCCCGACGCTGATAATGCGAGTCCACTGGAACTAAAAATTAACAATCATTTTAGCGCTAAGAATTTACGACCTGCAACAAAACAGTCACGTTGTAACCTCCAGTATGTCACGAATATACGATTAAATGATTAAATGCACTTCAATAAATTCTGCTCAAAATCTACAGCGAAATGGCAGACAGTATCTTTCACTTGCAAGCGGCAGATAAAATAATATACTTGTACTGTAATATACTACAAGAAACTTCACAACCATAAATTATAAGAAATTTTTCATACGGAATTACTTAATTACGGTATTTGAACCGTATTTCGTACTGATCATATAATTTATTATCTTGTGTGCCAATACATAGCTTGTAGTTATAGTTATACATAACTGCAAAAGCAGAAAGCGCGCAAGCAGAAAACAGAATTCGTACAGACCTTGCGAATAAGCCGATCGTGGTTCGCGATATCGATCCTAAAACCATTATGTTAGAAAAGGTTTGTCAAACAATTTTGAGCATGTTGTAAGATTGTTGTTTCTTAACGAGAAACAACGATAAGCGAAGTTCTTCAGCTTGTGGCTTTCTTACCTGTGGAAAATCACTGCGGCTATCGACTCCGTGCGAATTAAGCGAACTAAAAAACAGTAAACCACTTGACCAACTAGACGCCACATATTACAAAACTTCGAAAACCTTCCACGCACCGTGGCGAAGGCGACCGACTACGTCGACGATACGGGTCTGATGGTTCGGGAATTCTCGAATAACTGGTCGGCGCCGTCTGCTGCTGTTTGCGGAGTGCCCGGGCCAAAGGATTCCATTCGTCACTGCCATCCATTTCAAAAAACAAAGAGTAGCAAGCTGTGAAACATAAATAAGAAGATTAGCGACTAGATAACATGCTGGATCCGTTGGCTAGAGTAGAACTAGTTAACAGGTTTTTGCAGCCTAAGAAGTTGGAAGACTAAAATTCCCTAAATGCATTTTCGAGGCTGTTTTGCGCTTCAAACGTAGCGCGTCGAGGCTATCATATATTGGACTGTCCTTGGGTGCCCACGGAGTTGCGCGCTGAGTCTGCCTGCCTGATGGAATTCTGTTTTGGTCTTCCTACATTTCGGAAATCTTTTCTTTATTTTTAGAAAATTAAGATACGGTACTTTTTAAAACTTTTTAAAAGTGCTATATGCATAACAGAATTTAGTTATCAGAAATAAACTGGCTGGAACAGGAAGTGTTAAACACGAAGCGGTACTAAATCGCTACCGCCCCTAAATTTGAAAATTATTCAGTAAGCTCGGCACGGTACGCCACTTCCGCTTAAAAATTGTGGACTTGACTGTCCAGTCGAAAATTTCGAAAATTTTTAGCATGAGCAGACGGATTCAGATACTGCAGTAGCGTAATAAATCTTATCACTGCTTGTGTTTCAGTATTTTATTTACAAGTAGTTTTGAATATTTCTGGTTATCAAGCAATAGTCACCCGTCGCCGCAAAGTTTTTAGACGCGATAATAAGTACGAAGTACTGTACATCAATCTGCACGATTATCCAGTGAAAACATGCCTGCATCCTCTACCCAAATCGCTTATGCCGTCATCCTGGCTGTTCTCGTCGGATCTGCAGCAACATTCGTCTACGTCTTCATTATCCGGTACCGTCGTCGTCGCGGCACTCCGCTCCGATCGCCGACCAGCGCGACCATCTCCGTGTCATCCTGTTCGCGAATCTGTGGTCCAGCGCCGCTGGCCTGGGATCCTCCGCCCGAGTACGACGCAGTGGTCAACAACGGCAAGGAGAACCGTGTCTATCTTCCACCGCCTGCCTCGCACCAGATGGGCACGTACGCCATCGAGTACATCACCGGAATAGAACCCTCTCATCGGGTCGTGCAGCCGACGACGGAGCTGGAGACGGTATCCACGGAGCGGGGAATAATTGTTCTCACTCGGCCCTTCCCGGAGCTGCAGGTGGAGAAATAGGGCTGCTGCCACTGTAAATGCATTATGTTCTGTGATTCTGAAATTTCCGCCCTGTGCTTGTTTGGCTTGTACTGCTAGTGTTGAAATACTTTATTTTGCGAGTCTAGCATTCTGCCGTGAGTTTTTTACTTAAACTGTTCTACAACGATTTTTACCGTCTGCGCATTTTTTTATGATGAAACATATATTTCTGCGTAATTGAAATTGGCTAATTGTTTCTGACATTTGGCTGATGAGTTCTAAAAGAATAGTGATCAGTGATGATTACTTTTTAGCTACTAGTTTAGTTTTATTCTGGAATGCTGGTTGATTGTCCAATTAAATTTAATTAGTATTTATTGCCTCTCTGATCTTATACTGCTCATAAGTTTGCTGTGTAAACAATTTAATATGGCAGTTCTCGGTTATCGTATTTTGTACAAAGTCAGATATTTCGAGATGGTTTTACAAGCTGCAGGTAGAGCGATGCCAAGAAACACCACTTAAACCGAAGTTCTGTACCTGCCCCGATGTAAATAGAATAAACAACGTAGAATGTAGGCTACATCCCAGTTTCTCTTGCCAAATCCAGCGTACATACACTACAGTGCCAAACACTGCCAATGCGAAAAAGTTTGTAAATATTTGTATTTCAAATTAAATGCACAAATTTTCATTTTTACTTTTTTAGCGATCCAGAATCCAGACGTATGCAGTCGCACTGTACAGTTACGGGATTATTACAGCAAACGATTTGGTTGAAAAACTTAATGTAAAAATATAAAAATAAAATAAATGTGGAGATTGTATCTATTCTATATAACGATAAACAGTATGTTGTTTTGGCTAAGTATTTAGTATTACTTTCATGGCCAGGCCATGGACAAAGGCTGCTTACTTGCTTGTGCACCATTTTATACCTGAATTCTGCAGTCCTGGCAAACTCAATTATTGTACCGATAATAATTTATAGGATCAAAATAGATAATGCTGTATATTTCTCGAAGATCAGTAAATACTCGTACTTGTGTTATCTGACCGTGCAGCTGAGCATCTGAATCGTAAAGGTAGCAGAAGTGATCTGTGCAAATTAAACGTGTCGTTCTAATGCATCATTGAAGTTGTCCTGTTAACGACATGCCTTTTGAATTAATGTAGAATTACCATACCCGGGATTCAATATGTTCTATGCTCGTCGTGTACAGTGGGTGCGTAGGCGCATGTAAATATGAGGCGATCATCTTCGCTTACAGGCAAGCGTACCGAGATTCCAGGATTAATATTGCCGACGCGGGCTGCGCACTGCCCGTTAAAGCATTGATAAGTATCGCATGTGCATACGATATGTCTATATGCTGAATGGGAATTTTGTGACATCCTTATTAAGATATTCCCAGTTTCCACGCATGCCCAACAGATTACCTATGGAGGTATGTTATCTCAACCCTGGGTGTTCGTTATACTGAACTGAGGTCATTAGATTCAGGCTTGATCAGTGTACTCCAGGAAATTAAAATTGCAAATGGCATACACATATTTTACAAACACTTCGTATCCCGGTATTACGCCTGTGCATGTGTTCGGCAACCGGAGCCTCCATTTGGTCAGCCCACAGGAATTGAAGGCCTGGTTCGCACTAACCACGGCATTCGGTATTGTTGGCGCGGTGTTGACCTTACTCTTATTCATGATCATGGTCATCTTAAACAAATTTCGCACCGGTTCCGGCATTATGATCTCCCATTCCCAGCTAATTGACTTTATCATCTGTAGTATTCTAAATCCGGTACAGAACGTTACAATTCTCCAAATCCAAAGTGGCCGATACACGCTCATCGACTGTCGTTTCGTGCAGTTTACACAAATACTTTTTGTTTTTGTGGGCAATTGGTCCGCAGTGCTGTTAGCCGGTAACCGGTTTGTCGCCATCGTCTTACCGCTGCATTATGGAAAGGTCACGACCAGATGGGCCCTGGCGCTGGGTATCACTACTGCATGGATAATCTCGTTAGCCTGCAGTGTCCCGATGTATTTCAATGTGGGCGTGGTGCTGGGAATGCAGCCGACCGGAGCTTGTGGGACCGTGCAAATTAGTGGACACTTTTTTCAAAGTGTTGGGATTGTGTCTACGTATTTTCCCATTGCGCTTCTGGGTGCAATGTACATGACGGTGTTTTTACAACAGAAATTGTGCAAGCGAGAGGCGAAGCGTCAACGGGAAGCAATGCGAAAGCGCGTTGCCTTGGCCAAAGCGTTATGTTGCTCCTTTTTATGGTACTGCCTGTGCATGTTGCCGGCGCCGGTCCTTATTAACTTTTTCCCGGATGTCTGGCGGCATGAGTTCCGTTTACTGATGTGGACACGAACGCTTCTAATTATCGGATATGCTGCCAACCCGGTATATATAATTAGCAACAATATTTACGAGTGACACTTAGATAAGTTCGACTATAAGTTTCCTCAAACCTTATTGACATTATTATAACCGGCAACCATTAATTTTATAAGCTTGCAAACCTGCAATCTACGATGCACCAGCTACATAATTTAAACTTTTTAATTCAGAAAACGATCTTAGCTTGTGATTTTTGGCGAGTTAGATTAAGTGACTATGTTTAATGTGAAATTTTAGAGATTGCTGTACACGTGAACGTGAATCGCGGTTGCATGACACAATCGGTGTCAATAAAATATGGGAATCGCGTGATAACACGACTACACTACTTGCCGTAATTATCGAATTATAAGCCCCCCCCCCGAAATAGAAGCTCCCCCCGTAATCAGAGCCCACCCTTCAGGTCATTTGAAAATTATAAGCTCCCCCCGAAATATAAGCCCATGGGCTTAATTAAATGCTATATAGCCCATGTTAGCGAATGCCAAACAAGTTAGTTTGAAAAACTGAAGCCCCCTCCGAAATACAAGCCCATGCCCGTAATTGGAGCCCACCCCATGAGGCGTTTGAAATATTTGTAACCCTGGGGCTCCAGTTCGATAATTACGGTGTATTGTATATCAGATTTTTGACTTTACCCCAATCTTTCTGAACGTATTCAAGTAATTGACGCGATGGCTGTTGTTCGACACGTGTTGTTCATACCTTGCAGGTATTTTTCATTTTCATCAGCCAAGAGTACATGGATGGTGGTCGAATATTGTGGAGGCGGATAGTCAACTGTAGCATGAAAAGGTCAGAAATCGTACCGACAATTTGCACCACGGTGACCGTGCAGAGGAATTCCCATCCATCACTGCTGCCGTCGTGAATCTAATATCACTAAATTGGAATACGTATTAATCATTTAACATGTTACAATCATACGTATGGAATTTTATTAATGAAGATCCCACTGTAATTTGCACGCATCGAAAGATTAATTGTTCCTTGTAGGTCTGCTTTGGACAATTTTGTTTGTTATTTTCTTACTGCCAATAACAGGGTATTCCAAACAATTCATGTAAAAAGTCGTAATAAACCGATATCACAGTAACCACAGAATCATGTTCGTAATGATAGACCATCATAACAGCAGGCGTATCAATCTTTAACAATTTTGTTCAGCAAGAACTCGACCGACTGGGTCTTCTTCATAACTCGCGGAATTTTTATCTGGTTGGCAGAGGCCTCGGAATTCGTTAGCAAAAATGCCCGCAAAGCAGAAAAGGCACCAGAACGTAGAACATATACTTCCGGGAGTCCCACAGCGTTTTTAGTCCGAAACGATTTGTAAACATAAGATGAATCTTGGAGGGCTTCGTCAATCTACACAAATATCACAATTAATATCTTGTGATCTGTTCAGTTCAAATTAACATTATGTATATTTATATCTGTAAATTCTATTTAAATTCTAATTAAATTTTCTATTTACACATTTTTCTATTTACACAAGGCAGTAAAGAATAATTTCAATATTTTTGGTAAGCTGAACAACGATTTTATGAACATTATATATCACATTTACCATACTTGCACAAAAAATAAATAACCAACAGCAATGCCAAATTATTAACACAATTGCAAGATCTGAAAAACTTGTAAACAAATACGCACCTTTGCTGCCAGATCTCGCATTTCGCTTGCTGCCCACATTTTCCGCACATCGCTAAACTCAATAAATATCGCATAAAACGGCAACTTCCGGGATTGATCTGCAAATACTCAATTTAAAAGATCTGCGCAGGAGTTTCACGGGTTATTTTACCTTGGTATTTCAGTTCTCCAAGTAAAACGCTTTCGCAAGTGGTGTAATCAACCAGTTCCGCGCCCACATCCCGCGCAGCTGTCATCAGTGCATCATATAATGCTTTCTCCGATGTTTTTTCGCCTCTAACGTTCAGCAGTTGTCCTTTTCTATAAAAAACACATTTTCAATACTCCTGCTATCAATTTACCACAAGTATGCAGCTGCAGTAAATGGGAGGTTTTCGGTTGCCTAACAAAAGTTATGAAACCAAAATTCCCACGATTGCCAAACAGACAGCATTTCGATATTTAATATGTACGGTATACGTTCACACACCTGTATAAAAATTCCACAACGGGACACTGGTTAACGAAATCGATAACCCGCACCACATCGCCAAACCTGAACCGGCATAAGCCACTGGCATTGGTCAGTACGACTTCATACGGTTCTCCGCATTTTACCTGTCAACATGTTGACGGCATCTCATGTTTAACTCTATATCGTAAAATAACTTTATTTCTGTATTTTTATACTTTTTTTGTATACCGTAGTCTCGTACCAACTACTCGTGTAATGGTCTTCATGACACTGTTTGGTTAATGTTGACAAACAGAGAAAAAATGTTAAGAAATGAACTTCTACAGTTGCATCACATGCATCACGCTGTGCATTTCAACGCAGAACGGCATAAGCAATTCCGATTGGTAATGAAACAACGCCGAAATACTACAAATCCTAACCTGATGGAGTAACAGCGTTTCTGGCTGCAGCTCATCCATTCGATCGAGCGGTATAAATTCAAAAAACATAGCAGTCGGCATAAGCAGATAGCGAGATGGACAATGTAAAGGCCAAACGTTCAACCCAATTAATCCTTCGGTTGCAGCGTACAACGGAGAATACAATGGAACACCTGGGGAAATATTAAAGTTTCGTGTACGAAGTGTTTCCAGCAATATGTAGAAAATTTTGTCGCACCTTCACAATATTTCTCGCGTAAAACCTGCCCGTAATTTCCAAAGGCACCGGAATCCACGCACAGTACCAGAGCCATTTTTGGCCAAAGTCGTTTGGCAATTCCAACACTGCCTGAAATGCAAAATCAGACTTGCCACAAAACGAAAATCTTAACGTCGCCATGGTTGTAGTCGGCGTAAGTAAGAATAAGAAATACTGTCACTGGAATAACCAGGAAACGAGCAAAGACAGCATTAGCAGGGTAAAATACAGTACCGTTAGCAAACGCATCGGTGATATCATCAGCACGCTGTTCATCCGGAGTCAACAGCTTTTCCAGTTCAACGCGAATTTCAGGTGTAAAACTCAAACCGGACTTCACTCTTCCTTTCCGTATATTATCAATTAAATCGTCTTTATTTGCTTCCAAAAACTGGAAAGCATAGTAGACGAGTGACGCAAAGTTGGCCTCGATCAGACCGATTTCGCGGTCCTTTAAAGCGAAAAGCAGATGCACGTACAGGGCATCCGGTTCCGATGCAATATCATATCCCACTTTCGGCGTGCTGTACAAATGGAGAATGGATTTTGTGGATGTCGGGGAGGAAGAATTCGGGCCAATCGGGATGCCGGCTGGGGATGTCCGCCATCGTGGCGAATAAAAGAATTTAACACCCTACCAAAAAGGCAACCACCTGTCATAAAAAAGTAATAGACTTATAATGCATTTTTAAAACTTGCTTCATGTTAAATCTCCATATAATATCACGTAAATATTCACGAGTATTATACGGCAGACATCACCAAAAGTATACACTAACAGCGGCTAACAGATTTACAAACGGATTTGTCAAAAAAAATGTAAAGGTAATATTGTTGCAAATCTTCACTACATGTTGCTTAACAAACAATCCAACTTTTTTAATATAACGTGAGATCACGGAGAGAATATTTAAAAAAAGGAGAGGAAGAAATGGATTTAACTGCATAACGTCAACGGGCTTATGCACCGCATAAGGACATTAAGTACACTAGTATAGGTCTCAGCAGCCCTAAGGGCAAGCAAGCGAGCGACATATAGACATTTTTTGCAAAAACAAAGATAGCATCAAGGATGGCTCCCATATTGCAGCTGTATGTAGGCGTAGGAGTGCAAGCCCTTAGCATTTTTTGCTTAATTCGGCAAATAAACAAAAGAAATGGCGCACGAAGCAACGTGCAAAATGATTAGTATGTTAATTTTTAAACCCAGTAACACTGTATGAATGTTTTTAGTGTTAATGCAAGTAATGACTTGTCTCAAAATTATTTTCTTAAAGAGTAATATTTCCCGTGGTACATAATATTATGACAACATTAAATACGACTGTAAGCCTCAGTTACGTTGTGCAAAATTATAATATTGCACCGATATGTCGGAGATACGAGTATACCGACAGCCTTAAATTCTTTGTTTTATTCGAAAACTAACTGCTATCGATAAACATGATTATTTAATGTTTTCTCGATAAAAACAAATCAGCAGAACATATTACGGATGATTAAAGAATCAAGATGCCACCTCCAATGTGGGGAAGTGCTGAAAGTGGGGCAAAGATTTGTAAAATTATTGTACATAATGTAGAATGTGGAATAACGCAAATATCATCATTATCATTTCATCAAACAATCTTAATTACTACCAAGACGTCAAGGTTGCGATGCCGGCTAACGTAAGATATACCTTAACGATATATGCATCTGGGAAGCACTGTATCTGTACTGTCGAGTCAACTTGGCATTTTTTTCATTCGGCGAGTTGCATCCGATTTAAATAGGATATAACTCACTGTACAAAACGGTGCTGCCAAGTGAGTCGACAAGAAAATGCCTGAAGATCTTTCTCAAATTCCTCGAAAGAAGGGTTTGCATCCTTCTGGTGTTCGATATTTTCTAGAGATGGGAATACTATATCAGTGATAACGACTTCTAAATCAGAAGTTTCGATTGCCCCTTCCATTAAACATTATTCTTAACACTGACCTTTTGCACATGGTAAGCTTTTAAGTTCATAACAATTTAACAACAGTATAAAACAATGATGATTTAAAGTCGGAATATGCAAATAATATTACGTTCAAATAATATTGGACATAATAATTATTAATTCAGAACGGGTGCCTAAAATAAACACTCTGCGAAATGGGGTGCCTATAATAAACAAGGATTTTAGGAGTTGCCCATAACGGTTTCCTTAAAAATATTCGGAAATATTCAGAAATAAATTGAGAAATATTCAGAAATATTTAAAAATATCTAGAAATATAATCAGAAATACTTACAAATATTTAGAACTATATTCAGAAATATGTAGAAGAAATTAGCAATGTTTAAAAACATGTGGAAATTGTTGGAAGTATTTTTCAAAAAGTTTAAAATTATTTCTAGAAACATTTAGAAATATAAATAGAAAAATTTGGCATCTTTAGAAATATATTTAGAAATAATTAGAAACATTCAAAAGAATTCAGCGTCTTCCAGAAATATTTAGAAATAGGTAAAAAGTTATTTTAAAATATTTAGAAGCATTTTAAAAATATTTAAGAATATTTAGGAGAATTTAGCAATATTCAAAAGTATGTAGAAAAGTTTTTAGAAATATTCATAGAATATCTTTAGAAATATTTTTAGTAACACTTAGAAATACATATGAAAATATCAGAAATCTTTGAGAATATTTTTAGAAATATTTAAAGCAATTTAAATGAATTTAGCAATATTTGGAATTATTTTTACTAACATTTGTTAATTATATTTGGAAATATTCTTAGAAATGTTTAAAAATACTAATTTAATTCAAACGCTCGTTCAGAACTTTATCCTTGGACTTCGAAATCTTTATTAAAAAGTTTATTCAAAACTTATGTCTGGAACATCAAAATGATGTTGCACAATATCTACACATAGCACTATGTGGCTTTGGATGCAAAATATGAATGAAAATATGAGTTTATGAAGTGCACTGTAGTCATTGTTCACCCTTTTGGGAGAAGGTACAGTTAACACTTCTTTTTTCAGTCCAGAGGGGTTAGCGCTGCCCCTTTCATGATTTGTTAAGAGTACTTAAACTGGCCCCGTACAAGTTGTTCAGTTAAACGTCACAACGTATGATGCGGTGCATTGTCCATATATATATAAACCAAAGCATAGCGTAGAATTTGTTGTAAAATTGTGTTTTGGCCACGACAATTGACCACAGCAAATGAGACATTTTTTTCGTTTAGTCTAACATTCATCTGTCTTTCAAAAGATCAAAATTTTTTGAATTAACATCCGGTGACGGGACCCTGGTTAGAAACACTGAATTTGTTTTTAAGATTAACAAATTATTTAAATTTATTTAACTTTTTTAGATATGCAGTATTTTTAAAAATATTTGAAAATATTTTTTAGTATTTAAAAACATTTCCAGAAATATTTAGAAATATATAAGGAACTACTGGAAATCTTTTGCAGAAAAGGTTGAAATATTTAGATAAATTTAGCAGTTTTTAAAAATATTCAACCATTTTTAGAAACATCTTAGTAATATTTAGAAATTTATTTTAAAGAAATTCTAAAAAATACTTTGAGTAATATTTTAAGATAATTGCATGCATAAGCTACATACAACTTCTGCAAAAGCAGCATAATAAAATCCTAGATTATCCTTTTCGTACATCAAAAGTCATTTACAAACCAACCCGGATACTTCGGTTGGACTCGCCACATTAAACTGTACCAGAAAAGTGCAAAATCCCGGTGGCGACCTCGGGGAACCCGAGACCTCGAACCCGGGGACTGGGTTAGACTTGCTACATTAAACTGTACCAGAAAAGTGCAAAATCCCGGTGGCGACCTCGGGGACCCAGCGACCTCGACCCCGGGTACTTCGGTTAGACTCGCCACATTAAACTGTACCAGAAAAGTGCAAAATCCCGGTGGCGACCTCGGGGACCCAGCGACCTCGAACCCGGGTTCTTGGGTTCTTCGATGCCATTCGACTCAGCGTGTCGAGTTGTGCAGGTTAGCAGCAAAAAGTCAGCGGCGAACCCAGGAACCCGGGTTCGAGGTCTCCGTGTCACAGAAAACTCAAATCTCATCTATAATAACGCAAGCTCGCTTCGCTCGCTTGCTTGATTACCTAAAGAGAAGGAAGCCATAAATTCATCTGGCAAAAAATACCACAGAAAAGCGTTAAGCCTACACAGTAGCTGCATGTACCAGGCTACAAGTTATAAAGCTCTACTATGAATAATCGTCACACCTTTCGTAAACATTTGGTCTGAGGAAAATGCTTCATCATGATATGGCTCATCACCGTGATGCCGCGGAAGAAAAACACAGCCCGCTGTTTCCGTAAGAACGGCAGGATGTTGCTCCGCCCCGACGTGCCTGACGTCACTGCGAAGACGACGGGCTGTTTGCTCGTCAAAACATTCCGTGCGCCGTCCATCATGCGCTGGACGGACGACTCGTAATCCGCGTCTGTCGTCAGGGGAAACTGGCGGCGAAAATCTTCCGTATTCTTTACTGAAGAGGAATGATGCTGCATGCCGAATTCCGACGTGCTATTGGCGCGGAGAAATCCAAGAAGAGTGCGAGTTTGGGTTTGTTGGATGTTTTTAGTATCTTTCAACAGGATTTTGTAGAAAATCCATCCGAGAAGGTTCAGAAAGTTTAACGCGAAATACTGGTCCAGAGCGGAACGGAGAGAATGAGAACGTGCGACATCGCGGGATGCAATGTCCAACACCGTAGTTGCCGTGAAAGCCACCGAAAACACTGCAAACATAAACCAAAACGATTACAGTACTAATTGTATTCCCGTTCGTCCCACGATCATGCGATAAGTTGCATGCCCATTGCCCAAGCATATCTCGTACTGACGCCAAACCTACGAATGATATACGATACCTGCAAAGCATGCAATGAACGAGAATTCAGAAGCAAAAAACAGTCGAAACAGCACGGTGATCAATGTCGCAATCGAAAGATTTCCCAATAATCCGGATCGTGTTCCCATGTTGTATCTACTTGTATGTATTCCGGACTGATGCGATCCTAACATCAAGCAGTCATACTCAAAATACTGTATATAGATCTTTTCGCAGTGAACTTTCAACAAACAAAATACAGTGCTGCAGAAATGCAAAATTAATTAAGTAGTGTTGAGTTATCACTTTTCACCCGACGTCGACTGAACTGTATACTGGTTGTAAACAGCATGCAACCAGGATACAATCCAGTGCCTAGTGTGGTACAGTGGCTCGGGCAGGACTGCCGCAGGAGATAACAACAATCATAGTATGAGACACCAACATTTGCTATTCGTGCTCGTCGTGCACAAGTATTTGGATTGTGTACTTTTCGGTTTTGTTTTGTTCCTGAATTTTAAACGTAATTTTGTACTATACTGTGCAGCGCCCAGCCAGTTTTATAATATTCACTATTATTCAGTAGTCAGTACGAAAGCTTTTGGCATGGTTTTTACTTTTTACTGCTCCAGTAGGTTTCGATGCTAAGGAGTTTTATGAATCCAGACATCCAGTCACCTGACAGCCTGACAACTTCTTCGAGGCACACTGCGCAGCACGGAAACAGGCATTTCAGCATTCCGCATCGACGCCAACCATGGACAGCAAGCTGGAGGTGGTGATCTCCAAGAACACTCCATGGTCGCGTCTGCCACAGGATATTCGCCAGCATTTCGGAGGCAACGAGCGGGAATATAATCGTTTTGTTGTGCATTTTGCCGTTCAGCGCCAGATGAAATGGGATGGACTGGGTAAGAAGTACGCCAGCTGCCCAACTGCGATGTTCTTCGCATTATGGGCATCGGTCGCAACCAGTACATTGAGAAAATTGCCCAAGAAGCTCTTCCGATGTGATGCCCACGGTTCCCGTGGACGATGCCACCATTGAACCGTGGTGGGTAGTGCAGATCGGATGCATTCTACAGGATGACGTCAAGTCCCTGTCGGCACAGGAAAAGGGATGGACAAAGGCCAAGTTAGACTGCATCCATCGTGGGAAGACGAATTCGTCCAAACGAAGAAGGATGCGGAGGAGACCGGTTCGTTAACCGATATGGGCACCGTGGATGAACGCTCCGCTTCTCCCTCGGCGAGTCCGTTGCTGAGTAGTGTTGACGATGAACCGGTGACGCCCGGATTGGGACCGGTGTCCAAGAGGATTGGATTCATGTTCGATTCGACGCTGACGGCCTTCCTAATGATGGGAAATCTCTCTCCGGTAGGACAATTTTGTTGATATTGGTAAAATAAGCATATGCACAACTGCGTAAATGTGCATACGGATGTGTTGCTTACGTGAGTAACTAGTGAAATGTAGATAGGTAGTAAAATTCTTTCCCTTATATATACTTAGCTTCCCTTTATCCGAATTTTTGTAATGCCAAAAAATGACGGGTGTGACAGAAAGTGTTCTTGTACGAGAGCAAGGGCATTTGTCCTTCTGTGCGCGCTTTATAATTTACTCCCTAATATGATGGAGTGATTCTAATCACAGCTTCAAGGTTGATTTGTGATGTTATTTTGCGTTCTTCATTGTAGGGATTGAAAAATCATGCCGTGACCATGTTTGAGGTTGGCAAACTAGCGGATGAGAGCATTGATTCTTTATTGGGCGAACTGGAAAAGGTGCCTAGCCATGGAAATATAATATAAATTTTACCATATTAATTTTTTTATTACTGTTCCCGAAATTATACAGGTGATGATTGAAGAAGAAATCCAGGGTGAAGCGAAACGTTATTTCGATCATGCGATCAACCTGCGCAAACTGTTACGCTTTTTGCGTCATAATCCTGCATTGCATATCGGTGATCCTGTTTACGGCGATGTGGGGAATGGATTAGGGTTGGATTTGCTGCGCTGCGAAAGTTTACGTGGTTTGGACAAGGCATCATTAAATCGAGTACTCAAGAAAAATTACTCGTAAGTCCTAGGTATGAAATCAGCGGAGTTTGGCCTAAAATATACGTACCTTAAAGTTTATGTATCTGAAATTGGTTAATGAGCTGGAAGAGCTGTTTCGCAGTTTCTGTGAATTTGGTAGGTAATAATAGCTTACACATCATTAGTAGAAATACGAAAGGGTAACAGATCAATCAGTGTTTTAGAATAATTCTAAGCTGGTACGGATAATGGACAATCAATAATTCCATATTTTTGGTGGGATTTTGTTGAGTCATAGTTCAAAGGCTGTGAACGTCCGAATTTTCCACAACTGGATATCTGCACTGTTCTCGTATACAGATTAAATTATAAAAACAATATTGTTGCGTTAACGTTTTTCTCTAAATATATTTAGATTTGCACTGAAAACAAACGCGTCCAACCTTTATCGTTTTTCCATCATGCACTCGTAAATGCACTGTTCATGAAAAATTTTTGGATTTCTTTCTTTCAGGGATGGGTAAGTTTTACTTTTTACGTGCTCCCAGACAGTGGTACTAAAATTAGTACCACTATCTGTCTAGTGATTAGTACTACTTACTAATCACTAGACTCATGTGAACAGAACGTCCGATCGTCTTGCAGCGTTATGCATCTTTTTACAATTCATGAATATCTTATCAAAATCGGTGGAATTTCTGCTGACGTAGTTAATCCGTGGAAATCGATGAAATGAATGTGTTGCGGGAAATTCTATATATACGAATTAATTGTCATCTGAGGCTTTTAATTTTAGATTATTGGTGTCCCTGGCGCCTATGAGCAACGAAGCCCGTCCTGTTTGCCCTCTCATTCCGCCGCACATCGGCAGTCCGGTGCCGGAAGCCCATACGATTTGGTTCAAACTGTATATTTACAGTCTAGCCGCATCGCATCCATTCACCGTCGTCTACCGACGGGGTGAAGTTCTAAGAACTTTGCCAGCACAGTTTTACGTAAGAATGCATGGTACCCACAATTCTATTGACATTGCACATTGAAAATGGTTGTCGGTGTTATTAACTGAAAAATTTGCTCGTATTAATGATTATTTGCGCGTATTTATTTGCTTGTATTTGCTCGTATTAATATTTCCTTTTGTAGAAATATGAGTATTTATTACTAACTCCATGGGGTCACGATTCCTCTGTCATTCCGTCCAGCATCGCCCTCGCGTTGACCAACGACGCCCTGAAACATCATCCCATCATGCTGCAAACGTACGGGAACATTCAGGATCCACAGCTCATGTACGTGCCGTTTCCTCGAAAATCAGCGGAGAATGTGTCACCATCCAGCTTCGAATCGCATCCAGCGGTGCTGGCTTTGCGGAAGGAACTGCAGCTGGATGTAACCTGTGGATACATCACCCTGCTGAACATGTCGTACCAACGGAAGAATGGCGGCGCCAGTGATGCGGACAGTGTCGGAGAAGGCGACGTTGCGGCCCCAAACGAGCCCATGGAAATGGTGAACGCGGATGACTGGGTGTTACTGGATTGCTCGTACGGCATTCCGGTGTTTTCGGCCACGTTGTGCGATGAGATCTGTCGGCGGATTGTGGACAATCAGTTGTTCTCGCACGAGAAGTATGAGAATGTTATTGTTTCAAACAATATGATTGTAACACTGCTAAATTGTATGTCTCTTTATCTTCTAGTTTGGAGAGAGTGGAAAGTGAGAATCGGTCCACCTCGGAGAAGTTATTAGAGTTCATTATCAAGCATCAGGTTGGTTGTTAGTGGTTGTAATAATTTGTATCGTAGAATCTGGGCTTTTGATTATAGTACATAGTAACTACATATCGAGATGTTTCAAGCAGTGTACCTCTTCCTCAGAGTTAATTCGTGATATGCATAACTTTGTTTTCTTTTTGCACTGTTTGCTTGAGAATATTCTGTTTGTTTGAATGTATACTTGTCTTTGAATGTATCCTTGCTGGCCTTGCAGATTTTTATGATTCAGTGTGGTTATGAAAAACTAGCGCGTGATTACTGTACATTTTATTTCCTCTCAGGATATTCCTCTGCAAATTTCCTCGGCTTTGGGCCCGCTGATCTTAGAGGAGGAAGGAAAAGAATACATCCCTCTGCCCACACACAACCTCGGCGCTTCCGCTGCCATTTCCGCGCTGAAAGCTGCAAGATGAATGCCGTTTATCATGCATCACATCAAAATGGAGATTTTTTTACCCGTTCTTTAGTGTGCAGTGCAGCGGGATACAAATTGGTTGTACAGATATCTGTGCACATTACGTATTGGACAGATTGTTTGATATATTTAAATTCCGGTGTCGGCGAGTTCATTTCAGAGATGTGTAAAGTAACAAGTTATTGAAAAATTTTGCTGGTTGATCTGCCTTTGATATTGAGAAAAAAAACATCGCGAAACTAGCGATCGATGTACCGATTGTACCAGTTCGTTGCAGATCTGATTCGTTCCATATCGAATGTTACCTTTCGTTTAGTTTATGTTACCTTTCGTTTAGTTTATGTCAACGAATGTTACCTTTCGTTTAGTTTTAATCATTTGTTTTGCAAAGTTTAGTTTTAATCATTTGTATGCTCCTTAGTGCGAACGTTACCAGTAATGATCGAAGGTAAGGAATCGAAGATTAAACATGTTTCCTTTCACTGCAGTTATACAGATACGCCGGATACGGTACTCGTAAGAAGATGTTGGATCTGTTTAGTGTTTACGTATGCGGAGAAATTGTAGTGAGTGGGCGTGATTAAAGCTTCTCCGTAACATCTTGAATGTTTGTACAGCTTAACACTAATTTTGCGTTCATTAACGTTTCCTACATTTCAAAATATTTTTTCTTATTAAATATTAGCCGTTCAGATTTTCCGCTGATGAAATGGATCGAAAATTTCGTAAACGAAATTATGGTGCACGGTGCCTAAAGAATAGCTTAGGCAAGGATGTATGTAATTATGTATTTATTACAGTTTTAATGGGCATCTCAATCTCGGGCGAAGTAGCACCTTGCGGCTTGTAATACTTGATTAGTACTGGCGCGTTGGATTTTCGCTTCCAACTGTTTCATTGAGCGGATATATGGTGTTGATTGCTGAAGTTGTGAACAATATTTGACTTTTCACACCTCAACCTGACTCGTGATGCTCGGGGGAAGCACATCAATGACGCCTACGTTGTTATGGTCCGAATTCAATTGATTAGCGGGACGCCCGGTGCAGTTGCCAGTTGCCCAATATAGCACCGCACCGGATGTGCCGGTACACTGCCGCTTACGTCACCGGCGCTGTAATCTTCTGCTGTGCTCGGCCATTTTGGCCGCTGCGGACAAACAAAAGATCCAACACCGGCACGGGTGACTCGGTACGGAACGGGAATTGTTGTGGTGTGTGTCAACAAACGCAGCACGTGAAGAAGTCCCTATATCATGTGCTGATGAGCGTACTGGGCATTGTTGACATGCTGACCTTTGTAGTTTTACCTGCTCCGTGGACGTCATGCCGGTGTGTGTAGCTGATGCAGCAGGTTTGTATCTGGGACACAGTCTAGCACAAACTACACACTGTTCCGCCAAATACAAACAAAGACGGAGTATCTGTACGTAGGGAAATGTTTGGCTGATTCACAAACCAACGTCACTATAAAACAGGGACAAAAATCACGCACTATAGTGCTGAATACCCAAACAATTTTAAGTCTACTATCCGGCAATTTACCGGAGAATATCAATCGGAAATTGAAGATTATCCTAAAATGTTAAATTCTAGTAATTAAAGGTTAAACTGTTAAATCGATGCAAAATTATTAAAAGTAAGACTAAAATTATAGAAATATTTGTGACGTAGAAAGTAGGCTAAACGTACACACTGTGTATATGCGCGTACGAGTGTACAGTATATACATAGATGTATATATAGTAAGAGACGTAGAAACTTCAGTCATTAACCTGGTAAAACGTGCTACAAGTACTTTTATTGGTACGTACCAACGCTAGACTCAACAGACACAACAATACAAAAATTCCTTTAACCGATAACAAAAAATTTGGCAGTTACATAGAAGATGCTCTTATTTGTGTTTACTATTACGGGTAGTGCTTTTGCTGCATATGGTCAACTTGGATCAAGTAGTAACAACCGAAAGTCTGTTATAATACCTTACTTTTTACTATTTTCCGGATCCGCTTAAATGAACAGTCATTAAATCTTAAAAACCAATTTTTTAGCGAGTACCGGGTGAGTATTTCGGGAAATCACGGGCTAGTTCACTCGTGTCTGCCATCTACAGGCGTCAAGACAGAAATGTTTAATGCTGTTTACAATGGCAGCGCCCACTGTGAAACGCTGTCGTAATACCGGTGATCCCGTGCCTTATTAATGAGATTATTCCGGCATATCCGCTCTAAAAAGCGCCACATCCATCTTGACGTCAGCGACGCCGTAATATGCCGACTTGGTTCAAAGGACACACTACAGCGGTTTGTTCGTGCGCGATGTAAACAAACATAGGTTCTTTATTTTTGCCGGCAAAACTCACAAAAGACACCCCCAAAATAGAGCGGTCACGTAGACGCCGAATATAGCCAAATTTAATTGTTTCCACGAAATTCACATAAAAATATAAGTGCATTATGCTGGCGGTGTTTATTTTCCCCTTACAAATTTTATTTTCTGACCATAATCGTCATTTTCCAACTACGCAGAAATTTATTTCTGTTTTTATTGCCCATTTCCGCTGCGCATAAAATCCGTATGGTGTCGGTTTAAATATGGTACTACCACACATTCCAGAATTAAACACGGACTTCCGCCACTTCGGCGAAGAAATCTATATGGCGTTTCGGCCCGATTACTTATGCGTTTTACGTGTGTAATATTACCGGAAGACAGCGTTTTGACACCTTTAGCCGCGCAGTTTTCCTATGCACGAGTAGTTTCCCCGATTTATCCAACGGCAAAGTGTGATTGATATCGGCGACCAAGTGGCCGGCTGCACAACCGGTGCCTGGATATATGCGGCCGATTACGTCGACGGCTGTATGTGTGCTTGTGTGTGCGTGATGCGCTGAACACCGGCGCACGACATTTGTGTGCTACACGGATCCCCCGTCATAATGGGCACCCGGCTTTTTCGTCAGCGCAGTGGCTGTTTCCCCAAAACGATATCGGAAATGAGGTCCAGGCCGCTGCTTGTTAGACCCACGTCATTCTTCCCGCCGTCAGTTCACCAGGCGTCCAGTCTGCCGGCTGGTGGCGGTGATGAGTGGAGGAATGAGGAAACTGCGAAAATAATTAATTATTAGCTATAACGTACATACTCGTATATCATGGTATGGTCAAAAAGGTTATATAATTCTGTTATGTTCAAAAAGGTTATACAATTCTGTTGACACTTATAATAAGTAATAAAAAATTTTATATTGATTTTTGCATAATAAATAACGGTGATCCAACAAAATACGAAATATCTAAATGAGTGACACTGAATTTTATGTGTGCGGGTTTATGTACTTATTTCCGAAAAATTTTTCGCACAAAAGTGAACCACAAATTGTTTACGTTTAATAGTAGTGATGCTGCTGTGGGAAAGATTAAAGCTACAAGTTCCTGACAAAAAGTTGGAATAAAACTTTGTATTGCCATCAATGCCAAGAGAATCAGAAATTCCCCCTTCTAGGCAAAATGCATGAGCGACGAGATAGAAACTCAGCCATTATTCTACGATGCCCGTCATTTTTTCTGTTACACGCTAATTAAGAATGGAGGGTGCACTGTGACGTACCAGCCGGTCTATTTGCTATTCAGGTATGGAATGAGCTAATATGAAAATACAAACACAGCATTTTCTATCGCTGATAGCGAGGTTAGCGACCGCTTATTCTGCTGATAAGAAAACTACGTACCATAATGTATGATAATATACAAGTTCAGCGTCAGGAACTACGGAAAGCTGCGTTCAAACAATATTTCGGCTGCACTGACATGGGTCCTATCAGCGTTTTGAACAAACCGCTAAATTACGTCAAAATACGAACGGACAGGGTAACTTAAATTTATTTACGTCAGTTTGCAAAAATAGCATAACACAGAAGTGACAGAACTGATCGGAAATTTTTAGCAAATGTTTTATGCAATTTCCGAAAGAAAAAGGGCTGCAAATTAAGCCAACTGTGCCGGTTATTTCTAACCGATTTCTGCGTCAGTACACATTCCGAAAGAGGTCAGGCGTTTTTATATGAATGTATATTTGCGAAATATGAGTCGCGGGAGTCGGGACACATTTTTTCCCGACCATCGCCATCTTCCGGCTCCCCATGCGGCCACCACAATCGCCAACCGGATACAGCTCAGTGATTTGCTGTGCGGATGAATAGCTAATTGAGCGCGATACTTGTGTCCCGATCCCGACCGGTCGACCGGGGCGCGCGCTAACTCTCTTCAACAAATGTCGACGCACGCACACACATACGTGTACACGATACAGAGTGGCTCAACCGGGAATGCTTAAACATAACGGGAGAATTATTGACAGGAGAGTGCGACCTCGGTGGATTGATGGGATGTGCACAGTACAGATTGTATACACTCGTATATACACATCCACGAGTACATGGCTTTCGTGGAGCTAATTTGCTGCGCTTTAAGATGCCGGGTCGCCTATTGTTATGCAGGCCTAATGCACTTTCCCTTTCAACTCCACACTCTCAGCATCCGGGAAGGGATAAAAAAACACCCATTCACCAGGCCCATACAGCGGGGACATTTTCCCAATCTCATTTGTGCGTGTCTAAATTTAGAAATTACTGCAAAACGTATTCCGGGTTGGTATTGTGTAAGATCAAAAAAGAAGTGAGCGGCTGTCCCGTTTCCCTACACTTAATGTTGGGTTCATGGGAAAGGTTACCAAAAGTGGACGGGTAATATTCGCGGATACGCGAGCGAGGCTCAACCTTCAGTTGAATTATTCAATGACTTTTTGCTAAATAGTTTTGCTAAATAGTTAATATAATTTAAGAATTATTAATCGTTTTATGGATCTTATGTTTTTTTACTTTACGTGCGTCCATAGAAAAGTAGAATAATCAAACGATCGTTTTTAAATTTTGAAGTGAGTATAAGAATTTTTAAAGTAAATCTAGTGAAGGTACACATAGCATCTGCAAAAGGTTGCAGTTGATTTATGAAAGATTAATTTCATATTCGTGTATTGTACCCGTATTTGACAAGGCTGTTTTTGTACACGCCGTACTATGAACTTTCCGAACTTTCGATTGTTTTTTCGGTTCGTCTTTTCACTAATGAAAGCCAGTGTTCTTGTAATATATGTGTACATGTATTTAGTGCTAATAAATTCTGGGTCAAAATTTAAAGTGGAAGGTTTTTCCGAAGCAGGCTGCTCTTTGTCGAGCTTAACGGGAAAATTTCCGGAATGATCATTTCCAGTATTTTATTTTCAGCTGTCATTGAATTCATTAATTTCCGTTTCGAATGAACCACAAAGCTGTGATTGCACAGTGGAAAATCCCAACCAAAACGACGCCATCCATAATACACACATGTACAATATACACAGACAAAAAATATACTCGCACATGTACAAAAATTTACAACGAGCTTCATTCATGGCATAAAAATAGAGAGAACAAATATATACATGAGAAACACATTTTTCCTTAAATCAACAAACGTCTATAATAATTTAGCCGAAGGATTTGGAATGTGAGACACTGAGCATATCCAGATTATCCGGCTGCGATGAACTATGCCGGCCCAGCATAAAGACCTTCCGCTTGGATGCCAACTGTACAATCTCCACAAAAGTGGGCCGCTTAGCCGGTACGGCATGCCAGCATTGGCTGATGATTTTCTGGATGGTTGGCGGTATTTCTACGCGCTCCACCATCTTCATCGCCGCACCGCTGTGTAATGATTCAATTAGCTGGGCCGGCGTCAGATTGGCAAAGGGTTTTTCTTCCATAAATACTTCGTATAACAATGAGCCGAAGGCGAAACTGTCGCACGCTTCTGTCCAGTGGGATTTCAATTCGGGAATGTTCATGCTGGAGGGGTGGCCTTCCAAAGTGGCCAGTTCCGGTGCCAGATATGAAGCCAAATAGTTTTGCGATGCATCCCGCGAAAACCTATTAAACCATAAAAAATTAGTTATCACCGCTTGAATAAAAATTTCAAATAACTGTACACGAAAACCAAGCAAAATTTTATATGTGCTCTACATATTGCCGAATTACGTAAATAACCTCTTTCTTATTTTACCATTCAAAAAAATTTACCATATAAAAATTATTTAAAATTTTTGTTATTTACTTTTTTTGCTGTAGTTATGTTATAATTATCAGTAATTGTTACATTTAAACAAGTTTTGCGAAAATTGTTGTGCTGTGTGAATGTATTATAATCGATGCATTGGGAAAGTTTTAAAATTTGATGAGGCAAGCGGTATTGCAAGTTTGTAACCCATATACAGCGCTCAGTTACTAAAGGAGGCTCATGAAATATTGCCCTTTGACCTTCACCGCTGCGGTCGCGGTAGCAAAGGCTAAGTATCGGGGCACATGAACGACCACATGCTTTTACAACGGAAAACTATGATAACAATCCCGCTACGATTGTTTGGATTTTTTTGCTCTCGTTTCGAAACTATGCTCAACGTATTAAATTTCCAAACAAGCGTTGCTGGATACACCGGTACAAAGTGCAAAAATGTATCGCGCTGCAGCCGATTCACCACTTCAACACGTGCGTAGCGTGTGCGCTCATGCGGGATATATTTCCGTAACAACAAGGAAACTGCGTGAAATTGTTTTTAACCCAAAAATACCGGTATGCCATAGTTACAACTGGATTCGAAAAACACTGCAGTAACTGGAAATTTTTTCCGTGCTCCTGTTAGGATCAAGTTTTGGCTTACTGCAATCCTGGTCATATCATACTAATTTACGATACCTGGTATAACGGATTTGTTTAAAATTAAAATTAATTAATTAATTGTTTAATTTATTTTTTCTGTTTTTATTTTTTCTGGTTCTATTATTACAGGATTGAAAGATAATTTTAAAATATATATATATACCTTAACTGGATTTATGATAAATTATTATATTCGTATAAGTAAGCATATATTAGAATTCGATTACTTACATATCGGAGCCAAATCCGAAATCCACCAAGCTCAATTTGATCTTGGATTCAAGGAAAATATTTCCACTGTGCAGTGCCGGTCCAACGAGAATATCTTTGGCGTGCAGGTAGCTGATGGTTTGGGCTATTTGATGGGCAATGCTCCATTTCAGTGTATGCGGAAGTTTGTTTAAGCGCCGCGGCGATGCCAGCAGCCGGTGTAGGCTTTCACCGTGTTTGGGCGGTTGCATGACAATAGCCAATTCATTCGCGTTATCCACCGATGCCGCCATGAATAACAGCACATTTTCGTGGCGAATTTTAGAGAAATTCTCCACATCCGACATAAATTGCTCAACGGCACTGGAATCCTGGTGCTTGTAAATTAACACATTCCCATGCCACCGTCCGCTGTAAACAGTAAACGACCGAAAAAATTACAAAAATGTCACAAGATTACATTCCAGTGCTTTCAAAAAATTTTCTCTTTTTTACAAATTTCTTAAACTGCGTAAATCATTACTATAATGAAAAATCTGATTTAAGAAACAACAAATCTTGCAAGCAATATTTACTCAGAATAAGGATCTTCGGTAATGTACGCGTTTACTTTTCAATACAACAAACATACCAGAAATTTACAAACGGAAAAGATATAGGAACACTCTGAACAGATACGAGTAGCATTAAATTAAGCCATATAAAAACGAGCCAACTGGGTAATAATGTGGAAACATACTAACGCAGGTAGTCATAATATCAGCAATTATAATGCTCAACTACTGGTACGAGTACCATTTTTATTACGCTATAAACTTACCGGTAAATTTCTCCGGTAGAATTTTTGCACATCTTCATCCCAACATCCAGATCAGCGAAATCAATGGCCCAATCCCGTACTTCCACCACCTCCTCGCGAGTGGCCGGGAAGAAGGAATTCTCCTCTTCCCAATCCCAGTTGCTATTGAACTTAATATGATCCGGTGTCGGCGGGAAGGATGCCGCACGGGGACTGGGCACCGGTGATTCCCCATCCCCATGATTATCCGGTACGGTAATATGAGGAATGGCCAGCAACTGTTTCTGGACGGGAATGGGCGCCGATACCGGCGCCGTGGGCAGCGAAGGGAGCGCCGTCTTGACCGGGGCATCGTCCATACAGCAAGCCACTTTGATAACGGGATGGGCCTGCTCCGAGCGCTTCAGCACCTTCCCCACACGGGAGATCAGCTTGCACATCTTAATCAGCGGTTTCGACGGCTTTTTCGTCGCCATCGTTTTCAGCGGGAACGGTAAACTGTGAAAAGAAAAACGGAGAAAAATATTACAACCTGGTTTTACATCGTTGATCGAATGCGTTATCAAGAGACACCGCAACGCTCGCTTTATATCGCCCAGTATGACCCCGCCTCCGAGGCAAGCAGCGCAGCGCGGATTGGCTATACTTGGCGCGCGTTATTATATCGGCCGTTAATATGTAGTAATCGATTAGCCTTGTTGACTTCGTGATGTACAGCACAACTGGGAAATCCTGCGTCGATAAATATTTTCCGATAACCTTAATCGTGCAAAATTACAAATCGCCCTGATTTATTCCGGCGCTAATTAGAGCAAACTCGTGAGCATCACCCGGGGATCTCTAGGAAAGCGCGGAAGGTCATTAATTATAATAGATAAATGAATGGGGATAATTGCCGGCAGATTGGTGATGCGAGTGTACACAGACTTCCGATAATGTGCACGCGGACAGTCTCGTGCCGGATCACGTTACTCCCGGCAGTTCCCTCTAATGTTTATGGCTTTTCGCCAATTAAATTCACGTTTGCTGTTTCATTTAATTATCCCAGGCAATCAATAGAAAAGCAATTTGTTCGAGAGTTTATTCTGGACAATGATTTTGTTAATACAGCGTTAACGCTACGCACGGGCGATTCAGATTTCAAACAAACGTTTCCGTTGAGCAGCGCACACACGAAGTATACACAGTATGTACATTACGTAAACCAAATGGTAATTGTATTCGTTAAACGAAACCAACCGGAAAAAAACTTTTACGGTTTACCATTAGAAAAGTGATCATGCATGCACTTACCAGTCCATTGTAATAAACTTTCCACGGTATCAAATAAAAATAAGCCTGGCTGCGCGTGATCGGTGGCAAAAAATTCTGGAAGCAACTACGGATAATAATCTGCAGAAAACTGTCCACAAAGTTTCTGCAGACGCAGACGTGTGGATGCCGACAACTTGAGAGTGAATGAAACTGCCGACTAAACTCGCCGATCTGCCAGCCGCAGCAATTTATATACCCGCACTGACCAGTGGTCAGCTGTTGCCCGCATCTGTCCGCTGTGCAAGTATTGACAGATGAAATTAGAGAATAGCGCTGATTGAGTGGTCGTGTGCCTGCTGCAGGCCTCTCGGTAATTGACGGCGCAACAGTTGGCGACGCGGGTCGTCCACGAGCCACTGCTCTAGCGTGCAGCCGTGCAGCACTGACCAGCGGTCATTCCCCGCTGTCATCGCTGTGTATTTGTGTACGGTTCTGCTTGAGGTGTTGGAGAATGATACTCGAGAAATGAGCCCCGACGAACATTTTGGAACATCTGCTCCAAATATGCCCGTGTAATATGCAGTATATGCACCGGTCTGCACCAATCTACGAATAAGGTACTCGTACATATAAAGGTATTTCTGTTGTATTCCGCTTTATGCATTAATATACAGTTGTACAAAGTACTCGCTATTGTCCCTATTATTCCGGCTGCAGTAATCCATTGGCCATTACATTCGTATTACAAATGGATTGCGAATTCAACTTTTCATTGACAATTAAAGCGATACAAAATTAGCAGATGTACCTAACACTGGTGTAAACGCGTATAGGTGGATATCGTAACTGCCACTGGTATGGGCATAATTGGCATTCACACTAACGAAACTAGGAATAAAGTACTGATCAAAATGGGTAGCTGCTTCGATTTTTGAGTAAGCTAATAAAAGCTAGCTGGGTTAAATGGCACTATTTGTATGTTGTGTAGTAATGCTACTGCTAATATTTCAGTACTACAAGGAAAACGCTAAAATTAATAATAATATTATTGCAATAAATTAATAAATGCGAAGTCAGTGCGTATTGCGTGATGTGTCGATAGTATTGCAGAATCTACGAGTAGTTAATACTACCATACAGATACAAGCATCGCTGGAGCATACTTAATTTTATGTATTTGTTTTACCCTGATTAAGGAGCGCTCAAATTACTTGGGGTCGACCTTACAACTGACTTTGATAGTAAATCATATATTAGTTACTACTTTTTCGTAAAACAGAAGGTAAATTTAGTAAACTGCACTTTGGAAAATCCAGTGCATATAGGTATATTAATACATAAAAAGCCGTGTTAAAACGTGGTTTCTCTGTCTCTGTGGTCTATTTTAAATAAATACCTCTACTCCTTCATGTTTTGCATTTTTGTAACCGTTGGTGTACTAGTCGTAGTCGCACCGCACGAGTATAAATACCTTACTAAAAAACCGTGTCTCAAGATTGATATTTGAGACAAACCAGTAATTACAGTATCAACGATTGTCGGCACAACGTCATTGATTTATACACGTGCATATGGTCAATCTTCGTCATCATTTTCCACACGCCATACGTTTCTTGTGTTTTTATGAGTTAATTTGCAGATCTGCTGACCGGCACATGCAATCCACGGAACAGCTGCCGAGTAATAATAATAAGCAACCAAGGCCATATTGGCGTTTTGGTGAGCACTGAGCAGGTGGCACGTGCGCTAACTGATCACTGCACACACGGGCAATAATCATCTGTTGCTCCAATTTCTTGCCGGTTCCGATATGCCGGCGCAGTGCAGTGCGCCCGGGTAGCCAAATGCCGATTGACAACAATAAGACGCTTTTAGCATTTTCATAATCCCGCTCATGACAGCTGCTGAGCTCCTTGTCCTTCGTTAAGGAAAATTAGAAAGATGCAGTTTGTCTCGCGTGCCACTTGTGCGCTTCGCTTACCAAGAACAAATGCTGCACACGAGTTAATTCCGACTTGATCCTTCGGCTACGGTATTAGGAAGACAGGTACTCTATCTAACCTCTGTCTTCTAATGTCTTTTCTAATACAACAAATCTTTCCATAGTTTTTGTCATTGTTACAACATTCAATTTTTCAAGCTAATCGCAACTGTTGTGATTGTAATAATTGCAATATCGTCCAAATCTGTGAAACATCAAACGTTTTATTAATGCATACTTGCATGCGTTAATACCTACTCATATGTTAGATGGATTCACTACAGACATGACCGGGTGACCTTAGCCAACTTCTAACAAACTGCGGCGGGGTCATGTTTGGTGCCGAGCGGTAAAATGCCGGTAATACGATTGCTGAAGATATTCGTTGGTCTATATGTTCAAAACTTCAACGTAGCCAAAACAAACCTTTTTATACGTAACATTTGGGATGCCGGGCGAAGATAATGTTTACCGTATCTTGGTATTTTTTTGGCTTCTGGATATTAAATAATTAATGATTCTTGATGTACTGCAGAAATCAAGGACAGCTGTGTTTTGTACTTTCATTTTATTTTCGCTGCCGATAAAGTGGCAAAATAAGCAAATATGGACGTAATTATTATCTGTGCAAATATCAGTTAACATTTAAAGGTATGCGTGTTGATGCTACCAAGTACCAACACCCATGTCCACAAAACAAAACATCTACCACGCACTGGATCCCCACTGGACATCTGATTGAGAACTTCACCAGTTGCAACCACAATACAGTAAAATTTTGATTTCAAAAAACCGCACATTTAAGACCCATCCCATTGATTTCCCTTTTCTTTTATTTTTGATGGCCCGGTTAGGGCCTGGCATATTTTTTGGATTTTACATTCCTTACTGCTTTAACACCAGCATCCGGAGTGCTGGTGCGGTATCGCATTTCTGCTGTCAGGAGTCACATTCCCGGACAACCTGAGAGGGATGACAGGCTCCGGCTGTTAAAGTCCTCTGAACTCCAGCTTCCAGTCCACTGAACTCGGATTGCCGAACCCGTAGGCGGGTACCCGCTGCGAACGTCTGCTACACGCAGGCGTTCCAACGCCATTCTGGCGTTTGGCACTGCAGGCCTTCTGCATGCAGGCAAGTTATAACACTCAGCAAGCAAGACTACCATGTCGAAATGTATTTTCTTCGCCGCTTTTCGGAAACCATTATCTGGAGATTATTTCTATCACACTGTGCTGAATTTACAAAACTGTTTGCGTGTACACTAAAAGAATGAATAACTTCTGGAATTCTCAAATAGTCGGAACAATTAATTAACAAAATTTACGCATTCATTTTATTAAACGCGCCGCACTGTCCTGACCCTCGTAAACCGGCAAACGTATCGGATTTGAATTCATGAAACTTTACCGGAAAGGGCCCGTATGCCGGCAGCCGTGCGGTGTGCCGGCGCGGCCGTAAGTAAACTCATTGAAATTTCTTTGTGCGAGTAAAAAACACCATGCATGTTGTGCAGGTAATAATTATGAATAACCCCGGATTTATTAATGTAAAACTTTTTCAACAAAACTATTGATACGTAAGCTTACAGTTCGACATACAGTACTGCAGGGACAAGGGAAAGTTTTACACTGGGACTTACTACATACACTTCCGATGCCGCTTTAATATTCTAATAAAAATTATTTTGCTATTCCCGGTACTGTATTCAGGTATTTAAACCGCATACCCGGCATAATGTAGCGGTTAAGGCAATCTCGTTATTAAAGCTTTTAGGATAACGGATACTCTTACAGTTAACTGCAAAGTGCATAGAATTGCGCTGCACTGGAAAACTACAGCAGATCGTTGGGATCCCAGCAAACGCTTAAACTGACCTTACGACGACTGCACCGCAATATCCGCAGGATTCTGTGAAGTGTCAGTCCTTAATCAACAAGTTGGATTTCACTCTTATCTGTACTGGATAAATTTTGAACTTCCAGAGAAACAATTCGACAAATCGCAAAATACATTAAATTTCAAGGAAACTGCTGTTTTTAATCACGTTCGTCGTATGCGAAAACTTTTATGTCATTTCTGGTCTCTGAAGAGAAAAGAGCATCATTTCGAAAGAAACTACAAAATATCAGACTTATACAACTCCTAATCTCCCATGAATCATCATAACCCCACCAAAACAACGCCTGTACGTTTTGCCAACGATTTTTTATAAACAATTAAACGAGCCAGTATGCGACAAAAACTGCTCACATAACTATTGGAAAGCTCAAAAAAGACGGTGTATAAGGTAAAAAAATTGGTAGAGATTCAGCTCTCCAACAGACTCCAAGTATATCCGGAACAAGATCACATCCCCGAAGTGCTGGGCTGATTGTCCATATCGTCGTCCTCTTCAATATATATCACCCCCTCGTTTTCCACCGTCCCCGCCTCAATATTCCAGATATCACCATCCGCCGCATCCGGTCCATGGAAACCGGCGCTTTTCAAGAGATCCAAGGTCTGGCGCAGCGTCAAATCCTGCTGCAGCAGATTGCCCTCTTCGCCCATGGTCGATATCATCTGATGGATCTGCTCTTCGATCGTCTGCTCCACGATGAACTTGTGAACGAAAGTCGGTCTAATAACACCAATGAAAACTTGAAAAAATTGTACATAACTTTTTAAACAAGCATAAAAATGCAAGATTTTGGTTGTTTTCTCAATGCTGAAATTTATTTAATTTCAATCACTGTCCAGGCTCATTTTTATGTCACCTGGCTTATCACCTCAAGAAAACCAGAAAAAGTTTCAAAATAATCCTACTTTGTCTGCCCCATACGATGGATGCGCCCAATAGCCTGCAATTCCGCTGCTTTATTCATAATTGGCTCCAGGAAGAACAAATGCGTCGCTTCAATAATGGTCAGACCCTTGCCGCCCATGGAAATCGGCATGAGAAGAATCTTTACTCGCCCACTTCGCAGCTTCTCTATAGCAACCTACAAAACAAATTTCGGGTTGCGTTATACAATACGTTACATAATTCAAATTTTTGCCGAAATTTCCTGCTTACAGGAATGCCAGCTTTGGCTTTGACATATATAGCCGTCAGACCGTTGCGAACGAGAATCTTCGTGTAATCTTCAAGACTCTCCGTATAATCAGAAAAAATTAGAATTTTCGCATCCGGATCGACACCGTTAAGGCGGAAAATTTCGCGCACTACCGCTTCCATTTTCTGCGGCGCGCCTTTCTGCAAAAAATTTGACCGGAGATAAAATCGAGTACTAAGTCAAAGCGCAATTAGTTTTACTCACCAAACATAATGTATCGAAATACTGCGTTTTTACTGGCGAAAGTTGACGCTGTACACCGTTGGCCTGGACAATTTCATGTTTCGTGGCGAGTTTCCGGCAGAGCGGACACTGCGTCCGACTCATATGCTGGTTAGCGGCTTCTTTTTCCATCATTTTGCTAAACAATAAAAAAATTAAACACTAAATTTTAACTTCAAGTTAAAACAGCCGAAATTCTGAAAGTTTAACAGCTTTCCATGCGACGATGTAGCGACTTACAGGCAGGTCCGGCAGATAATGTGAGCGCACGGAAACAAAGCCCAGTCTTTTCCCACCGCATCATAACACACACAGCATTCGCGCTGCTGCACCTGACCTTCGTTAACGTAGCCCTAATCGAAATAACGCCGTAATTAAGTAAAAAGTTAATAACTTCAAATTAAACAGGCCTGTTTACATCGTGCATATTCTGAATGTATTTGAATCGGGAAATATCACCACCGAGACGCCGCGAATATTCTTTGGACATCGCTTGGAATGATCCCAGATGACGCTGCAGATTCTTATCGGATGGATTCAGAATAGAGCGAAATTCCATGAATTCTTTCTGCTTGGGTTTCGTCAGGCTGGAGCACACAGCCATCTCATCTTCCGTGGCAAAACGCAGTCGCATTAGACTTTGGCGCAGTTCATCACAGGTGCTAACTTCGGTCCACAGCGTCTGGTATAGACTCGAACAGCACTGCAAAAATGCATAACAATAAGGCGGAAAATCTTTAACTGTGGCAAAAAGTGACTCGTACAATTTGCTCCTTTTTCAGCAGATCCAAAACCAGCTGGAAATGCTTCCATTCCGCTTCGCACTCAGTATAATCTGGCGAAAAACATAATAATATCAATAACCAAATTTTGAGACAGTTCGCTTCATGTCGTACCTTTGATATATTTCCTTTTCTTGTCACCATTCAAGTAGCGCTTCTGACGCAGATACGTGGAGATTGTTTTGCAGACTTTCTCAAAATCACTGTCCGCTCGGTTCGATACGCGCCCTTCACCTTCCAAATTCTTCTTATCCATTTTCTGTTTGCGTTGTCGATCGGTCAGCTCGGCGTCATCATCATCGTCAATTAATTCGATCACAGTTCGGAAAATGAGATCTTCGTATCCAGTAAAAGCCTTTTCCAGTACACAGAGACGGCATCTGCACGTGCACAGAAACTTTTCTTCATCCGCAGTAAACAGCAACATTTTGTATTTGAAACGACAAACACACAAGATATATGCAATGAATTATTTTCAACAATATCTGATTTTAACCGATCTGCACTAAAAGATACTTTTTCTTACCGTTTATTAATCGATATACTGTTCGTCAGGTGACAAGCCGCGCATTCGATTATAAAGCTTTCGTCTTCCTTCATACTGTACTCCATCACTTCCTTGACCAGTTCCATAATCTTCTCACGCTCTTCCAGGATGATGGACCAGCGTCCTTGCAGGACAAATTTCAGACCATCCAGCGTCTGATACGCACTGTACAAAAACCAAAATTACTTTTCCTTAAAATTACACAAATTTTCAGTTTTGCTCGTACGAATCCATGGCTCGGCTGCGGCCTAGTCGGGTGTGTTTCGCATCCGCAGAAAGACCTCCCAGGGCAGCTAGTTTACACTCCTGCACCAACTCCACCGCATCTTGCTGGCAATTCGCAACACACCGCAATGCCGAATATACCGGAAGGATAGCCTATTTAAATACGGAATGTCACCTCATTTTCATAAAAATAATATGCACCATATGGACTCTAAATTCCAACTGACACACCTTTTGCAGAGTTTTCGTATCGTGACGCACTTCAATTTTCTGCCCATCCCCGGCGGGACTGGACACGAACCAAGCATCATGCACTTCCTTGGTAGCGTTCTCTCTGCGCAGCTTATTCTTCCCAAGAAAATCAACTTTCAAAGCGTCGGCCTACACAAATATCAGTTAACAATCACAACAAAAACAATTTCCCGCCGACAGCATACTTGATCAAGAAGTTGATCGTCTTCGAGGGTAGGTGGGATCGCATCCCGATGTTGCGCCAGCAGTTCACCCAAATTACTCAAGATATGCATTTTTTGTCCAATATCCACTTTCACGAACTGCTCATTATCTGTCCACAAACGTTTCGCTTCGCGATACATTTCTGCAGCTTCGGGGTACTTCTCCATCAACCAATAAATCCCAGCAGCACCTGAAATCCACAATTACGAACCCTTGGAAAATAACTGCTATTTAAATGCCACATAAAGAAATGGTGTGCGCATTTTCCGCGGGAAATATACATAGATAACCTACCATCGCAAGCCAAAATACAAGTACGTAACGTCGTCGTAAACTCCAATTTCGCTTTCTCAAGCAGCGTTTTAACCATCCGTTTCAATGAATCGTTCCTAAACGAAAAACACCCGTGAAGCGAAAGTAATCTGATTAAAATCCGCACAACAACCGAAGATGAATTACTGTCAACTTACTCATCCTCTGGATTTTTTTCTTCGTCCTTTTTCTTTTTAGTTTCTCGGAAGAAGTACTTCACTCTGGTTGGTGATGTGCACAATTTCTCCAAGTGTCCCATCCACGTGCGCAGCGTCTTCACCAGATCCCAGTCCAATTCACTGACTTTCTTGTCATAGATATCTTTATTCCGGTAACGTCCTTGACGCAGCTTCGTCGTCACCATTTTAATGCAGTCCCGGTAGACTTGCTGGTACAACTGCATTTCAATACCGGAGAAGGTCAGCTTATGCAACTGCACAGTGCACGGCGGCAGATCCATTTCATTCTCCACGCTGCTTTTCTCCAACCGCCACATACACTCGCCCAGGAGATCCTGTAGGGGTTCCCGGATATCGGCTTTAAACGGCCCGGCGACATACTCACTGAAGCATTTCCAGATGGACCAGGGAGCGAATTCAATAAAACTGAAAAGAGCTTGCAGATCCGCCACACCGCGCTGGATCGGCGTCCCGGTAACAGCCCAGTAAAATTGCGCGTGAATTTTCATGGCCATTTCCGCGTAGTTCGACGTCTGGCTTTCCACCATCTGCGCTTCATCCAGGACGAATCGCCAAAAGCGGATGGCTAATAATGGACTGCGGACTATACGGCGCCGAATTCCTTTGCGTAACCTGTAAACAAAACGAATGTACTTGTACCATAACAATTTCTCTTAAAATATTATAAATCAGTATCAGTTTTTTCTCAACACTTACGATTCCTTCCGTACTTCGGCGTGGAAATACAGGATTTCACTTGAGAGTATCTCATAACTGGCTAGCACAATGTCGTACGAAGCCATTTCCCACGGAGAAAGTTCAGGAGTGACCGCAACTCCCTGGTACTGGAACACTGTAAGGCCTCGTGCAGACTTTTCAATTTCGTTCTGCCACTGCGGTATAATCGCTGCCGGCGCCACAACGAGTGTGGTTTTACACAAAATACGCTACAACAAAAAACGGCAATTTCCATTCATGACACATCAACTCATTGGAAAGCATTTCCAGGCAAACTCCCGGTAAAAAAACCAAGATTTTGAAGCACACCACTGCAAAATACGGATTCCATAACCACATTAAATGTTAAACGCTTACATGATTTCGTTGGCATTTCCCGCACAAATATTTAACATTCTTTGGGCGATATGGATCTTCAAAGCAGGTCTTATGACGAGTAACACCGCAAAGATTGCAGGAAATTCTAGGGATCTTCTGTGCCGTCATTGACTCTAACGGCACGCCTCTGTCGATACATTTGCAGTCCCATTCACCAGGCAGTGCTGGTTCGTCAACCTCTGCGCCTGAAATTAAACCATCACATTGCGAGGATATCCAAAAAAATCGCTTCTCACGATCGTACTCTGTGGATTCTTTGGTTTGGAAAGCGGTGAGGGATTCGCCAATATCAAGGAAATCGTTTCCAGCGTTTTTCCCAAACCCATTTCATCGGCCAAAATTCCACCCAGTGATGCCGGAACTGCCGGGTGGGTTTCGCTTAACCTACAAAGAGAATTCAGAATCAACAATGATTTAATAAACACAAACATGAGTACTACTGAAGAAGTTGCCATACGTACGTCATAACTAAACCAACTCAACGGTGCATTTCAGTATCACCAATAAATCATTAACATTATCTTAACCATTACAATCCTAACAATACGAACCTTCCCGTGGACGCATGCATATACAATTGATAACCATCCGACGTCTCGATCGGAAAATAAAGTGGATGAGGGAAACCTGACGACCAGTGAACCACTAAATTTCAGCAACATACACAGGATCACATTATACTTTTACACTTACATAGATTCTTCATAATTGTCTGTTCTTTTGTGATCATCCAAGAAACAGCCCGCTGCTGATAAGTGTGCATTTGCAACTTTAGCCGGGAATGCTGTGGTTTGGGAGTGCTGAGAATCGTCTGATCAGCATGAACGGCTTGAACGTGATGGAACAGACTAACCAAATCATGCGGGCTAATGTGATCGCCCAGCAGCTTTGCCTGGACATTCTCGCGCGATGGAACGTAGCCTTTTTCCACAAACAACATCTCTAATAATGGATTGTCTACGATTGAAATACAAAACAAAATAATCGAAGCACACGGCCAAAGCTTCAATTAATAAAAAAAGCAAAAATTAATAAGAAAAAGAAAACCAAACGCGCGCAAAGTGTCTACAAACGAGTATGGAAAAACTGCAAATTTAGAGCGTAGTCAAAATACCTTTGACAACAATTTCTTTGCCCATTTCCATGAGTAATCGCACGCGTTTGGTCTGTATAATGTCGTGGTGACTTTCCGCTGCTTCGGAATACTCCTCGTCGTGTTTGAAAAAGTCTTCGGCGAGATATACATCGATGTTCATTTGGTGGCTGCTTTCATCGAATTGTCCCACAAAATACAACTCCTTCGATTTGGTCAAACCATAAAGCATACGCGGACGGTTCTTCCATGGATGCCTTCCCCCACCTGTCAAAAAGCAACTACAAGTTAATTAATTTTATAAACGATTTAAACAATTTCTCAAACAATATCTTTATTTTTCAAGAAATTACATTTAACACATAATCTGGTGATCCCTTTAACAAATTAATAATAAATTATATTAATCTGACGCATTCTGTAAGAATTCAAAAATACTGTAAATATTTCACAGAAAACTCACCGTGACAAAGTAACGTACTTCCATACATAAAAAACTCGATACATATCATACAGTGAAACAATGACCTACTGTATCGTCATATTTCTAATTTTTTTGAACATATTTTTGTGAATGACGCTCGGCTTGTGAATACATTAATAATATCTGGTTTTCACTTGCCTAAGAAAAAGTCGCCTTTCAGAGTTCTAAGAGGAAGCGGCGGCAAGTCAATATCACATCCCAGACGCTCCGCCATATATGCAGGAACATAGTGTCGCAGTGCTTCGATCACATCCACCGCGTTGCCACTGTAATTAAACTGCAGACGGCCCTTAATACATCGCACCACATTATTGTCCGGGAGCAGCAACATGCTGGGAGCCTCCGACGCCGTGCAGAGCAGACGAAGATACGGCATATCATTCATAGCTTCAATATCTTTAGCGGACGACGCATCCGGGGAGATTAGGAAGGAGAAACGACAGATTTTAGTCCGCCACAGATTTTCCGGAATGGCCGTGTTCACGTCGCGGACAATGTAGCCTAAATCGTAGTACACGGTATCAATTTCTAAGAACTCGGAGGTGAGAGGCGGCAGGGGCACGACCGGCGGAGTTTCGGGGACAGGCGCCTGGGTAACATTTTCATGGGAAGAAGCCTCTGGTTGGTGCTTATGCTCGGAGCGCGAACTTTTGGCTTTCTTTTTAGGAGAACCCTTGCGAATACCACTTCCACTTGGTTTCTGTTTCGTCGGGCCCGGAATGATTGGCACAATTTGCGGTTCAGAATCTGTCGAGAGCCCGCGTTTTCGGGATTTCTTGGGAGCAGCGGGTTGCGGCGCTAGACCATCCATTTCCGAATTCATGGTTGAGAAAACAGGTCAATAAAGAAAAAAGTTCTTCAACCGAGTTACAGTAACCATAAGCTCCACCGGATTAGATTTTAAAAGAAATAAAAATTATAAAACCGCATTTATGCGGTCAGATGAAATAATTTCGAGCGGACGCGGTCCGAAGGGAATACAAAACGAAAGAAGGAAGTTCATACAAGAGAAATCTTGTCGAAACACGAAATAAAAATTTTCTCTCTTCCCCGCCACTGGCACGATGTCTGTCTGGTACGGAATGTGAAAAGCTATGATTCATTCTAGAAGCGGCATCGCGAGCACTGCCACCAAAAAAGGTGTTCATAGATATAATGCATTTAGTATGCAACTTTGAATGGATGGGCCCTGTTAAAACACTTCGCCCCGTTACTAGCATATTTCCAGGTATTCGCTACCCGTTAGATGTTACCCTCCTACGCTGATTGTGATGGCTTGCTTTGCAAACTTTGCAAAAGACTTCGTCACATTTCGTTAGTTTCTGTTTACTTAGTTTTTTCTTGTTTTCTATTAAATTTTTATAGGTAATAAGTGATTGATTGTGTAGTTTTGGATAAGTGATTGTTGAGAAGTTGGCAGCGTACTGGACTGATAAAACCCCCATTTGAGAAAACTCCGCGTTTGATTTCGATGCTATATTCTCCCTAAGCAGCGCCCCGCGTACCGTCAGAAATGGGAAAATTTGCGCGAAAGAAGTGAGTCGTGATGATCTTTTTCGGACTCTTCATACCTTTATTCGTTTTTAATTAATTTATTCATTATCTGTGCGTTATAGCCAAAAGGAGCTTCGACTAGAAGCGAAGAAGAAAGCTCGTGGCCCGAAGAAAGTCACAGCTGGCGAGAATGTCATGGAAAAGGATGACGGCTTTGTGGACCCCGATGCGGAAGACTTCATTTACGACGATGTCGATCGGCACCATCAGCAAAAGCACAAGGTTTTCGTGATTATTTTCGGCTACTATGCTGTTCTGCGGTTTATAGACATAGTCGTTTTTAAATTCTTTTATTTGTGATAGGATAACATGGCCAGCGGTTTCCAGTTTGAAGAAGAAGACGAATCCGATAATGAGGTATGATTGTTTCTGTTTCGTTGTGCACGTTTTCACTTCATAGCGTTTACCGGTCTTCAGCTTATGCGAAGTTCATAAAAGGGATTTTTCACGTTATGAAATTATAATGCGGGCTCTCAGTTTGGTAAATTCGACAAAACTACGGTTATGAGATCATATTTTGACTTTGCAATCGCATTTCCGGTGAACATTAGTTTCACATAATTTCTCACTAATTTCACTGCGCAGTGCGTGAAATGAGTTATAAGCACAACTTATTTAAATAATAAGCACTGCATATTCCGGTACGTGCAGCGGGTACACCGATGGTAAAACTCACTACGAAATTGTGGATTGTTTTCCGTGAGCAGTTCTGGAGATGTTGCATTGCAGCTGTTTCAAATTATTTACATTTTTTACCTGCTGAGTTTGTTTGTAGGAAGAAGTCCTTCCCGTCGGCGGCGAATCTTCCGAAGATGAAGAAGACGATAGTGAGGAGGATGCCCAGAATGATGAAGAAGAAGGTAGAATTCCCAGATTTCAAATAGGAAACTTCCAAGCACATTTTTATCCAGGAGAACATTCACGCGAACGTTTGTTACTAAATTCTACATATCGTTTTTTTTCGAAGTAATTAATGAATGACGGCCTCCTAATTAGATTTTACCCAAAGATATTGTAATTTGTGGGATTCACATTTTTTATCTGCTGTTGCTGAGTTTTGGTATTTCAAGACTGCGTCGGTGTTAATTACGTATCACTGTGTTGGTGTGTTCTGTTTGTTGTGGCTTTTTGTTGCGGAATAGTTGTGTGTTGTATGTATGTACACTGCTTACCTTTAGCGTAGCAATTGTTCAGTTACAATACTGTACTCTAATGGTCAAAATAAGTGTTTACGCGTTCCTCGTGCATTCATCTGGACGCTTATCTTAGTGAGTTAAGTCCTTCTTTCCAAGTTTTGTTACGCTTACATTTCTTGAATCCAGGTCTTCCAAATCGATCCGCTTGGGGCACCAAGCGCTCCGCGTATTATCAGACGGATTTCGTCGATAAGGACCACGGAAAGTTTCTGGGTAGCGATGCCGAAGAAGCAGAGGAAGAGGAACGCGAAGCGCGTGAACTGCGCGCCAAGATGACGGCTGAGCTGACCGAAGACGACTTTGGTCTTACCGGATTAGCGGTAAATCTCTTCTTCCGTTCTTTGTTGTGGTATCCATGCATCAGTTTGTGTGGATGTCGTAGCCACTGGAAACACCTTCAACAAATGAAGCGCTGGATGCGCCGGTTGTGACTGAAACCACAGCGCTGGATATTTCCAAGCTGACAGAATTGGAGAAGATGGAGCGATTGAAGCAAGAATCTCCAGAATTGCTGGACCTAATCGCTGATGGAAAACGAAAGGTTGGGAACGGAAAACAATGTTACCGGAGTATCGTATTTTCCTGTCACGTTTTACGATGATATTACCGTAGCGTACAACTGTTCTGTGTTTATACGGAATGAAAATAGGTGGCCACGTATTCCCGATTGTATATGGTATTGATTTGAAGGCTGCGGTACTTTGCAGATGTCGGAGCTCACGGAAATTTGGAATCCTTTGTTTTCTGCAGTCACCAAAACTGATCAGAACGCTTTAACTGATCGCGCGGAGCGATACGTTAAAACGAAATATCAGTTGGTTTTAGGGTGAGTACCGCTGCGATATTTTTTTCTGTATAACGATGCGATTGGTATCTTAGCAGCTTACAGTTACAAGTAAAGCGACAGATATAAGTACTTCAATTTATAGCTTAATTACGCATTTGCACATCGCAGCAGACAAATATTGTAATGTACGATTTGATTAAAATAAACTATTTGTCATGCTTCGTTGAAACCTTGATTATTGGTTTTCCTTGAATAATTAAAAAATTATTCCTTATTCTTTTTTTGGTGTAGGTATTGTCAGAATATTGCATTTTATTTGTCCCTGAAAGCCAAGAGGGTTTCAATGGATAATCATCCGGTTACGCGGCGGTTAGTGGATTTCCGTAAAGTAAGTGTTTTCCTACAACGGTTGATTCGTAATTAGCGTCTTCATTTTGTGTATTTTACAGTTGTTTATTAAACTGGAGCCGCTGGATAAGTTATATTCCGCCGAAATGAAGCGAGCCGTTGCCGCCTTGAAAAACGGACAGAAACTACAATCCCTCAGGCGGAAAGCAATGAAAACACTTTTGACAGAGAAAAGGGTCAAGTTTATGGATGATATTGCTGCAAAGCCTGCAATAACGGTATGCGTGATGCTAACTTAGATCTTCTTTGCAACCTTGTTCTTTGCAGAATTATGTTGAATTTTTGTCTGACTTTGTGGAGATGCAAAGGTTATCAATTTTTCTGGGTTTACAGAAAGAAAAGCCTTTATCACAACGAGTAAAGGAAACGCCCGCGTCCGCTGAGGATGATGATGAAATGGAAGTGGATGAAGAAAACCCGAATGCGGGCGATGTCAAGCGTGCCGTGACCTATCAAATTGCCAAGAATAAAGGAATTACACCGTACAGGAAGAAGGAGTACCGCAACCCGCGTGTCAAACACCGCATGAAATACCGCAAAGCTCTGATCAGTCGGAAAGGACAGGTTTGTACAGTAACTGAAAATTTGGTGTTTGTTTAAGAACGACTGTTGGACATGGTCTTTGTTGTAGGTGAAAGAGCACCGCCCGGAGCTTAGAAAGTATGGTGGAGAAATTTCCGGAATACGTGCTGGTGTCATTAAGAGTCGAAAACTAAAATAGTGTTTAAATGAGAGACAAGAGTCTGAAACTGAAATATTAATTAAATGTTTCGTTGAATGAGTGTTGCGAGATGGGCCAAATCGTGCGGTGTAGTGTGCACTGAATGTGTACGTATCTGCCTACGGGGCTGTGGCCGCTGTGCGTGAGAGAACATCAGATTAACGATCGTAAATACAGATAGATATATTATATTAAACGTTTTTAAGGTGCAGACTGTATTCCATTATTACGTTTTGATAACGGTCCATCTGCGGAATGGGGCAACCAGCGTTTCATCTGGATGTACTCTGTTTTTCAAGTACCTGTAATAAGTATCACGTATAATCACAAAACTGAATACTAAAACAAAATAGGCTCTCATAATGACACAGTTAACGTACTCACCTTCTTGGTTCGTGTCAACATGAGCAGCGAAGTATGATTTTTGCTGTTCATGTTCTGAGTTCTTTGGTTTTGTTTCAACTGAAGCAAGCAGGCATGCCGCAGCGATTTTTTATACGTTGCGATTTGCAGATGACTGCATAAATCGCGCTAGGAAGCGATGGAGAATATGGTAGTGCGATGGCTAACTCTGGGATCGGTTCAGGTTGTTCGTAGTTTGCGAGCCAATATGAGTTCTGTTGCCAATATAATATATCTATACAAGAAACAGCCTCGGCTTCGCCTCCGCGTTTCTTGTGGTCCAAGGCCATTTTATTTGAATTTGAATGAATATTTATTAGATTAACATCAGTGTATTCGTCGAAACATGATCGGTACATGCAATAGGGCAAAAACGAATTTTCTATGAAAATCAGTTCATGATTCTCTCGACCTTGAAACCATTCCCTTTCGCTGTACATACAGATAATTTTATGATATCCCCTACCCGAAAAGAAAGCCGAAATATCAGTCTATAAGGTGTGAAATTCGAAACAGTGATAGTGCACTAGATCACTAGTTCGGTAACTCATCACTTCACTGGCTCTTTTCACTGGAAGTTGGTGTGTGCCCAGCGGTGTATGTCCGGTCAGTAGTGGTGGCTCGATTACTTCCTTAGCTAACCGGTTCCGTTCGCCGGACAGTAGTGGTAGCTCGGTCACTCATGTACACTGTACAATAATGACAGCTCGGTCACCCGCTCACCACCCGGGCTTTCTGCGCCGGACAGCAGTGGTAGCTCGGTCACCCGCTCACCTAACGGACTTTGTACACTGGACAGTAGTGACAGCCGCCACTGGCAGCTCGGTCACCCGCTCACCTCCGGGCTTTCTGCGCCGGACAGCAGTGAAAGCTCGGTCACCTGCTCACCTAACGGACTTTGTACACTGGACAGTAGTGACCGCTCGGTCACCTGCTTACCTCCCGGGCTTTCTGCGCCGGACAGCAGTGATAGCTCGGTCACCCGCTCCCCTAACGGGCTTTGTACAGTGAAACCTCTGAAATACGTACAGCTCCGTACGGAAAATTTCGTACGTAATTCAGGGGTGTACGGAATTCAAATTAGCTACCCCCAGCCCCCCAAAGGGGTGACTGTAGACTAGGGGCACTGCCCCACTATGAAATGCTCTGCACATACTGTGCAATGCATAAAATACATGGATTTCATTAGTTCACATACAAAATTGCATCAATCTATGTGTATGTAAACAGAGAAAAACAATTCTCTCGCGTACTTTCAGCAGAAAAGATTAATAAAACCTTACTAAGGATACAAAAATCTAGCAATTTCGAGTGTATCTTTCTTTGTTTCTTTAGATGTGCACAACTTTACCATCAAAAGGTTTAAAATCTCCAGTTCCGAAACAACGGTGTACGCATTCACGAGGTGATTGCGTACAGTTAAATGCTTCTGCGGTACAGAGATTAAGGCGCTTATGCGCTCACCTAACGGTCTTTGTACACTGGACAGTAGTGACAGCTCGGTCACCTGATCACTTCCCGGGCTTTCTGCGCCGGACAGCAGTGACAGCTCGGTCACCCGCTCAACTTCCGGGACCTGTGCACAGTAGTGGCAGCTCAGCACTCCATCACCGAACGGGCTCTTTGCGCCGGACAGCAGTGGTAGCCCGGTCACCCGCTGACCTAGCGGACTTTCGGCGCCGGACATTAGTGACAGCGCGGTCACCCGCTCTCCTACCGGGCTCTGTGCACTGGACAGTAGTGGTAACTCGGTCACTCGTTCCCTAACGGGCTTTTTACACTGAAAAGTAGTGACAGCTCGGTCACTCGCTCACTCGGTCACTCGGCATCGGACAGTAATGACAGCTCGGTCAACCGCTCACATAGCTATCCGTAGTGGCAGTTCGGCCACTGGCTTAGCGGGCTATTTTAACTAGAATTTAGTGGTATTTCGGTCAACTAACGGGCTTGTGCACTGAACAGTGGCGGTAGTTCTGTCTGTCGCTGCTTGGCCGGCACTTGTTTAGAATTGTCCTCGACGACAACGTTGGATATGTAGTCGTTCTTGTTGCAATAACGCCAACGCCCAACGGTCTGCTAATTAAACTGATTCTGATATTTTAATTAGTGGAAAATACTTTCATTTTTTAACTATATTTTATTTGGTTTACGTGGCAACATTGCCTGGTTAAAAATACCACGATGATAATTATTATTATAATAATTTAGTTACATTTGGTGAAGGTAGTCAAACCTCTTCCGCTGTGGCGCTCGAAGCGGGAGAGGTTTTAAAAGAAATGAATACCATCTGGCCGGGTTTTCGACTACGGGCTTTCAGAATATAATATTGGTTTTGGTCAGTCTTTTCTGGTTTGCCGGCTCTGGTGTATCCCATTCGTGGCAATATAGATCTGAATCTTGATACGTACGTACGTATGCAATAGAAACGTAGATATTAATTTGTCATAGAGCAGATGACATCCTGATCTTTTTTATTTCATGTAATGTAATTTCTGGACGGGTACAAATGTTTTTTTCTTCAAATACTGACAGCACTGGTGCTGTTGCATATCTATCAGCATCAGAAGCTATGTGTAGAATATATTGTACCTTGCAAATCGTTCACGCGATGCTGCTAATTACATCACGGTAGGTATACACTTCGGTGATCATAATGTAAAGCGTGACAATTGGCTAAAGACAGTTCCAACTTCCATTATAAATTAAAATTTAAAACAATAACAACAAATAAAAAGATCAAATCCAGCGTATCAGTCATCCAGTTGGCCGTCGCTGATGACCGACATGCCATTCTGCGACAACAACGAATCCTCCAGTAAACTAGTCGGTGTCATGCTCAATCGAGAGAATATGCTACCGCTCTCCGCCGTTAAACCGGTGCTGTGGAAGGACGAGTGCGAGAGCGTCTGCTGACTTAACCAGCTATCGCTGGACGGATGGCCCGTGTCCGCCAGCGACAACGGACCGGAACTAATGGACAGAGCGGAGGAATTCGCCTCAAAGTCCTTCAAATGGTCATCAAGCAGCGTCAGGGCATGCATGATGTTATCCAGGTTAATCTGAACATTTTCCGGAAGGGGGTACCGGGGCGGAGATGACGGAGGAGTGCGGCGTTTCGACAAAACAGGAGATCGTTTCTGCGAGCGGGCAACGAAAGGCTGCGCGCGGGGGATGGATTTCCGTGGGCTGGCTGCGGGAGATTTATGGATAGGGAGCTTGCGCGGGGACCATCGTGTGTCGTGTCGGGTTTTTGGCGGGGAAAGCTCACATGCAGGGAAGCGAAGAATCTGTAGAAGCGCGTCGGAGGTCGTCGACCGGAAGGAGTCACTTCCACTGCTTACCGATAACTGTCGGGAGCTCTGCAAATGCATTAGTTAAAGCAAACACCAGCCAACCTCTTCACAAATTTTTTCGCAATAACTTTCAAGAAATTTGATGACATAATTTGGTCACAGACTCATAATACATTGGGCATGCACCTGAGCCATTCTGGCCAATGCTGGCAGCGACTCAGCGTTGTTGTAGCGGTGCCAATAAGTTAGTATTCACTATTTATCGTTAAATGCCAGTATGCGTGTAAACTGCGTAAAATCCAGCGTATAAACTGTAGACAAACAAAGCCCACCACTTATCCCCGAGGTACAGACAGGCGGCTAGGCATCAAGCTTGATTTATTGCTTACTTGCATGAAAAAACCGAACGATAATAGTGTACGATAATAGTGTAATGTAGTGTAATGGCACATTGTCAAACATTAAGCGCACCTCCAAATTAACAATGAATAACTTTGACGGCATAAAGTTTTATTTCGTTTATGTACTATCAGAGATATCAGTTTTTTTCAAAATAAGTCTGCCAAAACTTAAAATTCATTTTAAGCCCAGCCTTATGCCTGCACCCCGGAAACAACAGATACTAGTACTCTCGGCTTTAACAGATAAATGTTCAGCATGTAGAAATTAACGGAAAAATTAAGAAATTCAAAATAAAAAGGAAGGAATTAAAAATTACGTGGCTCGCTTAAGCAAGAAAATTAAAAGTGCCTGAAGCAAAAAAGCTATCAAGTTCACCAAACAAAATCTGCAAACCTTTTCGACGATATTCTCTTCCGCCCGTGGTCTTCGTGAATCCTCACTGACGGACACCGGCTGCATATTTTCCTTATCCAGCGAGATAATCGATCCCATCGACATACTGAGATCCTCGTCCTCCACCGTCAGATTCGCATCGTCACGCTGAGACACCACCAATCCCGCAGATCTCGATGGTGATGGCTCCGCATAGCTGCTGGCCGGTGACAAGGTTAATCCACTTCCGGAGACTGCCATGACGAACGGCGTCGGCTGAGGAATTCCATTGCGCGGTTGCAGTGCCTCACGGGTGACGGTGGGAATCTCTTCCGTCTGCACGGGTAGTTTGGACTGTCGATAGTGCTCGCGGCGGATGAACGCTAGCTGATCCTCCATACGCCGATTATCTCGCACGCGTGCGGGAATTTCATTGCGCTGCTCCTGTGCGAGTTGTCTTCGTCGACGTTCCTCTTGCAGTGCCTTTTCTTGACGTTCTTTGGCCCGTTCATCGTAAAACTCAGCGATGCGCTTTCTATCCGCTCTTAGAGTTTCTTCGCGCTCTTCCTTTTCAATCGCTTGCAATCTTTCATTTTCTCTCTATAGAACCCACAGGACAGCTGCTGAACAACGCTTGGAAACTACATTCTCTGCACGAAAATTAACATGAAAATCATTTCAGCTGGCGCAATGGCACAATTATTTTTTTTCGAAAACAAATTTCCTTCAATTTTTGGGCTTTGTCAGATACTAATTTTTTTGTCTCTAATTCATGACTTTATTTATGTTAAGCTTAAAAAAATTCGGATCACTTTAAAGTATTAATAAAAACTTTCTTATTTTTTTACCACCAGAATACGAATTATTTTAACCGTTCCTTGGAAATACTGTGATTTTTAAATTTTCCCAAGGTCTAACCAGGACAAGGTCGTGCAGCCTGCTTACTTTCTGCTGTTCCGCTTCCAAACGGCGCCTGTTCAGCTCCTGTAAGACCTCCAATTCTTCCGCTCTGGCTGCTTCCAGCGCTTGAATGATAAGATTAGTTTCCTTCCAGAATCGTTCCCTCATACAGCCCGCAAATTTATTGGCTTGCTGTCGCGACTGCACTAATCGCAGTACGCGACGCACTTTCCAGTCTTTGGTTTTCGCCTGCTGTACTTGATCGCTAGATAGCGGAGGCCTTCTGGCATTCGACGATCCATACATAATAAAAACATAAAATGATAAAACAATAAAAACATAAAATCTAACACGAATACAGCATAAACTGTCACTTTTACACTCAACTTATTGACATATTTTTATATTCAAAGAGCGGTTTATCAAAAGCTGACAAACAAAATGGCAACATAAATTTTCTGTTCAACTGCCATTCGGAGCAGGAAGCTACACCAGCAGGCAACCGCTGCCGGGTGGCTCAATCTGAAGATAACGCAAGGCCAGTCGCCTCAGTGAGGCAGTACATCTAAAACGCTTGCCTGGACCAGCTGTGATCGCAGACTGTGCGTTGTAGTTGTGAACTGCGATAAATTTGAAACCGCGAATTTATTTTTCCGATCATGTCGTTTGATTTGGAAACGGAACGATCAGATCGTTCTGTGCGATAATGCTGCTATCGCTCCACACCTTATCCACCATTTTTACGCAGCCCACCGCATACATTCCACTCCGCACCATCGTCACACGCCCCTTACTGCTCGACATACAGCGTAAAATGGCGCAGATCATCGAGTGTGTACCAAACTTCTCCGAAGGTCGTCGTCCCGATGTAAGCCCGTTCTGCGCCACCATTCCTGTTCTCCGCGTGATACATTGCATTGCAGGTGATTGAAGCCATCAGTAAGGCGGTGCGCAGCGTGCCCGGTGTGTCGTTGCTGGACGTGGATCCGGGCAAATCGACGAATCGCACGGTGTACACGTTCGTCGGGAATGCGGAGAATGTGGTGGAAGCCGCACTGGCCGCGGCGAAAGTGGCCTACACGCTGATTGATATGACCAAGCATTCCGGGGAGCATCCGCGGCTGGGTGCGCTGGATGTCTGTCCGTTCATTCCCGTGGCCAACAGCACGATGGAGGACTGTGTGGAGTGTGCTAATCGGTTCGCGAAACGGCTGGGTGAAGATCTGAACGTTCCAGGTTGGTAATTGTCGAATACTTCGACAATCGACACCGAGTTTTTGTTAATTAATTAATTTTAATTTCCCCTTTTCGATTTCAATGATTTTGTTGATTTTGATTTTGAGCAGCTTAGCGGTTCATCCTTTTGGTATCACGGTACATATGTAATGTTTCGTTTTGACCAATATTACATCAGTTTAATATTCCTGTTTTTTTTTAGTATATATGTATGGTTTTGCTTCCGATCGCGATTACCGAAAACAAGTGCCACAGATTCGGGCTGGTGAGTATGAAGGATTGGCAGAAAAGGTACGAAAACCAAATAGCTTTCTGAGAAACTAAATTACGTATTAATTTTTTGAGAATATAATTTTGAGGTGTACTGTACATGTTATAACTGTCAAAAAGAATATTGAGTGAAATATTGAGTGGAATTTGAGAGATGGTATTTAAACAATACGGTGTACAGTAATAAGATTTCATTCTACAAAGTACTTATTGATTTTCATTGTGCGCCTGTTTACTAGTACTGTACGTTTACTTACTGAGGATCGTAGAGTAATGGACTTCCAAAACATGCCGATATGCATTTCTGATCGATGCTCCTGCTGTTAGGACGATTGCTTAAAATATATATGTGTGCACGGAATAGTTTTTGTTGTTTACAAAACTTAATTCGCACGTTTTTTTATTATTTTATAATCACGATCTTTGAGGAAAATGCTTTCAGTTATATTTTTTTAGCTGAAGAAGCCCGAATGGACACCCGATTTTGGCCCGACCACCTTCGTTCCCCGGTGGGGCGCAACCATTGCCGGCGCCCGCAAATTTCTCGCCGCTTACAACATCAATCTTCTATCAACAAAAGAGCAAGCCCATCGTATCGCTTTGAATATCCGTGAGCAGGGTCGCGGTCCCAAAGAGCCCGGTCGGCTAAAGAGCGTCCAGGGACTGGGTTGGTGGTATGAAGAGGGAAAGATTGCGCAGATCTCCACCAACCTGACGGATCTGGATGTCACCACGCTGCATGAGGTGTATGAAGCGGCGCTCCACGATGCCGGGGAACTGAAACTGCCCGTCATTGGCTCGGAATTGGTGGGATTAATACCCTTGAAACCAATTCTTCAGGCGGCTGATTACTTTATCGAAAAGGAAAATTTGTTTGTGCTGGAGGAAGAGCAGAAAGTTCAGCTGGTAGGGGGTGCTTTTTTTATTTTTAACAGTACCTTCCTTCCATTTAATTGGAAGTTCCATTTAGACAAAGGTTTCGAATACGATCAGAATGATTAGTGCAAAAGCCGCAAACCTTTCGGTACAGCTGATCGGGATAAAAACTTAAGGGTTAAACTGCGCTACTGCGCTGCCATTTAAGCAGCATTACTAAGTTTTTTTGATTTTTTGACGCGAGTGCAACTAGCCAGGCCACTGCACTACTTCTTGTGAAACAGTTTGTTATTGACAATTTCTTATGTACAATAAAGCGTCAGATATTCTGCGTAAATACTGTCAAGTGTCAAATAATTACTTATGATTTGCTTGTGTTACAGGCCGTAAATCGTCTTGGATTGAACACGCTGAGTCGTTTCGACTATAAGACCAGAATTATCGAATACGCGGTTGATAATTCCAAGAACGAGAGTCCTCTGCTGTATTTGACCGTTAAAGAATTCGTAAACGAGGTGGCTGCTCGGAAGCCGGCGCCGGGAGGTGGATCGGTAGCTGCACTCATAGGAAGCATGGTAAGCGGTTTGGTTTTCGGTCCTGATCTTGGAACTGCTAACGCCGTTCCTTTTTCTTTCCAAATATAAATTACAAACGAATTTACGCGCCATATTAGCACACCATATTGGTGTCAACAGTGACAACACCTGATGATTTTCTTCTAGTTTCGGAAGGATTAAACAGAGCGCTTTGCTGCTTCTAGTAAATATTAATCCTTGTAAGTTAACAGAGTTTTGGGGATGTTAGGGTGCTGGATTATGTCGCATGGTGGGCCTGCTGACCCACGGCAACAAGAAATTCGAAGCGATGGAAACCGATATGCGGCGTTTAACGCCGGTCTTCCACGTTGCCATGAATCGACTGCTGTTGCTCGTTGATCAAGATACGAAAGCCTTCAACTCCATTCTAGTACGTGCCTTCCATTTTCTTTATAAGAAAATCTTAATTATCCGCACAAAACTTTTGTTTACGGTTTCTCCGTCGTGCTAATTGTAATACAGTGGAACAGCTGATTGCCGAGAATACCACATGTAAGCCTGTGGAATAAGGCATGTGTAGGGTCATAGAAACAGAGAAATGAGCATTTTGTTGCAGAAACTATTGCGTTTAATGTGCGAGGCGATTTGTACTAATAAGCTAATAATTGTTTCTTGGAGTTTAATTTTTTCACCATAAGGCAGTGACACCAAGCTCGCACGTGTTGTTATTCTGGAGTAGTTGTTAGTTTCCAGCCTGGCTATTGAAAGGTCTTGGTGGAGTGATTTGCAGATTAGTGGGTTCCGGGTTGTCGTAGTTGTTTGTGTTATTAATGGCTGATATGGTCGCTCCGCTTGTATACGGTGATGCGCTGCTGTAGCAGACGTTTCGGAAAATTTTTAGTTTTTTCTTCCTCTTTGGATTTTGAAGAATTCAAAGACATATTTATACAGACTGCTAGTTCCGCCGGCTGGTTCGTCTGAGAACTTTAAATGACAGATTCGATCGTCGAAAAGTAACACATGATACAGTTAGTCTTACAAACAAGAAGACAAGCGCTTTTATTACAGGAAGCTAACCGCTTGCCGGCGACTTCGCCTGAAGAAAAGACCGCCAAAGAACAAGCCATCCAGCGCGCCACCATGGAGGCCATCAATGTCCCGATGGAGACGGCGAAAGCGGCCAATTCCGTCTGGCGCGCAATGGAAGAATTGGCCGCCCTGGCCAACATCACCGCCATTTCCGATCTGCAAGTGGGCGCCAAGAGTATCGAGACGGCGGTAGCAGGAGCAGTGTGGAATATCCACATCAATTTATCGGGGCTGACGGATGCCGCTGCCAAGGAGCACATCGCCGCGGAAGCGGATGCCCAGCTAAAATACTCCCAGACCCAGTTCTGGCGTGTATGTGACATGGTGGAGAAACGGAAAAAGATAGTTTGAAGGGGAAAGTTTGATAAATTTCAGTGAATGCTTTGCTTAATATTCAAAATGTTGCTCAATTCTGTTTGAATTTTTTGAAAAGTTTATTTTAATTTTATTTATCTTCCGAAATTGTTTTACTTGGTTTTCGTTTATGTATTTCTTAATATATTTGTTTATTGGTTTTTTTCAAATGGTATCCAGTACCAGCCAACATTCGCGTTTTACAGAGCCTGTGTTTCATTTTATGTGATGGAGTACATATTAAAGCTTTTACGTATTTTGTAAGCCTCAACCTGAAACTAAATTACGTGCATTGCTGACCACACTATATGTAATTTGTATGTCAAACATTAACCTTGTAGTTTGCTTCAAAATAATGTTATTTCGAAAATTGTTTTTTGTGTTTCGTAATTCATGTTGATGGAATATCTCTAAAGTCATGTATGCGAAGCGAAAGAATAAGTTGTTAAATTTTTGAATAAATGGTTAACGTTAATTGGTTATTTTAACTTCAAAATTAACGATTTTCACACATTCATTTAGGCAGTGGCTTTACATTTAAAGTATTGCTGACTCCTTACAATTAGTTGGTTCTGTAAAAATTATGCAAATTGTTGCTGTTAGCATAATGCCAAAAAAGGCAGAGTGGGCTGAATGCCGACCCAAAACGCGTATCTAAGTCCAGGAGATATTTAGAACGTACTGCAAGATTTCTGTTAACACACCCTGATGCAATACTATTAATGCTTGTAATTTTTTATGGTATTAATAACGCTAGTGTTATCGCTCGCGGCCTTAGCAGTATCCACTAAAGCGTAACACTATGGATGAATAATCGCTCTTTATCAGCGTTTACACACAGGTACACATGTGCCACAATAAAGGTGTGGACTTTGCTCATACCCATTTATCTTCCGCTCCTACGTGCATACTTAATATTGCATATACAATTGTATGTCCCCACTATCAACCACATGGCGAACGCAGTATACCCGGAAAATTAGTGGCAGTAATCTCGAGCGAGCGCCCTGGCAGAAGCCGGAAAAGCCCAGCTAACGCGCTATGCGATTCTGCGCCGGTAATTCAGTTTTTAATTAATAGTAATTTTCTGCATTAGCTATTTTTGTAAGTTTTACGACCATGACTCGGCAGAGTGTGGATACTTTGCTAAGTCAGTTAGGCCAGCCGGGCCGTTATCAGATTATGATCTTCTTCCTCCTGACATTCCAGTACATTCCACTGTCATTTAATAATCTCGCTATGATTTTTCTTGGGGATAAACCAACAGGAATATATTGCCCGGCGTCGAATTTTTCGTTACGAGAGGGCTGTGCCGGCGAAATCTCCTTTAAAGACTACGATATTCGGACATGTACAAAAAAGCGGCCGGAAGTGGATTCGACTTCGGTTATGGCGGGGAATGATACGTACGGAAATAATTCTCTGTGGTGTTCGGTTAATTGCGAAGGGAAGCGATATATGCACGGAAATGAAGGCGAGTCGTCTATAGTCGGCGAGGTAACGTCTTGATTCTAAAATACCGACATGCTAATTATAGATACGAGTTGTTTATATAGCAGTTTGACCGGTGATGGTACTCGTATTTAATCATGAAATGTACGGGATCCGATTTTTTGTGCTAATAAAGTTTATTGTACGCAAACTTCAAAACGATTTTGTGAGAAACAGTGTATAAAAGAATTAACAGGGATTGTTTTTTTAACGAGAGCAATACAGAATAAATATGTTATTATTATAATTTTTTATTTCCAGTTTGACTTGATCTGCGAGGATTACTGGTTGGTCAGTTTATGCAACACCATGTATTTTGCCGGTAAGCTTTACGTGACATACATATCAGCAAAAATTTGCAAAATAGAAAATTGCTTTATATTGCCACGTATTGCGCTGCAGGTCATCACTGTGCCCGCGCTGTTTGTAAACTGATTTCAGTTTTCGGGATCCGCGCATGCCACAGTTATTAGTACATATATTCTGCATTTTTAATTGTTTGTTGAATATAAAACATATGAAAGGTGCTGGAGCCTCTTCGATGGTTACTGTTTTAAAACTAATCATTTTCCACATAAATAAGCGTCCGATTCACTAATTTCATATTGCATGAAATGTACATTTGAGGTCCCAGGTTTACACTACACTTCTGCAAATAAGAGTCGTCAAATTACTGAAGACAGTATTTAAAATGTTTATATTGCGTGGTTAATTAAGTGTGAATTTCCGTTCTTATCAGTGTGTTGTATTTACGAATTGAACACTTATCTTTGATTTTCTATCAGTAGTGGTTGAATTCTGTAGGCTCGATGGTGGGCGGAGCAGTCTTTGGCATCCTTGCCGATAAATTTGGCCGGAAACGCTCAATTATTGCCGCATCCACAATGGGCTTAGCTGCCGGGATAGCCGCTGCATTTGCACCGCATTTAATATTGTTTGCAATATCCCGCACAATCCTGGGAATATGTTTACAAGTAAGATGCGACAATTTACTGGCTTAAGCGAAAGCTCTTCTGAAAATGTGTTTTGATTTCAAAGCACTGGATAAAAGTTAATTTTACAAAATTCATTACATGTAATGCGTAATTTTTTCATCGAATTTTGATTTTATTTTTCAGCGACCGGAAACAATGAACTCTAACATAAAAGAATAACACACATGAGCAACCTTTTCGAAAACTTACTGCAGAAATTTCTTATACAATTCAGCGTAAAATAAATTCTTGTACATGTGCTGTTTGGAGTTGTGAAAAGTGCAGTCCTTGTGAGTTTTTACTAACTGTTTACTTTATTAAGCCTGCATGCATAACCGCAGGGCGGATCCATGAGCGCCTTTACACTGATGATGGAGTCTTTTCCACGAGACTACCGCGAGTCGGCCGGCGTGGCGTCACAGTTTGTTTTCGCTATCGGGATCGTTCTCCTGGCCGGTTTTGCATATTTAATCCCGAATTGGAGATACTTACAGCTTTTCGTCGTTCTCACCGTCCTCATTGCCGTCGCATACATTTTGTGCGTATATACGAGTGCAAAGTGCAAGGCAGAACACGTTAGCCGACAATGTGCAGAATTGTAGAGTAGTGGCTAGCAAAAGGAGCGCCATACAAGATTGTAAATCTCACATTGAAGACCACTTCCTTCGCTAAGAAACAATTGTGGTTTCCGTCGTTTTTGGTTTACAGCTGCTTATCGTTTGTACCAAATTGTTTGATTACAGTTTTGGCAATGTTACCAGCATTTAACTTCACCATCAATTACGAAATCGTCTTACTAATCATATAAAGAGCACCGAGAAAGAAGGCATAGATAGTGGAACTAGAAAGTGGTAGATTCTTTAAGGAAGTTCATACAAACATTTTATCTGCATTTGTGAATAGTATTTTTTCTTATCGAAAATGTGAATAGTAGTTTTTCTTATTTTATTATAACTGAACATCTTCAGATTATTATATTTGCTTTCATTTAGCCTCGTGCATGAATCTCTCCGATGGCTGTACATCAACTACCGCTTCGAGCATGCCAGCAACATTGTCCACAAAATCATGCGGTTTAATGGAGTGCAGCTAACGAAACGAATTAGCGATTGTATGAGTTATTTGGTTATGTGGCACCAGAAAGATGAGGAAATTGACGACAAAGCGTCGCATTCCATGTGGAATCTCTTCACCAGCGCGCAACTCCGGAAGCGTTGCTTGTGTATGACCTTTATCTGGTAAGGTTAGTACAATGTATGCTCGACACTGCAAAATTTTGTACGTATTGATTTGCGTTAGTATTGCAATAGCTAATAACTATGTTATCGTACAGGTTTACCGGCGCAATTTGCTACTATGCCATATCGTTTTCATTGTCCGATTGGTTTGGGAGTAAATACTGGAACCTGGCCATTGGCGGGTTGGTGGACGTTCCCATAACGCTGATAACAATGCTGCTGGTGTCCAAGTACGTGGGTGCTGCTAATAATGAACAGGTGTTTTGTCAGCAGCTGTGTACTCGATGTCATTTAACATTGTTTCTGTTGTGTATAAATATGACGTTTATTAGAAGACCCTGAAGTATATATAATAGCAAAAAATAATTACAGCTAAGGCTTATAATAATTACTACTTAGCATGGTCAGCAGGCTGCTCAGCCTTCAGTTTTGAAGTTTTCAAACTTTTCAGTATAACAGAAAACAGTGTTACAATTTCGACATTCTGTAGAAAAACACTACAGCGCCACTTTTCTACATAAGTTCGCAATTTGTTAGTTGCTGTTAATTGTGCCTTCCGGTTATCGTGGCAGACTAGACTAATATGTCACGTTTGTAATGAAAATATGATGGCCATCATGGTCAATATACTTCAGAAATACTTCCTATCTTTTGTACATATCAGTGCAAAAAACATGCCTGACTTGATCCAGAATTCTAACGTGTGAAAACAACGTTATCTGCAGATATGGATGCCGTGTGCCATTGATTTACACATCCGGTCTTTCCGGTGTGCTGTGCCTGATCGCCGCCTCCATCCCGCTGCACTCGCACGCCGCCATGATCGCTAAGACGGTGTTCGCTCAGATCGCCCGGGCGGTGTCGCATGGGATGTTCAACATGATGATCCCCTATGCGTCGGAATTGTTCCCCACTGTGGTGCGCAATAATGGACTGGGCGTGTGCGGCATCGGTATGCGACTGGGGGGTGTCCTGGCGCCCCAGTTACTGTTACTAGTAAGTGCTTGTCAACGAAAAATTTTCTGTCTTTCCGTATCCGAAAAAGTTTTGGTACTCGTACTAGCGAGTAACTGTAACATCACAGGCGTAGCTCAGAAATGATCGCTTGTAATCAGTAGCCGAAATCCCGCGCAGCCAGCCATCACTCAAAGAGAAAAGCGCCACTTAAATATACGTTGATTAATTGTTTGCTACTAAAATTAATAAAATTACATTTCACCGGTATGAAACACCTTTAAACAAGTGCAGATTAAAACGTTAAGTATGGACGTCGACCGGCCGCGGTAAATAAGTATGCGCGCTTACTTTTTAACACACAAATATGCAATTATTCTTTACTTCACAATTATTGTGGACTCTTTCTTTATAATACACAGTTATATGCATTGCACTACGATACTGACATTTTTGCAGTAACTCGGAAAACGTAAACATCTAACCACCTCACAATGACCATAGATTCTTTACACTGATGCAACTGTTCCAAAAGAAACACACCGCTCAATAATTCTAACGCTGTGAGTTTGTTTATTTTCTGGCAATTATTACCCAGAAAAAGACTTATTTTGATAAAGCAGCTTTGGATAGTCAATTTGCAACCAATTGTCATTGAAAAGCGTTTAAGCAACTGCAGATTTGAAAGACTACAATTATTTAATTCCTAACCAGTTTATTCGACACAACAAGCGTGTGTTATTAACTTTTAGGGAAACTATACCACCGATTATTTGCCAATGATAACGTGCGGGGTTATGGCTGGCGCTGCCGCACTCATCTCCTACTTGTTACCGGAAACGAAAGGTCATCCCATGCCGGAAACTGTGGAAGACCTCTTATTACGTCAAACCAGTGTCAAATCCAAGCGTGTCGAGGATTTCACCGATGATTAAAGATCAGACGAAATTAAGCAGCGGAGCGATAATGTGATAATGTTGTAGCGCGCTGAACTTTCTGTAGCGCTTTGCTAATTTTGCACCATTATTTTTTGCGATCAGATAATCTATTATTCCAGATTAGGCTTACTTTAACACATCCCATGTATGTGGAATATTTATTGTTTGACACATATTTATAAATATTTGTTGCATCGTAGATAATACGTTTTTTGGAATTCGAGACGTTTTTGGTTGAATGTTTTATGCACGGTGTTGGCTTGTGTTAAATGTTATAATATAGCGCAAGCAAATGAAAGCAGTGACTACAATCTATAAATAAATGCAGCGTCACGGAATGTCTGCTGTGTTGACTTATTGATTGTTATTCATATTTTATTCCGTCATTCCGTATACAAAAGTTATCATATCTGACAAAGAATGTGTCCCAAAAATGAAAATCTGATTTCATTTGTGTAATCATTGTGAATGTTGCCGCTAGCACAGTGTTAAGCGATATCAAAGCCACATTCAATGGTGACGTCACGCAGCGGGCACAGGCTTTTATCTGATAAAAGGCTGGTGTTTCCGTCTATCTGCCGTAATCAGCTGTTTGGGCGAATTCTTCAAATTGCGCAGTGTACCGAAGTTATCAGTGCCATACTTATGTGTGCAGTACAAAATTAACGTGGAATTAATTTTCACAAAGTTCTGCGTTTAGTTAAGTAGTGACTGGATAGTCCGCCGCAAACGTTGCTTGCATAATCTATCGATTATACCATTCTCACTTAATTCACAACCGAACAGTAACATGGCTGCTGGACTGCGGACAATCTTCCATATTTCTAAGCGCGGAATACATGGACTGCGATCGGAGTACACGAATCCGAAGTTTGCTGGAATATTCGGGGCTTTGATGAATCGGGGACAGGTACTTGTGCAGTTCCTTCTGCAATGGCTTCAGTCAGAATTAGCATGCGAATTTAATTTGATCATTGCCGAAGTTTAAGGACACCGTTATTCATATGATTCAACCTGCTGAAACATGCCCATACATTCAAATGATTCAATTAAATTAAACTCTAACGCAACAATTTTTATACGTTTTGATTATTGACATTCGCAAAATTGTCAATGGACTGTCGTCGCAGAGCGGCTGTAGTGCATAAAGGAGTCCGTACATAAGTACAAAGTACATGTGTATGTGACAACATAATATTATTACTTATACAGTAAAACCTGAGTACATTGAACACCCGCGGTTCCAAATTACTTACTGTACGGTTTTAATGTACACATAATTTATAGCGATTTGTTTACGTATGCGTCCGAGTAATATGGGACTAATATCATATTGTAGTACTGTGGCTGTCAGCCTGTCAGGATGCATACCGTAGGCCTTTAATTGCGGACTGACCTGTGCAATCGGAAAATCGCAACGTTTAAATTTAATTGTTTAATTCAGTATTAGTACAGAGCTTTTTTTTGGTTAATCAGCAGATTGTATTATTTTTTTATATTATTATTGTTTTTATAATCGGGCAATAAATGTGCCGACAGGGCAAGGAAGGAGTACGCGATGGACCTAACGCTATCCGTGAAGCCGGCTTGTTCCAGCAGCTGAGTGACTGTGGAATAACCGCCAAGGATTACGGTGATGTGGCGATTGAAGCGGTGGCGTCGGATGATCCGTGGAAGAAAGTCAAATACTGCCGCACCGTCGGCAACGGATGCAAAATGGTGTGTAAAACTAACTTGCTGGTTTCCAGATGATTTGTAACAAGAATGGCATACTTTTTCAATATGTATAGCAATATTTTTATAAATATTGACTGCCAATAATATTATTAGTTCGTGCGACGTGCTTGTACGCTATCACCTTACGTAACCCAGTCCAGGAGGTGCACTGAATTGTGTATAAAGATTATCTACGAGTACCGAAAACATCTAAAAGTCAAACACAAATTTTACAATCAAAATATAAAATTACTTCAGATGTAAAAATAAACAGTCACTTCTGAATTTTTCTATTTTTATAGTGTTTTCTCTCTGCCATTTGAATTATAAAGCTTATGCAAACATTTTGGCTCCTATTAGTTGCTGAAATTTTGGTACTTACTCAGAAATTTTGGCAGTCTTGACTGAGAGCGTTCGCCTTTATTTTAGCAAGCATCGCCGCATTGTCACATCTTGATATTGCTGTGGTAGAATGATAACTCATTCCTACGACCAAAGCGCGACAATAGCTCCAGCTAAGAAACATTACAATTTCTGCATCCTCGTTGTACGATTTTTAATATATTTGTCAGTTTGTGCATGAATGTTTGAACTTGTGTAAAGCGCTACCGTTGATTAAAGTTGAGCGCAACACCCTGTTTCTGGTCATTAAATGCAGATTGCCGGAAAAATGGACATGATAATCAAAGACCAAGGCGTTCCGGTAATGTTGGGAGGGGACCACGCGACAGCCATCGGTAGTATCTTGGGCCACGCCCAGGCCATCCGGGATGTACGGAAGCAGCACGTCGGCACCACATCTCCTATCTGCGTGTTGTGGGTGGACGCGCACGCCGATATTAACACTCCGCTGACCACCTATACTGGTAATCTGCACGGATGTCCCGTTTCCTTCCTGCTGCACGAGACCATGAACTGCATTCCCCACGGTATGCCCGGCATGGAATGGGTCCGACCATGGTATGTAGTATGTACTACAGTACTATAGTTAACGTAATAAAGTACATTTATATGCCAGGTTCAACTCTACCAACGATAACGGTTACGCCTAAATGCTTGTATCACGTAATTATGCCATGCCGTGAAACAAAATTACTTGCAGTAATAATTATCCGTAATACGCATTTTCTGTTTTTGAAATTTTTGTGTCTATGAAGTTTTTCCAGGGCGCTAAAGACATGCCAATAAAAGTCCGCAGCATACGGTAGTATTCTGTAGTTCCGAACACCGCACGTACTGAAATGTGCTGAATTCGTAGAGTAGTGGCAAACTCATAATGTCTGAGAATCAAGCAACGCCGAAACTGCACTTCAAATTTTATAATTAGAAGCTGAATATTTTCGGGTTCTTTTGAGATCTTTTGTTGAATAACTTTCGTACTACTCGAATTCTTAAATACAGTTCCACAATTCAACACCGCTAAAATAATTATCATTTAAATTTATTATAAAAATAATTATGCTTTAAAATTAATCAATTTGGATCTTTTTAATACCATGCATTGTAGATGTCGATGGTTGGTTAATTCTTGTGTTTGCAAATACCTCGCAACCACATTTACAGTATATCCATCCGTTTCTGAATAATACGAATTGTGTTACCGTTTTAACACTGTAGTTTGTTATTGACAACTATTAATATCGTCAAAACGTACATTATGTTGAGTTGTTGATATATTGCTGCAAGCTCATATTGTTGGTTAACGGGCATTCGCTACTTTGCAGTTTAACAGCTGATCGCATCGCATACATTGGCCTTCGTGCTCTGGACCCAGATGAATAGTAAGCCAAATCGTCCGCACTTCCGTTTCCCTTTAATGCCGGTGTTCTCTCCATTGCACTTTTCTTTCCGGTCTAGTTACCTGCTAGAAAAGTTGAATGTCACCTATTTCCATATGCGGGATGTCGACAAATTGGGTGTACAACAGTGCGTTGAACGAGCGTTGCATGCCATTAATCCACGGTGCGCCATAATGAATGGAATTATAGGATCACAAAATATTATTCTACTTATTTCTGTATATATAATAATACATTATAAAATAATCAAGTAATTACTGACAGTAATAATCTTTTAAATTCTGTTAGTACTCTGTGCTCTAACATACTCGAAGCGTTCGCTAATATTCGATGCATTAGCGAGTGCAGTTTAATGAATATGAATAAGTACTTATCTTATAGTGGAATATCGTAGTCACTGGGCAGATAGATGCGTTCATAAAATTAATAAACTATTCAGCTACCGGATTTTGCCAGTAAAATAGCGCAATAAAATTTATTATACGTCATCAGTTTTCTTCCACGTATTTTTACCAGTTGCAAAAACACCGACATTTCGGATCCATCAACGTTGGCCAATCATTTTAGTGTTGTCTTTGCAGAGGTGATTTACCGTTACACCTAAGCTACGATATCGATGCCCTGGATCCAAATGAGGCGGCCAGCACCGGTACACCGGTTATGGGAGGATTAACTTTACGCGAAGGGCTGCAGATTGTGGAGCACGTACATCAAAGCGGTAATTTTGAAACCCCCACACTTAAAAATGCAGCTGCACAGAGTTATGGCATATTATCGGAAGTCCCGATGCATTCTTACAGAGAAAAATTCCCTCGCCGGGAACCTTTAATTCGTATCGCAGCATAATTTGCACATTGAGGTTGTACGAGTACGTAGCACGTTTTGAAGATAAGGGCGCTATAAAGGGCTTTTCATTGCACCGCTCAGTTTATATTAAAAATTTCGTGTATTCTATATTGCCCTGAACATTTTACTTTAAATCTAAGTCGCAGTGTAGTGCAGTGCTAAGTCGTAGTGTAGTGCATCACTGTGCACAGTGTGCAGCAAGAAAATATCTATGTTGCCCAGGTATGGTGTTACAGTACGTCCGTGAATAAATCGTGCCGTTTGGCGAAACAGAAATTTGACATTATTTCACATTTAGCAGAGCTGTGATTTTTTTTCCGGCCGGTTTGGGTTGTAACCAAATGTTTTCCTTAGGTCAACTAAGCGCGATGGACCTGGTGGAAGTGAATCCCGAACTGGGCACGCCGTATCAGCGAGCCAAGACTATGGAGGCCGCCATTGCCATAATATCGGGTGCACTGGGTAAACCGCGTCAAGGTGTTCCGCCAAAACCCGGTTTTGTGCTGCCTATTCCCGAAGCGCTGGCCAAAGATTCTTAAAAACAAGCATTCCATATTTCAGTTTATTGGTTTTGCTGGAGATTATGGCTGTATGCTTGCAGTTTCGTTGTGATGTCCTTAAAATTTTATGGAGAATTTTTACAGTAGTTAATCAGTTACTGTCTGAGTTGAGCAAAGACGAAACCCAAATTTTTAGCCGCCTTTATGGTTTGGTTTATCCTTCTGTTATTTTTGTGGAAGAAAAAGACTCAACCCTTGCCGAGCTTTTAATGGAAACCAACACATAGCCACATAGCGGAAACGGCAAAATTCAATACTGAATTCTATCGGGTTTATTGCGAAAAACATAAGTAAGCAATGAAACAGCTAACAAATCCCAAATGAAACGAAAGGACTACACTACCGCTAAAAATCAACCATAAACGTGAAAATGGCGCCCAACCATCAAAATAACCCACGAGAAACCCAGGTAAAACAATCTGCTAGGACACAGAGGAATCAAGGAAACCTTCAGAGCCAAACAATTGCGCATCCAATCTACACGGGCGGATCCTCGCCGGGGATACCGGGCCCTTTATTATGGGGGATCTTGGCCTCGCCGGTGTTGGTGTTCACCTGGACATGCGGCACTTTGCCGATGATGATCTCGTCGGCGTTCTCCTGTCCGGTGATGTAGGTGATCACGAAGAAGATCCCGATGGCGATGAGAATGGCCAGGACGATGAGGCCCTTACCCGTGCCTTTGGCCGCGCCGGGACCGCCGCCGATTTTCTCGCATTTCTTCTCCAACTTGGCCAGCTCCTCCGCCATGTGTTCTACCTCGGAGGCACGGCGTGCACGCAGAATCTCCGTGGGGCGGGCGTCCAGTTCCTCCACGTAGAACGAATTGCCGAAGGTATCGTGGCCTTGACGACCACGGCGGCGGATCGAGTCACCATTACCGCTGTAGAAAATAGTGTGCTGTCAGTTTACAACAGATCAACATACCATCCTTCGGTGTCCAAAATTTGATAAAACAATCCCTGACAAATTTAAAGGTTCGATTTCTACTGCTTCTCTAATACTGCGTAATGCAACAAGCTGATTAGGACTTCTTTTCAAACGTATGTGATTTCATTTTTTCCATACCCGTATTAACTGTGATCTCACCAACCCTGTACATCAAGCGAGCTAACCAAAATAAAACCGATCAAGTATTCAGAATTTCAGACAAATCAACCAAAACCCTAAAACGATACAATATTATCCTCGTATCATTTTTTGAATTATCAGAGACATGTAAAACCAATTTAAAATTACGTTACTCGTTCACAAAATAGTTTCCCCAGACATAATTTTTTAATAACGAAAGCCACCACTAAACGAGCTTAAGAACGCTCAATCTGGAAAAACTGACAGAAAATACCGATAGCCGCGTCGGAATTGCCGCACAAGCAGCGCGTTTATTTGATAAATATCAAGTAAGAAAAACAACCTTCTCAAATTACACATCTGCATTGTGCTCGCTTAGCATTACATTACGGAATTAATCACCAAAAATTTTTTTTAAATACCGGTATTGTCCGATGAATTCTCACATATGAAAACGCTGTAAAGACTTACCCGGAAAAACTCTCGTCAAATGTGGCATCTCCTTCTGGCTCATCGTAGACTTCTTCGTATTCCTCGCTGCCGGGTGAGCTGCCTTGCGTCGGCACTCCTAATATGCTGGCTAGCTTCTTTTCCAATATTTTCCTGGTATTGCCTGTTAGTTTTGCAGCAAAACATCAAATTTAGTTAAAGCTAAATTTATTATAAAAATTAATTAAATAGAACTAAAATAAAAGTTTTGCATCCCAATCGGCAACTTGAAATTAAAAAAGAAAACCGCAATAATTAATTCTTTTCCTAACATACCTACAATATTTATGAAGTACAGTACTTAATTAATTACTTATATTTTACCATTAACAGGTCTGTCCAAGCCATGCTTCTTCAGCTGATTGTACAGCTCACTGTCCGAGTATCCTTGAATCGTCGCAAAATCCATCATTTTCCACCTTCAAAGGACAGCGCAGGTAAACTAACGTACACAACCGTAGATCTTTTAAAGATCAAAAACAAATCAGATAAGCAAAATCGCAATATAACCTTAGCGCTATATCGGGAAAATAAAAATTATAAACTAAAAATTTACACAAAAAGAAATATTTTACAATGTACAGGCAAACAGCAGTTTCCGCTCTCGTACGCACCGTGGTTATGAGCAAATTATCGAATCAACTTGATTGTAACAAATACAGAACGAGATTTAAACTTTCCGGAAGTTTAGAAAACTGAAACGTTTCAGATGCCGCACAATCTAGGTTCAATAAGTACAAATTTTCACCCAAATGAGAAATTAGACCGAAGGCAAATTCCACCGTGATGCTTCGTAGGCAGAACACTTCTCTGGCACGAACCCAAACAAACGTTGGAAAATAAAATGTAAATCACTTGTGCTCAGCTCTGCGTTACTTTACTAGTACACCTAGGGTGCAACAGCCAGTGCCACCTCTGGGTGGTCCTCGTTGCGACTGATAAAGCAACCAGTACACCAGGAGCCGAATGCAAACTGCGAAAAACTCCTAATAAGAAAACAAGTAGTATGTGCCGTACGAGGCCCATAATTTAGACTGATTTAAATGCTCCATAAAGAAAAATCTGTTTTTTTAAAAATTAATATCTCGTATTGCACAAGAATCAGTGCAGATTTAATCTAAAAGTTATTACTAATATCTCGGTCACCGCCTTTTCCTCTAATAACAGGTGTTTCACGGGGGCGTTACCGTTTGACGATTCGACACGGACCTGTGGACCGAGTAACGCGAATCGGTTAATTAATGCGCGACTACAAGACAACCTGTTACCGCCTAAAACTGCCTTTCTGTAAAGAACAGATTCGACTGCCACATCCACGCTTCAACGGCATGCTCGCTTCTGGTCGAGTCACCGTGACTCATATCAACCATTAGCCATAATAAAGCCGTTTTACTTTATACCATTTCCTCATTTTAGCGCAGGTCGGATCGTGTGTATCAAAGCACGAAAATTTCTCCGGTCTTTGGGAAGGTTCTAGGTTGGTTCATTTGTTCCCAATGCCATCGCGGCCTGATTGATCAATTGCTCGCGGATATTATTCGTATCACCACGGGAGGTTGTCCCTGGGTTTTTTTATCCTTTTATTCTACCCAAATCCCTCACCGCCACCATGCCTAAATCCGTCAATGTACGCGTTACCACCATGGATGCCGAGCTGGAGTTCGCCATCCAGCAGAGCACCACGGGCAAACAATTATTCGATCAGGTACATTGCTGCAGAGAATTAGATATACATACTTTAACTTTTGCCAGTTCAAGTTTATTTTATATTTTTATTTCAGAAAATAATTTAGAAAAAGGCGGTTCTTTGCTGCATGTGAGAGCGCTCGTCTTTTAATTTTTGATTTTTTTCTGTTGAGTTTTTTCCTGCCTTGTGATTGCTGGAATTTAAGCTGTAGGGTAAATAACAGAGTAGTGAAAAAAGTATTGGTTCATAGTGTTATCGATATGGGGTATTAGGTGGTCGATCGGAAAATGTACTCACCTGTCTCTTCATATCGTGTTTTTCTGAAACCATCACAGCGTTGGTTTTTTACGCACTGACTTCCTTGTTGTCAAAGCCGTTGCATTTTCTGCATCGCGCCATTCGACAGCCGTCATAATGCACTGGCAGTTGCAGCATCGCTGCTGAATATGCGAGCATCTTTTTTATGTCAGTTAATTCAAAATGCAGTGCAGGGCGGTTTAACGCGGCGGTGTGTGAGCGGCAGATGCGTGTGCGTTGTGTTTTTTAGTGCGGCTCGTAGTTAAAGATTAATGAGATGCCAAGTGCCACTAGCCAATTGCTTCTGACGATCTTGACCCAGATCTGTTGCTATCTGTCTGGCGGATAACTTAATAAATTTAAACTGTAAATTATAAAAAAACAGTTCATGGAAAAATTAAATTTATTATAATATATATATATATATATATATTATGCTAGTACAGTGGTGGTTGCAGATAATAAAATTTAAATCTGAAGCAGCGTATCACATTCTTGTTGAATTTGAACTTATGATTTGGGTAATTTTACGATGATTTAATTAAAGTTTTTTTCTGGCTGGAAATTTAAGGAGGGTTATTAATTTGCGCAGTTTTGCATTAATATTTTATTATTGCGAATTCTCGCAGATCAAATTTGCATGGGTCTGGCTGTGAATATAATAATACTGCAATAAAACCCAATTGAGTGAAGTATTTTGACTGTACAGAAAAACTGTTGAGTTGGTAAGCGTGAAATGAATCAGCCTAAAAGTCATAAATTTAGATTTATAATCTCTTTTTAAGTTACTGTGGAAGTGACTCGACATGGGCGGATTTGATAAAGCAAAATTAGGTAAATATCTGAATTGTATAGTTGAATCTTTTGCAATTCAGCGAAGGTACAATGGGGTATTCGTTACGCAATTGTGTTATGTTGAGTTATTATTTATGCTGATGATAATTACGATTTCAGCTGTAGAATTATCAAAGCTTTCTTGTGCCCGATAATGTTGTCAGACCGACAGAACTTGATCCTTGTACCGTTTGCTTCTTGTTACGACATAATTGTACAGTACAGTTGTACACAACACCTTCAATGAGTTGCTAACAATTTAAATAAAATTCGTTTGCGTATTAGCGTAGTGAAATGGCTTAAAAATATTAGGACCTTATGAGGTACTGACAAGTGCCTCACCGCTTGTGGCAACAGTGAACCAAAGAAAAGCGTAGAGAAAATGAAATTAGATTTTGAATTATAAAACCCACCATCAGCTTGTGGTGAAAAGCTGTTTTGGAAGTTTTCTAATTAGAGGTTCTCAGGCCGTAAGTTCATAAAAAATTGTATAGATATTTGAATTGTTTAACAACTAGGTCCTAATTTTGACACATTTAGTATCAGATTATGAGTGGATGTTTTTGTACTCGTATGTTCCTAGCAGATATATGATTGCTAGAGTTCTGTTTTTGTGCAGGTGGTGAAGACAATTGGTCTGCGGGAGATTTGGTTCTTTGGACTGCAGTATGTGGATCGTGATGGATTCTCGACATGGCTCAAATTGAATAAGAAGGTGCTCAGTCAGGATATCAAAAAGGAGGTGCCGCTGCAGTTTAAATTCCGTTCCAAATTCTTCCCCGAAGACGTCAGTGAGGAGATTATACAGGATATTACTCTCAGATTATTTTATCTGCAAGTGAAAAACGCCATATTAAATGATGAAATTTACTGTCCGCCGGAGAGCTCCGTCCTGCTGGCCTCCTACGCCTGCCAAGCTAAATATGGCGATCATAATAAGGACATGCATCCAGCCGGTAAATGAGTTATAAAACGGTGTTTACAATAGTCACGCAGGCTTCAAAGAATTCAATTATTTCGAACCGAAGCACGAACTGATTATTTCAGTTATCGACTTGGCTTGCTTTTTTCCTTTTTTGTCATCTTGTTTTTTTTGTTGTTTTTTTTGTTGCTTGCTTTTAAAAATTTGATTACAAAATCATGCGAATAGAACTGTAGGAATGTGGGCTCTGTACATTTTTGTGTGAGTATGATTGATTTAATTTGACGCAGGCGTTTTTTCGAAGCGGCATCTTTATGTGTCACGAATTGTGTGGGAAATGCTTCGGTATTTTTAACGATTGTGATCGGTTTTTACGTAAGGTGAAGATGTGATCAAGGCGGAGTTTTGTTACACATCGATTTACGTCTTACGTTTAATACCGGGAATGAGTATTCCAGTAAATCCGACTCACGAAGTCACGTGACTGCTAGATCATCTAATTTTCGTGTAATTAGCCTGACGAATCTTTTTGAAATTATATGATCCGTTTACAAAGTTTATTAAACTTTTTGTACTAAAAAACATATTTTCCAAGTATTAATGAATGGTTTCCTGGGTGGGCTGTTTTGTGAAATATCAATTTATGCAGATATGGTGTTTTCGCTCACGTTTCCGTAAAAGAAGAGCAAGATGTGACGGGTGATTGATGATGGTCCGTGCTTTATGATGTGTATCCGCAGTTGTCAGCACCGGCCATTAAAAAGTTAAAAGTCGAGCTTTTAATATTGATTAATTGGAGGCCGTTAACCATGTTATGTCAGCTTGTGCGTAATCGGATTAGCGTTCATTTTGAAGATCTTTTCATATTGTTGGTGCCGGTGGTATTTACTGACAGAAATTTGATTCCAGCATTGCCGGACTGTTTTGATTTGTAAATGAAGATGAAAGTCATTGAGATCTAAATAATTTAAAACATTTCATGTAGGGATTATGTAAACGACAGCAGTTTTGAAAGGTTCAAGTTTCGTGAGAGTAAAAGCTTGTGTGAAAGATTTCGAACGCATATGCCTGGCTTTTCTGTCATCGTGAGATTTTGTTATTTAATTTTAGTTCGTTTTTTTTCTCGCACTAGAAGATTACGCATTTTAGGTAATGGGCATTTAATTACGATTCGGTGGTGAATCATTGAGAAATGTTACTGTTTCGAAAAGCACGAATGCGAAACGTGCGTTGTGAACTGGAAAGAAGCTTCTGCCAACAGAAATTGCACAATGATGGGAAAAATGGGTTATACACGTCGGTAATTAAAATCATTATACAGTTCGTTTAAGCTCCTCTAAAACTTTAATTTTCAACCAAAAATTTTTTACTGACTGATCCATTAAAATTGTTTTTTTGGCAGGGTTTTTGTCAAACGATCGCTTGTTGCCACAGCGTGTGATGGATCAGCACAAGATGACCCGCGAAGCCTGGGAAGAGCGCATTATGAACTGGTGGACGGAGCACAAGGGCATGATGCGTGAGGAAGCCATGATGGAGTATCTGAAGATCGCCCAGGATCTGGAGATGTACGGCGTTAACTATTTTGACATTAAAAACAAGCGCGGCACCGATCTGTGGCTGGGCGTGGACGCTCTCGGTTTGAACATCTACGAGAAGGAGGACAAACTTACGCCGAAGATTGGCTTCCCTTGGAGTGAGATTCGTAATATTTCCTTCAACGATAAGAAATTTGTTATCAAACCCATTGACAAGAAGGCTCCGGACTTTGTCTTCTTTGCCTCGCGGCTACGAATTAACAAGCGGATTTTGGCGCTGTGCATGGGCAACCACGAGCTGTACATGCGACGCCGTAAACCCGACACCATCGAGGTGCAGCAGATGAAGGCGCAGGCGCGCGAGGAGAAGACAGCGCGCCAGCAAGAACGGTAAGGACGCTTATCAAGCGCGGTGCTGGACGTTAATGAGCGGTTGGAGTTTTTATCGTTTCATACGTGTTGACACGAGTAATGTAACGGATCTGTCGTCGAGGGGAACCGTTAAAGTGCAACAGAACCGTTTTGCGTGGTGGCTGTTGAGAGATTTCGCAGTCGACATAGTTCTAATTGTTTTTTTATTGTACGGATTGTGAATAATTTTTGAAATTAATTTTTAATCACGTCTTGTTCAATTTGTGTATACTTTTTTTGCTTGATGTGTTGGCGCTTACATACGTTAGACGTTTTCACTAACCATAAGCTGTACGTCGGGCTGAGGATTTCTATGTCGAAATATTTTAAGAGACGCTTGAATGTTTTGATACCACCGCTCTCGCATCAAATGTAACGTTTTGGCGGTAGCGTGACGGAACTGCCTAGTTGCTTTTTGGATGTCTGGTGCGTGTTTTCCAAAAACATTAACACGTTGAGGTATTGTTTGTTGTTGTAGTGAGCGCCTGCAGCGAGAAGTGTTGGCCCGTGAACATGCTGAACGGAAGACGCGCGACTATGAAGACAGAATTCGTTCTATGCAAGACGAAATTAATGCACGCAACCGACGTAAGTGGCTGTTATCTTGAAACAATTTTTGTTGTTTTGACATACTTTCGCGGCCAGCGTGCAACGAACTGAAATGCTCCGTTATGTAAGAACTAACAATTTAAAACGCTGTAAAAATACTTAAATTATTTTCAGAAATTATTTTTACAATTATAGATTTTGGAGCGATTTAAATGTATTACGGAGTTTTGTTGTTTATTATTATTGTGACGTTGCAGACAGGTTATACTCAACAGTTCTTATCGATGAGCTGTTGATTGAGTCAATGTTTGCTAAATTAAATTGGTGCATGCAACTTTTCGTAAAAGTTGTTTGTATGGTTTTTACGACATACTCGTGTACACAGACGGCATAATGTTGATTTGAGCGGCGCTCTTTTTTTGACAGAACTGGTGGAAGCCCAGGAGACCATTCGCCGCCAAGAGGATCAGCTGCGTGAGGTGCAGCTGGCCAAGAAGAAACTGGAAGACATGGAGGAAGAGCGGACGCGCTTGCTGCGTGAACTGGAGCATGCCAAGTCATTAGAGTCGGACGAGCGGAGTCGATTGGTAAATATTGGCGCTTGATGGCTGACATAGATTTTTCGACGATACTGTGTTTCACCTTGACGACAAAAGGGGGAGAACGGTTGTGTGGCGGTGAATATTACGTATGGTGGATAAACTTGACTTTAGTCTGAATGCAAACGGCAACTTGGGTTGTTTGCTCAGTGGTGTGTCGAGTTGTGAACATAGGAAAATTGATACGGGTATCTGGATACTTTTGATGTTGCGCAATGGTCGCTTAAGAAACTTTTGCGATGAAGACGCGTAATGGAAAATTATATTCTTTTAGCTAATTTCTGGGTTAATTTAAATTCTGTGTGAAATATTGCGGTGGTTGGTGTTATTAGTTTCCTGTGATATGGTTTGGTTGTCCTACACTTATATCGGGAGTTTTTGCTAGTAGTACATACTTTTTGCTAGTAAGCTTACTTAATTGCAGCAACGATTCTGAATTCTGCTGGATATGAGGCGTTATTTAATTTGTGGGTTACGTTATAGGAGGACCAAATCCGTGAAAAAGAGCGCGCCATAATGGAAATCCAGCGTGAAGTGGAAGAAAAGGAAGAGGAAACTCGCCGTCTTCAGCGTGAAGTGGAGGATGCGCGCCGGCGTGAAGAAGAGGCCGCTCTGGCTGCGCTGCATGCTGCCACTCCTGCCCATATTCACGTTCCTGAACTGGAGCAGGATGACAACACCGAGGACGGCATGTCCAACGGTAACGGTGCATGTAAGTTGGCTTTGGTTTAATGTAATGGTGCAGGCGGCAGGTGGAAATTTTTGGAATGTGAATACTATTCTTGATCAAGTGTTGCTGCTTTAAGAGAACCAATGTAGAAAACCAGAAACAAAATAAAACAAGCGTTCTGCATGGTTTTTGTATTTCCTTGTTGCCTGGGGATTTATTTGCATTTTTCTTTTTTAGCGGCCGAGTTTGCTGAAGTGGAAGGTTTGGATCAGCGTGAATTGGAAAGGACGCGGTTACAGGATCGTAATCAGCGTATGAAGGAGCAGCTTGAAGTAAGTATTGTAGTTTCGTATCGTACGCATTGGCAGGGCTTTCTGGTCAGAATTAGTTGAAAGTATTTTAAAGCGCCTTTGATTTTTTTGTTGCTTATCACTCTTTTCCGACTCCAGGCCTTGAATCGTGATTTGGAGAGTTCAAAAGTGGATGAATATCAGACCCAAGAGGACCGTCTGCACCAGGCCAATATGCGCGAAGGCCGTGATAAGTACAAGACACTCCGCGATATCCGCAAGGGCAACACTAAGCGTCGTGTGGATCAATTTGAGAATTTGTAAAAAAAATGCGGCGGCGATATTGTGGGACTGGCAGTTTGTTCAGCACTGATTCTGTCATAGCGGCGGCTTCCGTTCCGGCGTGAGCGGGACCAGTCCTGTTGGGTTGTCTGTTTTTACTGTTATTCTAATTAATAATATATTTTTAATTAATCTTTTTATGTGTCTTATTTGAGCGGTTGGAGCAGCGACGTAAAGGTTCTATTTCGAGGCTTTTTTGTATTGACTTGATTTACTGATATGGCTTCTTTGGAGCTGTTTGTTATTTTGTTTTTGACCACTTGGACTTCATGTTATTCCGGCTTTGTAATCACACGCTTTCATATGTTGCCTTTTGCCTAAAGCATGAATAAAGATTACTTTTATAAGATTTTGAAAGTTGCAAAGTATCGCGCCCATATCTGCTAACTGGAGTTCCAGACTTCTGCTACAGGCAATCCTATGTCCTCAAAACATGGGTTACCTGCGCTTAAACCGTTATACGTAAGTAATGTGTGATGTGCTGTATCTGTATTGTACATTGCGATATTCAACCCTGCTGTGTGCAGAAGAGTAAGCTTCAAGCTACAATGCATTAAATCCAGATTATGTTTTATTATGTTGCAGTCTTTCGAGAATTTCTACCGGTGTGGTATTGCATGGTACAACCTATTGTAAAATGACAGAAGATACAACAGAAGGTCCGACCAAAGCACAGGTCGACATAGACCAGTATAGCTGTGAGCTACTGACCAGTGGTCAGTCAACATTGCGCTACGCTTGAGCAACCACGCGCGGCACGATGAAAATATGAAGCACAATATTTTAATAACTGGTCTTTATTCTCACAGTGCAGCCGCTGTGGCTTCGAATTATCAGTTTGAGATTTTGCAGGTACATTTGTGAATAGTGTGCCTTCGCTAAGAATTTCTCCAGTAAAATATTGTACGCTTTGGAAGTTTGCATGCAGTGTGCTACCGTTACCGGTATGGGACGTCGAGCCTCAGATTATGCTATGTGACAGATAAGATAGAATAATTATCTGTCGCTTACGTATGATTAATTTCAAGCTGGTGAATTGTGTGGATACAGTGTATTAGAAACCTGGACGATGTTTAAAAAGTGTTTTAAAAAAGTAATATGAAAAGTGCTGACTCCTGAGAAGACTGAAAATGGAAACCGTGGTGGCCGTGGGGATCGGAATCCTAACCGTAGTTATTCTGGCTTTTGTCGTGGGAATTGCTATGGTGGCCCGGTATCGTTTATGTCGACGGAAAGAGGAGATCGACGCCACGGAACTCATCGAGCAACACACTGGCGGTCAGAAAAATGGTCTAGGCGACGAAATTGAACTCGGAGAAATTGTCCTGTCGGACGAGGAAATCGACCGGATTGTCCAAAATGCTCAATGGATCGAAGATATTAGGTAAAGTGGGATTCCAGAGTGTGCCTATTTTTTAAGCACGGATCGTAGTAAATGCTGCCGAGGTAGGAATTCTTACTGTAACCGCGGCCGGATTTACTGACAACTTCCCTTTGATTTTTACTGCGTAGCGGATGGATTCCTCATTGTTTGTCTATTTTACGGACGTGCCACAACTTAACGGAGAAATTGGTGACAATGACACTTGGTATGGAGAATCGTATACGAAGTATACCTCTATACATAGAAAGCATAGTTTATTCATCAAAATCTTAAATTACGTTTAAGCCATCCTTTTTATGTTTTGGAAAACTTGTTTATAAAAATTGTTTCAAGTTGATAGTCAACAGTCAAATGGTAATTTGCTAAAATTCGCGATATGCCAGCCTCATAGTTATGTTTTTTAATTAATTACAGATACTGGTATACTGTAGGTATGCTGTTGTACATGTTCTGTTCAATAGAACATGTAATAATTCGCCGATTCCGAATATGCAATTAGTTTTGCAATCCGACTTCATCGAAAGTGATTCGGAACAGACAACGAAAGTTTCCGAGAAGTTAATTAGCCAAATATTCTATTGTTATTTACCTGGCTGCTAATATTGCATGAAACTAAATGTTACCTTTAAATTGATGGGGAGCTGATAAAGAGAATAACGGATTACGATTAATATATAAGCCTAATTATGGTTCTTCAAAGCCAAATAAATACATATGCATGTTTTCATGAAGGGAAGGAAAACTACAAGTACGCTTGCCGGACCGGTAAAATGGACGCACTGCTAAAAGTGGCAAAAAGTATTGGACCCCGTATCGACGATATTGCCAGGTCAATGGAGCCGCCCCTAGATTCCCGCCTCTTGGAAGCACGGTAAACACGAATGCTTTAGACACTTTAGGTTCACTGGTCATTACAGTACGAGTGTACTGTAATGTACTGTATGTATTCCTAGAGTAGTGTGCCGACAAGATTTAATAAACTGCAATAATTCATGAATTTTGTATACAGTATATCCATACCTCATAAACTTAGACCGCGTTAGATGGCGAATATGCCACAAGTGTTTTCTAACAATACAGTAAGTAACCCTGGCAGCCAAACGAACATATCTTCCTGATATTCGTTAAGCCTCTTAAAGAGTAGTACACTAAAGGTGTTGCCACGCTTGGCATAATTATTGTTTGATTTATGTTGGTTTTCAGGTGTGTTGCGCTGGTTGTGTCGGTAGAACAATTGGTGTTGGTCACTCAGACAGTGTGCGGAAGTGTCGGAAAGCGCATCCAGTGGATCGAAAGCGCTCTAGCTGATCTCCATGTTCATTTGCAGGTACGAGTACAATATAGTACATCTGCAGGATTTATGTACAAAACTTCTTTAATAACAACTTCTGTTATTGTAACTTGAACGCGTTTTTTTCACGGCTGCTACCTTGTGACAACTTAGATTCTTTTTCGTGGCATTCGCTAACTAGAATCAAAACGGTATTATTCCTACGCAATTCCATAGAGAGTACGAGAAGAAGGCAAATAAATTGTATATGTATATATCGTATATTCGTATACGTGCAAACGAAAACAGAATCTTTTGTATAAATTTTTGTTATCCTTTTAGGTGCTCCGACAAGCAGCGACAGAAGCAGAAAAAGAAGCAGCTGATCGACCATTTTCTCGCCAAAGTTCCTCTCGCAGAGGAGTAACCGCACTTTATCCGACTGCGGCCGCAAGCTCAAATTTTGGCCAACAGGAAATGCAAATTCCAGTGCTGACAGTAACAGATGCCTCACCTGTATGAATACGCTTTACGCAATCGCTGTTCTACTGTCTTCCGGACATTACTTTCGACAGCTCTGAATGGATTTTTAGCAAAAAGTATTACTGTTTTTACACCCTTAAATACATATTCTATCTGCATATACTAGTATATTTATCACGAAACTACAATCACGGAGTTGAATTGCTTGTTTTCTGTTTTCCAAAATATCCTGACAAATTGACAATCAGTGCAGTATACCGGTACCTGATCGACTGGATCTTTGATTACTTAGTTTACTATCAAGGTAAAGATCTGTATTACAACGGAAAACCCCGTACGATCTGGTCAGAACAAAGCAAAAAATTAATCGAAAAACTGATAACGCCATTCGATTCCGCATGTCTGGAAACTGTGTCACATGCATTTTGTTTTAAAAATTATTCGCTCCGGCTCCCGTGCCGGTACCGGTAGAGCTGAAAGCTCAAGGTGACCTTGAAAATAATTTTAAATAATTTCAAAGTCCGGTTGCATGGAGAAAAAATCAGTAAACTTAAACTGGTAAGTACCTTTTTAGATCAGCAAATAAAAAATATTTTACTCCTATATTTTTATTTTAATAAATTTTACTCCTATAAAACTAGAAAACCAGTAAGATTAGCAGTAACACAAACGATGCTGCTAGTGGATGGCTTCGTTTCAATAAATCGTTAACAATTTAAAGCACACTTCAGTTGGTGGGATTGCAAGTTTTGAGAAAGTGGCCTTTTTGAGAAAAGCCAAAATAGGGGTAACCTTAAGAATAAGAACGCTCGTTAAAAGCCACTTGAAGGCAGCTGTAAAAGAAGCTGACCATCGCAATCGTTCAAACTTGCTGACCTTTCACTGCAGTCCAAGCAAAACTAAGGACAGTAAATAATTAATCAGCGTATACAGTCCGTAAATTATTCAGTATAATACGGAATAGTAATACGGTATCTACATTCGAGATCTCTGTTATTACAAAAAAAGGGATACGCGAACCCAGCTTTCCCGTATAGAATCAGCAAAAACCGTTTCCATCATCTGAGCACAGTCCAGAGCACACGGCCCGCTAGGTGACCAAACTACCGCTGCTGTCCAGAGCACACGTTCACGCGGGGTATGTGTGTGAACGAGTGACACTTCGGTCACCGCTGCTGTCCAAAGCACACGGCCCGCTAAGTGAACGAGTGACCGAACTACGGCTTCTGTCCAGAGCACACGTTCACGCGGGCAGCGTGTGAACGAGTCACGAGTGACACTTCGGTCACCGCTGCTGTCCAGAGCACACAGCCCGCTAGGTGAACAAGCGACCGAATTACCGCTGCTGTCCAGAGCACACAGCTCGCTAGGTGAACAAGTGACCGAATTACCGCTGCTGTCCAGAGCACACAGCCCGCTAGGTGAACAAGTGACCGAATTACCGCTGCTGTACCTCGTAGATTCAGAGTCGGGATGGAAAAGTTAACATAGATTCCTTTCTGAGTCAATGTAAATGCGTCAATTCAATGTAAATGAGTGCACAAAAGCCGTAAATTCACTTATTATCCTATCTACGTTTTAGCGCTACTTTCGGACCGTTTGTTTTGCTGAAGGAATAAGATGTTAACTAAACAGCTGATCGAAATCATTTGAATAAACCGGCCGTAGACTGGGGACCACAAGAAACGCGGAGGCGAAGCCGAGGCTGTTTCTTGTACGAAAATATTACAATGATCAGGTATTAAAATAGAAGGCCAGCATTAAATGTTGTACAGTGTGTTACGTGCTATAATTATGAAATTAAAGTAACATTGCGTAAAAACTGTTTCCACATCTTTGCGCATCCAAACAAATTCGATATTGCATACGAATATTGCAGCAGCTTTTAATTGCACTTTAAAGTGTGTCCTAGGCCCGTTAAAAGCTAACTTCGCTCTTCCACTTCTTATACATACGTACACACATAATAGTACAGGATACTCTGCATAGGCACATTCAGACTGCAAAATAAAACTGCAGCTAATTGGAAATTTTCAATCAACTAAATATCGACAGGGTACACCAGCGACACTCCAAATTTTATGGGCAAATTAAAATACTAACAATTACACGCATTGAAGAAATCAGCAATATTATTAATTGTAAGATAAAGTTGCACCCCACATATTACAGCCTCCATTTTAAATGAAATAATTTAATAATAAAGCGTTGTTTTGTCATAATTTGATCATGCTGGCGAAACTTTAACCACATGCATGTTGTCCTTGTAACGGTAGGACGTTCCTGCTCCAATCAGCGTGACCGTGCTGGCTTCGGTGGCTCCGTTGAATTTAATACAGACGGAAATGGACAGCGATTTATCGATATTCCGGTTGACACTCCATTCGCTAACATTGTGTAGGCGCGGTTCACCTTGTGACGACAAACGGTCATGCGAAGCGATCTTTTTATCCCCATCGTAGACATGGACAGCGTTGATCTCCGCTCCGTCCACAGTGTACGCCAATTGGACGTTCTCAATGAAAGCGATCATCCCTTCACGACGGGCCAAGACCGACAGTGGCACATGGAACCATTCACAACTGCCGGCATCCAGGGAATTTTTCGGGGTCACGGTGATACCGGTGGCATGAACTTTTACGGTGAATTTATCAGGGTTTTCGGCGTGGAACGCGGATCCCTGAATCCATTTGGAATTGAATAACCCTGCGGCATGACCTGTGCATGGGCGACACATCGCCACAAAAACGACTGCCACCAAGATACAGACACAGGAATTCATGGTGAAAAATTTCAAAAAATGCTGCGATGTGGAGGGTCAATATGAAATCATACCACACTGAACAGAAGCATGTTAGCGACTTTTCGATGTTATACGTGGGAGCATTTATCAAGATTTTGCTGATCGGCTATCGGTCATCTGCGCGCCGATTTTATTACAGTACTCAAACAACATGGTACAAAAATGTCACTATCGTAGGAGGCTAAAGGTTCTTTTATAGTATTAGACAATTCTCGGCAAACTGCGGCAGTAGCAGTACCTAGGACAGCAGCAAAAGCCACCTTATTACAGTGCTCGTAGTGCAAAAAATTAATCTAGATGCTTAGTACAAAATCAAATTGAATTGCACGTACGACAGATAATACATGTTTCTTGGGATAGACGCAAACAGGCACGTGATTCGGCTTCCATAGAAAAATAATTATTATGATAGATATGCGCAAGTTTACCAACAAATCCGAGTGCGTTTCTTTGGCAAATCTTCTCGGGTTAAGGAAACTAGGTCGAAGGGAGACAATTCTTTACTGTTCTTTTTTCTTATCTTACATACTAACCGATGACCTTGCTAAAGACGCATGAGATCTGTGCCATAAAAAACCTACCAAATATGACAACATAATAAACAAAGATACTCATGCTCATATAAAACATAATAACCCAACCAAATATGCGAAAACATAATTATGCGAAAACGGTTAGTTACAATTCATCTTGTAGTAAGCTTGCAAACTGCAATCCCGACAAGCAATCGTTTAACAGCCACTTATGTTTTTAACCGTAAAGCATCCATCACAAAATATATGGAGAAAATTCGCGGCTTTTAAAACAAAAAAATATTTTACCGTAATCATAGCTTAAAAGTTAAAATAAAATTTCAAACGAAACTCATTGCGTTAAACTATTACTACCAGAATTAACTATGCAGTCAGCAGATGAACCGTTCTTTCCCTGCAATGCAGATCTACAGTACATTTCGCACTTCTTCTCTTGTAATCTGTTAATATAGGATTATTTAGTGGATGTACAAAATCGATACGACTCACGACGCATGGACCTATGTTTTATTATGCGAAAAATAATTAACCGTCGTACTAATTATTTACGTGATAGCATTTGCGATTCGGATTTATTACTTTTTCTTGTCTTTTTACGTGCTCTGTAACGGATGGCTTTGATAAGGATAAGATAATGCATCGTAGCGATATACCATCCCGTATCGTTGCATCAATATCTGCCAGATTTGTGTTCCGGTAGAAGACTAGGCTACGGTATAACCATGCAGCTGCTGTAACTTACAAGCACCGGTTATCGTTCGTTAAAAATTGCGCTAGGGGTGTATCTCCTTACACGTACGAGTAATTTTAATTGAAAACCAGATAATCACTTAAACCCACATATTATGCGCATTATCATCATAACAATAGCAGGATGCCGATATGGCCTGTTGTCCTCTTATCGTTTTACGAAATATAGTACTGCTGTCACCAAGCGCTCGTTGTCTGCGCCGTGCTAGTTAGCCTTATCGAGAACGTTACGCGGCCTCAATAATACGCATTTTGCTGACAAGCAGCATTTTATTTTGGGGGATTTTACGGTGACAATTCGTGAGGGAATTCCCTAGTTTTCTGCATTTACAGGAATAGCGTGGGGGCAACCGGCCCAGTGTGGATCCTGCCTGGCACAAAAATGTCGTCGAGTAATGAAAAGGATGCCGGTGATAATCCAAAATCCGGTAAGATAGATTATCATATTCGAATAAGTACTTTACATATGCAGGATGAGACTTCTTGCAGTTGTACAAAATAGCAATAAAAAACAAGCCTACTCAATGTTTTAATAGCCACACATTGCAGGAAGGCTGGAAATTACATTTTCTACTTGAAAGTAGCACAACTTGCAAATTTTTGAAGTATCATTAGGTACTCTATATTATATTTATCACAGTAAAATAAGCGGATATGTACTTACTGTTTGCTTGAAATTATTTGAATTAAGCTTTTTTCTCTAAATGTCTGTTGTTGTTTTGCACAGAGTTCATAATGAAAGAGCTGAACAGAATATCCCAAAAATCTGGTCCAGTTACCGCCATGAACAAGACGGACTCAAGTGGCACAATCTCCGTAGACAGCGTATGTTTCCTGCTCTAGGGTACCTTATTTACAATTAGTTTATGGTTGTCAGAATATAACTCATCGATCAATCATCTCCTTTTATATTTTATTATTTGCTCATTCGAGTCAGAATTTTGCGTGCTGTAACTTGTCCGTACACTTCGATGGGACAGTTGCTGGTTACAGATTTCCATCCAGAAGACACCCAAATATCCATGGTATATCATCTTCATTCTGGGAAATGAATTGTGCGAAAGGTTTGCCTTTTATGGCATGAAAGGTACATCAAAAATTAAATTGTGTCAACTTTTAAAAAGCATGGCAGTTAAATAAAATGCCCATACAGTAATACTAATTTACATCGTGTTCAAATTTGCAGCCGTGTTGACGCTGTACTTCCTGCAAGCCTTCATGTGGTCAGAAAGTACCTCTACACTAGTGTACCATGTGTTTTTGGTTTTATCATACTTTACCCCAGTATTCGGTGCCATGTTGGCCGATGGATACATTGGAAAATTTGCGTCAGTGCTCCTGTTTGCATAAGTACTATTTTGCAACGCAGATAATTTAATATAGATGGACATAATTTACTGCAGGACAATCTTTCTGCTGTCTCTTGTGTACGTTGGTGGATTGGTTTTAATGACTCTAGCGTCAATACCACCGATTGGATTACATCCGATGTAAGTTTAGCGACACCCAAAACTAGCCTCAGATGATTCATGCTTTTTGTCTTCGGGGTGCTTTTAACTAAACTTTTATAATTTTAGCGCGGGATTTGTCAGCGGACTCCTTCTGGTGGCTGTCGGTACTGGTGGAATCAAGCCGTGTGTCGTGACCTATGGAGGCGATCAGTTTGTCACCGGACAGGTAAGCAGGCAGCTGTTTTTAAAGTTGCTTGTGACTTGAGTATCTTTGCAGACCTGCAGTTTTCGGAATTTGCTCAAATTTGACCGTTTTACAGGAGCGCTACCGGGAACAATTCTTTTCTGTGTTCTACTTCTGTATCAATGCCGGAAGTCTCGTATCCACCTTCGTCACACCCATTCTTAGAAGTAGGCTACCAAATTATGCTGAAACATCTTTCTTTTCATGAACCATAATTATTTTATTATATTTTTGTAATATTTTTCGTAATAGACTATGAAGAAACCGTTTGCACATTTGCGTACATTGCAGGTGATGTCTCGTGTTTTGACCAAGAAGGATGCTATCCCGCGGTATGTTGCATCGTCAATTTGTCAAAACATTTATCGGGGCCACTTGTGCTATCCGGTAGATAACATATTATCAGGGTCATTCTGCCCCATAAACAAATTGCTCCTGTGTGTGAGTGCGGCATGTAGACGATCCAGTTTGGATATCTGTCGCCAAGAATTGCCCCTACAATGGGATGACAAAGATCGTATTAGTGCATTTCAATAACTGTATTCTGTACATATGCAAGCCATTATTGTATTATTTCGCCATGTCAGTGGTTGTATCGCAGAATGATTGTGCATTCGTTAATTGTTTAGGCATTCGGACTTCCTGCAGGATTGCTGGCGGTGGCTGTAGGTACGAAGCAGTCGTTCAGAAGCAATTCGTTTCACGCCAGTAACTTGTGACCTTTACTCAACTTAGTGCTATTTGTCGTGGGGCGGCCGTTCTATCGCAACATCCCACCGACGGGAAACATCGTAGGAAAAGTTCTGGCTTGCATTTGGGTAAGCGTACGCACGAGAAATACAGACAAATACAGTATTTAAATATCGGGTCAGTTTTCACACATAACCTAAACAGGCCATCGTTATATCTGATTTGTTTTGCAGCATGCCCTTGCTAATAAATTCCGCAAAAATAAGCCACGCGGAGTCAAGCACTGGTTGGATTACGCATCCGATAAATATGATGTACATAAAATTGTCTGATATATATGTGATAAATGTTTTGGGCAAACATGTTTCAAGGCAATTTTATTCGCGTTACAGGCGGCTTTTATTAGTGATGTGAAGAAGGTTATGCCTGTACTCAAGATGTTTTTACCACTGCCTATTTTCTGGACATTATTCGATCAAAAGGTTAGTTGTTTACCGTAAACCCTCTCTAGTTCATAGTCATACACAGCCACCATTACAGCACGCACAGATCAGTCACATGGTTTTGTGTTTCCAATTTAGGGATCGCGATGGACACTACAAGCCAATAAAATGGATGGTCGCATCACCGATAGTTTCTACTGGAAACCAGATCAAGTGCAAATCTTCAATCCGGTTCTGATTTTAATCTTGGTGCCAATTTTTGAAACGATCATCTTTCCACTCATCGAGAGATGTGGTTTCAAATTCAGGTAAAGATTCTGGCGGCATACTTTAATTTCGCTTTGTCGTAACTCTACTGTAAGCAGTTAATGGCACTGCCGGCTAATTTTTGACGAAGCAATGGTTTTGAATGCGCCAGAGAAGTTTACGATGACCTTATTGCTTGCTTTACAGGCTTCTGGCGCGCATGGTCACCGGGATGTTATTAGCGGGCGGTGCTTTCGTCATTGCTGGGTTTCTCCAGATCGAACTGGACGTATGTTAATTGTTGTGCAAAGAACTTCACTGCGCAGCACGAGGTGCCGAATTTGCAATTGAGTCTGATGAATTCTGTCTGCAGAAAACCGTTCCAATCGCGCCAGCCCCGGGTCAAGCCAACCTTTATCTGTTCAATACGATGCCGTGCCCATACTTCTACGATCTGAGAAATCTTAATGCTACGGAGCCTGATATTACTTTACAATCAAACCAGGTGGCCAACCAGATGCATCAGATAATCAGTAAGCGCACGGAGTGACCTTGTTGCATCCTTCAGATGTATACGATCAAAGACATCAGCTTGGACAAAGTCAGCATGACGTTCGATATTCCATTGCATCCACAGTTTGATAACTGTTCAATCAGGGTGTCCGAAAATCATATTACCATCCCCTGGACAATGCTACGGCGCGATCGGTTTTCGTGTCCAGTTCGTCAGGAAAATATGACCTTAAAATGGTACAGTTAGCGTTATATTTACGTATATCGGTAATATATTGCTCAGATTCAGACATTCGGGTATCTTCCAACGCCTATGTAGGTTTTTTGTGCATTATGCGCAGTAGAAACGACTGGTAACGTGTGTCATCACGATCCGGAGCTTGTCTATGCTCTGAATGGTCAAAACAACTATACCGCACGTATTCGAGATACCGCGCTGCAGAGCTCCGTTTTTTAACATACCCGTTCATATCTCTATGAATCATAGCTTATGCACGTTCTTATCTCTATGAATCATAGCTTATGCACCATGGTGCGCTGCACTGGCCGTATACCAGCCAACAGAGAAAGATGTCTGACTCTTCGTATTATACAGTACTCTAAAACGACTACCAAATGTTTCATAGATTGATGAAAAGATAGAAAAACCCCCAAAAGGTGCCAGTTTTCTACGCTTTATCATACCATTCCGGCTCAACACAAAATCCGGTGGCGGTTTTCTGACCATGTACAATCCCGACGCGACAGTGGGGAAATCCGGCTACTTATACAACATACCCATCAAACGTGAAAGCGCGGTATTTGATGAAAATTCTGTTTTTGTGGATGTCGCTGAAAACGTGGATCAGGGAAAGTAATAATGATCTTATATCCACATTATTCGAATATACTGCTAGCAGGCATCTTCTGTTATATAAAAGGCTTCATTATCTATAAGGGAAATAATTAAAGGTTGCAGTATAGTCACGGGGAAGTTCAACTGCTGTTGTCACAGTATACATTGGCAGATCCTATATTGGCGCATTTTAGGTACGAATTGTTTTTATCGGACGAATCATCTCCAGACGGTCGTCGTCGGTTGGGAACGGATCGTCTAGCGGTGTATAACGGAGGCATTTACACTGTCATTTTGCAAAACAATTATACAACCAGTGCTCCATGGATAGCGCAAGGTCTTGTCGAAGCCACTCCCATTAACATCTTCCTTCAGCTCCCACAGTACTTTGTCATCACCTTGGCTGAAGTGTTGTTTTCCGTCAGCGGTGTGGCGTTTGCTTATTCCCAGGTCTGACAGGAATTAATTGCGACATTATTTTGTTAAAAACGTTGATAAGAACATTTTCGACTTATGCTAGCCTTTTTTCATTGAGGCTTTAATTTTACTTAACAGGCACCGACAAGTATGAAAGCCGTTCTACAGGCCGGTTGGCTCATGACAACGGCGTTTGGTAACGTCATTGTCATCATTATCAGTGGAACACAACTGATTGAAAATCAAGTGCGTATGCTATTCGCCAATGCCATGGATTGCAAAGTTGCTTGAGAACTTGCATGCAGTGTTATGTATTTGATTTTAGGCTACTGAATTTTTTGTCTTTGCTGGCTTGATCGGAGCCTTCGCTATATTGTTTGCCGTAATGACCAGATTCTACCAGTATGTTGACATTCCGGCAGCAAAGAACGAGCCGAAACACACCGACACGGAAATGACTAAAGAAGAAATTGAGGAAGGAACTGAGCACCAGTAGAAGCACTGTATAGCTGACCATCAACACGGAGCTCAAATGCTTCGAAGTAAACAACCTCAACTTACGATTAGAGAATTTATTGACCTAACTGTGAAAAATTGTCCTTCGACGTTGTAAACCTTGGGTTTTATGTACCTTATCAGAATTAAACACTTACCGCAAACAAGCGCTTCAGTACAGCGGCGAAAAAACCGGCATCAAATGTACTCGAAGTATTCAAAGTGTCGACATGGACGGTTTGGTCGACATGGACGGTTGGTATAAAAGTTGTACTCGTATATCTTTGTTTTACAATGGTGCTACAAAGTACAATCACGAGTTACGGCTCTACATTGTAAAATTTAATTATCTGTTTCTAACCCGGTTCTACGGCAAGCAATTTTTTGACGTGCTTTAGACATCGTCTGAGCACAACACGCCGTCTTTAGAACGGCATGTTTCAGTATACTTATGGAGCCCCTTTTTATGTACATTTTCACGTCTAAAATACCTGGTCTACGGAACTATATTATGGCTTTTTGAAACTCAAAAAACACCCATCCAAAGGACATCTTCTGGATGAAGAATACATGGGTGCTTTTTTCTCAAATAGAACCGGGTAATATGTTGGCAGCTCAGTGAGCACACCATCAAGCACATGTTAATGCAGCATGGCAGTTCACCGCGTGACCTTACCGAATTTATTTTTACTTCATCACCAGCTCTGATGCAGGATGAAAAATTAATCATTATTTCCCAAAAGCCAACAACAGGCCGACAAAGAAACCGTTTAACGATACTTTTCATTTTTAAGAATAAAGAGAATGCATATAAAGATAAAGAGAATGCAAAACTAACCGTATATATAGTAATCAGGATCCATGCAGTCTGAATAAAGTTGTCATTAATAAACGACGGTGCATCTGTGCCTAAAAAAGCAATATTTTCAGTCAATTATGAACACGATTGCCTTTAAAAATGAATCTGATGCGAATGACCTTCAGAGTTCATCATGAATATAATTATTTTAGCCATCATTTGATGAGATTTTGGCGGCACTGAACGGCTGCATGCAGATGACCGCAGACGCCACATAAATGCCTATATGTACATGGAATCGTTTTGCAAGGCTTTCCGTAGTTGTACTCGAAGCAAACACCTTGTACGAATGGACTGAACAACTTTTTCGGGTCGGCATTTGTAGACCCGGGCTTTCTTTCGTTGCAGCTTGCCGCTCCATGATTTAGCTTTCCACATTCGCTGCACTTGTGGGAAAATGCGCATACTTTGTATCGGCATCCATCTTGCTGGTTGTAGTATTTACACGGCACATCACTCGCCCTTCGTTCAGCCGTGTCGGATTTTATTGGCTTCGGCTGCGCCAAGTCAGGAGTTTTCAGTGAAGGCTGATCCCGACAATCCATGGCAATATGACTTTTTCCTCCACAATAGCCGCAGATATGTGAGAAACCACATTCCTTCCGGTTGCATCCATTACGACTGTTGAAATGCCGGCATGCGTTGCGAATTAGGGCAGTACTCGTCTGCGCTGGAGTTTTAGTAACTGCAGCTCTTGATGGCACTGGACTGCACTGCAGTGCAGTGTGATCACGATTCCCACAGTTGCCGCAGACGTGTGGAAACTTGCAGTCCTGCATCTGACATCCCGTGGCTCGATTATAATGCCGACATGCATTAGGAATTCGAAGAGACTGACGCGTATCGGTACCACTTGTGGATTCTACGTGTTGAGGCGACAAATTCATTTGTACTCTTCGTGCTGCACTAGCGCTCCGCACGTTGATGTCCTCGTCGTCGTTATGTCGTTCAGAACGGTTTAGACTTCGCGGTCGCAAGGCATCACTCGTTCGTGACCGCGGAAATCCTGTAACGTTATGTCTTTGTAAGTGGGTTATTGATAAACTCCTTTTTTTTGGTAAAGTATCTTGGTTGCGAGCTTATTTAATTTACAATATCACTGCAACAATACAATGCTAGCTAGCTCTAGACTGTACTTAATCTAACAAACAGAGTATTCTGTAACGTTTTACGATAAATATTGTTACAATATTTACTGTAGCGGCTCGATCAAGTGGCATCACAGAGTTTGTGTACGAGAAAACAGCACACATGCAGCGTGGGCATGACCATGCGCTGGCAAGCACGACCGGTGCACACTTCGCAGTTTGCAAGGGGCTGATTTCCCGTACACAATTAATCTTAACTCATAAGTAAGTACCCGAATCGAAATCTGGGTCGTCGAATGTTGTCCCAGCCCGGTTTCGCGTGCTATATTCATCCACCGACCTTTCCAAACGTTCTGGATAGTTTCCATGCGCACCATGGCGTGATTTTGCTAATCCTGCGAAAGACAAAGAGACAGATAGGAAGGACTGTTAGCTACTCGTACCACTTAATTCTTTTCGTTAGTAAAATGTGCTACTTATAATATCTGTACTACGTATGGTTTGTGCTGTACGTGCGCCTGCTTACAACTGTTTAAAGAAGGACGTCTTTACACAATAAATCGTTCCCTTGCTTACCTGCATCGAAATCTCGATAATAATCGTTAGCTGATTCATGCCGGCTGTTATCGGTCCTCATCGACTGCAGCCTTTTGACGAGTTCATCAACTGTCCGGATCATGTTATCAGCTTCCTGCCGTGCCTTGAGAGATGTCAGTGTCCGAGCATTCGTCTTTAAAGCCTCCACCACTCCGTGCATCTCATCCGCAAAGTTAAACGCGCTACAGATACGCTGTAGTTCAACACAACACTTTTCAATCATCTCCTGCTTTTCGTGCAAAGTGTTCTCCAGAAGCCGAAGATCATCGGCTAGCTTAGTTACTCGATTGTGTGAGTTGTGGACGCGGGCGGTGGCGTCGTCGTGTTCTCGCTTGACATCGTCGAGAATTTTCTCCACAGTCTCTTTGCGCTTGCCCAACTTTTTCCGGGCATGATAATGCTGATCGTGTCCGCATTCACACACCCGACACCGGGGTCCATCCATGCAGTAACAATTGATGTGGACGCCCGTTCCGGGTTGTTCTGTTTCCGGTAAACTACAGTGATCATGGCAGACGCGGTCTTTACTATGAACCACACAAATTGTGCTGTAGTACTCGGCATCCACAAGTTCAGTATACTCCACTTCCTGTGTTTGCTTAAAATTGCTGTATCGCTCGGTATCATGAATGGCGGCCTGGTGTTGTTTTTGTGCATTCTCCAACTCATCTTGAGTTTGCTGTAGCTTGTTAATTTCCAGTAAAATCTCGTGCATTTCCTGCTTAATTTGCTCTCGGTTCTTTCGGAGTTCCTTAAAAACACCGGTTGATTTTTCGTCTAAGTCGGTTATACGATAGACCATCTTCTGGATTTCTTCCATGGAGATTTTCCAAGCCTTCTGCATTTCTGAAACATCAGCGTAACCGCCACACTAAAAAATCTCGGATAAGATCTGTAAAACGTCTTTTGCTTACCTTCTTCCATGCGCCGGTTACCTCGCCATTGTGCCGGATTCCGGCTGAGAGCTGAGTTATCCATGATAAACACATTTTCCGGTTTAATTTTCCAAGGATACAGAGTTTTGATATCGAAATTGTATGATGTTTGGGTACAGTTTGTCAGCACAACAATCAAGTTATCAATCAGGATGTCAGGCAGATTTCCGCGCAGTCTTGTTAAGGTATTAAGCAAGTTTAGCGTGGCCCTTACTACGGTTCCGTTAATAATTATAACAGCAGCCGATAGTGTTCCAATTTTTTCTGCCGATTCTAAAATGCACTCTATGTTCTTGTCATCATGGCTGACTCCTTTCGTGTCGCTTAAACCAGGCGAATCAATAAAGTCGAACGACTGACCTTCCAGATCGAAGTGATAAGTGGAGCTGCAATGGTAATCAAATTGACGTCGTAAAGGTCAAAAGTATAGCAGTAAATGGGAATTTTTTGCAGCTCCGTGCAGCGCAGCTTTTACATCGATAAAATTTATTATGAATACCGTATTGCATATGATTCAAAAGACATCATCTGAATGGCGTAGCTGTAATGTGAATTGCGTATTATTTATAAATATAGATATACATTCTAGTTAATGTGACATAATTATGTATACTAAATATATGCAGCATCAACAAAAAATTTTGTCCAATTAATTGTGGGGGTACCCACCGCCGAATTTAATTGTACCCACCGCCCGTGGTAGTTAATTATCGTTACTTACATGCTGCAGTCTTTACTTACCATTTCGAAGTTTTGCTCTTAGTCTGGTCATCGATAGAGTTTTCGCTGTTAGTCCCTCCTTCGGTTGCGTGATAATAGCCATTTGGAATAGCTATTCGCGGTTCTAAGAGTGTTCCGCCATGGAAGAAGTTTGTCAAATAGTTAATCAAAGTGGACTTTCCCGAACCGGTTTCGCCAAGAAGCAGAACAACATTACGTCGTGCTGGTTTCCGGCTGCTGCGCTCTTTGTTTCTGAACATGTTAAAGACATATGCCATTTTTTTTGTAAATGTGTAGCTTTATATGGGAGGATATCAATACTAAACTATCAGTAGCATATAATGACACTAAAAATAAGATGAGTGCAGGCTAAATTTGGAAAATGTTCTTAAAACATCGTATACGTAGAGTGGTAACGCGGTGTACCCACTATACAGTGTTTATGGTGAACTGCGCTACAGAGTACTTGTCCAGCGTCCAGCGTAGTTAGTAAAAATCTATATTCTTAAAAATAATACGTTTGCAACATAAAGCTACAATACTTTCCGCACTTATATATGTAAAAGCGTGATAAGTGTTTTCGTTGGCTAATTATTTGTGATCTTATATGCGGATGCCCCGTAGCGTTCACATCCGAAAACTGGTAATTACACATGACATGCACTTCCGGTCTCACAAGATTTCGATGTACATCGCGCGTATCCTGACAGGTGCAGTTATCAGTGTCACAGTACTGTAAGCAGAATTGCCGAGACGTTAAATTTCAAGCGTCTGCATTACTGCGAAACGTCACTGAAACGGACTCTATGGCACGCGCATAAAGATGAGTTTCTAGCAACTGTTACAGTCTGTAGTACGAGTGCTGTTCACCGAATACATCCAACAGTTTTCTGCTGCGTGTCCTGCTTTACGATTTTCATACAATCAAATAAACCAGTTTTTACCGGTCGGGAATCAGAATTAGCTGACTGTGAACACTGTTGTATCGGGTAGCTTTCGGCAGTTGAAAACCGCACTTACATCTCTGTACAGATCGGTGACGCTTTTACCTGGACTTTTCCATGCCGAAAAAGCTACATCAGATCTGATTGTTTTACCGATTAAATAAATATTATACCGTAGTTACGAGTAGGGGTGCACCCAAAAGTATAGTAATTTACAGCACCGGTATAAAAATTATCATACACTGAACCGTAGCGTATCATACTCAAATCTACTCGCTATAAGCAAATACTATCAAACAATGGTGGAACTAGCAATAAAATTTATGGTATATATGGATGCATCATGCAGGTAAAAGTCTATGCATAGCGCATTATGCGTGCATAAAGTGCCTAGCGTCAATATTCACTGCCTGAGCTAACATTTTTTTTAAACTGCCAATTTTTGTAAACAATTCCCAGTTCCCCCTAAACGCCAGCTGGGGAATATATTAGTAGCATCGCGTACTGCAGAATTGCATTAGGTTAGTACCGGACATGCATGCGCACTCGGGGATCAAAATTACTGACGACCCCCATTACGCACTTGTAAGCAGCAGGCAACGCCAGGTATATAATGGTATTCTAGCGTGACCGGTTTTTCTTCATGCAACTTTTAGCGGCTCGACGATGAGAGCCCGAGGACATCCGGAAAGGTATTATCCGGCTGCAAGGGTTGATGTCGCACGCTAAGTTATTTTTTTTCCCTGCTATTCGTCCGGACGAAGAAAATTGCTAGTAAACTTTGAATGCGTACACCGCAGTTTCAAAGTAATTCCTAGATTATAGTTTTAGTCACTTTTATGCATATGTGCATACGTCATATGTTCATAACAAATTAAATTCGTCTTTATTGATACTGTATTTATCGAATAATTTGTTTCCTCTCAGATTATTAAGTTCTTAGTTGCATTTTTACTATCGCTCGTTGCAGTATGAGTTGGTTATTTCGCAAGTCACAAGCGCATGCGGAAGTGAAAAGCGGATCAGTACCCTCGGCGGCGAAAAATCATTCCCACGCCGTACTATTATTGGGAGACGCGGGAGCGGGAAAATCCACTTTAATAAATTGTTTTACCAACTTTTTTCTCGGGGGAAGTTTGACTGAACCACTTGTAGCGATTCCTACTCAATTCCACCGTGCATCCAGTGGAACAACCAACAACAGTAAAATAGCGATAATTCAAGACCAGAACAAGAGCATCAAATGGTAATAATTTTGTTTAAATTGCTACTGTTCTATGTGATTTGTTACTTGGTACTTGGTACTTGCTGATTTGTTACTTGAAAATTTTGTGCAATATAAATAGCTTTTTTTGGCAGCACAACATACAGCTTCGGTTATCAAGGCCGACAGTTCCACTTCACCGATGCGCCGGGATTGGGAACCGCGGGTAGCGCAGAATGGGATAAGAATTTTGCCGGTCTATTAAAAGCAGCAGAACAACCGGGTGCATTATCGGCAATTGTCGTGACAATTGATGGACGCGCAGCCAGAGCCACACTGTCCTTACGCAGCATGCTGTCAAGAATGCGTGTGATTGTGCCAGCGGCAATCCTGAGTAACCTGATTGTCGTGCTGACTAACTGCAAAAAGAATACGTCGAATTTTGATTTTAAAACACTGGATCAACCGTGGGAGATTAATCCGGAGAACGTCTTCACCATGGACAACTCCGCTTTCAACTACAATCCGTCGGAATGGAGATCTAACTCCGTCTTCGCAAATGGTAAAAAACAATCAATTTTACGTTGCCGTAAAACGCGTAAGTCGACAACACATCACGCATGCGGCAAAACTAATCACGTGTTTTTGTTAGAAATGACCGAAACGTGGTACGCATCAATGGAAGAGATAAAAAATTTAGTGTACACCATTTCGGATCTGGACATGCAGTCGCAAATCGACCCCAAAATGCTTCCAAACTATCGTGACAATATTAAAAGCGGCATTCAGCAGGTCCTGTTGGAGATGAATAAACTGCAGAACGTCCAAGACAGGGTGGAAAATGCGCCACAAATCGCCACTAAGACACCGGACGTTTACAACAGGTTCAAGCACGGAACAGAAGTGGAGTTCGTCACTTTGGTTGACACCAACACTTACAATAGATTATGTATAATACACACAGAGAGTGTATGCCACGGTGACTGTCCGGCTGGTGATACGACAGCAGCCAGTCAGAGAAGATGCCATTGTATGAGCGGTCCACGCTGTCGTGTGTGCGACTGTGACCATTCTACCCACTTCTGTACACGAAAGACGCTAAAGCTCGAGCACCAGACCATAGCCAGCATTCTTCAGTCATTGCATAATGCAGGAGCAAAAACCACCAACATGTCTAACATGGCAGAAGATTTGCAACTCCTCCATCAGTCACTACGACAACAAGAGTTGCGCATCGAACACTACTGTTATCGGCTGAAAAATATCTGTGGACCCTCGGATTTCGGCAATGAAACGTACACAATATTCACGGCTATGGATAGCAAAGCACGGGCGCTGTCCTCTACCAACGCTCGTCAGGATGCCTACAAAATGATCCAGTCCATAACGGAAATGATCGATCGTATGAATGGTAATTCACGGGAAACGATTCGTTCATCGGGTTCCGAAATAGGCCTGCCACTTTCTTCCCCACAGTTGGGACAAACACAGCAAGCGGTTTTCCAGAACGAACCCAAAACCAGCCAAACCGAAACGTACGTGTGCCAGCGATTCAATAAAAATCTGCCATGTGACAATCATCCGTGCCTGTTCCGGCATCAGTGTCTTTTATGCGACGGTCATCACAGCGCTGTGGAATGCCGAAATAACAATGTGGCAGCAGAGCCACACCGCGAACTGTCGGATTTTCCTCCGCCTTACATGGAAAAAGAACCATTCCAACCACCACCGGCAGAGAACAGCAAACCGCAGTTTCTCCCGGGAGCATGCCGGAAATTCAATAGCCCCAATGGATGCAAAACGAACAACTGTAGATACGCGCACATCTGCGGATACTGTTCCCGGGTTAACCATACAGCACAGCAGTGCCGTGACCCCGTCCGCTCCAACGCTTCGACGGTGTCCGGTGCATCGGATAGTAACTCCAATGCCGGAAGTAATGTTAACAGAGAACCCGCATCATCTAATGCGCCATGCAAATATTTTAACGGCCCGAAAGGTTGTCGTAACAATCCGTGCAAGTTTGCCCATATCTGCGGAAAGTGTTTTCAGTCGAACCATGGAGTGCAAGACTGTCGTGCCGACGACGATACGTCGGACTCCGATACCGATGAAGTTCAGTCTGCATCGACTTCGAAAGGTCAACGTTATTGCAAATATTTCAATCGGCAAAACGGTTGCCGTAATAAAAATTGTAAATTTGCACACATTTGTCGGTCCTGTTCGCAACCGGGTCACGCTGTTCAAGACTGCCCGGATTTAACGGATTCCAGTGAGCCGGGACCCGAAGACTCCGTCTCGAACGTCGCTGCGACGTCCAGCAAAGTTTCCGGTCCGGGAAAAAAGGATGGAACCTGCAAGTATTATAACAGCGCTACCGGCTGCCGCAATCAGAACTGTAAATTCGCCCATAAATGCAGCACGTGTGGCAGAATGGACCACGGAGCTAGCAACTGCCATCCGCCACCGGTACCTGTAAAGGCCAAACCAAATGCTAAACAACGACCCGCCCAACCGAGACCTAACGTAGTGATTACGATTCAGTCCAGCAGCGTCGAGGTCGCGGATCCGAAAAAGTTTGTGGACGGTTCTTGTTACGAGTTTAATCGTGGCAAACCTTGCAGGAAGACACCGTGCAAATACAAGCATCTCTGCGGCATCTGCGGTCAGCTGCACAGTGCCGTGCAACATTCCAGTTGAACATATATTTAACTGACAGTCCGTCGCTGGTTTACTGTTTTACCTTTTTCACTTAAGCTGTCACACAAAAATTTTTGTAAGTGCATCCTAAGCTTTCCCGTTTCTTGTTTGCACCAAATATTAATTCAGTTAAAGATTTGTTATTTTCGTAACAAGCAATGCGAAATGTGTTGGATTTGCAGTAAGTACTTGCGTCGTTAGACAAAGATAAGATACGCTCATTTTGCTCTTTTTACAGTATGCTGTTTGACGGTACAATATGCCAATTCTGCTCTATAGTAATAAATTATCAGATACGCTTAAATGTTTCAAAAATTCAACGTTTTGCACGAAATGCAGTTGGAAAAACCAAAAAGGAAAAAGCGAAAAGACAGCTGAAAGTTATCGGATTGCCGTACAGACACATAAATCCTCGATATGCATTCAACCAAATCTGAACTTGGGTGACCTTTCCCTTAGTTTGTCTGTAGGAAAAATGAACTGGAAAATGACATTTGACATGTTGACCTGGATCGCTTTGCATATGATTTAATAGCGGATCAAATATTGATTCGCCTTTGTATTTATTTGGCTGTCTGGCGCTTTTGCTTGCGTAAGCACTTATAAACTGGAGGTCGGATTATTTATGCGTGAATGTATAGTAAATGTGTATATGCAGATCGGGCATTCCACTTTGCCGTTTCGCTGCGGTCGATCCAGGATTCTCAACAGGCTAACAGTGCAGTTTTCGGTTTACTGTTTATAAAACGAACGTACCAAATAACAGCGTAACTGCAATGTCCGACTATACGATCATGTCGAGAGATCGGTTTATTTATCGTCCGTACGGTGGCGCGTATTTAAGTTTAGAGACTGGCAGTGTCCATCCGGAAGAGATTAAACACAGCTTTCTGACTCATGCATCGCACTAACACAAACTAATGAGCGGCGTTGCTACTTTTGGAGCTTCCTTAACCGAGAGTGGTTATTAATAGCATCGCGCAATCGCATGCTCGAAAAATGTTCGAACAACATGCGTATTATCCAAGCAGAGCAATCGGTAAATTATTCAGTCGAACTCAGCTGTAAATTGTATCAAATAGAGTCATTCACAAATCTCAAAGCAAAGTACAAGAGTTTTCGTTAACTTCAGTTTATTGTAAGAAGTCAACTCCGCAGCAATGTCTGACCTGAAATCCCGTTATGATTACGGCAGAGAGTTTAACGCTCGAAAATATCTGGAATCGTATTACAAAACCGATGAACATGGGAAATCGCTGGAGAACAGTTTGAATGGATACATTTTTCGAAAGCTCAACAGCATTTTTGAAGGGTGTGATAAAGGAAAAGGGCGTTTGTTGGACGTGGGCACCGGCCCATCGATTGCATTCCTTATACCTGGCTCAATGAAGTTTCATTATATTTATTGCTCGGATTTTACGCCAGGGTGTCGGATGGAGGTATATTTAAATGCATCTTGAGAAGTTGAGCAGGTTCTCATGCGTAGCCTCAGTTTAGTCTTGTAGCATAAAATATAAATACATATTAACGCCTGACCGGCATAAATTTAAGGGATGAATATACGAAAGATTTTTTTTATAATTTGCAGCCAGCTTTTCGCACTTTACTCAAAATTTTAAGTGAGATTGATTACTTTGAATCAACCTGGAATAGTCTCATGACTAGCAAGTTATCCATTCATGGCGAAATGGAATATGACATAGGAATTTGTTAATTTGGCAGCTGACAATGTGGTGCGCGGGTGATGCATCGGCTTACAGATGGGACGGATTTTTCAAGGTTCGTACAATTGCAAATAAAAGCTAGACATCACTAAGTCTTATACGTAACATTATAGGAACGATCTGATACGAAACAGGAACTACACTTTCCCTCTTAATCAATTCACCGTCTCTTGTTAAAGTAACCAGTATGACAAAACAGTATGTATTGACCTTCTTGTGATTACGCTCAGTATGCTGCGCGATTGGATGAGAAAGAGAGCCAGTGGGAAGAGTATGAAGAGCGATTACGCAACTCCGTCATTGGCATTCTGCCCTGTGACCTTATGTGTAGTGATCCGATGACACCGGAGAAATTGTCACCCGTGGATGTCATGTCTGCTACCTTCTCCTTCACGGCGGCTGCCGCTGATTACGAGGACTTCGAGAACTGTATTGAGCGCATGAGTGAATATGTTCGCACCGATGGTACATTCATTTTGGTGGATTATCTCGGTGCTTCCTATTACATTGTGGACGATGAGAAGTTTAAGCTGTGCACGCTAACGGAAGAGGACTATGTAAAAGCACTGAAGTACGCCGGGTACCGAAGCTTTGAAATTTCGAAGGCTAGTGATCATGCCACCAACGTACAGCCGGATCAGAAACTGACCGATGCACAGGATGTCGTTATTATTGTGGCTACTAAAAATCCTCCGCCACCTGATGTGCCGGAACGACCGGATACTCCACCGGCGGAATAATAAACATTATTTTCTGCTTATTTTGGGGTGCACTCATGACGTTTAACTGCAGAGCTTGCTACCGCGTCGTATTACGCGGAGCACATCCTTAATTCGCTGTGCGTTTGACTGACGGAGTCGTATAACTAGTTCGTTGCATTCGAAGAAGTTAGTATTTCATTACACGATACAGTGTGGTTTTATGTAAACACCCCAAATAACTTATAAAACAAAAATGAAACATTGATTTTTGTTTTGCGCTATAGCAATGCATCCTAATAACGTTCATCTGGCACATTCGTGTTTTGTTATTTCAGCCAACCGAGTACTCAAGGGCTTATGCTGTAAGTTGTACAAGAAAGCCCTTGGGTATGGTACTGTTTCGGATTCAATGCATTAGGCTAGCTTTGCTGGTTGTGAAGGAAATTGTGGAACTTCTGAAAGTGATGTTGAGTATAATTTTTGCAGGATTACTCTCATCAGAATTTTTTGCCGGGCTATTGCCGCTACATTAGTAAACAGTCGCTAATCAATTACGTACTTAATGTATAAGAAAAAGGTCAGAGTTACTAAAATGACCGTTATTGATACCGATAACGAACACCGGCAGATTTCAGCGTAACGGATGTATCTAGGCTCAACCTAACCCACACACTGATACCCATAGATGTCGTAAGAACTTGGTTGACGCCGATTGTTATGTCAGTTCCGGGAGCTGTTCTGGGTGGGCGTTTTAGCGGATCATACGTGACCATTATCGTGTCTCCATCCCAGACTTCGATTTTAAGAATAACGCCGCGATATCCTTCATACGCAATTATGACATGTTCAATAAAGGCAGCTTTTCCATCGCGCACTGCTGTTATGGGAACTGCGGCATGGAACGAGCGGTCACGAGCAAAGAAGTCAGTGCTACGAAATCGGATTCCAGATCCTTGGCAGTAGATGGCCAGATAATCAGTCTGATCAGCCACAAATGCAGTGCCATGGACGTAGTGGACATTTGTAATATTTTCTGGGCACCGGAGCACAGGTGAACAAGTGTTGTCGAGTACTTCAGTACTGTTACCGCTTCCGTTTGCAGCTTTCTCCACCTGATCAAATCATTGTTAATCCAAAAACGTATAGCGCTAGCGGCAAATGTTTAATTTGTGCTTACTAAATGTAGCGTTGCTATTGTAGCAAGAGGTTTAATTGAAATGTCGTTGGGCTTCGATCTCTGAAAGCATTCAAATTGGTTAAAGAAGCAGATACTTGTATGCAAACACTTCAGACAGTACGGTTACTACGGTATTGCTTACTGGTTCTCCGTCTTCAGTTAGACAAATTTGCACGCAGGCCAGAATCATCAACAAATTTCTAGTGATTTTAGATAGATTATGAAAGCCGTATGAGTGGAATTCTATCATTGTCACGAACACGCGGAAAGTGCTAAACCGTGGAGGAAACTGTACTTACTCGATCGCGCTTGTGTTGTGTTTGCACAAAGAAAGATTCAAAACATCTTCACATACCAGCCGCTGCCTTTTATTCATCCGGTCCGGTTTCACTAATGAATGTGTATTAAAATATTCCTAGGAATGCTGTTGGTATGATTCTGCTAATATAATATTATTGTTGTACGTGCAACGAACCCTACGGCTGATCCTTAACCATTGTTGCCGTTTCCGCGACATGTGAGACCTACGCCTGCAACGCTCGTTTCTAATTATCTTTGTCAGTACCAGATCAAAGTTTTTATGAGAAAAAAGCCCTTCGCTTGAAGCTCGACACAAATTGTGACGGTGGTTTGAAGCAATTTTTGGTATGGTAAAAGTACTGCATATAATTTACAGTTTACAGTAGTACTCCGATCCTATTGCTGGAAACATCTTTTTTAGTTTAATCAACTAATTAATTTCATTTTTCGCTCCGTGCCAAAATCGTAATTAGTTACGATCATTTTTCCTGATCATTTTGTGCGGCGCGTTAGCAAAAAAGCCCATCCAATTATTTATTCCAAGTAGCCGACAGTACCTTTAAACTACAGTAAAATTAACACTTGCACGCACAACAGCAAAAAAGTTCCGGTTTCAGAACGTTTTGCGTTCAATTCAAAGCTTATTCTTCGAGATTGTATTTGACCTTCCAATAGAAAGATTGATGTGGTTGATAAAAACGGTTGCCACCAATTAGCGATGTGATTTCGAAGATGTCCGCACGCTGAACCTCTAAAACGCCAGTGCAGTCTTGATTCCACAATCAGTTGGCAGCTGTTAGTTATACGAGTACATACAACATGTGATTGTGGTCCAGCATAGAAGGATGCACTTTTAGTTTTCCTCTCATTGTTACTGGTATCGATAGTGCACACCGGCAGATTTCAATGTGATGGAGGTCTCACGGCTCAACCTAACCCCTACACTGACACCCATAGATGTCGTGAGGACTTGGTTGACATCGATTATTATGTCAGTACCGGGAGTCTTTCTGGGTGGGCGTTTTAGCGGATCATACGTGACCATAGTCTTATCTCCATCCCAAACTTCGATCTTAAGGATAACACTGTTATACCCTTCATAGGCTAAGATAACGCTTTCAATGAATGCTGCTTCTCCATTGCGCACCGCCGGAATGGGAACCGCGGCATGGAATGAGCGGTCGCGAACCAGAGGATCAGAGTCGTTTCCACGAAAACGAATTCCCCATCCTTGGCAGTAGATGGCCAGGTAATCAATCTGATCGGCCACAAACGCAGTGCCATGAACGTAATGAACGTTTTCTTTCTTTTGCGGACACACTGGCACAGGTGAGCAAGTGTTGTCCACTTCAGAACTGTTACCGCTACTGTTTGCCACCTTCTCCACCTGGTCAGACAATCGTTAGTCCAAAAAGTTTGCGTGTTGCTTTCTCATACTTACTAAATGCAACGTTGCTATTGTAGCAAGAGGTTTAATTGACAAAGGATTAGGCTTCAACATCTGGAAGCGTTCACACTGGTTTTAAGACAGATGCAATGCGAACGTAGGTGTGCAAACAATCCATACAGTACAGGATTGCTTACTGGTTCTTCGTCTCCAGTTAAACAAAGATGCGCAAAGGCCACAATCATCAAAAAATTTCTTGAGGTTGTAAAATGAATATGAAAACCGTAAGCGTTTAATCCCAGCATTATTACGACCACGGGGAAGGTACTTTGAAACCGTGGTAGATGTAAATTCGTTTTTGCGTAGATCTAAAACTTCTGCGCTAGCCAGTCGATGCCTTTTATATGTCCGGTCAGGTAGACAGGTACCGCTGATGAAATTTTATATAGTATATTACTGTATTGTATTACAGATATATTCAGGAATGTTACCGCACTTACCGGTAGCACGATTTTGCTAATACGTGTTATTATTCTACGTGCCATGAACCCTGCGGCAAATCCTTACCTTTGTGTCAATTTTGCGTGACATGTGATATCGAAACGTGCAAAGCTAGATTCTGATTATCCTTGTTAATACCAGATTTTTGCAATTGTTACGCTTTGTGAAAACGAAAATAATCCGGTGGCAACGCGGCAAACATAATTAATGTACTTAATTCTCGACCATCTGGAATACGAGCATGGAAGCATGCTGCACAGAGAATACTGCGCTCGTGCTTGTTTGTGGTACCGGTCGTGCATTATTTCTCGCATCGTGAACGTCTTTTTAGTTTGTATCACTTTAACTAATGCGTTACGTATTTTTTTAATATTATCTTTTACGTGCCGTACAAACATAAGCATCGCACACAAGAGCAATATGCGTTAAATAAGTAAAATGTTCTCCCATTTAGCATGAAAATGGGCAATTTGCTAAAACGTTGATAGTGAGAGCATGTGTATTGTAGCTCTCAAAGCATGTGTAAAAGTAGAAAAAACTTGAGAAGTACGGCAAAAAATGACAATAATGTTATCGCTCAGCTGAAGTCGATTGCAGCTTTAAAGCAAAAATACCTCTGGATCTATAAATACCCATTTAGATTTTAATGTGGATCAAACTCCAGTGGATTTTAATGTGGATCAGTTTCAAATTCAGATTAACAGGAGTAACAATAATGTTTCCTTTCTAAATTATTGATATCTATAGCGCACGCCGACAGATTTCAGTGTGATAGAGGTTTCACGGCTCAGCTTAACCGATACACTAATACCCATACTGTAGATGTCTTAAGAACTTGGTTGACGCCGATAATTATGTCCGTACCGGGTACCTTCCTGGGTGGACGTTTTAGCGGATCGTACGTGACCATTTTCTTGTCTCCATCCCAAACTTCGATCTTCAGAATAACGCTGTTATACCCTTCATAGGCAAAAATAATGTTTTCAACAAAAGCCACTTTTCCATCGCGTATCGCCGTAATGGGAGCTGCGGCATGGAATGAACGGTCGCGAACAATAGAGTCATGGTCTTCTCCACGAAAGCGAATTCCAAATCCTTGGCAGTAGATGGCCAGGTACTCTTTCTGATCAGCTACGAACGCGGTACCATGGACATAGTGGATATTTGTATTATTTTTGGGGCACAACTGCCAACGTGAACAAGTGTCATCGGCTTGAGCACCTTTACCATTTCCCGTTTTGTCCACCTGGCAAAAAGGCAATTGAATTCATCTATTCGCGCAGTTCTGCTGATTGTGAGACTTACGAAATTTAAAGAAGCTATTGTCGCAAGAGGTTTAACCGCCGATTTGTTCTGCTTTGATAACTGAAAACATAGGTTTAGCTGGTTATTACACAACAAACGAGGATCAAAATAATATAATGACCACAGATTTCTATTCAGATCTTACTGGCTTTACTTCTCCCGCTAGGCAAATCTTGGCACAGGCTACAAATATTGCTAAATTTCTAGCAATTCGAACATAATGGTGTAAGGGGTGTGCGTTTTGCCCCAGCATCCTAATAAACTTGAAAATACGGTGCTTAACTGTGGCAGGAAAATGCCGGGCGGTTGTTATCTGCTTCAGATGTAAAAATAACAGTACTAAACCATTTCGACACTCTTATTTATCCGGTTTGGTTTGAATAATGAGTGCGTAAAAAATATGCATTGTTCGCCCTTATTTGATCCTTTTAATACTCCTGTCCTTTTAATACTCCTGTCCTTTTAATACTCCTGTCCTTTGTATAGTAGACCCTACGGCAAATCCTTTACCTTTGTTGTCGTGTCCGACTCCAGAACGTGCTTTAGACTTTTGAAAGCTCGTTCCCGGCAAGTGATACCTTTGTTAGCACCAGATTCATTTGTGAGGAAAACAACCGTGTGTTTGTTTGTCGGTATTGTCAGCACGCCGGCAGCATGTTGCTTGTCGATGTATGTAACTTTATGTTGTAATACATGCATTTAGACAGTAATCTCACAAGTTAGTCTGTTTGTCAATATTATACAAAAAAAAACGGCTTGAATCTGAGGCTGCATGACTTTTGTTTTAGTAGAAACGATCGAGCACCTTATCACATCGATCTAATCAGGAATTCTAAAAGTGTCTGTACAAAAGAAGCATAAAAGATAAAACGTTAAAACTTTGTAAACGCCAGAAAATTACATAGTATCGGTTTCCTCCTTCTCTTTAACCTGCATCATGTCGTCATCCTTCTTGTCAGTGTCCACATATTTGTAGTATCGGCACATGACGGCGAAGAGGATAGCGAAAGCACCAATCAAGCCAGCAAACAAGAAAAACTCCGACGCCTGACAAAAAGTACGGTGATGAACAGACATATTCAAATATAACTGAAAAGTTTGTTATCTACCTGATCAGTGATGAGCTTGGCTCCACTGATAATCAGCACAATGACGTTACCAAACGCCACGGTCATCAACCAACCAGCTTGCAGCACGGACTTCATACTTGCTGGAGACTGCAAAGCAATGACCAATTAAAACAAGTATGTTCCGTGACCTTTGTAGAACCGAACCATTTCAAAGCGGTAACCGTTACTGAACATTGTCGCGTATCTTACCTGAGAATAGGCAAAAGACAGCCCACTGACGGAGAACAAGACTTCACCAACGGTCATGACAAAGTACTGCGGTAGCTGCAAGAAGATGGACAGAGTGCTGGATGCGACAATGGTGTGCACGGTCCAGGGCACTTCGTTCGCGGCCAGGGTCTTATCATCGCGCAGTACGATGGTATAGACGGCTCCGTTGGCCAGTTCCATGATGTAGTTCAGCTTGCGGGTACCTTTGGGATCACTCTGGTCTGGGTACCACACTTCATATCTGCATCACACAACACAAAACATTTGTAACAATGTGACACTAGAAAAAGCAGGTGTGCGCAGTTAGCCGAAATTTGCGATCCAACCGGTAAACAGTCAACAAAAACACTACAGTTTAATCAAACAAGTTGTATAATTAGTTGCTGGCGAATACTCACTTGCCCTGATCCAGTTCCTGGGACACATTGACCAGTGGTGTCTGGTACGGACCAAACATTCCACTGCCGCGATTAAAATTCAACTCGTATCTGTGACCTTTTTTCCCGATGGCCACATCGTTATTGATGAGGATGACATGGCCGCCGCCCGACGGCGTGTTAAAAGCAAAAGGTAGCACAAACTGTGCGAAGACTCGACCTTCTTTTGGCTTAACCTTTTCGTCAATAACCAACTGCAAAAAATACAAACCATTGCGTTACACTTCTTGAACAGGACATTAAATAACATAGAAAAACCCACATGCTGGAATGAGAAGGTCTTGTCGTGTTGGCCAATGAGAACGGAGTGGACTCTGGTCTCGTTCAAGTTTAACGTGAAAGGGACGGGATGGTTGAACGTGATGCCGTTGCACGTCGTATTGGGTGACACCTGGATAGTGAATGCGTATGGCGCCATGGTCGTATTGGGTGGTAGCTTTATTTCAGGCCCCACTGCCTCTTTCGTACTGGCAAATGCGAATCCCTGTAAGAAAATTATGATGAAATCATTAAAATCAGCATAACTTCGCTTTAAATCTTTTGCTGCATGCTGAAACTTACTCCTCGTGCAGGTATGACCATATCAGTCATGTTCCCACCGGTAAAGTTACCGTTGACGATGAGCCCGCAGTCAAGAGTATTGTACATTTGCAGTTCAGCACGGTTGACTGGGACAAGCGTTGGTAAAGTTTTCTGCAATATCATAATACGTTTAATTTCAGTGGACAAAATTATAATCTTGAAATTGGCTACATGCTGTTTAAGGTCACGATACACGGCATTACGGATAACGTTAGCACAGGAATAGATATGCATGGCTTTATAAACGATGTATGACATATTTCGAAAAATCTGTGCAATTTGTGACAATGTCGATTTTACTAATCTTAATTTTTTGTTTACAGTTAATACAAAGGTTTGATAAATAATTAACTGAAAATGGAATTGTTTCTTACGTAAATTATGTGTATTAGGTACTGTACGTAGTAAAAAATGATCTATTTAGCTTACGTCTAGTTCCATCTGTACGACACCGGCAATAACGAATGCCACACCGGCTAACACCATGCCACCGGTCATACGGGCCAGAGCTTTGAAAGGAACATTGTACTTGTCCAAGATGCGGAAAACGCAGCCTTCGAAAATGGGGATGAGGATCAGAATCATAACCGGGTTGAAAATCTGCACTTGATCCGGTTTCCAGTAGAAGTTGTCTGTCACACGGCCGTCCATCTTGGTAGCTTGCAGCGTCCATCGAGAGCCCTAAAGAGAAAAAAATGTGTTTTCCGTTGCTAAAAGTAGTACTCGTATAATAATTTTCGACGGTGCAGTACATGTTTATAACTTTAAATTACGTTCAAACTTACTTGCTGGTCAAATAAAGCCCAAAACATGGGAAGTGGCAAGAACATTTTCAGTACCGGCAACAGCTGCTTGACATCCTTAATGAAATCGCGCTAAAAACGGACACATGTGTTACAAATACGGTATTAATCTCATGAAGAAGAAGGTTTTGTCTGGTTATGATGCTGCTTTCTGGTTGTGCAAGCAAGTGCTAACTTTTTACAGTTTCACCGTTTAATAGCCAATAAATGTTTGTAAATAGATTTCACTGTAAACAGGAGTAAATTATTTCGATCACCATAAGTGTTTTGAAGTGCAGACTGTACAGATAAATATGGCAAAACCTCGCCATCAAGCTTCTTACATATTAACTAACTGGTCTGCTTTACTTACCTCGTATTTGTCTTCGGCATGGTCCAACCAGTGCTTTTTGGAAGGGCCGCGACCTCCTCGACTACGGAACTTTTTCATTCCGGCGTGCTGAAAATGTGGGTTCATAAAGTAATCAACAATATTTGTAACGTCTCACAGTTATCTTGGATTATTCATAAATACACCTTAATTACATAGTGCACTCACAAAGCAGACGGCGAACACTTTGGCGATGATGTTGACCTTTGATGGCACATTACGATAGAATGGGCGTCCGGCAGCAAAAGCGACTGTGAACAGAATGGTTTAATATTAATTATTATATTAAATTGTTTATTTTCTCCCACTGTAGATGTAGGATGTAGATGTTAAACTTTGAATATTTTTGTTTTTGTTTTCTTACGCAGTGCAACAACCATCAGTGCCGCTGGGAGACCAAAAGCCTACAAAAATGCTAAATTTTAACACCTGCCCGACTAAAACAGCAAACTATGAATACAATTTCAGTGTCCGTACAATTATGCATGAATATATTTGTTACAAACAAAAACCAAAAGATTACCAATGGATAGCAGCCTTCCTTGTCAAAGCAGCTGACATCCGCTGTAAAGAAACATTGACGGTAAATACTTGATAATTGTCAAGTATATATTATGTTTGGTCGTACAGCGTAAAATTGGAGTCAAAAACGTAGAAATCAGACTTCCGGCATTGATACAGAAGTAGAATACCGAGAAGAACATTTCACGTTGTTTTTCCTGCAAAACAACACGTTTTAAAAAAAAACCATTCGAACAAATAAATAACTAGAACATTTAGAGAGTGTATAAAAGCTTCAAGATCACGTAAAAATAATTATTTGCGGCTATTATGTAATAATAAAATTGCTAAAACATATTGCCATATACACAGCAATCTTCTCATTCGCAGTGGAAAATCTGTGGTTGTCAGTGAATTAGAATGGCGAAAACCCTTTAACAGAGCAAAGCAAAAGAAATGATGCTTCAACAGTACAATGATTATGATCCCCGACATGTTCGAATTTTGGCCTTCAACTAACGTTTAGCTAACGTTTTTTTACAAGTTGTTTTACTCGGGGCCCCGGAACCATCATCACAACTCAAACTAAAAACGTGCTTTAATAATATTTCTTTTATTTATATAAACTGATTTATTAATGGACGTAATAAAGGTCATATGCAAAAATGAGCACAGGTAAAAGTCGTAAAACTACATACCAAATTACGATACTACAAGAGTTGATATTACAGAAAGTTTAAAATATGTTTAGAAAGCTCCTCTAGTTTTTCGTACTTGGCCTGGTTTGAACTGGTCACCACCGTAGGCCGGTACGACCGGTTTGATGCCACCAGTACCGAGGCCAATCAAGATCAACCCAGCGGCTGTTCCAGCCCTAAAAAACACAGTATTAAACATTTCCTCTTCTACGCGCATTTTACAACGGAAAATTAATACATTAGGTCGAGATTTACTGGCGGTACCGATGCCAATGTCAGGAGTACCAATCCAGCCACGTAGACCAAGGACAGCGAAAATATGGTGCTGTAAAAATCATGACCCTATTAATTTAGCAGATATCATTGATTTCTTAAAAAAATGAATTTACTTGAATTTTCCCAAAAATCCATCGGCCAACATAGCACCAAACACCGGAGTAAAGTAACATAAAACGGAGAATAAATGGTAGATCAGCGTTGATGTGTCTTCGCTCCATAACATAATATCAACGAAGTAAATCGTTAACACCGCTGCAAAGTAAAAACCTTTTACTTACTGTTCATTACACATCTAAAAAAAAATGATAACATCTCGAGTGTCTCGAGATAATCGCAAAAATATGGCCAAACACCATTAAATGGCATATATAGATGCTGTGTATGAAAAGGTCACCCAAAGGCAGCGCACTCACCTTTCATGCCATAGTAGGAGAACCGTTCGCAAAATTCATTTCCCAGAATAAAGATGATATACCAGGGATAAGGATGCTTTTCGGGAACGACCGCGGCTGTCTCCACATCACCCAGCTTGCCCGATGGGCTGATCTTCATATGCTGGTCTGCAAGATGATCATAGTGAGTCGTGATATCAGTGGTGGCGGCATTCTGTACCGAGGTCCCTGCCTGATCTTCAATCGTAACCGAAGACATAGCCAACTAGCTTTTTTTGGGCTTATATGTAAGAAGGTTGTTGTGGTTGAAATAGGACATATTGTATCAACATTGAGAAAAAGGAACAAGGAAAAAGTCCAGCAGATTGACCCCTATGCGTCCCCTTCGCCTCAGCCGGGCTGAGGGCGTAGGGTGGACGTTACATTTGTCATCCGATAAATTCGGTCATTTTGTTTATGTTTTCGTAGGATAGGATGCACAGATCATGCAGCAGAATCGCTCCTGATATTGCTATGGTGCAAATATACTCCTAATAATATACTACACAACCAATATAAAAATTTAATAATTAGTATGATTGTACTTATTGCACTCATCTACAGTAACATGGTACGGCTTACTACATGTACAGCTGATTACGCAAACAACACAAATTAGTTACTGTAAAAGTAACAATAATAATTCTTTCTGTTCCAGTTGGAACAAAACTAATTGTGAAGTCTGGAATAATGTTACAAACTACTTGCTTGTATAGAAGTACAGTTTGTAGCATTTGAAATTCCAGACTTTATATCAGCTAGAATATTGCATTACATAGCGCTACTGTATAATATTACTAACGATAAATTGTAATATAATGATATTTTATTAATTTTGGTGTTCTACACTTCGTACAAAATATTATAATATTAATTTTACGAGTTATCACAAACAGCTAAAAGTAGGGGATTACAAATTTTACTTGATAATTAAATTTAGATTAAAATACCATTATGAGCAGACTATACGAGTATAGCAGCTGTTATCGTATTTAAACACGGCTTAATTGCTGTGAAATCAATACGTGCTACGTGCACTACGTATGCCCTCATGACAGGCACTAAAAAATCGTAAATAAATTAAACAGTAAGCATCAAGCAACATACATACATACACATACATTTACTGTAAACCCACATACATTAACTGTATTACTTTGAACCAATAATATTCTAGCAGCATGTACCTTACGGTTACTTTAGATTCATAGTTACTCTAATTATTTGCAATATTGATAGAATATTTCTCTCCAATATAAAAGTTGCAGGCAAAAGGTAAAAGGTAATCAGGTAAAAGTAACATCATCATTAATTTTCCATTATAGCCAATTTACGGTATTTACCTAATGCTAAAGCCGCTTTCTCTCCTGCCGGATGTGAATCCACCTGCATATCTTTTTTCTCTTTCGACATTTTCCGGTCCGTGCGTATACCGTTTAGGTGGCAACACTGATGAAATTAAATAATTAACGGTACAGCTGCCTACAGATTTTCTGCGGTGTACACCTTCAGATTGAGTGCTGGTGCAGGATAGCACTGACTGAAATGAATAGCTGATTAATTGCAATAAATGTGACAACAATAACAGGTTGCGTTATTATGCAGCGGTTGATAAGGATAGCTTATCATTTTCTTTTGGCTTTATCCGGGTTATCGGATACGCGTACAAACGGAAATGCTCTCAGTTATTCTTTACGACTATCAGGGCCTTTAGCCGAGAATCACATTTTCTTCGAGGGCAGATAAAACGAGGCAAAATTGATAGCGAAATTAGTTAATTGTATACGTAATTTTATCGTAAAGTGTATCAATCACGTTAAACAGCTTTATTTGTCAGTGGGTTCAGGTTGGTTATCCGCGCACTAAAAAGTTTCTGAGACCGTATAAAAATAAGAATAGTTGATTCTGTCGCCCTATATCTGGAAGTGCGTTGTGTTTACATGTTTAACTGAAAACTGCAAAATATCCGTTCAAAAAATTAATATATCTATATACTTATCGTTAGTTATCTATATAGTACAGTGTATCTGGTACTCACTTGTCAGAAGTACGAGCTTAAATTCAGATAATATATATACTTAACGATTTAAATACGTTCAGTATTCGGGCAACCATAAAACAAATTGAATCATTGAATGTTATTACTCGTTAATAATATTATGTTCCACAATTATAGAATCCCCTATAAACAATAATCACCTTTTACGAATGACCTGCCCCTATAAACTATAAACAGCAGCAAGATATACGGCTGTACGGGTCTGTCCCCGGTTTCGTACAGGAAGTCTGGTACAGGAAGTTTTCCTTTAACCACGACATTAATTATTACTAGTATTATAAAAGTCTGGACACTCTAAACATGTCTGACTTTCGAGGCCATTGCCAATATTCCACATCCCACGTAAAAGTCTTTTTCCTTTGTTTTTGATGGTCCAGTTAGGACCTAGAAGCTGTACTGTATGTTTAACCTGTCATAGGAGGTTGCGATTTTCCAGGCGGAAGCGGCAAGTTAAGTACGTACATACGGCCGAAGGCCGACAGCCTTTAATTTTTTGGGCCACCCCGCCCGGGTACATTGCTACAAATACATTTTGGAGGTGAGATATTGCACAGATTAATTTCGTCGCAGTATAAGATACTGAAACAGTTATCCATGATTTCTGGTCTCCCCGTTAATTTAGCAGACCGCATTGCTTTTGAGCTTCTCGAATTTATTTTTCAGCACTTTCTCAAACAAGCAAGTTTTGGTGAATTCATAAAAGCGACAACGGCGGCAATGTGTAGTAGACAGCAGAGATTGAATTCTTTATCCTGTAGCGAAGGCCGAATACCGGCAAACTGTATACGGCAGAACCATTCACCCATGTTTGCCCAATCGTGAATCGGATGTACTCTCTCGTACGCCGCAATAGCACTCGTAAACCGTAAGTCATGTAACGTAAAATGTGCTAGCATATTTCCCCACCCGTTTTGAAAATGGATTATTCCTGTTACGTAATATTTAAACGGGTCCATCCCAACGTAGCGTACGTACGTAAGTGACGTATCAAGTAGTGCACCCATTGAAACAGTTGACTGGAACAGACATCCGCTATTGCAATCTTTCTGCCTTTATCTATCCCAACAGGAATACACACCCACAGCTGAGCGCTTTATCCAGGAATCTTTGCCATTTGATCGGCGTATTGCATTCAGTTCCGACATAGCAGTTGCGAAAACCGGCTATTCCAAACTGTATTTTAGCGTTTCGTGCTTACACACATTGTTTGCATTTTTTCTCCATTGCCTGCACGTTGTCGTCGTGATCCTTGCTTTGAACGCGCCAAGTTCTAATAGCTGCCAGCGAAATTCGCCGTTTGACGCACAGTACTACAGCAGCGCAACGGTGGAGAGACGCTGCTGCTCTTCATCGAGCAAGCAGTAGTGGTGTATGGACGCCGCCGACATTAATCGGGGATTGTGTGGCTTTGTGTGTAATAATCGTTTGCGGTGGAGAGAGAGATATTCATCCGTTTTTGGCTGCTGAGCGGTTTTGATTGGCAGCCATGTCAGACGAAGCGCTGAAGCAGCCGTCTGATCGCCATCATCATCATCATCACCGCCATGCAAACAACAACAACAGCAGCAGCACCAGTACCAAGGAGCAGCGCAACGGCGATCAGGGTGGAGGGGGCGATGCGGGCCAGGCGCTGGGACGGCGCGGGGCCTTCCGACAGAAGAACGTCCATGTGGTGCGCGGGCATAAGTTCATTGCCAGATTCTTCAAGCAGCCCACGTTCTGCAGTCATTGCAAGGATTTTATTTGGTGAGTTGGAAAAATGATTATGACAATTCGGAGCACTGAAGGAGGGGAAAAATTCTGAACTGCTTTTAAATAATTTGGCATTTTGAATTATTAATTTAAATGATACCCGAGTTCCAAAAACGAAACGCCAGTAGATTGCAATTTGCAACCCAGCTGCGGACTGCAATTGGCTCATATAAGTACAGTAAAGTCCCTAGTCCTATGCTGGGTTATGTCGCATATTTCGATTTTTTGCTTTTCGGATCTTGCTATTTAATTTTTGCAGTTATATTGTTAGTTATTGAAATAATTTTTTATTATATTTCGTTTGTGCTTTGGAGATTGTTTTAAGATTTTAAGGGGTAATAACGTCTATCGGCCTAGGCCGATAGACGTAATTTTGGGGCTAGGCCTAGCCCCAAAATTATGTGAAATTGGACATTTAGTAATAAATAGTTAACCATAACTCCACCAGCACATAATGGCGCGCTTGACGCTACTTAATTGTGGAAATTTACAGCAGTTCTTGGTTGGGAGTTTCAACGTGGCTTGCGGCTACGCTCGTAAAATTGCCCTGAGTAAACATTCCGGTGCCGTCGAAAGAGATAAACCTCGTTGAGTTTATGTATTGTAGTACGAGTACATGTGGTATTAATGTATGACGATAAAGGGTGTTCGTTTTCTGCACAACTCAGCATTTTCCGGAGAAAAGGAAAATATATAATAATAAAATGCAGTTTACGTGTGAGTTAATGACCGTCCTGACGTCAGGACAAGGTGTTTGGTGATCAGATCGATAAAACGATTTTCCGCAGTTTGTAATTATAGGTTTTGGATTACAGCGGGTGTAGAGGAAGAGATCAGAGTTGACGGATAGGATTTTAATTGCTAGGTGTATTTCACTCGGAAATTGAAACAGGAGCAGAGCCCACAATTTAAGTGATAATTTTGTTTTCAAAATTTTTGCGGATTTTTTTGTTTAAAAGTAACGGGCTGATTGGAAATTAATTCAAAATATGAAAGATTCAAAATTTATTTTGACAATAAAATTATGCACTGACAATCGGGTAATGCACATGGGACATTATCTTAAAAAAATAGACATTGTTTTGCTGTTGTTAAGGTGGTAAACGTTTTCTTGTTTTTTGTTATCGGTGCCCTATGCGTACCTTTTTATCCGCATTAATTTGGCACCTGTTTGAGTTCTTGTTGCAAAAAATAGCTGGAAACCAGAAAAATGTCCGCTTTTTATGTGTGTTTTTACGATGGCATTGCGGTATCATGAGAAATCGACAGCGAGCGGCTTGCTGTAAGCGTTTGTCGTTGTTGAATTAATTGAAAGAGCTGGAGGCTACGCTCGTTAATAATACAAATCACGCAACAGCGCGAGCTGTCCTGTTTTGACAATGCTTTCCAGCGCTTTATCCCCTCCTTCATCGGGCTCCACATGGAAGCACACAAACTCGCTGCCGACATGTTTGATCGTATTAACAACATTTTCTTTGCAGGGGTTTCGGCAAACAAGGCTTCCAGTGTCAAGGTAATAATGGCGCGCAGTATGCAATTAAATGACCACTTTTATTTCTCCAATCGGTTGCTAGCATTAAATTCTATCGCCAGTTTTTATGCATTATGTAATCTTTCGCATAGAACATTTACAGTTAGACAGCATTTACGTTTTGCTCTTTGTCTTTGAGATGAACAACATTGGCATCTTGGTAATTAATTTTATGGAAATTTACGGAAAGCAATTTATTTCTTTTCAAATGATCATAAAAATTCGTTAGTAGCTAGCTAATTTTTAAACGAGGAAATGAATTTGCTTTATGCCCCCGTTTTGTTTTTATGATATTGAAAATTTGATAGTTTTTAATAATTTAGTAATTTTATGTGCTTATATTACGAGCTGCACATGTGGTCAGCGGCCACAATTTTTAAAAAAAGTGATTCAGAATTTTTATTGGTATGTTATATAGGAACGCTTTTATGTAGATTTTTATAGCTGTATTTATCCCAGTGCATTATTTCGGCGGGCTGGAAGAATCGTTTACTTTTCTTGCGTAATAGAGTTACGTTCAGGGAGTTAAATGAAGTGAGAAAAAAGCCCTCGAGTGGCACACGTCATTCGTCGCACACATGCGCACAAAATGTATGAACGTAAGCTACGAGTGCTTGTTTTTCTTCAGGCATTCTATGGAGAATCATCCGCATTGCTCCATAGATTCAAGCTCATATTTTACGTTACACTGAAGAATTTTATGGAATTGTTTAGGTGTCCCGCATACAGATACATGTCTAATGCGTTATTGTATTTTTGCGTTTCTGAATTTCAATCGATGAATAGGAATGTAATAAGTGGTACGTGCATGACTGCCGATTGGAAACGTAATATCTGGGCCGGCTGAATAATCGCTTTTAACCCGTTGCAGTCCCGTTGGCTAATTGGTAGATAGGAAAGCCGCTTTGCGCATGAAGGCCTGCATACAATGCGCCGAGATCTGGGATATCCGCTTATCCGAATCAGTTGACACCCGAAGATGATGAATCAGCAGTTTTTTGCAATAAAAAACTGCATTTTTTGCGCAGTTTTCCTTGTTGTTAAGTTTGAGATTTGCATTTCATAAATCCTTGACCAGCGTAGGATGTTCCTTCTGGTTAGGTCTTCGTACATTTCGCATTTTCAAACGAAAGAAAGATTATTGCTTGTTTTCAAGCTAAATTTTTGTTTTGAAGAAAATTGTACATGGTTCAGTACCAACTTAATGCAATTTGCGGCTGTGCTTGTTATGTACAGATATACTTATTTAATCAAATTTAGTTTTGGCTTTATGTATTGTTAATTAATTTTTCTGCTGCTGTGGCTGCATCTGTTTGTGTAAAGCATTAGAGCCGCTTAATGCGCACCTTTAAGTGAGACAGGAAAAATGATAATGTAATATTTGGCGCTAAAATGTCAAGAGAAATTACGGGCCGTAGCGCACATATCTCCCAGGAGACCGAAAGCGGGAATTTGCAAAATAGAAAGTCCAGCTCGTCCTTTTTGATGAGCCAGCAGCATCGATTTGCTGTCGAGCAGCGGAGGCCAAGCTGTTGTTGATTATCAGCGTACACAGACATTCCCGCGTCACAGTAGCCATAATGACCATTGTAGACATTAATCAAATTTCCACGGCGCTTTCTTGTGTTGGGTGGCAGCTTTTTTACGCTTACGTTCACCAGATATATTGGTATCATTGCCTGATATGAAGCAGCCATTTGACTCGTGGAGGAGACAATTAATGACGCAATAAATGTATACATGCTCGGCATGTCAGACGTTTTTGCCCTTTCCGGGCGCGTATAACGAAGCGGTGTGTGCGATGAATGATGGGCGCATTATAACAAACACTCTGATGACTAAATAGGTTTTATTGATTTTTTTCGTTGCTCTGTCCCGAAAGAGATCCAGAGCGAAAAATATGGAAATTCTCCTTAACCTCGTGAAATATCAGTTGAACTTTGCCTGAATAGTTGGGTTTTTTCTATCTGGTTTTGACGGGACATTTGCGACAGTCAAGAGAAAAAGCAATTATTTATAGATTTTTTTTCGAACGTCTGACGTCGTCGGAAGCATTCCGTTTTGCTAATCAAGTTTTGAAATTAACACTAATAATAAACAAACGTGGTTTAATCGCAGATCTAACTATTTTATAAATATGCAAGATTAATGGTCAGTCGACCGGCGTATAGTGGTACTTGGAAGAAAATAAATTCCGATCAGCACCGCGCCCTGCTATTCTTAGCTGAGGACTATGGAGTCAGCTTTGTGATGTATTTTTTATAGCATGGTCCTGTCATAAATGTGGATTTTTATGGCGGTCTTTTTTGAAAATTGGCATTTAGATCATTTCAGCTGACGCATAGCTTGGTCAGAGCGACGCCAGAAAATTAAGCGAAAACTTTGAAAATACGATATTATGGATTGTATGAACTAAACCTGAAAACATGTTTTCCGGTTTTTACAAAGCTGTTTCTTCCTTACTAAAACGATTGTGCTGTTTGTCTCATGTATTTGTTTATTTATTATGTGTATTGTTTTGTTTTGCTTTTATATTACGGTTCCCATATGGTTAAACCGTGAAAGCAAATTTTCGATTTAATTCTGCTGATGTAATTGATTACGAAAACATGTATTTTTCTGATAATAATACGAATATCACTTGTACGAATGTTGCAGTAACCGTAACATTGCACACAGTACATGTACGTTTCTAATATTTATGCAAAAAACAAAAATCGAAAAAATGTTAAACTGACCGTTGATTGACGATATCTGCGAATAAATGTCGGATTTTTTAAGCGACCGTTATCCACACGCCGGTATTCCGTTAAGTATTGTTGTGGAATGACAATGCCGATGTTTCGTGCATATCGCACCATATTGACTGGATAATAATGTATTTGGATATTATTTGGATACCTTTACTGAATGTAAATATTGTGTAGATTTGTAATTTTGTATATATAAGAATATGAAATTGGGATTTTTATGTGCTGGTAATACTATAAATGCTAACGATCGTGACTTGCGGAAGTCAAGTACAGTACAATCTATTTCTGATATTTTGTTGCAGTGTGCAGTTTCGTCGTACATAAACGCTGCCATGAATTCGTTACATTTGTGTGCCCTGGCGCTGACAAGGGACCGGATAGCGATGTAAGTTGACATATGTGCCTGGGAACATTTAATCCTTCTTTTTCATTTTTCTCATATTGGAAAACCTCGGAAAGAAGGCTATCAAAATGGCATTCAAGTGGGCTCTGCTGAGCATGCAGTGTACACACCATCCTTGTTGAGAAATGCTCAGACTAATTATCTAAATCAAACATGACAGCTGAATCCTCTTCAGCCGCATTGGCTAATGTTTTTTTCTAAGGTTCTTCCTTGCAGTGCGTTTGTCTGGCGCTAATTGAGGAGCATTGACTTCCGGTTGAGGAGGAGGTCACGTTTTTCGAAACAATTTTTTGTAGTTGTTTTGGAGCCCTGTCGTTTTTTTTGAAATGAAACGTTCTATCTGACTTGTGAGTCGCAGTTTCTTGCCTTCCATATAGTAATGATAATGACTCGATAGGTAAAACAACTGAAGCATAAACTAACGTTTGTCAGTTTGCTCTGGCCGTCTGTGAGTTATTCTCAAGTTTTATGAAGTTGAGTTTGTTTTAAATTTTATAGATTAACCCTGTTCAGGTCGGCCCGGCCCTGTTCAGGTTGTTCATGGCTTTGTTTTGTTTTTGGTTTACGCAGGAAATGAGTGTTTTTGGAAATGAGAGTTCAATTACGAAGGTTAATTTCCGGCAGATCTACTTCTTCGATTTGCTTCTTACGTTTCTAGATTCACAATATGTCGCCAGCATCAGCTTTAGAGCGACCAACAGTACTACCGGTGACTTCCCGGAAAAACTCAAAATTACAGAAACCGGCGAGGATGGTTTTAGCAAAAGAACCGCGGGTCCCATTGCGTGCCAGTGGGCTTGATGTGAGGTGCGCGGGCGGAACGGGTACAAGGGAGAGTCTAAGTAGCCAGTGTTAGACAAATAATTACAATAGTCTTTCCTGTATGGGAGATTAAAGCCCAGGGATAGCCCGATCAATGGGGGTTATTGTGCGTGGATCTCGTACTCCACTTAATTAAATTATGCCCCGATCCCTGTGCCGGAATAAAGTGCGCAGGCCAAGTGGCGGACGAGGCCGGGCCGCGATAATCTCTCCCGGGACACCGTCCCCCTTCACTCCCCGAATGCGATATTCAACACTTTAATTATCAATGCCACAGCCCATGGATGCCATCGATAGCTCAGACATGTTTCGCCGCTGCCAAGCGTCATTTTTCACTGACATGTCCAAGTTAGGATGGAGAGAGAATATTTTACGGGAATGTTTTGCAAATCGGGTCAAGTTGGGTAAATGAAACCCTGTAGAAATCGTTTGCGATGCTGTGAATTTCCCGTGAAATGTCAGTTTTTCAGAAATCACATTCTAGCATTAAATTTAAGCTTTTGAAAATTCTGGAATGGCGATAAGCAGAATTTAAAATGACGAAAACTTTTCGTAAGAAACAGTACTTTAACTATGCCCTTTTTTATCGTCTCTTGAGTAGTTGTTCGTGTACGTTTATGAAATAAGTTTATGAAGTAAGGGATTTTCTGAAATCGGTGCACATCATACATCCATATTGCAAATAAAAGATAGATCTATCTTTTACCTTTTACAGTAAGGGTATTTTTCCTAAACTACGTTTTGCTAGTGGTGGAGAACTGAAGTTGCGATTTCCGGTTTTTTTCGAGAGGAAACAAGCGGCCACTAGAGCCCTCATCCGGGTATACCTTTCAGTATCCAGTTGGGACAACAGATCGGTCGCCGCAGATAATCAATAGGCGGGCAGATTATCGAGTCATCCCCATTGTGTGCACAGGGTAAACCAGGTTCCAGCTGTTTGAGCGGACCGCTTTTGTGCAGCTATATGCATGTGTGTGTTTGTCGCGTGTATTCCCGGTGACAGGTGACTGGATGGATACATGTATCCCCATAGTCAGCCGAATAAAGCATTCATTCACGGGGGCCAACAGTGGTATCTGTTTGCTCACAGCTATGCCTGATTGTGTTTGGTTTTGGTAAATTAGAAAGATTATAGCTACTGTAGCAGCAAACATTGTCGAAGGGGAGAGACTGATAGGACTGGGAATGTGGCCAGCTGTTACGCGTGACGCTCTGTGCAAATGTTCCTCTTTTACTTTTGCCGACGAGGATTACAGTCCGAGGGTTCGATCGATATTGCCGTTAGTTGAGCGCACTGTGGGGATACAATTGCCGAAAGAAATGACCCTGATGGCTCATTTTGATTGCTAAATTACAAAATAAAAAAGGCAAATAAAGTCTTTATATTTGCGAAAACAAAATGTTGAAGGACAAACCGTGGTAGCTGTTTGCGTTATTCATGTTTTGTTGTGATTGACTAAATCTGCGCTATTTAGAAAAATGCTGTAAGATACTTTAATAAAAATAAGAAAAGATTTGAGCTTCGTAATGTATTTTAATTTTCAACTGCGAAATGGTAATGATTTGTGTGCGCCTTATGTTGACATTTCGGTCATCATGCTGATTATAAGGGTAACGGGTTAAGCAGTTAGACTAATTTGCTAAACAATTTGATTGGTCTTGAAATTCTACGAAAACCTTTGATAAAATTGGATAAACGCTTTCTTGGTACTTGTATGTCTGTTGTTTGTGCGTCTGTGGTAAGAAAGGTGGTTTTCGTTGTTGTAAATTATGGTGATTTAGGAAATTGACCACGTTAGATGGATGATGATTTGCAGCCTTTTGCATGCAAAGAGGTAATTTTGGTTTTTATTTGACTTTGCAGTATCCTCGAGCCAAGCACAAATTCCGCATACATTCGTATTCCAGTCCCACATTCTGTGATCATTGCGGATCGCTGCTTTATGGACTCATTCATCAAGGGATGAAATGTGAAGGTAAATAATTTAAATTTTTAAGTAGTGCATCTGCGTTTGCACTTTTATTGATTTGGATGGCTGTTAAAACGGTGTCCATAATTTCTTCAGTGTCAATAGCATTTCTAAGATAACCGAGCCAGCAACTAAATTTAACCTAGACAAGACAAAAGCTGCACTTAAAGTGTTTGTATTTTTAAAATTAACAATTACATATACGAGTATGGCAACAGTTAGACATAATCGTAGTTAATGACAATCTGAAAGGACTGTATTATATAAATCCATATTTAAGTTATTTCGTAGCTGGAGGAGTTGCTTCTTCTGTAGGATTTTTTCATAACTTGCTTCATGCGAGGTTCACTTTGATGGCAGCCCGTATCAATGAACTGTAACGACAATCGTCAACAACAGGCATTGTCGGTCACGCACAGTGCTTTCTTGAGAGCCCAACCATCCCGACCGGCTTTTCTTTTATACCGGCACCAAATGTTCCTTGTTGAACATTAAGCCTGATAAAAGGGTTTCGTTGAAAATGTCGGTTCATGACTTCTTTCCGGGCGAAGTCTGTGGAAGTGGAGAGAGTGTCGGAAGAATGTTTTTCCATCGATACTTGTGTGTCTTCGCGGCGAGAAGGGTGATTTATCGCTTTGACACATGCTCAACGTAAGCTTGCGTGTCCAGTTACAGGAGCGCTACTTGTGGGACTATTTCTGCCATATGTGTCGACAATGTTCTTGACGGGAGAGTTTTCATGTGTGATAAATTGGCCCTTTTTCTTTCTTGTATGGAAAACCATCGCCCAAAACATCGATTTTTTCGAGAAAAAATTTTTGTGTCACTAAAATTAGCAAAAAGCACAAATCTTTACGAACATTACTTAATCGCATGGTAGTGCAAGACTTTTCTTTAGACCAACTAGAACTATACGAACAAAAAATTGCAATTCAGAATTTAAAATATTTCTCTATTATGCATTAATTTTCTGTTCTTTATGGCTTACCTTCTTTAACCAGTAGTGAACACATATTACAAGTTTAAAAAAGTTTAAATACTATTTAAAATTCTATGTGATTATTGCAGTTTACTCACTTTACTGTAATTTTTTACAAGGCCTATAAATGGGCATTTCATGATTTTTATTTTTTACCAAAATGAAAGTCCGAGCAGTGTATTTTATTTCCTGTCCCAGTTTTCGCGCAATTCGTAATTGGAGCGGCGGAGAGTGATGTGGCCAACTTGTCGTTTGATATTGAACCTGGTTTGGCTTGCGATTTTCCCGTTGAATGACTGACTGACGGGCAGTGTATGTATGTCTGGATAAAAATAGTAGTTTGTGAAGCGGTATCGCAAAGACAAGAATTCTCACGATGTTGTTAGGCTTGGAATTTCCAATTGACGATCCTATCCCATAGTCTGCGTCTCTAACACAGAGTAGCAACTGCTTCCGGCATTTGTGCTTGTAATTTTAATTAACTCAACACCCTTTCGCTCAAATGCAGACTATTTTGTAACAGCTGAATCTAGTTAATTTCAACACTTGATGGGTCGCATGCGACGCGCGGTGAAGATTTCGTAGTGCGGTGAAAAAAATGAAATGCACTTTAGTAGGACAACGATTAACATTTCTCTTCTGTGAGAGACAGTCGCTCGCTCTTTTTCCTGTAGCTGTCTAACGATTGTGGGCAGTGAATGTGACTAATTTAAATCGTCGGTTAGAAAGAAACTGCGATATCCCAGAAGGTAGCCAAAAGGAATGTAATTCAGAACATTGTTTTAAAAAATTTTTAAATACGTAATGCGAAACAAAATCGTTAAGAATTAACCTTGGTCACTGGCTTGTGTGGGCGTTTGAACTATGTATGGTCCGTACTCAAAAATGACGTATGCTTACAAACACTTTTTTTTGAAGTTTTTGGATTATCATGGTTAAATATCGGGTATGTAACAATGAACAACAAGATAATTTAATACTACACTAGGAAATAATAATTTACATGTTATACAATCAAGAGATATTATGTGGAATTGATGCTGATTATGTGTGTTTGTTGCATATGATCCCGTAGCGTGCGATATGAATGTTCACAAGAAATGTATCCAGCACGTGCCTGAGTTGTGCGGATGTGATTACACGGAGCGGCGGGGCCGGATTCGACTAACAATTTCCTATGAGGAAAACGGAACTATGACGGTTGTCGGTAAGCCTATGTAATGCCCAGTCTAACACAGGAAATCCTGCATTCCGCTCAGGGAACACCGTGTATATGGCGCTACTGTCCGAATTGTTCACGCTCAAATTGTTCTCAATGGAAATCAACACACTCATTGTGTAATATGTTTTTGTGACGGTTCTGTCGGTACATAACAGCTGTTGGTACATACCAAAAACGAATCGTTTTAAGGGTATTTTTTATTACAGAAATTGTTACACTCATTAAATATCATGTAATTGTAAAGGTTTTCTCGTATACTGTTGCTGACTTGCCACGCTTTTTGTATTTACAATGAATTGTTCGTTGAAACAGCTTGGGAATTTTTTATTCGAGTTTTAAAATAACATTTTCTAAAATTAAATCGATTTTTAACTCATAGAAGATGAATGTTGGTTTCAGTATGTAATGTGACGTTATCACTATTACTCAAAACGGCGGTTCAGTGTTTAGTACAGCAATGTGGTAGCACAAAGGCTCTGAACCACTGCACTCCATGAATAGGTAGGTTTTAAGAGCTACCGTAGTTAGCCAAAGCTTGTCGTTGATTTTTCTTGCAGAAATTTCTTTTAATACAAATTTTATTGCTGTTCCATTAATATTAATCAGTGGAATTAATCGCACTTTCTGTATATAGTCTTCCGTCATAACAACAAAAAAACCAATGTAGACCCGCCGGAATGGGCGATTATCCGGCTGACTGCACCACAACCGCACCAACCCGCTCATTTGGTCAGGCACATAGAGTTTCCGGGCCGCAGAGAACCTGCCAACTACTGCATTTCTCCTAATGCATTTTTTACAGATCATTGGTTTGTAATTACGTTCTCCGTCTTTCGGCCGTTCCCACCCGAGTGCATTTCTCTTTTAACTCTCTCCCACAAAATAATACATAAACCCCACCAGCAAATCGCGACGTATACATTCTCACAGCCACCTTAATGGCCGCGCCGGCCAACCTATATTTAAACCCGAATGGAATTTAATGCATCCACCACCACCACGCCATATACGTGCGCACGGTGCACTCCCTAATCACGCTCCGGCTGCGCCGTAAAGTGCTCCATTCTCAATGATGGGAGGGTGGCTGAGCATTTAGGCATTAGGATTACAAATTCCAAATTTGCATTTTGGCCCCAACACTCTGTAAGCATCGATTTGTGCGTAATGGACCATTGCCGTTTTACTCTGTCAGGACTCCGGAGAAGAGAAAAAACCAGGCACAACAACGAGAAAGGGTTAATTTCATGGTGGGACCTTTTTTGGTGATTGTTGTTGGGGCTGGGAAAAGTGGTTGATTTAGTTAGTGGTTTTAAAAAATTTCCTAGAATGTTTTTCAAGTCGGAGGAGGCAATTTAAAGCAGTTAATTTCGTTGTACTCTGTAGTACTAATATCGGTTTTCGGTGTCTATGCAGCAAGCACAGCTTAACGATCACAGGATGACCCTTACACTGCAGAATTCTATACAAAAAATTTCAGTGCAAATTTTACGGTTTTAATTTATTTGTCGAACAGTAAGGGAAATAATGTAATTTTAAAAAAAAGGAACTGTACTGCATTGAGAAAAAAGTTTTGTATGTACTAAGAAGAGTGTATGCGGAAAAAATGTCCTGCTAGTTCTTAACATACCATTTGGCAGACGACGCCGTATTTGTTGACAAAAGTCTACATGACATTAAGACTGGATTGTTTGCAGTGCATGAAGCGCGAAATCTTATCCCGATGGATCCCAACGGAGGTAAACAGCTGTGGCCACTGCTTGCGTTGAGTGGGGTCACAAAGTGCCTGTAGCGGAATTGTGTATTTTTTGATTAACTAGGCATTCATTACGGATAGCGTTTCTGTTTTGCGCGCTTGCTCTCTCTCTCTCTTCCTCTTTGATATGCAGTCGTCTCTTTTTCCCCTTGCAGCCTCCGATCCCTACGTCAAACTCAAACTGCAACCAGATCCGGATGGCAAAACCAAGCAGAAAACCAAAACCGTCAAAGTCAATCTTAATCCGCACTGGGAAGAAAAATTTACATTGTATGCATGATTAAGCCTTAAATCATCCTAATAAATGGAGGCTTTCGGATTTTTTTAAACATCCATTAACCCTGGGAATATATTTTTTGTTGCTAGAGTTTTTTAAATTTCCTTCGCAAAATGATACAGCTTTATAATTTTCGCATTAGGATTCTCTTAACAATTGTGCATAAGAAATTTTCAGTCTTTTCTTTGTAAAATAATACATCATGATTTGGTCCAAGAATGTTTAGGCGAATTTGACTTGCAGTAACGGCTGCAAATGCCAGTTTCACTGTATCCTAAGTGTAAGTGATAAGCGTTTTTATCGGGAAATAGATAATATCAAAATGTAATAAGATTAAATTGTTTTCTGTTATATTCTTACTTAAATTTCTAGAAATCATTGCAGAATTTTGGTGCACTGGATTAGGGATGACACTTCAGGTTAATCGATAAAAAATGTATTTCCTTTGTACAGTCATCTGCATCCGGAAGACAAAGATCGGCGTTTGTCGGTGGAAGTGTGGGATTGGGATCGGACGTCGCGTAATGATTTCATGGGCGCCTTATCTTTCGGCATTTCAGAAATAATGAAGGTCGGTGTGGATGGATGGTTCAAGTTATTAAGTCAGGAAGAAGGCTCCTATTACAACATCCCCTGTCCACCGGAAGACGACGGTCTCGGCATTGAAGAGCTCAGGAAAAAGCTCCAGGTACGGCTTTATTCATAATACATTCTTAGGTTACCAAATGACAATAGGAAAAAATTTTATTTTTTCAAACTCTGTTATTTGTTATACTCGTGCATTCTTAGATATCCAGATGCCATTAGGAAAAATTCTATTCCTTTACACTAGTCCTGCAGTTTCTGTAGGTATTAAAGGCTCTGCTAACTCAGGTGGTACGAACTCCACAATTTAATCAGCCCATGCACTACTGTGCTCTCGGTGTTGTAACTGTGCAGTATGGTTGCTCGTTATGCATTTCGACCAGTACATTTTAACTACGAAAGCTTGCGCTTGTGGTGTTATGAAAAACTTTAGATTATGAACGACGAAATAGCATTTCTAATATAAAATTCAATTAAATCTTGCGTTAAGTACACTTGCGTAATCTTGTGTTAAGTTATCTTGCGTTTGGTGCATTATCAAATTGTTTGTTTTTACGGCGGAAAATCGTTCCTTGTTAATACAGTATACGATAGTTTGCACTTTGCAGGTTCATATCTAACTTGTAAATTGAGGAGATTAATGTTAATACATATTCTGTTGTGCCTTATAAATGTAAGGGTCGATTTCATGTGCCGGTGTGATTGACAGAAAGTGAAAGCCATTGAGCGAACCCGATCAGTGCCAGATGGTGTGGAGGATGTGCCGCACAATGTGGGCAACAAGGATATCATCCGGGCCAGCGATTTCAATTTCCTCATGGTCCTCGGCAAGGGCAGCTTCGGCAAGGTTATGCTGGCCGAGCGCAAAGGCACCGACGAGCTGTACGCCATTAAGATCCTCAAGAAGGACGTCATCATACAGGACGATGATGTGGATTGCACCATGGTGGAGAAACGGGTCCTGGCCTTACCCAAGAAGCCGCCCTTCCTCGTACAACTCCATTCCTGTTTCCAGACCATGGTGGGTGTGGGGTACATAGCCGCTAAGTGATTACAGTTTTTATGTAGAACAGTGCTTATACTTATTGTTATTATCATGTGATCGTTGTTTTTCAAATTGGTTTGGGGGCACAAGCAAACGTAATTCATTGACGAAAAAATGGAAATGGAGAAGTCTGAAAATTTAATTTTCTTATTATCGCTGACGTTCAAATGAGTTAAATATCTTCGAAATGATGCAACTTCCATGCCACTGTATAGAAGTGATCAAGTATGTGCACACTGCACACTGTACTACGATTGGAATACAACTAGTATTTCCTCGTTTACTGGAGTAGATTATCTATTTATTTCCTGATTTGAAAGTGCTAGACTTTAAATAAATGAGTTTGTTTCAACAGGACCGGCTGTATTTTGTGATGGAATACGTCAACGGTGGCGATCTTATGTATCAAATTCAGCAAGTTGGTCGTTTCAAGGAGCCGGTAGCCGCGTAAGTACATAGTATTTGTATAATTATGAGCTCTAGTATGTTGATGTTTTTTTTAAACGTTTTCCTACAATGTTTGATTCTGGAAATATTCAGAATCACTCGTTAAATGCACTCCTCAACAAATTCTTCTAAAGGGTATTTTAAATGGTAATTTATTATTGGTGTTATTATCCAATGATTTCCATGCATGTTCAACATATAGAACAAAAAAATTAAGTAACTGCAGGATGCTTTCGTTTTTCTTTAGTGATAAATCACTGATAATGCATCTATCGTGTGAGTTATGCTAAGATAATTTCTTAAAAGGTCCTTTGCATACTATATGCTCACAGACATCGTTCTTAAAGTAAGCAAAATAGTTGCGGAGCAGTTGCCAATTTGCGTCAGTTTGGATATTCTGTAAAATTTCGGAAGTGACGATAGTTATCAAATTGACATTTAAAAGTTATTGTTATGTAAATCCGGTGGACGCGGACCGGCGGGCTCCATAATTCACGTTGAATTAGCATATTGATAGAGCTGGCTCCGTCTGCCCTGAAGCGTAAAGCTTCCCTGCACATGTACATATCTGTACATCCTACTAGTAACGAAATCCAGTATTCCTTCTTTCTTCCCTGACAGATTTTATGCCGCGGAAATTGCTGTGGGATTATTCTATCTGCACAAAAAAGGCATAATATACCGGTATGTAATGTATCGGGGTGATAAATAATTTGCCGACATTCCGGCGGGAATACGGGCGCGGAATAATTGAATAATCTTCATGGTGGAATTATTTAGTGATCTGAAATTGGACAACGTCATGCTGGATGCGGAGGGCCATATTAAGATTGCCGATTTCGGTATGTGCAAGGAGGGAATGCATGGACATGAAAAATTAACCAAGACTTTCTGCGGCACACCTGATTACATTGCTCCCGAGGTAGGAAAGCGGAGAGAAATTTGTGCACTGCAGCGGAGAGAAATTTGTGCATTTATTAGTGATGCGTGACCAATGTAAATGTCGGGAAATTTACGAAAAATTCGGCCTTGTTAGATTATTCTGTACCAGCCATATGGAAAATCGGTCGATTGGTGGGCGTTTGGCGTGTTGCTGTACGAAATGCTGGCGGGCCAGGTATAAAAATACAATTATTTTGTTATTTCCCACCTGGGTGTGTTCAGTGCGGCGGACTAACGAAATGAAAATATTAATTAGGAATAGAATATTATATTACCTTTCCTGGTGAAAGGTTACATGACTTGCAGGAAGGCATGAGTGCTTCGCCCGAATTGTTTACAATAATATCTTGATTTCTTGTAGCCGCCTTTCGATGGCGAAGACGAGGAGGAGTTATTTGCCTCGATTACAGAGCACCCGGTGTCTTATCCGAAATGCATGTCCAAGGAAGCGATTTCATTATGCAAAGGGGTATGGTAGAGTAGTTGTTACCAAAAGTACGAAGGACATGTTTGTTACTCGCAGTAAGAACATCAAAATACACGTCCATTTTAAGCTACAGTACTGAGGAGTTTATTATATTTTTTTATTTATTTTTATCGAGAGCGTTTGAGATTTATTTTGGTTTAAAATTCTTTGTTTTCTTATTTTCCGAAGTAAAATGGAAAATCCTTTCTTCCATAATTTCTTTTTGTTCCGTAGCTTTTGATGAAGCAGCCCGATAAGCGATTGGGATGTAATGTGCAGACCGGTGAACGAGATATACGTGAGCATGCTTTCTTCCGGCGATTGGACTGGGAGAGAATTGAAAACCGCGAAGTCCAGCCGCCCTTCAAACCCCGTATTGTAAGTGTACTGTATTCGGTTGAACAACGCAAAAATTCCGTTTTCTTTAGTCAGTAAAATCTACTTCAGTCTTTTTATACGAACACTACTGTTTAAAGTTGATACCGCAGTTTAAGTGTTTATTATTTAATGACCGCTGCTAAATTAGGGAATCTACGCAGTTATGTAAAATTTTTCAATCGTTATCGTTTTACGATTTTGTAAATAATTATAGTAACGCCTGAAAATGTTTAAGTTTCTGTTCTATCGTTGTTGCACGCTTCGCTTTTGATGTTCTAAGAGTTGTAATTGTCGCACGAAAGCATGCTTATTCGAATATTTGTATTATCTGGAGAAAAATTTGCTGTCGGTTTTGTGTGGAATGAGATATGTACTTCTCCGTAATTTCAAAAGAATGAGAAAATTAGTATGTCCTCGATTATTTTTGTATTTTGAATGTGTTCGATACTTCTGTTATGTTAACGCCATGTTTTTCTCTTCTTTTCCGTTCTCCGTTCCGTCTTTCTTTCCGTCCTGCGCGTCCATTTTCATCTTTATTTCACACGCGTTCGCCGTGTTTGCATCTGCACCAAAATGTTCATATCCACGAAAACTGTTGCATCCGCCAATTCCTTTATGTTATCGTTTTTGTGTGGCCCGAATTGTGCAGAATAATCCGCGCATGGCTGAGAACTTCGACACAATCTTCCGCAAAGCCCCTATGGATCTGACAATCTGCGATACCACCATCTTGGCTGCTTACGTCGGATCTGGCTTTAAGGATTTCACATACATGAATCCTTATTTTGGGCATGAAGCTTCTATAGATTCTGTCCCCAGCTCATATTGAACGATACATGTAGGTTGCCAGCTCCCGGCACGTTGTCTGAGGATTGATTACCCGTAATTTTCCGTAATAATATTTCCGTTATTGTAAAGCTGAATAGTATTGTAATGCATTGGAATATTTGAGTTAAGTTGCTTAAAGGGCTGATAATGACGAAACCAAATAAAGAGATTAATAATATTCGCCGTTATTAACCCCTTTTAGATAAAATGTGTAACTTTGTATAACTTTTTTAAAGTGTATTTATTGGCAGCAAAATCTGGTGGTATAGTGCGAATGAGAACACGCAAAAAATTTCGGCAATAATTAGTCCTAATATTTTTTTTCTGTTGTATCCAGTTTAGCATTGAGTTCCTTATCTTTATACGACTTGCTCGGATCTTCACATATGAACATCTGAGCCGTTACTTTACGATTGCTGTCTATTTTTTAAAGAACACAGTAGTGTTAGAATAGGTATTTCTGTACAACTTTTGCGATTTCATGCATAAAAGCCACAGATATGTGCTACCAAATTTGGTGAATTTTTTTAGGATGAATTCACCAAATTTTTTTAGGAATTTTTTTAGGGTGAATTTTTTTAGGATGAATAGATATTCATCGATATATCGTATTGTTTTTTGCAAGTTTAATTTTTCGTTGTTGATAAAATGAAAATCTCTTTACTACCGTAGAAAAATCGTTTGGATGTGAGCAATTTCGATAAAGAGTTTACAAATGATCCGCCGGAATTGACGCCCATGACGAAAGAGCAGCGCTTCTTCATGATGAACCTGGATCAGACTGAATTCCAGGGCTTTTCCTTCCTCAATCCCGAATACATCCAACACATTTAACAGGCAAACCCACATATTGCACTTTGTGGGTTAATGCAGAAAACGCACGGGATGCGGACAGCAACGGTCCACTTTGGCAGCACTGCGTACCAAAGACGCCTCCCCTCCCAGCTACGCCGGTCTAATCTTTCCCCACAAACACATGCATTCCCGATACAAATCACAAAATTCTGCCTGGTGCTTTTTCCCCACGACGGTTTTCAAGAGTTAGGTTTTTAACAGTATCTAGAATTTTATTCGATTTTATTTTGTTTTACTTTTCGTTTGTTTGGCCTTCGGTCGGTCGGTGTACGTTTTTTTGGTCTAAAAATTTTACGAAATGTTTCCACAATTGGTTTTTCTGTGCCCTGGCGGTGGGAAAATGTTTCTGTACCCGGTTGATGGTGTCTTTCAAGGATAAAAATTCACAAAAGTTCAAAGTAGCGGGTTCTAAATTATGATTTAAATAGCTTTTCTGGTTTTGTCGCGTGTGACCTTGTTTGGTCCAGGTGTTTGTAAGCGTGTTTAGCCAGTGTTTTGTGGAGGTTGTAATGGATTTTTAAGTAAATTTGTACCAAATGGAGTTGCGGCTCTCGTGGAATTACAGAGTTACTGATAATAGACTTTTTACAGTTTATTAGGCTTTGTTAACTTCTTTCGTTTAGAGTAGTTTATTCATGTTCGAGAGTACAGCGTATTACGGGTATTCGTACGTACTAGTAAGTACTAAAAACTAAAGGGATATAATATAATACATGTATAATTAGGTGAACTAGTACATAAATATTTGTCAATTTTAGTTTTTAAAGCTAGTTTACAAGAAAAGCGAATTTACGGCTTAAGTACATTTCGCACAATCGGTCTGTAGAGCTGTTTGTGAATACCTTTCACAATGCCGATCGGTTGCACTTCCGAACGTATCCCCGGCATCTCACTTCGTCAGGTCACAAAAACCGATACGTACAAAAGATTGATTCACAGAGCTGCTCGTGCAAAACATTCCGGCTCTTCTCCATCGCTGATAACGGTTAACCTTTAGGGATACCGATCACTGCACACCCGAACGCCTCCCTGGCACTCGGTAACTGGCTGTCGTAGATAGCCCAAGTGCCGGTGGCTTCATCGTACATTTCAATGGCACTTCCATATTGTTGGCTCACGCCACCTAGGACGTAGATCTTGTCGTTTAGACAAGCTATCCCGGCGTTGTATCGTGGTATATGCATGTCGTCTATAAAGCACAGTTATGTTCTTCCCGTTGTAAGAGCACTGACTAAAAGGCGCATCTTTGTACTTTGCTAAGCTCGGACTCGGAGTAATGCCAATAACACAAACCATGTGACGAGAAAATACAGGAGTACGTAATTTAGAGGCAATCCAATGCTGCCAACTTACAACATGCTTACCTTTTTTGTGCCACTGATTCGCAACAGGGTCGTACGCCTCGACGCAGCTTAAGCTTTCTGTGTCCATATCAGGCATCGCACCACTCACTCCACCTGTTGCACCAATTACCAGAACAAAACAATGCCAAAAGGTAGGCAATCGGTTGGCTACATCAAAACTAAAAATTTACCAATAACATAGATCAGCCCGCTCGATCCAACGGATGCCGAACACCAGTGGCGCGCCGTGGGTAATTTGGCTAATTCGGTCCACTTGTCCAGTGAGGGATCATAGCACAACACAGCATCCAGAACACCGTCCGCATTGTATCCGCCAAATGTGTAGAGACGATCATCGTATGCCACCATAGCAAAATTGTCCAATGGTATCGGGAGCGGGGCGACATATGTCCAGCAATTCGTCATTGGATCGTAGCATTCAACGGTCTGCATTGGCACATAGTCTGTCCATTGCGCATTATGGCTGCCGCAACCGCCCACCACGTACACACGCCCGCCAATCGCTGCAGCGCATGGTGTACCGCGCGCAGTCTGTAATTCCGGAATGTCGTTCCAGTTATTAGTAGAGAAATCATAGCGAAGTGCTCGTTTCGTAACTAAACTAATTCCATCCTGCACTACATTGAAACCGCCGCAAACCAATAAGGTGTCGTCTTCCATTACTGCCATGCCGATGCCGTTGACTGTGTCCGGTAGACTGCTCATTTTCGACCAAGATGAAGTTAACGGGTTAAAACAATCTACACAATCTAATCTGTATCCACGATTTTTGCCACCGACGCAAACAGTTACATTGTCAAATCCTGGAAAATACACCACGTCGCAGATACTTTATGTACTCGTAAATCTGCGAAACTATACAGCAAACTTCTTTAAGGTTAGAAGGTTATTTAGGACTGACCGTATGATCGGCGTGGCCGGCAAGTAGAGCCAAAAATGCTTTCCGCTAAAGATTTCGGCAAATCGCTAAGAGAATTTGCTTTCTCAGCATCGTGTTCATCCCTTTTGGGTGTTACAGCATTAGATAAACCCAAAAAAACGGGAAGAATAGAAGGGCTAAGGAATAAATAACGGATGTGCTTTAAGAGATCGGGAACTTCCAATTTTCGACTGCCGGGGTCATGGTCAGTCCATCTCACAACCGCCCGATATACTTCATCCTCGTGCTCCACAGACAGAAGGTCCGATCGCAAAATCTGAGACAACTACAACAAAATTATATGTTTAAACGCTAAAAATTCATTGCTTGCCTACATGATAATGATTATGAAGTATCTGTACTTATACACAAACCTTATCTTTGTCCAACTCCAGAAAATCCTGACCCTGGGAAATTTCGGAAAAGTGTCTGAAAACCATTGCTTTGGCCTTCTTTTCCAGCCGGGGACGTGTTCGAGTATCGCATTCCGCCAAACAGTAGACCATTAAGCAATTTGTTTCGTTCAGCTGGCTCTCCACAAATGCCCAACATGCATCGGCCACTGCAGGAACATCTAAAAATATGGCAGCATCCAACAGAGACTGAACGTTATCGTTGTCGATGATGATTTCCAGTCCATAGGCGTAATTGATTAATCTGCAATATTAGCGCATCTTTCTAGATCCACCTACTGTATTGTACTTGTTCTATTCTGTGCTTACACTATTCTGTGCTGTGATCTGTTCTGTGCTTAGTACGAGATAATCGATTACTGATCACACTAGTTAACTATGTAATAGTACTGCACACGCGCTGACTGTATTAGCTTACAAGTTGCAAGTTACTTACGCTTGCAAGTTGTCGTTGGGAATATTTCGCAACCAAATATCTTCCTGCCGGGATTCTTTCATTCCCGAGGCGAACAGTAAACGAAAATAACCAATTTGAGAACTAACGACATGACGGTGACAAGCAATGCCTTCCTGCTGCTCAGTACCACGAACCCTTAAATCGCATAACGGTCCGCCGATGTCAAGATGAGGAATATCTTGCAGATTGCTGTCGGGGTTCAACTTTAATCGCACAGAAGGGACAATCTCCATGTCTGCATTGACACAAGGTTTGGTACGTCTGAATTGGAGACGATTTAATTCACTCCGTGCTGGAAGACACGTCGTTGGAAATAGGCTGGTAAGTATTAAACAGAATTTTGCGATGATGTTCTTTACGTATGCGGTTTCTATCTTTTTTTCCTAAACAGATATTTACAGATGCTACTTTTCAGTAAACAACACAGATCAATATCGAGCCGTGAAACATGCGCATCGTAGCGTGGTAGCCGAAAATTTATGATCAAATGGAACCGGTCATGACAGACTTCCAGTGAGAAAATATTACGACAGCAAATGCCGGCGTATTCCACTTGTTTCATCATTTTCACCGCGAACAAAGCGCTCAGCAGTCATAAATTTAAGATGATTCCGTTAATCGTTAATCATCGATTGTGCCATATCTACAGTATATAAAATAGCGTGTGATCGTGTACGTGGACAAAGCGTGCAGTTTTAATAAATAATTGTGTTGTCATCGCTTTTTGATCACTTTATATTGATTTACTTTTTGCTGCGTGGCACAACGAAATACGTGCAATTAATTAAGTAAACTGACGACGGTCCTGTGAGAGCAACACGACGTCTTGAAATATCGATCTAATCCCGGCATATCTACCGTACAGCTTGCGCAACGGATTCGTTTATTTTGACAGTAATTATGCGTTTTGGAGGCTCATTTGATAGTTGCAAAATGCAAACTACGGTATAGCATACCTCGCAGATTACAAAAATAAACTGCCGTAATAATATGTAAAATAGAGAGTGAGCTACAACACAGCACATTTACCATAAGTATGGATCGTATTGTCAAATTAGTTATACCACCGCATCGATGAATTCCTGTAATTCCCGGTTAGAACTGCCTCCCGGAGCCACAGCAGCCCTGATTTTTTCCTTCCACTTCAGCGCCATTTTATGTGTCACATCATTGTCGTATCCTACGCGCCGAACGGCTGCGGCAATTTTTTCGCTGGTGATGTTCTTTTTCTCTACATCGTTATCAGCGTGCTCGCGGCGTACCAATGATTCGCCTAAGCCCAGTTCTTCAATCCACAACGCATTCTCTAATTGATCTCCAAAAATTGGCCAACCAACTACCGGCTTCCCGCTGAACAAGCTCTCAATAGTACTGTTCCATCCGCAATGACTAATGAAAACCGCTGTGGCTCGGTGTCCCAAGATCAGTTTTTGTGGTGCCCAGTGCAAAAACAGCCCCGAAGCATCAGGATTCTCCAGCTGAGTGTCGATGCCAATGCGTAGGTCAGCCGGTAGAAGAGACTGATGGTTTTCGCGGATGGAGAAAATGAACGGCTTCTTCAGTGCCTGCAGCGCCCTGCTTAACTCCAGAATACGGTTTTCGTTGAGGACGACCACAGAGCCAAACGACACGTATACCACCGATTTGTCCGCTTGACGGTCCAACCAACGTGTGACCTTTTCCCCTAGCTCCGTGTGGCTGGAATTGGTGTCGACTTTTTCTTCCGGCATTAACGGCCCAACGCAGTAGAAGTCCAACTTTCTCATTCGTGGATCCGGCTTGATCTCGTCAATAAACTGCTGCTCAATCTCTCGGAAAGAGTTGATCAGCATTCCATTGCCCGTAGAAAGAAACTGATTGATTGACAAACACAGACCTTTCATAATATGACTGATGGCCGGTTGTGGGCCTTCCGATTCCGGCCGTACAACGTCGAAGCTCTCCATAACAACCTCCTTAGTCTCCCTCACCGGTGTACGCTCGGTGATGTTAAGCATGGTCCGGAATGGCCCAATAGGTGAACAATTCAAAAAGTAATATGGGAGTTTTCGTTCGACACATCCGAGCATGGCTGCAGCAGCGAAGATATCCACAACCACCACGTTAACCGGCACGGTTATACCGTAACTTTCTCCGCCATCCGTGGGGGGTTGCCCTGCGACTGGGATCCCTTTGACGAGTTTTTGCATCGCTGGCAAACCATGATCTTTAAACTTCATCAGAGACACCATTGTCAGATTATCGTCCGATTCACATTCGGGAATGCCATCGTCCAGTCCGATGAGATGGATGGATTTTTCATCCTCCGGTGTGATCTCGCTTTTTTTCCGCATATGCGCCACAGCGGCTTTGCATATGACGAAAGTAACTTTGTGATTACGAGCATTAAGTTGCCGGGCCAAAGCTACCATGGGGATCGTGTGCCCGAATCCCGGGACAGAAATCAGGAGAAAATGCTTTCTGTCGGTCTGAGCCATGGTTGTGGAAAATAGAGAAGTAATAGTGCTGTTTCGGCAATTAGCCTCAAAAGAAGCAGACGGGCGAGAACTAATTTTAATTATGGCTACGGCAGCAAAGCAGTGTTAACAATAGCACGGCAAGACTCAAAAGTCGATCCGCAGCCGTGCGTACACTAGTCAGTTACTGTCTTACTGATAAGATAGACAATACAAGTATGGTAATTGTCTCGGTATTTTATTTCGCCGAAATAAAAACTGCTGATATTTAGGCTACTTGCTGGTGCTCGAACAGCGGCTATAATTATCTCCTCGGCTCAGGGTCGGCTGTACAGAATTTGCTGAATTTGCCGATCTGACAGCGAGCCAGTTTGTGCAAAGTTAGCTTTGTATGTACGTCGAGCATAATTGCAATCGTCTGGACTTGGCTCAATTCTACTGTGTACACAATTTATCTGCAGGTACTGTACAGTGTACAGTGCACACGAAGTGTGATGTAATGCTGTAACTTCTCCATTTGCTTTTTTGTGTTTGCTTGTCCAGGTATGTACATTATACATATTCTAACTTTTAATATAAATCTATTGTCGTGTAGGTACTCCTATACAAATCGTGACTGGTTTTTACGCTACAGACAGAGACTTTGAGCGCCAAAATGAATACGACCATTATGCGGGTAAGACAGCAAGTACCGGTTTGCTGCCGGGGACGCTGTGCTTAGTCTGCTGACAGTGTCCCATGTCGTGCCGTAAATTTGCGATGTTTGCAAAAATCATAGGTTTTGCTTTTGTAATCGGCTTAGCGTTTGTACATAAGTGCCCGTAAGCGGCATCATACACATGTCAGCCAGTGTATAGTTCCTCCGTCGACGCTGGCTTTTTTAAATTCACTCAGATAATTCGTAATTTTGTTAACCATCGCTCAGTACTGTAAAAGTATTACGAACTAAATAACTCTCGTGTGGACTACTAGACTGGTACTACTGTTTTTATACCAAGTCAGTCAAACAATTTATCTCGAAATTCTTTTATTCGAACAAAGTCTCTCTTTTTGAAGCAAACATCGTACATTTATGGTGCACCGTACAACTGAAAAATTAATTCAGAGAAGAACTGTGGGTTTAAGAAGCGTACAGAGCGAACAGGAATTACACGTGCCGGCAGGCTAGCGCTGCAGCTAACAACAAATGCATGACCTTTACGAGTACAAAGAAGAATGGATTCAGAAATTACTGCGCAATGGCATCCACAAAGTCCTGCAACTCGCGGTTAGAACTGCCACCCGGTCCGACAGCCGCTCTGATTTTTTCCTTCCACTTCAGCGCCGCCTTGTGCGTCGCGTCGTTGTCGTACCCGACACGAAGAACAGTTGCCGCAATCTTGTCACTGGTAATGTTCTTTTTCTCTTCATCATTAGCAGCGTGCTCTGGGCGAATCAGCGATTCTCCTAACCCCAGCTGTTCAATCCACAAGGCATTTTCTAATTGATCTCCAAAAATCGGCCAACCAACTACCGGCTTTCCGCTGAACAAACTCTCAATAGTGCTGTTCCATCCGCAATGGCTGACAAACACCGCTGTGGCTCGGTGGGCCAAAATCAGCTTTTGTGGCGCCCAATGCAAAAATAATCCCGGTGCTTCGGGATCATCGAGATGGGTGTCAATACCGACACGCACATCACCCGGCAGAATGGATTGTTGATTCTGCCGGATGGAGAAAATGAACGGCTTTTTCAGCGCTTGCAGCGCCTTGGCCACCTCGATGATGCGATTTTCGTTAGGGACGACCACAGAACCAAACGACACATACACTACCGATTTATCGGCTTGACGATCCAGCCAGCGTGTGACCTTTTGACCCAGTTCCGCGTGGCTGGGGTTTGTGTCGGCTTTCTCTTCCGGTACAAACGGCCCAACGCAGTAGAAGTCCAAATTTTTCATTCGCGGATCCCGCTTAACCTCATCAATAAACTTTTGCTCAATCTCTCGGAAAGAATTAACCAGCATTCCGTTAGCAGTAGCCAGAAACTGGTTGATGGACAAACAGAGACCTTTCATGATGTGACTGATCGCCGGCTGCGGGCCTTCCGATTCCGGTGGAACCACATCAAAGCTCTCCATGTCGACTTCTTCGGACTCCTTCACCGGTGTCCGTTCGGTAATATTGAGCATCGTGCGGAAAGGTCCAATTGCTGAGCAATTTAGAAAATAATATGGAAGCTTCCGCTCAACACACCCGACTATCGCTCCTGCCACAAAAATATCGGCCACCAACGCGTTAACCGGCACAGTGATGCCATATTGGTCTTTGGCATCCGCGGGGGGTTGCCCTGCAACTGGTATTCCTTGGACAAGTTTTTGCAGCGCCGGCAAGCCGTGATCCTTAAACTTCATAATGGACGTCATTGTGAGAGTGTCGTCCGATTCAAAGTCGGGGATGCCATCTTCAAGTCCGATAAGATCGATTGATTTTTCATCTTCCGGTGTGATTTCACTCTTTTTTCGAATATGTTCCACAGCAGCTTTGCAGATGACAAAGGTGACTTTGTGATTACGCGCTGTCAGTTTTCGGGCCAATCCCACCATCGGGATGGTGTGCCCGAATCCCGGGATGGAAATCAACAGAAAATGTTTTGTGGTGTTTTGGGCCATGGTATATATGCACTCTAGTGCTTATATGAAATTCAGAAAATGATACCTAGCGCTTATTTGAAGTTCGGAAAATAGTACCGGTGCTGCTAGCGGTCTGACTGCTAACTCTTGAGAAATCACACTGGCAAGATCTGGAGCAACGTTACTGCTGATATACAAATATAAAGGAGAATTAAAGTCAGAGTTCGGCATCGCCGACACGTGCACTGATAAGATAAGCACTGTAATTGTTTGGAAATGCTAATTAATCGAAATAATATGATCGCATGCTGAAATAGATATGGATTACTAACTGGTCGGCGTTAAAACCGCTGCCATATCTTTCTCGCATTCATTATACTCGCAGTTACAGTAGATCGAATCATGAGCCAATAATCTGTCTAGTGCATTTCTCGATTAGAATTGTTTGAAGTAGGCCCTGGTTCTGCAGAGTGGGTATCAAATTAATTAATTGGAAAGGGTTTCTACTAATCTGCTATGTGTACAAGCACAATACGAGTACTGTAGCCGGGCAATTATTTTAATAGTTTTGTACACAGGAAAGTATTATACTCGTACGTGTAATACGTATTCTGTATAAGGTGTTTCTGTTCTGTATTCTGTTGTTCCAGAATCGTTTACAGTAGCGGACATTTCGCCAGCGGTACCGTAAAGTTTGTAGAAGAAAGTATAGTTACACAATTCATAAAAGTTGAAGTTCAGTCTTACGTATACGACATTGATGATGGGCGATGAATGTTAATTAGCAATCCTCTGTAAAGTAGTTTCACAACTTTTTTTAACTAATCGTACTTCATGAACTTCGCGCAACGTACGGTTATATTAATTATGTACTGACAGATCGTTAACATCGAGAATTAAGTAACAGCAACGCGATGCAAACATAGAAAGAAGGAATTAGTATTGTAAATGCACTTGTCGGCATAACTAGCCACTATAAGCCACAACACAAAACTAACATCGCCGAAAATAAGTTTAGCAAGAGTTGACACAGACTTATTACACCACGGCATCAATAAAGTCTTGCAGTTCACGGTTAGAACTTCCACCCGGTGCGACGGCCTCTCGAATCTTGTCCTTCCATTTCTGCGCCGACTTCCGTGCCACATCACTCTCATATCCAACGCGCCGGACAGCTGCGGCAATTTTATCGCTGGTGATGTTCTTTTTCTCTTCATCATTATCAGCGTGCTCGCGGCGAAGCAATGACTCTCCCAAACCTATCTCTTCAATCCACAATGCATTCTCCAGTTGATCCCCGAAAATCGGCCAACCGACAATAGGCTTGCCGTAGAACATGCTCTCAATAACGCCGTTCCATCCGCAGTGGCTGACGAAAACCGCTGTCGCTCGATGGGCCAAAATTAGCTTTTGCGGGGCCCAATGCAAAAACAGTCCTGGTGCTTCCGGATTATCCAAGTGTGTATCGATGCCGACGCGTACATCACCCGGCAGAATGGATTGCTGATGCTGGCGGATCGAGAAGATGAATGGTTTTTTCAGCGCCTGCAGAGCCTTAGCAATCTCCACGATACGGCTCTCGTTGGGAACGACCACAGAGCCAAACGACACATACACCACGGAGTTGTCAGCTTGACGGTCCAACCAACGTGTGACCTTTTGTCCGAGTTCGGCGTGGCTGGGATTTTTATCGTGGTTCTCTTCCGGCATAAACGGTCCAACGCAGTAATAGTCCATGTTGCTCATACGCAAATCCTGTTTGATTTCGTCGATAAAATGCTGTTCAATTTCCCGGAACGAATTGGTAAGCATCCCGTTACCGGTGGACAAGAACGGGTTAATGCCTAAACACATCCCCTTCATAATTTGACCGATGGCTGGTTGTGGGCCTTCCGACTCGGGACGGATAAAATCAAAACTTTCCAAGTCGTTCTTTTCGATTACCGGTGTGCGCTCGGTGATATACAGAATAGTGCGGAACGGTCCAATGGATGAGCAGTTTAGAAAATAGTAGGGCAGTTTACGTTCCAGACACCCGACTACACTGGCAGCAATAAAAATATCCGCTACCAACGCATTAACTGGCACGGTAATACCGTAGCGTTCTACACCATCTGCGGGCGGCTGTCCAGCGACAGGAAGACCTTTAATCAGTTTTTGCATTGCCCGGACGCCGTGGTCTTTGAATCCTACAAAAGACATGTAGCAGACGATATCCTCTGATTCATTTTCCGCGATGCCGTCTTCCAGTCCGACAACGTGGATGGATTTCTCATCTTCCGGTGTAATCTCTTGTTTCTTGCGAATGTGCTCCACGGCAGCTTTGCAGATGACGAAGGTGACTTTGTGTTGGCGAGATGCCAGCTTCCTCGCCAATCCTACCATGGGGATGGTGTGTCCGTAACCCGGGACAGAGACAAGGAGAAAATGTTTTATCTCCTTTTGGGCCATTGTAAATTGGTGATACTACTAAAAACAAGTTATTGCTCTGGCTTCGTTGAGAATTCTTAAGTTTAATAAATTTATAATCGTCAGCAGGAATCAAACCGGCAAAGCCTGGATAAATAAATGTACCATCGAAAGAAAACGTAAACGTGATCAGCAATCAACCAGAGAAGTCGCTACAAATCCCACGATAAAGGCGCCTGTGTAATGATAAAACACGGCATCCAGTTCGTAACTGATGGTGTGTCCAAAGATATGTAAAACTACATAGAGTACTCTAGGTATCCAACACGCAAAATCCACATCAAAATGTAATACAATCCACTGCAAATACGCGAGCCACGGCGAGCGTGTACTCATACTTTGTACCGCGCGAATACTGGAACAAGATTTGAATTCGTTTCACAAAAGCGGCCAAACCAGGTAACATTTTGGTTTCTTGTTTGCTTTACATATATACGAGGACGATGGGATTAATTTGCAATACCCAGCAGTTTGAAAAAAATGCATTCAACGCATTGCTGTCAACTATTCTACAGAACAGGTTTTACTGCTCGTAGCAATAGTTCAGTTGTCGGGTCACAAAACGGCATAGACAGCATGGCACTTATCAGACTGATCGTGAGTTGTCGGAATTAGCGTAGAAATGTAGAAACATTTCGCTCAGATTAAAATATAACGTACCATGACAGTTAATATTATTACCTTGCATTATAGTGTACAGATGGACACAATAAAAAGAATGATATTACAGTAATGTTTATATATGTAATTGTTATTTGGCTACCGCCAAAATTACGGATTCATTTGACACGAGTTAGAGCCATACATTATAATTTCTGACGCAACCAGGTCCGAAAAGGTGTACGAATAAACTGTTGATTGCTTAATACATGAAGCCAGAAGCCGTAATAAAATAGTTATCGATTGCGAAAATTGTGAAATTTTGCAATACTGGTGAAATATAATAAAATTACAATTAAATAAAGTATAGTTTTTGTTAAAGGCCTTTGTCTGGATACTGGTTTCTTAGACAAACCAGATACTGGATACTGGATACTGGATACTGGTGTGCCAAAATCAGCTTTTGTGGCGCCCAGTGCAAAAATAATCCCGGTGCTGCGGGGTCATCGAGATGGGTGTCAATACCGACGCGCACATCACCCGGCAGAATAGATTGTTAATTCTGCCGGATGGAGAAAATGAACGGCTTTTTCAGCGTTTGCAGCGCCTTGGCCACCTCGATGATGCGATTTTCGTTAGGGACGACCACAGAACCAAACGACACATACACTACCGATTTATCGGCTTGACGATCCAACCAGCGTGTGACCTTCTGACCCAGTTCCGCGTGGCTGGGGTTTGTGTCGGCTTTCTCTTCCGGTACAAACGGCCCAACGCAGTATAAATCCAAATTCTTCATTCGCGGATCCCGCTTAACCTCATCAATAAACTTCTGCTCAATCCCTCGGAAAGAATTAACCAGCATTCCGTTAGCAGTGGCGAGAAATTGGTTGATGGACAAACAGAGACCTTTCATGATGTGACTGATCGCCGGTTGCGGGCCTTCCGATTCCGGTCGTACAACATCAAAGCTCTGCATGTCGACTTCTTCGGACTGCTTCACCGGTGTCCGCTTGGTAATATTGAGCATCGTGCGGAAAGGTCCAATATAGGTGAGCAGTTTAGGGCCAAAGGTCACGGAATTTGAAGGGCATCGTGCGGAAAGGTCCAATAGCTATTAATAGCTGAGCAATTTAGGGCCAGGCCAGCTCACGCTCACAGACTGTATACGAGGTTTGCGGTTTGGATGACTTCAAAGACAATCTGGGCTTGACTGTTGAAACTGTTCAGCTACTTAACTCCGTCGGATATACAACTATCGCAAAGCTTCTGAGACATACTTTCATACGAACTAATTAAAGAAATCTAACTAGACCTTTTCGCACGATGCTCAGTATTGCCGAGCGGACTCCGGTGAAGGAGCTCGAAGAAGCCGACATGGAGAGCTTCATAATATGTTCTCTGTTTAAGGTGTGCTGTTCTGTGTATATTCTGTGTTGCTTCTTGAATTATGTATAATAGACATTTTACTATCGGTACCGTAAAGTTTGTAGAACCGTACAAATTGCATAAACGTTAAAGCCCACTGAGCAAACGTATACGGCAATGACATGCGATGACTATTAATATTAGTACTCCTATATAAACTAAAGTAGTTTGAAAATTTTTTTTAAATTAATCGAACCTAATGCATTTCACGCAACGTACTTTTGTATCAACTACAGTATGTAGTGACAGCTCGATAACATCGAGAATAAAGCAACAGAGAAGCTACGCAAAACATAGAATTAAAGGAGGAAACGTTACAAATGCACTTATTAATTGTCAGCAAAATAGCCAATATAAGCCACAACCCACAATGTCATATCGCTTCGATAATTTAGCCCGAGTTGACACAGACTTATTACACCACGGCATCAATAAAGTCTTGCAGTTCACGGTTAGAACTTCCACCCGGTGCGACGGCCTCTCGAATCTTGTCCTTCCATTTCAGCGCCGACTTCCGTGCCACATCACTCTCATATCCAACGCGTCGAACAGCTGCGGCAATTTTATCGCTGGTGATGTTCTTTTTCTCTTCATCATTATCGGCGTGCTCGCGGCGAAGCAATGACTCTCCCAAACCCATCTCTTCAATCCACAAGGAATTCTCCAGTTGATCCCCAAAAATCGGCCAACCCACAATCGGCTTGCCGTTGAACAAACTCTCAATAGTACTATTCCATCCGCAATGGCTGACAAAAACCGCTGTGGCTCGGTGGGCCAGAATCAGTTTCTGAGGCGCCCAGTGCAGAAACAGTCCTGGTGCTTCCGGATTATCCAAGTGTGTATCGATGCCGACGCGTACATCACCCGGCAGAATGGATTGCTGATGCTGGCGGATCGAGAAGATGAATGGTTTTTTCAGCGCCTGCAGAGCCTTAGCAATCTCCACGATACGGCTCTCGTTGGGAACGACCACAGAGCCAAACGACACATACACCACGGAATTATCAGCTTGACGGTCCAGCCAACGTGTGACCTTTTGCCCGAGTTCGGCGTGACTGGGATTTTTATCGTCCTTCTCTTCCGGCATAAACGGTCCAACGCAGTAATAGTCCATGTTGCTCATACGGGAATCCTGCTTGATCTCGTCGATAAAACGCTGTTCAATTTCCCGGAAAGAATTGATGAGGATTCCGTTGCCGGTAGACAAGAATTGGTTCATGGCTAAACACATCCCCTTCATCATTTGACCAATGGCCGGTTGCGGGCCTTCCGACTCAGGGCGGATAGTCTCGAAACTTTCCAAGTCGTTCTTCTCGGTTACCGGTGTGCGCTCGGTGACGTACAGCATACTGCGGAACGGTCCGATGGCCGAACAGTTTAGAAAATAGTAGGGCAGTTTGCGCTCCACACATCCGACTAAACTGGCTGCAATGAAAATATCCGCTATCAATGCATTAACCGGCACTTCGATACCATAGCGTTCTTCAGCATCCGTGGGGGGCTGTCCAGCGACAGGGAGGCCTTTGATGAGTTTCTGCATTGCCGGGACGCCGTGGTCTTTAAACCCTAAAAAGGATGTGTAGCAGACGATATCCTCCGATTCATTCTCCGCGATGCCGTCTTCCAGTCCGACAACGTGGATGGATTTCTCATCTTCCGGTGTAATCTCTTGTTTCTTGCGAATGTGCTCCACGGCAGCTTTGCAGATGACGAAGGTGACTTTGTGTTGGCGAGATGCCAGCTTCCTCGCCAATCCTACCATGGGGATGGTGTGTCCGTAACCCGGGACAGAGACGAGGAGAAAATGTTTTTGCTCCTTTTGTGCCATGGTGAATTGGTAACACTAGTAAGGAACAAGAAAACAGTGGAAGCTTGCTCGGTAATGTAATTCGCTGACGTTCTTACGAATTCTTCAGCGTAATAAATTTTTTACCGTCTGGAGGAATCAAACCGGCAAAACGTGGAAGAATAAATATACCGTCGAAAGAACACTTAAACGTTCTCACCAATAATCAGAGAAACTGTTACAAACTGTGAGATAAAGCGCCTGTGTAATGATAAGATACCTACCCTAGTGCAACTGCAATATGCACTCTAGATCTCCAAATATATCGTACGTATTTGACACTGGTTTAGCGCTTACCATTAATTAATTGCGTGCAGATTGTGGCATGCCGCATGACGGTTATCTTTCCGTGTTTCTTGGAATGATTAAATTAGCGAAGTCATGATTGTCTGATACTTTTACCGAATTACAGATATCAGAGAATTCCACGTAACTGGATCCAAAGATATGTAGAGCTATAATATAGATACCCAACATGCAAAATCCACATCATGATGCAATGCGATGCACGGTGTACTCGTACTTTGTACCGCGCAAATACTAGAACAGGTTTTGAATCGCTACTACAAAAGCGGCTAAGCCAAACTGCATTTTAGTTTTTTGTTCTCTTTATATTATAGGAGGACGATGGGAAACTGCAATTCGGAGCAGCTGCTCCGAATTGCAGTTTCCGAATTCCGAATTCAGTTTCCGAATTCCGAATTCCGAATTCCGAATTTTAGTTTTTTTCAGACTGCAGTCTGAAAAAAACAAATATAGTATATTAATTCACATTCAACATAATTCTAACAACTATGCAGAACAGGTTGTAAACTTTACCGGCTTGCAGCTGCTGCAGTCATAAAACAACTGCATGGAATCGGACTATTTAGTGTAAAAATGTTCAGATTCAAATATAGATATCTTACTAGCTCTACACCGTAGATACGCCACACTATATATACACCAGATATCCGTTATTAAGTGTACATATTATGCTGACAAGTGACGATAATATTTCTTAAAAGAACACCATTGACTTTTGTATGATAATGATTAGTTTGGTTACCGGCGTACCGCCATAATTTTATTACGTACGGCCGGGTTGATTTATTAATACAAATCCAGACCATTATGGCGTATTGTACGCTGGTTGGAAGAAATGTGTGAGTAAACTGTCGCTTGTTTACATGAAGCCGCAATAATTAGTACAGTAAAATAATTATCGGTTGACGATTTTGAAAATTGTGAAATTTGCATTACTGGAAAGGAGACGCTTTCAAGACACTGGACAGTGGACGGCACTGATGAATACACAGCCAGCCACTTATGAGTAAATTGTATGAGTGCTTATGAGTAAATTGTTAAAGCAGACATGCCACCACCGGGCAGCATCTACAACGACCGTTTAACTACTCCAGGGTTGTTCTCACCCATATCGCACGTTTGGATTAATATCGATAGCGATAACGGATTAAAAATTTTAATATGACAATTTTATTCGCTAATAACTACCGAGTAGTTAGTATGTTACTGACTTACTGTAGTTTCTTCCTTGAAAGCTAAATTTTGCCCAAAAACACCATCAGCGCACCATAAATTTTCCCATTGTTTGAAAGTATGGCAAGTGCAGATCAGACTGCACCACCTCTTGATCTGGACGATCTGCTGCAGCAGACCTTGGCTGACTTCGACAAACCCGATCTCCTTCCCAGTGAAAAATCTCTCAACAATCCGTCCGCTCCTGGTGCCTCCCATCCCACGCCATCTGCAAAATCTCCCCACCCCCCTACTGCGCATCCACCCCCACTAGCCGATGACGATGAGAAGTTTTTCCGTGAAACCTCCCAGGAGATCAACGAGATCCTCACCTCCATCGACCAGGAAGATCCCGCGCTAGCTCAACAACTCCGCACCCTCACCGAGTTCGCCAACAGCGTCCACAATCCCGACGAGCAGACCGCCATGTACAATTTCACCCAATTTGCGTCGCTCTTCAAGGAAACCCTGCAGACCATCAGCACCCACACGGGACTGCAGTCGGACGAACTGGTGGATGACGATCTGACGGATATCATGGAGAATCTGGATAAATTAGCCATTGGTGAGGAGAGCGGTGCGGGTGCGACAGAGGGGATTCCCGATGTGGTGCAGTCGATGCTGTCGAAATCTGTGATGCTCAGTTCGTTGCAAAAGTGTCATGAGGAGTATGCGCCGTGGATTGCGGAGAAACGCGGGACACTGGCGCCGAAGGAGCTGGAAGGGTGTGAAGCGCAGTTGGCGCAAGTGGGCGCCTTGATTGCCGAGTATGAAAAAGCCGAGGAGCCGTGTTATGCGCGCATTGTGGAGATGATGGCGCGGTTGCAGGAGTTGGGGGAATTTCCGGAGGAACTGATGGCGAAAGTTAATACTAAAGCGTTTGTCGGGGGAACGGAGGGGAAACGGGATGAGCGGCCGGAACTGGATGTTCCGGACTGCAGGACGTCGTAATCTGTTTTTTTTATCTTTTTGGTCGTTCATATTGCCAGTTCATAATTACAATTCCAGTTCATTTTTTTAAATTTTTTGTAGTGGTTGCTTTCGCCGTATTACGCTTTGGCATTGTGGTGCACGTTGGCTGCTATATTGTATATCTGCTAGTCAGAATCTCTACGAGTATTGTTGTGTGTATTAACATTATTTACAGTTTACAAGTGCTCGCTGCATTTACAGTAACTTACATGAGTTACAGACTTACAGTCATAAAATAAACGAATAATATATGTTTTAGCTATTGTATTAAAGGTTTTCCATATTACAGTATAACTGTTGTCCATACTTCTATTACATATTAGTGATATGGCTGATATTACAATTTGTGGATTATTCCGGATAAACAGTTTTAGCAGAAATCTCTTCGCGCTGACGATGAGAGTTCAGCAGTAACGAGTTTTTTTAAAAGAGATCTTTTGTCGTGCAGCGAGATACCAGTTACCCGGTCACGCGATGTCGGCGAGCGTTTTGATGCTTTTTATTTGTATTGTCAAATCAAAGAAATTTAATGCACAATGTATCCAGAATAATTTAATTATCTGTGACGGCTGTTTTCCGGCGCGGACTGCTGCCGACGACGTCGCAGGCTGCTTAAAGCTAAAGACTAAAAATTCAGCGTACATAACTTCTTTATTCATGCACGTGCAAAAATCACCGGAAAAGGAAAAACATTATTCTTTTTATCAACCTATAACTGCGATTTTATAACAAAAGCTATAACAAAAGTTATAACTTTTTTTCTATTTTAGTGACTGTGTCGACAGTACGCAGGCTGAATAAAGTACTTTGTAGCTGTACTCTTGCAAAAGCTTAACTTTGTCTCTCTATTCATCCATAAACAATTGTATCTCGTGATATGCAAATTACTACAGTAACGTCACCATTAATTACGCCAATAATTTTTTATTGTGTGGTTTATTGCGCGTGACTGGCTGCATATTGATTTTGAATTAATAACAGTGTGGTTCCCGTTTATTCTGCTCACATCTGCGAATATTATGTGAATCTTTTCAGATCATAAACCAGACCGGAAATTAAAGCCTTGATATCAAAATTATAACGTCTGCTGTCTGTCTGCAATTGCAAGCCCATAGTTTCTCGGATAGACAACATTTCTCCGATATGTGTTGAATGTCGTTACCCGTTCGCGTGTGGAGCTAATAAGGTACGCACCATTTCACGCACAGGCAAACAGAATTAATTAGAAATTAATATATTGTTGATCTATTGGACTGTACAAATAACATACACAACAACAAATTTAGTTAAAATCTGCTTATACACAGCATAAGGCAACGCCTCTGTCTGTTTTGTAAGGCAACTGCATTTTGTCGATTGTCGGCTGGTATCCGGATATATTATTCGTATATGGACATTCGTTAATTTACAAAAGGTCATTGATGTGCGGTTTCCAGGTGCGACCGGCGGTTAACTCTTTGTAGAATCCCACGATACTGTATATTGCTAAACCCTAAAAATAGCCAATTTTTAATTTCACCATCACCTGTGAGCCTTTTACAGTATTCGGACAATCTTTTGTGCACTGAATTTGGTTGTTATTATACTCCACACAAAATTCTTTAGTTTGATTTTTACCGTTCATGTTTCTATGTAGTGAAAGATTTATAAAGGATATGTGTATGCATATCGACTGCTTATGCACACTGATTGCACGGAAGTAATGACCTTTTGCGTCAATATTTTCCGGAGCTGAAATTTGTCATGTTTTACGCTTAATATACGGAACTAACTGGTAGGGAGAATTTATTACCCAAAATTGGAGGGAATATGATAACAACAAGTATTTAATACGGGTTTAACACTTAAAATTTTCCAGTTTGGTAGTTGGCAACTTTTTTTCACCTCGTACATTAGTAGAGATAATAGTCAGATTACTCATATATACTTACATTAACGAGAAAACGGCTGGAGAAAAATCCCAGTTCCGCTTTGACCAGGGCATCGAATCCCTGCAACAACAACCCATACATCAATTGAATGCATAATAACCGTCGGTGGATAGCACTCCATAATCCACTCTGTCAGGGGCAGCTATAACCGTCGTTCCTGTGGGTTTTTTTCCTCGGGAACATATTATATGACAGTTATAAAGAGGTCCCGTATAGAAATATATATATTGCCGATGACGTGAAGCGGCACAGAGAAATGATCTCAAGCTGTGTGTACATATGCTCTGTAGTGTATCTTTAGCCCACAACTGCCATAACAATCTCATCTCAAGTTGCCCCGATAAGTGATGATCGATAATAAATACCATGTGTATATACACAACACTGCCGATCTCGACGTCCCGGTATTGCGCGGGAATGATTGTGTTGCGTCGGTGTATTTTAAGTGTGGATTTGTAAGTATCCTGCTCTATCGGCTGGGAAGTGTATTACAAGGGCAGTTGTACAAACGCATAAGACTGATTATAGTTCCACGCCGAGTTTGAGAGTTGAAAACAGGAACGATTTGCCCGGCAGACCCGGCTCGCATCCCTGGTATACGTAACTAAGAGGCTTTTGAAGCCCTATCCATTTGGATTTTGTTATTCGGCTAACGCTGTTGATGTTACATACGATATTTTAACGCTGCATGTAAATATTACATATATTAATCTTTACTACTGCAGCTGCTATAAAAGTCTTGTTCCATATTCAAGTTTGATTACACATCATTTTTTACTGAGATAAAAATTCCTATTCATACTGAGATGCTTCATTTAAGGCGCGATTCAAGTATTACGTAACGGAAATTTTCAACTTTTCGACCACCCCCTCACCCTTTTGTGACCTTTATCCATGTATTACTTATGGGCGGGTAGCGCCAGCCGGACCCACCCCCCACCCCCTGAGCCGTTACGTAATACTTGAATCGTGCCTTAATGCACTAAAACAATATGTTTACTACGTATATTATGTTCGTAATAGTTATATAAACAGAAAACAAAATATCGTTCTTAAAATCGCAGTGCTACAAAAAATGATGTGCAAAGCTTTTTACAGATAAATATTGAATCCCATTGAAGTTAGCGTTGTCTCTGGTTGTTTTATAGGGAAAGGAAGAAAATGTAGCAATGGTTGCAGTACAATATTCATGCCTTTCCGATAGTTAAATGTGGCATGCTGCTTACATTGTGCATATGGGCAATCAGGACCACGGAGTAGATCATGCATACCGTTTCCAAACAAATCAACGCCACAAATCCCACCAACCATGAAAATATGAAATGCAGTTTTTCCTGCAAACAGCATCACATTTGTAAGTCTTACCAGTGCAGCTGAAAAATTAGGGAAAATAGTCGCTCACAACTGGATTAACTTATACTGCTCCCAGTTCCCGGCTTTCATTTCCGGACCACAGACAGATCTACATGTACGTATACCGTATGCTACTCGCATTACTGATGACAATTTTGATAAAACTGACAATACGGTGAGACCACCGCAAAGGTCATCCTTACCTTTATTACACCTACAATGAGGATCGTTGTCAAAAATAATATCACGAAATGTGTGGACAGCAGTACAAACTGAGAAGTTTGCAATCCTGAAAATCAAAAACAGAAAAATGTTTTCTCTGAATTATTCGCTTAGTAATGTCTGTATGTCTTGTATGTCTGTATGTCTTGGACAAATTTAAAAAAGTTCAAGCAACAGTAACCAGAAGTGCATCTGTGTTCTTATTTTGTTTTAGAATTCCCTTCAGTTGTGGCACGTTTTCTTTGTAATTGGATGCAGTGTTTCGCCTGCCAAACATACTCTAAGAATGAGCACAATTTTCCGCATGAACAGTACAAAAACTCGATTGCTGTTTCTTTTGGCAAAATAACGTCAGTGAATAATGTGATGAATGGGCTAGGAGGATGATCGCAGCATTTGACATGCAACGAAAAGGAAAATTCCTCCAGTGAAACAAGTAGATACAGGAGAAAATAGATAATCGTAACAAGTGAGCCTCTGCTTGGACTATCGACGCTAACTGACAGCGTCTTCAATCAATTTTAGCCGAAACGAGCCGGTATAGAGTGTTGTCCAGGGCGTGTATGATCATTTTGATAAATGTAAACTGTCCTTTGATAAATCCAGCAAGGGATAAACGTGACAGGATTATAAGCTGCCGTGGCGATGAAGATTCATGAGAGGATTAAAAATGCAAGCGCATATCAACAAAAATTGTTCGCTCTTACTTAATGAAACGGTCACTTGCCATTCATATAAGCGGTTACTTTTGATAGATTTTACGACTGAATTTTGAAAAAAGGAAAAAACTGAATAACCGGTTGTTGGACTGGAAAGTGGAAGCACCTCATCAGCATTCATAAAACTATCGTAAACTATCCTTACGGGCGGAATAAATTTCGCTTAGCACGTACTAACGCAAACCGAAATATATAAAAGTAACTGTTCCAAAAAACTATTGAAAGTATTCAATTCTGTATATAATTCTGTATATTTAATTCTGTATGCATACACATGTTGGTATGCATGCACATGTGTCATGTTTGCATCTTTGTCTCTGGTTTGGGTTTGATTTAGTTGTCTGTCGTGTTTTATCTTTTCTACGGTTGTATATTACAGTAATATGCGCTGCAGTTTATTTAAATGTTAAAATTAATCACAAGCCGTTTTCAAGTGAACAATAAACAATTACCGTAATAATATCGCCGGGAGAGTACACTGTTGTATCCCTCGGCCTCCTTTTCAGGTTGCCAGTAAACGTCCACAAGAACTTTCCATCCGTACAGTAGTATGGCCAATATGGACATATCCTGCAAGAGTCATACCGTATGATGAAGTCCTGTGCAGTGTATTTCAAATTTGCAATATATCACAACATGATTTTAGTGGCCCATATAAAATTCTATGACCGGCCATTGTGACAGCGTATATATCGCTAATATAACGATCGTTGCCCATGAATTATACGACGATAAAGGTTAATATCGTCAGTGCGACATGTCGACATTAATTCTGATCATTATCGCGGCAGTTGGTGAGTTTTAAATGGCCCGGGCATCGGGCTACTTTCCACTGCCCTGTTTCATCCCACTAATTGTCAACTCCAGGGAATCCGGCGCGGAAGAATGTTTTACTGTGCAGTGAAGGGAAAAGGAAACTGGCACGACGAACATCTATCAGGGAACATTTATCGGAGGAGCCGCGCAATATGTTTGGGGATGCTAATGCATTACTTCCGCTAACGCCGTACTAGCGCTATGCATTACGATCTTATCATAAATTCATAACAGCGGCGTAAAAACATTAAGTATGTTGAAGACTTGCTTTAATTATGCACGAGGGTGTAGTATCCTTAAATCTCATAAATTTTACATATTTACATATTTTACATTAGAGCACGCCGTAAATCGAGCGAACAGGTAACGTAATACATTCTTAAAAATTAATTAATTTGGCTAAAATTTATTGTACTCTGTACTATCATAAAACCAAGCTATACTCTGGTCCGATTATGAACTGTCCCGTATTTCCAAACAAACATATATATAACGACCTACAGATGTACGGTGTATAAAATCAAATATAGTTTGTGGCAGCCAAATTACATGTTTTACAATCAATCCTGATTGTGAGAAGAAGTACAAATCGTTTTGCTTCGGTCTTCTAACTGTAAAGCGTGACTACTACGTATTAAGTTCATTTAATTATCAATTTGTACACATTTGTGCGCTAAATGATGCATATAATTTTCTGTGTAGTAATATGATAACCACAGTGTTATGTAAATCACAATATGCCGGATTATCCATAATTCCCACTGAATGTTAAAAGGTCAAGTCCAAAAATTAATGTAAAGTCTGTACCCAATTTTAACGAAGCGACACTCGATAGAGCGCTGTCAATGCCCGGTAACAACGTATGGCAAACAATACGAAAATTGTTGTTTGTGATATATACGTAATATATTCTCATTGTAAACTTGATTACAGATCGCTTGATGAAAACTAAGTGAGCCATTTGGCCAAGGGAACATGCGCTGTACTGGACATATATCCACGAATGTAGGGCCTCTCTCTCATGCTCTCTTGGCCGGCGCGCTCCCTCTCTGTTCTCCCTTTCTCTCTCTGCCGTTCTTTTTTATTCCACAGCACGGGATGTTAATGACATGGTTTCCCTTTTTCTTAAACCGACGTTTCCGGTTGTTAACGGTTAACGGTTAGCCTCATTCTCGGAGAAAAGCCTCGACCATCAATTTCCCGGGCCAAACCGTTTGGATACGGGAAAACGCGTAAGGAAGCGACCACTTTATAACCAGGCCACGGTTCCACTTCGATGAACCATACTCAAATGGGAAAAAACGTAATTTAAGTAGCTCATCCCGACCGGCGAGCGTTCTCTCTATATATTTTTGCCGACAAACTACAAAGTGTATCCAAATAGCCGTATACAATATGTCGTCAATCAGCTGAAAACACTGGTTTCCGGATGGAACGGGCGCGTGCAGGATAAAAGCATATATAGAAAGGGAGGAGAATTTTCTTCCAAATTATGATCAAACAACCTCTCCTGATATAAGTTTCATGTTGATCTAGGAAAGTGAGATATGCAGGAGTGTATACATACAGCGGAGGTGGCTGTTCTATTGATTTTCTCCTTAAAGGATACGGCGGGAGCACGCGCCCGGCGCCGGCCGGCTCTCGGAGAGTGGATGTTGATGATATTTACGATCGAGGTTGGCTTTTTGGACTCCATATGTAAATATGTTCTGAGAAGCGGCAGGAAGCGCGCGGATATCAGTGTTGTAGATCGCTTTTGGTCGCTGCTTAAGCGTTATGCCGGATCAAATGGCCAGCCGCGACCGGAAGTGACGGGAAACATAACCCATAGCTCTTTGATAGTGAATATGATATGTTCCATATCATAAAAACTTTGTATGCCAAGTGTGTCAAAAGCAGGGATATACGTATGCGGCAAAGTAGCAAGTCCTGATGACATTTCTCGGAACCGGAGACATACATACACTAAAAATTCTCGTCTTTTCCTTGAAATATTTTGCGAAGTTTTTAATGTTTACACTTTATTAAACAAAGGTCATTCATTTGTAGATATGTATCTGTTTACGTAAAACCGAACTTTGGTATTTATACAGCACAGTTTTTGCATAATTTTTGCTATAAGTCAGTAGGAAAGAAACTTTGCAGTTCTGATAATGTGGGCGGCATTCGAAAAATAAGACGTTTTTATATTTTTCTATTACTGCTCTGAGGTGAATATTGTGACACAATAATAGAATTATTATGGCATTTCGTGACAAATTATTGATTTAGCTTTGAAAGGGTTATTTAGAATCGATATGGGGACGGGCTGTAAATAGGCGAAGCATTGCTTATTCCACTTGAGGGTTCGAGTACAAGAACGTATAATATTAATAAGACATTAGTGCAATCAAATTATGAGTAATCCGGCCGTATATATGGTTGGAGTTATATGGCATGGAATTAACAATGGGCAAAAACGGCCTAGATTATTTTTTCATCAGTGATTCCCATTTCCATACAGATGTCGTCGACAGTTTATTCCAATTCGCTCTCATGGGACTACTGTCCGACACAAGGGTACTTTCTGCTAATTCCCCAAGTTCACAGGCGTACGTTGTTGCAAATTATGCCAGGGTAAATGCCGACTGAACGGAATTGTAAATACAGGCGCGTACGCATTCGTTGACTTCTCTTTTACAAGCTGTTACATTTCAGTGATTTCATTAAAAGCAAATAAATTTGTGCGAACAATCACTATATATGCACACAGCTACGAGTTCCGGCTGAAATGCTTGAGATATTTTTCTCGTTCTTAACAATGCGTGGTGATTAAATTCGCATCGTTACTTATTTCTGTGGTAGCAGGTTTAAAAAAATTTAAAATATTTTGAAAAACACTAAAAAAATTGTTTTTCACAAACAGTTTTCTACGCTCAGTATTGGTACAGTGAATAAATAAACACATTGCGCATGCAGTGCTATCGTATCAATAAATGATATTCCAGTCAGGTTGTTAATCAGATTGTGCAGGTATGTCTTACCAGAATAATAAAGGCACTCGTCAGCGCAGCAAAACGGGGATCGAACCGGCACCAGCTGTTCCAGCAGGAACGCTCCTTCATTGGCGAATAACTTCCTACCTTCATCCTCGTTGTTCGCTGTGGACACACAACAGCAACGTTCTCCGCACTGCTCCAACTAACGCTACAAAGTCGATTGATGTTCCATGATAAAGGTCCTGGTTAGTAGACGATGCGATGCCGCGATGACTGCAGGGCACAATGTTGTATCTGCTCATTTAGCCGGCTGATTAGCTCTTCATCCTTGGACATCGGAGAGACGAGAGAGTGAGCGAGCGAGCGAGATGTTATATATAACGAGCAGCGGAAGTCCACCGATGGTGTATTATATGTCCAACTGATGTATGGTGGGTGTAATTAAGCTGTCAGGAAGAGTTTATATTCGGGGACTGCTTGATACTTGTACATATGTAGATATCTCAAGTAGCAGATGAATGTAAATGAAGATGGCGGAACAGGGACAAACGTTATAAGAGTGTATCGTTAGACGGATCGGAACTGGGCACCGCATGTGCAGTATAGTGTGCGCGTCTACAGGGGACAAATGGGAAACGGACGACGTGCCGTGCAACGCTCTTAACCATTTTCTGCCGGAAGGGTTTGCGTAAGCCGCGGCTGATATACTACACTACGCGGCCGGGCTCCGACGTAATCAGCTAACTGGCCAGATCGCCCGTGTTTCCGCATCCGTGGACTCCTTTCGCGTGGTTGAAGGGATCGTACGTGCGTGAACGCTGTACGCAAATTCATACGATCTTTCAATTCTGGAAGAATAAGTTACTCTGTAGTCTGTACGTATAACGCTGTGTTGAATGTCATGAAACATATTCCCAGCAATCATTGGCGATCCCGAATTTCGCGGGTGGCCATTTTGCTATTATAAATTTCGCGGGTGGCCGTTTTGCTATTGTAAATTTGCGACCCATATTCATTATACATAAAATTATAGATCATATCCGCCAAAACAATAATTTTCAACAGAGATTAGTACTGTGTGAAATGGATATTAGTAAATTTCGAAATTTAGCTACGGACCACCGTCAACCGCAAAATTATTATCTTTTTTCTACCAATTGCTTTGCATGGAAAGTTATAGGTTACAGATTAACCGGAAAACAAACTCCAAATAAAAGTTTTTTTTATCGATTTTAACAAATTATTGCGGCAGCTTACCACCTCTGGTACCGCGGTCAAACTGCGTATACTGTAGCCGGCCGCGCGGCGCGCGCTAAGCAATATTAAAATCACCACATTTGCAAGTTTTATTTTCATAAATAACTTTTCATTATTAGCAACCGCTTTTGATTAAGAAAAACGACATATATTTTTAAATAAAAAACAATTTGCAATCAACTGGGACAAAAAGCAGCTAAAAAACAAAAAGAATCACGTTACACGAAAGATGAATAGGGAACGCGGATTAACATTCCTACGTGTCCACTGCCGGCCTTCAAAAGGGCTTCTGGATTCATATCCCTCGTTCAACACCTTGCGGGAGCCGAGCTCACGATCAGGGCATTATACAAGCGGTAAGCGTGGCATGTTTGGAAAACCCACATGAGCGATCGTTACCGGAACCAGCATAGCTGGACCTGTGGCTTCCATTTTTCTTCAACCTGTTACCTGACACCGCGAGGCGAAGTAAGTATCATCCAGGGGACGATGTTATGATGCTATGGCATGGTAACCAGACTTTGCGACGAAGAGGGTGAGGGTTAACTGCAGCGGTTCCAGGTAACCATTGACCAACTGTACCTAGGAAGAAATTGTAACCGCAACGGATATTGCGGGTAACGATTACTTGCCTGGACATCCACTTTCCACTGACAGTACCATGACCCCGTAATCACCTGGCACGTAGTGCCGATCTTTATGAGAAATGGCCATATGCATGGGATATAAGTTGATTTCCTTACAGGTTGGCAGGTAATAAAGACTGCGGCACTCTTTGCAGTCTGTGCGACAAGAAAAAGCTTTTATATACGTACAGAGTATATACAGGCCCGCCTGAAACCTATGCTAAAATGGAGGATGCAAAGAGTTTCAGCTAAAAAGGAGGATGCAAAGAGTTTCAGCTAACAGATTGTAAGAACGAACCCATGTATGTATGCAACGGCAACCGGCTGGCGCAAACGATCTGCAATACGAACGCCTTCCTTTGCAATATTACGATTAATTATTCGCACTATCTACTAGTAAACCGGTGGATTTTTATATTTGAACAGTAATAGAAATGATTGAAAAACATGTATTTAATTAGCGAATTGCGTAGCGCAGCAGCCACGTGCGATAAACGTGGCGTGAGCGAAAAACTTTTATAAGTAAGTAAACAATCTATCTGTATTGTAGGCGAGTTAGAGTTAAGTTTTTTGGGTAGCGAATTACGTTACAGAGTTACGCTAAAACTCGAAAACTCGCAAATAACTCGCGTTTAGTTATAGAGTTAAGTACTTACTTACCGTAGGAAATGCAAATAAATTATCTCGCCATCAGCCACGTTGACGTTGTTGCGACTTACTTATTTGCTTTATTGGCAATCCCAATAGCCACTCGATCAAATAACAAAAATTGCAAGCGCTGGCACCCTACTTGATAGTTCAAATTTAAACATTAAAAAGACAACCAAAGCCCCGGTCCAATCTCGGGTTAAACTTATAACTTACTTATTATCGTTAATTACTTAATTACTTAACGTCTCTGACTTACTTACGAGTATGTAGGTTCTGGATCGTAGTACTCGTAATTATTGATTATTAATTTATTGACTATGTCTAATACTTCTACCAATTACTATACTTACTTAATTTAGTGGTACTAATAATGCGTAGTTAGTACGTTATTACAAATTTCGCGTTATTTTATTAGTAAACAAGTACTAAACGTATGTAATGCCGTTATCATAGTATAAATTTCCAACCTTGCTCGTTACAGTGGTTCCCTGTACGGCTTGATAGATGACTCAAATGTACTAGTAAGAAGTGCATTAAAACCAGTTTTGGATTTTCACCATATTCCAAACATTCGACAATCTGTCACAATCAAAATTCAAAACAAAAGATAAATACCATCTTAACTGCGAAATTTGGTGTTTCACGGTCTTAGTTTTATTTATTACCCACGGATTCACTGTTTTTTTTCAAGCGATATTTGTTGCGCGATAGATTCTCCATCCGTGTTTCTTTACTGTTTTGCTTGATTGTAAAATAATGACTACCCGCTGAAACATCGAGGCGAAGTGATTGCATAACGTTAATCGATAGCCGACATTTTTCTGTGAAAGTTCCCAATCAGCTGATTTCTGTCGCTGTATTTGAGCGACCAATATCTTCCACATACTCGCGAGAATTATGGATACAACACCCATCACGACGTTGAAACTCCTCATAATTGGGGAATCTGGAGTTGGGAAATCCAGGTACAGTAATTGGAAAGAATCAAATTCAATCAATATTAAATTTTTAATGAATTTAACAGTTTGACATTACATTCTGTGCAGACTGTACTCAACTGATTATTAAAAATTATCAATCTTGTAAACAGTGATATTTCGTTGTATCAGCATCTGTAACCAGAGGTTTAAAAATACCCGAATTTTATGGCAAATTCAATTACTTACCGTACTCCTGTTTTTTTGCATGCTAATCAACTTATTCTAGTTTATTGCTCCGATTTACGGATGACACCTTTGATCCTGAACTGGCTGCGACGATTGGTGTGGATTTCAAAGTCAAAAGTCTAAATGCCAACGGCAACGTGGTCAAATTGGCCATCTGGGTAAATGGTTGTCGGGAATTAGTGGAGTCATATTTGGAACTCTTGCTGATCGGTTTTTGTTTGCAGGATACAGCGGGGCAGGAAAGATTTCGGACCTTGACGCCAAGTTATTATCGAGGTGCCCAAGGAGTTATCCTGGGTGGGTATTCGTTCAGATTCTTCGATGGGGAAACTTGCACAGAAATCATTACGATTTATTGCACGTTGTGGAATCGTATTGTGAAATGTAGAGTTGTGTTGAGTTACGATCCACAATGCATGTTTCCGTATTTTGTTTGTAATTGTTTGAGAATTTTTTTGTTTTAGTGTACGATGTCACATCGAAAAGCTCCTTTCAGAAACTGGAAATGTGGCTAGGCGAGGTGGACTCATACGCGAATAAGCCCGGGATGGTATGAAAGGCAATTTCATTTGCTTCTTTTATTTTCTGTAGAAGTATACATACACAGATGCGTAGGTGTGTAACCGTGTGTTCACTTAAGAAGTAATGCATAATTGCATATAGAAAGACTAGCTTTCTCTGGCAGACACTGCAATGTATATTGCTGCAGGAATTTCTGTTTTTGCTTTTCGGGTTTAAAATTTTTCCGTAGCGAGATTAACGGGACATTATTCGCTGAGATTTGCTGTTCTTCGGTACTCGTATTAAATGCAGCTAAATGCATGCTGCTTATCCAGTATTGCACTTTTTTTATGTGTGCTGAAATAATAATGATGTCTCATGGGATTAGGTGAAAATGTTGGTTGCCAACAAGATTGACCAAAGGACGGAGCGAGTTATCACCCGAGAAGACGGGCTGAAATTTGCACGCAAACATTCGATGCTCTTTATAGAATGCAGTGCTCGTACGGCAGATGGAGTGGTCACCGCCTTCGAAGAGCTGGTGGAGAAAGTAAGTCGAATGTCTTCTGTAATAAAAAGGCTTGTTATAGTAAGAAAGTTGTTGAATCATAATCTATCTGGTTGAAAAAGTTTATGTATTAACGGCTTTTACCTTTCAAGGGGTTAATTTATTTACTGCCACTTCAGTTTGAAATATAACTACAGTACATACTTCTGCAAATTCAGTGCTATGTGTGATGCAGCCACTTCTGTCGATACTGATTAATTTGTAAAGACATCGGTAGTTCGCTTTTTTATTTCTACTTTTTTCGTTTGTTTTGTTTGCCTTACATTTGTCACAGCGTGCAGTGACATTTTACGTTTAAATTCATTACGTGCTGGTTTTCTGAGGTGTTTTTATTTCAGATTCTCCAGACTCCTGGATTGTGGGAACAGAACATTGCTAAGGGAATAAATCTCAGTGAGAAAGCAGAAACTGACGCCCCTTCTGGCGGTTGCGGTGGATATTGTGAATTAGTATGAAACTATTTTCGCTTCCTTGAATGGAATCTTAATTCTGTGGATTTGCCTTTCGGACAAAACCCTGTTGTGCTCTGACGCCTCTGTGCAATGCCTAAAAACACCTACCATGTTTAGTGATTTTGTTTTTTTAATACTTCCGGATTTATTGTTTGCTATACTTCCCATCTTTACTGGTTGTACAGTATAGATTTTGTTTTGTGAATTAATAAAATGTTCAAGGATCTTGTTTGCGCACTTCAGTACTCGTATGGTTTTGACGTTCAAAGATTCGAGCCCCTTTGCGATGCTTGTCAAGTAGGACGTGATATCATTAATTTTATATGTGATGTGCGTAAAAGGTATTCATTTGTTCATGCTGTTTACTTCGTAAGTTTGTGTACTTTCTACTTTGTTAAGTGTTAACCCTAAATAAAGTACTTCTGTAGATATTATCATATTAGATACACAGTTGTAAATTTCGACTCGAGCGCTGGACATGTTGCAGTACACGGTGACTGTAGACCTAAATGTAGTTTATTTTTTATTACATATTTAACAACAGTATAAAACTGTAAATTTTAAAAGAGATTCAAAGAAATCACAATTTTAATGCACTTACGTTATTGGCGCAGTGCCGTGCACACCGCACTACAAAAACTTATATAAGTAAACCGCACGTAACGTTGCTGTGCAGTGTGCACTCAGCTTCGGCACTGCACGCCACTGCTCGGCTCTGTGAGTGTGATCCACTGAGGCAGCGCCTCGCAATGTTGTTGCAAAAAGCTGCACTGCATTACGTTGGCGGGTAGATGTTGTGTAATCAGCGACATTTTCGCATCTAATGAGCCAAACGCTTTTCACACATGTTTCTCTAGCGTTTGTACAAATGGGCCGTGAGGCTAGCAGCATCTGATTTCATCGTCGATGTTTATGCAAGGTTAACCAACAAACCAAAGCCAATGTGCAATTCAATGGCGTAATAGATACTCAGTTGTGCTCCATGACGGCCATTTTTATATGCTGCAGTCTGCAGACACCGTAGAGCCTGCTGACTGTCCCGAATCACGTATCACCGATCGCATTGCCGTCCATTGTCTGATGGCTAATCCAGTCTCAAGTCTGCTTTACAATTAGTTCTGTCCAGTTGTTTTTTTGCTTCGACAATCTGCCATCTGGAAAGCCGTGACAACCCACATTCGTCGAGTTGCAGTGTTGTGCTGAAGAGCGCAGCTGCTAGTTGGGACGAATTGTGGTTGCTCCTGTTTTGTTCCCCCTGGCTGCCATCATGCCTGACGTTCCCATGATCAAGGATTTCGATCTTTTTGATCCGAAGACGGATGCTGATCTGATACAAATGGCGCTGCAGAGCCGTATGCTCTAGTCCCATCTGAACTGACCTTATAAAATGACAATCTGCTATCCACACAACGGATATATATATTGGGTGTCCGCCACCCGGGTTTCCGCGACAGCTCTCATCTCGGAGAACAAATCGTAACAAACCCGGGTGGCCGACACCCAAGTAGACAACTTGTCCATCCTTTAAAAGTAAAATATGGAATCTACATAGTACTGCCGGGTCCCGGTTTTAGAGGGGCGGTAGTAGGATGCCTCTAAACTACCACAACCAATCATGGCGTTACTGGTTTGAATTTATAATTTAAAGGCTGATTAATCTGCAAAGCATCTGTAAGTTTTATGTTATTGGTAGTATGTGTCTTTTTACTTTGTCCCTCATCCAGAATCCCTTAGAGCAAGCCCACATAGGCATCTGGTCGAGTCCTATTAGTACTGTATGACTGTGCTTAAAAATCTCGATTGTCTGACTGCGATGGCCGAAACCATGCAATTAGGGTAATTCGGATTGGGTGCAGTTAATTTATTCAGTGCAACATCATTGTTAAAGATTTTTGTATCGTAATTTGGATGGAAAATAGCGCGGGTGATGCTGACATTCTAAAGTTGCAAGTTAATTTCCGTCATGTTGTCTTCAAATCTTTGTGCAAGTTATTCTGATGCATAATTCCTTTTCAAAAAATTTTTTAAACGGAAGATTTGCAATATTTCGGTTTGCCTGCTTTTTTACCTGCTCATGGGTGTGTATTGGGTGTCCGCCACCCAGTATAGAGCATAGACGCCCTTTGCTGGATTTCTCATCCTCCGGATGGATGGATGGATGGATTTCTCATCCTCCGGAGTGATTTCGCTCTTCTTTCGAATATGTTCCACGGCAGCTTTGCAGATGACAAAGGTGACTTGATGATTACGCGCTGCCAGTTTTCGGGCCAATCCCACCATCGGGATGGTGTGTCCGAATCCCGGGATGGAAATCAACAGAAAATGTTTTGTGATGTTTTGGGCCATGGTATGCACTTTAGCGCTTAAACGGGAAATGGTACCGATGCTGCTAGCGGTCTGACTGCTAACTCTTGAGAAGTCACACTGGCAAGATCTGGAGCAACGTTGCAGTAAGACTGCTGATATATAAACGAGAAAGTTCGGCATCGCCGACACGTGCACTGATAAGATAAGCACTGTAATTGTTTGGAAATGCTAATTAATTGAAATAATACGATCGCATGCTGTAACAGATAATGGATTACTAGCTAGTCGGTGTACAAGCTGCTGCCATATCTTTCTCGCATTCATTATAATTTGATCGAATCATGAGCCAATAATTTGTCGAGTGCAACTCGCGATTAAAATTGTCTGAAGATGGCCTGGGTTCTGCAGAGTGAGCATCAAAATAATTAACGAAAGGGGTTTCTACTAATTTGTTATACAAGCACAATACAATACAATGCCCGACCAATTAGATTTTAGTACTGTAGTTTTGCACATAAGAAAGAATTAATTAGTTTGTAAAAGAACTAGGTATACAAATTTCATAAACGTTTAAGTTCAGTTTGGTTCACTCATACGTATTACGACGTTGATATATTGTGATGACTGTTGAACTAGTAATCCACTAGCATGAAGTAGAAAAACCTTTTTAAGGTGAAGGTTAGGCAATTAATTACAAAAAGTCAGTAAATGTTTTGGAGCATGTATCCAGTTAGAAAATGTGTAACCCACATTTTAAAAAAATCCGGCTCGAAAACAATGGATTCTTGACTTCAAACGTAAACAAAACATTTTCAGACTCTAGCACGACAGGCGAGTGTTATCCCCTGAGACGGATCTGAGCTGCGCAGCTGCAATGTTTGGACCATAGTACGAACATTCAACACATTTCAACACAACACAAATACTATGTTATATAACAAACTGCACCATTACCACTGATATGACGAGCCGTTCGTGCAAAAAGGTTTTATGTATGTTATGTTACTGTTAGAATTTATATTATGATATTATTATAGTCACGGGAACAGAAACCGGAAGCATCGCACACACTGGTGTTGTTCTGTTCTTGTTCTGTTCATCAACGTTATACAAGCAGGTTGCTTATATACCACACGGTACATTCATGATATTAGTAAGTTACTGCACCTTAACATCTGATAAACAAGGGGATTGGTGACCTGGGTGCACCGTACACTCATGGATCAGTTAGTAAGACAATGGTCATAGTTCACAAGTAGGTGACACATTATGAGTGTATATTATATTGGTAATATAATTTCTAACACCCCCCTTCACCCAGCGCGCCATATCCACTGAAATGGACACTGGTTCCAAAGGTTCTTGATTCGGATCCTTGATATCTTTACATTGATTCTCTCACGCGTTCACGTCGGCAATACTGGGCTTTATGTCCAACGATTCCACAGTTGGCACAAGCAGGACAGGTTGGGCACTGTCTGGTCGTATGTCCTTCCATTCCGCAGTAGTTACACTGGAACTGGTCGGTTTGATCGGTTTGATCGGTTAGATCGGTCGGTCGGTTAGATCGGTTAGATCGGTTCATAAGGTCAGATCGGTCGGATCGGTTAGATCGGTCGGATCGGTTAGATCGGTTCGGATTCTCTCTTTCTCTCTGATTAAAGCTGGAATAGGCTGATCCAAAAGGTCCTTTAGGATATCCACGATTTCCTTCTTGATTCTTGATCAACTGTTCGGTTAACATCAGCTTTTCACGGAAGACGCTCATCCTCGGATCGGGGCCGGCCATCATGTTCCATGATGCCACAAAGGGTCCGTATTCAACTGGCAGGCTGGTCAGTGTTTTCGAAATCAGCCACTCATCGCTGGTTTTCACGGCTTTACCGCATGCGTCGATCTTCGATGCCAATACGTGCAGCGTTGACATGAAGGTGTTAACATCGTCGTTATCCTTCCACTTCAGTCCGAAAAACTCGGTCATCGCGGTCATTAAGTCGCATCCAGTTTTCGGCTCCCTTAACTCTTTAATCCGATCCAGAATTTCTGCTGACGTTGCCCAATCGCGTACCTGATTAAAGGTAACATCGTCAAGCGTTGCGCGCAGAATGCTTCTTGCTTTTCCGTCTCCGGATATCCATTTATTATAAGCGGCATGTTTCTTTTCGTCTGCTGGGTCATCTCTTGGCATCTTGTTGCTTCCATCCACAATGCTCCACACGCCTCCTCCAGTTAAGACATCCTCCAGCTGGACTCTCCACCGGGCGTAATTCGAGCCATTTAGCTCCGTGACTTTCAGTGACTTTAGGGTTGCCATCTTGGTGTCCGTAACAGTAACAGTAGTAAACCACTTCACTAATAAGACACGGCAGATACAACTTCCTGCTTAGAGACAAGCAGGTCTCATAATCTGTTAGAATTTATATTATGATATTATTATAGTCACGGGAACAGAAACCGGAAGCATCGCACACACTGGTGTTGTTCTGTTCTTGTTCTGTTCATCAACGTTATACAAGCAGGTTGCTTATATACCACACGGTACATTCATGATATTAGTAAGTTACTGCACCTTAACATCTGATAAACAAGGGGATTGGTGACCTGGGTGCACCGTACACTCATGGATCAGTTAGTAAGACAATGGTCATAGTTCACAAGTAGGTGACACATTATGAGTGTATATTATATTGGTAATATAATTTCTAACAGTTACTTATGTTATGCTTGTTATGATTGTCATGTTACTTGTGTTACGCTTGTTATGTATGTTATCTACTTATGTTGCGTTTGTTATGAATGTTACTGTACACAGGATACTATTTTATGCTTGATTTCAAATTATTTCTAATCATGACATTTACTAGTGTCATGGTTAGAAATAAATTCACTGGAGCAAAGTGTTAGTAAAGTGATAGCTAGACACTAAAAGATTTATTACAATTATTCTGATTTAATTGGATCAAAAGTAATGACTCATGCCGAGCGACTGTTGTTAAATAGTTAGAAATTCAACAGTATATCTAAAACTTCGTATACTGTCTAGGAGACCCTGACAATTTTAATAAATTTGTAAAAATGGCATGAGAACGTCTGCTTCACTTACTTCCGTCGGTGGACGAAAACTGGAAGGGTGTACGAAAGTACGAACGAATCGAAACGCAGAAAGAGCCAACCCACAGGTCATACCAGTGTTTAGGTATCATTAATCAGGGCTGCTGCGTAAACGGAAATTGCAGGACCCGCTATTGCTGTTACTAATGTTCGGTGACTAGGACAACGTGATCTCTGTTGCTCGTTATCACTACACTTTCCTTGCTGCCGACTGAATCAAAAATAAAAAAATTATCAAAACATCGAAAAATTCACACTTATTTATCTACCGACCAAGCCTACTGATTACTGAACTAAGAATATTATAGTTGGTTTCCACGTACCAGTACCAGTACCACGTTTCCTCGATCAAAATTGGTTTCCACGTACCAGTTAAGCCAGTTATTAAAAAGTAGCGAAGCGTAATAATTAGAAACTTAGCACCGCTGACCGCTCTCCGATTATTAGTCGTGCTACTAACTATTTTGTTTCACATAAAATGAACCGATCAGTTATATACTCGTAATGCTGTTTTCTGATTAGAGCAACCTAACTGAAGCTACGAACAGCGCCTAATCATACAATGTAAAAACAAACACACAAACCAGCTTCAAAAATAAATGAATAAGAATTAATTTTCAAGGAACTGACTGTAGATCACAAGAGCATCTGAGGCGAAGCCGAAGATGACTCTTGTTTGCACCGAGCGGGAAGCGCGAGGTGCTGCAATTAACTGATCGTCAAGGACTCAAGAGCATAATTTTGCCTGACGCCACGAAGAGCGTACGTAACACTTTTCCAATTCCACAATCCCAGTACCATTTCCCAGTGGTATTAGCGCTCGCGCTCGTGCAGTAATGTGGTTAACAACCACCGCTAGTAGTAATTTGCACCGAGCGCGAAGCGCGAGGTGCTGCAATTAACTGATCGTCAAGAGCATAAATTTGTCTGACGCCACGAAGAGCGTACGTAACACTTTTCCAATTCCACAATCCCAATACCATTTCCCCGTGGTATTAGCGCTCGCGCTCGTGCAATAGTGGTTAACAACCACCGCTAGTATAATATAAAGAATTTAACATTTAGTATAATATAAAGAATTTAATATAAAGAATGAAACACAAAACAGTATTATGCGTTGCATTGCGTTATTAACGTACATAACATACATAACAAGCGTAACATGAGTAACATGGTTACATGGCAATCATAACAAGCATATCATAAGGGGCCAGGGTCAAAAAGAGGGAGGAATTTTGAGAGGGAGGGATTTCTGCGTGGTCAAAAAGAGGGAGGAATTTCTGAAGCGAGGGAGGGAGGAATTTTGATATGGTCAAAAAGAGGGAGGAATTTTTTCGAAGTTCAAATGAAGTACTTAGGGACCTTGAACCCAGGTCTCCGAGGTCGCCACCAAGATTTTCTCATTATATACACAGTTTGAAGGGCTGAGTCGAACTAAAGTGCTCGGGGACCATCGAACCCGGGTCCCTGAGGTCGCCACCACGATATGCCGCAGATATGCACTGTTTGCTTTTCTGAGTCGAATTGAAGTGCTCCGGGACCTCTGAACCGCGTCCCTCGTATCTGCAATTATGTTTTAACACATTTCTAAATATAAATTTTTGATTATTCTAAAATTATGTCTGCTGATATTTCTTTACGTATCTCTACAATTTATAAATATTTTTGAATATTTCTAAATATTTCTCTAAATATCTCCAAGTATTTCTAAAGTTTTAAAAACCTATTAATTTTTTGGTTACCGGATGTCCAGATTGGGTTATAGTATCTGAATATATCTACAAACTGAACTTCCGCTCGTAAATATTTTGCATTTTATTATATAAAAACCTCAATTCTTAAGCACAAAAATGCTTTACACCTAAATACCTAAGCATGCAAGATTTTTTATTCTCTAGAAACTTCACTTTTTATTTCTTTAAGATTGTTTAAGACGTTAAGAAACCCAACCAACAAATAACTTAACAGCCACATAGATAACTAAATCTTCGAACACCAGAATATCAAATTCAGTGCATATACAGTACTTATATCAAATAGCTAAAAACGAAGACATCTGAATAGTTCAATATAAATGCCAAAATAACCTTGGATGTGCAGATTTATTTATCTCAAAAAGCTTAAGCTCGAAGTAAATAAAATGCCTCATCTCGATTTAACAATACATACTACCATCTAATACATAAAAAGGCTCATTATCTAAAGCTAAATCTAAGTAGCTAATAGCTACTAGCTTGGTACTAGCTACATCAAATCCACTTTAGCACTGGTCGGGTACAATAGCCAAAACTCAGCACGAATATTATCTGAGGCGCTAATTTTGTTTTCAAAAATTCTGCGCAAAAACACCGCTATATCAGTTCAAACGAATTAATTTTCTTATATATGTCGTATCATCCATCTGAACAGGATGAGTTATGCAATGATGAAAAGCGATTCGTAACAGAACCTAACTGCCAGTTCTGCTGAATAAAAATGAGATAAAACACAGTCGAAGTAAAATAAAATAAAATTTAAAATTGTTCTGGCTTAATATTTTTTTTTGTTTTAAAAACCCAAAATTTTAAAGTAATTCACGAATTTTGAAACGGAAATTAAATTATTCCTCTTAACCTTCCAATTATTGCCCAAATCAAAATCACTTTATCTGAAATTCTATTTAAAAAATTTTTATTTTCTCGTTCAATTCAAATTAAAATTTGCACTTTCGAATAAAATCCTAAATTTTCGTTGTTAATTAAATAGCAGTTGTTTCAAAAGCACTATGCAGTTAAATTTTAAAACAGAAACTAAAATAATTATATATTATTTCTTGGATAATTCTGCATCTGGATTATTCATTAGTAAAACACTATAGTCAAAGTAAATTGGAAACACGCGATACCGGGAAGAAAGTACGATGAATGCAAATCTTCGACAACAAAACTTTGATGATGCTGCTTACCGAAGTTACACAACATGATGTTAATCGTTTTTCCATAGTGCTTCGAAATTATTTTGAAGAAACCGTAGAAAATTAGAGTCTGACGTACGGTTCATTTTTTGTGCGCAATAACCGGTCATGGAGATTTCACGCAAAAGCGGCGGAACCAAAGTTTTGGTATTTTTTCCAAGCTTAAAATAATTTTTTTGATGTCTGAAATTCGTTAAAGGACAAAAAAAATTGCTAGATAAGTTGTTTGGTTTAAAAACAATTCACATACTTAGCGCATTTACAAGTACGATTTTAACAAGGTGGTTCATAATGAGAATTTACTCAAATTAGATCTACAACTACGGTAAAATCCTTATCTACAACGCTAATTCTGCAGCTTCAGCGCTCACGTTTTAATGCTTAATGCATTCGTGCCTTATAAATTTTAAATTAAAAACCGCCGCCCGCTTGGCCTATGGGCGTATGAGACCTTATATTTTGGAGATACTACATATTGTATGAGATTTCAATGAGTTTAATAACAAACCGGCACATCAAAACGTCTCATTATGAAACACTGTGTCAAGCGTTGTTGTGTTACAATGTGTCATTCGTAGATTAAGGAAATGCGCTGTTGATTTGCGTTAAAAAATCAGTGTTTCAAAGATTTATTGCCGTTTTCGCCAGAGTTCATTTTTCCACTGCAATTTTAGAATCGAAACAATGATAAAATAGAAAAGATCTAATATAATATGAATTTATGATCCAAAGCTTGCGGTAACCATTGAGAAATTTGATCTAAAAGTGGTGTTCGAATTGCGCTCTACAGCCGCATTACATAAAGTAATTTGAATAAAGCATATTCAGCAGGGATGAAAACGCAGAGGTTCTAGTTAAATAAAATTCGCCATGCTATGTATTGGGATACTTAAAAATTTAGGTATTTTGAAGTAAAATGCCAGTTTTTAAAAACCTTGTTTTATTAATCAGTTTTATATTTACCGTATTTTATTTTTGAAATTTATTTAACAACTATGATCACGATTTTTACGTTTACGTTTTGTAATACAAAATGGCAGAGCTATTGAGAGGTAGAAATATTTAAAAATGTACGTATAAATGCAATGAACAATTAAAAATGTAATTAGAATATTTAAAATATATTCAGAATGCATCAAGATATAATTACATATATATGAACCTACTGAAAAATACCACTAAGCATATTCGGAAATATCTAGAAATATATGTAAAACTTTAAAAATATATTAAGAAAAATGTAGAAATATAATAAAAAAATTCATAGAAATTATGAGAAACATTAAAAAAAAATTTTGATAAATATCTAGAAGTATTGAGAAATATTTACAAATTGTAGAGATATGTACAGAAATATCAGAAAACTTAATTTTAGAATAATCAGAAATATATTCAGAAATGGGGTAAGACATATTTACAGATATACTTTCAACTGCCGAAAAATATGTTGAAATGTAGTTAGGAATATGTCGAAAAATATCTAGGATATCTAGAAATATATTTAGGAATACGTAGAAATATAATGAGAAATTTTATTGAAAATAATTAGAAACAATCAGAAATTTTTAGAAACATTTCTGAATGTTTAGAAATATTCCCAGTTTCTACGTCTTCCAGCAGTGGTTTGATAAAGCACATCAACAACAAACAACAACAGCTAGTCGAAACAACTAGCAGAATAAAGCAATTGCAAAGTACGGCTGCGTTTCTCTGCATATAAAATATATATCGTTTGGGCGGCTTGGAGGACGCGGGTCCGAGACCCCCAGCATTTCACTTCGACTCAGCACAGCAAAATGTGCATATGTGGTACGTATCGTGGTGGCAACCTCAGGGACCCAGTTCGGGGTCCCCGAGTACTTTAATTCGACTCAGCATGCCAAACTGTATAGGAATCACCATGAAAATCGGAGGCGACTCAAAAGTCACGTGGCGACCTAAAGGTCACTGGTACTTCCCTTTCATCGAACCCTCAACATGTCTTGAATTAGAACGCGGGCTCGCTTCGCTCGCCTGCTGGATGAAAAAATCTCGGTGGCGACCTCGGAGACCTGGGTTCGAGGTCCCTAAGTACTTCATTTGAACTTCGAAAAAATTCCTCCCTCTTTTTGACCATATCAAAATTCTTCCCTCCCTCCCTTCAGAAATTTCTCCCTCTTTTTGACCACGCAGAAATTCCTCCCTCTCAAAATTCCTCACTCTTTTTGACCCTGGCATCATAGGCCACATAACATACATGAAAACCTTTTTGCACGAACGGCTCGTCATACACTGACAATAGCAAAATCGATGCTGATGCTGATGCATCAGCTGCATGTATTCCCCTGCACACGCCACAAAGACGGATTGCAACCAGCAGGGCCTAGTGGGTCAAGGGGCGGCGCTTATCCTATCCTTGGCAGCGGCTACTCTGCGCAACGGCCTAATCTGCAGCCTAACGGTCAACTATAAAATACTGGATGCGTCCCCTATTGCCGGAACATGAGGTGGATGAAGAAACTGACCCACCGGACAAAGTTAACTGGAGCGGGCTAAGCAAATGCAACTGGCTAATTATTATCTGGTATGTGGCGGTGATTTTAACAATCGCTATTCCTTCCTGGCCGTGTTCCTCTTACCACCACTGGCTATCGTTTTGTTCAAACTGACAACCGGCAACACCACTGCGCCCGTTCTACCGGCATATTTAGTCTCGCTGTTCCTGTTAATCACGTGCAGCACTCTGTCCCTTTTCCGTGTTATTAATCCGCCATCGCAAGCCGTTCTGGTGTTCCGTGGCATGGGAGATCCGTAAGTGAAGCGAGTCAATAGTTCTGTATAAAAATTTTTAAAAAGCACCCATAACTATATTGCTGCAAAGAATTAGTTGTAAACTTCGACGTGAAAATTCTAATCGAGTACTAACGTTTGAAACCGTACGAAAAAAAGTGTCCTATTCTGAAGACTACGTATTTAAAGCTTGGGAGTAATGGCAACATCGCTGTACATGTTGACAAACGCGTTTTCTGGCAATGTAAAAAATTCTTGGAGAGTTTAAAAAATAAATTTAAGTTGGTCGCCGTATTTTGTACCTATTCGAAACCGCCAACGGGTTCCATAGACGATGGAACTCCTGCTCCGGAAACCCAAGAGCGCTGCCGGCAGAGACGCCGTATTGCCGTTGTGCGCATGGGGTGCCTTGTGTTTTTACGGGCCAACTGTGGAACAATGCTTTTCACCGCGTATCCCCATTTCGACACCGTCATTGACTATGTCTCCACGTTTCCGCTCTGTGGTTTCCTGCGAGATAAAATTCTGGTATATAAGACCTTTATTTACCGTTGTACTTTAGATTTTTAGACACAGATTGACAATGAGCAATACTTGATCTTAACTTAAAATTTTCCTTATTACTGAACTGTAACGTCTGATATTTTCTCCAGAAAATGATATTGAGCAACGCGCGACATTCCTATTGGGTGGACCTCTCCGCATGGTACGTACGGCGACGCCGCGACAGCACCTGGGACCTCCTCTTTCCCAACGGTGTACCGGAAGTGCCATCAGATGCCGCCATCGTCGGCACTTTTGGACTGGTCTTAGGTGGAACCTGTTTTGCGGTGGTTGTGTTATCTGTTGTGTACATTATCGCTTCCACATGCGCCGGTTACCTCGCCGGATTTCGACTGAGAGCTGAATTTTCATGATAAACACAGTTTTGATATCGAAATTGTATGATGTTTGTGTACCGTTTGTCAGCACGACAATCAAGTTTTTTCAATCAGGATACCGGTTTCCGGCAAATTTCCGCGCAGTCGCGTTAAGGTATTATGCAAATTAACCGTGGTCCCGTTAGTAATTACTACAAGAAACAGCCTCGACTTCGCCTCCGCGTTTCTTGTGGTCCACTGCTACTGTATTTTATGTCATTTCGAATGAATATGAATTAGTATTTCGTCTGCATGTACTCGTATTTTCATCCATATTTCGTCGAAAAATTTCGGTACATCGTCAAAGCACAAAAAATCGGAATTCATAGAAAATTCAATTACTGATTCTATCAACCGCGGCAGCATTTCTTTCGGCTGCACAGATAATTTCACTGTCTATAAGGTGTTAAATTTGAAACAAGGCGAGTGCATTAGACACTAGATTAGCTCGATGACTCAGTCACTTCACATACTCCTTCCACTAAACACAAGAGGGTAAACGGAATAACGTAACCACAGGAGCGTGAACGGAATAACGTAACCAGAAGAAATTAGGCGCCGTAACGTCAACATGCTAGTCCAAACAGCGCAAAGTAACCGTAAGAGTGTGAGCAACGTAACGTAACCACAAGAGAATAAGCGGCGCAACGTAACCGCAAGTGAGTGAACCGAATAACATATCCAGAAGAAATTAGGCGCCGTAACGTCAACGTCCTAGGGTAAACAACGGAAAGTAACCGTAAGAGGATGAGCGGCGTATCGTACCCACAAGAGAATAAGTGGCTCAACGTAACCACAAGAAAGTAAGCGATGCAAAGTAACTACAAAAAAGCGAACGGAATAACGTAACCAGAACATATTAGGCGCCGTAACTTCAGCACGCGAGAGTAAAAAGCGCAAAGTAACCGTAGGAAAGTGAGCGGTGCAAAGTAACCGTAAGCGAGTGAGCGGTGTAACGTAACCACCAGAGAATAAGCGGCGCAATGTAACCACAAGAGAGTAAACGGAATAACGTAACCACAGGAGCGTGAACGGGATAACGTAACCAGAAAAAATTAGGCGCCGTCACTTCAGCACGCGAGAGTAAACAGCGCAGTGTAACCGCAGGAAAGTCAGCGGCACAAAGTAACCACAAGAAAGCGATAACCGGCGCAACGTAACCGTAAGAGAGTGAACGGCGTAACGTAACCACAAGAGAGTAACCGGCGCGAAGTAACCGAAAGTGAGCAAGCGCCGAAACGTAATCCAAGAGATTCATGGGCGTAACTAAACCAATCGAGACTAAGCGACGTAACGTAGTCACAAGACAGTAAACGGTGTACCAAAAGCCCGCGAGAATTAGCGGAATAACGCAAGCACGCGAAAATTAACAACGAAGCGCCGTAACGAAACCACCTGAAAGTAAACGGTGTAGTTTAATAACGCGATGGTTAACAGCGCAACGTAATCACGCAATAATAAACGCGGCAACACAGCCTTCAGTGGATACCGCGGCGCGTAGCGCGCCGCGGCCGTTGCTAGTTGTTTCCTTATCGCAATGATGATCGCTTTCGCCCATCCACTGTTACGGTGTTGCTAAGTGTATTCCGCTATAGTAATATCTGTTTCCGCCTATTCGCCATTAATACCTACTGACACAGCCAATGGGCGAAATCCGTTTAAAGAAAGTTTCGTAAATTTCGAAATAAAATTTACGAAAAACGAAAACCTTTGAACCAAAGTACATGAATTTACATGTTTTTCAAGCTATGGCATAGGGAGAAGTGGCGTATGGTCTAGAAGGAGATGTTGGCTAAAGAAACGAAAAGAAACGGCGGAGTGAGGATCGTAATAATCATCACTATATAATTAGGAAAATGCACGAACAGTGCATTGGTTGACCGGAGTGCAATGTAGGCCGTGATCTACGTCAGGCCTACTACCTCTATCTATACCGGAAATACAGGAGAAAACGGGAAGACGTAAATATCCGTATTTACTCTTCCCAGCACCATAAAAATCACCAAAAATATATATCATCAATCACACAATGCTATGACACAGGGAGATCTGGCTGGCATGAAATCACATAATATCCGACTGGCTGTGCAGACTGAATGAGCAGTCTGTACTGGCTATGCTGCCAAGTACTATGCCTGAAAGTGAGAATGGCTGACGTACGAGTTGTGCGTAGTGCATTGCACGAGTAAACTCTTACAAGCACATACGCTGCCGTGCTATGGCTCGCAATGCCGTATAACAGTGGGAAATGGCTCTACGCAATAGTACTGCCTGACGATAGAGTGCTGGCTCACGCGTACACTCCCGATAGTACGAAGGCGTCTATAGCCTGACTATCCTGACGGAGTCTCTCTTATGCCACTGGGTGGGGTGCCGAGGTCTCACGAGGTTCGCGAATCCCACGGCATTGCACGAATATAACGAGAAACACAAGAGTACGAGATGCCGATATTGCTTCCCAAGAGTGTCTGTCATAGGTCTGAGAGTATTTTTTCGTATGCTATTCCGCCATAGCGCTGCTCAGTGCAGTAAATGCCATAACGAAATCAACACACTGGCTGTAGGGCTGTCTGACACTCTCGAGTCACTCACGTTTCCTCGCAACTCCTGTCACTCGCAAACTCGTGGTACTGAGTTCAAACTTAATTCTCAGCTTAACCACTTTTCGACCGTTCACCACCGCTTGAGAATTGAGCGCGTATCTTGCCTTCTGGTTTGCCTTTGTTAGGAGTAGTTTTGGCTCGAAATTTACCATGGAGAAACGGTAAAGACTGATAATAACTGGTAGAACTGATTGAAGTACGATTGGCTTACACAAGAAGAAGTTTTGTATGGTTAGTTTATGATTATAAGAATGGCTTCCTGTGTTTTACAATGAAAACAGGGAAAGTACACACGTGGCCATAAGGGCTGGAAAATTTGGCTTATTGCCTTAAAATTAATAAAAAGAAAATTCCATCGAGATAAAAAGAAATTAAATTAAATTACCAAAAACAGGAATTATGACAATTAAAAAAAACAAAAATACCGGTGTCCCATAGAGGAATCCAATTCATCCTTTCCATGGTCCATCCACTCACATGAGCCGTATCTGCTCATGGAGAATCCATCCTTGTGAGCCGTATCTGCTCACAAGGTTTCCAGTGATAGTTTGGCTGATTTTAGTTACTGCCTGAAGAAGTGACAAGTGCCTGCCGCGAATCCCTCAATTCGTTGCCGGTACTAAATTCACTTCTTAATCGCAAACTGTAGAACTGGTTGTGATGAGAAGTTGAACTGGCTACCATGCAATGTATTACATTACATTACAAATGCAATGTATTGCGATGGTCTGAAGGATGCACAAATGTAATGGGACTGGCAAGTTGTGATCGCTGAAAGAAAAATGGCTGAATTTGTAAATAATTCACTAAATTAATAGCGAATTAAAAACAAATTGGATGACTGGCTAAACGGTTAGTAGAACTGGCTGAAATACCGAATTAACAATATCTCGTTTTAATGACTACGGTGAAACGTAATCATAGTTTATTTTTCTGCATACATGGGCTGCGCAAAACAGTGACTGTTGATCTGGCTAGCAAACACAAATTTAAAATTCCCTAAAATGCGGGAATTAATTAGAGCTGGCTTTTTACATGAGTGGACTGGCTAGACTGCATAGCTATCATGCAATGTGTTATTTTCCGCGGTTCAATGCAGTCTATGGAGTTCTGATTAGGTCGGTAACTGATTAACTGGCTTGAGGAAAACGTGGTTTACGACGCTTTGGACGAGTGAGCTTCTCAATGAGATCTGCGTCTTCTGCATCGGTTTCTGAATCAAGTGGTTGAGTCAAAAGATCATTCGGCGTCTGACGATGCCGTTTGATTTTGACTTTGCCTTTGCTGTTGGCGGTAATTGTCCAAGTTCCATCAGAATCGCTAGACGATTCTGACGAATCTGTTTCAGGACTGGCTTTCTTCGGTTTTTGATTCGAAGATTTTCTTGGTTTCAGTGCTGGCTGTGGAGAAGAATCTCCACAAGTTGATTTGGCTTCGGAGCTGGTACTGGTTTGGGCTGTGAGTCCTGAATCAGTACTGGAATCACTGGCTAACTGATCTGCAGTGTTATCTCCAGATGAAGCAGTTGGACTGGCGTTTTCATCAGGCTTCTTTGGAACCTTCAACTTGACTTTTAACAGTCCAGTTGACGGCTTATTGGGTGAAATTGGCTGTTTATTTTTATCGCGGTTTGTTTTGGATGCCTTTAGATGTTTTGCGTTATCGATGTCACTGAGGATAATTTTGGTTTTAATTGGCTTACTGAACTCTGGATTTTCTGGCGTGTACGACTTCAGACGATCGATAGCGACGACATCTGAATCATACGGATAGTCTCTGCGAATAATGGCTACTTCGTTTTCTGATGGGAATTTGATGACTTCGAAAGGGCCGTCGTATTTAAAACGAAGGTCCTTACATTCGCCTTTCTTCTGCTCCTGCCTGAGGTTTACTAAACTGCCTACTGTAAAATCTGGCATTCCTTTGTTCTGATTGTAAATTTCTGCTTTTTTCTGGAAATCCTCGTCGATAAATGCTCTGGCTACATCATGGGCAAAATTCAAACGGTACTTGGGTTTCTCCAAGTAGTCGTCGATGCTGTCTTAATCATCTGGCAAGTTGGTCTGAGTGATGGTGTCACCTGGTAGTGACTGTTCTCTGGCGTACAGCATGTAAAAGGGTGAATGGCTGATGGTTTTCTGAACAGTACGATTGTACGCTGCAACGAGAAACGGGAGAAATTCATCCCAACGCTTCTCATTTGCTCTGCCTGCAAGCATGGATAGACCGTCGCCTATCCACTGCATCTGTCTTTCAACAAGTCCTCTGCCTTGTGGGTGGTATGCCGTACCAAAATGGTGTTTAATTTTCAGGTGTTTTGTTATGGCGTTAATAAGATTACTTAGGAAATGACTGCCTCTATCGGTGTTAATGATAAAAGGTGCGCCATACGGCAATATCACATCATGCAAGAGAAAATCTGCGACTGTTTCTGCCTTTTGATCGGGAATGGCTTTGGCAGTAACGAACTTGGTAAGCTGATCAATCGCAACTGCGATGGTGTTGTTGCCTTTTTTGCTGACTTTCAGGGGACCTTTGAGATCCACCTGAATACGGAAAAATGGCTCTCCGGTTTTGACTTGCTGAAGTTTCCCTGGCAGTGCCTTGCGTGGCACTTTTCGAAACTGGCATTTTTGGGCACCCTATCATTTCGGCCACCATTCATTTTGGCTGCCATTCATTTCGGCTAACATTCATTTCGGCTATCATAGGTTTGGACGGTTGGTTATCGCGTTCGATTTTCAGCTCACCTGTAGTCTATTGTAAGGCTAGCCAAGGTTCTCAAGCAACGAGCATTAAGAAAAACCTAAGAAAACCTAAGAAAAACCTTTGAAACCTAAGAAAACCTAAGAATCTAAGAAGTAAGAATAAGAAGTAAATGAATGGACACGCATTTTTTACACTGTTTAATGTACTGATGATTGTCACTGATCATATTTTCCCAAAAATATCTGGCTGAAATGACATGGCTGGTTTTCTGAATGCCTAAATGACCGCCTGCTGGAGAATCATGCGTTGCGCGCATGATGTCAACTCTCCAGTGCCTGAGAACGACAAATCGCCGGTTGAGACGATCGTCCTTCTCACTGCGACGGTACAAGACACCATGATGTAATTCGAACTGGCGATAAGTGGTTTGGAGATCCTGGCTTTCTGACTTATCTTCCAGATATAGAATGATTTTCTCTAAAGCTGGATCATTGAGTTGTTCGCTGCGGAGGAAGTTGAAGTTTCCTTCTTCGTCCTCTTCAGCTACTGGCTTTGCAGTTTTAACTGGCTGAGTATTGTGAGTCTGACTGGCTCTGATACGGTCGTAGTGCTGATATCAACGTCTGTTTCACTGTCTATACCAATGGTACTTTCCATACCAGTGGCATTATTCTTCTGCCTCATACCAGTGGCGTACTGTGGATCAGTAACACGTACTAACCCAACACTGGTGGCTTCCTGGTAATCGGTGGCATGACCGACTGTAACCATTCGTACAACTGGCGTGCTGAAGTGGTCATCCCACTCCTCTTCTGGTATCGCTAAATCGACTGGGTGTCGGCTGAGCGCATCTGCGTTGTGGCAGAAACGCCCTGGCTTGTATTCGATATTGATGTGGTAACTGCCTAGTTGTAATGCCCAACGAGTTAGGCGTGGATTCATGCCTTGTCGGTTACTGGCTGAACGAATAAGGTTTGCTAATGCCTGGTGGTCTGTGCGAACTGTGAATTCACCGAATTCGATGAAATGCCGGAATTTTGAGATCGCATAAACCACTGCCAAACACTCAAGTTCGGTAATTGCGTATCTGGTCTTTGCATCTGTCAGTAAGCGACTGGCATATGCGACTGGATGTCCATCGTGTTGCAGGACGGCTCCAATGCCTACTGTGGATGCATCGCATTCGATGACTGCCTGTTTTGCTGGGTCGAATCTGGCTAACACTGGAGTGGTTGTGAGTGCCTGTTTAATGGCTTCAAATTCTGCGGTATGTTCTGACTTCCAATCTCTAGCTACATCCTTGTCTTTCGACAAAAGATTATACAGGTGTTGTGTAAGGGAAGCGTATCCCTTCACAAACTTCCGGTAGTAGTTGGCTAAACCGAGAAAGGAGCGCATCTCTCTCTCGTTAGTTGGCTGAGGATAGTTGTGGATAGCTGTGATTTTGCCTGGATCTGTGGTTATGCCTTTTTTACTAACAATATGACCAAGGAAATGGAGTTCTGGCTTAGCAATGTGACATTTTGATGGCTTCAAAGTGGATTCAGTTTCCCGGAGACACTCGAACAGTGCTCTGACTTTCATCAATGCTTCTGCGAAGGTTTTTGCTGCCACAATGATGTCGTCTAGGTACGCGAATATACCCAGATGACGTACTCTGGCTAACGTTTTGTCCATGGCTGCCTGGAAGGTAGCGGGCCCGTTGCAAACGCCGAAAGGCATTCGCACGAACTCGTACAATCCATCCTGGGTTGTGAATGCCGTTTTTTCAACTGAATCGGGATGCATGGGGATCTGCCAAAACCCAGACGAACAGTCGAACGTGAAGTAGCACTTGTTCTCTGATACTGCATCAAGAAGTTCGTCTGCGTTTGGCAAGGGATAATTGTTTTTCTTGGTCAGGTTGTTCAACTTGATATAGTTGACACAAAACCTGGTACCAATGCTGCCGTCTGGATTCTTTTTGCTGGCTAGGACAACTGGAAAAGACCAGCTGCTTTTGCTGGGTCTGATAATGCCTTTCTCGAGCATATCCTTTATATGCTCTGCGATTAACTGCCTGCCTCGCCACGACGTTCGGTGTGGCTGACTTTTAACTGGCTTTGCGTCACCGGTCTCGATGACGTGTGATACTGTTTCTGGCTTTACACCATAGAGATGCATGGAAGTTGGGAATAAATCCCCGAACTCCATAAGCAAATCGATGAATGCCTGTTTTTCCTCTGGCTTCAAATCTGGGTTGAAGTTTAGCTGACTTATCTGTTCCTTTATTTCTGCTTGTTCTTCTGGCGTTCGGTCACTGATTTTTGTACTGAAGAGATGGGCAACTGAATCAACTTCTTCATATTCTTCCAGTATGCCTATCCAAGTGCCTTTTTTGATCAGACGCCTCTGGTTAGAGAAGTTGACCACATACGTATCGAACTGGCTTGATTTTGGATTCACTAATCCCTGGATGGGGAGTAGCTTAGCTGCGGAATATAGGGCTGGATTTGGCGAGAACATGTACAGTTCATCGTCGGTGATACGTGCCTTATCGTGTGCTTTGGCTGATACCCAGTTATATCCTGGATCAATGATAAAATTCTCACTGGCGTACACTTTCCGCATTCTGATTCTGAATTTAGCTTCTGCCTTTTCTAAGACATCGTTGTCCAAGATATCTGGAGATACGATTGCTGGCTCAACCTCTGGAGTTATATCTGCCTGCGGCTGGTCAGTGCCATTAAGCACTTCAGCGATTTGTGGTTCTGATAGTGGTTTGCTGGCTACGTCACGCGAGCTACCATGCGATGTACTGTGCGATGTAGTTTCTGGCTGTAAACATGGCTGGTCGCAGGTGACAATTATTGGCTCATCCATTATGCTGATTTGGACTGGCTTTTGTTGTGATTCAACTTCAACCAGTCGTTGTTGAGCAACTACCGGTTGTTGTAGGATCTGGCTGTTTTACTGAGGAATTATCAAAAGCTGACTGTATGCGTAAGACATGGTTTCTTACATTTTTCCAAGAGTTCCTTCAGATTTATAGTACTTGGCTTAGTTCGTTTTGATTCAATTTCTGCTCTAGTATCTGGCTTAATAACAACTGGCTGTTGAGCTGGGAATAAATCAGGAAAATGTTCTGGGTATTTTTCTGGCACAAGGGGACAATAGTAAAAAGCAGGATTGTCGACAACCGGCTTATAGACTATTGTCTCTTGTGGCTGATGGACAAAGGTTTCAAGTATCTGGCTGTATGTAACTGGCTGTTCAACTTAGCGTTTATCTGGCTTACTCTGATACAGTTTTTTCAACGGTAATATTCCTTTCACTGGTTGGAGATTTTTAATTGGCTTTAGTGGGACTGGCTTGTGCTTGTCGAAGAAGCGAATGTGTAAAAGATTTTCATCAAATAACACATGCTTCTTGACTCGCATTGGTGGTCTGCTGGCATTAGCCTGATTAATTGGCTCATAATTAAATGAACCAAAAATGGCTGGATCAAAACTGATAAATTTCTGATATGGCCACTTATAAATAACTGTAATGGGAGTTCTGAGGAAATCTGGCTTCTGCATATCGTTAGCACTGAATGCTTTGCTGATGGTTCTGCGTTCCTTCTCCATGAGATTGTATTCAAATACAATATCGTCATGAAATTTGTGCTGCCGATAGTGGATGATCCGTTTTCCACGTGACGATTTTATGCCTTTAAGTTTGTGCTGGCTTAAACTGGACAAAATGCCTTCGTAAAGCTTACTGTTTTCCTGTTTATAGAGTGTCAACTCTTTCATCTGCCTTATGTAGACTTGGTAACGCAACCAAAGGTCTACTTGCTTGTCGTGCTGGCTTTGTTCTGATTTATTTTCTGGCTTAGAGATTTCTGACTTATTAGTTTTGAGAATCTTGGCTTTGGAACTGCCTTGTAGTCTTCTGGCTTATCGCTGCTGATAGTGTGCACGGGATTTTGTAGTGAGCCTTCCCCTTTTTGATTTGTATCCAGTGGCAACGCAGTTGCCACTGGTATGGAGTAAGACGTCACTGGGGGATTCCTAGATGGCTTTATTTCCGGTGCGGCAAATATGGCCGGACTGGACTGATTTATTTCCAATGCAGCAGATATAGCTGGATTGGACTGATTTATTTCCAACGCAGCAAATGCGGCTGGGTTGGACGGATTTATGGGCTTAGGGCGCGCGCGTTTATTTTCTGGCCGAAGGTGAGTGACTTTACCACAGTCAGCCACCATCACGGCATTTTCTAGGAAATCCTGGCCTATAAGAAGGTGCACACTGTCTCTGCAGGGCGGCTTAACGTATATGCTGTGAAGCACTACGTTGCCGTTGATCTGTATGGGAACACTGGCGTAATGTGTGACGGAGAAATTACAAATTCCTCCTGTGCCTCTGATATGCATTGGTTTTGATAATGGTTTCTGATGGAGGTTGTGCTGGCGACACAGCTGATCAGACACCAGAGACGTTTCCGCCCCGGTATCGACCAGTGCGTGTACAATGGCTGAACCGATCGTAACTTTAACAGTTAACGTCGGTGCTTTTCCTGGCTCATCGTTGCTGCCTATACGACAATGATGTACAACTGGATTTGTATCGACGCCACACTGGAAATCGTTCACGGTAGAACCGCGAAGGTTTACGCTGGCTTTTGGTTTTGGCTGTTCTGGATTTACTGCTGATAGTTCTGGAATGATCTCCAATCTGACGTGAGAAAGGAGCTGGTTTACGTTTACTGGCTGTGGTTCCACAGTAACCGAATGACAAACATGGCTACTTATCACTGGTTTTGTGGATGGCTTACGCTTTCCAGGTTTTGTAGTGACTGGCTTATCCGGCGGTTTCTTGGGACGGGGGACAGCAGTGACGGTTGCTGCTGTCCTTACTCTTTTAAATCATCATCTGCCTCACTGTCACTGACATTTCCAAGCTGTGTTTCCTGATCTGAATCGTCACTGGCTTCTGATAGCTCACTGAAACGATTGGACTGTAATGGGCGTGCCGGCGATCCAGGGCGGCGAACTGGCCGGGCCAGACCACCTACACGTTGACCATTGCCTGTGTTGTTTTGGCTTCTGCTGTTCTGATTATTAGGCCTGTCATTTTCTCTGGGTGGGCTCTGAGAGTGTCGTCGTTCACGACGTGCCTTGGCATCTTCCCATTCTTTGCAAGATCTGCGTGTTCCGTCTGGCCAATGGTACTTCTGATACACAGGGTTGTCTTCCGGTGCCTTTCCTGCTTGTGTGCATGCCTCTGAATTATGCCCTTCAATGCAGCACCACTTACAGTAGTCGATGCCTTCTCGTGGTGCATCACTGCCTTCGGTATTGCGCTGTGGAGATTTGTTTCTGGCTGGGCGGTTGCCAATACCACTGGACGTCGGCTGACGACCAGGGCTGCGACCGCGATTGCTGTCTCGCTGTGCCTGCGGTTTTACTGCCTGGACGTACGACACTTTTGCGGTGCTGCCTTTAATTTGGGTATCCAAATCGTCAAGTTGCAACGACTTGAGATACCTGCTGTTTTGGAGAAACTCCATGGGTGTTTTTGGCTTCATAACTGCAAGGTTCTTGTGCAGTTCAGGGGCTGTTTGCAGTCCCCTTAACAAGCACGAGACAAGATATTCGGGTTCGTTCTGGCCACTTTGATCTGATAATGACGCCATCGACTGAAAGTACTTCTCACTACTTTCAGTTGCTGGGTCATACTTCCTTGTCATGAGTTCCTGGAGGGCGTGAAATTTCTTGTCGGGATCGCCGAAGCGTTCCAACAATTTCTTCCTGGCTTCGGTATAAGTGGCTAAAGGTGTTGATGATGCCATGATGCCACTGAACCATGTCGCTGCCTCATCCTGGAGAGCACCAGCGAACCGATTCAGTGTATCCTTGTCATCCCAGTTTCCTGCCTCTTTGGCGAGTTCGAACATGTTGAGGAATCCCTCAACACTGTCCTTACTGCCTTTGTATTTAGGGACAAATGAGTTTTGGCTATTTGAACTGGCTACTTTGGGTAACAACTGAGCAAGACCCAGTGTATGTGCCTCTAATACCTTTCCAATAAGGCTGCCTACATCCAGTTGTGGGGTTGCCACACTTGGAGCTGATTGGGATATGCCTGCATTTTCTTCCGGCTCTGTATCTCCGAACTGGACATGATCACGGTGTTCTGGCTTACGGCGTCGAGAAGGGCGCCGGGTAGTGGTGGCATCCCGAGGGAGCTCGACCACTTCCGGTGACTCATCCCGACGTGACTGTTGTTTCTGCTTACGGGTGGTTGGTGGGGGAGCGGCCGGCTGAGCAGTGAGAGGTTCCTCGATCAAGCATGCCTCAAGTTCCCCACATAAACCTTTGTAATGATTATACCGATCTCGGTAATGATTCAGTTCTTCCTGGAGGACTTCTGCCTTTTGTGTTTCTGCCTGTATACGTTTTTGTGCTTCCTCTCGCACCTGCTGATGGGCATACTCAGCCCTTTCCTGTATTTGCTGCCTTTCCTGGTAAGACTCCTGGAGTGCCTTTTCGATATCGGCATTGGTCTGAGTAGTGCTGGCTTTACTATCGATGTGCATTTTCTGGAAGTTGATGACTTCTTCATGACGTTTTACGAGTCTGGCTAGTTCTTCGATTTTGGCTGCTGCAGAGTTTAAATGCCCTTTATCCTTGAACGATTCAATTTTGGCTTTGGCCCATAACTCACGCAGTCGGTCAACCTCCTGCTGTGGGTGTGGGTCTTGTTCTGGCTCTGGTGGGGTGTGAAATTCTGCCTGATCAGTTGATGGGGGAGACTGATGATTGTTTGGTTGTGCTGGAGGGTTTCCTTCTGGCTTGTCCTGTTCTTCGTCTGACTGTGACATATCGCTGATTTCATGGTCATGATGCTGATCTCCCAGAATGGAGTCAGCATCATCTGCCTGGAAGTTAGAAGTGGCTGCTGGTTCACACGATCAGCGGCACGTCCCGGGGAACGCGCTACCTTGGTGCTTCTAGCGAATACTTGTTGCTGGCTTACACTTTCGAGCGTGTGGTATGGGACGTTATGCTTACTTGCCTTCAGTTTTTGTGCCTTTGACCTTGACACACGTTTTTGTGCCGGTATTTCTGGCTCACTTGACACACCTTCATTGTCAATGGGATCTGGAGTTCGAACTGTCTTTCCTGGTGTTACTGATTTGCGGAAAAAGAAATTCATTTTTACTGGCGTTATAGCTACAATACTATAATAATCAGGATTGAACTGTCGGATATCTGGCTGATTAAGACGAAAATTAAACGGTGATTCTGAAATGGCTGCAAATTCAAATACAGTTAATCAAAATCAACAGCGTTTAAAAAATGCACGGTTTTGCTTGCCTGGGTGCTGTCTGGCTATTGCGTAAAAAGATGTTTTCAAACGCGAGTTCGAAAATTTTCTCTCTACGCTGCGTCTCTGAGTGCACTGGCTGTCAGTGGCTATTGTTCTCAAGCGAGCCGAGAACAAAAGCTGGCTTGCTGGCTGCGTTATCAGCGATGAAAATCTTCACCACTGATCGGCGTATCCGGGTTGATGGTCTGGCTGGTTATGCGGTGCGTGTGCAAATATTCGAAAGATGGTAACCTTTCGAATAATCGCACAGAGATTTGGTTGGTAGAAACTGGCTTATTTTGCAACAGAAAGTGTGCTAAATTTACTGGCTGCAGGAATCGTGTTTTTGCACACGACTCTCGATTTGGCTGGCTGGTAATCAGTGTACTTGACAGGCAGAAATACACTGAATTGTACGCTGAATTGTACTGAGTTTATCTGGTTTTACTGATGAAAGTTCGTGCAAAAATAAGGGGAGGACTGACACGTGGCTGTGTATACTGGCTTACACGAATTAAATGTGGTTTATCTGGCTGGAGGAAAAAGTTACCAGACAGTACACAGGTGAACCCTGTTGTACTGATGGCAAAATTAGAAGGAAAGAGAAGATGTTGGTTTGCCTTTTAGGTTCTTACTTCTTCACGATCCTGAGCTGCTCCTCGCTGAACCTGGTGACCAGTTTTAGCGATCTTTCGCGCACCAGGGATGACGGACGTCTGCGATGACGTGTAGAATCCGGAGGGACGGACTCCACGCGCTGATCTTCCGTAAAACGTCACGCTCTGCTACCATGCAATGTAGGCCGTGATCTACGTGAGGCCTACTACCTCTATCTATACCGGAAATACAGGAGAAAACGGGAAGACGTAAATATCCGTATTTACTCTTCCCAGCACGGTGGGCAGCACCATACAAATCCCCAAAAATATATATCATCAATCACACAATGCTATGACACAGGGAGATCTGGCTGGCATGAAATCACATTATAACCGTGTTGCGGCGATCTTTAAAAGTTACATATCACAGAACGACCGTTACATCGCAACCGCTGCCGCGTGATATGAAAAAGCATCTCTGGCCTTCTTTTTACCAGATCCTTGCGAAACGAAATCACATATAATCAGCACCATCACATACATAAAAGGCAGTAAAAGAAAGGAAAGTAGACTGTCCCATTCATGTGGCAACTTAGACCATATGCATTTCGACCAGTCTGACCAACTCTGCCCTCTCCTGTGTCTTTTGATAGGAAGTAGAGAGGTGACCAGGTGATCAGGACCTATCGGTTCAAAAAGGCGAATTGGGCAGGGATGCAGAGCTAAACAGCGAACGGTTATCACACAAGAACGGGTCTGATTCAGACCGCTTGCCATTTTTATAGCACTTGCGATGATAAGCATCGGTGATATGTGACGGTTTGGGAGTCATCGCAACACGGTTGGCTGTGCAGACTGAATGAGCAGTCTGTACTGGCTATGCTGCCAAGTACTATGCCTGAAAGTGAGAATGGCTGACGTACGAGTTGTGCGTAGTGCATTGCACGAGTAAACTCGTACAAGCACATACGCTGCCGTGCTATGGCTCGCAATGCCGTATAACAGTGGGAAATGGCTCTACGCAATAGTACTGCCTGACGATAGAGTGCTGGCTCACGCGTACACTCCCGATAGTACGAAGGCGTCTATAGCCTGACTATCCTGACGGAGTCTCTCTCAGGAGCGCAGCTCTTATTAGGGTTGAAGACTGAAAGTGTCTGTAACGGCTAATTTTGGAAAAGTTTGTTTTCAATGGGCAGAACAGAAAATAACATAGCAGATGCAGTGTGGTAGCAACGAAATTCCCTTATCGAAATTCCCACTCTGCCGAGGTCGTCAGCCCGATCCACTAAATCAAAATTCCATCTCTACGTATCAATCGATAGCCCTTGGTGTGTAGATTTGCCATCACAAGTCAGTTTTTAGAGAAAAACAAAGGTGTGAAGGAAACCTTCAAAAAACTTTAACATAGAAAGCCAATAGGAAAAGCTGAAAATCCACCACTTCAAAACTTACCATCCCACCACTGTCTCGACAGCTAAAACGCGTTTTGGTCAACTTTGCTGGGATGGGAGGAAAGTTCTTGAATCAAGACCACGTATTATTCCGTAGTATTGATTCTTGAATGAAATCATAAATTTTTCATAAGCAAATGGCGTCAGAAACAGTGAGATGTAGGAAAGAAGACCTAACAAAGTCTGCGAGTACTGTACGGAACTGCTCAAAACTGTTTCTCAATGAGCTGCCGTTCGCAGTGGTTTGACCAGTTTAAAATTGCAACGTTTCCACGGGCGGTTGCCATTGGTACTGATATACTGTTGAAGGCAAAAATCTGTTGTACTGTTGAAGTATACTGTTGATATACAGCAGGTACAGCAAATTTTTGCATTCAACGGCATATCAATACCAAAGGCGACCGCTGAGCGCGTGAATCGCGATGGTAAAAATGAGCAGGCAGATAATTTGTATTTAACAGTAAACTACAATGCTACGATGGTACTGCATGTTTAGGGAGGATGATATTATATGTTTATGGTCCAGCGACAGAAACCTGGCAGCTGCATATCCTACGCGAGCTTAGTTAAATTAACTGCAGCAAAGCTATACAGCTAACAAGTTTTTTATTTGAGTGGCTGCATAGTAGGTAGTTGCTTAGCGGTCGTTAGGCGCGTAATCCAAAGGGAATGCATCATGGTTGAGAACGAGAGATTTTGCGAACCTGAAATAATTTCCTTAGTTTTTCATAGAAGGCGGAGCCGAAGGCGACGCCGAGCTGCGGCGCGAGCGGAGCTCGCGGAGCAGCAAGCGAGGCAACCTGCATACTTTACATCTTCTGCTAAACGAGCGGACGAAAGAAAATTAAGAAATATTAAAATATTTTAAAATGGCTACTTATGTTTTCTAAAAAGTAATTTACTGTTAATTGCATTGTGAATGCAAACAACAGAAAACCAATTGAAAATCGGAAAATTTTCTGGTTATTATTTGATTGTCAAGCGGGAGTGTTTGATTCAGTCAGTAGTATTTCTAGATAGCCAATGCAAGGCTAATGCCTAATGGTACATGTACATTGAATTTCGAAACAGCGCGGCTGGGCGAGCGCATCGCGATGGTAAAAATGGGCAGGCAGATAATTTTTGTGTTTAACAGTAAATTACACAGCTCTATTTTGCAACTGGGCAAATAATCTGAAATTTTGAATGATACGAGTAGTTAATTAGTTATTTACTGTTGTGGTACGAAGGATTCGTTCTGTAGAGCTAAGTCGAAAGCCGGTCCATTTCCGGGAAGAAAATTTGAAAATTCATATGCTCATGACTCATGAGCCCTGTCTAGGGTTGTCCTGGCAGTCCAGAGACATCAAGTATTTGAAAACAGTTATTTCTCTGCATTGACCCATGAGACCCATGAGAGGCAAGCAGCTCACGGCCGAGAAATCCGGAAGTCGCTCGTGCGTTTCGTTGGGCCGGTGATGCATCTGTTGGCTGGCTTCTTGCGTCGGTTGGCATCGGAGAACAATGTGAAAGAGAAAATGTAATGAAAGTTATACAGCGCGAAAGAAAGATGAAGTTTTATTCACAATTACAGTGAGCAAAAGGGTTACAAAACAGATCTGTCAAAGAGATCGAACTAGAAAAATACAATTCCGTTTGTTAGGAAAATGCTAAAAAAATGCAAAAATCTGTCCGGGGGTCCTATTCCGACTAGGATGACGTCCACGGGGTGCTTGAGTTGCCACGGGGTCTCCTGTCCAATCTCATCCGGTAAGTTGGGTCCGGGGCGTCGGTTCCCGGGTTACCCGTCGTAACCGGCTAAAATCACCGAGGTCGGATAAGCATGATTAACACTTACTTCCGACTCGTATCCGTCCGTTGGGGAGAGAGAGGCACTGTTGCGGTTGCAAATGCCGAAGCATCCTCTCTAAATGGGGGAATCGGACCAAGGTCGGTTGACCAAGGTCGGACTACCGGTAAGTCGACCGGCTAAGTTCTGAATTCCGAAATCCGGCTAAGTTCAGGTCGGAAAAAGCTGTGTCTAAGTTATGCGACCTTTGTGGTCGTCAAGTACAGCAGCTCCGTTCAAAAATGGTCGGTAAAAACCGTTAAATCTGCTACCACGAGCCTGGTATGAACTTATCCGATGCGAACTGGCTCGAAGGTCCGGTCGGAATTCATGAGTTCCGTTGATAGGATAGTCGGTTTCCGTAGTTGGTCGACTTCCATCCAGTACGTTCTGTTGTTATCCGACCCGTAGTCGGTCACAATGTTGTGCGACTCGAGGTCGGTCATTCTATCTTCCGATAGTCGACCAAGGTTGGCTTGCAATGTCGTGCCAATGTGGGGCTAAACAAGTCCGTTCAGGTCGGATTCCTCCATCGTAGAGTAGTTATCCGTCATTTTCTGGCATGCTGACCGAGTTAACCAACTTTGTGTTGGTCGGTCAACATGTCCCACTTGTAGTCAGTTATCCATGTTGATGTCCCAAGGTCGGCTATGTCCGACTTCCCAAGGTCGGATAAAGTGTGTTTCCATCCGTCGAAAAGCTGGGATCTTTCGCTAGGAAGTCGATGTCTGAATTCTAATTCCTTTGCCGACTTCCGTTTGGTCACACGATCCAGCCGACCTGTAGTCGGCGATACGTTGTTCTTCAAGGTCGGGGATCGGTTTCCGAAGGTCGGTAAAACTATGTTTTTCACCGTTCGAAAATTGAAATCGTCTACAGGGAGGTCGATATCCGACTTCCGATTGCTCTGCCGACTTGTTGTCGCGCGTTTCCGACCTCCGTTTGGTCGTGACGACGTCCGACTTCGAGGTCGGTTATACGTTCTTCTTCATGGTCGACCAAAACGATTTTATACCGTTACGCCCAATGTGGGGCTAGTCGGCACTCGTTACGTCGACTTATTCCTGACATGAACTCTGGGTCGGATCCGAACTCCTGTTGGTCGGTCAATCCGCTTATCCGAGTAAAATGCCTCTGGACGGGTCCGAGTCCCGGCGCGTCCTCTAATTATAGTTCGTTGTTCGGGCATCTGTTGGCCGGATGACTAGTACTCCCTCATGCATCATGCTTTCGGTTGGTGGTAAAGAGCCTTTGTGGTCCCCTTTCACCATCCTCTTTGGTTTAAATTCGTCATGCACCTGCAAAGTTCTTGAGGTCGTATCAGATCCGATTCTTCGTCTTCTTTGGTCGCGAGCCAGGGACGCCTAGCCACTTCTGTTGAGGGTAGACGACTCGTGTCCGCAGGAGAGATTCTTTGCCGATGACTCAGAACATCTGGCCGTCGCTGTTGCGGGCAGACGATCTTCGCCATCGGTGTTCGTCAAGAGGTGCAGGTCGTGTGTCTTAACGCGGTCTGCCTAGGATGTTCCATCGGTGACATGGGGAAGCAGGTTGGCGGCGGAGTCGTTGATACACCAGTAGCCAACTAAACCGTCGTTATTCCTCTTCAGGGAATGGCAGCACGTTCGAAGCGCCCGTAGTCGTAGTCACCGGTGAATCAGCTGATGTGTCCGATATCCTCCGGGGGAGACGTCGGTTGGACTCCGGGTACAGGGTCTGTAGCTCTGGGTTCAACGGAGAATCCGGTACGACTTTAGACGGTTGTCATCATGGTTGTTAGCGCGGTCTGCGTCCTCCTTATGCTTCCATGTCCGATCCGTTCCGGATGTTATCAGTTCCGATCTTTGTGATCGGCTGGGTTAAGTTCCGAATGGCTACCAAGTTTACAACCGACCTTTGTGGTCGGTTGAAGTAGCGATCGTGGTTCTACGATCTGCGTGGTTGCAGAATTTTGAAAACCGACCTTTGTGGTCGGCTGGTGTAGCCAATCGTGGTTCCATTCGCGGTCTGCGGAATTGTCGAGTTGCTGCAAGGAACATGGTCGACCTTTGTGGTCGACCTAAATTCATATGGTCGAATTGGTCATTCCTGCGCTGTTGGCAGCTCGACCGAGGGATATCCGCTGTTCCCTATGGTGAAGGTTGCTGGTCGTCTTGCCCGGTTCCTAAGTTGGCCACGGGTGCTTGGCAAACATGAGGATGAACACGCAGCGACGTATTCCACGCCATGTTAGCGTAATCCTCTCAGTCTATGCTCCGCAGTCGGTTGGCCGGAGTAATCTTCGTTCCATGTAACGCGGATTGGGGCTTCTGTTGGCTCCAATGATAGCAGAAAGTGGTTCACGATATGTTATGTTAGCAGATGTGGTTACGATCTGTTGATGCCATGCATGGGGTCGGTTTGCCCAGTTCGGTCCAGGGGATTCCTCGGAGGACGTATTGGTACCGTGAAAGAACCGAAGTACCCAGGTCTGACCACTCGTTTCCGGGTCCGACCAAAAAATCCGGCCAACCTTTGTGGTCGGCTTGACTGGCATAGTCGTCGTTGACCCCCGCTGTTAACATGGTTAGTCGGTTTCTGTAAGGGAGACAAAAGAAAGAAATGTCCCTTCCGGAGTCGTTTCTCGACGGTGCTGTTTCTCAGCTAGACTGTTTCTCAGTCAGGTCGGTTCTCGACCATATTCGACTTTTGTGGTCGAATCTGATGTTCTCCGTGTCCGCTTCGATGTTCCGAGTCGGGGATCAGCATAATGTGCAAGCCTGATCCTATCCGAGTTCGACGGGTACCAGCGCGTCACCGCCGAAATAGTCTTCTTCTTGGTCGTCGTCTGGGCGAGGTCGGTGATGTGGGCGTAACGACGACGGTTTACATGTCGCCGGGCCACGCCGTTGAGACGTATCGTCGGTCTCATCCGTTTCCTGGTCTGAACGGACGGCTCGGGTTTTCTTCTCTTTAGCCGCCTGTCTTCGAAGTTTCAGCGCAAACGGTTGTGCGCCTGGTGCCAACTTGTCGGACATCCATGCTTCATATGGGTTCGAAGTAAATCCGCTGGGCAGAACTTTGTGTTCTTGGTGCCATCTGATGAACCTTGTTCCAACATCATAAGGATCTATGTGATCCTCGCTGAATCCGTACTTTCTTGCGTACCGTTCGTGGGTATAAAGCAGGTCGCGCATCCAGACGGCTTGGATGATGCTTCGCATCGGAGTGCCGAGTTGGGCTACGATAGTTTCCAAAGCCGCTGGTATCAGACAGTTCTGGTAAAATCCATACAAGGTATAATGACAAAAGTAATTGCCAAGTCTTGCTGCGAAGATATATCGCAGGAACGCCGCGGTACCGTCAGGAGCCAGGTCGATCTCCCTTTCTGGAAGATATTGGACTAAATCCAATGCTGCTCGTGCTGCGGTGATGACAAAGGCCGGGTGGGCGTCGGTGATGAAGAACTGGGCCATACTTTCCAGCTCGTCATGCGCGTATTCGCGGGCTCCGAGTTGACTTGCACGCGTCCAGTCCGGGCTGTACAAGGGTACGTTCAACAAGGCCGGCTCGGTCATCGATGGTAAGGCGTTCGCTCTGGTGTACGGGTGCTCTACGCCCTCGTTGGTGTGAGCGCCTATGTGGAAGTCGGGTTTCCATTGATATTGTTCCCAACGTCTGGTATCCGGATCGGGTGAGGAACTGTGGTAGGTTTTCTACCATCCGCCAGACTTGTGGGCGATGCCGTTCCTCGTACTCCATGATGTTCATGATGTGATTCGTCCGTTCGGTCGGGTGTGGCATGACGACTTCTATTGCCTGTTGTCTGGCAAGGTCGTAACGAGGGTCTTCTCGAGCTGGCACTTCAACTTCTGGTAGTTGTGCCATCTGGTCGGCCACTTCTACATCCATTTGCTCCGGTTGAGCGTCAGGTTGTGCGTCCGCTTCAGCCGCCGGCTCCGCCATTTGGGCATCCGGTTGCTGTTGAGGTGGGATGACATTCCGTTTCGACTTACTTGTCAAGTCGATCACAAGTCCGATTCCTGTTTCTCCAGATCCGGTTCGTTTTCCGGGTAGAGGTCTGGTCGGTTCCTTGCCGACGCTTCGGATAACGGGTCGTTGTTCCTCGATTTTGTGGCTAGCATCTTGGCCGATCCTATGTCGGAGGTCGTGTCCGGCAAGTTTTTTTGGTGGTCAGCGTTGCTGCTGTTGAGTCGCCGGTAAAGCCGTTGTGCGTGCCGAAGTTCCAGGTTGAGGGATCTGCTGGGGAACAGTTGGCCGAGCCTGTGTGACTACTGGCATGGCCCTTTGTGGGACTGCCGTCAACTGTTCCTCAGTCGCCGGTGTAAGGCTAGCCAACTGTTGGGTTCCATCCGGCATGCTCATCACCATTTTCACTGAGGTATCCTTCAATGGTCGTTGGGGATCTCCGACGAAGACATCACGTATGTTGTAAATCAGCTGGTCGGCTTCCGAGCGACCCTGTGTGGGTGCTGGAAGTCGGGAAAACTCCATGCAGCCGATGACGGTTCGATGACTCCTTGATCAAGGATTTCCTGCACGTGTTTCTGGATGAATTCCCGTCCTTTCCAGCTTGTGCTGGTGAAGTTCATCTTAATCAGTTGTACTCCTTGGACGTCAATGGTATGTTTTACCCCTTTAACGTCTCCATAAGGTTTCTTCGAGGTCGGAAAGACGGTGCGGTAATCCCATGCAACTGTCTTCAGTATGGCGAGTTGCTCGTCGGTAAATTTCTTACCGAAGTTCATGGAGTCGATGATTCTCCGTCGCTCCTCCTGGGATTCCACGTCTTCTCCTTCCACTTGAGTAGTGTTAATTCGAGCTTCCGCTATCGTCTGGTCGTCCGTCATCATGTTGAACGGCTCGACTCGCCCCATCTGTGCACCCTTGCGCACGGTGACAGGATGATTGGTGTGATTCGCCACCAGGAATGTCTTTCCGTCGTGCTTTGTTGCACCGCGCATCATGTCGATCCCACTTTGTTTGGGATCGGATCCGCCCAAGTACATAAGGTTCTGTAAGGGGGATACCGGGACATCTAGGACGACTTCAACTTCTGTTACCTTCTTCGAGGTAGGAGTTTGACTTTCCGTTGAGCTCTAACTCCTGTTGTCTCGAAGATGTCGAACTTGGGAGATGGCTTCGGTTCCGATCCGGCCAACCATGTCTTCGCTACTCCAAGTGAGAGTTCTCAAATGACATGTTCATTGTCGATATCCGGTTCGTAGATATCGCTGTATTGCACGTGGCCAAGTTTTATGCCCTTCTTCAATATCTTTGGTTGATGAGTTGTATTTTGGATGTTTATCCAGGCCATGTCTATCTGAGGTCGGATGTCGATCTCTCCTTCGATCGGTCGGATGTCGATCTCTCCTTCGATCGGTCGGATGGGTCGGATTTTTCTTCGAAGTGTCATTAAGTGTATCCGCCTCCTTGGGTCCATTGGTTTGCCGTCCGTACCTTGATAGCGCACGTCGAGTATGGTGGGAGTGAGACTCGTTGACTGTTGAAGACCACGTGTCGGTTCAGTGGCTTGAAATCTCCTCCGTCTAGCTGCAGATGGTATACTTCTGGGCATTTGTTGTCCAGGTTTAATTCTTTGGCCGTCTTAACTTTTGCAATCCGGGCCTTCCGTGGGTTCGGTCGCTCCGACTTCTGTTGGTCGGTTAAGTTGGCTGAGGTCGGTTGTCCGGTTGACAACTGCTGAACGACTATTGTTGGAGGTCGGAGGTCGGTTTCCTCCGGTTGTCCTCCTGCCCATTTAAATAGAGCAGCTAGCTGATCCTGTTCGGCTTGTTTTTCCGGGTCAACTGGTTCGGGTTGCTCAGTCGGCTGTGTGTCGACTATGAGTTCCGTATGGACGATCGATCGTAATGCAGTTGTTAGCCTTACGTCGAAAGTCGGTTCTTCGTCCTCCGACGACGATTCGTCCGAGTCGTCTTTTCGGGGTTTATCCGTCCTGCAATGTCGGACTGACGGGTCGAATTCTTCGTCGTCTTCTTCCGAAGGTCGGTTCTCGGAGTCCGTGTCCGCCGAATCGCTCATACTTGGTACGTCCGAGCCGTCCGACTCGCAGTATTCAAATTCGATGGCCGATCCGTCTTCGTCAAGGTCGACCTGCGGCATGTTACTGTATCCGACCTTTGTGGTCGGTTCGGTATGGTCGGCCATATCCGTCGGTTGGGTTGGTCGACTCGCTCCGTCCTGTTTCTCAAGGTCGGTTGGCTGTGAGCCTATGTTGCTCAGCCATCGGATGCCTGTCCGTTGAGTCTTCCGAGAGCGGTCTACCTTCCGGTCCTTTTGCGGAGGTTCCGGTGACGACGGTCTGCCGTCCGACCAAGTTAGGTCGTGGTGAGCCTTTATGGCCCGTACCACCCCGTCAATATTGTCTTGACAGATGATACACCGATAAGGTTTATCGGTTTCCTACAATAACACGTTTTCGTCCGGTTTTGGTAAGCTCCCAGCAGTTTCACATCCTTCGGGTAATGTTCCATGATTGGTGGTAGCGGGTCGGGGATCCGCCATGTTATGGTGGTATCCTCGCCGTACCTTTGCCAGAACGCTGTTGTTCCGGTCGCTCCATACTGTTGTGTGCGTTGCAGGTAGGAGAAGAGTTGACTGCCAAGTTCTTGGCAGCACATTTCCAAGGGGCGCGGTATGGGGAGTCAATATTCCATGTACTGTCGATGGATTGGAACTCGTTCATCTTCCCATTCCCACGCTTCTTCGTCAATGGTCTGCTCCAAGGCGATTACTGGTTCGCACTCCCGTTGTGCTGTACTAATCTGTTCGGGTGTCGTTGCTCCATTCTGTTGCAGAGTCGTTACTAACTCCAACGTCCGTTGGTCGAGAAAGTGCCAAATTCCCGAGAACCAAGTTCGGTACTTTTGTGGTACTTGTTCTAGGTTCTGGGCATCCGCGTCAGCGGATGCCTCTGGTATCGGGATAGACTTTAATATAGTCTTCGCCGGTTGTAGTGTTCCGATGCTTTTCCGTCCTTCATACGCTTCGATGGCGTTGTGCAGTTTAAGTTCCTCGATCAGAGTCCGGTTAGTGTCCCGGCAGCCACGGCAAATGTTACGCAAAGAGTCCGAGGGGTGATCAATCTGACTTATCCTCGCTTAACTTGGTGACGTGTCCGATGCCTCTGGTATCGGGATAGACTGCACTACCGTCGTCCCTTCGGGTTGTTCCGGATTAGGAATTTGTGTTAAAATGAAGGTGAACTTCGAATGTAGGTAGCCGCATCCGAGTAGCACTGGAATGTCCGCTTCCGTCGGCTGGACATGGAAAGTATGGTGACTCGTAAAGCCCTGCATTGTTACAGGCGCGGTACAGCAATGAGTGAACATGAAGGCGACTTGTCCGCCTCCACCAAGTATTTTGGTGAAATGATTAAGCTTATCGACCGCTTTTTAAACGGATGCCTTTGAAAGTTCATGCAAGTTTACATCAGTCATGGACATGCTGACTGTTACAGCCCACCACACGTATCAAACCAAGGAGACTATCCAGACAGGCGATTGTCCGCTTCCTACCACACTTGTGTGTGACCAAAATCTATTGTCTTTCGGTGTTTGCTTTCATTCCACTGACCAGTGCTCGATTTATGGCTGTCAGTAAAACAAAAGATGTAGATCACACATCTTTTCTCCCCATTGCTTTCATTGAATATGCGCAGACTCGTATATGCGTACGTAATGGTGAGCCGAGCCAGTCACTGCTTCCACCGTTACTCCGTTTACTTAGTTAACTTGAAAAATTCATATTTGATAACCCCGCAATCCTGTTACTTCGGTCTTTCTGCCATCTAACAGAGCGGTCTTCGATCTGTATAGCGGCTTCGTTTTGCAAAACGGCATTTTAGAATTAAAGCCATCATAGCCATCCCCTTAACATGGTGGTCTATGGAAGCTGACCACAGTTAACGTTGTTTTCTTAGGTTTCTTAGGTTTCTTAGGTTTTCTTAGGTTTTCTTAGGTTTGTTAATTTTCTTAGGTTTCGGCCAATGTCAAAAGGAGGAAGGAAATTTTAGAGGAAGGAAATTTTGTGTGGTCAAAAGGAGGAAGGAAATTTTAGAGGAAGGAAATTTTTCGGGTTCAAAAGGAGGAAGGAAATTTTGTGGGTCAAAAAGAGGAAGGAATTTTTTGTGGTCAAAATAAAATTTTCTTGGGAATAAAACCATCAGAGGCATGAAATATGTTTTTTCTGCGCGACCACCAAAGCACTGTTCGCAAGTAAAATACGCCAGCCACAAATGACATAATGTTTCTGTATACAAATAACAGACCACTGCCTCATTCGCATCATTATAAAAGTACCGCATAATACTGCATGTCTGCCATGCACTTCACCACACCGGGCAATGTACGCCAGCATGCATTACATAACATAATACGCGTGCCGCGAAACCAGATGCAAGCGGCAAACAAATTTACGAACAAAAGCTTTTGACGATAACAAGAAAGTGTGATCTTGTCTGATCCCTTTAATGCTCATCAAAACAACCAAACTTTCCCAGGTCCAGACCGACACAGCCGACGAGAGACAACTGCAGTCTAGCCGGTGGCCGGGTAAAGCACCGAGACACATGAGCGCATTCCAGTGATTCCACATGCCGCATCATTCCTCATGCAGCATTTCTGCCATAAATGCAGTTGTTGAATTTCACCAATACAGAAAATCTGAAAACTTTTATCTACCTGCTCATTTTATAAATTTCATTAACTCCGAAATAATGGTAAGGTACTGTACAGTTATCCAGCATGGAAAGTATTGAAACAATGGAAACTGACGACGACAGCGGCGGCGAAGACTTACCTCCGGCGTAAGAACATTTTTTTGCAATATTTTATGTGATTTAATAACATCCTTTAAAGGTTACTGGCATACGCATACTGTACATGGAACCAATTTACTTAAATACTTACTTTTTATTCACTGTGTATCCGCAATGCTGAATGCAGCAGATACTGTGCAGTGAATAAAGTATCGTTGGGTATTAGCAATGTTAGCTTACGTACAGAACTGCACTTAAATTTACGATGTACATACATGTATTACGTAAACTGACGTATGCAGTAAATTATTGGCTAATATATATATAAGTAATAACATATAATTTGTGAAAGTGCTGACGATTACTCCGGTTTTGTATTCAGCTATGCTAAGGGGCGTGCCAGCGAAGACTGTATCAGTTCCAGCCCTGATATCACGATTTACCAGGATGAAATTATTCCCAGCACATCCGCTTCTTCGAGTTCTGCCGGAAACAGAACAGAGCCCGATGCCAGCGGATCTGCCTCCCCTCTACCATTTCCTAAACCCTCTGTTGAAGTGCTGACCATCAGTGACAACGAAGAAGATCCATACTCCACGGATCCAAAAAGAGCCCGGTAATCTTGCAGAACTTATATTAGTAAACAAAAGCTTAAATACGCACAATTTAAGCAACCGGATGTTGCGTACGGAAACGTTTATTAGCCTACATGTTCGGCTGCAGGGCGACGTGAAACAGTCGTCCTTAGAACAAATGACTGGGAGTTTTGCTAGCTACTTCCGGCAGTAAAATTTGATCCAGACTCAGCCATAATTCGCTCTCTTGTAATTTTAACTTATACGACAGAGCTATCGCCACTTAATAGCTTATTATTTATGATAAAATTTTACTTATATATAATTATTATTCTGTATATTGAAATTTTACTGAAAAAAGCCGGTTGATATAAACAGGCAAATAATTTTTATTACTGGGCATTAATGTTATATTATAATTATTATATGCCCATTCCCTGTTTATATTAACCCGGTTGCCGGAAGTATTATTATAATATATCAAAAATATATCAATATACAAAATATATCAATATTCTTGCCACGGCTTTTTGGTTACTTGAAAATTAATAATTTTTATTAGAGCCGTGTCCCTGCTGCAAGGGAATGAAGCGTCTTTATCCGTGGCAGAAAGGAAATGGTCGTTTTCGTATAACCAGAGATAGAGCTATTCATCCTAACTCCAAGTGTCCTGGTTGTGGTAAAAGGTTTGTTGACAATCCACCGGAGCAAGATATCATCGTGATCCGCGAAGAGTTTGAATTCATCAGTGGCAGCAACCGCCAGTCAGTTACTGACCGAGCGAAACCAAGGAAGTACTGTTTGCGTGCGGCATGCATTAAAAGACGGCATCCACATTTTACCACACCATTTGCAAACCTGGATGACTCAGTGAACTTTAGTAAGGATGAACTGCGTCTCATCGCGAAATTCCGCACGGAAATGTAGGAAGTGTTCTTTCTGTTCGCTCGCCGGATTTTGGGGTTGCCATGTCGCCTTACACTTCCTGCTCACCAATTTGCTATTTTCACATTTATTGCCGTGGTCTACTGCTGAACATAACGAGCACCGTTCATGATTTCCATTTTTTGCTTTCAATAAGTTAGTGTTGGCTTTTTGCTTTCCGTAATTTTGGTTCAAGTTCTCTCGTAACTCTTCTGTTGTTTCATGTTTTTGAATAAATTTTTTGTTTTGCAGTTATTGTTTTTTGTGTAACGCGGTTTCACATGTTTCGAATCGCTACCGGGAGTTGGGTCATTAAAATCGGCGCTAATCACTTATACATATTGATAACTGCCGCTATGCATTAGGACTTACGTACGTATGATCCCCAAAACTAGTTATCCACTTGCAAAATTAAATTAAAAAATGTTGCCATATTTGTGAAATTTTCCTTCCTCTTTTCGACAGAAAAATTTCCTTCCTCCTTTTGACCCCGAAAAATTTCCTTCCTCTAAAATTTCCTTCCTCCTTTTGACTACACAAAATTTCCTTCCTCTAAAATTTCCTTCCTCCTTTTGACATTGGCCTAGGTTTCTTAGGATGAAAAACAACCGCCTACAGATCGGCCCCACTGCCACAGCTTGTACAGTGACCGAACCGCATGCGCCATGTTTCGCTTGCATTGATTACTATGTTAAATTTGGTAACACATATTTTTGTCAAAATCAGTTTTCCTGACTTAAAACTTGCTCAGATAGATTCTGGAATGCTTCTGGATACTAAAAACGTATAATACAGTCGGTTTGCTCGCCCACCGTATAATGTGATTTTACCATGTAACCTCTAGCCATACCAATTTAAATCGTCCCATTTTCTTCGAAAAGGCGCTACGAGCTGCGCCACTTTGTGTTCTTGAAAAAAGTTTAGAATCATCGTTTTCGGTGCAATCGCCATCCGTCTTCTGCCTATTCCGGAATAAGTCTTCAATGGCTGGACTTCCTTATATTTGCGCCTAACAAGTTGTAGTCAATTTTTGTAAAACATGCATTCTGCTTGACTGGTTAAGGTGCGTAAATCAGGTACGTCGCTGTACACGTACTTTATTGACAATTGTGAAGCGTGGTTAATAACAATACTAGAATGTTAATTGGGACAAATTCTTCATTTGAGTGTTTTTTATTGAGCGAAGCTCGCCAATGTACATAATGCGATTAAAGTATAAAAAAATACTAGAAGTAGCCTAATAGTGTGCACTGTTACATAATATAATATAATACAAGCCCAGCACGGATGAATAATGTCTTAGGATTTCGAGGCATGTAAAAGGGTTAAGTGCATATGTATTAAATAATGGCACGATGTTTATTACATTAAGGAGGCACGAACAAAATAAACAGGCGTGAGCAGAACTTGTTATTTTTGCTAATGCGCAGTTTGCTAATTTCAATGACAATTCGATATAATAAAACATAGTAACAATCTGGGGATTTACAAACAGCCCACGTTAAGCTAATGGCCACCATGGTAACAAGCTTTTGAGTGACCACTGGATTGTGGGTAGTGGGCATTCCAGAAAATTAATGATGCAGGAACACTCTCAACACTGAGAGGATTCTGTTGCACTTTAGAGCGTGCAGATGGGATGGGTGGAACGGGAGAACATTCGAGACAACGACAAAGTGTCGGGGACCCTTGTCACGTAGTCAGTATTCATATAATTACTAGGGGACCCCGCGCAAAGTAATTTAGCGGCTGATAACTGCACGAACTTCAAACTATGGAGACTTACTCTTACCTTATTTTCGTTGATACTACGATCGTAATAAATACGTACTTATCAGCAGTAAGTTTTAAAGACCACCAAGTGAAACAACCAAAAACATTTTGCGGTGGCACCGTTTAGAACATTTGAGAATAAATTATTAATTCGACCACTCCGTTCAACGCTTCTCATTGCCTTTCAATCCTGCTCGTATTTCTGTACACAAAAAACTTTGAAACTTTCGGTACTCGTACTATTTCCCTCCGCTCATTCCTTTTACTGCCTGGCCCAGCGGTCCAAGTCAAAATTTCCTTCGCTTGATATTGCATTCGCTTTCACCACACTTGCTTTCAAAATATTTCTGTACTTACTATATTTCTGTACTATTCACTTTCGTTTTTCAAGATATTTCTAAAGTATTTGCTTCGTAAATGTCCGAAACATGCTGCTACTTTAAACAGCCGGACAAAATACCAATTGTGTTGCCGCGCAGGGAATTTCTGGGCAAACAATTTGGAATACGATAATTTCTGAATTTCAGAAGGATTTATTGCTGGAATTTATAAGAACAGTAATTTCTGGAATTTGGGTATGTTTACAGTAACGCGTACATCTTTTCAAACATAGCAAAATTATTGGGCAGGGAATACACTGCAAAATGTTTTCCCACGTCGGACCATGGTCCATGAGGGACGGTGGAAGGCGAAAATCGAAAAGGTACTGTAGTTTACAGGGTAAACACTAAACAGTGCATGCACTATGTAGTGCACGGGGTGAACGTAGAGAGATCGGTGATAATTCTCGTAAAGCAAACGAAAGGTTTTGAAAGTTTGTAACGGAGTGGTCGACTTTACTTGTAGCCTTTACTTTTCAGTTTGCCACGTCTGCTTGTGGGTTGGAAGTGCAATTCCGAAAACTAAAAACAAACCTAATTTTCGACTTTCGCCTATTTTGGGATTGTGTATACAAGTACTTGTAGTTTAAGTTCGGGATTTAGCTGTTACTGTGCCAAGCACTACGCAGAATGTCTCCCTTGTTGTTCCTCAAGATCCGCTCGTGTCGTGTCGCTTGGCGTCACCTGCCTGTGAAACTATCAAAGTGGGTAACATGAGGTTTGAAACCAGAGCGCGGCATAGCTCGAAAAAAGTTTCCGCGCTGACATAAACTGAACATATCAAACACAAAATTTCGCGGCTTTTTTCAGTTTTTGCCTCAGTAGCGATTTCCACAGATTTACTACGAGTGCGTCCTGACATTCACGATGACGATCGCGATTCGTAACCGGGCGCTATCGTAATGGTAGGCGAATTTACGGACTGCAAAGTTACAAAATCGACAAATGCAGTGCTGCAGCAAATCGCATGCCGTAGGATCGCTTTCGATGCTGCGATCGCATTCGCAATCGCACTCCTACGGGTGTCCAGAAATCAGAAGTGAAATGGCAAATGTACCGGAACCGGAAACAGCTCAACTTCGACATTAATTTTATCGAAATGTAGAACGCTCGTCTTTCTATTCAGGATGCAATATTTTCGACCTGATTAATCAATTTTCACTCGTTACGTATTATTTTGTTTTATTATGTTCATAGATTCTTTGAAAATAAAAAATTTACAATTCTGCAAGGCTTCTTACTCACAGTTTACTTTTTCAGGCTGCTGCTGCAAAGAAAAATTCATCGCCCAACTGCCCATGAAAATTAAATTAGATGAATTTTAAGCTAACAACGGAAGTTTTACTAGTTTGAACAATTATAACTAGGGAAGTGCACCGCTGCTCGCTAGCACTAAAAGACCGAAGCGAAGCATGAAATATTTTGAGAAGTACTTAGAACTGGGGAAGTGAATTACACAGGGCGATGTTGAAGCAGAGAGCCATTTTTCCTTTTACTGATTCTAATATCCATAATAGTGACTGATAGAAGACTGCATAATATCAAACGCTTTGTTTGATACCATTTATACCTAATATTTACGAACGATTTATGTATACTTACAGAGTAGTTAAAAAAGATGGCGCAGGCGTTCTGTTCTCGGTTTTTACTATCCCGTTCTCTTTACTTTGAACGGTAGCTTTTGCTGCTTTATGGAATGCATAAGATTCAAAAGAGAAGCCTGATCTATCGCCAATTCGATTTCATGCGGGAAAGGGACATAGATAGTCCGACATAGAAATGCCGATATTGGCCCCTCTCGCCGCACACTTTACATACGTTGTGTAACTTAAAGTGCCGGAAGTTCTGTAAAAGTGAACCTACCAATGGTGTAGCGCTGGATCTTACAGAGCGCTACAGAGCTACGAAACAAAAATTCGAAATGATGTGCCCAGAGTCCAATTCCAGTAAATTTTATGATGAATTACTATCTGAGAAAAACTATACAGTGCCAAATGGTTCAGTTCCCATGCGTGTCATTTCGGCATCATGGTGTCCTGCTTAACCTATGGTCAGAAAAATTAAACAAAATGTGACTTAATTCTTAATTGAATTTATTTGGCCGAGGAAAACCAATTTTCAAATCGGTATGCTCACTCCTTCTGGTACCCGGCGTTAGTAGGTTAAAGTGCGCGGCGAGAAGGGCTATATTATACGATCTGTGCGTAAGCCGTAAAGTACTGGATTACTGGATGCTGTTATAATACTATTACTATTACTGGATACTATTAGTTTTAAAAATTACTGGATAGAAGAACCTTAGAGAAAGTACTGTATATTACAGTGTATACTTATAATATAAGATATGGTGACAACTCCATACACTGCCTTTCCTTATCTTTTACTCCGTACACTACCAATCGGCACTACCTTTATCTGCGTTCCCTTTCGTGACCCTTTATTTTTTTTTAAATTTCTTCACGTTAACGTTATTTCCGGATCTGCCGTTAATTTCACGCATCATCGCCAGGCGCCAACTATACGTAAGTAACTCTCGGCTTCCGGATGCCGGTTTTTCTTCGCACAGGGTTTAAAACGTTGGATATTGCCGTTTTCATTTGTTTCATTTGAACGAAGTTTCGACCAGTTTCGCAGGTTTTTTCTGTATTAGAAGTTGCCGCTTGGTCTTTTTAATGTATGTACAGGGTGAAGGCAGTGTACACAGTGAAAGGTAGGTGAAGGTAGTTTACGGAGTGGTCACCTCAACTTATCCTGGGTGGCCACGATTGCGCAATAATTTTTGTGTGCGTGACCGACGTGACCGACGTGACAGAATGTCCCTTTTTCTTGAACATAGAGGACCTTCGCTTCGCTTCGGTCGATGATTTATTAATAAGACCTAGCGGGACCTTTGAGAATTACTATCAAAATAAAAAAAGACATATGTTGAATCATGAATGTAAAGTTTTTGAGTTTTCTACGTTAAAAGAGCAAGAAACACCAAAATCCACGTTTTCTACGCAAGCTCTCTAGCAACGTAGATCAGAGTTAATTATCTGACGTGCCCGCCATTTCCGCCTTACCGCCACACATGGTAATCGTAGTTCCAACTTCCAACTTCCAATGCGAGACCAAGTGCGACGGCTCCGAGTTTTTGATACAAAAGTTTTGTTTCAGCGTGAAACCAAATATCAATCATTGTGATTTGCACATTTATGTCTATTTTGCGGAGACACCAATAGAACGTCAGACGATATTGATGTCTACGCAAACTTGTTGATCTTGAAATTTTTGTACTATCAAAATAGCTGAATAAATGGGTGATTCGTTTTTCAAAATATTCAGTCAAGCTGATACGTTGTTGAGAAAAGTCGAAGCATGTATACCGTAATTATCGGATTTGGGCCTCCCTTCCCCCCGCAATAAGCCCCCCTACCCGACCCTGTTTGAAAAATAAGACCACCCCCCGAAATTACGCCCCAGGGGGCCATTAATAAATGTCGAGCGCCACAAAATGATTGGTATACCGCAAAACTTAGCCGCAAAAGTTGTAATTTAATAAGAAACAGTTAACGGACATCAAAATAATGCGGTGTTCGCTGGCAAACAGCTGGATAGGGAGGTATATATAATATACTCCAAAATGTTGTCTCCCAAGGTTGTGCAGTTGCATATACCGCCAATATAACCGGTAACTACTGCGTTCAGTTTAGCTAGAACACGATGAGCAGTTGTTTGAAAAATAATGCCCCTCTCCAAAATATACTGTTTGAAAAATAATGCCACCCACCGAAATAAGCCCCCCTCCGCCAGGGCATTCGAACTATTTGCACCCCAGGGCCACAAATTCGATAATTACGGTATCCACCCAATATCCAAAAATAGGATAGGTATGAGTGGCCTTCGCCTTCGCTTTCCGGCTTCGCCTTTTGAGCAATGCGCACTCGCCTTCGCCTTCCACAAGATCGCCTTCACATTGGCATTCTTAAGTTATCCACAGCTTTCGTGAGTAATATTCTTAGGTTTGTTAGGCTTCTAACGTTTCTCAGGTTTCTTAAGCGTCTTAAGTTTCTTAGAATTCTTTGGTTCCTTACATTTCTTGACTTAGAAATCTGAGAAACCTTAGAAACCTAAGAAACCTAAGAAACCTAAGAAACCTAAGAAACCTAAGAAACCTAAGAAACCTAAGAAACCTAAGAAACCTAAGAAACCTAAGAAAACCTAAGAAACCTAAGAAACCTAAGAAACCTAGGAACATATCTCACGAAACCTAAGAACAACATAACATTACATAAGAAACGTAATACTACATAAGAAAGACAATGAGAAGGCGCATCTTTTGAAAGGCGGAGGCGAATGCGCACCGCTCAAAAGGCGAAGGCGGAAGGCGAAGGCGAAGGCCACTCAGACCCAGCCCCAAAAATATCCGTACCTTTCGAGACAGCTCAAGATATGGGTATGATATTTGGATATTTATGCTCTGGATACACTTTTGGATATTGGATATTACCATCCTTACTCAAAAGTTTTTGTTGTTTTTAAATCTGATAACTTTGTCTAAATCAACACATTCAAGGCTATCGAACGGTACATTCTACATAGACATCCACGTTTGGTTGAGCGTATCTATGACTTACCAGGGCACATTTTCTGGGTCGAAATTCAGAAAATTTCCAACTTTTGCAGGAAAGTAGTAATACTCGTAGTTAAAAAAATAAATTTATGTGCTGAGACTCTAGGGTGTGGCCAGAAAAAAGAATGAATACCCTAACACTACATACAATTACAATGCACTACTGCAATACTTGTGCAAGCTGTTTAATTCAGTGCTGTATTTACTGTTGCCTCAACACCTTACTTTTTACTTTTCGTCTGGCCATTGACTTTACTATTTACTATTTACTTTGCTGTTTACTTTCCATTATCTTAACTCTTTACTTTTACTTACTTTTCACTTTTTTTATCGTAACCTTACTTACTTTTACTTACTTAGTAATCACTAGTAAAATAGTATTTACTATTCGTGTTTTGTAAATCGCAGTACGCAACAAAAGTTTTCAATTTCGCGATATTCGTTTCTTAAGCATATTGCATATCTAAAATAACTGCTTGTACTCTGGGACAGTGTGCACACCGATTGATTGTAATCTGGGCTCAGATTTGTTCAATGAAGCGATTTGGTTCTGTGTAAAATACAGTCCTTTTTTTGGCAAAAATTAGCAAAGCATTACACGGTATCCGCCATCCAGTGCCAAGGTAAATACTGTATTGTAGTGAAGCGGCACTAACTAATATGCCTGGCAGTCAAAACGTAACTCGCTCACCTAAGCGGTTGAAAGCGTCTGCAGTGCAGCGAAATTTTAGAGATTCAGAAGAAAACCTGTACATACTGCCAGACGTAACTGCTATGGAAAAAAGCATGTTCAGCAGAATTCTGTTGATGCCCGCCACTTTTATCTGTTGCGGACCTTTAGTAAAAAGACTAATTAAACTATTCGCGTTTCGCGCCTCTTACTTTTACTTACTATTTACTTCTCAGGCCTCGACTGCTCTTACTTTTACTTTACTTTTACTTTTCCGCATTGCTGCTTACTTACTTTTTACTTAATTAGTAAGAGGCAAAAACGGCTTACTAAGTATAATTTACTATTTACTTTTACTAAGTACTTAAAGCAACACTACAAAAAAACCTGTTTATGTACTCTTCTGCCGAACGGTAGTGTACAAATGCAAAACGCTTAAAAAATCAATTTCATGTGCAGTGGGGGTCGTCCAGCATAGCAGTTTTAAAAATGGATTATATGTACAAGTATAGTAGTATTGCAGCTGAGAGGGTCTGCAAAAGTGCAAACTTATGGACAACATTTTTTTCTGAGATTATGTAAACTAGCGAACAAATATTGTCTCATGTTCTCTCAAAGTACAGGTACGCGGCATAGTGAACCTAAAACAATATAGGTATCACAAGATACTCACCTTTTAAAAGCAAAAAGCATGAAAATGTGCTCGAATACCTGGTGAAATATTGTAGCTGTATTCTGTAGTCTATTTTTGTAAATTTGTGATGACCGGAGGCGCCTTGTTAACATTTGCCGACGAAATCATTTTTTAAACATTTCGCAGTCGATCAGTACTCGTACCCTTCGGCAAAAAATTTTTTTTGAACTATTATTACAGTACGTAAACAGCCTGTACGAGCAACTGCAATAGTGCAATAGTGCATTGTATTAGTGTGTAGTCTTATGATATTCACTTGTTTTTTTAGCCACGCCCTTGAGTCTCAGCACTAAACTATTTTTCTAGTTATACTATGGGTATAAAAGCTTCTTTTCTGAAAAAGATGGGAATTTTCTGAATTGGACCCGGAAAATGTTCTAACCAGACTAAAGGGGCGGCTGGAGCTTTCTGGTTGGGTGGGGGGGGCAGGGCGCGCCGAGCATACTGACTGGGGGTGGTCACCCCCAACTCCCGAGGCGGGTGGCATGGGGTTGGGGTGGATGTTGGAGACTACTAACTGCTGCATATATTTACGACAATGACTATATCTTACAGTGCCGTTTCATTCATAATCACGCCAGCATTATATTCTTTTAGCGAAGACAATGATATACGAAAACCAAAGTAAAATAAATTAATTAAGCTATATAGCATTTAATAGAAAATAAGAAATTGATATACTAAACAATGGCTTCCGCTAAGGCGGTAGTGACATGTTGCCTTCCAGCCTACAGCAAACAAGCAAGGAAGTATTTTCCGTCAGGCCTGCACACCGTGCACCCACCATGCACACGCTGCGTGGGTGCAGTTTTCCCGTGTACAAACTCTGTGGTATAACTTGGTAGAGCCGCTACAGTAGTATTCCACGTGGCTTGTATCCCGTTCCCGTTTATCCCGATTATTTTCTTTTCCATCCACGCCTGACGGAGCTATTTCCGTAGGAAATGTCAGGTAGTGGTTTTTAGTTTGCTGTGTAGTCAACAGCCAGTGTAAACCAATGGAGTTCTGTGTTGAGATTGGTATTTATTTAGTGTATAAACAAAGCGCTTTATGACATCTGCAGGGGGTTTCGCAGGCTTTGCGTATAACCGGTAATTCAGCGGAAACATTTCGTCGGCAAAAAAAGTGCGCAGCCGTGACCATAAGATGCTTTCCAAGTTGGTTTTCATCCATCTCCAAAGCAATACGCATTGCATACTCAACATCGGAGGTAGACGTCCAGTCGTAAGGTCTACGGGTAGTCGGCAATTCAACGCTGGTGGTAGGCCGATCTCGCACCAGTGTTCGGATTCGGTCTATCGCCTCCGCTGAAGTAATGCCTATCACCAAGGTATAGCTGTTATAGTAAGAAAGTGGCACCCGAGATCCAAGAAAATTTGTTGCATCGCCCACTGCGATATAACCACATGTGTCGCCTCGTTGTGTTGTGGCCAGAATTTTTGTTACTTTGATTCAAATGGCTTCCAGCCATTCTGTCATATCCCTGCTGGCTTTGCTTCCTGACCAGAAGTCGACCACAACCGCCGAGGCGCTTTTGAAATAGTCTGTGACGTCGACGTCAACTGTTTCGCTGCTACAAACAAAAGCTGTAAGCATGATTAACAGACAGACCGTATTCAATGTACACTGTTAGCGGGAACTTCGGCAACTTCGATCGAATTTCGGCAAATTCTTGGCTCTTCTGTTAACAATTATAGTCGTTTTTTTTATAGGAATTTACTGGATGTCTTCATCGTCGTCAGCTTCAATACTGTGGGTTTTTGAAGTTACAATTCTTAGAATATCACTGAGATACGCGGCATCTTCGGCATTGCCCGTGTCCACAACTGGGTCAAGACAGCCTTGATCTAAAATACCACAGAACAATAACTTAGTAACATTATTACAACAGCAGCTTACACAGGCTATTTATTTTTATATTCTTACCTTCGCTGGTTTCGGATTCAACGTTCATAACGCTTGTGGTCTCAGCTAGCTCCGCTGCGCTGCCGACAGGCGTTACTAATCTCAAATCGCTGTCACGGATTTTCCTTTGTCTGGTCCAATTATCGCTGTTAGTGGTGTAAAAACAACCTGTCAGTGGTCAGCTTTTTAAGCAGATTTAGGGAAGTAATATTTACCCATTTTGTTGTATTTTCGTTCTCTTTTTTGATGGGGATATTAATTTTATAAAAAAAACTTTGCTGTTAATTCGTCAATATCGACGTATATGCCCTGGTGGATGGCCAGAAGTCCTAAACCGGTTAATCTTTCTTCGCCGGTCGTCGAACAGACATACGTTTTAATTGTTTTCAAGTAAGAAAAAGAGCGCTCTACGCTAGCGGTCGTAACAGGGATGCTCCCGAACCATTCCAGCAGAGTACGAATGTTTGTAAAGATATTAGCCGAGCACTGCTTCAACGTTTAGGTTACGTTATCCGCTTTTGTAGGGAACATTGGAGAGTTTTACATAGTTCTCCATCGTCTAATTTCTGGTTCCAGCTGTTCTTTGTGTGGAAAATCTTCAGGGCTGCTTTCTATTAGCGCTTGAATATTGTTTTGGTCCAATGCGTCAGGATTAATCGGCAGCAGGTTTGCTACTGCTGAAACCTGTATATTTCCTCGCTGAGACGTTTATCCAATGACTCGACGACGTGTTGCAGCAAATCAGCAGCCAAGTCCAAATAATATTCCTTCGGATCGCGGCTCTCTGCCACCGTCCACACACCCTACTTGCGTACGTATTTGCAGATGTTCGGCTTCACGTCGTATGGCTCCAGCAGAGCTAGTGCCTCTCGCCAACACTGGTCGTAAAAACCTTCATCATCGGCTAATCCTGCTTTTAAATGTCCGCCTTAGAGCTGCGCTCACGGACAGCACTTTTCTGAGAACCTAAAAACAAAACATTTGGTGAAAACAAAATTTTGTTCGAAAACCAAGCCGGCTGCTTCCACCATACCGTGAACGCTAAAAAGCTTTCAAAAGAAAGCAAATCACTTCGTAGATAGCCAGCCTTTGTCTTCGGCTCACTGTTGAAATTATCAGAGGTGAAAATTGCTTCTAGAGTCCACAACCGGCACAAACAGCTCAAACAGAGCTTCCAAGGCCTGGGACAGCTCCGTCCAGCTTGTCATTGAAGGAACGATTACACGGTTCTTCCTTGTCGCCGTTCCTTTGGTGCGTTCTCGTAACACTAGTGCTCGCTTTGCCGATTGAAAAAAGTTGCCAATATAGTTGACCAGAACAATAACATTCTGAATAACAGGATTCTTCGAAGATTCAACAATTGCCAGATTCAGGGCGTGTGCGAAGCAGTGCACGTATTCGGCTTTTGGAAATTTTGCAGATATTCTGGCCTGTACTCCGTTGAATTTACCAGCCATGGAAGAAGCGCCGTCATAATCCTATCCGCGTAGTTTTGGCAGGTCTAACTTCTACTGGTTTAGGGACCAAGGATTTCTTCATTAAGTTGTTCCTCTGCAACACATTCGCACAAGAGATTAAACCGACAACAAGTTTGTGATCCATTATTTCAATGAAGTTTACCTATCGTAGAGCCGCAAACATCCAAAAACCCCATGAACATTTCCTTGGTTTCATTTTGTTTAATATAGCGCAGTGCGATGGACAGCTCGAGTAATGCAACTTCAACGCTCGAGTTCACCAAAATATAGAAAAACCTGCTCTGCTTGGCCTCCGCTAATATAACATCCTGTATGGATTCACGAAAAATGTCGATAATATGGTTTTGGAAATCCTTGGAAATGTATTCGCATTTTTGGCGCTTCGCAGTAAGTGCAGTTTCAAATCATTATCACCAGAGTCGATCCGGTTGAGCACCATCGCGTTGAACACACCGATCTTTCAGTCCATTCGTTGGCACAAATTCAAGGAAAAGTCTATTTTTCTTTCTTTGAGACCGCGCAATGGCAACTGTAATCTTCCACAAAATTCCAGTCTGTGCTAGCCCCTTAAAGCCAGCTTCAATAATGCAGTCGCTATTCTTTTGTGATTCATCACCATGGTCCGCTAGCTGTCGTTCAACGTCTATAGCATCCGTGTACGAGGCCAGCCGATTGCGGCCACTGATGACGGCATTCTTATGGTGCTGAGTATTGCCATGGTTTTCCAAAGCCGCTTTGCTGTTTTTGAAATCCCATAGTCTTTTTGAAACCAGCTCTCCTTCATACCGGATTCCGCCGCGACCAACGTTCGCTTCAGTAAATCCCAGAGCACAGTATTTGCAAAAGCCGCCTTCCGCTTTCTTAAAAATTAGCCAATCTTTAAAGTTTTCGTCGGCTAGCCACGAGCGCACAAAACTCTGCTTTCTGCTGCCGTAATCTCGTTTTGGTCCGAGCTATTTGCTTCCAACGGGAACCGGATAAACGGTCAGTATGTATTTTATCACCGAATTGGAAATAAAGCGAGGATCCATTCCTAAATAATCTGCAATGTCGATTTCCGCATTCCATTGTCACTGCCGTTGTAGTATCAGCTATAGTTGTGGTGTTGTTGTCTCCGTATATCTCCGTTGTGGTTAATTCGGGCCTTGCACTTGTTACACGGGGTGCTGGTGTTCTTCGTGGTGTGGGCAATCGCGACGTGGTTCAACCTGGTCTTGCAGCAGCTGTTATGCGCCATGGACGTTGAAATAATCATTTAGAGTACGTTTCGAAGCTGGCTGATAAGGCGGGTTGTCTTGATCGTGAAAGGTTTGTTCTTTTCACGGACTGATCAGCACCTGTCCTAAAGCCGAAGTACTTAGCGCATTAGGTAAAGCGTGACCTTTAATGTGTAGCAGCGCAGTTATGTACTGACAGTGTACTAAACGAAAGTCCATGCGCTACCAAATCTAGGGTCGTCTAGAAGTAACCTTCTTGTAATTTACCTGCGATTACTTCTTACCTTGATATTGGCTCACCGTAACATTCCGAAGAAATTTTAAACTGGGGATTATATACTGGCTCGGTTATGTCACAAAAGTCGGGTTTGCTCTTCCTGGAGAAGGTTTGACTTGCCCGAATACAGTTGCAATATCGGTCACTCTCAGACAGCGTCCCAAAGAGTAATCTGGGTATGCCCAGCTAACTTCTATGGCACAAGGAACTTGGGGGCTTGGACCAGTGTAGAAAGGAACATAATCCACGACCTTCCTCAAATAGCTCGCTAAAACGGGCCAACAGCCACGCACTCAAGCGAACTCCCCAGTAAACAAATTCCATAACAACATTTTTTTGCAATTTTAAATATGTAATCGAACCGTCCATTTTCTTCGCAATGCGGCTACGAGCCGCGCCACGCTGTGTTTTGAGTTTTGCAGAATCTCTCGTTCTCAGTAATGAAGTGTTCCTCCTTGGCTAACCGTTTAACAGTCAATCAAATAAAGAAAACTTAGCTTGCACACAGACAGCTCTGCAGGCCTCTGCTTCGGTAAGTACATAAAATATAAAAACATACGGTCTGCAGAGTTAAGATGCAACAATCCAAACTCTTGTGGGTATTAGACTAGTAGGTACTAAGTACCTAAGAATTTCCAGCTTGTGGCCTTTAGATTGAACCCTAAACATGCCATGCTGCCTATCTCAAGCATATTTTCTACTGTAAACAAATTTAAAGGCACATATGACGTAGTAAATCTTGGGAATGTTTCTTGAAATCACATCAGAAACAATGCCAGCCGCCCATGATACCATTGCAGCTTAACCTGTACTTTCCCATTGGTATCAAAGGGATACCGTGTAGGCACCGTGGTGAGCACCACCGTGAGCACAGTAGAAAATATGCTCGAGATAGGCAGCATGGCATGTTTAGGGTTCAATCTAAAGGCCACAAGCTGGAAATTCTTAGGTACCTAGTACCTACTAGTCTACGGCTACCACCCATTTCGCCAACGGGACATTTCGCCAGCCAACGCTTCGCACCGAAACAGCAACATGGCAAACAGTTCGAATCGAAACAGCAAAATGAAAGTTCGAAACGAAATTAAAAAGCGCAAGAAACCCTAAGAAAACCTAAAAAGTCTAAGAAAACCTTGGAAACCTAAGGAAACCTAAGAAACCCTAAGAAGCCCAAAAGAAATGTAAGGATAACTTGAAATCTAAAAAACCTAGCGACCTAAAAAGCCTAACATAACTTGAAATAAAAGAACTACGGTTGGCGATATGTCCAGTTGGCGAAATGTCCGGTTGGGGAAATGCCCGGTTGGCGAAATGGGCTAAATCGGAGGACACCCAGCATACTATCCTTAACTTTAAAGCGGTTCATCGTTTTTGTTGACTGTATTGGAAGTCTGATTAAGACGCAGTCGCCGACTTTGAATTTCGGATCTGACTTCTTCCTATTACAGATTTCAGCGTTTCTTTCGTAGGCGTCTTTGATATTGCACTCGCAACTTCCTCACAAAAGGTCAAGCTATTTTTTCTTTGTCCCCACCCATTCGTCTGGAGTATCATAATCGTCGGGTACGTTCGTCTTTGTGACGGCATCCTCTGGCATCGTCATTTCTCTGCCGTGCAGCATGTAGTATTTCGAATATCCTGTCGTTGCTTGTACTGCGCGGTTCATTCCCGACAACGTATGGAAGGTATTTTAGTGAATTTCCTTTCATTCTCGGCCTTCATATACTGAGACAGTCCATCGCTAAAGGTTTGTATTTATCTTTCGACTTGTCCTTGGCCTTCGGAATGATATGCCGTTCCGAACGTGTGTTTGATTTTGAACACGTTGGTGACCTTTTCAAACCTTCAGCTGTGAAGTGCCTCCCACGATCCGTGTGGAAGATATGTGGCGCTCCGTGCACCAGAATCAGGTGTTTGACGAAGATTTTCGCAAATTCTTTCGCGGTAGCTGTCTTCAGTGGCTCCCCTATGACGTACTTTGTCTGCTGGTCGATGAAGACTGCATTGTATTTGTATCCTTTCTTCTTTGTTGGGAGTAAAGGTCCTTTCAGATCCGCATAAACCATGAAGAACGAATGTCCCACTTTGATTTCTTGAAGCTTTCCAGGTGGACATTTCCTTGACGTTTTTCTGAATTGGCATCCTTGGCAAACGAGGATGTAGTTCTTTACGTCCGTGCTCATTCGGTCCCATTAATATCTGTGCCTGATTGTGGCTAGAGTCTTTTCGAAGCCAAGATGACCTGCTGCCGTTTCATATACAGTGCATGAATGAGCCCTTCTCATTGGCAGCGGTACGACATATGTCCTTTCATGTCTACCGTTTTTATATTTGACGCGATACAGTATGCCATTCAATAGCTGGGAATGCGTCTCAAACTTTGACCTTTCGTCTGCGTCTTGCAGATGCTCCAATTCATCGATGATCACTGCTAGATGCGGATCTTTCAGTTGCTTATTCCGAAGTTGCAAGTTCGAGTCATCCTCTTCTTCTTCGTCTCCTTGGAGGTTGACAATGCGAACTGTCGCAGTGCTAAGTTCGTTCTCGTCTTTGTTGACCTTGCATCTTGGAAGAGGTTTGTGACCTTTCTCAATCGTCTTCGGAAATCTCAGCAATCTGATCGGACACTCCTCCGGTATGCACTCTGAGAGAAATTCTGCTTCAGAAAGGTTATTCTGGTCTGCCTTTCTCTGACCAACTCCCGTGACCTTTGCATCTTTTTGCTTTGACATCTCTTTCCTCACTCGGTTGACCTTTATCTTGGTAGCAAAGCGGGGTTCGAGAGTAGCTTTTTGAATACGCTCTGCTACTTCTTTAGCGAGCTGAGGGCTTTCTTTTTCTTCCGACGTTGCCTTCCCATGTCGGCTTTCACCCTCTCCTCTCTTTCTTCTGCTAGTTGCATGAAGAGTTGCAATACTTCGATTGGAGGTTCTTCTCTGTTCAATTCGTTCCTTTAATCTTCGAAGTTTGGAATTTTATTCTTCTTCGTTGCAAGTGAAACCTTCGATTGGCGTTTTTGGTAGTGCGTCTGCGTATCGCAGTATTTACCCGGTTTATACTCGATCTTAAATCGGTGACCTTGCAACGCCAATGCCCATCTTGTCAATTTTGGGTTCATTCCCGACTTGCTCGTCTCTGACCTCAGAAGATTCGTCAGCGCTTGATGATCCGTTCGTACGATGAATTTGGATTAGTCGATGTACGACTTAAAAATTCTGACAGCGAAAACTACTGCCAAGCATTCCCATTCTGTAACTCCGTAATTCTTTGCAGCTCCATGCAAAACGCGGCTTGCGTAAGCGATGGGATGTCCATCTTGGGACAAGACTGCACCTAGCCCTTCCTTAGATGTGTCACGTTCGATCACTGTCGGCTTTTATGGATCGAATTTCCTCAAAACTGGATCCTTGCACAGTGCTTCCTTAAGGTTGTTGAATTCTTGGTCATGGATTTATGACCAGTCTCTCTTGACGTTCTTTTTTATGTCTCAGCAGTTCGTAAAGAAGCGCCGTCTTTTGCGCATATCCAAGGATGAACTTTCGGTAGTAATTTGCCAATCCCAGGAATGACCTCAACTGCCGTTCGGTTGTCGGTTTCTTTTGCCCGTAAACTGCCATGACCTTTTCAGGATCCCTTCTGATACCATTCTCACTGAGGATATGCCCCAGGAATCCCATTTCGCGCATGCCGAATTCGCACTTTGTTGGCTTAATTGTGAAGCTTGCAACGACCAAGCTTTGAAGAACGTTCCTCATATTCTGCATGAAGATCTCCCAAATATTTCCTGCGAAGACGACGTCATCGATGTAGCCGAAAACGCAGCCCATTTGCTTTGCGTTCGACAAAACGTTATCCATGCATTGTTGAAAAGTTGCAGGCCCGTTACAGACTCCAAGGGCATTCTCTTGAAGCGGAACATTCCGTCCTGCGTGACAAAATTCGTTTTGTCTTTCGAGGCTGGATCATTTGAGATCTGCCAGAAGCCACTTTGCAAGTCCATCTTGCCGTAATATTTGTTGCCTGCACATGCGTCGTGCAGTTCATCTGCATTTGGCAGTGGATAGTCATTCTTCTTTGTCAGCTTGTTCAGCTGAATGTAGTTTAGGCAGAACCTTGTTCCCATGGTGCAGTTACCATTCTTTTTTGCGGCCAGTACGACCGGAAAACTCCAATCGGCGTCGGATGGTTCAGTAACATCTTGTTGCAACATCTCTTCGATGTGTTTCGTAATGAATTCACGACCTTTCCAGCTAGTTCGTGCTGGGTTGCATTTCATTGGTCTTGCATCGGCTGTGTCGATAGTGTGCGTTATCCCTTTGACATCGCCGTACGGTTACTTTGATGTTGGCAAAACCTTCCAGAATTCCCAAAATGCATTTCATACATCGTTCTTTTGTTCTTCTGTTAGGTATGGTACGAGTCTTTCAATGATATCATTCAGTGCTTCTTTCGTCTATGCGTCGACTTTTGGGTCACTCAGTACATCGGCGATTATTGCTGCGTTGACCTTTGCTTTTTCCATGTGTTCGTAAGGTTCAAAGTATCCAGGGAATTGGCCATTCCTTATTCCCAGTCTCTTTTTGCTGCGGTTAGCGACGACGATTTCAAATCGATTTCCTTTATGATCCGTCACTCCCGTATACGGTTGGACATCTACATCCTTCTGTAGTGTCGCTGTGAACATCAACCTCTGACTCTTTGGAGCATATTCAGCCATCCTAGTTTGACACGCGTACCAGAGATTCGGTCTGATCTCGATTCTTTGGTCGCTATAGACCTTGATTGCCCCTTGTGGGATTTTTGCTCTCTGCACTTTAATTCTTCTCACGACAATTTATTTTTCCTTTTTTTCGTCTTTGTGGTCAAATTCATCGATATCCATTGTTTTCTTGCTCTGAAAGGTCATCCAGTCCTGAATCTTCTGAAGTGGTTGAATCGCCACTCGTCCTCTACCAATCCGAGTCGGAATCGCTGCTTTCGTTAACTTGCAACTGATGACCTTTACTTCGCTCTTTGATTGGCTGTTCAGTGGTCCTTTTGCCTTCACTTTCCGTTGAAAGGTCAACGCTTTCGTCCTTGGAAGCGCTAGGTTATGCGTTTTTAGCTTTTCGGGCAGAGGTTGCCCGTTTCCGTTGACTTTCGTCCGTTTTGTGCTGCTATCTTCGGATGAGCTCGCGTTTCGCGGATTTTTGCTCGCGACTTTTCCTTCTTTTCATCTGACCCTTCGTCGACTTTAGGAACTGACCTTTCTGGCTCTTTTTCCTCCAGCACTTCTCCTAGTGACTTTTCGTTGTTCTCGACTGGTGGTCGTTCCTCACCATTATCGAGTGTTCTTTGGAGCGATGCCACTAGCGCCGCTGCTTTCGTCTCTTTCGGCGACATTTCAGCCTTTTTTGCTTCTGTTACTGGGATTCCTGCTTCTTGATCCCGAAACGCTTGGTTCAGTTCCTTTATCATCTGATATAGTTTAAATGCTGACCTTTCTTCGTCATCGTCTTCTTGAGCAGCGTTTATGCCGACATCCTTTTTTTTGTTTTTCTTCGGCGCCTGTGCCGTTTTCTTGCTCTTTAACTTCTTCGGCGCTTGTGCCGTTATCTTTGTCATCGCTTGTGCTTTTACCTTTTTCGGCGCTTACGCCGTGACCTTTGGGTTTTCTACTACCGATGAAAATGCAATTTGCCATCAACCCTTTGGTGACCCAGTCCTCGCTTGGTTTTTTTTCATACATGCACCAGGTATCGCCGCCTCGTTCAGGATACTTCGCTTCTTCTGGATCTGGTGCAAAGGTCATCTTTTTCTTTCCAGGATAACCGAACGGTCCTGGTGGTCGTCTTTTTCTTGTGACCCTAAGTTCAAGCACCTCACCCACTATCGTCGGAACCTCTTGCATAATTTTCGTCCATTGTTTGTTGAACGGTCTCAGGCTTCCTTTCGTCAGGCATTCCTGATACAGGCCGAATAGCTCATAGAATGACGTGCCAAGTCCTATTGGGAAAGTCACCACTCGTCCTTGATCTTTCCATAGGTAACTAACTCGGCATTGCCAAGAGAATTCGACTCTTTCTTCTTCCCATATTTCGTTTTCTTCCATAGCTCATCGCCGTTCCTGATCGAGCTTGGGTACTGGGTAAATGTAATGTGGATCACTTTTATCTGCTTTATCGAGAATGTAGTTGTCAACTTCTTGCTGCCAGTGATGGAGCCACCTTCCTCTTGAGATTATGTAGTTCTTAACTACCGACAACCATTTTCAATATCTTTGCCAGCGGTACATTGCTTTCGGCATCTATTCCATAGGAAGCGTCCTCATAATGACTTCGTTTCTATCCAATCGCCTTTTTTGAGACTTTCGAATGTGGCGTTGCATTTCGGCCATTCCGAAAGGTCATCTTGCTTTGCTTCTTGCAAGCACTGGATACATTTCTCTTGAGGTCGTACTGAAAGGTCATCTTGCCAATCATGGTCGCATGCCGTTGCTCTTTCTTCCGCCGTCCTTTTGGTTGGCTTCGATCGGACGCAAAGGTAATCTTCCTTCTCTGTCCAGTCGCGATTGCATTCAATCGGGATCACGCTGTGGTCTGATGACAATTCGATGACTTCGATTTCTTCATTTGCAGAGCGTGGTTCGAAAGTAACTTGAGAACTACGCTCTGGTTTATCTTTATGAGAGCGTGCGCCTCGACCTTTCAGCTGTTCTCTAGCCTTATCCTGTATTTCAGAAAACAGCGCCCGTTCGTCACTGTTCATCAGTCCAGCTTTTTTTCTGGGTTCTACCCTTTACTGGGATTAGCTTCGACAACTCCAGTCCTGGAACTAATGCATCTCTCTTGGTGATCAGTGCTTCAGCTTGCATAATCTTTATCTGTTTGATCGTCGGTGACTTTTTAGATTCTTTCGACTTTGGTGACCTTTCAATTTTTTTGACATTTCCTTTGCCCAGTTCCTCTAGTACTGGGTTTAGCCTTTCACCAGTTTTTTTTTACGTAGGCGCTGCACGGTTGAAACGGGAAGCCTAATATAACATATGGCAGACGTAGTCTGTCTATATATTATATTCGTATAGGATCCAACGTGTAACTGAAAGGTCAGGAAGATGCTGTCTGTTCTGAGCTTTTGCGTCTGCCTCCTATCCTCTAACGGAGAAAAGATGGAAAGTAAAGGGCACTAAAGGTTTGCTTCACTCCTGCCTGTTCAGTTGCCTATTCTCTGTCGGATTCCCTGTCTGCTGTACATCAGTACATGTGTCGCAAAGCTAGACGGTCGGTTTCCAACAGCAATCATACAATCGTAGGGCAGCAGGCTTGTATTCGTATTGTCCGACGACAGTATCAGCGGATGACTCACCTCAATCTCCATACTATATAGCTATCTGCGCTCAGAAAAAAATTATTGAACTGGAACACTTAACTGCTCGTTTCCCAGGACAAGAATGCTGTGTCCAGGATGAACAGTGCATGTAAAAATAACGTATTGCTATACATCAGAATAGTTCAGGCATTCCGAAATTCTACCCTAAAAAATCCACGTTGGAACTAGACAACTCGTACGCAGATGAACGCATGGTTCCGATGTTCGTGACAATTCGTGACAATTCCTCTACGGAGGAATTGTCACGAATGTGTTTTGTTGATTTCCTTTCGCTCCCTGTGCCTCTGGTACTGGGATAGACGTTTGCCCCGCTTGATTTCTTGGTTGACTTCCAAGTTCGGTGACTTTCCCTGCGTTAACTTTCGCAGTAGATTTCGGCTCATCTTTTTTTTCTTTATTTTCATCTTCATCGGCATCTTCGTCATCCGTTTCATTCCGTCTGTTAAGACAAACTTTTTCGCGAGGAAATCGAATCCGAACAGGACTTGAACGTCGTCTGACGCTGGTCTAACGTAGAATGAGTGTTGACTCGTTTTCTTCCTTAAGGTCAAAGGCGCTGCGCAGTAATGCGTTACTTCAAAACCTGACGTTCCACTGATTCCCTTGATCGCTGCTTTCCTTCCTGGCGGCAGCGGTATAGTTCGGAGGCCAATCTGCTCGCAGAACTGCTGACAGATCAGGGACGTCTCTGCGCCTGTATCTAACATTGTCATGACCTTTACGTCTCCCACTTTGACTTCATGGGTCAGTGCCTCAATTCGTTTAGGCGTATTTCCGTCGTCAAATTTCAGCACTCTGATTCTACAGTGAACTGGGATCGGAGACGTTGATCTTGGCTTCACGTTCCTTACTGGAGATAGTTTGTCGATCCTCTTCGGGACGTCAGGTCGTCCATCGAAGAATGCTCGGATCCTTTTTCCAGATGGTATGTCACGCGCTTGCCTCTTCGCAGCGTTATTTTTTTCCGTGACCTGTGGAACTTCACGCATTTGCCCCTTCGCTTGTGCGTTTTAGTTCATATTTTTTGAACTCAACCGGTCAGATCTTTTAGGAACATTTGCTTTTGCATCATAGAATTCTCGAATTACTTTTCCGGGTGGTAAGTCACACGCCTGCCCTTTTGCAGCGTTATTCTCATTTGTGACCTTTGATGCTTCGCACGTTCGCTCCTTTGCTTGTGCGTTTTCATGACCCTTCGTCACTTCTTTGATGATTTCATACTGTGACCTTTCGGTTTGTACGTCTTTGGACGGCTTTTCTCGCAGCTTCTCAATTATTTCTTGAGTGATGCGATCCGCGAGGGTCATCTTGCCATCTTGATCTTGCAACTCTTCTGGTGACCTTTCATAGACGGTCATCTTGTGATCGTTTTCCTTCATCCACCCTTTGACTTTCTTCGAGACTTCATTATTTGTCCAAGTTGGATCAACTTGGGATGACATTCCGTCAGTTCTCGGCGGTGATCTTTCGTTGTCATTCCGGAATGCTTGCCATAAGTCGTATGACCTTTCCTTCTGCGGAGTTTGCGCTAAGTCCGGTGACATTTTTTTTCGAGACATGAAAATCCGCCGTTTGGTGACCTCTGTATAGGCACTTTCTCCCCGTATTGCGGCGGTTATTCACCCTTCTCGTTCCGTTTTTGATATTGACGGTTGTCTTCGTTAAGTCGTCTTCTCTCTTACCAGTATTCTTTTACTTTCGGTTGTGAAGCTTTCACCGTTTCCTCAAGGTGCTTTTTCATCCACCAATCTCTTCTCTCTCTTTCCTTCCAATATTCTTCTCTGGGAATTGTCGCATCTTGTGGTGACCTTTGTGGTGGTGGGACTGGTTTTCACATACCATGCCGCCCTTGCGGTCTGTAAGCAACTTTTTGTCACTCCATCTTTTGCCGCAACTCATTTGCCGAATCGAGAGTCGTCCGAGTTTAGCTGTGCACTTTCTCTCACCTTCACTGCTTGCTGCGCCATTCGCAGGGTCAAGTTGCTTTCTTGACCTTTCGGTTCTACAGCGACTTCACCGTGACCTTTCTCTTTCAGTGACTGTCGAGTCTGTTGCACTGGCTTTTTCTCGTGACCTTTCACTTCTTCAGTTCACTCTTGAGGTGACTTTTTTGTCTCTTGCGCTCCTTGCGTTGTCACGGCACTTCCGTGACCTTTCTCAGCATCTCTTCTTTCTTGGAGTACTTTCTCTATATGCTCTCGAAATCTAGAGTGATGAACTTTGTCGTCTTCTTCTGCGGAGTTTTCAGCGCGCAACTTTGCCACGCTCCTTGAGAAGAATTTCTTTTTCCTTGTCGTTTCGCTCTCCGGTTGAGGCGGTGACCTTTCGGTCTGCTGTCCTTGCAGCGTTACGTTACTTTCGTGACCTTTCCTCACAGTTACTTTCTGGGGTGACCTTTGGGTCTGCTGCCCTTGCAGCGTCACGTTACTTTCGTGACCTCCTTGATTTGCAGCTACTTTCTGCTGTCCCAGATGAAGAGTTGAGGCCCTTCCGTCAACCCTGTTTCCCGTAGTCGCTTTCTGCGGTCACCTTTCGGTCAAATTCTTCCGTCCTTGCGGGAGTCTTTTGATAGTCTTGCCCTCACCTTTCTGAGCCCTTTCACTCCCTTTCGAGTTCCTTTCTCGAATTCTCGGATTTCTTTTCCGGATCCTTGCGTTACTTTCGCAACTTTTTTTTTGGGCCGTGGTCCTTCCCTGCGGCGAAGCACCTTGCTCTCCTATATCCGGTTTTTTTTGGTTCAGGGCGATCAGTAGGCTCACCGGCGCCCATTGACCTTGAACGTTTCCCTGGTTCACTCCACCAGTCGTAGTGCACCAGTCGTAGTGCTAACTTCAGCCGTGTGCTTCGTCAGCGAGCCCTTCCTCGCGCTCCTTCCACCTAGTCAATTAGACGGGAAAACTTCAGATTATCCTGGAGAAACACGTCTCTTGCTACCATATGAGGCACGAACCTGGCAAGGTTCTCGCCGTAGAATCGGAGTTGACGTAACTCCGTCTACCAGATCTGGCAATGCTATAACGTAACTCCGTCTACCAGATAGTAGATCTGGCAATGCTATAACGCCTACGCTATGGAAAAACGAAAAACAGACGTTACTGCTAGAACTTTATGACAACACTAATTTCGATAGAAATTCCTCGTGGGCAACTTCGCATTGCTGACTACAGCAAGCGCACGTAACCGTCACATTGTGCGCGATGCACACAGAACACCATGCGTTCGCCACGCGTAAGGCGGGCGCGCAACAAAACACAACAGACTGCCAAGCGAGGGTGTACGCATAGTGCGCCTGCGCTCATAGGGCTATGCTACCATTTCGTCCTCCATTGTAAAATGCGAGTCATGCTATCATTCGGCCGGTGAATATTTATAAAAACGTCAACTTAAAGTGGCCAAAATAATTATGAAAAAAAACAAAGTTTTTATTTCCGAATAAGCTCCCGTTTATCAGTATCCTTAGATGCGTGCATGTGTTCCATTGACGCTACAGTACATACGTGTACATATTTCTTAAAGGGCACGGAAACAATGGATTCCAGACAGACATTGCAACATTTGGATGAGATGTTGTATTTCCCTCAAGAATACGGTGCAACAGAGTGTAACGTGGCTAATACTGTCCTTATGAATCATGGCGATCAGAACTGGCATTTGGCATACATTCAAGATATCCATGAAGACAGTTTTCTGTTGAATTTCATAAGCAGCAGCACTACCGCTTCCTGGGTGAACTCGAAATACATTTGGCCTCATTATCTTATACCAAGCCAACCGTTGCACGACTCCGTTTTTGTGGCGGTACGCAATGAATTAAACGGACCTTTCGTATTCCGCCCAGCAAGGTTGGTGTTTACATCGCAAGGAGAAAGTTCATCTCACGACCGTTTGAAATTGCACCATGTACAGTTGGATGTGGCAGGGGAAGACGGGAAAACAGTAAGCCTTCGTCGTATAGTCCATCATTGGCAATTGGCAGAAAGCTTGCCTTATAACGAGCCGTCCTTTGCGACTCGCGTGTCACCACAAAGATACGCTAAATTTAAAATACAGTGGCCAGCAGCCGGGCCACAGGATGTGATCGGATGGGATATTTTGCGCTCCTGGATTCAGGACATGTATTTCCGTAATGCGATTACGGGACTGTGCCGATACTTTACACGAATAAATGCTAATAGCGCTATATTTATTATCTGGCTGACCCGCGATAACGAAAATGAGTTACACGAATGCCTTTCGAAAATCCGACGTTCTTTCCGGTATTCCAGCATATCTCGTAAGCCAGCGCAATGGGGCGAACTATCGGAACTTAACTTTTCAGGTACAGCGAACGACAATATAAACAATATACGAATAGGTTTCAGAAGCGAAAAACAAGGTGACTCAAAAGTTCGCGTTGTTACAGTACTACAATGGGCGTACATACCAAAGGAAGTTTCCCTATTTTGCCTCCCTGCCATTTGAAGTAATAGACATGTGAGCTATTTTTTGTTGTAGTAGTGATTGTGCAAACTACTGTAACTAGGGAAATAAGAATCAAAAGATTTAATCAAGAACTAGGAAAACGAAAATACGTAGAATAGCGAGTGCACTTATCCATTTCTCTCCACGGGTATTTTCAAGCTCATTCTTTTTATTGCTAATTCCGTACTGGTTGTAATTTCGACGGTAAATTAAAAGGATGATGTACAGATATTGTTCTTTAATATTACTGCGTTGACAGAATGGTTTGAAAATTTTACCGAGTAGAGCAAACATTTTGTTTCTTCAGGACGCCAGAATTATCAGTCTTTTTTCAGTCTTTCCTTTTTCTTTTTCAGTCTTCTTGCTGATGTGAATCCAGCGTTCTTTGCATCAGTAAAAAGTACATTTCATGAGCAGTCATGCGCATCTTAGACACCAATGACTTGAGAAAATATGGTTTATAAGAACGAAAACCGTTCCTTCCGGGAGATACAAAATAAGGAAACTTACGTTTGGTACACCCTTTGTATAACAACAGAGTACTGGTAATAAAACACCAAGTACTTGTACGGCTGTATCACAGCCAGTCATTGGAGTTCATTTTTAAGGCAACGAACGTTCACCAGGAGGAACATGTGGTGTGGGCTTACCAATCGAAATATTTCTGCAAATATTCTTCAATTTGGATGCGCAGTCGCACGTGAAAATCAAACGGTAAGTGCGGTATCTGTGATTCTTGATAATTCATTAGTTGACACTGACTGGTGAGGAATTTATATACCGGGGCCTTCGACGACCCGCGCGCTTCGGTGGCCCGCTCTGACTGTGACTCTGGTTTACGTCTTCTTCTGTTATGTTACCTTACATTATTTTATGTTTTCTTATATTTTCTTATTTTTTTTTGTCTTCTTTTGTTTTCGTAAGTATGTTTGTTATGTGACGTGCAGTCACGTACGTTTACAGTTGCGTTCACCGGTGAACAAGTGTCTATGCAATTGTTGTGAACTATCTTCACGTAGTTATCTTTGTCTAAAGACGTCTGTTTTCTCAGCGTTCTGCTGTAGTGGTGTTGGAGCGATTCAGTATCCATCATGAGCGTTTACAGATCATCAATGGGATTCGGCAGTATTCTCCGTTGCGTATAATGTAGGAGAAAAGTTTATTTATTATGCTTTTCTATTCTTTCTTACGTTTTTTATCTTCTCTTATGTGATCTTACGCTATTTTAAGTTATCTTATGTTTTTCCTTCTTATGTATTTTGGTAAGGTCATGGGTTGTTACGTTTTCTTATCTCACGTCATCTAATCTTATATTATGTGTAAAACCTAAAACAAGCCAAAATTAGAAAACATACGATAACATACGCAAACATAACAACACATAAAAGAAAATAGGAAGAAAAACACAAGATAACATAAAATAGCGTAAGATAAGTAACATACATAAAAGAAAACATAAGAAAACAATAAAAAAAATAAGAAAACATAAGAAAAAATATAAACATAAGAAAACAAGAAACTGCCCTTATAACCATATGCACTTGCAAAAAGGAATAAGGAAAGAATACACCGTGATCACAGACAAAGTACATGTACAATAAGTACAACAAGTCGCGCAGAGAAAAGCTATTCGAACTATTGTCAACTACGCCGAAGTGTCCACCACCGACTTGATGAAGCAATACGGGATTACGCCACTGTTTGAACGATGGAAACTTGGCTTTACAAAATTGGAAGGAAGTAACTTGGCTTTACAAAATTCTGCACCCGGAGAAGTTCCAAGTGCCGCATTACCTCACCGAAATTATCGTCGTAAAGCACGATTCCGAACCGTACAGCCTTCGAAGCGGAAACAAGACCTTCTTCGAAGGACGGGGAAGGACAAGGACGGTGAAGTCCACATTGGCGTGGAGGCTGAACAACGTTATGAGCCAGCTGACCAAGGCCGGAAACGACATTCTTAGTAGCAGTTCGCTTGCTGTTTTTCGTAATGCACTGAAGCATGTTAGCATTACTTGATTACTTTCCTTTTCTTAGTACTTGTCTTTGCATTAGTGGCATTTTCTCTAATTTCATCACGATGCCTATTATTAAGCCAGGTTTACATTCCAATGCTAGATTTCGATCCTAACTTTTAATGGGTTACCTGTCTGCCGTACAATAAACAATAAACACGCGGAATACACTGGAGTACGTACTACATAGCATACGATGATCGAAAAGATCCGATTTTGTATGTGGTGCGACATGGCCATTGGCCATTGCGTATTGGCCAGTAGATGTTTATGCATTCGGTTGGCGTAACCTTCGAACGGACACCATGAGCGACATGGGTTGTGACTTGTGAAGTTGTGAGTGCCGTATACAGAGCCACCGTGAATACATATGTGCATTTGGTGGTGCACGGGTGGTGATCGACGAACGGACATCGCACTTTAAACTAGCGCTGAACATAAAGGACCTTCGCTACGTTACGGTCGATAAATTATTGTGTTTTCCTATTGCTAAGAGTTTTTATAACCATATGACCTCGAAGAAGGTGCCCACAGCTTCGTCGTCAAAGTTGACATGGTTTCGGTTTCAATCTTTCGAGTTTGACCGAATGTTATTGTAAGAGGGCTCCGCAGAATTTATTGTGAGACAAGTTTATTCTACAGGGTGTGCACACTTTGGAACGCAATTTACGAGCGTTATGAAAATGGAAAGGCGGATATGACATTTCTTGTTGAAAACTTCCCCATCGCTTCATACAACTGGGATCGGAATGCATACCGTTTTGCCGTGTTGCTTGACAGAACCATTAGCAAACGCATCAAAGTTATATCACTAATAACCAATGCAAACTCAAGAGCCACCGTAGGACTAGCTGGTCATGTGGATTTGTTAATTGCCGCAATGAAGATAAGAAATATCAATAATTATCTCATTTGCATTAAGGATCGGGAAATTGCCATCCCTCAAGATGTAACGCTCTACGAACATCCTTCCGGCATTTTTGCGGATTTCTTCGCTAAAGCGGGAACTATCGCGAAAATCCAGTGCGTGCAGTATATGCCTACTGACGTGGATCGTTATCGCCTGATATCTGACACGTCCACCGTTTACAGAGACGGTCAGTGTTTGATGCGGACCCTGAGTACATTAATTTTGACCCAAGAGGAAATGACAGCGGTGGCGTCGAAATACTCGTTGCCAATTACACTCAAAACAGTCGCTTCGAAAAGCCCCGATTGGACATATCTCATGCGTCTACCCGACTCGGAATGAATTTGAAAACAAACCAGCTTGACAATGGTGGACTTGAGAAACCTTTTTCATGTACAGTAACTTTTCAACAATTTGTTTCTGCAATACGAGGACGCACTAACCAGGCCCCGTCACCGGCTATAATTTCAGAAAAATTTGATCTTTTGCAGAAAGATAGAGGAACACTAGCAAAAACAAAAAAATCATTTTCAGCTGCTGTGATCAATGGAGGTGGCGTGGCCAGAAAAAAATTTGAAACTAAATTTCACACTGCTGTAGTCTATGGGAACTATCGCCTGTGCTGAATGTAGTATTATACCGCTAATACCGAACAATCTGTACGAGGTCAGTTTAACTTTAAATAATCGTTTACCGTTTCTGGAGGTGATACAGTTTACATTACGTTTTTCAGCAGAAATTGGATGTGCTTTGTGTTAGCAATTTTTCAATCATTACGAGATCGAAGTTGCACGCGCGCACCGATCTCTCTCGGCAGAAACAAGCTGAAGCGCGGGCTGCGTACCATCTGCAAACCCGTTTCACAAGCGGCTGGATTGTTAAACTTATGTATGCTCAAGTATTTAAGAAATACATAAAAATTTTGAGAAAAGCATTTCAGGTTAAACTGGCCTCGCACAGGTTGTTGTGGAACGTTAAAACGTATGACGCAGCAGCGTAGAATTTACTTTTAGTTTTTTTTCTGGCCACGCCCATTGATCACAGCAGCTGAAAATAATTTTTTTGTTTTTGCTAGTGTTCCTATATCTTTCTGCAAAAGATCAAGTTTTTCTGAATTTATAGCCGTGACGAGGTTCTGGTAATGTCACGGCGTAATAATAAATAGGAATATTTATTAGTACTCGCTAGGTCGCTGACTAATCTGATCAGCGAACCAAAGCATACGGCTAAAACACGGTTGCTATGTGAAAGGTCACATGCACATCTGACACCTCCCCCAGTGGGGAAAACCCACTCAGCCAAAAACATCCAGAAAATATTAAAGAAAAATTATTTCCCGAATTTCGGATCCATAATCAGTCGATCGGGATTCTTAATCTCTCGTCCGCTTTTTCGAATTTCCGGCTGTGGTTGCTGCTGAGTAGTGGTGTCACTTTTAGCGACGCGCGTCTTCGGCGGTTTGGATTTTGCCGTAGGCGGAACTGCTGAGCTCGCCAGCGGTTTTTCGGATTTTGCAGCGGCAGTTTCTGGCACTGCCGTCGGAAGCTCCTTCGTTGGTTCCTGTTCCAACTTCTCAGGTTGATCGTCAGGAATTGCAGGCGCATGGGCTAATGCGACAGGCGGTGCGCTCGGTGCTTCGGGTACATGAGGTACAGTCGGTGCAGTCGGTGTACCGTGCATTTTCGGTGCATGGGGGGCTGCCGGTATTGCGCGCTCATCCGGATGCAGCCAATGTCGCGGCCGCATCTGATTTTCATGTCTGCGCAGTTCAGTTTCGTTAACCAGCACAATCCATATGCGCGAACCTTCCCGCTTGACCAGCTGGCCTCTTTGCCAGTCGACTGTCCGACTCGGACGGTAGTCGCGCACCATCACGTAGTCACCGGCCTGGAAATGCTTCGCCTTTGTTCGCTTGTCGAAATTCTGCTGGTAGCGCCGCCGGTTGCTTTCCGTCGTGGTCAGCATGACCGGCACCAGCAAGTCCAGCTGGGAACGCAGCTTCCGGCCAAGGAAGAGTTCTGCGGGTGACTTCCCTGTCGTTGCGTGGGGGGCGCTCCGGTACCGGAAAAGGAATTCTCGGAGCGCTGCCGACAGCGACTTCCGGTCCGCCATTAGCTTCGTGATTCCATCCTTGAACGTTTGAACGGAACGTTCAGCCTGGCCGTTCGATTGTGGATGGCCGGGTGGTGTTCGCAGGTGTCGGATGCCGTGTTCCGCGCAGAAGTCGGCGAACTCCTGCGACGTGAACTGGGTGCCGTTGTCCGTCACCATTTCGGTACACGCACCGTAACGGCTAAACAGGCTCCGTAGCGCTTCCAGAACACCGTCGGAAGTGGCGTGCTTCATCTGCACTACCTCCGGCCACTTCGACATGGCATCCACGATGAGCAGGAGCATTGTCCCGTGGAATGGACCGGCGAAATCCATGTGGAGCCGTTTCCATGGCGCATCGGGAACTTCCCACTGCGACAATGGTACCTTGGCGGTTTCCTTTGCTTGCTCGGAGCAAATGCGACACTCTTTGGACATGCGCTCAATGTCCGCATCCATGCGTGGCCACCAACAGTATCCCCGGGCTTCACCCTTCATCTTCCCCGCGCCCATGTGGGCGGCATGCAGGTAGTCGAGGATCCTCCTGTCGGTGTTTTGCTGGTATGACTGTCCGAGAGCCCCAGGAGATGCAGTCATTTACCACCACCAGCTCGTGTTCGAGTCGTTTGTACGGACGCAGGTGTTCTTCGACAGAGGCAGGCCAGCCAGTCATGACGTACTCGAACACTCTGGACAATTCCGGGTCGTGGGCGGTCTCCAGTGCAATGGCTTCCACTGCCACGGGGAAACGGGATACGTTATCCAGGTGGATTGCGTTCACCACGCTGTCCATCCCCAGCCCGTACAGTCCGTCCAGCTCCGCGAATGCAGCGGTAGGCGGCTGAGGCCGTCCGCCTGGCCGAAGTCCTCCGTCCGGCGGTACTCGATGCTGAAGGAGTACCCCATCAGCATGAGCGCCCATCGCTGCAACCGGTTTGCTGTCACCACTGGAACTCCTTTCTTGGTATGAAAACGCTCAGAAGCGGCTTGTGGTCAGTACACAGAGTAAACTCGCGCCCGGTGATGTACTGATGGAACTTCCGGCAGCCGAAGACGAGAGCCAGGGCTTCCTTTTCTATTTGTCCGTAGTTCTTCTCGGCCGCTGTCAGAGTCCTGGACGCATGGGCAATCGGGCGTTCTGTTCCGTCCGGGAAGCGGTGGCAAATCACGGCACCGACGCCATACTGGGACGCGTCCGCGGCCAGGACCAATGGCATCCGCGGGTCATAGTGGACCAGGAAGGTCGCGCGGACAATTTGGTCCTTCAGGGACAGGAACTGGGTTTCGCAGTCCTTGGACCAAGACCAGGGAACTCCGGTCTTCAGGAGGGCGTGGAACGGGGCGCACTTTCCGGAAAGGTCGCGGACGAACTTCCCGTAGTGGTTGACCACTCCCAGAAACGCGCGGAGCTCACTGATATTGGTCGGACGGGCCATTTGTCGGAGAGCCTTCACTCGGTCCTGGGAGATGTGGCGACCTTGGTGGTCCTCCACGAACCCCAGGTACTCCACGGAGTCCTGCAGGAAGTGGCACTTGCTCCGTTTGAGCGTGAACCCGTGCTCCTCTAGACGCTGGAGGACCTTCTCCAGGTTCCTCAGGTGCTCCTCTTCGGTCGCCCCGGTGACAATGATGTCATCCAGATAGATGGCCACGCCCTCACAGCCTTGGACGACGCTTTCCATTATCTGTTGAAAGATACTGAGGCCGCACGCCACGCCAAAGGGAAGGCGGTTGTATCGGAACAACCCCTTGTGGGTATTGATTACCACCAGTTTCTTGCTGTCGTCGTCCAGCTCGACCTGGGCGTACGCCTCCGCCAGGTCGAGGGTTGTGAATTTCCGACCGCCATTGAGCTTGGCGAAAAGCTCGTCTGGTGTCGGCAGCGGATACTGCTGGACATCCAGGGCGTCATTCAGGCCCGTGCTGAGGTCGGCACAGGTGCGTATGTCTCCCGCCCGCTTCTGCGCGGTCACCACCGGAGCTGCCCAGTCCGCTCGTTTTACCGGAGTCAGAATCCCTCTCTCCACCAGGCGGTCCAGGTCGCGCTCGAGGGCTTCCCGGAACGCAAACGGGACTGGCCGCGCCTTTCGGAATACCGGTGTGGCTCCGGGTTTCAGGTGCAGATGGGCTTTGTAGTGCCGACAATGGCCGAGCTCTTCGCAGAACACGGCGCTGTGCTTTGCCAGCAGCTCCTCCACCGTGATTCCGGGGACGGCAGACACGGAGGCCGACTGGAGATCTCGCAGGCTCAGTCGGCTCAGGTCGAGGGCCCGGATCCAGTCTCTCCCCAGCACGTTGCCGCCGCTGGCCACGACGATAACGGGTAGCGCTTTGCTGTTCCGACCGTGCGTCACGTCTACTGTCACGGTCCCAGTGACCTTTAGGGCGTGGCCCGTGAAGCTTCGCAGGAGGGACGTGTATGGCGAAAGCTTCGGTGATCCCACAGACCTCCACGTGCCAGCAGTCACAATAGTGACACTGGAGCCTGTATCCAGGACCGGTGATACAAGCTGAACACCGTTCAGCTTGAGCGGCACGTGGATGGATCGCCCGGCTGCTGCTTCGACAGAGAGCACATCCAGCTCCTCCTCCACGAGAAAGGTGCCGCGTCCACCCCGTCCGCGTTGCGTCTGCTTCGCGCTTCTGCACACCTTCGCAATATGGCACTTTCTTCCACAGTTTTTACAAGCCAGCTCCTTTGCCCAGCACTCTGCTCGGACATGTTGACTGGAGCCGCAGCCATCGCACACGCTTCCGGTACCTCCACCAGTTGCGGGCTGCCTGTCGGGACCGGCGCCGCGCCGCTGCTGTCCGCCTCGGCCGCCGCCGCGGTTTCTTCCTCGTGCGCCGCCACCACGGCGTGCATTGTCCACGCGAGCCACATCAGGCGCCGTACTCTGCTCGGACATGTTGACTGGAGCCGCAGCCATCGCACACGCTTCCGGTACCTCCACCAGTTGCGGGCTGCCTGTCGGGACCGGCGCCGCGCCGCTGCTGTCCGCCTCGGCCGCCGCCGCGGTTTCTTCCTCGTGCGCCGCCACCACGGCGTGCATTGTCCACGCGAGCCACATCAGGCGCCGTACTGCCCTTCTTGTTGCTCCTCCGGAGCTCGTACTCCTCGCAGATCTCCAGAGCCTTCTCCAGAGTGGCGTATGTCTGGGATTGCAGGTGTTGGCGTGTAGCGTCGCTTGCGATTCCGTTCAGAAAGGTCGCCGACATATTCTTCTCAAGTACGTCAGCTGGGAAACCGCAGGGAAATGCCTTTCGCCGCAGGCGATTTGAAAAATCCAGCAAGGTCTCGCCGGACTCTTGCTGCAGCTTGAAGTAGTTCGCCCATTCGGTGGCGGCGTGCGTTTTCTTCACGTAGGCATGCTCGAGCTTGTCCACCAGCTGCGCAATTGTGAAATTATCGGGATCAGTAGGCAAACACATGGAGAAAAGCATTTCCCCCGCATCGATCCCGAGTGAATCCAGCAGCGAACGCTTCTGGTCTTCCAGGTCATTAATTTTCCGTAGCTTCACGTAATTCCTGTATTGGAATTGCCACCACCGCCATGTCATCTTCGCGGGTTCAAACTTGATCAGTCCGGATCCAGTCTTCTCGCTGGACGTCGTGGGGGCTGATGGCGAAGTAGGCGATGCGGGCGTTGTCGACGTCGGGGTCGACATTGTGTGTGTAGGGAATCAGACCGCGTGAGGTCGTGTGGCCTTCACGCCAGTTTGTCACGGCGTAATAATAAATAGGAATATTTATTAGTATTCGCTAGGTCGCTGACTAATCTGAAAACATACGGCTAAAACACGGTTGCTATGTGAAAGGTCACATGCACATCTGACAGGTAAGTTAGCTTGATGCACACGAGAAAGCTTAACATACCTTGAGACTGAAGAGCCTTAACCGTGCAGGTGCAACACGGCCAGCCTCCTGGGATGGCGGCCCGCTTCATCACGCACAATGGTTGAAACTGCCGTTATACATGTAAACTTCAGCTGATTTCATCGTACGCTCTGTCTACGAGAGACGTAAATGGCTGGAACTTGTCTTATTGTCATAGTCATACATTACGATTTGTTTGATATCAAAACCATTGTAATTTTTTTCTCATTCTTTTGAGATGTCGCCTAGATGGTTTCCATTCGAAAAGTGCACAGCGTTAGTGTTACATTTTAGAATTTAGCATACAAGTCTATGGAGAAAATAACAGTCGAAGTTTCAACGGCAGTTTTCAAGCATTTTGCGTGATAGAGCGGGCTGCCATCCCAGGCGGCTGGCCGTGTTGCACAGTCACGGTTACGGCTCTCGAGGAAAAAAATACAACCTTTATTGGAATTTCGTCCCTATTCGTAGTACACATCAGACTGGGTTGGGTTCCTACATCTGCAGGATGGACAGGCCGATTTTGTAACGAGAAGTAAAGAATACTACATATAAATTTTTTTTTATTTACGTCTTTGCTCGTTTTTGATTAATAATAAGTCAAAGTCTCCCGGTTCACTAAAAACCTGCTACCTATCTACTGTTGAAGACATAATTATAACATTTACTGTTAATTAAGGTTAGGTGTAAATAATTTTTATTAAACAAAAAGTTGTGATAAAGGAAAATATGTATGTATGTATGTATGTTAAGCTTTCTCGTGTGCAGCGAGCTAACTTAGTGCATCCTCGTAAATATATGAGACTTCGAGATTTATAACGATGCGAAAGCTGCTTTGTCGTGCGACTTGCGATTCGAAAGCTGTACTCACTTTTTCAGATGAACAAGATTGCAGAAGAAACCTACCTCGGACTTCTAAAACGGAACAAGGAAAAGAAATTCCGAATGTCATATTCTCGTGGTAGATGGGGACAGAGTTTTGCGTGACCTTTGCGTATTCAATTGTTTGAATGCGCATACCTGTCGCTATCTTATTCTATTATGATATTATTATTTTTGATCTTGAAATTTTTGTTGCGCTTCGACCCGTGTTCCGGACTCGCAGCACGTACTCGTACTGCATGTATCAATTTTGCGATTTATTGCATGGATCAATGCTGTCAACATTCGTCACAATTTTGTTTTTCTTATCTGCAAATGAGTTCTAGCAACGAACTGAACGCTTTATTGACGCCATCTTAAAACTAAAAAAATGCACTATTGCGTGCATTGGTAGACCGGAGCGCAGCGTTATGGGTTAGAGGTAGTTTTTTAAAGCATAAGGAGTTGATGATTAGTCGTTGCGTACTTATCAGCCCACTACTGGTAGTGGTAAACGAGGTGTTACTGGTGGTTTGGTAATGGGACTGGCTATGGTTATGGTACCGTAGCGGTAACGTAACTACACAATTTTCTTATTAGCCCAACCAGTAGCGACAGCTATGCAGTATGCCCGTATTAACAGGCGTACCGTAAACCACACCCCTAAATTGTGCCAATCACAGGCGTGTAACATTTTGGTTACAGTTTCCCATAAACCGTTCAAAAACAAGCCGTATATAGAAACACTTCGTGGCATCTATTCGCGGAAATAGTTCCGTCGGTCGTGATATATATATCGAGAATACACGAGACTTTCTATAGTCTATAATATACGGCTTGTTTCTGAACAGTGTACGGGAGTCAGTAACCAAATTGTGACACGCACCTATTTTGCAACAATTTTGGAGGGTAGTTAAGTACTATACAATGTACGACGAAAGCATACTATTTACAAGCAGTCCATTCTTATTTCTTGAATTTATTGTCGATTTTGTTTGCCATACTGCTGGGCCGCTGGCAAAATTTTGCCAGCTGTCTGGCAGCAACGTAGCTGAAGTACGCGTGCGGTGGGCCATGGAGCACGCTGCCGAAATAAAAATCTTCAAAAATTCGTAATTTTGTAAATTTTAGTGCTAAATTCTTTTGTATAAGTTTAAAAAATACAAAATAACGCATATCGTTAGGCAAGACAACTGATTGTCAGTTTTTATTTTCGGGTTATTCACTGTGAGCCTTTGCTGTTAACATAAGTACCTGTCTATGGAAGACTCATTCGAGATTTCTCTTAGGCGGCTATGCTAAGCACGTATGCTCTGAGTGCCAAACCTTGAGACCAAACCAGAAAATCAGTTATTCTTCCTAATAGTATATATTATTTTATATTTTTCAAGCGTATATAAAAAAATTCAGCACGAAAAATAACAAAGTTAAGAATTTTTGAAGATTTTCATTCCAGCAGCGTGCTGCTGGAATGAGAAGGTGATCATTTTAGCACCCATTTCCTGCCCGAAATATTGAAATTAGCCCCTTAGGTGTGGATTGAACCAAAATTAAAAAAATTGATATTTCGAAAAAACCTGTTAACAGGTGCACGTAACTGATGCAATCGCAAACTGGCGACGGTTTAATGCAGTTTCTCACGGCAGGTTGTTTCTCTCGGACTTGCAAGATAACTCCTACTCTTGTGGCTCGATCAGTCATTGTTTAAAACAAACCAACTTCAAAAATTTAGAACATGCTGCTTTCTGTGACAACTTTTGTCACTGCCAAGAAATTTCAATTCATGCGGAATCACGCTTATGAGACGTTTAAGTTCATTTTGAGTAAGTGATAAGAATGCTAAGTCGATTTTGTACGTTTCACTCCACAGCCGCCGCCTTCAGTTTCTGTGGTGCTCGGGAACCGGCAATCAGAATTTTCCCTTGACCGGTTTCAAATGAAAAGGCAAATTCTAAATTAGAAAATTTGCTAAATTTCTGATCCTGTATCTTTGTGCATCTGTGCGGTAAATGTTTTTGGCTTTTGCGTTAAATGTAATTGCTAATATCCTTACAAAGTCCATGCTTGGGAGATTCAGCAAAATAGAATGAGTCGATAACACTCAAAGCTAGCGTTCAAGTCGATGGAGTATGGAAAGCAACAGGCGGTCAGCGGCTTAAGTAACTAAACCAACAACTGTGGATGGTTGCACAGTTACACTGCCAGCAATGCTAAACTACCCTCTTAAAAAGTATTAACCGTTCAAAAACAAGCCGTATATACTTAGTTTTTGTATGCATAACGTATACAGTATCTTTATGTATGGATAACTCACTGCGCTCTGCAGGGTTTTGCCCTCCGGAAAATACTAAACCACTCCCCTAAAATGGGCGAATCAAAGGCGTGTAACATTTTGGTTACAAATCTCTATAGACAAACCAAAAACAAGACGTTAACACTATTCCTATGCGAAGACTAGTCTTCTTCTTTTCATAGTGTTAAGTCTGCATCTGTGTGGAGACCGACGTAAAAGTATACATTCTACACTTGACGTGATATCGAGTACGGTAGCGATGTTGTACGTAAAGTGACGGCTTTATTCGTACTTTCTATTATCGCTTGCACTTTCTCGATCTTTCTCTTTTGTGTTGGGATTTTACTGTTGGTTGTTTCTACACGAATGCGCCGTGTCTATATAAGTCCTTGTGTGGCAGTACTTTGATCATCAGTTCGTTCTCATTCGGAGTTTGGCAGTCTTCGGAGTTATTAATTAAATTATCGTCGAAGATGCAGTTCTCGCTTCGCGTAGATTCTTAGAATTAGCTATGCCACATTGTATTATTAGCTCATACTCTGTCGTTGAGTTAGGTCGGTAGGATAGATTATTGCTGTAATTATTCCTGTCGTACGAGTACTGATCTCTCCGTCATACTTTATTAGAGTATACTTCCGTCATACTTTATTAGAAGTGCAGGTCCTGCAACGCTGTGCAGGCCTGACGGAAAAGCAGTTGATGAATTGGCGGAATGGTTGAATTCTCCAGCGCTGCACAGCTAACTGACTTAGGGAAATCAGGAAATGTTCTTCGGTATTATAAGCGTACCTAGAGTAGTGTTTTTTAATTTGTTGCCATAAACTTGTAATCCTTTGTTATCTCTTGTCCTTAAAAGCACTTCCCTCGCCTTGTTTAATCATTTTATGTTGCTATTCTTGTCTTCTATGTCGCTTCGATTGCAGTTGTTAATAATTACTATAAGCCACCTTTGCAGTTGCTTTAGAAAACAAATGACAGTTGGATTCTGTAGACCAGTATTTTGTTCATTGACTACTCTACAATTATTTTTATGTGTTATTAAAAAATATTTGCAGCAAAAATTACGGCTTCGGCATTCTTTAACGTGCCATGTTGTGTTTCGACTGCCGGTAACACTGCTGGCATAAGTATCGTACTTGTTACCAGTACCATTGCAGGGTACCACTACCACAACCACTACCAGTAACACATCAATTTTTTTATTGATAATCAACGCACACTTCTGATAAAGAAGAAGAAACACGTTACAGCAAATTTACAACAGCAAAACTTCATTTACACTATCCACTCCGCCCATAGTGCCAAGGATACGTGCCCCGTGGTTCAAGCTTGACTGGAACGCTGGCTGAAACACAGGCGCGGTACACAATACCGTTTAACATTACCACTAACACCACCATTCTTAGTACCGCTACCAGTAACAGTACCATTACATAGTGCTACTAACAGTACCACTACCAGTACCAGTAACATTAACTAGTACTATCCATTTGTGGGTAATCTGTTGGCGATATGGGAGGATGTTTGAGAGCAAGCCTCAGCAAGGCGTTGCTTCTTTATTACGTTGCTTCTTTATTACCGTACTATTAAGCGTGCTTCTTTATTACCGTACAAGTACTATATAAGTCGTTGCTTCTTTATAACCGTACTATTGGTAGTGGTAAGCGGGGTGTTACAGGTAGTGGTGGTGGTAATGGAATTGCGATGGTTATGATGGTGATACTGTAACCATACAGGTCTTTTAGATTTCTGAATTTTCTAGTGTTCTTTACGCTTGCTTATGTTTTGTAAAGTTCTTATGCTTTGTAATGTGTCTTATGTTGTCGTATGTTATTTTTTATCTTTGTTTTCTTGAATTTCTTGGTTTCCTCGGTTTCATGGAGGAAACCGAGGAAACTCCATGAAACCGAGGAATGGAGCTTCCTCGGTTTCCTGGAGTTTTACAATTCACGATTCTCTTTGTTATCGAAGTTTTTTATTTTCAAAGCGTTTGTAGTAATTCATTTTTTTTTATATTGTAGCGCTCCTTGTTATAAAAAAGCATAAAACAACATAAAAAAATAATGGGTTAAGTCGTAAGAAATCAGTTAAATTTAAGAAGCCTAGAAAACAAACTAAAATCCAAGAAAACCCAAGAAAGCGTAAGATAAAATAAGAGATCATTAGAAATGCTATAAGAAAAATCACTAGACAGTTGCCTAAGTACGAAGAGGATTATACTCGTAGTTGAGTGGGCAGCGCATAACTGCTGCGAGTTAAGGGGGTGGCTATGGTGGCTTTAATTCTAAAATGCCGTTTTGCAAAACGAAGCCGCTATACAGATCGAAGACCGCTCTGTTAGATGGCAGAAAGACCGAAGTAACAGGATTGCGGGGTTATCAAATATGAATTTTTCAAGTTAACTAAGTAAACGGAGTAACGGTGGAAGCAGTGAATGGCTCGGCTCACCATTACGTACGCATATACGAGTCTGCGCATATTCAATGAAAGCAATGGGGAGAAAAGATGTGTGATCTACATCTTTTGTTTTGCTGACAGCCATAAATCGAGCACTGGTCAGTGGAAAGAAAGCAAACACCGAAAGACAATAGATTTTGGACACACATAAGTGTGGTAGGAAGCGGACAATCGCCTGTCTGGATAGTCTCCTTGGTTTGATACGTGTGGTGGGCTGTAACAGTCAGCATGTCCATGACTGATGTAAACTTGCATGAACTTTCAAAGGCACCCGTTTAAAAAGCGGTCGATAAGCTTTGAAACGTAACTGGTCATTTACGGAGCACATTTTTTATTACAAAAATCACACAGTCGGTGGGTGAACATCTCAAAAGTTTAACTGCGAGAGCGATTTTGAAAAAAATAAGTTTTACCGAAGTTATTGCTGAAAGAAGCAACTAGAAAAGTGTTTATCGCTATTTACAACTTTAAAATTTTGTTTTTTCAAAAAAGCTCTCGCAAAGTGCTGGGCTTTTTTATTGTACTCTTTGTGACCAGACTTCCCCAAATCTCCCCTGAGTGTGTTCGGACTAGTTAGTTTTTTGGGGTGGTAGCTTTGAGACCGATTTTAAAGTGACTCGCTCGGTTTATGTTTGGGTTTGTTAGTACTGAATTTTTCTTGGATTTAACTATGTAAACAGGTAGATCGAGAAACTGTTTAAGTCTTCGGATTACTATGAATGTTGCACTTTCTAAACGAAATAAGTCAACATAGCCATACCCTTAAACTGAACACCCTTTCCGTAAGCTGTTGACGTAACTGCCAACCTTGGATGGTTGCACAAACCAATAGCTGCGGTTGGTAAGTAGGCAATGCAACCCCCCACGTCTGACTGTTGCTCATTTGTGTTGCTCATTTTTAGAAATGCAACCATCCACGGTCGACTGTTACGTCAACAGCTTACGGAAATGGTGTTCAGTTTAACTCGCAGAAGCTATGCGCTACCGACTCAACTATAAGGGGCCAGTAATAATTATAGAAGTATTCCACGTGGTTTTTATCCAGTTCCCGTTTATTCCGATTATTTCCCTTTCGCATTGAGGCCTAACGATTCCCTATTTCCCTATTTCCGTAGAAAATGTCACGTTAGTGTTTTTGATGAACAGCTACCGCCAAAATCTCCGGGCACACTCCAAATGCCGCAAACGACTTACAGCTTTTGTCGAACTTCATACTTGACGAGCAGGGTCAAAGGGTTAAAGGGTTTTTCATGAATCCTTTTAATTACGGCCAGACGTTGACTTTCGGTTTTAGAAGAATATTCCTTAAAATCCACGCGCAAAAGTGCGTATTCAGGGATAATATTAGAATGTCATAATGTCATAAAGACCCCGCCCGAACACAGCCACTTCCTGTTCTTCAGTTTGTTGGTTTACCAGCCGTCTCATGTCGTTTGTGAATTTTCGAAAACGCTTTAAGTTTAAGCTAATACTCAAATTCAAGCCGAAAATGTAGTAGGGGTATGCCTGGCCCCTGTGTATTCATGAAGATGAACTTGTATGCATGACGTTTTTTAAACTTCAGTTCAAGTTGAAAGGCCCTTAAACTTCAGTACTTTTTGACACGTTGTAGTTTTTCAACGGTTCGTCCAAGAACTTGTAGGTATGCAAATTATAATTAGTTCAACTATTCGTCTACAATTATTTTGCTTGAGTTCAAGTTTAGTTCTTGGCGGTTTACTGGATAAAAACCATTTCGGACGGGACCAAATTCTAGATTTTGTTGCCGCCAAATGCAAGCCAACCGCCTGGTGGAGCAGACTTGTGTCGCAAAATCACAATGCTTCGCTCCGAAATGCAGAGTATTTGCTACCGCTATGATACAGCACTAGTTTTTTGTATTTGACTTTTATCTTCCAAACGATAAAGAAAAACTTATCGCTTTCTCCATTTTGGATTTATTTGTTCCTTATCATGGCACCACAACGGCGGTTTAAGGCCAAACATGATCTTTTATTGCTCGATGAGGTGAACACGATCAGTCCTTATTTCGCAAAGAACGAAGAACAAGCCTGGAAGACCATCGCGGAGAATTTGAACAGAATTACGTCCGACCACGACCACACTCGACCAAAACCACGACCGTGGTGACCACGTTTTAGTTACACCCGAAGCGGGGTGCATATGAAGCTTCATATGCACTACGGCTGAAGTCACGGACGAAGAGTTGGTCGCTTACTTTCTTGTAGTTATGTTACGCCGCTCACTCTCTTGTGGCAAGGTTTTGCCGCTTGCTCTAACGTGGTTGCGTTATGCCCCCCAGTGGGGGGCCCCCACTCTGTTGTGGTTACGTAACGCCGCTTACTTTTTTCTGTGGTTTCAATACGCAACTCACTCTCTTGTGGTTTCCGGCTAAAAAGGGCTAAAAACGACTATTCCCCGGCTAAAAACGCCGTTTCTCCGGCTAAGTTCCGGATTTCGTCGTCTGGAACCGAAGCAACCCCGGCTACCGGACTTCGGACCGCAGTCACCGGACATTTCCCGGGGAGTAAACCCATACTAACTAAAGTTAGATGTTCGGAACAGACTCGGAAATCAAAATCCGCGTCGCCTCAGAAGGAGAAGCTGACACCGGGACTTCCACCAACACCACCGATGTTCGAACCCTCAGAACCCCGGCCTAGTAAGACACCGTCACCGACCGATGAAGTGTTCAACGCAACCGTGTTGCCCAATCAGGCGACCGGGCGTTCGGATAGCTCGCGGGGTTTCTTCCGAACCCCGGTACCGAAGCAGTACCGCGGCACCCATATAGGAGCCTCGGATTACACCCCTCAACGGTACTTAACGAAGACTCCTCCGGAGAAGATCCAAGCCCCTGACGTTCTCCGGCAACGGATCTACGAGTTGCATAATCAACTTGTAGCCGCATCCAATATCGTTGAATCGACGGAGAACGTCTTGTCACAGACGGTTGCCACCAACCAGCGGGAGCCAACCAAGAAGCTCACGGCCGACTTGGATAGCGCGAACATCGCTATCAGCGATCTTACTCAACAGATTGAACGGCTAGAGGCCCAGATACAAGCAACTGAAGCGCCCTGCCGATACGATCAGAACGAAGTCGTCCGACTCCAGGACATGCTGGAGCAGTCTCGAGCCGAAGTGGTCGCCCTGCGCCAAGACTTGGAACAGCGGCTAACGACCCTCGGTGATTCGGAGGCTGGCTCGGCTCGGCAACAAGGCATGCTGAGCCGGGTAGATGAATACCGGGACGAAAATGACCGGCTGAACAGGGCATTATTGGCTTGGACGGAGAAATGGAGGAGCTCCAATCAGAGCTCGAAGTCCTCCGGCAGGCCTATGAGAACGTCCGATTGAACCGGAACGATCCGGAGGTTATAGCCATAGATCTTCGGCTATGCCAGGCCCAACTTACCGACCAAATCTACGCCCTGAACGACCATCTCCGGAGCAAAACCGCTCGGTTCGAGCATAACCAGCGGGAGAGTTTCATGGTTATTAAGGCCCAGCGAGCCCGAATCGCCCAACTGGAAACCGAGCGGGCGGAGATGACCGAATACCAGACCAAACTCTACGAATATGACTGTGAAGCTGCAACCATTATCCGCGGATACCTCCGAGAGAAGGAGGAGCGGGAAATCGAGGTGGCCTGCGTTAACGCGGAAAGTCTTATCTCGAGGAGTCACTGAATGAACAACCCCCATCGTACCACCACCTAGGAGCAGGAGACGTGTCATCAGATCGATGACTACCTGCATCGAGACAATCCCCTGCTTGCCCAATAGGTCAAACGGGGATGTCTGCCGACCAAATTTATCAGGTCGGCATGGTCCGTGGCGAGCCGTCCACCGGAAATCCGCCGAGAGGGCCACCAGTCCCGTCGGCCCGGAATTAGAACGGAATACTTCGACGGCTACGTCAAACGTACCGACCCAATCCACGGCAACGACAACTACGGCCTACGGAGGAACGTCCGCCAGTATGACGTTCTCAACCAGCACTAGGCCTGTGGCATCAACCTGGATAATCGACAACAAAGTCAAGTCCGAGGCTTAAACTCTCGAGCCCCGGTTACCGGGTCGGTTAACTTTGGCACTGAACCGGGAGTCAGGCCACCGCTGAACTTTCCAACAGGAGGTTCAAAGCCTTGCTCGGCAGTCTCCGGCGAAGACCGACGGCGATCGAACTCGTAGAACGCGTACCCGTCCCAAATCCCACAACAACCCATGCCATGAGGACATAGAGACTGGGCCGACCCGGTAAACCCTGGCTACTCGGCTAACCAGGCTCATCAGCCTCGGCAGAACAACCAAGGCCCAACAGGTCCGGCGCCGCAGGCAGAATCAGTACTTGGTAGTGCCACCGGGGATGTGGCTAGACCAGAACGGAGTCCTCCAAAAAATCCCCGGCTATGGAGCGCAGAATCCTCCGCCGAACCAAGGGTATGGAGCGCCGAATCCTCCGCCCGGACCGGGGCAGCCACAACAACCAGCGCCCCCGGGCAACCCGAACCCTCAACCTCAACCAAACCCACCTCAGCCAGCCCTAGCCGCACAACAACAGTACGTGCCATACATGCCGGCCTTGTATCCCCCGGTAGCCCAACAGGTAAGTAGTATGTGCACTGGTCCGGCAGCATCTCTGATTGGTCGAAACCGAGGCTGAGCCCGAGACAGGACCGCCAGTCTGGCTGCTTGCTCTTAAGCCGAGACTGACCCCGAGACAGGACCGCTAGTCTGGCTGCTTGCTCTTAAGCCGAGACTGAGACCGAGGCAGGACCGCTAGTCTGGCTGCTTGCTCTTAAGCCGAGACTGAGACCGAGGCAGGACCGCTGATCTGGCAGCCCACCGTGAAGATTACTTGGTCGGCGGTTACCTAGCCCGTGCACCATTGAATCAGACCAATTAGACCAATTATCACAGTAATCGCATTGTTTGTTATCCAAATAACCACAGGCAAACTTCATCCAGCAATTTTCCAATGGTACCGAAAAGTTCGCGTAAGCGTCAAATATACAAAACTAGTTTTTGAATAACGGCTTATCAAGACGACAAATGCATAGGCCATGTTGGTCAATACCCACAACCACACCAACATGAACACAGAGTTTCTTGCTGGTGAGTTGCAAGGATTGGGCTTCCTTAGCCTCTTTTTGTAGTAACAGCAGTTAACAACGAAGACGTTTACTAATAAATAAAGCATGTGGTTTAAACAGTAACAAACATCAAAGCAGCCGCGAATGTTCCAATAATAAAGTTGAACGTGAATAAAACAATTTGTTTATTGCTTAGTACCGAAAGGTAGCGTTGTGAAATCGGGAAGCAGCATACGCTTGTCATAAACCATTCTTAACTTCTTAAACAAACAAACAGTATTAATTTCTTGTGTTTTGGCGTTCCGCTTGATGAATTCAGGATAATTGATTTGAACATGGGATTCTGTCCCGTCCAACAGACGCTTCAGTTTGTCGAAGTCCAAGGTCTGTCCAGTACGGGCGAAGGACTTGGTGACTTCATTAAAATCCAAAATATCCTCTGTGTACCCGTTTTGGGTAAGGCCTTTCGCCTAAGAACAATAAATATTATAGATACTGTACATACATATTTACTGCACGTCTACGTAACTTTAATTCGATCCGACCAGTGTCAGTCTCGTAGCTGTAAACCTTTGGGCCGCACGACACAAACTTCACAATGTGGCTCTCACCCGCCTGTAACTGGTTATCCCAGTCGCCCAGGATGCTGCCCGTCTCCGGCACCCAGTCTCCGGGGCGGGTGAGAAAGACGACTGAATCAGTATCATAGTACATGAGGCGATCACCCAGCTTTTCCATCATATCCAGTAAGATTAGGCGAGCATTGGCAGTGGTGAACGCGGCCAGGGCAACGTTTGTAGCGTTACTACCCTCGTTGTAGTCTTCTTCCTTAGAATATGTCACCATGAGACAGTCCTCGTTGATGGCAAAGACATCATGAATTTCAACGGCCTTGGAACGGATCATGTCCAAATAATCCTTGGTTTTGTAGACGAACTTGGTCATAGTCATATCATCTCGCTGTCCCTGCTTGCCCCACAGGTAGTTAAGACAGTTTTTGGCCACGTTACGTCGGCCGGCATCGTAGATCATAGCGGCTGGGTCGAGATCGATTCCTTCACGTTCCTTGACCTGACGAAGGTATTCATCCTTCTGCAGCTGTGTCTTACACCAGCTTGGCCATCCGCTAGCCTCCATCTTTATTTTCAGGAACTTGTTAATGTACCCAGCATAAACGCCAGCCTCCACGGTTTCCCAGTGCCATACCTCATACACTTCTTGCACGGTGTATCTTCTGGTGATGGCGTGGTGGAGCTCCGGGGCTGTCCACACCCCCTCGAGGCAGCGGTCGGCATCGCTGTGCTTGCAGAATTCGTTGTTCTTAATGTCCGCACACGTTCGGCAAAGCGTGAATACCAACTTTTTGTTTATCGTGGCTGGAAGAACAGGGTCCAAGCACTGTGCTGGTGGTAACACTTTGCAGGATATCAGTCCGCAATAGTCTTTGACATCCGCAAAGTCCGACAGGATGATTTTTGGCTGTCCAATGGGAAAAGTCTTTGTCTTGTTGACAAAAGGATACAGGCTGACGACGTCGAAATGCATAATCATTTCTCCTGGTCTTACTGCGTAGTACAAGCGACTGGCATTGGTACGCCCGCCTTTGAAGGCGTCCCGCGGGTTTATTGGTTCCCGCAGTCTTTGTCCAGAGAGAAAGGCAACGGTATCCGTTTCTTGGCGCTCTTTTATCCATTCACACTCCCACTTTGTAACTACTTCATACTTCTCATCCTCTAGGTAACGTACACGATCCAGGTATTCCTCGTACACTTCGCTCATCTTTTTACGAGAGAAAGGAGACCGATCATCTTGTTCAGTGCATTCGGGGTGCCCGTGGAATACACAGCCGTTGTACTCGTAAACTGTACGAGTACTAGCATCAAAACCATCCACAAAGTACGGTCCGATGTGGACTTCCTTGCCGTTTCGTCCGTGCTGAATGCCCCCACCAAGTTCTCGATTCAGCAACTCCAACCACTGCGTGGCTTGAACGCTGGTGCGTCGGTTGCGGTGGCGGCCATGAGCTGACAACACAGCTAACTTTTCAGGTTCCAGATGGAACGTGCGGTAATACTTATTGCAGGCGGATGACATAGTGATACTGTCCAGCGGGTTCAGATTAGTGAGAGCGATGAAATCCTCTACAAACTTGAGGGCACAGCGTCGGAGAACGGTGACGTCATTCGAGCAGTACGACATGATTTCTGCACGAAAGTCGAACTGTTCCCCCGCAGCGGCTTTAGTTTCGGCATGCCACTTTAGGAAATCTTCTTTATCGTTCTTCTTTAGACCGTCAAAAACGTACATTTCCGGTTCAGGCCACGGCAGCACTTTATTCCAGTTCTCAGGTCGATTAAAGTGATGCGGAAAATCACCCTTCTTTACTCCCAAACCAACTGCTTTAGGCAAACTGCTGAGTTTCATAGGCACAAAATTCAGTGTGTCACGGGAACACATATTTAACGAACGGTAGCGCAGCTCCAGAAGCTGGGTTCCCCTCTTGATGACTTCCACACCGCGCAGTTTATTGTCCAAAAGGTGCTTTAGGAAAAAGTGCCCGTCATATCCCCGGAAGTTATGCGCAATGATGGTATGATGGTTGTGCTGCTCTGAGAACAGCCATTCTCCAAACTTCTGTCCGACATCCTTGGTCATTGGTTGACCATCCGCCGGAAATCGGAACTCCGTACCGTCTTCGTACTGGGCCACAACACAACTTGGAGTATGTCCATTGACCGGATCATTTTACGTCTCATAATCGAAGAAAATGTATCGCTTCGGCGGCTCTGGTTTATCTGGTAAGGTCGGTAAAGGCTTTGGAAGGACTTTTATGAAACACTTATGCGTGGCTTGAGGAACCCACTCACGGCAAACTGTGCAAAACATCTCCCCACACTGTTGGTTACCATTTGGACGACGTGTCAAGTTCACAAAGCGGCGGCAGTCTTTACAGTAAAGCATCTGGGAACAATAGGTTTTTCCGTTACGGCGAACAGCTTTGTGGATGTTGAAGCATTCCTGGTTGTTGAACGTACGGCGGCAGTCGCCACAGCGAACAACCACCCCTTCCACACATTCACTAACTGACCGATAACAAAAGCGACAGTTTCCACCGCATCGATGCTGCTCCTTGTGACTGTACGGCTTGTCACACTCTGAGCAGAAGTATGACGAGTTGAAAATACCGGTCACCGTAGTCACGAGGTCAAAGTGATTCTTCTCCAACAAGACAAAGATTTCCTTCATATCCTTTGTTTTCTTTTCCGGCACACGGGCGATAATGGTATTGCCGTGATCCGCCGAAATAACTTTAACCTGGAATTCGGGAAAGCATTCTTCCTGGATGGCACTCAGGTCGTTAAGGTTGTAGCACCGTCCCAACGGTAAATCAGACAGCTGGATAATTTCTCGGGCATGGCCTGTCAGCTTGTTAATTCCTTTCTCACTGTAGAGGTGCTTCCACTGGCTTTTGTACGTTCCTTGAACATCATGCGTCAAGCGGTACTTGCCCAAGTACAGCGCTGCTGGTAGACAATAGTTATTGTGCACACGGACAGTAACAATGGACGTGCTGAAACGTTTGGCGTCCCGCGCCACGTGACGATGTAAAAACCTCCAGTTACCACCACTCGGCATAATAGTGCGAAAAATCCGGATTGAAAAGGTATCGTCCAGCACCATCCGCCCGGAGTTGGCCTTGGCACATACAGCAACAAGGTCGTCGACACTGAAGTCCGACAATTTTCGCATAGACAAGTAAATTGGGAATTCCAGCGACGCACAGCTAATGGAAATGGTAACACGGTCAGATGGTTGAAACTGAGCGACGCAGAGATTCAATATGGATTCCAGCAGTAAAGGCAGAAGCAAGACAGTTTCTTCCTGGGAATAAATACGCGGCAGGGCGGCGATTTCCACACGGTACTCGAACTCGGTGCTGTTGAATTTCTTGAACCGACGCTCCTTGCTTTTAGTCAGGCTGAAGAGGGTTGAGAAATCCGGAATATCACTGATTTCTTCAAGCATCTGCAGATATATTACAATAAGAATCCTTTGAAGATTACGAAAATAATAGAAAAATCAAATTTGTAGTGTAACTGCATCTTGAGAAATTTTCTTGTGATCAGTTTACAAAACCGACTTGTTGGTTTTGCGAAAAACTAACTATAACAAATTCAATTTTCGGTTTTTTTGAGGAAATTTATTCCTATTTTATTGTTTCGTTAGCTTACTAGTGGGTTTTGCGAAGCTGCATCTGGAATGTCAATGTCCATGGCACCGTCCGCCGGTTCCCCCGCGCCTTCCTGATCAACGCCTCTTACCACCTAGATCGTTGGAATTCGGTAAGTTCACAGTATCTAATAACAAATAATGCCGTCGCAAAACGCAAATACGAAACATAGTGAGTGTTGTTACAGCGTGTATGAGAGAAGATATAGCGCTAGTTTAGCGTCAACTCGGTTTCGGTCCGGTTTTTGACCGGTTTGTAATCGGTTCGGTTTTCAGTCAGTTTGAACCGGACTGGAGCCGATTTTCCCCTTTCTTTGGTTTATTTTTCCCCACCCTCTTTTTTTGTATGAACATGAATGAACATGAAAGATACACACCGTTCCAAACTAACAGAAGAATGCCCAGCACATATGGAAAATGACACCTCGACAAATTGGGCACAGCAGCAGCTTGCTTGAACATTTTGCACAGCAAACTAAATGACCGCATGGTCTGAACATGATTTCCGAATCATTTTCATAGCAGACTTTACAGCTTAATTTCTCTTTGGGGTCTTCAGAAATTGTGGTTGGCGGAGCTTTTCGCGATAGTCCACAACATGTTGTTTCGGCTTCGGCTTATCCGTGTTAATAAGATAGCTGGTTACGTAACTCAGTGGTCCGAGCGAAGCGAGGACCACGCGCGCCCTCTCGGTGTGTGCGCGGGAAGTCGACGCCCAATTTCAAGTCAGTGTATAAGATAGCTGATGTATCAGTATGCTCGTATTAGTTTAAGCACGCCCACATGGGTTCTTTCTGATATTAGCGCGTTTCAGTCACTCATTGTTTTCAGAACGGTTTTTACTGGTTGATTCCAAACTGAAGTACGCCCACATGGGTTCTGTCTGATATTAGCGCGTTTCAGTCTTTCATTGTTTTCAAAACGGTTTTTACTGGTTGATTCCAAACTGAAGTACGTTGTACAAGTAACTAAAACAATAGTAAATCCGGTTTTGTAGATTTTGAGAGTTGAAACCTACACTTTTTGGAGTATAAAACCTCAGCGGCCAAGCAAATTTTTTCATTCCAAATTTTTTTTTAATTTTATCCACCTACCTTGGAATACCTGCCAGGATCGCCTCGATATTTTCAGTTAGTTCAGTTTATCTTATCTTCCATGGCTCCCTTCAAGTATCTTGCGGATTATCAGGAGTGGGCCCGCCAGCAATTGGGTAAGTCTTATCAATTCTTAATTCTCAAAATTTTTTCTAAATTTGTTTAATTCTTAATAATTTTTTATACTTGTTATAAGCAAAATTATTCCGTAGCTATAGTGCGGGGGTTGAAAGCCCAGTGGGAAGATTTTTCGGAGCAACAGCGTCAGGAGTGTGCCCAGTATAATATCGGTACGTTTTCATTATTACTTGTTAAAAAATTTACACTTTTAACAATGCAAGTTAATTTATTAGATCTGTGTGCGAGGATCAAAAAGTTCATGAATGGCTGTACGTGGAGCAAACCAGGAGAAGTCGTTGGCGCTCTGCTACATGAGGTCAATGTCATGGAGGTAAATTTTATTTTTTAATTTTCATAAAAATTATTGTTACAGCTAGATTATTTGTTTAGTAGTTTGTGAGCTTCTTGGACAATCGGATTGTTCCTAATCCGCGTCGTACCAACTTACATCTTGATACGTACCCCATCATGATGACGGGCATTGTGGAGCGTGAAAGAAAGAAGAAGGAGAAGCTTAAGGCCAAAGCTTCATCGTCAAAGCCATCCACTTCCAAAGCCAAGCCGAAGAAGAAAAAGAACCCAGCCAAGCGCGTAATCCTTACACCAACACCATCACCGCCTTCGAGCCGCTCTCCAACACCGGACTTTGGCGGGTTTGATTTCACCCGGCAGCGGGAGCCCACCCCCCAGCCACTGCCTTCTCAACAAGCTCAACCATTGTCGGCGGCTGTCAACACTGAGCCACCTCAGCCCACTCCACCAGTTGCAGTATCTGTCACCGCTGACCAGCGGGCAACTACGCGTATGGTGCCTTTGATGCTTCCAGTTAGTCAAACCGCCACCATTGCCACGGATATTGTTACCTTCAAGGCAACGTTCGCTGACGGTACGACCATTGAAGATACTTTGCCTGTCCCTCCGACTATTCCTACCCCACCGTCTCCAACCAAAGGCCGTCCTGATCAACATTTCAAGGCACCATTGCCATTGAACAACTGGATCCTCGTTCCGCAGAAGTTCACGTTCCCTAACACTCAAACCGTTATCACCGTGAAAGATGATCCGCTTGGCAGTGCCGGAAATCCTATTATCATCGAAGAAGACAAGGCAGAACCGCCCATCATTACTCTGGACAATTCTTTCAGTTCGGACGAAGGTATGAAGACGCTGTGTTTCGAATCGGACAATGATGGAAAAGCGACCGTTTTGGATGGAGGCCAGGATACGGATATGGAGGACAATGATGAAGACGGGGATAATGAAATGGATGACGGATTCTTGAGAGACATCGCGGAAGATGAATTCGAACCACCATTCTCATCCATTCAGTATTCATTGGACAACAATGCGATGGAGGATACAGCTGGTATGACCGAAGTGGAGGGTTGGTTGAATGCATTTGGCTATTACATAGATTGATGAATTGTTCTCTTTTCGTTATGCTGTTTGACTTAGCTAAATGATACTGTTAATGGTGGCTTGATATGACTTGTGGTTGAAGGGTGTAATGAAAATAAAACCTGTTTTTATGTCTAACAAATACTCTGCGATGGAAACTCAGAATAAAATACTGCTGTTGTTATATTAAAGAGCGCGACGGGGAAAAAAATATGCAAGTATTGACTTTGTCACAAAAAATAAAAAAAGGGCGCTTTATATTGGAGCGCGTCAGCGCTCCAATATAAAGCGCCCTCGAGGCGCGCGCGCGCCAAGTCGAAGCCGCGGCCGAGCGTAGCGAGGCCAGGCAGAGACGGGCCCACTCCTGATAATCCGCAAGATGCTTGAAGGGAGCCATGGAAGATAAGATAAACTGAACTAACTGAAAATATCGAGGCGATCCTGGCAGGTATTCCAAGGTAGGTGGATAAAATTAAAAAAAAATTTGGAATGAAAAAATTTGCTTGGCCGCTGAGGTTTTATACTCCAAAAAGTGTAGGTTTCAACTCAAAATCTACAAAACCGGATTTACTATTGTTTAGTTACTTGTACAACGTACTTCAGTTTGGAATCAACCAGTAAAAACCGTTTTGAAAACAATGAAAGACTGAAACGCGCTAATATCAGACAGAACCCATGTGGGCGTACTTCAGTTTGGAATCAACCAGTAAAAACCGTTCTGAAAACAAAGAGTGACTGAAACGCGCTAATATCAGACAGAACCCATGCGGGCGTACTTCAGTTTGGAATCAACCAGTAAAAACCGTTTTGAAAACAATGAGTGACTGAAACGCGCTAATATCAGACAGAACCCATGTGGGCGTGCTTAAACTAATACGAGCATACTGATACATCAGCTATCTTATACACTGACTTGAAATTGGGCGTCGACTTCCCGCGCACACACCGAGAGGGCGCGCGTGGTCCTCGCTTCGCTCGGACCACTGAGTTACGTAACCAGCTATCTTATTAACACGGATACTATTGAAAGCTCTGTTGATAAAAGGGTTTTGTTTTGTTGACTCAAAAGACGACTAGTGTATGATTCGACATACAATAAACTCCCGACTTCAAACACGTTGAACCCGGATTAAGAGCATTTTATATTAAAAGAACGAGGCCACTGATCTAATAGAACAATACGGTAGTTCCGCTTGCATGGAAAGCTAACCGGAGCTATTCATTGCTTTCGATTACTCAATGAATAGGTACAATGTAATAGTATCTTAACCTATACAGCCGGACCTATTACTGTTACAACTTTACCGATATAGACAGACTAAAAACTTGATTTAATAATTAAGCTAGACAGAGCTTCTTTGTGCTCTGAAACAAACTGATCAGCATAGTTTATTACATGGCACCACCCACACACTCTGTTTAACGCAGTTTAATACAAATCGCTACCCACTACAACATAACACAGTTGGCTAGTACAACATTAGTACAACAATAGTACAACGTACCACAACATTAGTTCCAGGCTAAACCTGTACCACAAAGACACAAGACAGTGAATAATAGTTAAAGTCCAAAAAAAAAAAGCAAAAACAAATTTTTAGAAATTGAGTATTTTAAAAATTACGCAGACTTCTGGCTAGTTATGGCGGCGACGGCTAGGGTCAGAATTGTCTGGCGAGTCGGTAGAGCGCTTGCGCGTAGCCGAGTGTCCGTATATTTCCTCCGGATAATGGTCTCTGGGCGAGTTAGCGATGCGGCTAATTTGGTCGCGGATAAAAGGCTGGGAAAGAAGGCTATTGATTCTGTCAACGGTGGCTTGGTCCTCTGGTGAAAAGTCCGATACTGGCGTTAATGGGCGCGAAGCCGTGGAACGGAATGGTGTTGGCGGGCGACGGCGGCGTTGGTGCGCATTCAGAAAGCGTGGTCGGCATTGATTGCGAGTCGGAGTAGTAAAGGCGTTAGAAGTGGAAGGCATTCCGGGTGACGGCGGAGTTGAAGAGCGGCGTCTACCTCGTGGCGCATCCAAAAGGCGTGAGCGGTATGGGCTGCGTGCAGGTGAGGGTGAAGTCAAACGAATTAAGTTGAAAGACTGCGATTGAGGCGGTGATGGCATTCGCTCTCGTGCAACGCGAGAAACATTCCAACGAGAGGTATGTGCTGGCTGCGTAAGGTAACGGCTCAAAGTTGACATGTCAGGAGAAGCGGGACTGTAATCCACAGCCACCAGCGGTGTGATCGTCGGTTCGGGTGTGCGTGAACGTTGTGGTAGGGAAAATGCTAGCTCTCGCTCGGTGTCGTCAGGTAACGGAGAGTAGACGTTGTCGTAGGCGGGAGTATAGACTTCGCCGTCGTTAATTGGAGTGTAGTAAAGGGCGTTGGCTGGAGCAGGATAGTCGTTTGCTGGAGTGTAAACGCCTGGAAACTGTGGACTTGGAGGTGTGTAATGCCCAGGCTGGTGGTCGGGTAAGGGATTCTCACCAATGAACGGAACGGTACCCGTCACGCCAAACTGGTAGACTGAGTTGTAGGCAGGGCAAGGACCATACGGTCCAACAAAAGAAATAAGACGGGCGTCATGAAAAAACTGCAAGTCACCCTATAAATGGTAGAAAACTATAATAAATAAAGAATACGGCTTACAATTTTACTAACAAAAATATATCGCTTTAAAACGAAGCAAGAAATAAATCTATTGTTGAATTTACCAGAATCATATCTGCCAAATGGATAGCGTGCACCTAATCATCGGGAAGATTATTCATGGCGCTTCCTTTTGGACGTCGAGCCAGCATATCACAACGTATACGAGTAGCAATTTCTGTTTAATACAATTTTGTTGCAATATTAGACAAAAAAAATTATTTGGAAAATTCTCTTACCGAATGCTCTGTTGGAAATGGCAGCCAGCTCTGGAGTCGTTGGAGTGCGAGTGAAAACATGAAAGAACTGGTCGATCTCCAGACAAGCGTTAGCAAACGGACCCGCAGGATCGACCAGATTGTATGGTCGATACACGCCAACGGAGGAAGTGGATGATGCGTAGGACAATGAGGATGAAGAAGATGATGATGTGGATGCTACTGAATCTGCTCGGGAAGACATTATGAAAAGGTCATTAGCTAACTCAAGCTTACTAAAGGAACAGTCTACAGTGCTGGTATAAGGTAACGGTATAAGATCCAAGAAGCGTCCAAAAACTGCTGTTCGAGCAACTGATGAATGTTTACTGTGGCTGCAGTTGGTTTATATCAGCGAAAATTTAGTTTCCAGATTTTTCACCGTACAGGTCTCTTTGTTTCCTTACCTGCGGTCTGGTTAAGGTTGTTTTCCCTTCGTAAGACTAAGCCTAACTGTTTCCGTACATACATGTAGGATCAAAGTTTTAACCAACAAGGCCAAAAACGTACGGTTGAGTTTCTCAGTACAAGTGTTAAGAGAAAAGGCAAGTTTCTGTGGAATTTTGATATGTGTTAAAGTTAAGGAAAGTGGAGAGGAGCCCTATGAAAAGACACTGGAGGGCAAGCAATGAACAGTAATCCGTCTCACGACCCCGATAAGAGCCATTATGTTCTTGTTTTTTTTGGGTCAAGCGGCATTCTGATATACCCTGCATCCGTATTTCAGATCCTGAATAAGTCGCGTCAGCGGCCTGGTTTCTATTGTTTGAGAATTTTGACATAATGGCTGCCGTTCTCCTGTCGATTTGCCCTGTTGCCTAGCTAATAACCCGGATTCGTCGCGACACTGACTAAAATTGCATTGTTTTACTAACGACACAATCTTGTTTATCTGGGTTACATGTTCTTTTGATTTGGTCTGGTACCTGGATATCTACGAGCCGGATTCCGACGCGACTGTGACTTGCTTTCTATTGTTTCAAAAAACGGTTTTTCCGGAGTCTCACAACGGTTCTCTCTAGACCCTTTCCACGGAATGGGTCAGAAGGAATTTTCCTTCTTAGCTCCACGTATGATACAGCCCAACCCACATCGTAAGAGAACCAGTGTCCACCAGACCAAGAACTCGCTGTTTCGGTGCAAATCAGTCTGGTCAAGAGTAGTGGGTGTTTACAAATCACCTGCAGCCAATGGCCGTGCACCAGAAAAAATTTCGAGTTCCAACTCAGATGATATAAGTCGATGTCTCTAACACAAAATCAAATCATTTGGACAGTTTTCGTTTACTCACCACTGCAACTGGATCTTCAGTGTCTTCAATGGCTATTCCCGATTTTCCTGACGAGTTTCCACTGCTTGAAGAGTATACTGGTAAGTGCACACAGTATCTGCTGCTAACTGCTATTTTAAGAAACTGTCAAATTTTGTTTTCTAACATTAGTAAAAGGTGACCTTTCCCAATTCGACTGAAGCTCTTAATAACATAGTTGTTACTCTGTTGCCTAAAGAAAATCTCGGCTTCTTTTTAGAAATCGCAAATGAATTGTTTTCGGACTGGTTGGCTCTCAGCCACTGCCGCAGGATCCGGCGTTATTCTGGCTACTTCAACCTAGCCTTTGCGTTGTGGACTGATCTCGCTTACTACATCCGCCATTTTGATGCCCTAATCCGGTTTCTCCACGTTGCTGAATTTCATGCATCCACTGTATTTCAGCTGTAAATTTTTTCTTCGCCTAAAGTTTCACTTCGTAGTTCTTCTTTCATTTTGGCTCATGATTTATCGCTAATTTCAAAATTTCCTATGTAGAAGCAGTTGCATGATTTCTACTATTGGCTCAATGTTCCCACGCCGGATCTACCTGACGAATTTCCACTACTTGCACAATACACTGGTAAGCCACTAAATTTGTTGATTCGGTTTAAATGTTTTTGTGTTTTTCAATTCCAATATTTGAAACGTACTTATCCTTTTAGAACAAGTAAACGTCTTGATTGCGGAATGGGCTTTACGTACGGAGTTTGAGCAGATCCACACCTACTACACGTACTACTCGCAGGCCAAAAATATGTGGTTTGATCTTCAGCGTTACACTCGCAATGCTGGCGTGCTCCTCCTGTTTCTCCGTCTAATTGATTTTATGGTAAGAACCCTCGCCGTTTCTGCTAATTTATTTTTCAGTGTATAATTCAATTTCTATTCAATATTCGGTTTTTATAGAAACAGCTGCACGATTTCTACTACGAACGTGTTGCTGGCGCTCCTGATAACTCGCTTGACTCGGGTTTCTTTGAGGGCGATCCGTCGGACGAAGCTGAAAGCGACGTGGGGGACGAAAACGAAAAAGAAGGTGGACACGTTCTCGCGGACGACACTTTGGAGAGTGAGCCGGCGACTGACGCTGAAGATGGGGAAATCAACGCGGTTCCGGAGACCGAAGAGGAGGGGGAATTGGAGGACACTATCCTGGTTGGAGACCTTGACTTGGACGAGTATCTCAACGGCACTGAGCGCGTGGACTCTGTCGAAGGCGGCAACAAACGCAAGCATTCGGAGGACGACGACGACGACAACGGTCCTACTGATGAACCGCCGGCAAAGAAGCAAGAGACTGAGGTGAACATGCAAAAATAAACTGTCGTAGTGTTTTTCTTCGATGGCTTTGTTTTTATATACCATTGAATAATAGCAGTACACTTTGACCGCTTCTGATAACTCTCATTTAATACCGCATGCCTTGGGGTGGTGGTGGTTGCAGTAATAGTGGAATTACAGTGTTATGGTAATCGTTGTGGTTGTTTCTGATGATGGAGATTGTTGTTTGAATAATACAACGTGGAGCGTTTTTGCTAGTTATTCTCACATTAAAACATGTCGAAAAAAAGGCCGAGCGGTTACTTACCGGCGCTGCTAGCGCCGGTAAGTATCCACTCGCGCCCACTGAAACGCCCAAAGGTGTGGCTAAAACACTGTTGACCAATTGCATCGCATTACAGAAAACATCAGACCAATAAGCGCATGCTACAGTAATTGAGCTCGTCTATAAAAGTTGGGCGGCACAAGATTTTTCTTCATTTCAATCTTTCACGTCTGGCGAAAATGACTTATCAGCTGTCTGCTTCTGATCATGCGGCTATTGCGGCCATACTCAGTGAGCCGTGGATGGATGTTGATGAAGAGCAGCAGCAGCAGGTTAATGATGCGTACCAGTTAACAGTCGAGGATCAAGCAGCCTTTGATCACATGCTAGCTAATCCCAGTGAGTTCAATGAACATGATGAACAGACTCTGACAACGGCTTTGCTGCACCTGGGTCAGGTTGATCAGCGAAGCCCGGGATTTTTGGCTGCCGCTCTTGCTCTTGCGCAACTAGACGACTGGCAGTATGAAGATCCCCAGCGCCGCAAGCTGGTGGAAATGTGGCTCGAGATGAGTCGCTACCCGATTTCTCAGGTCTCTTCCAACTGGTCAAAGAATCCATTGTATCCGTTCGCGTGAAGAATAACCTATGCTTACCCGCCGCGCTGTTTCTGGGAAAATTTCGCCTGACGCATGATTTCGAAGTACTTATTCATGGATTTCTTGGAAACGGTTGCTGTCATGCTTGACGTGCTGATGTTTGAGGAACCAGGATCCACCAGCCGACATGATAGAACGCCAGATCCGTATGGTGAATGAATAAGTATAAATGGAGCAATAAGTATAAATGGAGCAACTATATACGCGCAAACCGCACCGAGAATTTGGAGGACGAAGCTGTAAAGATAATGGAAGAGTGCCTCTTGCCGCCTGGTCGTTACTGCGACCTTGATGACCTGGAAGTTCTGCAGAAGGAAGCCTTCCCACAGTTCCAAATCAAAGTCATTTCGGCCAATCAAGGTGATATGATAATTGCGCGGGTGCCAGAACGCAAGACGACCGACATGCAAGAGATTTTCTTGTTGTTGGATAATGAGCATTTTGACCTTGTCACCACGGCTACTGGGTTCTACTGCTCACCCTACTTCTGCAATGATTGCGATCGAACGTATCATCATAAAGAACGTCATCATTGCGAGGGGAAGTGTAGGTCCTGCTACCGCAACAACAGCGACTGTCTGGTGGAGAATCCTATTAACTGCACTGAATGCAGCCGTGGGTTCCACAACCAACAGTGCTACGAGATCCATAAGAAGAAGAGGAAAAATGGAAAGAATTATTGTGAGCAAATGTTCATTTGCCAGACATGCGGTGTTTTCGTGAATCTTTCCAGTCGTGGCAAAAACGTAAGACACCAGTGTGGCGAAAGTTAAAGCAACATGTATAAACCCAATAAAAGGAATTATCTGAGTTAATGAATGTTAATTCTGTCGAGCGGCATGATTTTGTCTCGCCTTTGACATTAATGTGCTGTCGCAGTTGAGATTTATTGCTGGCCATCTGGGTGGTCAGATGGTATTCCTTGAGATTGCTCTGGTTTCATGCTGCCTTTAGCAGCTTTACATCAGTGTTCATTTGCAAAGATTTTTGATGTAGTTCACGTCGAACGTGATTTTACATATGCTCCTGCATTATTTTATGGCGTAATCTCGTCCGCGGCATATCTTGTCGAAATTATTACGTCGTGTCTCTCATGATTTGTATATAGCCGCTTGTGTTTCGTACGATGAATTTTTGGAGGTCCCTATTTACGTTTTCTTTATCGAGGATTAGTAATGATTTCTGTTTGCATAATATATTGGCTTTTTATTTGTGACTATCACCATAAGGGCGGTTGCCCTGTTCTTTCAGCCCGGCATATTGCCGGGTTCACAAAATGCCTAACTTCATTTGCTTGCATTCTGGCTACCATTCTACAACGTGGACGGCCATCTCGCACGTCAACATTTGTTATTCCCATTGGGTCATTTCTGTATAATACGAGTTTGTGTGCTGTCCTGATCTATTACATAGATTTTATATTTGTACATAGATATTAGGATTATATATTAAATTATTTTTATATTGTATACATGTTGTAGGCTTACATACTTGTGATATGTATTACAACATAAATTTTATTATTGGTTATTATGATTATAAATATTATTATTATATATATCATCATTAATATTGTTATTATATATATTGTTATTATATATAATATTATCAATATCATTGTCATATTATAATTATATTGCTTGTATCATTATGTCACAACCTTCAAGGGATTGATCTTAATATGTATAGATCTATCATATTATTACTATATACCGTGTATGGTTTTACACATTTCTACTCCTTTTTGTATATTGTGTTAAAAGGTTATGTCAAACAAATCATTGATAGATTTTATGATATGTTATGTTTTATTATTAATATATTTTATATTATTGTATATTTATTATTTATAGACTTCATTATCAGGTTTATTATTTATATTGTGTACCTACTGTGCGTGTAGTGTATCATTATATATTACAGTATTATTGGTATATGTATTATAATATATTATTGTATTGTGTTATTATATCGTATTATTATGTTGTATTATTAAACTGTACTACCTTATGATGTAATATTATATTTTATAACTGCATTGTATTCTATCGTATTGTATGCATACTATATCTTATACATATATGATATTTGTTTACAAAATTTTACCTTATTTTTATATATTATTTATGTATTATTATGTATTATTATTAATATTATTATTTTATCATTATTTGTTGTTATTGGTAATATTAAAGTTATTATTATTTTAGCCTTATTATTATTATTTAAAACACTATTGTTATTACTATGTACCATTGTTCTTGCTGTGGTCATGATCGTTATTGTTATAATTGCTGTATTATCTTCCCGTTTTACTATTGTTCGTTGTTATAATTTTTATTCGTCCTGTTATTGTTAGCCCCATTGTTATCCGAATTATTTTTATCTTCGTTACCCTGTTATTTATTTCTCTATTTGTCATCCCTGATATTTGTTATCCGTGTGATAATTTCTGTGATTCTTATTCTTTCTCCCTGTTATTTCTATTCCTATTGTTTGTTGCATCCCCGTTCTTAATGTTTATATATCCTTATTTCTGTTATCCTTACATCCCTGCTCTTGTTGTTACTTTAGAGCGTCCTATTTAAGTTCTCTTCATTGAAGTTTCAGCAAATGGTGTCTACAATTCGAAATCGGAGTAAATTTGTGACTACCACCGTATGGGCGATTGTCCTGTTCTTTCTTTCAGTCTGGCATATTGCTGGATTCATTTGTTCACACTCTAGCTACTCTTGCAGTCTTATACGTGTTATTCATTGTCATTTATTGTTACTGCTGTTATTTATTGTATCCTCGTTTCCACTGATGCTATAAGCGTATTTTAATATCCTGTTTTCGTTTTCCTGTTATTTATTATATCTCTGTTCATATTCAATATTATTCTTTTTCTTTACTTTACGCCTCTGTTGAATTAATTTCACTGGTGCCATTAATGGTGTGATCCGTAATATATATGCCTTGTATTTATCGTTAAATACTTATTGCCAATATTTTCTGGTTGCCTTTGGTCAATAATTCCATATTTTACCGTGAAATGCGTTAACCAGCATCACATTTCCGTGTCTACGCAGAAAACGTTTCGGCGGCATATTCGGCGGCACTGCCGTTTTTATCTGTTTATTTTTATTTCATTGTGTCTCATTGTGTTTCAATGATTGTATCGTTTGGTTCCGCTTGATGCCTGATAATCGCTTAATGCTTATATCCGTTGGTCACATGTGTTTACAATTGTTAGTGGAAACCAGCATCACGATTCCTTCGTTGTCATTTCGGTTCCCTTTGATGGCTTCTTATTTGGATGTACAATATGCATTGCCTTCTGCTTGCATCTCAGTTCCCTTCATTCCTCAGTGATGACCATACTGTTCGGTTACGTAACTTGTTGCCTGATGACAGTCATAAAGTTCTCTTAATCGCTTATATAGTGATTCATAATTCTAAATTTGACCAGTTCTCTCGTCATTAAACAGTTTTGTTCTTTAATCTTGCTGATCGCTCTGGACATTTGTTGGATCAAGTCAAGTGGACATCAAGTGCGTTTTCGTCTTGTTCGCGAGATATTATTTGCGTCCCATAATCCTGCTTAAACAGTCCATCACCATGTATTAGGCCTATTGGCTATTCACGTCGAACGCGATTACAATATATATTATATAATAGTATATATTATAATTGTACTTTTCACTTGCGAATGCCAGCGTGTTAGCGGCTGCTCTGTTCTTTCGGTCCGGCAACTTGCCGGATGCGTAGAATTCTGATTTCAGTTGTTTACGTTCTGACTACCTTTGCATCTTTGCTCAGCTAAATTTATGTTTGTATTGTTTCCGAGGGATTTTCACATCAAACATGACTTTTAATCGTTTTTACGTTATAATCCCAGAGACTTAACCGTATCCGATTCGTTTTGGTGTTCTCAAATTTCTTTTTGATCCTACTGTATCTAACGCCTCGGATTAACTGATTCGCAATGGGACGAGATGGAAAGCAGTGGATATGCCGATCACCAAACCGAAGGCGAAACGCGGATGCCTATCTCGCACGCCAACGTTATTACCATTTGTTCTTCCAATTTTACCTTCAGACATATTATCCAGCATCACATTTCTGTGTCCATGCCGAAAATATATTCCGGGGCACTGAGCCGCTTTCTGCAGTTCCTACATTTCCCACGTTGTGTTGCGTAGCTCATTAATGAAGCTGAAGTGTTTAATTTATCGTCCGTTAATACGGTGGATCCAACATACGCCGCAATCGCGGCTTTGAACCTAAACTCCCCACAACGTGGGTCCACACCGCCTAACGGTGATGGTGGTGGCTATGGTAAGGCCCCGAACCAGGGTAACTTTGGCTATAGCCAGGGGAATAGCGGCGGAACACAAAGAGGCGGCTACTCTAGAGGCCAAAACGCCAGCTTCAGCGGAAGGCGAGGCGGCAACAATAACGGCCCCAGACGCAACGCCTTGAGCCAAGGAGGCAGCGGAGGCCAAACTGGCCAACGCCAAGCACAAAACTCCGAAAAAGCTCGTAAGCCAGAGGACATGTACATCGACCGCATCGAGCGCATGCTCGAAAGGTGGGCCAGGGACAAAGCCATGACCTGTAACTTTTGTCTCTGGGGAAACCACAAGACCAACGAATGCGGCTACGCCAACAGGAATCTCCAGGACAATCCTAACCGCAACTGGGTCCTGGATTGGCGCGAGCGGTACATGAAGGGATACCCGACAGGGGCACAAAATCCCAGCCGCTTTGGCCTGGTGCCACCCAAACAAGCCCGACCACAACGTGGTAGCGGGGGGAACGGCAACCGAAGGCAGTCCACCGGCTCAGGAAGTGGGTCCGGTGGCGGAAACCGTCAAGGCGGCACAGAACGATATGGCGGACCAGGCGGATTCCAAACACCCGCGACCGAATGGACCGCCTTACCGCCGCTGACCGACCAGCAGTTGCAGCCAACCAGCAATATTGGCGGCGGCTCTAACCGGGCCAGCCCAACTGCGAGAAACGCCTAAGGTCACGGAGTAACGGCAACTCACCTGACCTATTACCGGAACCTAAACCGCCGGATATAACTAACCCTTCTGTTAAACTAACTCCAGCTGCTAGAAGGGCAGCGGATCCGGAACCGGCCGCCCAACCAGCCGCCGGCGGATTCAGGTTTAGCCCCAACCGGCGACTAAGCCACATGACGCTAAAAGTGTGGTAATGCCAGGACGCGTAGAAGACGCGCCTGGACTGTATGGCCCTAGAAGTGAGGCCAAATCGACAGCCGTCCAACCGGCGGCCAAGTCGGTTTTCGGAGCCTGGGTTAACTCCAAGACCAACCAATCACGTGGGAAAGCGAGACGTCGCACCGCGAACATGACGTATCCAAGATCAGCGTCAGAATCATCCTCCGACAGCGCACCGAAAGGATGGTCCGTAAGAAGTACGGACAGCGAGGTGGCACCACTAGAAGAGTGGACAGCCGAACCTCTTGAGGCGTCATGTCCCGGGCCCTGCTGGCCCCAGACCGGTGGACGATCCCTCGGATCCGCACCAACAGTGCGGACCATTAACAGCTCCCGGACTTTCTCGAACCACAAGCAGATGTTCTCAACCTTAAGGGAAACAGGGACATTGCCACGGGAAGAGTCCGCCCAACAGAAACTCATAACACCTATGGACGCTTCTAATGACCCCGGACAAGTGTCGCTAATCCCCAGTATACCGGTGATGCGGGAAGTGACAGTTGGCCTGGATGAGAACCGGAAACCGAAGACTGCCAGAGCATGGACACACTCAGCCCAAATTGGACCAGTCCATACGCTCGCCATGCTGGACACGGGAGCAGAAACTTCCCTTATCACCCAGCAATTCTGCACGGCCAATGGCATCAAAACTGAGCCATTAGGACGGAACATCAAATTCCTTGGTGTTGGCGGCCAAACCCCCTTTGTGGTCTCCCATTGCTGCACCGTACCGGTGACATTGCAGGGATATAAAAGCCACCACACGTTCTTCGTCCAACCGACGACAACGGACGTGCAAGTTTTACTTGGATGTGACTACCTGCACTCCAAGTTTACCTTCATATTGAAGCCAAACGAAGAAATTATTTGGGACGCGGTAAAGTCAATCCCGATACCAGAGGCACCGGGATCCGACAAGGAAGTGAGGATAAATCGGCTTCGCGAACTGACTGTTCAAGCTTCCACCTGTTCGGAATGCCTGGACACCATTGATAGCCTTGTCTGGGAACTGCGCGTCCATAATGCCATTGAGCGCTACATGAACCAATTTCGCTCTGGCATACTCAAATCAAATCACGGGATAGTAAACACTATCCCGAAACCAGAGGCACCGGGCCAACGGCCGGTGCCTGACAGGGAACTTAAGGAGAAACAGGTCCAGGGATATAAAACATGGTTCATCGGAGTGAGAAATTTCCTCCAGTACCGCGCTGACCGACTCCTTGCCCTAGAAGAGGGCTGGCTCGAAGAAAATGGCGTGCCGCTAACGTGGGCGCAGATTGGAGCAGAATATGGACCATTTGCCCAAGAAAAGGACAAACTCCATGAAGAGGGATCGCTATGGGAGGACGAACGTCTAGCCCTATGGTGGGGATATAAAGAGTACCACATGGAAATGCCGAAAGCACTCCAACGAATGTGCTCGGACCTCTTCGATGACATTGTAAAACTTCACAAGAATTTGGCCCAACACCCTGGCGTAGCCGTCAGTATATGGCCAAAATACGACTTGTCCGCGACTAACGTCAGGACCATACCGGCAACATTACCAGAAGCAGCACCGCACATAGCGACAAAAGTGCGCTTCAGCGATGGCCCACACCCAGAACAGGGAGGCCATAGGAGGAACACCAGCCAAACGCAGGACCCTTCAACGGAGGAAGTCCAACTGACTTGTCCTCTGTGTGAAGACGGCGTTGAAGCAGTAATACGGGCCATAGAGACCCGTGCTGCTCAGCGGTGGACAGGAGGCCGACCAGCCTCGCCACTAACCAACAGGGACCATCCAACCACTTCGGCTGAACCGGACGAACCTGAGAAGCAGGAAATCGAAACTGGAAGGCCAGGAAACCAGGAAGCGGATCCCACGACCGAACCGGCACCAACGGTGACCGGTGGCGCGCCAACCTCTAACGAGGACAAAGGCGAGCCAAAGCCAGAGCAGGACGACAAACCCGAGCCTACCGACTCGGACGTCCAAAGCTCAAGTGATTCACCGGACACTGATTCCGACAATCAATCATCGGAGGAGTCCAGTGACGACGAGGACGACCCGCCTATCCGCCAACTTTGGAGTTTCCCAGTGGTCCTCGCCTCGAAGAAAAACGGCGACGGAACCATGGGCACCCGGTTCTGCATAAACTACATTAGGCTGAACTAGGTGACCAAAAAGAACAATTATCCATTGCCCAATCCAGACGAACTTCTGGACCAGTGTGCAGGCAACGCCTATTACGGCAAGGTAAATTGTCAGTCCGGATTCTGGCAGATCCCAATGGACCCAGCGTCCATGAACTACACTACCTTCGTTACACCAGAAGGGATGTACTGGTTCAAACGAATGCCGTTTGGCGTCTGCAACGGGCCAGCCACATTTCAGATGACAATGGACAAGATTATGGCGCCAGCACGCAAGAAAGGCGGCGTCTTCGCATACATTGACGAAGTGATATTTTTCGGCAAAACCTTCGAAGAATTCAGGCAAGCGTTCAGAAATACGCTCATCTTTTTGCGAGATGCCGGATTCACGATAAAACCGTCGAGGTGCGAATTCGGAATGGAAAAACTCCAATTCTTATATCACATCCTTAGCAAGGACGGCGTCCATACTGATCCTGAAAAGATAGCGGCCATCGCCGAGAAACAGCCGCCCATGACCGAGCGTCAACTTCGCTCGTTCCTTGGACTCGCCAACCATTATCGTCAGTTCATTCTGGGCTACGCCCAGAAAACTTCAAAGATGTACGAACTCCTGCGGTAGGAAAGTTTGGTCAAGAACGACTGGACTGACGCCCACACCGCCGAGTTCAACGATATTAAGAAGGCCCTAACGGAAGGCCCAATTCTGGCCAAATTCGATGGGACCAAGTAGACCACCATCGAATGCGATGCAAGTGGCGCAGGCATCGGAGCCATACTCAGCCCAGACTAAAGGCCAATCGCTTACGCGAGTCGTGTCCTACTTGGAGCTGAGAAGAACTACCGCGTGACTGAATGGGAATGTTTAGCCGTAGTGTGGGCCGTCCAAAAGTTTAAGCACTACATCGACCATGGACCATTCACCGTAAGGACGGACCACAGAGCCCTGACTAACCTGCTCAGATGCGAGTCTAACCGGCCCGGCATCAACCCTCGGCTTACTCGATGGGCCCTCGCCTTACAGGGAAGGGATGTCACCATTGAGTACAAGCCCGGCACTTTCTGCGACAACGCCGACGCGCTGTCCAGATGGCCACTCGAACGGGACGACGACAAGGGCCCACATGAAGAGTTGGACCAAGTCACCAACTTCGAGAATTACAAATACGAAATCCCAGCCCGCGTCATAAAGGTGCGGAGGCTGCAAGTAACTGATGAGGATCCCACAGACGACTGGGAAACGTCTTTCCTTCCTGATTGTAACGCAATCAGCGATTAGAATGAATTCAGCACGGCGGACATACGGGTCATCATGTACCGGCGCCCAAACCGGACGAACCGGACCCCGTGGTCCCGCCGTGTCCAGAAAAAGTTACGGACCGCACCGTGCAAGAACTGCGACGGATGCAACACCGCGATCCAACTTTGGCCAAGAAAATTCACGAGTTGGAACATCAGACCGAAATGGATAAACGGTCCAAACTTCCTGAACATTACCAGATAAATAAAGGTATGCTCTACCGACTGACCGAAATTAATGCGAAGCTAGAAAGGAGGCTCATCATCCCACTCTTCATGCGGAAAAATATTATCCAGTCCCTCCACGACGGAAAAACAGGGAATCACTTTGGATACCGCAAGACCATTAAAGCCGCCAAGCTCAGGTACTACTGGGACCGTATGAACAGCGACATACACGACTACATCAACCGATGTCAGACGTGCATCTTCAGCAAAGTACCGCGGCGAGCTACCTACGGAAAGCTGCAGCCGACCGACGCTGTTGCGCCTTGGTACCGCGTCTTCGCCGACTTCAAAGGACCATTACCGGTGACCGAAACGAAGAAATACCGGTATGTCGCCGTAGTGGTTGACCAAATGACGAAGTTTACCATAGCCCGGCCGACCAAAACAAATTCGGCCAAGGAGTTTGAAAAGCTCTCCGTCGAGGAAGTTGTCCTCAAATATGGAATGCCACATACAGTGCACTCCGAGCGGGGCACGCATTTTACGGCAAAATCCTCGCCAAAGTGGCGAAAATTTTTGGCATCGAGCAAACGTTCGGATCTGCCTATCACCCCGAGGGCCAAGGCCAAGTCAAACGCCAGATGCAAACGATCTGTGATGGAATTTGAAACGTTGGCGGCGCGATGAACATCGTTGGCACCGGGCCTTACCATACCTGATCTCCGGCATGAATCGTGCCGTTCACCCGACCACTGGATTCAAACCGCACCACATGTTATACGGACGGGAGATGACCATACCGCAAGACGTCCTCGCTGGGACCAACGTCCTAGAAACATTCACGACTAACGAACGTTATGTCCAGAGGATGCAGCAGCGCCTGAACCGGCCGCATGAAATTGCGAAAACGCGCATCGAAGAAGGCTTCCTACGGGATGCGGCCATCTATAACAAAAAGAAGGACCAGACCGAGTTCAAGAAGCGGGACTTGGTCACCCTGAAGAACACTGTGGATGACCCGACCAACCCAAACAAGTATGAGGGCATCTACATAATCCTCGGAATTCCTAAGCCAAACACTTACTGGATCCGAGAGCGGGACACCGGTGAAGAACTCACCGTATGTGTCGATCGCTTGAAGCCGTACCTAAACCCGGACGGCCCAAGTCGCCGAATCACCCGTTCAACAAAGAAGAGCGGCGACGCTTAACCTGAACCCACGGAGTCGGGAAGGTGCAACGACCCGAAAAAGACCGAGTCGGGACGGTGCAAATACAAAGACCAAACAGAGTTGGGACAAAGTGCAGGACTCCCACAAACCACAGAGCCATGAAGGCGCAAAGATGCGGCTTCTCCGGCAGCTTCTCCCCAGACCAAACTGGAGAAGCTGCTAAAGAAGCAAAAGCCCGGAAAGGGCCCTTCCAAGAAACTCGTGGAGGAGCAGCAAAAGACTCTGAAGATACCTGGCCTTAATGGGCCTGAACCAGAACCAGAAAACCCGGCCCCAAAGCGCGGCCGTGGCCGGCCTCGGAAGACCAAACCGGACTTCAAGACGCCAGCCTTGACTAAACTCCAAAACGAGCCATTAGCCGTCATTGATCCTGAGTCAGTACCTGCGGAACCTGAAAAAGCATTGGCCGCACCTGACAAGCTTAAACCCGACCCAAATCTACCAAGTCAGAACCTGCAAGAGAAGCCGAAAAGACCAAAGTCGCCTAAAACGCCGAAGGCAACCCTTACGGCTCAGCAGGTCCTCAACCGAGGATATCTGCGCGGCCTGATTAAACAAGCCCTCCAACGCGTGCTGCCTAAACCCCGACCGGGGCAAGCAACACGCGGAGCCCGAACCGGACTCTTGGTCCCAACACATTCCTCAGACCGTCGACCGGCGGAAGAACTGTGAGACCGTTATAGGCGCATTATGCAGGTCTCAACTGAAAGGCTTGCAGCAGGGCCAGCATTCAGTCGGCCAACCACTCCGTCTCAATCGGAAACGGAGACCGACAGTGACATTGAATGGCTGGACCTGCCCGATCCTATTCCCGTACCGGGATTAACGGCACCGCCGGATCATATGGTCGCGCCAGAATGACAAATCCATCCAAGACGAACCACACTGGCGCCACCACCAGAAATCGCGGAACGCCTGGAACAGATCATGCGAGCCACAACGGCTCAACCTATTACTACAAGAACAGGTGCCATGTCCACTATCATATCGCTTGCAGAATCCAGCGAATCGGGCCGCCGAACTCTCTACGACCAATGGCGAGTGGAGGAAGAAGCCCGGCGCCGAAGAAGGTTATGCGAAGTGGATACAGGTACATTCCAAATGACGACCCCAGTGGCGATACGGGTCAGAACCCTGATCAGAGACGCCAAGGACATCGATCGTCGCATGGCCAACTAGATAAGGGACCTCAGCCCATTTGACCCGGAAGCGGTCCGGCCGACCCAACAGCAGCAAAGTCTATCCCATCGGATAGCCCTGCTTAGGGAACTTACACCGAACAACACGATGCCGACCGGCGATTCGTTAGTTGTCGTGGAGCATACTATAAGATGGCTCCGCACATTTGTTGAAGATTACTGGAAAGTCCAACGACCAGGCCCGGCAACAACGGAGCTCCCAGGTGACTTTGATCCAGTTAACGAATGGCGACCAGACACAGCGGCAGCGCCAACGGCGCCGACCACTGAACAAGCATCAGTCGCCTCAACATCGGCGGACCCAACTTTGGTCCAAGCCCCAACAGTGGCCCCAGCACCAACCGTGCCTGGGCCAACATCAAGCCAGCCTGCGGACACTGCCGTACCCGCTACCGCGGACGACAGTATGGAAATCCCACCGCAGGAGGATGAAATGGACTTGAGTTTGCTCGACAAAACTTTCGAGCTCTCGCCGGAGAAGCCGACACCAGTCCAACTGACTGGTGCACCGATAAGTCCAATGGCAGTCGATGAGCCAACGGCTTCATCTGACACCACGCCCACGCCAAACCGAATTGAAGGCGATACATCAGGCGGCACTTTAGTCGTCCGGCCAACGGCCAGGAAATCGACTGGAGGAAGGACCGCCACACCGGAGCGAACGGCCACACCAGCCACAATTGGCGGCCCACAGTCGCCCAGGTTTAAAACGAAGAAACGGACCCCTCCAGAAGCAGAGGAAACGCCTTCGCAACGGTCACTCCGCACCTAACCCAGAGGCCGAACGGAACCGCCAAAAGAGACAAGCGGCCAAGGACAAAAAGAAACAAGAGGCCAAGATCGCCCAGCTGGAAAAGCGGCTGTCAGGCGACGAAGAAGTCCAGGTTTTATCGGACAGCCCGGACAAACCAGGGCCCTCACAACCCTTGGCTGAACCAAGACCACTACCACCCCTGCCATCTCCCTATCGGGAGGAGGACTTTGAACCGGTCCCAGAGGGAGACCCGCCCTCTGAGGAAGTCATGCTCCCATAACCTTGGGATGACGAAGCTGAATTTCCTGACCCAGGACCAGAAGCCACATTTTGAAATCCTAGCGGGTTACGTCGATCAATGGGTAGCGACCGCTAGAATTATGAGAAGGGAATCGGGCCGAGACATTTACCAGTGTCTCACCAGCTTTCTACGCGCCCGCATGGCATTCGGACAATAATTTAGAGGACTCCCGCTCACGGACCGCGTACTGACGGCACCCTATATGCGGCGGGTGGTCACTCTTATTCACGACTCAGGCCTACTGGTCCGCACACATCGCGATTGGACTGACATGGCAGAAATCCACGTGGCCCATCGGCCATCTGGACTCTCGCGTAGCGGGGATAACTACTTTCAACAAATCTGCCGGACCATTGGGTACTTACATGACCCAAGAGGCTCCACCTTGATGGACATCTCCAGGACAATCAACGCCCTTTACTACAAGGGAACGATGGATCCGTGGAAATTGAATGACCAACTAGTGAACGAATTACTAGCACAGGTTAGAGACGGCGTCCTGGAAACCACCAATGCCTTTCGCGCTGAACCATTACGCTTCGCTGTCCCGGGATTCATCCCACAGAAGACGCAACGGTCTCTGTATGTGTCGCACGACGTTGGCACTAGATGGGATCCGAGCAGAAAGAAAGCGGTAGGAGCGAAGGCAAAAGACCTTAAAGGCGGGGCCAAAGAGGCATATAACATGACTCAACTGGCCAAACTGCCAGGCCCAAAGAATCTGCCGCAGGAAAAGCCTCCGAGACCATCAGTTACTCGAAGGGAGAACGCCGTGCGAAAGGAACAGCAGGAGGCGAACATGCGTGCGACAGGCCAACGGCCCTCGCCGCGGGACACTGTGTCGCTGCCTAACGCAGCTGGCCAGTCCCGACCGCCTTCACCGGCCCCATCAGTTATTTCAACGAAGAGCCGAAAGACTACGGCCAAGAAAGGGCGCGGCAAGAAGTCGCCAACCCCGCCACCTGATGACTCAGATTCTGAGGACTCCAGACCAGAGGACTCAGAATCAGAAGAAGATGAAGAGGAGGACCAATAGGACCAAGAAATGGCATCCCAGAAGTCTGACTCCGAGGACTGACGATGATGACCAAAGCCCTGGCAAACTGACCATAAATGTCCCACCGGACTATAGCATGGAAATTCCTCCAGTGGCTATGTTTCGCCACCACCACCAAAGGTGGCCAGAAAATTGCCGGGCGGAGATCCATCCAAGAAGATGAAAATCTCCAGTATGGACAAAGGATGGGTATATGTAAAGGCAGCCATACAGGCGTTGTCCCAAACGGGTACAACTTACGCCACAAGGGATCTAGCCTACCAGCTCACTGAGAAATGGGAAGGCCCGGGGCTGTCTAAATCCAAAGTGAGGCAGTATGTCCAGATGGCATTCAATGAGGGCGCCATCCTGCGGACTCACACGCCCAACGGCGATATCTTTTACACGTTCCCACCGGAAAGACGTGACGCGGCCCCTCAAGGATATTGGGAATGGAGCAACGCCATTCTCACTGTGCTGACGACCACACAGCACCCTCTTGGCCTCACCCGTGGAGAAATTGCCAACCAACTGCTGGGCCATTACCAACTGTACTACATTGCGCATCACCCGCAGCTGATTGATGGAACGGAATACGCCTCGGGCAACGGCCGGAACATAGGCTTATTCCCCATCTTTGAAGACGTTAGACACGTCGTCAAGAAGATGCTGCGTGAACGTTGGCTCGAACAAACCGTTGATGAGCCAGAGACCCAGCAGCGCTACCGAAGGTTGAATGACCCACCAGACCATTACGGCCCTCGTCCTGCCGACACCCCCACTTTGGCTTCCACCAAGAAGAAGCAGAAGCGGAAGTCCTACCACCAGTGACCCGGCATAGAACTTGCATAGGGCATAGGGGGGAACGGGTTGTAAAATTCATAGGGACGTAAATTTATAGGGCGTAATTATCATAGGGACCAGTCCTAGAAGTAGACCTCCCCAGTTTTCTGTATGTTTAATTTCCGTTACAACAGAGAATGGGATTCACCCCGCAGCAGAAGTATGAATCGGGATGCGCGGACTGCAAACGGAACAGTTTGGACTTGTCCGGCCGGAGGGAAAACTCTCGACGAGAGTACCTACCCTGCGCGTACCACTTGCGACCCGGTTTTCGCGACGAAAGCGAACGAGCCTATTGCTTCTAACTAGAAGTGGTGAGAGGCAACTTCGACGCGTACTGCCACATGACCAGCCGAGATGGACGCCATTTGATCCCCCTACTGAGGGATCATGAACAGATAGAGATCCACGATCTCTATATGCAACGCAGCGGCGACAGACTCCCCGGCTGGAGCAGCATGGAAACACAACCGCCAACTCTTACCCAATCGGCATTAGAGAAGAAGGCAGAGCGCGATTATGAACGGAACAGCCGGCCTCGTAGCACGGGTGCCGACCGTTTATCAGGGCGGCCGTCCCGAAAATACATGACCAGTCACATCAGCAACAGCCATCGCCAGGCCCTCAGCCCGACGGGCGTGGGGCGTCAACTTCGGCGACATATGACCAGTTTATGGCTGCCATCGACAACCAGATGGTGGACCTAGTGGCCAAACAGCTGATGGAAGAAGGACTGCTGGATGCCCTAAAGGGTCAGTATGACTCGACGCGTACTCAACAGCACGCGCCAGCGCCATTGGCACCGCTACCGCGGCAGCCAGACGACTTGCGCCACTACATCGAGACTCGCAACCAGGACCAGACCAGCCAACAGAACCGTGGCCGTCCTCAGGAGCTCCAGCCACAAACGCGGACCACGCCCGGAAAGCGGAATGAGGATGAAAGCCTGGTTGTTTCCCGCACTAACAAGAGGCCTGAGCGAACCGTTAGCTGGCCTAGAGTTGACTCTGAAGGTGCACGAGAAGTACGGGCGTACGATCATGTTTTCTCATCCAGGGCGCTCTGTTCAACAACCATACGTGGGATTCACTGATGTGGCCCGAATCTTGGACGACAGCTTTAAAGCGCAAGCTCTTATTGTTTAATCGTACTTCTCATATTTCTTAACACAATAAAATTGTTTGTTTGTTGTTGTTGCTATTATTCTTGTTTGTTTCCTACTATCTCCTTTGTTATGCAAAAAAAAGGCTGAAAACGCCATTTTTTGCGACAGTTTCAGCAGTGAAGTATATAAAGTCTTCTTGCTGACACTGTCGCAAGTAATGCGTTCAGTCATGGAGATCTACAACGTTATTCTGGCGGTGCAGCTCAACAAGGAAGTTGATCTTCAGCAGGTTTTAGAGGTTTTTGGGAAACATGCTACGAAGGTGAAAAATTTTAGCGCAGTTAATATCAGACTTATAGACCAGTCACATACATTCTGCCAGATTTTCCAGAATGGCAAGGCAATCGTAATAGGTGGTAAGTCCATAGAAGAATCGAAAAGGCTATTAAAAGAGTATCTGAGAATGTTGACTCTAAATTGTATCGACGTGACTATTAAGGAGCGCTTTGTGGCAAATATAGTCTGTACGTACGCTTACAGTGAAATAATAAACTTAAATAAGCTGTATAGCCAAATTTTAAAACAAAAGCCAACAAGTGTTGCATTCTTCTATGAACCTGAGCTTTTTCCAGCGATCAAACTACGGTTCCCGTTATTGAAAACTACCGTTAACGTTTTCCATACTGGAAAGTGTGTAGTTCTCGGAGCGAGATCACTGTTGCAGATTCAACGCACAATTGAACAAATTAAAAACCTCCTTGAAAAGTATACCACTAAGTCTATAAAAGGGGAGAAATCTGAACATTTCAGAAGCACCATTTGAGAGTTTTTGTGATCCAATATATTGTAAAGTGCCGATAGTTAGCAACAAAAAGCCAGGAAAAATTTAAAAGGGAAAAGCTGAGTTTTGATTTTCGCTTTAAAACTCCATGCACCATTTATATTTCTGGGCCAACTATGTCAGGAAAATCGACTTTTACAGTGAAACTCTTGCAAATTCTTACGGAGAGCTTCAATCAACCACCTGTTAGGATAGTATATGCTTATGCTACGTGGCAAAATGCCTTCCAGGATTTTGAAAAAAATATTGAACTTATTAAAGGTCTTAGACCCATCTTAGAAGATGAGAAATATTTTGACAAAGACGTCCCGAGCCTGCTAGTTTTAGATGATCTAATGGAAGAAATTGCTGGGAACCCTCAGTGTTTTACGATTTTTATTCGCGACGTTCATCATAAAAATGTTTCTGTAATTTTCATATCTCAAAATTTATACAAGCAAGGAAGAAGCATGCGTGATATTGCTTTGAATTCGCAGTATTTGGTAATTTTTAAATCAGTTCGCGACGTTCAGTAAGTTAAAACACTTGCACGTCAGTTAGGTATGCCACACATGCAGGAGGTCTATCGAAAGGCTATAAAGGAACCTTTTGGATATTTACTGATAAAACTTAGACCCGAAGCTCCAGACGATGTTCCCCTTCAGTCGCACGTGCTTGAGTATAGACGAATATACGTAGAACAATGAACCCAGAAGATATTTTTCGACTTATTGAAGCGTTAAAGCTACTGACACCACGTCAGAGAAGAAGCTTTGTTCAGCTGGCAACTAAACAACAAATAAGCGCATTCGCAGAAGCCTGCTTGAACCTAGTTAAGCAACCCACTGGTCTTAGCAAAGTTGATTTAGCTCGGGCTCGAAAACATTCTTCAAAAATCAAGCGTCTAGCTGACCGCAGTACAGACCGTTCAAAGAAACGTAAAATATTACAACAAAAAGGCGGATTTCTCAACGTTTTGCTACCAGTGTTATGTACATTAGCCTCAACTTTTCTAACAAAATGAAAACGAACGTTTTAGTTGCCGAAACTGAGTTTCTAAAACTGAAGCATACTCGGGAAAGTGTGCCTGCGCCGACTGCTTGGAAAAAGGCTCAAGAGATCGATCATGAAATTACACAGCATCTCATGGCGAAGGCCGCTTTTGATTACCAGCGCTTAAACAATGCGGGTAACGCTCCAACCGCGACTCCGTTGTTGGAAACGGTGCCATTTGAGACTACCGCTCCCAATATATCACCCATAATGATTTATAAAAGTATACAAGCTCATTCTACAGGTTTTCTTAAAGATCAATATAGTCAGGCAAGTCCAAACGTTACCCATCAAGCTGTGCAGGCTGTTCCGACATTTCAGGAACAACGTAATCAAGCAACAGCCCCACCGTTAGTTGAATACAAGTGTGTCAAAGTACCATCACAACCAATTGTACAATATGTACAAGTGCCTAGTGAGCCGCAAATACAAGTTTTTCCAAGCAAACTGGTGGTCAAACACGTTTATCGAAAGCCAAAAAAACCACCTTTGGTTAAAAAAGTCCATGTTAGACGCATTCCAAAATCCGATAGCCCTTAAGAAGCTGCAATAGAATACGCTCCTACTCTACCTAGTATTCCGATAGTAGAATTTACTGCCGATGGTGTGTTAGAATATCAAGTACCTGACAATGGATCTGTTCCGGCTTTGGAAAATAACCAACTAGCCATTGAAGGAATGAAAGAGCTGGCTGTTAGACTTAGAAACTTAGAAACCAAAGCTTACTTAGAAACCAATGACGCATATACACAACACAAACATTTTCGCTCCAAGTTCAAACGCCGAAAAATTATTTCCGTTAATGTTGGCGACCAACATCAAATTGATTTTTTGGATTTTCAAAATTTGCTAGTTACAACGATGGCTTTAAATACATTCTTATGTGCATCGAATTCTTTTCTCGTTATGCATGGGCTGAGCCGGTTAAATCAAAACGGCCTACTGATATTCGCGAAGCGCTTTTGAAAATTTACAAGAGTGATTATCCTCCATTACGTGTTCAAAGCGATAATGGTAAGGAATTTGTTGGTAAAGACAGGGGTAAGCTTTTTGAAGAGTTTAACGTTACTTTTTTTACAACAAAAAACGATGACGTGAAGTGTGCGATGGTTGAACGTTTAAATCGTACAATTGAGGAGCGGTTATACGTGTTCATGACCGAAAACAAGACATACCGATTCATAGATGTCCTTCCTAAGGTTTTATCCGCATACAATTCTACAAAACATTCGGCTACAGGTGTAGCCCCGAAAACAGTAGGTGCTGAGGAAGCTGAGCAAATTCTTCAGAAGATTTGATGAGCAGAAAGATATGAAAAATTTAAAACCAGCATTTGCTGTTGGTGATCATGTACGTTTGGCCAAAAAGAAACAAACTTTTGAAAAGGGTATAAGACTCGTTTCACAGAAGAAATCTTTAAAATAACCCACACTACACGGAGTGGGAGCCATTACCTTTACACTGTCGAAGATTTAGCCGGCAAGCCCGTGGATGGTAAGTTTTATCCGGAAGAGTTATCTAAAGTTGCAATGAAAGAAAAGTCATATCACAGGATCTCCAGGATATTAAGGGAAAGAAAACATAAAGGAAAAGTCCAATACTTAGTACGTTGGTATGGATACGGTCCAGCTTATGACTCTTGGGAAAACAAAGAAGATTTAGAATGAGTTTTTACATGACTTTGACGTCTTCGGCGTCAGAGGGGTTATACCCTGATAACTCTCCAGGCAAGTTTACAACGCTTCTCGCTAGACCTATAGACTTGGACGGTGCGGGGGAAGTAGGTCTGTCAGAAATTATGCTACCTCCTATGCGTATAAAGTTTAGTACGGGATTATCTATTATGATCTCGAAGCATGGTATGCCACGAACAATTTCTAGATTTATCGATAAACATGTGTTTGAGGATGAAAATCATTTACTTCATACGGTTAACAAACTGTTGAGGATAGACGAGGAGGATAGGGACTCGAAAACCTTCGGCCAAATAATGGTAATTGGTCAAGCAGCTCAGTTACACATCACACCCGGCGTCGCTTTGAATTTTAGGCTCCGAATACGTGCGCGCGCTAGGCATACTGCAGCAATACTCATATAACAGTGCACATAGTCTGACTCATACTTTATATCCGGGACAGCATAATCGTCTCGTGCATGTCTACTGTGATGTGATTACACATGGGTTGGTGGGTGATTCAATGGTGCCCTTACTACGCACCATATTAACTCAAGCTCACTCGTTTAGAGAGACAGTAATCCGTTTTGAGAATCCACATTATATGCCGTTAGCCTACCATACATTTGAAACTATAGAAATAGCACTGCGGGATGATTTAGGGAAAGAAGTACTCTTTCATCTAGGTACATCATTAATTAAACTTCACTTTCGACCAAAGAAGCATTAAAATGGTTCTACAGGAATTAAAATTTGACGAGCACCGCTACACCCAGATCTTTACCAAGCAGCATGGGTACGGTATGCCATATGATCGTGGCGCGCCCATGAAAGGTGGTAGTTTCTGGGGTCGCGTGATTGGCTTTGCAAAGGGTTTATTCAGCAAAGCTGCACCGCATATAAACAATTTAATTGCAACTGCACAACCTCACATGAAAACGATGGCCAGCAAGGCTGTGGAATCAGTGATCGATAAAGCTGTTGAGCGTGTTAGCGAGAAATTACGCAACACAGCTCAACAACAGGGGTCGGCTATTAAGGGTCGTCGTCGAAAGAGAATGATCAAAACAACGAAACGTCAACGCGCGATAGACGCTATAAAAGACAAACTGTAACGATGGCTCTTATTGAAGCTGGCTCAGAACCCTTCATGCTGTTGAAAAGTCATTTGTTTTATCTTCCAGCTAAGCTTGCGGAAAGGTGGAACACACATGACTATGACTTGGGTCCTTCTCAAGCCGTGACCGACGATTCAAACGATATTGTATTCACGATTTCACCGTGTCAAACCGAGCTTATCAGTTTAGCTGATATTAGATTTTCATGTGATTTATACGTTACTAACTCTTCTGGTGCTCACCCTAAAGAAAAAAACTGTCTTGCCCCGATTAACAATATTTTGCATAGTTTGTTCCAGTCAGTAACGGTTTCATTAGGAGGGCGCAATATAACCGATAACAGCCCTTTGTATTATATTCGAGCGTACATTGAATCCCTCTTGGGTTTCACTGTTCAGGCTCAGAACAGTCAGTTGACCCTCTGCGGATTTGCGTTAGACACTGACCTTGAAAAAGGCCCGTTATACACAAATGAAATAACTGGAGCAACAACGTTTCATAGTAAGGGACTGAAACGCGTAGAACATGGCTGCAGACTTGTCGTCCGTTGCAGTTGTCTGGTAAACTGCACTGCGACTTGTTCCAACAAGACCGACCGCTAATTCCTGGTGTCGAGTTGAGCATTAAACTGATACGAAACAGAGCAAATCTTTGTTTTCTTGCTGATAGTGATCTAGCTGCTCCAAAACATTTTGCCATTCGAAACCCAAGCTAAAAGTTCGAAAGTATAAGCCTGCGCCAGACTTTTTAGCAGCTATGACCAAGCAACTAGTCACAACTAATGCAAAATACCATATTGAACGGGTCGCTTTAAGACAGACCACAATGCAAACAGGTCAGCAGCAACTATCCTGAACGAATATTGTCATTGGACAGCTACCCAAGGTTATGTTCTTTGCGATGTCACCCAATCGCTCGTTTGTGGGCGAATTTAAATCGACACCGTTCAATTTTCATCTTTTCCACATATCTAACTTAAGTGCAGAAATTGATGGACAGCTTTTTCCTACGCGGGGTATAACCTAGATTTCCAAAACGGTGCGTGGATTGAGGGGTACGAAGGGTGGTTAGATACTCTAGAGCGGCTGCATGAAGGCCACGGTGAACTACCATTTGACAGACCCGTATTTAACAAGGGCGGCTTTAATATTTTTGGGTTTGACTTCACTCGCGGCCACACGGGCAGAGGAGGGTTGTCGTTAATAAGGCAAGGTAATTTAAATATCAATGTTAAATTTGCAAAACCACTACCCGAAGGTATACTTTGCGTAGCTATGATGGTCTTCGATAAAATTATCGAAATTAACAACAATCGCCAAGTACTTTTCGACTTTGCGCCATGAACAGCCTACAAATAGAATCAGCGCTAAAACAAGATCCTAACGTTCGCGACATTTTTGTCGGAGTATTCGCAAGCGATACACTACCAGTAAAAGAATTTCCAGGTGCATACATATCAAACACCCAACCGTCAGGTGCGGCGGGTGAACACTGGGTAGCATTCTTCTGTATAAAACCAGGAACGATGGAGGTTTTTGATTCGTACGGGAAAAATCCCGGTGATTATTCAGATAACATTAAAAAATGGATAGACGATGACTTTGTCATAATGTCGAACAAGTGAGCGACAAAACAATGATAGCACCGTATGCGGTCAATATTGTATGTTCTTCGTCTTACTACGCTGCTATGGGTTCTCATACAAAGATGTTATGTCAGCTCTCACTAAGCATAAAGGGGTTAACGACAAATTTGTATGCAAATTCATCAACAAGTTCTTCCGACTAAGGACTGTAGTCCGTGACGCAACATTTATACACGACCTTATAAGAAATGGTTAAACCAACAGCAAAAAAAACAGCATCGGTATTTTTTGCAGTACTGGTTACCATCCTGCTGGTAGTTTTCGATACTCTAGAAATTGTTTCCTATTTTGTCAAGTCCAACAATCGTACGCAGTTGGAAGAATCGAGAAAAATTACGAAAGAGGTGTTGGATCTATCGGTCAGTGACGAAACAATGCAAACAGAGTAGGTTTTCCCCTTTCTTTTATTTATTTTTCCCCACCCTATTTTTTTATCGCGTGCCAAAAGGCAGCGTTGTAAAATCATCCAACATGATGCGTTTATCGTAAACAAGTTTCAATTTTTTAGCCAGCTGAACAGTATTAACTTCTTGGGGTTTTCCATTCCGTTTGCTGCATTCTGGGTATACAACCTGGACATGTCCATCCACGCCATCCAGTAGTCGCTTCAGCTGGTTGAAATCCAAGGCTTTTCCAGTCCGCGTCAGCTCCTTCGTGACCGAGTCCCAGTCCAGAATATCTTCCGTGAATCCGTTCTGCATCATATCTTTTACACTTAATACGCCCCGTATCGGTTTCGTAGCTGTACACTTCTGGACCGCAGCACACGAATTTGACGATATAATTCTCGCCAGCTTTTATCTGGTTATCCCAATCACCAAGAATACTGACGGTATCAGGAAGCCAGTCACCAGGACGATGGATGAATATCACGGAATCCGTGTCGTAGTGCAAGAGGCGTTCGCCCAATTTTTCCATAAGGGACAGCAGAATGAGTCGCGCATGACTGGTGGTGAAAGCGGCAATGACATCATTCGTGCCATTGATACCTTCATTGAAGTCGTCCACTTTCGAGTGTGTTACCATCAGACACGTTGGGTTTACGCCATAGACATCATGTATTTCAATAACTTTTGAACGACACAGATCAGAATAGCGTTTGGTGTCGTAAACAAACTCCGTTGAGTTCATATCGCAACTTTGACCGGTTTTACCCCAAAGACTGTTCACCACAACCTTGGTAGTGCTCTTCTTTCCAGCATCAAAAACCATAGCATCAGGATCCAAGGAGATGCCTTCGCGCTCTTTAACCATCCGAATAAAATTGGCTTTCTTTTCTTCGGTATCGCACCACGCAGGCCAACCACAGGCTTCCATTTTTTCTTTCAAAAACTTGTCCATGTATGCCGCAAAAAGTTTGGTGTCAGACTGCGTCCAGTGCCACAATTTCATACATTTCCACAACACGATACCTCATATTGATCGCATGATGTAGGTCTGGTGTAGCCCAAACCCCTTCGAAACAGCGCTCATCGTCTGTATGCTTGCAGCGACTTGCCGCTTTTTCCATCGCGCATTTTTTGCACAGAACAAACATAAGTTTGCCGTTTATCGTGGCCGGCAAGACTGGATACAGGCATTGATCAGGAGCCGCTACTTTACAGAAGACAAGGCCAAAACATTCTTTGGCATCCTTGAAATTGGATACGATTACTTCAGGATGGCCAACCGGATACGCCTTGGTCTTATTCACGAATGGGTATAGACTGACAATGTCATAGTGTTTAATTTCTTCATTGTCCTTTGCTTGGTAATACAATCGACTCGCATTCGTTCTGCCTCCTGTGAAAGCGTCACGAAGATTCATTGGCTCCCGAATGTTCATATTCAATAGAAATGCGGCAATATCGGGATCTTGTCGTTCCTTAAGCCATTCACAGCTCCATTTCACCTCCACAATGTACCCCTGACTTTCGAGGAAGCGTTCGCGTTCCTGGAACTCCTCGTAGACTTCACGCATTTTCTTTTTGGAGTATGGTACAACATCGTTCTCTTCGGTGCAGAAAGGATGTCCATGGAAGACGCAGCCGTTGTACTCGTAAACGGTTTGTGTGTCCTCGTCGAAACCGTCCACGAAGTATCGCCCAATTTTAACTACTTTTCCGTTGCGACCATGTTGTATACGGCCATTTGCACTCATGTTCTCCCACTCCAGCCATTGCGTGGCTTGAATACTAGTCCGTCGGTTTCTGTGCGGTCCGTGACTGGATAAAGCTGCAACTTTGTTCTCCTGAAGGTGAAACATTCGCCAGTACCGGTAACAGGCCGAAGGCATGGTCATACTTTCCATAGGATTCAGCGAAGTCAGAGCTTGGTAATCGCTGATAAACTTTAGCGCACAAACGCGCAAAACCGTCACATCGTTCGAGCAGTATGTCATCATCGGCTCGCGAAAATTGAACACCCCATTGGCAGCCGTTTTAGCTTCAGCATCTTACTTCAGGAAGTCTTCTTTTTGCTTTTTTCGCATTCCATCAATCGTGTACTGATCCGGTTCTGGCCAGGGCAAATCAGTTTTGTCCCTATTTTCCGGCTTGTTAAATCGGTGTGGGAAGTCGCCTTTCTGAACTTCGATTTTCAAGCCAACCGCTTTTGGTAACTGGTTCAACTTCAAAGCCAGAAAGTTGAGTGTATCAGGCGACCGGATCCCCAGCTTACGATACCGTAATTCCAACAGCTGCGTACCACGTTTTATGACCTCCACTCCTTTTAAACCATTGTCCAACATGTACTTCAGGACAAAATGTCCATCATAACCCCGAAAATTGTGCGCTATGATAGTAAATCCCCGATGCTTTTCTTGAAACAACCAGCGCCCAAATGCTTCGTCAACTTCCGTATTCATTGGTTGACCATCTTCCGGATAACGTACTTTCGAACCATCAGCATACTGCGCAACGATGCACGTGGGCACGTGCCCATTTACTGGATCGTTGTAGGTTTCGTAATCGAAGAAAATGTATTTCATTTCATCATGCTGCCATTCTGGCGATGGCTTGAGTGGTTTTATGTAGCACAAATGCGTGGCTTTGAGGAAAAAGCCGTTGCACGTGTTGCAGTAAATTCCGCCTCACTGGTGTCTTACGTTTTTGCCACGACTGGAAAGATTCACGAAAACACCGCATGTCTGGCAAATGAACATTTGCTCACAATAATTCTTTCCATTTTTCCTCTTCTTCTTATGGATCTCGTAGCACTGTTGGTTGTGGAACCCACGGCTGCATTCAGTGCAGTTAATAGGATTCTCCACCAGACAGTCGCTGTTGTTGCGGTAGCAGGACCTACACTTCCCCTCGCAATGATGACGTTCTTTATGATGATACGTTCGATCGCAATCATTGCAGAAGTAGGGTGAGCAGTAGAACCCAGTAGCCGTGGTGACAAGGTCAAAATGCTCATTATCCAACAACAAGAAAATCTCTTGCATGTCGGTCGTCTTGCGTTCTGGCACCCGCGCAATTATCATATCACCTTGATTGGCCGAAATGACTTTGATTTGGAACTGTGGGAAGGCTTCCTTCTGCAGAACTTCCAGGTCATCAAGGTCGCAGTAACGACCAGGCGGCAAGAGGCACTCTTCCATTATCTTTACAGCTTCGTCCTCCAAATTCTCGGTGCGGTTTGCGCGTATATAGTTGCTCCATTTATACTTATTGCTCCATTTATACTTATTCATTCACCATACGGATCTGGCGTTCTATCATGTCGGCTGGTGGATCCTGGTTCCTCAAACATCAGCACGTCAAGCATGACAGCAACCGTTTCAAGAAATCCATGAATAAGTACTTCGAAATCATGCGTCAGGCGAAATTTTCCCAGAAACAGCGCGGCGGGTAAGCATAGGTTATTCTTCACGCGAACGGATACAATGGATTCTTTGACCAGTTGGAAGAGACCTGAGAAATCGGGTAGCGACTCATCTCGAGCCACATTTCCACCAGCTTGCGGCGCTGGGGATCTTCATACTGCCAGTCGTCTAGTTGCGCAAGAGCAAGAGCGGCAGCCAAAAATCCCGGGCTTCGCTGATCAACCTGACCCAGGTGCAGCAAAGCCGTTGTCAGAGTCTGTTCATCATGTTCATTGAACTCACTGGGATTAGCTAGCATGTGATCAAAGGCTGCTTGATCCTCGACTGTTAACTGGTACGCATTATTAACCTGCTGCTCTTCATCAACATCCATCCACCGCTCACTAAGTATGGCCGCAATGGCCGCATGATCAGAAGCAGACAGCTGATAAGTCATTTTCGCCAGACGTGAAAGATTGAAATGAAGAAAATTCTTGTGCCGCGCAACTTTTATAGACGAGCTCAATTACTGTAGCATGTGCTTATTGGTCTGATGTTTTCTGTAATGCGATGCAATTGGTCAACAGTGTTTTAGCCACACCTTTGGGCGTTTCAGTGGGCGCGAGTGGATACTTACCGGCGCTAGCAGCGCCGGTAAGTAACCGCTCGGCCTTTTTTTCGACATGTTTTAACGTGAGAATCAAACCACATATTTTTGGCCTGCGAGTAGTACGTGTAGTAGGTGTGGATCTGCTCAAACTCCGTACGTAAAGCCCATTCCGCAATCAAGACGTTTACTTGTTCTAAAAGGATAAGTACGTTTCAAATATTGGAATTGAAAAACACAAAAACATTTAAACCGAATCAACAAATTTAGTGGCTTACCAGTGTATTGTGCAAGTAGTGGAAATTCGTCAGGTAGATCCGGCGTGGGAACATTGAGCCAATAGTAGAAATCATGCAACTGCTTCTACATAGGAAATTTTGAAATTAGCGATAAATCATGAGCCAAAATGAAAGAAGAACTACGAAGTGAAACTTTAGGCGAAGAAAAAAATTTACAGCTGAAATACAGTGGATGCATGAAATTCAGCAACGTGGAGAAACCGGATGAGGGCATCAAAATGGCGGATGTAGTAAGCGAGATCAGTCCACAACGCAAAGGCTGGGTTAAAGTAGCCAGAATAGCGCCGGATCCTGCGGCAAGGACTGAGAGCCAACCAATCCAAAAATAATTCATTTGCGATTTCTAAAAAAAGCCGAGGTTTTCTTTAGGCAACAAAGTAACAACTATGTTATTAAGAGCCTCAATCGAATTAGGAAAGGTCACCTTTTACTAATGTTAGAAAACTAAATTTGACAGTTTCTTAAAATAAATAAGCTAGCAGCAGATACTGTGTGCACCTACCAGCGGGCTCTTCAAGCAGTGGAAACTCGTCAGGAAAATCGGGAATGGCCATTGAAGATACTGAAGATCCAGTTGCAGTGGTGAGTAAACGAAAACTGTCCAAATGATTTGATTTTGTGTTAGAGACATCGACTTATATCATCTGAGTTGGAACTCGAAATTTTTCCTGGTACACGGCCATTGGCTGCAGATGATTTGTAAACACCCACTACCCTTAACGAGACTGATTTGCACCGAAAGAGCGAGTTCTTGGTCTGGTGGACACTGGTTCTCTTACGATGTGGGTTGGGCTGTATCATACGTGGAGCTAAGAAGGAAAATTCCTTCTGACCCATTCCGTAGAAAGGGTCTAGAGAGAACCATTGTGAGACTCCGGAAAACCGTTTTTTGATACAATAGCAAGCAGGTCACAGTCGCGTCGGAATTCGGCTCGTAGATATCCAGGTACCAGACCAAATCGAAAGAACATGTAACCCAGATAAACATGATTGTGTCGCTAGTAAAACAATGCAATCATAGTCAGTGTCGCGACGAATCCGGGATATTAGCTAGGCAACAGGGCAAATCGACAGGAGAACGGCAGCCATTATGTCAAAATTCTCAAACAATAGAAACCAGGCCGCTGACGCGACTTATTCAGGATCTGAAATACGGATGCAGGGTATATCAGAATGCCGCTTGACCCAAAAAAAACAAGAACATAATGGCTCTTATCGGGGTCGTGAGACGGATTACTGTTCATTGCTTGCACTCCAGTGTCTTTTCATAGGACTCCTCTCAACTTTCCTTCACTTTAACACATATCAAAATTCCACAGAAACTTGCCTTTTCTCTTAACACTTGTACTGAGAAACTCAACCGTACGTTTTTTGCCTTGTTGGTTAAAACTTTATTCCTACATGTATGTACGGAAACAGTTAGGCTTAGTCCTACGAAGAGAAAACAATCTTAACCAGACCGCAGGTAAGGAAACAAAGAGACCTGTACGGTAAAAATCTGGAAACCAAATTTTTGCTGATATAAACCAACTGCAGCCACAGTAAAAATCCATCAGTTGCTCGAACAGCAGTTTTTGGACGCTTCTTGGATCTTATACCGTTACTTTATACCAGCACTGTAGACTGTTCCGTTAGTAAGCTTGAGTTAGTGAGTGACCTTTTCATAATGTCTTCCCGAACAGATTCAGTAGCATCCACATCATTTTCTTCATCCTCATTGTCCTACGCATCATCCACTTCCTCCGATGGCGTGTATCGACCATACAATCTGGTTAATCTTGCGGGTCCGTTTGCTACGCTTGTCTGGAGATCGACCAGTTTTTTCATGTTTTTACTCACACTCCAACGACTCCAGAGCTGGCTGCCATTTCCAACAGAGCATTCGGTAAGAGAATTTTTCAAATTTTTTTTTTGTCTAATATTGCAACAAAATTGTATTAAACAGAAATTGCTACTCGTATACGCCGTGATATGCTGGCTCGACGTCCAAACGTTAGCGCCATGAATGATCTTCCCGATGATTGGGTGCACGCTATCCATTTGGCAGATATGATTCTGGTAAATTCAACAATAGAATTATTTTATTTTTTGCTTCGTTTTAAAGCGATATATTTTTGTTAGTGAAATTGTAAGCCGTAATCTTTATTTATTATTTCTACCATTTACAGGATGACTTGCAGTTTTTTCATGATCTTTTGTTGGACCGTATGGTCCTTGCCCCGCTTAGAACTCAGTCTACCAGTTTGGCGTGACGGGTACCGTTCCGTTCATTGGTGGGAATCCCTTACCCGACTCCCAACCTGGGCATCACGCACCGCCAATTCCGCAGTTTCTGGGCGTTTACACTCCAGCAAACGACTATCCTGCTCCAGCCAACGTCCACATCTACACTCCAATTAACGACGGCGAAGTCTATACTCCCGCCTACGACAACGTCTACTCTCCGTTGCCTGACGACACCGAGCGAGAGCTAGCGTTTTCCCTACCACAACGTTCACACACACCCGAACCGACGATCACAACGCTGGTGGCTGTGGATTACAGTCCCGCTTCTCCTGACATGTCAACTTTGAGCCGTTACCTTACGCAGCCAGCACATATTTCAAGTTGGAATTTTTCTCGCGTTGCACGAGAGCGAATGCCATCACCACCTCAAATGCAGTCTTTCAACTTAATTCGTTTGACTTCACCCTCACCTGCACGCAGCCCATACCGCTCACGCCTTTTGGATGCGCCACGAGGTAGACGCCGCTCTTCAACTCCGCCGTCACCCGGAATGCCTTCCACTTCTAACGCCTTTACTACTCCGACTCGCAATCAATGCCGACCACGCTTTCTGAATGCGCCCCAACGCCGCCGCCGCAGGCCAACACCATTCCGTTCCACGGCTACGCGCCCATTAACGCCGGTGTCGGACTTTTCACCAGAGGGCCAAACCACCGTTGACAGAATCAATAGCCTTCTTTCCCAGCTTTTATCCTCGACCAAATTGACCGCATCGCTAACTCGCCCAAGGACCATTATCCGGAGAAAATATACGGACATTCAGCTACGCGCAAGCGCTCTACCGACTCGCCAGACAATTCTCAATCTAGCCGTCGCCGCCATAAATAACCAGCAGTCTGCGTAATTTTTAAATTACTCGATTTTTAAACATTTGTTTTGTTTTTTTGGACTTTAACTATTGTTCACCGTCTTGTGTCTTTGTGGTACAGGGTGAGCCTGGAACTAATGTTGTGGTATGTTGTACTATTGTTGTACTAATGTTGTACTAGCCAACTGTGTTATGTTGTAGTGGGTAGCGATTTGTATTAAACTGCGTTAAACAGAGTGTGTGGGTGGTGCCATGTAATAAACTATGCTGACCAGTTTCTTTGTAAGTACAAAGAAGCTCTGTCTAGCTTAATCATTAAATCAAGTTTTTAGTCTGTCTATATCGGTAAAGTTGTAACAGTATTAGGTCCGGCTGTAAAGGTTAAGATACTATTACATTGTACCTATTCATTGAGTAATCGAATGTCATGAATAGCTCCAGTTAGATTTCCATGCAAACGGAACTACCGTATTGTTCTATTAGATCAGTGGCTTCGTTCTTTTATATAAAATGTTTTTAATCCGGGTCCAACGTGTTTGTAGTCAGGAGTTTATTGTTTGTCGAATCATACACTAGTCGTCTTTTGAGTCAACAAAACAAAACCTTTTTATCAACAGAGCTTTCAATAGTATCCGTGTTAATAAGATAGCTAGTTACGTAACTCAGTGGTCCGAGCGAAGCGAGGACCACGCGCGCCCTCTCGGTGTGTGCGCGTGAACTCGACGCCCAATTTCAAGTCAGTGTATAAGATAGCTGATGCATCAGTATGCTCGTATTAGTTTGAGCACGCCCACATGGGTTCTGTCTGATATTAGCACGTTTCAGTTATTATTTGTAATACAAGTAATGGTGGTATTGTTCAGTGAAACGTTACAGTTGGTTGCTAGTCTAAACCTCAATTTTTAGTCTGGTCAACAGAGTTCAGTTAACGGGTGGCGTTGTACAAGTAACTAAAACAATAGTTAATACGTTTTTGTAGATTTTGAGAGTTGAAACCTACAATTTTTAGAGTATAAAACATCAGCGGCCAAGCAAATTTTTTCATTCCAAAGTTTTTTTAAATTTTATCCACCTACCTTGGAATACCTGCCAGGATCGCCTCGATATTTTCAGTTAGTTTAGTTTATCTTATCTTCCATGGCTCCATTCCAATATCTTGCGGATTATCAGGAGTGGTGCCGCCAGCAATTGGGTAAGTCTTATCAATTTTTGGTGTCAAAATTTTTTTTAAATTTGTTTAATTCTAAATGATTTTTTATACTTGTTATAAGCAAAATTATTCCAAAGCTATAGTGCGGGGGTTGAAAGCCCAGTGGAAAGGTTTCACGGAGAAAGAGCGTCGGGAGTGTGCCCAGTATAATATCGGTATGTTTTCGTTATTATTTGTTGAAAAATTTAGACTAACAATACAGGTTAATTTATTAGATCTGAGTGCGAGTATCAGAAAGTTCATGAGTGCCTGCACTTGGAGCAAACAGGGAGAAGTCATTGGCACTCTGCTATATGAGGCCAATTTCGTTGAGGTAATTTTTAGTTTTTATTTTTTATAAAAATTTTCGTTACAATCAGATTATTTGTTTAGTGGTTCGTGAGCTTCTTGGACAATTCCATTGTTCCTAATCCGAGTCGTACCAACTTACATCTTGATACGTGCGACATTATCATGGCTGGGAGCGTGAAGTGTGATCGAAAGAAGAAGAAGCTTAAGGCCAAAGCTTCATCGTCAAAGCCATCCACTTCCAAAGCCAAGCCGAAGAAGAAACAGAACCCAGCCAAGCGCGTAATCCGACAGCCGGCTGAATCACCAACACCATCTCCGCCTTCGAGCCGCTCTCCAACACCGGACTTTGGCGGGTTTGATTTCACCCGGCAGCGGGAGCCCACCCCCCAGCCACTGCCTTCTCAACAAACTCCACCATTGTCGGCGGCTGTCATCACCGAGCCACCCCAGCCCACTCCACCAGTTGCAGTATCTGTCACCGCTGACCAGCCGGCAACTACGCATATGGTTCCTTTGATGCTTCCAGTTAGTCAAACCGCCACCATTGCCACGGATATTATTACCTTCAAGGCAACGTTCGCTGACGGTACGACTATTGAAGATACTTTGCCTGTCCCTCCGACTATTCCTACCCCACCGTCTCCAACCAAAGGCCATCCTGAGCAACACTTCAAGGCGCCATTGCCATTGAACAACTGGATTCTCGTTCCGCAGAAGTTCACGTTCCCTAACACTCTAACCGTTATCGCCGTGAAAGATGATCCGCTTGGCAGTGCCGGAAATCCTATTATCATCGAAGAAGACAAGGCAGAGCCGCCCATCATTACTCTATACGATTCTTTCAGTTCGGACAAAGGTATGAAAAAAACGAAGGGAAAAAAATATACAAGTATTGATTTTGTCACAAAAAACAAAAAAAAGGCGCTTTATAATGGAGCGCGTCAGCGCTCCATTAAAAAGCGCCCTCGAGGCGCATGCGCCAAGTCGAAGCCGCGGCCGAGCGAAGCGAGGCCAGGCGGAAACTTCGCGCGCACACACCGAGAGGGCGCGCGTGGTCCTCGCTTCGCTCGGACCACTGAGTTACGTAACTAGCTATCTTATTAACACGGTTACTACTGAAAGCTCTGTTGATAAAAGGGTTTTGTTTTGTTGACTCAAAAGACGACTAGTGTATGATTCGACAAACAATAAACTCAATAGACTGGCAACCAACGGTAACGTTTCACTGAACAATACCACCATTACTTGTATTACCAATAGCAACTGAAACGTGCTAATATCAGACAGAAACCTACGTGGGCGTACTTCAGTTTGGAATCAACCAGTAAAAACCGTTTTGCAAACAATGAGTGACTGAAACGCGCTAATATCAGACAGAAGCCGACGTGGGCGTACTTCAGTTTGGAATCAACCAGTAAAAACCGTTTTGCAAACAATGAGTGACTGAAACGCGCTAATATCAGACAGAAACCTACGTGGGCGTACTTCAGTTTGGAATCAACCAGTAAAAACCGTTCTGAAAACAATGAGTGACTGAAACGCGCTAATATCAGACAGAACCCATGTGGGCGTGCTTAAACTAATACGAGCATACTAATGCATCAGCTATCTTATATACTGACTTGAAATTGGGCGTCGAGTTCACGCGCACACACCGAGAGGGCGCGCGTGGTCCTCGCTTCGCTCGGACCACTGAGTTACGTAACTAGCTATCTTATTAACACGGATACTATTGAAAGCTCTGTTGATAAAAAGGTTTTGTTTTGTTGACTCAAAAGACGACTAGTGTATGATTCGACAAACAATAAACTCCCGACTACAAACACGTTGAACCCGGATTAAAAACATTTTATATAAAAGAACGAAGCCACTGGTCTAATAGAACAATACGGTAGTTCCGTTTGCATGGAAATCTAACCGGAGCTATTCAAGACATTCGATTACTCAATGAATAGGTACAATGTAATAGTATCTTAACAGACAGACTAAAAACTTGATTTAATGATTAAGCTAGACAGAGCTTCTTTGTGCTTACAAACAAACTGGTCAGCATAGTTTATTACATGGCACCACCCACACACTCTGTTTAACGCAGTTTAATACAAATCGCTACCCACTACAACATAACACAGTTGGCTAGTACAACATTAGTACAACAATAGTACAACATACCACAACATTAGTTCCAGGCTCAACCTGTACCACAAAGACACAAGACAGTGAATAATAGTTAATGTCCACAACTCCAAATAATGACGTACGTGAAAACCTCCAATCTGAGTAGTACGACAACATTGCGGTATAACTAGGGTTGGGCGAAGTACTGATGATCCAATAGGTGGCAAGCACACAGTGCAGAGGTTTCGTCTCGACTTGACACGGACTTAAATTACTATATAAACCTCGGTCTTTCATGGCTACTGTTCAGTTTATTTTCAAAATGGATATAACACAGATGAGCAATCGCTTCAAGAGTTTTCAAAACTGGCCCGACCAGTCGCTTTTTACCCCTGGAGAACTGGCAAGCCAAGGGTTCTTTCATCAAGGGCAGCATGACGAAATTCACTGCGCATACTGCGACTATGTTATGGGTGACTGGGTGAACTCACAGTATAAACCATACTACCGACACCGCTTAGCCCGTCCAGACTGTGTAAGGGGTATGAAAGAATCCGGATCGGGAAAACATATTCAGCACTCACCGACAATGGGAGACTACAGAACACGCTTTGCTACTTATGCTGAATTGTCTGCCAACAAACACCAACATTACAGAAATATGGCTGCCGGCTTTTATTATGAAGGCCAAGATGATTGTGTACGCTGTTTTCACTGTGTTGGTGCACTTCATGCTTGGGACAAAGATGATGTTCCGTGGGAAGAGCACGCTTGGACTTACCCAAAATGTCCGTATCTTGTTCAAACAAGGGGCTCAGCGTTCATCAACGATGTTCGAAAAAAACGCCAACACAACATGTTCTGGACTATCGCGAAAAGCTCCGCCAACCACAACTTCTGAAGACCGCAAAGAAAAATTACGCTGTAAAGTCTGCTATGAAAATGATTCGGAAATCATGTTCAGACCATGCGGTCATTTAGTTTGCTGTGCAAAATGTTCAAGCAAGCTGCTGCTGTGCCCAATTCGCCGGGGTGCCATTTTCCATAAGTGCTGGGCTTTCTTCTGTTAGTTTGGAACGGTGTGTATGTTTCATGTTCATTCATGTTCATACGAAAAAGAGGGTGGGGAAAAAATAAACCAAAGAAAGGGGCAATCGGCTCCAGTCCGGTTCAAACCGACTGAAAACCGAACCGATTACAAACCGAACCGCGGACCGGTCAAAAACCGGACCGAAACCGAGTTGACGCTAAACTAGCGCTATATCTTCTCGGGCAGAAGTACGTAATTACGTCGGCATTTTCCTTTATGCGGGTTGCTGTCTGGGTGTGCTGTGTCGCAGTCCAAACCAACCGACCGAACCAAACCGGCGGCATTCCGTGGGGGTTCCGTGGAAAAGCGAGATGTCCAGATTGTTAGGTGAATGAGTGACAAGAGCTACCACTACTTGTACCGGGTGGCCCAACAAAATGGCGATCTCAGATTTTTTTCGCTATTCTTCAGCTACTTGTCGTACCACAAAATTTTAGATTTGTTCGATTAATAATTTGTTAGCTACTCAAATCAAAAAAAGTGTTTTGAAAAGTTGTGACATACTCGCTAAAAACTGTGTCAATTAAAATTGTGCGGAAATTCACAGTGGCCCAGCTGCAAACTTCTGTGTTATTTATTATCCGTACGGACTACTTCAGTTATTCAACTGTTTTATGTAGAGACGGACGCGTTTTATCGGCTTAAAAAAATGGTTTCCATTGTTCACGCAATGGGGGAGCAATGCACTCGAACCACTTTTGAAGGAATGCCGTTTTTTGTTTAACTTCTGAGCAATTTTAATAAAAATTTTCTTCCTGTACGACAGGCTGCAGCAAACTATGTTAATTTAGCTGCTACAGTTATACAGTCTAGACTAGGATTAAACGGGCGTACACTCCCACCAACAGCATTCCAAACGCATGCGGCGCAGTGTGCTGTACGGCTCAGTTGTTCAAAATATCCGGTTCGTACAAGTGCACTGCCGCATGTACAAGCCCGTCCAGCAATTCTTTGACCGCTGTAAGCGGGAATTTAAAGAAACGTAGGCTTGAGCCATTTAATGTGCTTCGACACGTGACGCCACATGAGTATGCGTATTCAACGTGAATAAGCAACAAATCTGCATGTGTTGCAGTTACTGTATCTGTGAAATACATTTTAATGTTTGATATGTTTAGCATTTATAATTTATTTATTGCCATCATAATTGATATTAATTTTATGCTTTTGTAACAGTATTATCTTTGCCGTGCAATACAATATCGCGGTGATAATATCCATATCACTTTCAAATTACTGATTGCACGTTGGCGATTGCATTGCATCGAGCTCGACAGACTCATAGCTTATCTTCCCTTGCTAAAATGTTTAATAAAAGCAAATCCTGGATCGGTTTGATTCCAAACGTAACATCGCCGCTGCATGGAGCGCGCTGCAATCTGCATCCAGACGGATTGTGCCGGTCAAGTATTCATGCGCGCCTGCAGGATGCAGGATGGTCCAAGGTAGGGGCAGTTCGGGATGATTTGACAGGAGACCACAAACGCAAGCGCCTGGAATACGTAGCTGCGCAGTTGTACTTATTCGAAGAATGGAAGCGTCGCCAGCGGGAGGATGCCCAACAGCCATTACTATTTTATCAGATGTTGCACAGCGACGAAATGTACGTTACGCTTCAGGGGCGGAAAGTTACGATGTGGAAAGCGCCAGAAGAAGATCGTTTTGGGACTGATTTGCAGGTTCCACGGGTGCGAGAAAGAAAGGGGCTGATGATTTGGGCTGCATCGGAGCGGAAGGCGGTCTGTGCATCCGGATTTTAGACGGCACTCAAAGTGCGGAAAAATATGAGGACCTGCTTACCGAGACGCTGTTACCGGCAATGAACGGCCCAGGACCATAGACTCTCCGCGGTTACACATTCGTTCAAGACAATGCAAGAATCCATACGGCGGCTAGTGTACGAATTTTTTTCGAGAGAGAGGGAATCATTGTGGCCGACTGGCCCGCGCGGTCTCCGGATTTAAACGTGATAGAAAATTTATGGACTGTGATGAAGCAATATATCACCCGTTTCCAGCCACAGAACCTGGCGCAGTTGCGTCATCTGATAAAAGAAGCCTGGGTGATGTCTGCCACAACAGAATTCTGCCAGAATCTTTACCAATCAATACCAGTGCGACATGAGAAGGCCTTCCACGCCGGCGGCGCTCGGATTGAGTACTGATATTTCGTCTTATGAATGGTAGTTCATAAACTGATCTGTTTTTTTTGTAATTACTGATAAGTTAACTGTGATAATTCGAACTGCGATCTGTTTGGTTTTGTTGATTAACCTGATAATTTTAACTGTTACGAAGGCTTTATCGGTGATTAATCAAAGAATACTTAATTTCCATGGCGCGACAACAATATCAAGGTCTATTTACGATTAAAAGAAACAACGTTTTCACCACTAATTGTGATCTAATATATTATTATTGGTTAAATATTGATAAATATATCTGCCACTACACTACGATTCGCATTTGCATTACTGCGCGATTTATATGCGCTGCCGCAGGCGTACAGAATGCTGGGCACAGTCGTTAAAAGGCTAAAGCTAGTCCAGACAGCGCACGCTTGCTGCATTTGTTCCTATGGATCAAGACTTCGTTGCTCGAAAGCCATATAATTCGCTAGAACATCGGCAGAATGCCGACCTGAAAGAGTGAATGCATTTCGAACAATGGGTTGTGTTCGAGATTTATACCGTTGTGGTATAGTCCGTCGTTGTGGTACACTCCGTCGTATACTACTTATACCGTTGCATACTGCATAACAAGTTAGCAACATTCAATAATGTAGCATCGCTGCATTTATTTTTAGTAAATGATGATTAAACTGATTGAAATACTAAAATTTTTATAAGTATACTCGTAGGCTACTAGTCGTAGCCATCGTGTGTTGACATTTAACGTTTGCTAGTAATGGTTTTTTACAGTCGTTTATACATAATAACGGAATTTATTGTCTTTCGCTACGGAGCACTGCCCCCTTTAAGCTAAGACAGAGAAGATGGAAAACACACAAATTTTCATGCAAAGAAAAAGGATGTTATATGCAAGATCGAACGGATTTTACAGACATCACTTGCAGCCTGTACAGTAAGTATCAACTGGAATTTAACAAAACAATAACAGCACAAACATGTCAAGCAGCAAAAAGCTTCTTAACCCACGCAAGTTTCATCCAATCCACGTCGTCGAGTGCCTTCTGATGCACCGAGGAACTTGTAGGCTTCTGGAGGTAACGGAAGCTCATTCCACAACGTAGCAAGTTGCTCCACGTGCGATCCATGGACAGCACTCACGGTAGTGCCACATACCGATGTTGGAGCGGGCATTATTGGGTGAGGATGGAGAGTGATATAAACGCAGTGACGAGTACTACCTGCAACAGAATGGAGCGCAGCAGCCGAACCGACACACTTTACAAAACAAAAGTTACCAAGCGGGACTTTACAAAACCATCCCTTCAACAGTTTTGAAAACTGGCCGGACCAGTCGATTGCCCTTAGAAAACTGGCAAGCCAGGGGTTTTATTATCAAGGGGTGCATGACGAAATTCACTGTGCATACTGTGACTATCTTACGGGTGACTGGGTTAACTCACGGTATAAACCATACTACCTACACCGCTTAGCCCGTCCAGACTGTGTAAGGGGCGAAGATGAGAGAATACTACTTCAGTTTTCACCGGCAATGAAAGACTACAAGGCACGCTTCGCTACATACGCTGAATGGCCAGCAAACAAACATCAGCATCCAAGGGATATGGCTGCAGCCGGCTTTTATTATGAGGGCAAGGATGATCGTGTACGCTGTTTTCACTGTGGAGGTACACTACATGCTTGGGAGAAAGACAATGCCCCGTGGGAGGAGCACGCTTGGACTTACTCTAAGTGTCCGTATCTTATACAGACAAAAGGCTTAGCATTCATCAGTGACATTCGGAAAAAACGCAAAGAAGCCGAAACAACGTGTTGTGGGCTATCGAGAAAAGTCCCGCCGCCTACGACGTCAGAAGACTCCAAAGAAAAGTTGAGCTGTAAAGTCTGCTACGAAAATGATTCCGAAATTATGTTTAGACCATGCGGCCATTTAGTTTGCTGCGCAAAATGTTCAAGCAAGCTGCTACTGTGTCCGAATTGTCGATGTGTTATTTTCAATAAATGTTGGGCTTTCTTCTGTTAGATTGTGTGGTATATCATGTTCATTCATGCTCATTCATGTTCATACAAAAAAAAGAATCTCCCTTTAAGGTAGTCATAAATTAGATGCACAATCTGCCTTGGTAGATTTAAATCTGCAGATATTGTTTTCACAATGTTGGGGCTTGTTTTAAATCTTCATATATTGTTTTCACAATGTTGGGGCTTGTTATAAACCACTCGATTATCATGTGAAAGATTTGGTTGTTTATTAAATTTAGTTCTTTCTCTGCCATTCCAGTACCGCGTTATCGAAAAATGCACTGAAGTTCTGCGCTCGAGAAGTCTTCAGTCTTTCAGGATACGCCCATTTCTACCGACTTCCATAGACTTTTGTTTACCCAGTGTTCTAGCCTATTCGGCTTTCAGCCGAGTGTCTCAGATATGCCCCTTACCTATGCCCCGACAGCTTTTCAGCATTTTAAAATGAGTGTGCGAAGCATGTGCAAGCAAACGTTACGTGCCGAAGTTGTCGCTAGCGCATGCCACCCATGGGTGCTGCGCCAGATTCAAAAATCTTGCTGTTCGCTTCACTGGCTTCATTGTAATATCGCTAATAGTTATGCCCCTCTAGAAAGGTCATTTTTGACGAACCCGCCTTAGTAATGTACAGGCGGTCCGGAAATTTGGACCCGGTCCGGATTTTTTAAGCGACCCCCGGGTGGATCATTTTTGAGAAACCGTGACGTTAATTATAACCCGGTCATTATTGACGAACCCACCGTAGTAATGTACGGGGGGTCCGGAAATTTTGACCCGGTCCGGATTTTTTTAGCGACCCCCGCGTGGAGCGTTTTTGAGAAACCGTGACGTAAATTTCAACCGGGTCTTTTTTGACGAACCCGCCGTAGTAATGTACGGGCGGTCCGGAAATTTGGACCCGGTCCGCATTTTTCTAGCCACCCCCGCGTGGATCATTTTTGAGAATCCGTGACGTAAATTATAACCCGGTCATTATTGACGAACCCGCCGTAGTAATGTACGGGCGGTCCGGAAATTTTGACCTGGTCCGGATTTTTTTTGCTACCTTCGGGTTGGTGTCTTTTCAGGGAGCCGACGTTTGGGGAAATACCTACGGAATTTTCAGGAGTCCGCCGTTCAATTGCAGGCGTAGCCCGTTTTGTGAAATGTGAACCCAGTCCAGTGATTCTGCCAAATGTAGGCGGTGGGGTTTCTATGTCTATGCGTCCCGTAACAGCTTACTTTTCTGGCAACCATTACTAATTACTATCAATAAAATTACCGTTTTCGCAATAAGTTACTTTAGCCGGGGATTACTGTTACCATAAATATTTACTTTTTATGCAACGGCTGATTATTACTAATTTCTGTAATAATTAATCCGCAGCAAAACCGGTTACCGCTACGCAACCAGTATTGTAACAAATTACTATGGCGGAATACTGTTACTGCTACCGTTAACGTAACGGATTACCGTGCATGTTATTGTCACCGTTGAGGGTGACCGTAACCGTTACTGCTTCCTTTAAGCATTACCAGTTGCCGTATTGAGTTGCTCTTACTTTAATAACTGACCGTTTCTATAAAAGAGCTGAATGCGAAGCTGGATCTAGAATTATAATTTGATTTTTTCGAAGCTGGATCAACAATTTGATTTTTTCTTGAAAAAGTGGATGTAAAAATCATAAAAAAAGCTAGCGAAAGCTAGATCTAGAAATTACTAACACCCTTTTTCATCAAAACTTAATACAAAAGAGTTATAATTTAATTGAACGGGTACGCTTAGAAGCGCACATTCGAGAATTTGAAAAATTTTAAACAAAATGCAAAGGATTCTTAGCTTTTGAGCAATTGTTAGGAATACGTTGTATATCGTGGGAATACGTGTTGGGAATACGTTTTATTGGGAATACGCCATAGCGAAACATTTATTTAAGAAAATCAATGAAGTCGGGAGCCACTACTATCTTTACTAACGTTAACACTGTCACCTGCATCGTTACTGTTGTTTTTCAAATAATGATGGTTCATCTTTACGCATTACCGCTACCAGCGTTACCACTCAAACCAGGCGTCACCAATAATAAGTGTTACGCTACCCTAACTGGAAAAAGGTACCGTAACTGTGTCAGTTTTTGGTAATGTATCATGTTTCTTTACGGTTGAAATCAAAGGCGGGGCCGAAGGCGACGCCAAAATGTGGCGCTAGCGAGCGCAGCAAAACGAGCGGAGCCCCAAGTAAAACAAAAACGTTCTATTGTTCTATTATTCAGAAAGATTCTTCTCGCAGTTCCACTTAGACTTTCCATTACCGTAATGATACGGTTCTTTCATTCTGAAGGGATTATTCTTAGAGTTCCGCTTGGGCTTTACCGTGATGATACGTTACCGTGATGATATGGTAGCGGAAACCGAAGGCGGAGCCGAAGGCGACGCCGAGCTGCGGCGCGAGCAAGCGCAGCGCAGCGAGCGGAGCAGCAAGTAAAGCAAGAAGATTCTATTGTCCTCTTATTCTGAAAAGATCCTTCTTGCAGTTCCGCTTGAACTTCTCGTTTCTGTGATGATACGGTAGCGAGCTGCCGTTTCTACGGAAACCAAAGGGGGAAGCGAAGGCGACGCATAGCTTCGGCTTAAGCACACTCTTCGATGCGAGCGGAGCAGCAAGTAAAACAAGAGCAGTTCATTTTCCTTTTTATCAAAAAGATAGTTTTCACGGACGAAATTCCCGTTACCGCTCTGAAATTCGGTAGCGAACCATTGCTTCGAGGAAAACTGAAGGGAGCGGCGGCACAAATTAAGCATCATGTAGAACGAAACATTAACTTTTTTTAATTTGAAGTTTTGTTTCAATAAACATAACAAAATATAAATAAAATTTGCATGAAATTTTGGATATCAATTTTGCAAATGAAAAACGAATTATTTAATTGCTTCATCGAAGTTTCTCGCCTTGTGCTACAACTCCCTTTTTCAAACCTTAAACCAAGCTCATTTATAAAGGTTTGAATAAATTGAATACAAAAGAACAAAACAAACTTCAGCGATTAACGTTTTGGTTTCTCTTCGTAAAAAGAGAAAGGAGATCTACCTCAAAGGTCTTCACTGTTTCATACACCGGTGTTCTCAGAAATTCAAACACGTGGCCTTGCCCTCAACAGCATTGCCTAAAATGGGTAAATTTCAACATAGTAAGTAGCGTGGTAAAACTTCCTATTTTTGGAACGACTTTTAACCAAATTTGCAAATTTTTAAGATTTTCGAGGAACTTTTGTAGACATATTTTGAAGAAAATCACGCGGTTCATGAACTTTATTGTAGACCAAAGATTCTGGTAAGCTTAGTCAAATCAACACCCAAACACTAAAACACTTTCGCACCAAGTCGAGTTGATTTAGTACGTCAAAACCAAAAATGACCGTGGATAATCAGCCATAGTTATATACCGGAAACGGTCACTAGATCTTCAAAACCATGGTAAAAATGAGTTACTCGACCGTTTTTTTCTTCAGAAGAAAATCAACCGAATTAAACTAAAAACCATAGAAAAGCATGACACCCTTTACCCAAGAAAGTCATCCAGTTAGGACCCTTACTGCGTTATTGTTATATACGTTGCCATTGCCACCAGACATCGAATAAGGTGTTGAACCGATAAATCATTTGCGCAGTCAATTAAGCCTAATAGCCTAAGTTAAGCTAAAAATCTAAATTGAGCCTTCACGAAAAACATTGATCTCTGAATTAAAAGTCTGCGCCGGCGCTTCTCAGATCCTGTGTGGTTACATCGCGTATGCGCTTTGCGTAAATCAGTATGCCATTTCAACCGCAGCGAATACAATCTTTTCGTAAATTTGAAAATACTGGGATTTAAATGGCTAGAACTTCTATGCATGTAACAACTAACTGGAAAAAATCAAAACAAAGATTTTTTTGGGTTGCTTGCTACGGCGGAGAATCGTTTATTCAGTTCAGAAATCCGAAGCCGAGAAGTTTGCGGTATATTGACAGCGTTATCGAATATTTCCGATAAAATGGGCTTTTCTTCCAATAAAAAGAAACGACTCGGAAACTTTCCAGGTAAGCATTGCCATCGAGTTATGGTCCACCATTTAGCGAAAATTTAGAGATCTGCAGCGGAACATATTTTTTGCTTTGCCATGAACCAGCACCAAACTTAATATTTCTTAATTTATCGTTTACCACCAAAAATAGGCCTGATGGACCGTCACGAAATGTTCAAATTTTTTTCAGAGAATCACAGATTTGCAGTTTGCCAACGACTACAGTTCAGAGTGTATGGCGAATTAATGTCGCCAGAAGTGTAGTGACGTGGACTGTATTCTCTACAGCCGCCTGACTGATGAGTCGAGCTGCCAAACCATTCTGCATATTTCGCTCTTAATCGCGATCGCGTTGGGAAATCTTTTTAGTATGTTATGTTGGGCTTTTTTCTGTGCAAGCGGTAGGTTCGGATATTCATCCTGTGGAAACAATTGTACTTGACGGATAATTTCTTGAACATGGTCCAACTCTTCTCATCCAATATGAACGTAAAAGACGAATGTAGCCACTGAATTGGCTTTGTAGGCGATTTTTAAAAAAGCCCTAACAAATTGAGGGCAACGACCAGTATCTGGAAATGGACGGCTATGTGCGATTGGATATTTATATTAGTAGTGCTCGCGTCGAAGTTGCTTGCGTGGTCATGTCTGATCGTGCAGCATACCATTTGTGTTACCCGAGGGATCGTTATTGCCATTTATATCAGTATTATTATCCATATCACGAAATGAGATGACCAAAGGTGGTGGCTCGCTCGTATCGCGTTGCGTCGGGTGCGAGAGTACGGAGAGACCTAGACAGACTGGTGGATAGCGGTAAACTCATGCCAGTGAATCCCGCCGACTTTCGACTAAGGCTCCCGATCACTTCGGCCGTTTTTATTTAGGCCCGTAAATTTCGGCCAACGTTTTTTGGCCGTCAATCACTTCGGCCGTCGTACACTCCGGCCGTCATTCAGTTGGCCGCCGATCACTTCGGCCCCGGTACATTTCGGCCGACGCTGATTTTATTTTGATTTACAAGAAAACGTTACTTTCGATATAAATTGATCGGTAACTTAAAACCGTTGAATCAAAGAAATCATAGCAAATGGCCGCGTTTATATCATTTTGCACGCACATTTTGTTTGAGCAGTTCTGGAAGTGTCGCTGTCACCATCATGTCTTTCCATCGATGACACGCAAGTCACGTAACCTATTGGGAGAGTACTGAAATCCTAACCGTAGGATCCGTAGGAAAACGAAAAAAATGAAAAGAAATTTTCATATTGCAAATCACCTAAGGATAACCTAAGAATATCTAGGAAAACAGAAGAAAATCAAAGAAAACCTAATAAGACCAAAGAAACCACGGCCAAAATGAACGCTGGTCGAGGCGAACCTGTGCGGCCGAAATGTACCGCGGTCAAAGTGATCGGACGCGGTCGACTCAGCATTCAGTTATTATAAGTAACCGTTTTAGCTGCTTATCGGCCGCAAAATCGGCTTTACAATGGCGGACGTAACCGCAAGCAATATTCTGGCCAATACACAAATCTGAAATGCCTTAGGCTTGGTTAGCTCAAGCGTCAAAGCCCCTCCCCTCGCGTTGTACCAAAAAAATTTAAATTTTCAATTTTTGGAATTTAGTTTTACGTGGAAAAATAAAATTTGCGCGTTATCAAAAGACATCGTTTATCTTTTTACACGCAGTTTTCAGCCAACAAGAAACCATTTCATCTTACGAAATTCTGAATTCAGTTTCTTGGAACCCATGCACCAGTACGAAGCTCAAAGAACATTATACTTTTTTTAAAGGAATCAAAAACAATATATTGTAACGGCATAGTTCCGTAAAACGACATAAAAATAATTATATCATATCGGCATGGTAGCGGTGGCAAAAACTGATATCTGAGCAGCTCTGCTGATAAGCCTTCCACAGCATATACAACAGCTACAAAAGCGAGTAGACTCTCAACTACTGTTGCAGTTTTACCCAACCGAGTCTTTTACAACAAGAAAAATTTACACGCTTGCTCGCTTGCACTAAGGGCGGTTACGACCTTTATACTAGTTTAAATTTATCCGTAATCGCGCTATCGATATGAGTATGAATCCAAACGTGAGCTTTACACTGGTATAGAAACAGTCGTTGTAGTTGCTGCCCGGTGGTGGCATGTCTGCTTTTAACTACGCGTTCGTCCCTCGTATGGGAACATCGCGATCATTGGCCAGAATCGCTTAGCCTCACAACCAATAGAAATTGTAAAACACCGGATTCCACTGGGCTGCATTACAACGTTATAATAATATGGAAGCTTAGATAATGGAACTCCATTTCATTATGTTGAATTAACATACTTAAGAAGAAGTTATACCATGTCGGGTAACAAAAATTTTAATTTTCCTAACTTTGTGTTGGAATTAGTATGGTCTGACCTAACTTCACACCACACCAATGCCCAAACAAATTTCCATTTAAAAAGTTATTCAGTTTTTTGTGAAGATTGCTGTTATCGTTTTGGCGGACTGGCGATCTTTCTGCTCTGCTGCCACCTGTGGTCAAATCGTTTAGTTGAATGACCGCAGTTAGCTATGAAACGGCACAGCCATCTAAACGCGCTTTCCTTTATTCTAGAGAAGATTGCATGGTTTCAGGAGTAACAGCGCACTGGCAAGTGAAATAGGGAGCAGACCGAAATCTTGTGTATGCAGTAAGGACAAGATGAGATAACAAAAGCCGTGAGACAAAAGGAAAGATATAACACTGTTCCGTGAGCGCTCGCCACCAAAGCCTGTAGAATATACAAAGCCTGGAAGCAGGCATATAACACGGTCACGTCCTCAAGCCAACTCCGCTGATTTGAAGGGAGCTCAGACCAGCCTCCTTTGATGGTTGGTGAAAATTAATTCGTTAGTAATTCCTCGTGCAAGATAAAGGGATGTGCTTGCAGTACCAGGTGTACAAAACAATGTGCCAAAACGGATGTAGCTTTTGAAAAAAATTATAACTAAACCAGGAAAGTAATACAGGATGTTTTGGCAAACGCCCTATTCATCCCATTCATCGCGCGATATTGTCTTTCTGAATTCAGGTCATGTGCGATCACAATTTGATGAATGGATATTCGCTACGAAAATTCTTTAAAATTCATGGTTTGAAAAAGCATACTTGATCAGTGCATAGACAACTGGATAACGTTAACTTTCAGGTGGCCACCGTGCAACATACCTGTGCATTTTGGACGGCTGAATTATTACGATTTTTTAAACGACTTTTTCAGCCGTTTCTCCGTAGACTCGTATGCTAACTCAGCGGAATTCCGCTTTGCTGATAAGATCAGCTTCAAGGCTTTGTATATTCCACTGGCTTTGTCGCAACTCACCAGTGGTTATTCTGTGCATACATGAGCAAACTAACTGTGGCGGCACTGCAGGCGCAAAAATGAAAGATTCGGCGAAATTGCAGAACAAAGAAAGTTCTCCGCTGCATTCTGAGCAATCTGGCGACTTCAATTCGTAAAATCAATAACTAATTCACAAATCGTGATAAAATTCTCAGATTTGATCAGAATGTAGAAAAATCAATTGCTAACAACTTTAGGGAGGCTTTTTTTTATAACTGTATTCTAACTCTCAACACAAAAATAAAAGTGACTTCCGGTGAACAAAAATGCAAATTTTAGAAACATTTTAAACTTTGAACAGAAAAACTCTTCTCAGAGTTTTTCTTATTTTAGTAAACCCCACTTCTACGTTGTAGTTCATTTTTTTGGATTCACTGAAATTTGTTATTACATTTCGAAAATTTGGATTGAAAAACATCGTTTTTTTCAGTTTATTTCATACAAACCTTTTTTCTCTCATGAAGGTGTGTAGTATAATCATTTTGGTTGTTATAAATTGTATGGGTTCGGATGTTAACGTTTCGCTCAACGAGCACAAGCGATTTTGCCACTCAGACCACGAACACGGTATAACTTCTCGTTAATGCGCCCAGGGCATGCTTTAAACTTATAAAAATTCGCAAACACAAACTATGTAAGTTCAGTTTGCTGTTAGGTGCAAAATCAAAAAAAAAAATAAATTTAGAAAACTATCTCGTTCGAAAAGCTTAAACCAGCAATCTTTATTTATGAGAGACCAGATCGAATAAATTAAAGGACACCAGGGTCGAAATAAAGTTTTGCTGATTTGCTGTCTCGTTAAAGAAATGAGGCACTTTTAGTGACGCCTAAATATTTTATCTCGTTCCCATGACACATCGAAGTTATTTGAAAATTTTACCAGAATTTGTTTTATTCTATCGACTTAAATATTTGTAAATTATTAAATATATAAGCAAAATTACTAAATTAACAAGCAGATGTTTACAGTTATAAATTACGGCTACTGCGATAGAAAAAAGCATCTAAAATTAACTGCACTTACTGTATGTATATTACGATATTGGTACTTAATTTGGTAGCACGTACCGTAATTAGTAGCGCCTGGATGTATTTCTATGTATATGTATTACAAGTTACAAAATAAGTAGCACCTAATCAGAAGCACCTAGAAGTAATTGTACTGTGCATGCAGTACAAGATTAGCAGCGCCTAATTAGTAGCACCTAGACGTAACTGTACCGTGTATGCCTTACAATTTTAGTAGCACCTAATTAGTGGCACCTAGAAGTAGCTTTACTCTGTATGCAATACAATTTTAGTTGCACCGAATTAGTGGCACCTATTAGTAGGTGTACTGTGATGCAGCACCATTATACAAGCCCGTTTTCAAACCTGTAGACCGCTGTAAGCGCGACGCAGTGAATAGCGCACAGTAAGGCTAGATTTTATCTACTCTACACTGGATGCATTGAATGCACTGGCTCAAGCTCACGTTTCTCAAATATCCCGCTTATAGCGGTCTACAGGTTTGAAAACGGGCTTGTAGTAGCGCCTAATTAATAGCACCTAGACGTGACAGTACGTACTGTAAAAGTCTTACAAATTTAGTAGCGCCTAGCTAGTGGCACCTAATAGTTTCGTATTGTGTATGCAACAGTTTTAGTAGCACTAGCATCTAATCAGTATCGCCAAGAACTATACTGCGTATGCAGTATACAGTACAATTTTAGCAGCACCTATCCAATACCACCTGGACTTAATTGTGTCGTATACTTAATGCACAAAATATCAGTAGTACATAATTATGAAGTAGTACTGAAAAAACAAATGTACTGTAGATTTTCTTTAACAACATTAAAACATAAGTATCAACTAAAAAGTCACATACTATTCAATTCATTATTCGCTACGTTTGTTTAAAAGTTTATTCACTCCTAATTTAAAGATTAACTTTTGAAGTAATTAAAAGATTAAAAAAATAGCTCGCAACGTGTAGATCTACTATAAGTGGATATGATCGCGTGCGAATAAGTGCAAAATTGTGAAATTCAGTACTGTGATATTGTAGAATATATTTTTAGAAATTTTTATAAAGGTCAACAATAGCAGCAAATTTGCAATTTATGAATAGTGTTATATTTGCTGTTAATTAATGTTTGAGAACAAAATTTATAATACTATGCAACAACACAAACCAATGTACTGTATTCGCTCGCACATCTTGAACCACAGAGTGTGTGTACGGGAAAAACGCGCATTCAGTATACACACTCTAACCGGGCCAAACGCGCGATTCACGATTTGATAAATTTCTGATGTCTTTGCAACATCTGGTCTGGAGAACTTCTTGAATGTTAAAAAAATTAGAGCTCTAACAATTTTTAATCATGTTTACTGTATGCTCGAAAGCAGCCATTAACATACAGCTTTGCCGTAAGCACGAGTTACAAACTGATTTGTTGTGGTTTTTGGGGTGCACCTTGAGGGGGAAGGGTACGTTCAGCGTCAACATTCCTGATGACGATGAAGCACAGAACAATTCGAGCTTTCAGCTGCAGAACCTTTTTTTCCAGAGTGAACTGCCATTTAAATGAAAAGTCTTGATTTATTGGACAAATTCACAAGAAGAACTGTTCATCTTGAAACCAAATGAGCAATATTTCGTAGTCGTGCATTTTGCCCGGTTAGAGTGTGTGTATTGAATGCGTGTTTTTCCCGTACACAAACTCTGTGGTTCAAGATGTGCGAGCGGATACAGTACTTAAATTTATGCTGACAAGTGCGGGAATTCACAGATAACGGCGGCATCGCGTCCATATTTTAAATCTCACTAAATTTTAAATCTTTTAAACTTTAAATCTCCCTATATTTTAGATTTTTTTATCACCCATATTTCAAAAATCTTTTGAAAATACGGAACACTGTAAGTATTTGCAAAACAAGTTCGATGAATTTGGTGAGACACGCCCAAAATGTTTACATTCTACAATTTTAAAAATTTGAAGACAACTCGAAATATTTCTTCAGTTACTTCTAGGTGCTACTGATTAGGTGATACTGATTAGGTGCTACAGAAACGTAAGGCACACACAGTACAGTTACGTCTAGGTGCTACTAATTAAGCGCTGCTAATCTAGTGCTGTTTTCGCAGTCCAGCTACTTCTAGTTGCTACTGATTAGGTGCTACTAATTATGTAACTTGTAATACATATACAATAAAAATAAGTCGCTACTAATTACGTGCTACCAATATCGTAATACGCGTACAGTAAGTGCAGCTACTTCTAGGTGCTACTAATTTTTTATCGCAATAGATGTATTTTATAAGTGTTAATACTTGTCTAATATTTAACTAATTTAGCTAACATATCTAAGCAATTTACACATATTCAAGTCGACTGAACTAAGAAAATTCTAGTTAAATTTGCAAGAAGCAAGGTCACATATTTACTTAAAGAGGATAGGTAGCGTTTTCTATGGTCATCACTTAATACTGCTAAAACCGTAATTAGACGCTACTAAATGTCTCAATTTTTTAAACGAGACAGCAGACCTAGCACAAATTCGTTTTGATTCTGGTATCAATTAATTTATTCAGTTGGTCTCTTCTGTTGTTGTGTTTAGGGTTCTTCAACGAGATGATTTTCTAAAATTATTTTTTAGTTTTGCAGCCTGTCGGCAAATCGAAGCCACATAATTTGTGTTTGCAAATTTTCACAAGTTTTTAGTTTCCTTGGTCGCATTACATTAATGCAGGCATGGAGTTCCATATCATTTGACACTGCATTGCAGCCCAGTGGGATCCGGTGTTTCGCAATTTCTATTGGTTGTTAGGCTAAGCGATTCTGTCCAATTATCGCAATGTTCCCATACGAGGGACGAACGCGTGCGTTACCTTTTAACTAGCAAGGCACGCACAATCAGGCGGCAGTTGCGCGTATTCATCACACCTGCCCAATTTAACGTCCCCAGATATACAATTTTTGAATAGAGAAAACATTTTTGAATGTAAATGTAATTTTTTGGAAAGAGATCGTTTCACGCAGTGCGAGAAAACAAATTAAATCTTAAGGGACCCAGAGTCAGCTATGCGCCTTCGCTGAGTACTTTGTACACTGCTACCTCGATGGCGGTCGTCCAACTACACGATAAGGGATGGTTAAGGTATGGTTATGGTGTTTTCTGCTCAAAGCCTCTATTGGTGTACACTGTCCACTGTGTCTAGTGTCATGGAAAACGGCTCCTTTCCAGTTTCCAGTAATGCACAATTTCGAGTGAATTTTCAAAATCGGCAATCGATAAATATTTTCTAATTTTTGCGGCTTCATATAAACCAGCGTACGCTATAATGGTTTCAATCTGAATTACATAAATCAACCCATAAGTATGTACTGTAATAAAATTATGGCGGTAACCAAAGTATGATTATGAATTTATCCTACAAGAATCAATGCAGCTGTTTTAACACTTCGTTGACTAGCAGTTTTGAGCAACGCGGCTGACTTTCTTGGTGGGTCACCAGAAGCATTCCATTGGCCCGTAAGATCTTCTAACCAGTCGTACTTTTTGTTTTAATGAGATTTCGCCAATAACACTGATCACTGAGACAAAAGAAATTCATTAGCACGTGCGCCAGATTTACTGGCGAAGAAAGAACGCTTTTGATGGGATGTTCTGCTTATCTGCTAATTAGGTTCAGGCAGAACCCTAATGAGGTGTGATATGGTCTGCCTCTTTCGAGCGATTTCAGAGGGTTGCAGCAGTTTCTATAACATGGACGTCTACGGGAAATGTGCGATGTCCAAGCAAATTTTGGCCTGTGTACGCTTTGTATTGCGCTGTAAAGCAAAAATACAGAGAAAAAAGTTGTGCAGCTTTAAATTCTCTATCAAACTAATACCACAAAAAATTTCAGGTATGACAGATGCACAAAAAATGGCCAGGTCAGTGACTCACACATGTCCAATCTGCATACTGTCTTCGACTCTGAAAAGCACAACGTGGCTGTTGTGGCCCACGATCTGTAGTTAAACGCTTATATATGCACCACCATACAGCAGCACTCATTTCCGGGCGGATATTTTCAGACACACAGGCACTGCAATGATGAAGCACGTATTGTGCTTGTAAACTGTTTGCTAGCGATAAGTTCTGAATACGGTGCCCGTTTGTCTTTGTGGCACGGCAGACAACAGAATTTTGTTGATGCTCTGTCGCAAATTAAATAAACAACAATAACATCATGAAAATTACTAACTGCAACCTGTTCATAAGTGTGTTTTGGCATATAACATGTACAGTAGATAATTAATGCATATATAACCATTATAGTTCTTTATAGCGCATGGCTTACATTCAGGATATTAAAATTTAATATGGTTCGAGGTAATGTTGTATACAGTGTACTCTATAAAGTATATTTTAACTAACATCACTACTCTAGTATTTTCACTGGTAGATACAAAAGTAAAATCCGCAGTTTTGAATGCATACAGCGTCAAAGATGAATCCGAAGATTGCGCATGTTTGGACAAATAATTTTAACCGTACAAGCGATTTGACGCCTAGAAAATGTACTCTCCAAAAACGCGAAATAATTTCAATATTTGATAACACGATTTGATAACACGATAACACGATATTGCAGCGTTAACACTCGAATTTAAACTTGCGGTAATTTATTTGATAACTTACTTGTTTCCGCATAAATCACAGTCTAGCATAAATCACATTATTGACAATAAAATTATGCACAAAACAGGTAAATTAGGATCAAGCAAAACTTATTATCTGTTCAAATTTGACCCTGTAAAGAACGATAAGAATTCAGATTTCTGTTGTTCTTTTTGTAGTATGCTATCACAGTTTAGATACACGATGCAAATCAAAACGATAATAACATGAAGTTCCGAAAATTTAAGTTTTTTTATGGGCAACACTACATATCAAACTGCAAGCCATGGTTTTAGCTAGCCTGTGGCTAGCAGACTTGGGCCGCCAACGACATCTCCGCTTTCCGCCCGCCCCGCTCTGGCTAAAATTTTCCGCCCCGCTCCGCCCCGCCGTAACAAAAAAATTTCCCACTTCCGCCCGCCATATTTTAATTTCCCGCCACCCGCCCGCCAAAATTGTGAAAAAAATTTTCAGTGCTTTTCATTTTTTAATTTTTTTCCGTGTGTTCTTTTTCAGAAATGTCTGTTCAAAGACCACCATTGGTTAGTTGCTAACTTGCAAGAGCCAGCAAGCAATTCGCCGCAAAAACCGTTAGAAATTCTATAAAAATAGTGAAAATATTTCAGTAAATGATGTTAACTTTTATTTTATGCTTGATCTCCGCCCGCCTTTGAAATAATCCCGCTTCCGCCCGCTCACACTTTTTTCCTCCCCGCCCCGTCCCTCCAAACTCAACTTCCACCTGCCCCGCCCTCCAAAAAGGGAGGGGCGCGGAACGGCTGGAGACTTTTCCCGCTCCTGCAAAAGGCGGCCCAAGTCTGGTGGCTATGCACTTGAATTTGCGGCTACCCTCTGAAACGCCGTGGCGCTGCTGTCGCTTTTCACGTGACCACACTAGCCACGCCTTTCGCCTGGACTTAATTGATCGCAGGCTCGCATCCATTGTCTTTGCTTAGTCCAAGCTGACCCGGATTCAACCGTAGTGCATATGAAGCCGCGTATTACGCGTGTAAAGTCTCCTTCATATGCACTACGATTCAACCTTGAATCAGAGTGCCTTTTATTGCCCTAGCGGTATGCGCGCGCCTGATTGTTAGCTGCTCCGGTTGTTTTCCATGTACAAGCTTGTCCGGTAATTTCTGCCGGTTCAAAACAGCGAAATACTCAAATTTGCGTGTTACGCCAAACGTAGTGTAGTGGCAATCGCTATAGCGCAAACTTCGCGCTAAATATGCGCAATCTGTACCTTTACGACAGAAATTACCGGACAAGTTTGTATGCCTTTCAGTCGAACAGCGGCATCATTGGGCAGTCTTCCCAAACTTCCCAATGCGCCTCATTTTTTTGTAAGCGATCGGAGCCTCAAATGTCGCTCAAAATCGACCAGTTGGTTACTAATAGTATCCAGTACATGGCCTGATTTTTTCGATATCATACATTCACGCAGTTGAACGGTGTGACCATTTGAACGTGCATATCCCAAAAAGATGGTGACTTCCACCATCTCTATCCTGGACTTCCGGCTGCATTGACTGTGCCGAAAACAGCAGCAAACGAAACTAGACATTTTTTCACTCACACAGCCCAAAAATTGCTGTAAAAATATTTTTTTGAAGTTAGTTACTGAATTAATAAGGCCAGCTCTGGTGTGAGTAACCACGCTAGTCAACGAATTTCATTATCAATAAATGATATGCTGACATGCTGACAAATTGTCAGCATATGCACACGTACTAATTGATAACTGGTGCATATATAGCCATATATAGTGTGACCTACCTACGGTATACATGTGAAATGTGGATATTTTAAAATTTAATCTGACAATTTGTGAGTGAAACATTTCTACACTAAATGGTCCGATTCCATGCAGTTGTTTTATGACTGCAGCAGCTGTAGCCGGTACAGTTTGCAACTTTACAACCTGTTCTGCATAGTTGTTAGAATTATGTTGAAAGCACATCTGTTTTCATAAATAATTTTTTTCCAGACTGTTGCGTATTGCACTTCCCATCGTCCTCCTATAGAAAAAGAAGAGAACAAAGAAAAGAGAACAAGAAAGAACAAGAAACTAAAGTGCAGTCTGAAACGCAATGAAAAGAGAACAAGAAACTAAAATGCAGTCTGGCTTATCGTTTTTTTTGTGGAACGAACTCAACATGTTCCAGAATTCACGCGGTACATAGTACCAGTACACTGTACTATAGTACCAGTACACTGTACTATAGTACTATACTATGTACACTGTACATAGTACCAGTACACTGTACTACACTGTACACACTGTACACTGTACACTGTACCAGTACACTATAGTACTATACTATGTACACTGTACATAGTACCAGTACACTGTCCTATGTACACTGTACATAGTACCAGTACTATGTACACTGGTACTATGTACACTGTACATAGTACCAGTACACTGTACTATAGTACTATAGTACTATAGTACACTGTACATAGTACCAGTACACTGTACACAGTGCACGTTTATGAATTTGCTGTGCATCGTATTGCATCATGATGTGGAATTTGGCATGTTGGGTATCTACATAGTCCTACATATCTTTGGATGCAGTTACGTGGAATTCTCTGGTATCTAGAATTCGGTAATAGTATCAGACAATTATGACTTTGCTAATTTAACACTTCGTTGACTAGCAGTTTTGAGCAACGAGGCTGACTTTCTTGGTGGAAGTCACCAGAAGCATCCCATTGGTCAGTAAGATCTTCTGACCAGTCGTTCTTTTTGTTTTAATGAGATTTGGCCAATAACACTGACCACTGAGACAAAAGAAATATATTTGCACGTGCGCCAGATTTACTGACGAGAAAGAATGCTTTTGATGGGCTGCTCTGCTTATCTGCTAATTGATCGCAGGCTCGCATCCATTGTCTTTGCTTAGTCTAAGCTGACCCGGATTCAACCTTTAATCAAAGTGCCCTAGCGGTATGCGCGCGCCTGTTTGTTAGCTGCTCTGGTCGTTTTCCATGTATGAGACGGGAACCTGAGAAGGTTCACGTCGTAGAATCGGAATTGACGTAATTCCGTCTACCAAACAGATCTGGCAATGCTAATCGTCTAACGCTATGGAAAAGCGAAAAAAAGACGTGACTGCGAGAACTTTTTATCCAAGACTGAATTTCGATAGAAATTCCCCAAGGGCAACTCTGCACTGCTGGCTACAGCAAGCGCACGTAGCTGCCACACCGTGCGGTGGCGCTGAGAACACTACGGTTTCGCCACGCGTAGGCGGGCGCGCAACAACAAAACGCGACAGACTGCCAAGCGAGGGTGTACGCTGAGTACGCCTGCGCGCATACATGTATACCTTTCAGTCGAACAGCGGCATCATTGGGCAGTCTTCCCAAACGTCCCAATGCGCCTCATTTTTTTGTAAGCGATCGGAGCCTCATATGATGCTCAAAATCGGCCAGTAAGTTACTAATAGTATCCAGTACATGGCCTGATTTTTTCGATATCATACATTCACGCATTTGAACGGTGTGACCATTTGAACGTACATGTCCCGAAGGGATGGTGACTTCCACCATCTCTATCCTGGACTTCCGGCTGCACTGGTTGTGTCAAAAACAGCACCAGCGAAAACTAGACGCTTTTTCACTCACACAGCCCAAAAACTGCTGTAAAAATATTTTTTTGAAATTAGTTACTGAATTAATAAGGCCAACTCTGGTGAGAGTACTTAACCACGCTAGTCAACGAAGTGTTAATCATTCCGAGAAACACGGAAAGATAACCGTCATGCGGCATGCCACAATCTGCACCCAATTAATTAAAGGTAAGCGCTAAACCCGGGTCCGTTACGTACGATGCATTTGCAGATCTATGTAGAGCGCATACTATTGCAGCTGGATTAGGCATCTTATCATTACACAGGCGCTTTATTTGATCGCAGTTTGTAACAATTTCTCTGATTGATTGGTTAGCGCGTTTAAGGGAAATGGCCCGGTACATAGCGTCCAAAATGGTCCAAGACGGTACATTTCTTCTTCCACGCTTTGCCGGTTTGGTTCCTCCTGACGGTAAGAAATTTATTTCGCTAGATTTCTTTACAAAGTTAGCCAACCAGTTTGACGAACTAGTTTCCATTGTTTTTTTGTTTCTTACTAGTGTTACCAATTCACAATGGCCCAAAAGGAGCAAAAACATTTTCTCCTAGTCTCTGTCCCGGGCTACGGGCACACTATCCCCATGGTATAAGGATTGGCGAGTAAGCTGGCATCTCGCCAACACAAAGTCACCTTCGTCATCTGCAAATCCGCCGTGGAACATATTCGCAAGAAGCAAGAGATTACTACGGAAGATGAGAAAACCATCCATGTTGTCGGACTGGAGGACGGCATCCCGGAGAATGAATCAGAGGATATCGTCAGCTACACATCTTTCTAAGGATTCAAAGACAATGGTGTGCCGGCAATGCAAAAGCTGATTAAAGGTCTCCCTGTCGCTAGACAGCCGCCAGCAGATGGTGAAGAACGCTACGGTATAAAAGTGCCGGTTAATGCGTTGGTGGCGAATATTTTCATTGCAGCCAGTTTAGTCGGATGTGTTGAACGAAAACTGCCCTACTATTTTCTGAACTGCTCGGCTATCGGACCGTTCCGCAGTATGCTGTATGTCACCGAGCGCACACCGGTAACCGAGAAGAACGACTTGGAAAGTTTTGAGACTGTCCGCCCTGAGTCGGAAGGTCCGCAACCGGCCATCGGTCAAATGATGAAGGGGATGCGTTTAGCCATTAATCAATTCTTGTCTACCGGCAACGGAATCCTTATCAATTCTTTCCGGGAAATTGAGCAGCGTTTCATCGATGAGATCAAACAGGATTCGCGTATGAGAAACATGGAGTATTACTGCGTTGGACCGTTTATGCCGGAAGAGAAGGATGATAAAAATCCCAGCCATGCCGAACTGGGACAAAAGGTCACGCGTTGGCTGGACCGTCAACCTGACAATTCAGTGGTGTATGTGTCGTTTGGCTCTGTGGTCGTTCCCAACGAGAGCCGTATCGTGGAGATAGCTAAGGCTCTGCAGGCATTGAAGAAGCCGTTTATTTTCTCCATCCGCCAACATCAGCAATCCATTCTGCCAGGTGACGTACACGTCGGCATCGATACCCACTTGGACAACCCGGAAGCACCAGGACTATTTCTGCACTGGGCACCACAAAAGCTAATTTTGGCCCATCGAGCCACGGCGGTTTTTGTTAGCCATTGCGGATGGAACAGCACTATCGAGAGTCTGTTCAACGGCAAGCCAATTGTTGGTTGGCCGATTTTTGGGGATCAGATAGAGAATTCATTGTGGATTGAAGAGATGTTTTTGGGGGAGTCATTGCTTCGCCGCGAGCACGCTGATAATGATGAGGAGAAAAAGAACATCACGAGCGATAAAATTGTCGCAGCTGTTCGGCGCGTTGGATATGAGAGTGATGCGGCACGGAAGTCAGCGCTGCAATGGATCGAAGGATAAGATTCGAAAGGCCGTTGCACCGGGTGGAAGCTCTAACAGTGAATTGCAAGACTTTACTGATGCCGTAGTGTAATGCCGTTTGCCAACTCCAATTAAATTACTATACTTTCTACGGATATTTTTTTGCGTTGCTTCCCTGTTACATAATTATTCTCGATGTTATCGAGCTGTCAGTACTCACTACATAACTGGAGATAAACGCACGCTGCGCGAGCTTCGATTATTTTAAAAAAAACTTCTCTATTTCATATTAGAGTATCATTAATATTAACTATTAACAGACAAAAAATTGCATATTATCATTGTCGTATACGCGTGCCTGAAATTTAACGTTGATGTAATTCGCACACTTTTATAAACTTTACGGTACCGCTAATAAAATGTCGCTGCTATAAACAATTCGGAAGCAACGCAGAAACAGAACAGAACACCTTAAGCAGAGTACGTACTATATCCGAAGAAGTCGACATGGAGAGCTTTGATGTCGTTCCACCGGAATCGGAAGGCCCGCAACCGGCGATCAGCCATATCATGAAAGGTCTCTGTTTGTCCATCAACCAGTTTATCGCTACTGCTAACGGAATGCGGGTCAAAGTTGAGTTTATTATATATATTTCACCAGTATTGCAAAATTTTACAATTTTCGCAATGGATAACTATTTTAACTGCAGCTTCTGGCTTCATGTCAGCAATCAACAGTTTATTCTTACACTTTTTCCGATCTGTCTGCATTATAAATAATAATGCATTTTAATTCGTATAAAAATAATCCGTAATAAAATTTAGGCGGCTGCCAGATAACTACAAAGTATTATTGTATTATTATTGTATTATTGTATTATTTTTGTATTATTGTATTATTGTATGTATAGTATGTATAGTATTACTGTATTATTGTATATAAAAATAACTGTAGTATACTCCTAAATATCATTCTTCTATTATGTCCATTATCCGTACGCTACAATGCAAGATAATAATACTGGTTTTTATGATACGCCATATTTTATTGTTAATCTCAGCGAAATATGTCTCCTTGCTAATTCTGACGACTCATGGTCAGTCTGATAAGTACCATGCTGTTTTGTGACTCTACAGGTACTTCTATCGGTACAGTAGTGGTTTAAAACCTGTTCTGTAGAATAGCTGACAGCATTTTTTTTCAAACTGCTGGGTATTGCAAATTTCCATAGTTCTCCTATATAAAGCAAACAAGCAGCCTGGTTTATCCGCTTTTGTGAAACGAATTCAAAACTTGCTCCAGTATTCGCGCGGTACAAAGTATAAGTACACCCTAGGGTAGTCACAGCTCGTGCATTTGCAGTGGATCGTATTACCTTATGACATTGTGTAAGTTTTGCATGTTGGATATCCACATACTATATATATAGTATAATTTATTTTACATATCCATCTTCGGACATAGTTACGAATTGGGTACCATGTCTTATCATTACACAGGCACCTTTATCGTGCGGGTTGACTGGTGATCACTTTGAAGTTTTCTTTCGATCGTACAGAATATTTATTTTATCCACGCTTTGCCGGTATAATTCCTGCTGGCGGTCAGAAATTTATTACGCTAAAGAATTCTCAACGAAGCCAGAACAACAACTTGGTTTTAGTACAAATTTGTAGTACTACCAATTAACCATGGCCCAAAAGGAGCAAAAACATTTTCTCCTAGTCTCTGTCCCGGGCTACGGGCACACCATCCCCATGGTAGGATTGGCGAGTAAGCTGGCATCTCGTCAACACAAAGTCACCTTCGTCATCTGCAAAGCCGCCGTGGAACATATTCGCAAGAAGCAAGAGATTACACCGGAAGATGAGAAATCTATCCACGTTGTCGGACTGGAGGACGGCATCGCGGAAAATGAATCAGAGGATATCGTCTGCTACATGTCTTTTGTAGGGTTCAAAGACCACGGCATCCCGGCAATGCAGAAACTGATTAAAGGTCTCCCTGTCGCTGGACAGCCGCCCGCAGACGGTGAAGAACGCTACGGTATAAAAGTGCCGGTTAATGCGTTGGTGGCGGATATTTTTATTGCTGCCGGTGTAGTCGGGTGTGTGGATCGTAAACTGCCCTACTATTTTCTAAACTGTTCATCCATTGGACCGTTCCGCACTATTCTGTATATTACCGAGCGCACACCGGTAATCGAGAAGAACGACATGGAAAGTTTCGATTTTATCCGTCCCGAGTCGCAAGGCCCACAACCGGCCATCGGTCAAATTACAGTATGAAGGAGATGTGCTTAGGCATTAACCCGTTCTTGTCAACCGGTAACGGGATCCTTACCAATTCGTTCCGGGAAATTGAACAGCATTTTATCGACGAGATAAAACAGGATTCGCGTATGAGCAACATGGAGTATTACTGCGTTGGACCGTTTATGCCGGAAGAGAAGGACGATAAAAATCCTAGCCATGCCGAACTGGGACAAAAGGTCACGCGTTGGCTGGACCGTCAAGCAGACAATTCTGTGGTGTACGTGTCGTTTGGCTCTGTGGTCGTACCCAACGAGAGTCGTATTGTGGAGATTGCTAAGGCTCTGCAGGAGCTGAAAAAGCCATTCATCTTCTCGATCCGCCAGCATCAGCAATCCATTCTGCCCGGTGAAGTACGCGTCGGCATCGATACGCACTTTGACAATCCGGAAGCACCAGGGCTGTTTCTGCACTGGGCGCCGCAAAAGCTGATTTTGGCCCATCGAGCGATAGCGGTTTTCGTCAGCCACTGCGGATGGAACGGCGTTATTGAGAGTATGTTCAACGGCAAGCCGATTGTCGGTTGGCCGATTTTTGGGGATCAACTGGAGAATTCGTTGTGGATTGAAGAGATAGGTTTGGGAGAGTCTTTGCTTCGCCGCGAGCACGCTGATAATGATGAAGAAAAAAAGAACATCACCTGCGATAAAATTGCCGGAGCTGTTCGGCGCGTTGGATATGAGAGTGATGCGGCACGGAAGTCAGCGCTGCAACGGAAGGATAAGATTCGAAAGGCCGTTGCACCGGGTGGAAGCTCTAACAGTGAACTGCAAGACTTCATTGATGCCGTAGTGTAATAAGTTCATGTTAACTCCAACCATATAATTTCATGCAGCAATAATATTGTTGCGATGTGGCTTAGGTACATTCTCTAGTGGCTAGTTATATCGACAAGTGCATTTACAATGTTAATTCCTCCTAATTTCTATTTTTTGATTTTTTGCGTAGCTTCGCTGTTACTTTGTTCTCGATGTTATGGAGCTGTTAGTTCGTAATTAATACAAACGTGCAAACATGACAAACAATTATCCGTGATGCGGCCATCCATTTTATTGGCATGTAGTGTCCATCGGGATCCCTAAAAACGAAAACGCCAAAAAATGCGACTGATACTGTGCGTGCTACAATAGCGGTGTACAAAACGAAAGTGGGTAAACTGACCTTTTGATCAAACAGACAACAGTGTCCAGAAAAAAGGAAGTGGTAAAAACATCTTGAGTACCGACATGACTTTTTTCATCGCTAACAAAAGCAGCCTGAAACGCGAATAAAGATGCCTCGAAACGTGGGTGCACAAAACATTAACAATAAGCAAAATCGGTAAATTTTATGTTCGTATATATATTTATCGGATGCGCTCCGCGTGGCTATTTTTGCGGAATTTATTAGCAAGGGCATGCTGCAAATCAAACATAAAATATAATGTATGTACACAACAATGATTAGAAGTAGTGCGTGCAGGAGCTGGGAGCATTTTATTGTAAAAATAAGTACAGACTTAATCGTTGATGATCAAAAACAAAAACAGGTTAACAATTCACAAAAGAAACATCACATAATGGTGTTAACAAACAGCAGAATAATGTTTCCGAATGCATTCAGCACATCATGCACGTAATAATGCATCGGAAATTCGGAATGCACCGTGTGCATTGCACACTGGCAAGATAAGCGCGCTCCATATATAAAAACAGTACTCGTATTCAATGGCCGCCATAATTTTTTTCGGCCAGCCCTATGTTTGGACGAAAACACAATCTGCTCCCCTACTAGGCGTTGTGCAAGTTGGTCTAGCCGTTGAATTTCAGTTTTTGTCCACAAAGCACTCTGGAAATGGCATAAAATTAAGCTTAATTTCAAGCGCTTAAAATCATTTTTGATTTTCTGGTTGAATGAATTATTTTTCAAACATTGTCACGACTCGCTCCATCGATGCCTTCCCTTCCGAAGGTGCTTCCTGCGGCATCGCAACGGCAAAGTCTATTGAATTCTTGTTCAGAAAATGGGAAAAAAACCGGCGACCTCGCGAAGGAGGGCGTCCTGCAGTTTAGGCACGCCGACAGTTATACCGCTGGCGGTCCGCTGCCCTTACCCAGAAGTGCAGTCCAAAGGGTATAAGGATACCGCTAGATGCCTAAGGCAACAGATTTGTTTATATTTTGTTACCCTTGGAGTGCGGCAAAACTGAAAATTTAGAACGAATTTTGCTTGAGAGAAAGGCAACCACGGTAGTTAAACTGCAGCGCGTTTTGAGAAGATCGCCTCTAGTTCTGAAATTCCTGTGATTCGTGACACTCAAATCTTCGACACCCAAATGCAAAAGGTGGTGGATAGATTGAATGATCCATGAAAGTTAAATATAAGCTCAATTTTCCGACCAGTGGTTTATGGGAATTTTTTAGTGATGTGCTACTACAGCTTTCTGCTACCTTACTTACTATTTACTAATCTAAAACTCAGTTGCTGATCCAAAAATCATTTTGATGGTAGACATAAAGATATACTCCAGACATAAATATATACCCAAACGTATTGTTAGTAAAGCGTAATTGATTTTCGAATTTCGAAGCAGCCACTGTTTTGGCTTTCGTTATGCGAAACTGAAAACTGCAAATTTTGATACATCTTCGAAACACAACTATAAATTTCTGTAAGTAAGAGTTTCAGTAAGATGTTTCTGTAAGTAAGAGACTTAGAGAACTTGATAAATTTGCATATAAAATTTTATATATGGCTGAACATGGCGCTTATGTTACGGGACAGATTTAACACTTTTGATACAGGTGCTGCCGCATGGCGCGTAACGTCATACTCCAGCTGGGTGACGACAGCAAGTACATGGACTGTCATCGGGTCTTATAAGTTGCTTGTCTTCCTCTATGTATACTTTGGGAATGCTTGTGTGTGAGCGAGCTGTGTCCCTGCATTAACAGTTAATCATCGTTGATTGGGTAATATTAGAGCGCATAGTATATTATTCGCTGTACCCGCCACGCCATGCACTCAGAAACCGGGGGTTTTTCGGTTCTTGATTTTCGATTTCTCGATTTTTAGTATTTTAATAAATTGCAAGTAATAATTAAACGAAGTTGGCTTTCGCGTTGTGAAAGTACTGGTATTCCATTTGTTTAATTTTTTACGACAAAGTACTAGGTCAAATTATTGTTAAATCAACGGATTAACCATCGTTCGGCTCAACTGAAGACCATCGTCGCAAAGCCAGCTCCAAAATTCCCAGGTTTGACATAAGTCAGATGAATTCTTAAAAAAACATAATGATTGATTATTTGTTAAAAATAATTTTCAGCGGTGCACCGCAGCACCAGTTCGAATTTCGGGTTTCGAGCGTTCGTTGTTTTAGTGTAACACAACGCCGTAGTGAAAAGATATTTGAGTCAGCTATGGTTTATTATTTGCGTTTTGCAGTTCAGGACAATATCAAGTACTGTAACGTTCGTTTGGACGGGAATGCAAAAGCCTACTATGTAAACTCTTCGGTCCGACAAATTTTCCGCCGTTTTTGCTTTCTGCTAATTTTTTTGGCCTAGCCGTTCTGACCACTATATAAGCAGAACGCATTTAAACCGCGTAGTAATATTTGTATGTAAATAATAATAAACGCATACGGCATCGTAGAGCGATGGCATGCAGAGCGATGGAATTACTGTGCGCGCAGACGCACTTGTATAACGTCATAAGAAAAGATGATATATATAATTAATCCGAATATCCGAAGTGTTTTTTTTAATCCGGCATATCCGAAGTGTTTTTGTTGTAACCTAGAATATTATTTGCTGGTTAAGGGTGTTGTAGCAGCTGCTGTTGTAACTTCACTAATAATTCTATCGATTGTTAATTGTTATTGATAAGGGTAAGTTGTTTCGTATACTTGTCAAACCATCTATTTATTTTTAATATAACAATATGCAAAATGTTACTAAACGTATGTAAGTGTACGGTATAATTAATAATAATTAATAATAATCTGAGTGGTGCGTAAGCTGCTTTATTACCAGTGTAATGTGTTGATCGCATATCCGCGTCAACAATTACTGGATTCTGCGTAATACCGTAGTGCTTATGAAGGAGACTATATAGAGGATCTTAACGTGTGTCGTTTTGATTCCGGAAAATTTTTTGTAGTAATCAAATTTATCCACTGACCAGCATTTCGATCCAGTTTTTTTTAAAAGCATCATCCGTGTCGGAAGCGAACTGTCTATTAGTGTTTAAAACTACCATCATGTCCCGTGTGTTTTCTTTCGATTGTACGCGCGTTAACTGTCGGAGGAACTGATTGCCGTTTACAGATTAATTTAATGGTAGCTTGTTTAATTTAATTTAATGGTAGAACTTCCGGCACGGGATGCATGCATGTAACGGGGCCCGAAGAGCGCAGTCGCTAGGCAAAATGAGTTTTTTTTATCAAGTGTACTCAGCCGGGGCGTTTGTGAGGCGCAGCCGTTTGGTGGAATGGATGGCATCGTTAAACTTACACCTCTCTTATGTATATCATTGCAGCTGGCCAATTTGGGCATCGGTCGCGATAAGACCCAGGCCCTGTTCGATTCAGCCAACTACACATTCGAGCAGAAGGACGGCGATTCCCTGATGAACAACGTGGAGACCAGCTTAAAGGATTATCTCCGCCGGAAAGAGGTGGCAGCCAAGGTGCGCATATATGTGCCGGCGTATTAATACTAGAGGAAATGAGAAAATGTGCCCTTTTCGATCTGACGACACATTGGCATATATATACACATACACACTCATCTGATCGCTGAGATGAAATGGCGTTTTTCATTTCCGTAGCGGATTGCCAGCCACGCCATTAAGCTGCACGATGACTATCTGCGCTCCAAGTTCGAGAACACCACCATCCGCTACAAACGCTTACGGGATATGCCGTTGAATTTATATCGTGACTCCGACATACCGCATACCGTATTACCCAAAAAGATCAGTCCGTAAGTAGTCGTCGGGAAACGGTTGTTATGTGTCGATAATAACGGTCATCATGGGTACGATCGATGCCGTGTACACCGGGGCGATTACGACCGCGCCGGCAGACAAAATGTTATGTAGGAAACGGGAGAAATTGCCGGTTGTTACCACCATATCGGTTCCGATGTAAATGTTTTGTATTGGTCATGACGATATATAGACAAGGGAGAGCCGTTGCTCCCTCTCTCTTCTGTTCGATTGTCCGCGCTGAGAATCTCTCGATTAGCTTAATTAACTAATTCACTTGTTGTTTGTAGTTATTTCAAACAGGAAGTCAATCACGATTACCGCACTGTTAAGATCCCCGACCAAGTCCCTCGAGATAGCGAGGAAATCATCGATGCCGTCTATTACAGTGTTGAGCTGGATGGGGTGTTCCGGCAGAATCGCAAATCAGATCAGTTTATACGGTAACAAAATCACACTCGCTGTGGAAATTCCAATCCTTTTTAGTAATCAAAGAAATATCTGCAGAATAAACCGGGCAAAGCTGGAATGAAATGAGTTAGTTTGGGAAAATATACTTAGTACACTTTATTATAACTTTTTCTTAGCCAGTGCAATAGTTACGGGTTAAATGCAACTTGCAAGAGAAATGTAGTGCAGTGTAGCTGTAAAAATTTATCAAGGGAAGTTATAAGCTCGGCACTTGTGCAGTAGTGCGCATACGTGCATGTTTTAGGGTTATTGTTGCCTGTTGGTATTGATCTTGATATTTTTTTCGCGAATGGATGCGCATTCTTGTCAGTCGTACTCGGTACAGTGCTTTATTTTTATTATGCTAAGTGTCTGCAGTCTTGAGGTTTGTTTTGCAGCAGCTATGCAATGACTGCAATCTAATAAGTTTTCGGTTGCATAGATGTTGTCGGCCGAAAATTTGCAATAATTTTGTATTATTTACACCATTGATAGATATAATTATACTTACTTGTACGGTTGTACCCAATACACTGAGTTTACTGGCAGTACAACATTTTGTATTGTTTGATTCCTGGGAATGACCCTGTTATGTGCAATCTTGCAGATGGCAGTATTTCGGTACGAACGTGGGCTTGATCCGATTATATCCCGGTCGCGAATGGGATATGAATTTTGCAGGATTTTATAACGATTATGATCCAAGAATTCGTCCATGGTAAGTTGGGCAATGGTCGCCTCCCGGTAATATGCGCCATAATAATTTAAGAAGTACGCCAAGCAGAGCGTGAGTGTTTAGTCAATAAACTGGCGTCGACAATTCCATTTGCTTAATATACTACGCCGATATATCTGCATCGGCCTGGTTCGAGCGCCTGAAAAGGAGGCAAATTAGAAGCAGCCGGTAATATTATCAGCACTTTACACGACACCGACTGTCGGCATCCATAGTTATCCCGCTGCAAACTTCCCAACGCTACGCGTCGCGTATTTTCATCAAACTCCGCTCCGGTCTAATGGTATCGTTTTTCCTTGGTGCGCAGCAGCAGCCCATTTTTTTTCGCTGACACAAGTGATTAAGTTGAAAGCTGGAAAAAATGTCTGTTGGGAATTTGAGGTGAACAGTGCGTGTGCTGATGAGAGCACTCCCGGGTGGATTGGGGGCATTACAGCGACGTTACAGGAGAGGGGAAATGGAGGAAATGTTGACCTTTGGGGTATAGACGTGCGGATAAATTTACCCGAGGTAGAAAATGTTTGTAGGCCGCTGGCGGTTATATGTGAACGGCAATATGATCCAATAAAACCGATTACGCTCCATGTTATAATCGGCCTGCCGCTCGGGATGCCTGCTGAATATATAATGTGACAGAGCCGGTTAAAGTCAATTTGTATCTGTTTATACACTGTCAAAGCCATTTGGATGGCGTATAAACGGACTCACAACATGCAGGCTTTTCATTCAGGAGCATTTCTTTATTACGCAAACGAGGCGTAAAGATTTGAACTGAAATATATGTTGATCTTAACTCTACGGAAATCTTGAAGTGTATAGGGTTCCCATGCAACCAAAAGAAAGTTTTTGTTAGTTACTGATGATCATTTAATTGCCATTGGCGCTTCTTCGGTGATTTTTTGATTGTTTTAAAATTGGTGTTTGGAATCGGCTTAAGTTAAAACTGGATGAACATATACTAAAAATGAGTGGATATCTTCTTAAAATTGTGCTTTTAGGAAAGGATGGAGTGATCTACAATACTGAATATTTTACTCGTTGTTTTCTCTTGAAATAAACGTTTTCGCGTGGTTGCTTAATAACAATGCCGGTTTGGTGATATCTCGCAGCTTTTGTTTACTTTGTTTACGTACTTCTGGAAAACTGCAGTCTTTATGGATTATTGACGTTTAACCCGGACGGCATGGAATAAAATGCAAATTATGTTGTGTTGATCAAACAAGGCAACGTTTTTGATAGACAGGAATAAAATGGGATAGGTGCCCTTTTGCATGAGCAGTTCGGTTAGTGGCATATCGTGAGAGCTTATCAACTGGAGTTGCCTAACGTTTTTGAGGCGACGCTTTTTTATTGCTTCACTGGTCTGCAGCGAAATTAATGACGCATTTCCTTCATTCCAAGCACACAATTTTTGATGACAGCCTACAATTCTATTCCCGATAATGACCCATACAAATCATCATAATATATTGATTTGGGATAATTGCTTGGAATTTGAAGTGTTGGCGGATGCTGTATGCAGTCCAAATCTATTATTCAGCTTAATTCGTGATTGCTTATACTAATATTAAATTAATGAACCACTGGAATTAAAAATAAGGATTTATTTTAATATCAACAGTTTCGGCACTTTTATTGAGACACCCAATTATTAAGATTCGGATGATACGGTTATGGTGCCACTCTACTACGTCCAGATCTGGCTTTTTCTAAAATGAATGACGACTATATAGTTTACACCATTAATCCAATAATTTTGTGCATTTAATTGTGTGCTTTTGCATTATTTAAGAAGTGGTTATGTAACTTAGAATTTAGGAGACATTTTCCTAATTTTGTGTAATAACCAAAATCGGCGTCCCAGTGCGTGATGATTTAGTTTAAAATTTTTGCATGCACATAGTTATGTTTTCATAAGTCGGTTTTATAGATATTAAGTGCACTTTGGTTAAGATTTGGAGAAAAATACCTGGATGTAAATTTGACACTATTATTATTAAAGTGGAGGTTGAACTGGAATTTAGCTGACCCGTGTATTGTGCACCAATAACTGTCCATAAACTTTGTCATGAAGATACGTTATGCTGGTTTCTCAACAGGTATACTGCTGCCACAAGCGGACCGAAAGACGTTTTGATAGTTCTGGACTGCAGGTAAAAAGCACGGCTGTCAGTTTCCCCATTTCACCGGTTTTCTAATCAGGTAGAAAGTGTATTATTTCACTGACATAAAAATCAATACCGCTGGCCAAGTTTACCACATCCGGCGTTGAGACGATGTGTTAGAGAATGCCGCTGGACGTTGGCGATTTTCCTTTTAAAGCATTGCAGCGCGGCTTGATGCTGCCGGCAGTGGCTCCAGTGGGGTGACCTTTTTATTTCCATTTTACAGTGCCTCAATGATCGGACAAAAATTCGATATTGCCAAATCAGTGGCGGTGACTGTGATTAACATTTAGGAAACCGTTATAGGCACCCATTTTGAATTGATATTGCATATAGTATTACATATTATGTAAACGTAATAAAATATTATTCATATATTCTAGTATTCGCGTCACTCGAAAATGTCGACGACCTGAAGCATCATCGACATTTTCGTGTGATAGGAGAAGGAGAAGCTCTGGAGCCTTCCCCGGAGTAAGTACAAAAAGTTTTTTTACGAATGTGTGCACCATTGAGAATACGAAAAAGGGATGCCCCGCTGTCGCCGCATGTCCAGCTCCAGCTGTACATGCTGTACTGTAGCGAACAGAGGCCGGTCACGGCAGTATTTCCAGTTGTCCAGCTTCAGTTGGCGGGGTCAAATCAGTGCGGCCCTATGGTGTGTTCCTAGTACTTCCTGTATTGTTGAACTGATTTCTGGAGCCTTGCCCGCGAGGCGCGAACACAGTACTCCCAAAGCCGCGGCTCGATAGGCTTGTTTGACAGAAGTCTTAAAAGCTGATAAAATCTAACGGTACCCTAAACGGCCAGGAAGAGGGCAATGAATGACCTGACTAACACGAAAGCTGACCTTATGGTCACAGCAGAAGACGCGGTACTAATTCGCTCTACGTTGGCTGATTTGACAAATCGTTTTATTATCGGCTGGAAGCCTGATGTATTATTATTTTTATTATCGGAATGAAAATGTGTTATTATTTATTATCTGAGAACAGTGAATGAGTCAATGATGGAATCTGTTGTATATAGTATTAATTAAAAAAGGGTGCCTATAATAAACACGGTGCGAAAAGGGGTGCCTATAATTTACGGGGGTTTTAGGAGGTGCCTATAAGGGTACCCTAACATTTAACACATTAACCAAGCAAGGTATGTGTGTGATGGAAAAGTGCTGCACAGTGTTTGTTATTCGAGTACTTACCATTTACCGGCAAACAAACCGGCCGTTTTCTGCAGGTGCTGTTAAGAATGTTTGCGCAAGGGAAAGCTATTGGGATTCAGTGGGAACGTGAGTAATCGTTTAATTCGTCTCGAAATGACCAAACCGAAATTCGAACACACTCAACAGTTGTTTGGCTTTCGTTTCGTGTACACGAAATTTGTCCTGTAAGCTCAATGTTAATAATGCAACCAACCATGAGCTATAAACGCATTTTGGTGGACTTGGTGATATCGGGATGCTATCGGTTTTGCGTGCACATATAGTAGAGTAATGGCAAATGCAGTTGAGCTGTAGATCAGTAGATGTCATAAATCTATGTTAAATGGTACGGAAGTACATGGTAAAAATTACAACGAATTTTTTCATTTTTTTTACTGGAAGTTGCCCGCACTGTTAAAAAAACGGTGCGTCATACCACCAGCAAATTACAAATATTTTACGTATCTACGGTGATTAGCCAACTAATAAATTCCCTTAATAATAATAATATTGTTTTCAGAATTGGTTTTCGAACGGCTTTGGAACTTCTCAAGTCGCCTGGACGGGCGCATTGCCAAAGTATTATTTTTGTTTTTGTAACCGATGGAAAAGGTGCGATCTGGTACACCAGACGTGAGCGTAATATTGGCAATATTATAAAAGCCTTTCATATTTTTTAGACATTGATAACGAAGAAGTACGATGCCCGCCGGGATACTATACACGTTCAGGCTGTACGAAATTTATTTAGAACGTATAAAGCTACCGAAATATTTACATTGGGATAACGTGCAGATGTTCCGGGCCCGGTGTGCCGTTATAATTGGACCAAAGTGTGGGATCTTGCCAAAGAACAAAACCAGCTGATCACACCAAGGGTATGTGCGACAATAAAATACTGATGCCTACGTACACTGTGAGAACATGAGTTATTTGTACACAAGGATGAAGCAATAAAATATCGTAAACAGTTTGAAAGAAATAATATATACACGAAGACAGTGAACAATCTGAACCTGAATTTTTCCGCCTTTTTAATACTGCATATGGAATTACCCTGTTAAAACTGGAACACAGTTTACAATGTTTTGCAGGCACGGATTTTCAGTTTTTTGACTGTTGATGAGGGCGAAGTCTTTCCCGGAAATCTGTCGTGCTCCAATAATGGTGTGATGATGCGCCTGACCGATGGGGAAGATCTGATCAACAACATGAAACCGTACTTCACGGATCTGGCTGAGCGTACCATGGACTGGCCGGGATTGTGGACCGCTCCGTATGTGGACGCTTTGGGGATTGGGGGTGGCCATAACGTATGCGGTGTCGGCTGTCAGCAAAATAACGGGAAAGTAAGAAAAGATCGTAGTGCGATGTGTCAAACTTATAAGCACCACTGCCGATTAGAAGAGAGCACAAATCAACAACCATTTTACGCAATAAAGAAATGCAAAAAATTTACATTTTTTTCGTGATCAATTTGTAATCAATTAATTAACAATTTTGTAATCAGTTTCTGATCAGTTAATTTAACAATTTTATAAATGTTTCAGATTTACTTGGCTTTTCAGTAAACTTCTTATGAAGCAAGTATCAGTGGACACGTATGTATTGTACGATAAAGGCTGCTGCTGTCGATTTCTGAGTTTGTGTAAGATATATACGATTTATACGAGTATGGCATACAAAGATAATACGATTTTATAATAATCTGCGTTATTTCGTATAGAACTATCGGTGTTGCCGGTGTGGATGCTACATTAGAAGAAATCGAACATTTTCTCATACGTTACTAGTGGGGCTCCGTCTACACGCTCATTACTAACGGGAAGGAGAAACAATTCTACATCCCAAACTGAAGCAAAGCAGTATATTAAGTTTACAAAAATTTCACTTTTTATAATACTACTAATTAATTTCACTTTTTATAACACAAAAAGAGAGAGAGATAGACGGGCACAGTGTCAAATTGTTATCGTTTTTTTAACCGATGGAAAAGGTAGGATACTCTAGACGTGGAAGAAAGCTTGGATATGCTGCAAAAACTGTACTCTGTATATCTATATTTGCAGACATGGATAACGAAGAAGCACGATGCGCTCCGGGATATTATACACGTTTAGGCTGTAAGAAATTTATTTAGAAATTTGGAATGTTGCTGGAATATTCAACCCGGGAACATGTGCAGCTGTTCCTGGCCGGTGTGCCGGTATAATTGGACCAAAGTGTGGGATCTTGCCAAAGAACAATACCAGTTGATCACACCAAGGGTACACGGAGCAGAATACGGACTACATGAGATGATTGATCTTTAGGTCAGGTTTTTTGTTGTAAATATTAGGGGTTATTTTTTTGTAATTATGGTTATTTTTTGACATAAGTTACTAGTATTTTTGAACATTTTGTTTAATTTCTCGCTGAATAAAACTCGTGGGGAGAATTTGTTGCTGGCGATGTTTTGCACTGCAGGATGTAATGCCGGAAGGATACTGGGATGCCACCTGTTGCAGGCACTGACTTTTCAGCAACAGTGGCGGCGCTACCGTCCATGCACGGGGCCACTGCCTTCCATTAACCAATACTTCTGGTCCCCCATCAAACCGGAAAGTTTCATCAAAGCGATACGAAAATCTGTCTTTTTTTTAATTTAAGCTTAAATTATTCGAAGGTATCAATCTGTCGTTTTTTTAATTTAGGTGTAAAAATATTTAGTCGTTCAAAATGATCAGGGATCATATCGTTGAGCCGCGTCAGTCATATGTACTGTTACGGATGGAGGTTGGTAAGTTAGCGGCGTTCGACAGCTTGCTGAAAAAGCTGCTTTAAAAACTCATGGCTGCGAATCTCGCTGATTTGTCTATTTTGAAATTAAACCTTGAATAAAGGTAATTATCATATATTGCTGTACATTGAATTTAATAAACATTCAATACTAAACTTACATTAATTACTTCCTTTCTGCACTGGTCGATGGACATTTTCAAACCAACGTAAATGAAAAAAACCTACATTTATTTCCTGATGTTGTAGAAGCGCGACTTCTTCCACCGCAGACAGAATGGCGAAATTGGACCCCAGCCCAGTGGTTCGAACAAAAACTGGGCATGCCGGCGCCAGTGCCACGATTACTGGCACGATTTTATCGGAGGGAATTTGGAGCTCTCCTGAACCGGCAGCACGGCCTAACGTACAACATGTACTTCATGACGCTTTCGCCATCTGATTTGCCAGATGGAGACTTCCATCAACATCTCCAGGATATTCGGGATGACACAAAACTGATACTGCGCCATTCCCAAAACATGTACGTTATTCTGCGCAAAAACTGCAGCTTTTTACAGTGTAAAACAGTAAGCAAAAACATTTAAAAATAAGCTTGACTAGAAAAGTTAAAAAATATCACTGTTTGCAAATTCTAAAAAATCGCCTATTTTTTTGGAACTGCAACAAAATTTCTTCATTATGCAAATTAAATTACGGCATAAAGCGTTTTTCCTTACTATTATTTTATATTTTACTCTCTCAGCTACCTCTTCATGAAAGGCTAGTCAAGGCTATCTCAAGCATTAAACGAGCTAACCAAACGGGAATTACTGTCTGCTTCCTCTTTTCATGCCTAACAATCTACCCGCAAAATTATTGCTGCAGTGGAATGTTGCTTAATTTCTTGTTGCTCATTATTTTTTTGTAGGGAATGGGTTGATGCAGGATTGGTGATCTGGGATGCCGACATCGTTTGGAAATTGTAACTAAACAATGCTGACTTTCCGTGAGCTGATGTCATTGAAAAAAATAAAGTAAAAAAGATGCCGCTCTTCTACCTGCTTTTAGTGTTTCCTCGCGCAATTCTTTCTCAAGCACTTAGTCTTTACTCTTTAGGGTAGGCCAGTAAGCCTTTTATACGTCACATACTAGTACAGAGTAACTATAAGAATGAATACTGGCTGTACTGCATTAAGCACATTATTTATTACTTACTTCGTTTTTTGTAATCCCATTCTAGCTTGCAAAACGTTACGGTGACGATCGTCATAATCCTGCCTCAACGTGACAGATCGCGCAAATGAATATGTGCAAATGTAAAACAGTGCGGTAAAGAAATGCTTACGCGAGTACCACATCCAACTTTCTGAGAGCCGTTTGATTAAAGATCCATCCAACTTTCTGAGAGCCGTTTGATTAAAGATGATCAACAGAATAATTTCATAAATTACTTAAAAAGACAAAGACAGAACTCAAAACAGCAACAAAATTTTCTGCAAAAGAAGAACTATTTGCTCAACTTGGCTTGACGCAGACCAGCCGCCACAGCGAAGTATTTACCTGACTACTGTGTTAGGAGCGTGGCTCTGTTCGTTAGGTTGCCGGCTGTACGGAGAATATCTTACGATATTCTGCTGTACGCCGATAGCCTAGTGGTGCCTCTCTCGGCCTTAGAGTATAGAGGTTGTGGGTTCGATTCCCTCAATCGGCAGATTTTTTTGCGAGTTCTGTAGTCAGCAGCGGCCAGTCTGGCAACTGGTTCGCGCACGTAGGAGACAGGAGTTTGCACTTTGCAGTCGCGTAGAAAAACACAAGTCTAAAGTTCCGAGTCTATCGAAGCCGCGATGCACTTGCTTGCATAACCATCGTCGACAAGCTAGGAACCGACCTTATCAATCAGCTGATTTCTATCGGTGTATTTTAGAGACAATAATTACTGTATATTTTCCATACTTGTCGGAGAATTATGGATACAACACCCATTACGACGTTGAAGCTTCTCATAATCGGGGAATCTGGAGTTGGGAAATCCAGGTACTTAAGTACTCATAAGTCATAACTCATTACTGCAATCAGAAAGATCGAAGAATTAAATTAAATTTAACAGTTTATATTTTGTGCTTAAGTTATTTACTTCATTATCCTCATACCAATAATGAATAACCGAAGATTTAGTTTGCCCGTGGTGTGTTATTGTTTTGGAATGTACATGCATGATGTGATATTCTTTGTGTACGGTACTAATCTACGTATTCTAGTTTATTGCTTCGATTTGCGGATGATACCTTCGATCCTGAATTGGCTGCTACGATTGGTGTGGATTTCAAAGTCAAAAATCTCAATTTTAACGGCAACGTAGTCAAATTGGCTATCTGGGTAAGACGTTGTCGGTAATTAGCGGGAACTTGTCTGAAACTCTTACTGATCTGGCACGACTAACGAGTAGTGTTTTCTGTTTGCAGGATACAGCTGGGCAGGAAAGATTTCGGACCTTAACGCCGAGCTATTATCGAGGTGCCCAAGGGGTTATTCTGGGTGTGTATTCCATCAGATTTTTTTATTGTGCAAACTTGCACAGAAATCATTACGATTGATGCCACGTATTACGAAACTGTAGGGTTCTGTTGAATTACATTGCTCAATCCATAATGCCTGTTTCGTTCGTAATTATTGGATGATTTTTTTTCATTTTAGTGTATGATGTCACATCCAAAAGCTCCTTTCAGAAACTGGAAATGTGGTTAGGCGAGGTGGACTCGTATGCGAATAAGCCTGGGATGGTACGGCATAGAAAAATTGTATTTATTTTTCTTTTTATTTTTTTAATATATCGATGCATAGGTCTATTTGCAAGTGGAATGCAAAATGAAAGAGCAATTTTCTCTAACATACACTGTAAGCTGTACTGCTGCAGAGGTTGTTTCTGTTTTCGGGATCTAAAGGTTTCAGACTTTCAGTAACGAAAATAACGGAACATTGTTCGCTTTGATTTACCGTATTTGTGTTACACAAATTAAATAATTATCGCATGGTGTGTTTCGAGTATTGTGCGTTTATATTTGTTGAAATTTACTTAACTTTATAACTCATGGATTTAGGTGAAATGTTGGTTGCCAACAAGATTGACCAAAGGACGGAGCGAGTTATCACACGAGAAGACGGGCTGAAATTTGCACGCAAACATTCGATGCTCTTCATAGAATGCAGTGCTCGTACGGCAGATGGAGTGGTCGCCGCCTTCGAAGAGCTGGTCGAGAAAGTAAGCAAGCCGAACTGTAATGAGTATTTTCTGATTGATAATTTAGCTTGAAATAGAATTATATACCGTTTGTACTTTTCTTGTGCATACTTCTTGCTGGGCGAATACACTCAGATCTTTTATCGATGCTGATGTCTATCAGTGCTGCGGTTGTCTGCAAATGCAGTGTTTGAATTTGTGCTTCTGTTGCTCTCCATTTGTGTTGCCTGCCTTCATTTGTTTGCGTTTGTATAGCTTCAGTGAGTTGCAACACCATAATTTATTTACCGTACCTGTTGATTTGATGAAGTAAGTTTATTTCAGATTCTCCAGACTCCGGGATTATGGGAACAGAATATTGCTAAGGGAATAAATCTCAGTGAGAAAGCCGAAACGGATGCATCTGCTGGCAATTGCGGTGGATATTGCGAATTAGTATGAAACTGTTTTCGCTCATCTCATTGGAACCTTAATCCTGTGGATCTTCGCCTTTGGGAGAAAACCCCTTGTATGCTGTGGCGCATTGTGTGCAATGCCTAAAAACACCTACCACGTTTAGTGATTTTGTTTTTTTTAAATACTTCCGGATTTATTGTTTGCTAGACTTCCCGTCGTTACTGGTTGTACAGTATGGATTTGTTTTGTGAATTAATAAAATGTTCAAGGATCTTGTTTGCGCGTTTCAGTATGGTTTTTGACACTCTTTACGTTCAAGATTCCAGCCCCTTTTCGACGCTTGTCACGTAGGCCGTGCTATAATTAATTTTATATCTATGTGTGATGTACGTAAGATGTATTCATTTGTTCATGCTGCTTATTGCGTTTGTTTTGTGTACTTCTACAGTACTTTGTTAACCCTAAAACAATTGTTAGTTACACAGTTATAGATATCGACTCGAGCGCTGGAGATGTGGCATTACACTTAAATGTAATTTATTTTTTGAGTATTTTTTTAGCAATAGTAGTACATTAAATTTTAAAAGAGATTTAAAGAAATTACAGCTTTAATTTATTGCCTTAACTTACAAGTTAGTTGACACGGTGCCGTGCAGTGGCGTGCACACTGCACTACAAAAAAACTTATATAAACCGCACGTGTTACTGTCACTCAGCTTCGGCACTGCACGCCACGGCTCGGCTCTGTGATCCACTGATGCAGCGCGCCAGTCTGTGATCCACTGATGCAGCGCGCCAGCGCCTCGCAATGTTGTTGCAAAAAGCTGCACTGCATTACGTTGGCGGGTAGATGTTGTGTAATCAGCGACATTAATGAGCCAAACGCTTTTCACACATGTTTCTCTAGCGTTTGTACAAATGGGCCGTGAGGCTAGCAGCATCTGATTTCATCGTCGATGTTTATGCAAGGTTAACCAACAAACCAAAGCCAATGTGCAATTCAATGGCGTAATAGATACTCAGTTGTGCTCCATGACGGCCATTTTTATATGCTGCAGTCTGCAGACACCGTAGAGCCTGCTGACTGTCCCGAATCACGTATCACCGATCGCATTGCCGTCCATTGTCTGATGGCTAATCCAGTCTCAAGTCTGCTTTACAATTAGTTCTGTCCAGTTGTTTTTTTGCTTCGACAATCTGCCATCTGGAAAGCCGTGACAACCCACATTCGTCGAGTTGCAGTGTTGTGCTGAAGAGCGCAGCTGCTAGTTGGGACGAATTGTGGTTGCTCCTGTTTTGTTCCCCCTGGCTGCCATCATGCCTGACGTTCCCATGATCAAGGATTTCGATCTTTTTGATCCGAAGACGGATGCTGATCTGATACAAATGGCGCTGCAGAGCCGTATGCATGGTAAGGTTTGCATGGCGTGATGATGCGGTAACCAGTGTAGTTATGTAAAGTTGCATAACGGCGTGCTGCAATGTGTGTGTGTGTTTGGGCAACTGTCAAGGTTCCTGGGAGATCCTCGTTATTGACATTCTTACCCATCGTTCCAACCGACAACGCCAGCAGATAGTCCTAGCGTATGCCGAAACCTATGGCCAGGTAAATGACTCTGAATAACCCCTGGGTCGAGATATGCTGCAACCGCAAGATTGAGATTATTATGGATACAAATTTTTCGATAGCGAATAAGTTTCACTATGCAGCGTAGTCCACAGGATGACAGCCGTAGCACCTTGAAGCTACTAAAATATTGGTTGGAAACATCATCACATCATTTGTACCACGTTTTTTGTGAACGTCTTCGTTTTTGACAGTTCTAATCGGGCAACATTTTTTTCTTTGAATTGATATTAACATTTTTAGCTTAACTGGCCATTTAACGTTTTTCCGTTAATGATAAATACGATTCCAACATTTAAATTTTTTATGTACATTCGAGAGCGTTAAAAAGTAGGTGAACAATACTCATGCTTGTAACTGCAGTGTGCTAAAGTGTTTACCGGGTAGTTTTTTTTGTAGTGTATATTTTGATTGATACAAGTTTTGATTTGATATAAAAACCGTCTTGTGGCATATTTTGTATTTGTGCTGTTGGTTTGCTTCGATTTAGTTTCTGACTATGTGATTTTCGTTGGGGTATTAGGATCTGGTGGAAGTGTTAAAGAATGAATTAGGCAGCCAGATGGAAGATGTCGTAACAGCAATGTTTCTCACACCGGATGTTTATGACGCTGTAGCATTGCATGAAGCACTAGAGGTGGGTTCTCATCGTAAACATGACTTGTTTGACTACGTATTACCATTACTGCATGTTTTTGGAAGTACTAGTCTTTATTCTTAGGCGAAAATACTTACTGTCTTAACATAAATCATTTACATGTGACTAATTGAAAGATCGTGTTTACGACCATTTCTTCCCGGCGCCGCGATCTTACTGTAGATCACGCTAATTGTGAGAGTCTTGATTACTTTTTTAGGAAATGTGCTCGACGAAGAAGCCCTGATTGAAATCATTTTTACCCGGACCAATCCCGAGCTGTTAGCACTGCGGGATGCTTATGCTACCCGTATGTTGCATCTGTTAACCGGTGTACACATAAATTTTACTGCCAGGATAGTTAGTGTTCATGTTGAGGTATCGGCAAATTTATTATTTCAGTCTATGATCGGGATTTGGTGGAAGATTTTACCTGTAAAAGCAGTGGTGATTTTCAACGATTGCTGCTGGCCATCGCACTAGTAAGCAATAGCAATTATTGTAAGCAGTTTACAATATACATAACATCTAGGTATATAAATATAGTATGTCTTTTTGTGGCTTTCAGATATTGCTTACATTAGTTTACTCTGTACATGTGAAAATTGAAGTGGGCAGTTCAGATTTATCTTCAGTAAACGCTCAAATTATTCTGGGTTATGTCACGATATACTTACATTTTTACATCTGGTTATACTTGATTGTTATTTTGCAGGGAATTCGGGATGAGGTGGACGAGGCAGCTGATCCCATTCAGATTCTGGATCAAGCAAAATTGGAAGCCCAGCTGCTGTACGAGCCAATCGCAGAGAAGTTACCTACCAGTCAATTTGCCAGTACCTTTATCATTATTCTCGCCAATCCTTCCTTTCCGCAACTACGTATTACGCTAAGTGAATTTGAGAAGCTAGTAAAGATGGACACGGAGCGTATCATTAATCGATCTCTTAATGGAAATCTCGCCTTGGCATTATTAGCGCTTGGTATGAAAAGCACTGCGTATCATGATGTTTCCCTTGATAACTTACGCAGTTTACTTTTTATTAGTTCGTATAACCAAAAACAAAGAAGGATTCTTCGCTGAACAATTATATCGCGCCCTGCAAGGCTTCGGTCGTGATGACAAGCGTTTAATTCGTCTGGTCGTGTCGCGCAGTGAGAAAGATTTAGCCAGTATAAAAACGGAATTCGAAAAACAGTATAAAATTGGATTGGACACGGTTATCACCGTAAGTCACTTGTTTTCAACTAACAGTTGCATTGTCGTTTAATTAAATTTGGCGTTTGAGCTCGTGAAAATTGTAGACGTTTCCTTGTTCATTATTATGCAATGTGTGTCTTTTTTAGTGTTTAATAGCAAACCATACGTTACCTTTTTGGGTATTTTTTTGCAGGGTGATAATTCATACGGTTACCGATCGGTGTTGGCATCAATCGTTCGCGGATAAATTGGGATCCCTTTTTTGTCGCTTCTCTGTCACTGTTTTTCGATTTAAGATTTTCTCCTGAGGAAGCAAAAGCACTGAACGTTGGGTGATTGCTTGTTTCCGGTGTTAAGTACCGTAGAATTTTATGTTCTGGCGGCACTGCCTGTTGTCAGATCGCTTTGTTAACTCGAAGTAGTATTTTTAATTTTTTTAGAATTCAGTGTTTTCACTTTTCATCCTTTGCTTATTTTTCAACTTTGATGGGTTTGTTCGCGTTCGATTGCAATAAAAACTACAATGGTCGCACTGATCAGTGATAACTGATAACTGACAAGTGAGCAGATCGCTCATTTAATGCAGACTAAAAATCGTATACGGCACTTATAAAATCTAAATAAAAAGATTTAAAAGTTAATGATTGCTGTCACTTGACTCCTTCATATAAATCTCTGTAGAAGTATTAATGTGCAAAGTGCAAACCGGTAGCAATAACCGAAATTCACGATACCCGCAATATGTGATATCTTGATAAAAACGTTGGTATGGTTTGTCTATCAGCAACAATCGATACACTATCATAGTGCAGTTGAAGTGATTAAAATTTCGTACTACTTCAGCGAAGGAGCGCTGGCGCAACGGTAGCGCGTTCGACTCCAGATCGAAAGGTTAAGGGTTCAAATCCCTTGCGTTCCCCTTTTTTGCCATTTTTTTCTCTCGCCTAGAGTTTCTGAGTATTCCAACAATTATGAACTTTGCCATTTACTAGCTTTGTCGTTACGTGCTCTTTTGAAAATTTTTTTATAAAGCCGTTACGGTAGTATTAAAAGCTACAAAATAGTTGCAAGTCGCAAGCTTTGACATCACACTTCCGGTGCACTGAAGCGATATAACCCTTAAACGTGGCGCAGGTTGTCGGTTCCTCGTAAGCAGACTTCCGGGTGACTCATTTAACAACACGTGATGAATCCAAAACCAGTCGTTCAACTTGCATGCGTTTTCGACGAGCAAGTTGCGAGTGCCAGTAAAAATTCATTTGTTGTTAAATTTTTGTTGTCACTGTTTTGTCTTCAGTGCTTCATTCCATAATCTTTCCAACAGGCCTGTACAAACAAACGTACCCCATTGTGATTACCCTAATTTTAATGTTATCTCAGGAGTAAATTGCACTCTCAGACATATAGCATTGCTCTTTGGCAGTCTTTGCTGTAACGAGCGAATCTGTGTTCCAGTGGTTTACTTTGTTTTACAGCTTTGCGAAGCTGTCATTTTGATCTATCATGGAGGAGCATCCGTCTTCCAAAGGGAAAAAACAGCCTGACAATCCCAACCCGTGAGTTGTGGTAACCACAACGGGCAGAATTGTTTTTTGACTGCAACTGTTCCAGGGAATTAATGGACACCGAAGCAGCAGCCCCATCGCCACAGGCTACGGATACAGCCTCTGCGAGCAGCAGCAGCAACAACTGGTCGTGGGGCTCATTCCTGCAGAAAGCCACCACGGATATCATTGGCAAGGTATAGCTGTGGTTGCGTAACCCAGCGTGTTTTGTTGCAGTATAATATAGTGGAAAACATGTTCTTTGGTGTGGTTGACAGTCGACAGCCATGGTGGAATTTATGAAACGTGACCTGACGGAGTTCTCTGAGGTAATGCAGAAGGATACGGCCATTATCATGAACGATGCCACGCAGAGTCTGAAAGGAAAGATGACGGTAAGTTATCTGATTTTGGATTAGACCAGTGCATAAGTATACATACTCTGCATAACTATAATTGTTGCATTTTTTGGATTTTAAAAATAATGTGATGCAGTTAAAATTAAACGAATTATTATGACGCAGTTAAAATTGAATGAATGTGAAATCAGTAGAAAGGTTCATAAGTATAAACTGTTATAATTAAATTTGAATTTATAAGAGGTAGTGGCTTTGCATTTCAGTTCACGACAAATCCGCGGTTGTTAGTTTCGATCGTAGCAAAAGAAACTGTAGATTTACCGTTCTTGCTAGCAATAAAAAAATTTTGCACTACATGTATAAGTATTCATTCAGACGCGTCGTGACAAGGTTTGAATTTAAATAGAGCACGATGCTAACCCTAAAACAGTACCGTGCCCCTACAATACATCTGTTAATCGAACCCTACCCTAGGTGTTTTTTCAGGAAAAAAAGCGTTCTGGAAAAATTTGCATGAAAATTTCGATTTTAACGGCATATTCTGAGAATTTTTATAAAATCCAGCGAGTTTCGAAATCTTGAAGATCTATCAAATTTGGCAAAGCTTTTTTAGCAATCACTGAAGCTTTTGTTTCAGTTTTGTGCTTAGGTAAAAATTATACCGCGAAAGATATCGTGATGCACTTTACTGCGATGTGCTTGGCTCTGATGTTTCTACAAGCCTTTGAAATTTACTATCATAAAAGAACTGCGAGTTTTGAATACTTTGAGATCTGTGATTTAATTCATATTTTCGCGTATTCTGATTTTATTGGCGGCTTTTTGTAGATGGAAGAAGCTAGTAAGGCTGCCGGCCTGGTCAAGTCCGGCATCACTTCGTTCTTCGGTTCGATTAACTCCTCTCTGGCCATGTTCGAAGAGAAACCAGCTTCGGATTCTGCACATGAGCAACAGACTCGCTTCCAGACACGTTTGTCAACTATCCAACATGATCCTAATACGTACCAGAAGGAGCCATCGGGCCGGCCCGAGGATTTCGAAGCGTGGTTGCTCATGTTCGATATTAACAAAAGCGGGCGGATATGGAAAATATCCTGGATACTGCGGATTGTGTGCAGAATGCATACAATCAGTTTGTCCCGCTTGTTGTTACCCATAATGAATTTTGGCAAAGGTATTTTTATCGGGTAAGTCAGTTTGGAAAAATCTTTCATGGCGTAAAAAAATAGAAAGTTGCTTTGCTCTTTTGTTACTAGTATTTAGAATGTCTCGTAGTGTTGTGGCATGCTTGCATTCGTCAGCTCATCTAGATACTCATTCATGCCTGTTAACTACTTACTGTATATCTTAACTTGAAGAGTCTTCGTTAAATATGTTCGGCTGATTTGAGGAGTTTTGGAAGGATATTATGTTTTTTAAAAGTCGCCCACCCATATTTTTCACTCATGATCCGAGCGCTTCACGATTGATTTCAGCAAATTTCCCCATGAACGCTAAACTGATGTTGTCTTTACTTTTGTAAAATATGATGAGCAGTGGAATTTCGGTAAGTACATGTTCAAAATAAAACGGTTTTTCAGGTTTATCAGTTAGAAAAGGATGAGAAACGGATACAGTCTCTTATGGCCCGATCTGGTGATGAGCGCACACCGGACGACATGGATTGGGGAGATGAAGGTACAGTATCTTAGATAGAACTAGAAAGAAGTAAATATGGATTAGCTTATTTCACAAGTGTGCAATTACTGGTGGTAGCGTGTCGGTTTTTGTATGTCTTGGGATAAACGCCTCCGACGCCTGAATAGACTGGTGGTAGCGTCAAATCATTTTTATTATTGCATCCATGAATTGTAAATTTGTTTGTGTATTGTAGATCCAGGAGCGGCCTCTCCATCGACCTACCTCGACCCGTCGGAAGTGTGCAGTGTGGTATCTAACGAGAGTTTCCAAATGGTTTCCCATGATCCCGTCGTGGAGCACGATGTGGGCGATGCCATTCTTGTCGATTCCGCCTCTCATCCCGATTCCCCGGTCAAGTCGACCTCTGGCCATAAAAAGCAAGGTTTGTCGTGGTACGTGTGACATTATTTTGAATGTCGGTGCGTCCTGGGTTTGGCGGCTGATGCGGGTTTGGCTTCTCACTTTTTTGTTGCAGTTTGCGATGATTGTTGTTACCTTTATTTCGGTTGACCACAAGTTTTTACTTCTGCATTGCGTAGTCGTTAAGAAGAACTCGTTGACCGATAAGGCTGGTCCTTTTTCACAGAATCTTCCGGCAGTTCAAGTGATTGGGACCACATTGTCGAAAGCGCAGTGGAAAGGCGGCATTCAGGTGACAGCAACACTCCGACGCCTGAATAGATTCACTTACCATAGCCCATGGTTACCGCGGATAATCTCACGTCGCTTCCGGTGGACACAACTGGCCAGTTGAAGGATTTTAAAATTTTATACGACTCTTTTGACGCATTATTCGCCCTAATTGACGTAGTTTGGTACTGCTTTCATCCGACATACTGGACATTATTCAGGACTTTTGGTTGGTTACTTAGTGGGTATACATTTTTTAATGTACGTGCTGGGATTTGCTGTGAATACTTTTATACGTCTTCGGCTCTTGTCTTGTGCTAGTATCGAGGGTACTTTGACAAAAAATGTTTGGTGCGCTTTTTTGTGTTGCCGAATCAAAAGGATCATGCCGTTCACAAACGTTAAAACAATATTTTTAATCGATGCTTATCCGTTCTCCGAATACTGCAATGCGGTTCCACCGGTAGTCACTAGGCACTTGCAAATCTGTTGAAATGTTGACAGGCGCTTTTTCCCTGATACCGCAGAAATTCAGAATTTGAGATAAATTTGCAGAAAGATGGCGCAGAGCGCCCCGCGATAATTTTTATTGAGAAGGAAAAGCAATAACGGATTGACCAGCGAATGCGACCACAACACAAACGGGATCGCAAAACGCAGACTCCCATAGGAAATGTTGGCGTTAGATGTGATGACATGCCGGCCTGATGCAACAATGCTCTGCAGCTCGCGCATACTTTCTTCGGCCCAGATCAGTAGTGCGAAATGATTAGCAATACTCGGCATGACACAGATAAATAGAGCTAATAAGATTACCAAAAACAGCCGGATCGAACGGAATTCCGCACTTTGAAGCAGTCTGTGAATATAAGGGGCTTTGGCTAGGTTATCCGTGACCGGCGTGACGTCGGAACAAGGAGCGCTGCCCGTTGAGCTCTGAGATTCCAGATGGCGACGTATTCGTCCAGCCAATCGGATCCGCTGATGCGCAACATAGATAATGTGTCCATAGATCCCGAACACCACAAACAACGGAATGATACTTTGTCCGGTGACATCGATTAAATTGATGGCATCCGTGTAACATAACAGACAGTTGCAGGCGTATTCGTTGTGTAGCTGGCGACAAATGTCGGTGTCGGTGTGACCGTCGCCGCTGTCGTGCTTGTCGTACGGGTACCCGCCCAGAACAGACGGTAAAAAAGTTGTCACATACGTGAACAGCGCTGGATACAGCCAGACGATGACAATGCCTAGTATTGGGAACCAGATCCGTTCGCGCCATTTTTTGTGCACATGGGGACGAAAAAGGCGTACGTGTCGTTCAATGGCAACCGCCGCCGCATGGGCCAGACTCACCGCACTGAAATATTCCGTGGAGGATAGGTACAGCTTGCACGCTAGATGCCCAAAGGACCAACAGTCATCCTGTACGTACAACACTATGCGGAGCGGCATCATAACGCCGCCCAGCACAAAATCCGACACGGCATCCGACACCAGAAACAAGTTGGGTATCGTGCGTAAGTTCTTGGTACCAAGTACGGCGATACAAAAGGCCACATTGGTCATGACGGCAGCGATGGGAAACGTCAGGAGCGCATACATGGAGACTAAATGTGCATCTTGCGAACATGGACCATCGCTGTGATTGTGAGTGTGGCTGGTTGGGTTGGTGCTGGATTCATTTGGCGACATGATCACGTTTGGTCTCGTGACCAAAACAAAATTCGGTCTGCAAGTTTTAAGAACCGAACTTCATTAATTTTACTACGTTATTATAATTAAAAAACTTTCAAAATCGAAAGTCAGTTGCCACTGCCAACGTCCTGATCATGAAATGCGTGCGTAATAACTCTGTACTATGTAAATAAAACGATGGTCTTAAAGTAACCGACGATTGATTAAGTAACCGGCGCGAATGCAATAAGGTCGTACTGGTTTTGTTGGTTTATTGCGGTGATACCTTATCAGTACGTCTGACAGAAAGCGCCAGCCGCATACTATTCTGTAGTGGTCTTAGGCGAGGTGGATTTAATTAATTATTATGATCGCGAACCTAATTTGAATCAGGCTAGTTAGTACCCGACTACCCGTTCTGATCGCTACTCGTAATAAGTGGTATTACTAGACCGTCTGGGCGCATTTCATAGGATGGATCAACTGTACGAGAAAGAATAAATACATTTTTACTTGAATCAGTTGAATGTAGCAAGTCAATTCAAGTAAAACATGTAGCTAATGGTAAGTCTGTGGCATTGCGTGCCTAAGGTAAATTACTTTGTTCAGTTTGTTAGATGACTAACTAAGTATTAAGCCATAGCATCTATCGCCACGCTGTCGCATCACTTAATAAAAAAATAATTTTTTTATGTATTTTTACTGCTACAGCGCGACAATTTACCTTTACGATCATTTGTACATACAATAACTTATACCGGTGTTCTGCATGGACAGTTATCGCACAAGTCTTTGTGGTACTACAAGGCACTCGTATATACGTCCTAGCATGAAGGTCAAGGCAACAAGCAATATCGGTTTTTCTAGGTAAAGTTCTAAACTTGTTTGCGCAAAACTTGCAGCATTAGCAGAAAACTTCCTTATAATTTTGCGGCGAACTATGCCCCAACAATTATTTATTGTATTTATTCAGAAAGTTTTCTCGACCGATCCGCTCTGAACAGCAAGTTTATGTTTCAGTGTTTCACTGGATTTGCAACTGCACTGGGTAAAAGCGCTAATACGTTTTGCGTAAACTGCAAAACCACATCAAAGGGTCAAACACCATCTGAAGCGAGTACAACAGCGAAATAACAATACGCATATGATCACTAACGGCATCGACTTTAAGCGGTGCTCCGGAGAGGTGATAGACAGCCGGTAGCCAGCACACCAATACGCTAATGGACGTTAGGGTGAGGATCACAAAAGGCTTGACCTTTTTTGGACCACTTGCAACAGGCCGCTGCGTGCTAACGTTTTGCGAATGGGTGTGGCCGCGGGAGGCATCCAATTCGAACTCGCCGGTAACGAATACATGTGGGCGTGCCGCCGCTGTTTGTCGTTGTCGTCATTTTGCCTAACGTCTGATGATTATGAAAATGTATATTACTTTGTATTACAACGGCTACAAGCGGAAGTTGCCTGTCCAAGGTGTTTTCTACACGGCCCCAACCCGATACATACTGGCATCCTTTCCGTTGGTCATATTTGTAATGATACAGCATATCCATTAAAAACGGCGGCAGATTAAGCATACGGACATACGCGACAGCCGAAACGCATAATAATAACGCCGTTTTTATGCTGTGTCGGGTTCTGTACGAAACCGGAAACTGCACAGCCCACAATCAGTTACAAGAAATCAGTAGATGAAACATAACCGGCACGATGCTAATGACTCTTTCGATATAATTGTAAAATACACGCAAGGAGTGGCCACCGGGAAATACATGGGACACAGAGTAGACCGTTCCTATTGGTCTCGCTATGACAAGATAGATAGAGTTCACAATAAATAGTGCTAGAAGATATATTGTGAATGCGGAAATGTATGCAGGTTTTATGCAGTGGAAAAGAAGTGCGGATAAATTAAGGGCAAACGACAACAGCGCCACTGACGTCCGCAGCTGCATGACAAGCGTCTATTCTGATACGGGGTGACCTTGACCAGCGGTGGCATTGTCTTTACCAATCGAAAAGTTAGAAGTTGCATAAAATATGGTAGAGAAGTTTTCCTGTACCGTTAAATTCATCATCTGGAAAGAAAATGTAATAGGTTTAGTATACTCTGGCAAATTCAAGCTAAGTTCATATAGCGCCGGTGAATCGGCGCGACAGTAATATTGAATTTACTTCGTTTGATAATTGCGCATTCCGAAACGTCAGGAAGAGAAGGTTATAAAGAACACTCCCGCGGCCAACAATAATTTACGGGATTCGTGACGTAGTTCGTTCAATAATGTTTGCGATAGACTTACCAGAAATTGTCCTTCGTGAAAACGAACAACCAGGTCTCATACGATGCTCAAATACAAAGAATATAATGTCTTAAAATTTGAAGAAAATTGTAGCAACACTAACAAGGGAGCCCGAAAACCTAACCCAAAACCTTCTATACGAATAATAATTAGCGTTACTTCGTGCGTGCGTCGGTTAACGTTGGCTACTTTTGTGATAGCGACACAAACATATTAAACTGCAATACAACTATCGCGAGCTCAGAATTATTAACACTTACGAGTACAATAGTAAAAGTGGTAATCAATCGGGTTACGGGTTACATATATTTTTGCCCATGCAGTGGCAAGCAAAGGACAAACAAAAATCCAAATAAACAAGTACCGTTAATTAAATAACCGTAAGACTATTTTCAGAAACATTATATATGTAGATACTTATCTTTTACATGCACATGTAATCTATCATTCTAGATTCCGAATCAATTTAATGAGTACAAGTCGCAATGAGCTTTGCAAGGGTATTATTATTGCCGATTTAGTGAGGAACAATTTCTAAAACATAGACTGAATTGATTGGTAACGTGGTAGTGTGGCTCTCTTATTGTAATTGTAATATAAAAGCTCGATCTGTTTTGTGGTCCTACACACTTACCAGTTGTTGAAGGCATTCCCTTACTCATTTATCACGAAACTGTGCGGAAATCCAGTTGACCCTTTTAGCCGTTGCCGGCTTATTGCACTGTGCATGTTACGGCATTTGGTTATGACCGACAGCATGATGTCTCCGTTTGCAACAATTTAAGTATATGTAAATCGTAATTACGGTAACAAGCAAGTGACCATATGGTCCATAATTCCATATTCTAATAGTTTGTTATAAATTCTCATACGGGTTCTGAGCTTGTAATTGCTACACGAGTTTCCGTCTGCTTGTTAAAACCAGTGTCATTCGTATCGTCGTCTGAGCTACAGAATCAGCGGTTGCTAAAATTTAAAGCAGATTACACAGTCACTGCACAACATCATGATGCACATCGTTTAATCGGCAGATGGGAATCGAATCAATAAATTAACTTAAATTAACTGTACAACATCAGCAAACGGTTAATTAATTTTAATAAGCAGTATTTTGTGACCTCTGTTAACTTCGTTTGCATATTATGTAAGAAGAACAGTCAAATGAAGTTCCGTTCCAATGAAGCACGCCTACTACCTTTTATTTTTACATTAAGGTCATACGGGTTTAATTAATTATGCATACATGTATTGCTTCTTGATGATGTCTGATACACCAAGCGTTACAAACCAAGGCTATTGCATTGTTTCTATTCGACATGCTGCACGGAGGGGCAACGTTACAACGATCCCACCTAATACAAAAGACGCTTAACTATCGAATCCCAGCGGGGCTTTCGTCAAGCGGAAATATTATCCAAATGGAGAGCCGATAAAGTTTTATTTATTTTACTGCACTTTACAGCAGTGTAGCTGCCGCTACATCAGGTCGTATCGGGTATCACCGGCATACAGTACCAGGAATGTGCCGTATTACCATGGGATTCTCTCATCCCGAATACCGTATGGCTCGAACCGAAAAAAACCTTAATTACAGGTTACGCACGCAATACAAATTTGGAGGTGAAGCATCGCGACTGCAGCTTCGTCGATTTACGTCGTGCATTGTACAGGGTTAAATATTCAAAAGCTCGTTTTTGTTATCGATTATTGAGAGACTTTTATCCGAATATGCAGACAAGTGAGACGAAAAACTTGCAGAAAACCTTGCAACCGTTGCTACTGGCATGGAAAATTTTTGGACTAATCCCGTTAACCGATCATCCCGCAAAGTTACCGGCGGCAAAACAGAAGGCCTTAGAAGCAGCTCGAATTGCCCTTCTGCTGCTTTTTCTCACATCCGTTTCCGTGCTCCTTAATGACGATATCGCCACTATGATCAGTCATGTATCCGCTACGAAGGGTTTGTCCAGTGTTGCCGTTGTCCAAGTCATCTATCATCTCCGCTGGTTAGTCGAACGAATCGCAGTATGTTCGCTTATTTATTTAACTTATCGTAACGGCCCGCGGCTAATACAGATCATTAAGAATTTCACCACACAGATCGATAGCAATAAGCGGGAGGAATTAGCAAAAGCGCAATTGACCTTTCGGCTGCAGCGTTACTGTTACGTAAGCATGGTGCTTTTCATTTTGTTTCCCGAATTTTGGATTCGCGTTCGAGCTTGTATTCGAGATAACGAGGATATTGCTCGACAGGCCAATCTTACGATCGACACATTTTCAACGCCGCAATGGGTGATGCCGGTAAGGACTGGGTCACCGTTTGTGTACCACTTTATCATCGGATTTCCTTCTTACACATCCGGAAAATTTTTGCAAGATGTGTTGATGGCTGTTATTGCCACTGTGGTGTACGCGCTCACTTCGGCTGTGCAGTGTTTCGTTGAACGTGGTCAACTGTTGATTGCCGAAATGGAAAAGAAACCCATGGCACAATTGGATCGCGCAGAGAAGATTCGGCAGTTTCGCGAGCAATGCACCTGGATGTGCGGCATATACAGCGAATACAACAAATACTGTTCCAATTTTGTTTTGGCATGCCTTGTATGCGACCTTTTGGTGTATTTGGCTGATATTACATGGTTAATGGATCCATCGCTCTTAAGTTCGGATGATTTTATTCGTACTTGCATGTATGAAGTTCACGGGTTTACTTGGGACATTATACTGATTGGTGTCCACTTACGATCGACAAAAACGGTATTTTTTAATACATCTATAATGATATATTGCACATAATCTTCCAGAAATCCTGATAACATTCCTCGTCTACTTACCATTAGTTGACACTTAAATGTGCCAATGGTACTGCATTTACGATAATTTACGTAGTGCTACTAATGTACTGTAGGTTTATCGTACCGCTGCTACTTTCTCCAGTGTTTAAAAGTAGATTTAATATTGCGAATTTACGTTTTTGTTTCAGGCTGACAACTTATACCGATGCATGAAGGAATTACTCTTGGCCTACTGCAACGCTTTAGACAGTCATTGTGTAAGTAAGTGCAGGAAATGACCTTACTGATGGCCTGGTCAACAGAAGGCATGCAGATAAGCACATCGAATCAGATACACTACTCAAAAAATATTTTTTAGCAGAAAGTTGAACGCTATTGTTGACTTAATCCGGTCTAAGAGCATATATAATTGGTGTGAGACATTCATTTGCAGAGTCGAAGCAACACGCTACTAAAGCCGGCGACGAATTCTCAACGGTCAGCAATACGCAAACAGTCGAATATTAGTGACAGCAGTTTCCTCGTGTCGGCTAACACCAATTTTTGTGTGCAAAACTGGTTGGATACGGGTTCATTGGAGGCCCCAGCTGCTTACGTCGGAAAGCTTGGGGAGATGAGAGTGGCCCACTTGATTTCGGTATGTGCCGTTGTACAGAGCATGCAGTCTCCGGAAATTGTAGACAACTCTAGATTTCAGGCATATTGACCTGCATGACAGGAGGTCATAGTTACCGCGAGCCTTTAACTTAAGGTAAATCCAATGAGCCCTAAACGGTAGGATTGGGGCCATTTGCATGGGAGGAACGCATTTGCAGGGGAGTACGAATGTGGGAGAAACATGAGGAATTTTGTTCCAAACTGGCCCCACGCAAAAAAAGCCAATACGCCACTGGTAGATCTGCCGCATGTACAGCAAAAGTACTTTGTTTTTTTAGTAAAGAGATGCGGTAGCAAGTAATAGAATATATAGGGTTATTTAATGGCTAATGAGTATCTGAGTATCTTAAGATCGCTTGAATTGTAATATTGTTACAGATTCTGCTAAGTTGCACCGGATTTGTTGTTTTCCTGTACGAACTAGAAAGGAATTAACCGTTGGCTGACCCACTTCACAACGTTCCAGATTGGAGATGATAAGGCATGCAACATTAACGATAGATTTCTGAATATGTAATGACGTCAAAATGCACCCGTTTCCGATATCCAGAAAGACCAGAATAAAAGAAGTTGGAAAATTCATCACCTGCGGATATGAACTCTTCAAGAGTTCATATCCGCAGAGTAACAGTTGCAAGAGTAACTGTTACTCTTGTACGATCGGAGGCATTAACGATGTGCCGGCACGTGATTACCTACGGCTTCGGTGCACGATTCTTTTGATTCGTGTGCAGAACGAGGCGAAATCTGTACATAAGAAATAACAGCTAATAAAAGAGTTCACCTTTCCATTCTTCTAATAATCAGAACATGAGAATTGTCTTTTGTAGGGGGGTTTTATCGGGTTGGTTGCGAAAGGGAGACGCGAATACAACTAGTGTATTCGTATACGTACCATCCCACGCGAATTCTTATCGCTTTGTCCCGGACTCATAATAGCACTACAACAACCCTGAAAGATGGTATTTCTTGAAGAGTGCACGTGACACAACTGAGATTCAATCTTACAAAGGCACCTTCCTAGGTATTAGATATCCGCATAAGCGAAACAGAGCATTGTCGAGGTCTTGCACACAGTTCGCTTTATTACGCAAATTACGATTTCCGATATTTGTTGTAATCGCCAGTTTCCTTTTCTGTTGGCATTTGTGCAGCTCGACCTTCTTAGTGGAGACGATATAATTTTATCAAAGCTAAATTGCACTTGCCAATATTGCGTGCTGCTAATTATTAAGCAGTAGCAAAAATCAACTGACGAGCTGGCGTGCATAAATTTAGCGACATCTCTCGGATTTTGATTTCCACCGGATTTTCCAGTTTTGTTCTTGCCGTGAAAAAAGAATAATATTACGCTATCATGCTAGCTGCTTTCCTCGCTGCAAACAACTTTAGCCGGAATATAAAAGATGACCTTTCGGTCCCGCTAACCCGATTTATCAATGCATCCTTTTGGAATTTTACTGTTCAGAACGAAACGCTCTTATCGGCGAATGCTGGTAACGACTCCTTTAGAAATTATATTCACTGGAATTTTATTACCATTGCATCCATTGCAATCTCTGCCATCGCTGCAGTGCTGAACGCTTGCGTTGTAGCTGTAATAGTTTACCGAAAGTCATTGCAGACGCCTTTCAGCATCTACGTTATTAATCTCCTGAGCGCCAATTTCATACGGACATCCATAATCAACACTGTCGATGTCATAAATCAAGTGCACGCTGATTGGCCCTTTGGACACACAGGCTGCACTGTTCACCTGTACGCCACGAATATCATCAGTGCGGTCATGGTCAGCCTGCATCTGACCATCTCATTTAATCGAATGTGGGCTATTTTATGGCCCTTTTCTTATAAACGTTACCACTCCAAAAAACTGGCCAGTGTTTTATGCGCTGCGCTATGGTTACTCGCGCACTGTCTGCTTCTTCCACAAATAATCAACGACCACTTGTACTACCGACCGCAGAGCCAGCTGGGCAAATGCGCTTTGAATTCGCAATTCCAACACAAATTAACCTTGGCGACCCATATTTTCGTTTTCATTATTCCGTGGATTTTTGTCATTTTATCGTATCCCGTGGTGTTTATTCTGCATGCGAAACGTCAAACCGATCGAAGTCGCGTTGATATGGAACCGGTGCGGTTAGAATTGCGAAGTATCGGGAATGCTACGGCAGTTACGTCAGGTCACGCGGATGCCGCAGCAAGCAAGCACAGCAAATCGGATGCAACGACGCGCCCTCCCGGCAAAAAAGCATCCGCGGCGTTTTTGCTCTTGACCTTTCTAACGATGAGCGTGGCGATCTGCTGGACACCGATCATTGCGTATGTGACAATTGCGTATATTATTGACTTTTATTTCGATATATTGTATTTACAAATCGCTCTAACCTTATTTGCTCTGGAACCGCTTGTGGACCCGATCTACTTTTCTTTTGCATTACATGATTTAAGAGAAGTGATTCGTCATTTGTTCTGCAGATTACGGTAGCCATCAAACTATTGCTGAGAGATTGACCTTTCGGGTACTGATGTGCTAATCGATTTTACTTGGCAGAAACAGCCAACTGCCTAGGTCTGAAAACCGGTTGGTATTAGCTCGCACTGGCTTCGATAAACTGGCAGAATTTAAGTAAACTCTAAGTACGAGTACGTGAACACGCAGTAGCAACTGCATTGTACTTTGTAGTTAAAAATCATGTCAGTTTAAGTGGATAATCGGCACCACGACCGCGCAGAAGATGCAGCTGTTTTCGCGCAACACTCGTACGCAAAGTAATCTGACAGTTAACACGCAATTAAATCTAACGCCGTGTAACTACAAAAAAAACAAATGTCGGAGGTTGTTTTTATCAAGCACTATATGTGGTCTGATTTCCGGAGAACTTCGAGCGCCATCAGCATCTCAAACTCCTCTTCTGAACTTCCGCCCATCGTCACAGCGGCCCGTGTCTTCTCCTTCCACACTTCCGCTGCCCGTTTAAACCCCGTATCCAATACGCGCTCACGACCTTTAAACGCAAAGCCCCCCACATTGGCCAGTTTCTCTGCTATCTCTTCCGCTGGAACAATCTTCACGTGTTCGTCCGCATTAATCAGCACCACCCCCATACCGGCTTCCTCCAGCAACTGCCCGTTATACAGTTGATCCCCGAAGATGGGCCATGACAGTACTGGCGTCCCGGTGTACATAGCCTCAACAGTGCTGTTCCATCCGCAATGGCTCAGAAATACACCCGTGGCCGGATGGAGAAGGATGTTGCGTTGCGGTGCCCATGGAAGGACCAGACCCAATGCGGAACCGGCAAACTGATCGGCCATTCCGCGACGGATTTCCTCGGGCAGGAGATCGTGCTGTTCCTGGCGCAGGGAGAAGATAAAGGGTTGGTTCAGCAGGAGAAGTGCCTTGCCGATTTCCGTGATGCGCTCTTTGGCGGGTATGCGAACAGATCCGAAGGCGATGTATATGACCGAGTTGGGAGGTTTCGTATCCAACCATTGCTGCACCTGTTGCTGAATCTGCAACAAGAAGTTAGACTGATCTTGCTGAGATGATTTTAGCAATTTTAAACATGCTACTATTAGAAAATAAATTTTTTACAGCAAAACTTTAACGATTCTGTGAGCATATTTTCAAGCAATTAACGCTCTGGTATAACAAATAATTAAACATTATAACACATACAGCATGGGTACACTAACCACTTTTTTTGGCTACTGTAGTTCAGTGCGTAGGTCTATAAATTTATCTTTTATCCTTGAACTGTTTTAAAGTACCTTAAAGTTTTGTGAGTTCAGTTTGTCTTCCTCGGGTAGCAGTGGTCCAGTGCACTTCACATCATGACCTTTCGCCCGTTCATCCTTCAAATATTCCGCAATCGCCTCTTCCTCGATCTCCCGGAACGAATTAATCACTATACCCACGGCCGGTTTCAGCCCGCTGCAAATCGACAGACTATGCTTCTTATGCCGGTCTAGAAACGGTGCATTCTTCTGCTCGGGATCCATCGCACGTTTACCCATAACATGGCGCAGAGGCGATACTTCACCCTCGGCCACGACCGGTGTATGCTCTGTTACATTTAACCGCGACAGCTGCGCTCCCAGGCGCGCTGTACAGAATAAATAACACGGAATCCCCCGCTGCTGACATATCACCGCGGAGCAGGCCAAAAACAGTTCACAGAAGACGACATCGACCGGTCGCGTAATGCTGTAGGGTGATTGGCTGCTGGGTTTGTTGGGGGTGGGCACCGTACGGAGGAACGCCTCGATGGACGGAATAATGCCGTCCCACAACATCCCCCACACACTGGGATTGGTGTCTTCCCCGGCGCCATCCGGGATACCGTCTTCCAGCCCAATCAGTGCTATGGTCTTCTCATCTTCGGCGGTGAATAATTCCCGGGTGCGCAGATCGTTGAGCTTGCACTTGGAAATCACGAACGTCACATGATGGTGTTCGGCTGCTTTGCGCGCAAAGGATAACAGAGGGATCAAATGGCCGTATCCGGGGAATGCTATAACCACGATGTGTTTTTTAGATTCCATATTTTGCACTGCCAAAGTGTTCATTCTTTCAGATGCAGTGGTAGGTTTTCGTCATGCGGTGCGATCCTGTAAAACCGAGAAGACGCGCACGCCGCATGTTGTACAAAATAAAGTGCGAAGTATGCAAGCTTTCTGCCGACTGGTTTATCATCCGTTTGCTTGGAAAGTTACGCGGAATGCGGTGTGATTAACCAGTTCAAAAGTCGGCAGCATGCCGGTAAATCTATTCAGTTGCACCGTTCAGCCTCGTCGTATATGCTGCATCATTCTGGTTAACCGTTAAACTTTAGTCCGGTAACCTGACTTGCGCCAATCAGCTGCTAACCGACATGGATAAACGACGCAATCATGGCAATTGTATTGCCTATCGAAAGATAATGCAGTAAATGTGTCCGTAAAAAAAACGATGTGTGTGAACTGTCGGTATGCCTTCGTATTATTCAGATGTTAAATCCATATTAAATACAAAGGACGCTCCAAAAGTAAGTTTCCCTATTTTGTATCTCCCAGCACAAATGCCTTTAGCTCTCATTATCCATACAGATATAAATGCCATTTACTAAGGAACTTAGGAAAAATATAACTTAGTTTAAGTACAATCAAATGGAAAAGTATTACCAAAAAAACTTACGACCACTTTTTGCACTTGTGCCACGGATTTTACCAGGACCGTTTTTGCAATTTTTCTCAAATATCCTCTAAACTTTTTATAACGCACTAAGCGTCCACAAGTTAAGTATTCTTCTCTCTTTTAATCTCAGTTAATAAACAAAAGAAATTACATATACTGTTTTTCTGGGAAAACAGAAACTATCGATGACTAGGAGCAAAACCCATAAAGCCGCCCTACTTCCAGACGATGAAAAACTCTAAATTTCATGAAAAAAAATTATTGTCCTCGCTGTAAGTTTAAGTTCATTAGTATTTTAGATGCGCATAACTGCGCATAAAATGTTCTTTTTATTGATGAAAAGAATCTTGAATTCATAGGAGCGAGAAGGCTGAATAAGACAAAATTTGGTGTCTCGAGTATAAAAATTTTTACTCAAACTCCTGAAGTCTCCAAGATGATTTGCGATCAGGGAAATATTAAGCATACTATTTGCTATTAACACTTTTAATTCACCGTCGAAAACTTGAATGGGGCGGAAGGGATAAAAAAATGAATCCGGTTTTAAAAGGTCCGTGGACAAACTGAAAAAGCGGTACGAGCCATTTTATTTCTCCTTTCTCGTGTTTTTCATCAAACCATTTCATTCTTATTTTCCTGGTTAGTTTACATAATTGCTTATCTACCAAAAAATATATCTGTTGTATATTACTTCAGATGGCGGGGAGACAAAATAGCGAAACTTACTTTTGGAGCGTCCTTTGTACAACAAAATCTGCGCGAGCGTAAATTCAATCTAAACGGAACCATTTTAAACAACATTTATTTTCATCAGTTGGCATTTTACAGATTACCCGTTTCCATCCGAAGAGACTCATATTATAAATTCTTACCAAAAACGTACTATCAAAGTATCATTATGAAAACGGAAAACGCACTCACAAACTGAAAACGCATTCAGCTCAAAAAATATGCATTCAATTCATATTATCAGCCAGAGAACTTTAAATTTATCAGAAACAAATCATATCAATTAATAGTCACGCCGGCCATCTGACAGTAAGCGCCGACGAAAGTTTGCACATCCGGAATGCTGTCCTGAAGTTTTGCGCGCACCTAACAAATTCACCACGTATGACGTAAACAACAAACTGTATCCTATTAAACTCTGAATTCAGCATATAACGGCTATTACAAGATGATAAATATGTCGATTAACAAAAAGGAATTATACAGTACATAGTTCATTAACTTAAATCAGTAATTACTCACCATTCCCGGTCGGGTAGCCGACAAGGCCGCCAACTTCGTGGCCAGAAACACTTTAACATCAGAGACATCGCTAACGTGATCCTTTTCCGCCTTCTTGGCAAACACCAGTTGATTCTGCGAAGTGGCCTGTGTCGGCAGGGGACCACTGGTCGGATCGTCATTCGTCAGATCTGCAGAAAGGAAAAACACATGTTTCAGGGGTGAAATACTCCCTACTCAACAGAACCAGTAAGGATTTTGGATAATCCTAAAATGCATTTAATCTCGCGCTGGATTTATGATTTAACCGAATATATCGGCCGAACCTCAAACAACCGCGCTCATAAGTGAGACTAATAAGTCAGTACTGTACAATTAAAAATTTAACACGAGTGTAGACGGTCCACTTACCAAATGAATGCAGATCTTCTATAGTCTCTTTTTCCGGTGGCAATTCAATCAGCTTCACGCAAGTTTCCAGAATGTTCTTCCTAGAAAGTTGGTTCATCATCACCAAACTAAGTTTTCGAAAACAACGACACAACGAAAAAAGTCTAAAAGTGTTTGTGAGACGATTACGAGGAAACAAATCACTCTAATTTTTTTAACTAATTCGTGTTTCAGGTGTGAAATAATCCCTGCTAAAAAAACCAGTAAGGATTTTGGATTATCCTGAAATGCAGGTAATCTAGCGCCAGATTTATGATCTAACCGAATGTATCGGCAGGATCTCAAACAACCGCGCTCGTGTTGACTGTAAAATCTGATATTGTATTTAGATGCAGGCAGACTCGGGTTGAAACAAAAACGTCTAGCGCGATAAAGTATTAAGTGCAAATCCAGGAAGATCTAAGGAGCTTCACTCTCGTCGAAATTAAGACAGACTTCCATACAAACCAAAAATACATTGTTCTGAAATAACCTACCAAATGCCATCGTAAGGGCCGCCTAACACTTTCGCAGTATCGGTCAGCAACGCAACACATCCGACAACGCACAGCTTCCGCGTCAGCCTCCGTTGGACCTTCAGTACTTCCGGCAGCATGATGCGATCCAACAGCATGGCAAAAATGTTTTTCTGCACCTGGAATCAAAACCATTGTCAAAAACATTACTAACTCATGTTGATCCTCACTGACAACATAAAACAATGTAGAAAGAATTCGGCAAAATTTGATATTGTTTTCTTATTCTGAAAACGAAGTGCTAATGGTAAAACAGCAATTTTTGTTTTTCTTAACCAGAAATTTTTGTTTTTCGCATTCGAACTAACAATTGTAAGAGTAATTGAACCACATTACACAAATAACTCCACATTACTCACCTCATCAGCACTCTGAATGAATGTTGCTGCTCCCAACCGTACAACCATCAGATACAGTGTGGGTACAAGATCTACAAATAAAATAAGAACAACATGAACCAAGTTCAGCCTAACATCAAAATAACAAAATGCAAAACCCACTTTTGACGAACTTATCCGTTTTACTCCTCATCAAGCGCTCAAAGAATTGGTTAAAAATCCCTGTCAGATAACCCTTCAAACTGTCTCTGAAAACATAATTTGAACATTATAAACAAAAAAACAGGCAAAACGAAATGGCGTCCTACAGCGGCGTTTTGTCTATAATTGGTCGCAACAGGTTGAATCCTTCGTGGTCGTATTTCTTGCTAGAAACCAGGATCTTGAACAAGCCCAACGCATTTTCCTGAATCACAAAAATCACATCAGCGCACGAATCACGTGTTTTAATTTTCTGTAATCTGATTTTGAAGTTCGAGAAAGCCTTACCAATCGTCCAACAACCTGACTGGCATTAGCCTCGAAGTACGCGCCTAACAGTCTGACGACCGATGGCACTTGCGTTTCATTGTCGCGAAGCAGTTGCGGATTCAACAGCGGATCCAATAGCATCATGTATTCACTGGGAATCAGACTACTGCCGGCTCGATTCTCCAGTAACTGGGCAAAAAGTTGAAAGACGTACGGGAAGAATGCTATAAACGAATATCTTGACAACTAATTATATACGAAAGAAACGATTCAAATGATCTACTACTGTTTTTTGACTTTACCGTCAACTGAGTTCTGCAGAACAACAGTGGCAGCGGGTATTAATTCCTTTTCGAACACCTCCACAGCACGCGCATCTGCTCGACAAGCAATCCCGATGCACAGTGCCAAAGATTCGAACAGATAATGATCGTAGCGCGCATTTCCCGGATTCTGAAATATGAGAATCATATTTCATTCAAGCAAGCATTCAAAAATAAGTCAACTGAAGACCAACAAATTCAAAATACGCGACCTGCAGTAGGAAAAAATGCTGGACATCACAAACCAGTGATAAAATGAAATGTTTCATAAAAAACGTACAGAAATCCTACCACTTCCTACACGCATTTGATAAATATATGCTCACTTTGATGGCATATGCAATCCGTTTCATCAGCTGGGGCACAATATATTGGAAATGTGGCAATATTTCGCTCAGTTGGAAGAACGATAATGCTCGCATAATACCTAAGAAAAAAACAAATGACCGACTCCAATTCGTTGCTTTGGTGAAGGTTAATGGACTCTTAAATGTTCATTATTCATACACTTCATGGTGTATTCGTTCTCATCCAGTCGTCCATCGGGATTCTCGTTATCAGGTGGACTAATCAGACGGAACGCCAGGAGATGTGAGAAGAGTGTGTTCGGTGCCGCGGGATTAAATGGAGTATTATCCAGAGATCCCAAATACGGCCGTAGCTGATCCGGTGTAATTCGAAACAAACCCGTGGTTGTGTCCTTCATGGAGAAGATTCTCTCTAGGCAGTGCGCGGCATAGGTATGCACCACCATATACGGCGAATCCAGTTGAAGAACAACGGCGGGAAAGCAGGAGATCAAAGATTCCACCGGAAGCTGCCAGCAAAACACAAAATGCGTTATATGACAATCGCAGGCAAAAACAAATCGCCATTTTGGTACTCACTTGTGCTCTGAAGGTAACCAAAAATTTAAGGCAATCGGCCTGAAGGACAGGTTGGTCTCCTAATAAATCCGATAAATCAAAGGAATGTCGAACAAAATTCAAAACATTCAAAATTACCGGGTCCGCTCTGAATGTGCGGTGCAACATGGCGCTGGCAAAACGACACCACGTCAACGAGCGGATTAATCGCCGTGGCTCCGAACTACATCCCAGACATAAAACACTAACTTGTTACGAATACCATTAAAAGTGCAATGACCGCTTCCGTCGTACCCGTGCCACTTGACCCTTTGCGGCCAACGCCGCCGTGAGGAAAATGGCGCTGTCTTTCAGCTTCCAATAAAGTCTGGAATCTTTCTGATATTCCTACGTAAAACAGAAAAATGTCAAACTGCGTTTAATCTACTGATATGGTACAATGGCTAACAATTATTAAATTCTCGATGTACGTCAGCAAACATTTCGTTACGCGTTCCTCATGGAATTTGTTGGCAGCACGCACGAGATCCGCAGCGGCTCTTCGACGTGTATGGATATCTGCAACACCAACCCTTGCATCGCGTCAATAATTACCATGATTTCACTACTCACTGTCAGCAGTATTAACATTCTGCAGAAACAGATTGCTGCATGCGCTGGGCATACAGTTCAGTGTACGAGTACAAACAGTTTTATCTACTTCAAGAAAACTTTAAAAATTTGAAAATTCTTCGAGATACACAGAGAAGACGCCTCGTCTCGTGGTCATTCACTTACCGGAACCTTCAATATCCCGACGGATAAATTCTTCTGGATTGGAATCGAAGTCATCCGCATCCGACTCTGTACGGTAATTATTGCAAGTTATCCATCAACGTAGACAGCAAATCAACATCAACCACATATTGCCTACTCACGTCGAAATTGGATATTCGGGATTACTATCTTCTCGCAAACGGCTTCCAGGAACCCTTCTCCACTAAACACATCACGGCACTTGTTTTGCGCCAGTACTCGGCTCAGAAATTCCATGGAACTGAATGCTAACTGAAATAAAATACAAACACGGTCAGCTCAATGAAGAGTTTCAAATATGATAATATCATCTGAGTCGAAGGCGAAGAAAAATAAAATACTAACTGCCAAGACAAAATTTGCAAACCACCAGATAGATGCTTAAACAATCTTATATTTCTGAACATATATTATATTCTAATATTTCTTACACTGCTTATATATTTACACTGCTTATTTCTTACATAGTCTTATATTTCGGAACAGCTTAATACACAAAATTTCTTGTGAGCAAATTATTGTACTGGTAGTGAAAAAGTGATTTTTTAACATACTACGAAAACAATCACTTTTTTCCCGGTGTCCCAGAAAACGTACCAGATCGTCCTGCATTAACTGTGTAGTCTTCATCAGCAGCGTAATAACGGCCCGCACAAACTGCGCCGCATAAGGATCAAAATCATCATCATACTTAAATGCCAGGAGGGTGAGAATATCACAGATTTCTGATTTGATATTGTTCAGAACGCCCGGTTCGTCATCATTCTATCGCAAAAAAGACAGAAAATTCATTTTTGCATAAAACCCTACGTATTAAAGGCAGACATGTCAGACTTACATCACTGCGCAGATCGTTATTTTCATAATCCAAGAGTTCGCTAAATTTTTGAAGCCAACCGCGCAGTTCCTGGACAAACACCTCCGGCAATTCTTGGAAGATCAAGCTGTGAAAAATTTTACAACATAACAGGATAATATGGAAGGCATTCTTCAGTGTGGCAGTGGCAGCCGTCTGATCGCCACCCTCACGGGATAATCGTTCCAAATTTGGGATCTGGGCTAAAATTGTCTAAAAATATGAAGCGATTACTAACGCTTAAAATGCCCTAAATAATTAAAATAAAAAAAATACAAATAATTTGGACATACCAAGAACAATTTTGTGAACTTGGGAGCGAACTCATCCAAAACATGAAGAATCTCCTTCCATAAGGCTTTAGATTCGTAAGCGACACGATAACTGCCATTAAAAAACGTTATGATGTCATGATTGTCATCAACACTATAACAGAGAATTTACAGAGTTCCTCAACGAATTTTATACGTACTGTTTAAAAAGGCCGTGAGCTGTGCGTAACGACGCCAGGATGGGATCGATTTCCCCTGCGTCGAAGCTGGCTGTGAGATCAGGCAGCAAGCGCTGCCAATTCGCCGGGAAATCAATCCACGCAATACTGTTGATGGTCTCGCTGATCTGTAAACCGAATTTAGGTTAAAACTGAATTCAAAAATCAGAAACACCGCACAGAAAATTTCGTCACTTTTTATTTGTGAAAAACGTTCATCACGAAAAATGCTTATTTTGTCAAAAAAAGTCATTACGCCGAAAAATAAGCGGTAAAACAGAAGTAGGTATTAATGTCGAATAGAAATTCCGCATCAAAAATATACAAAAACGCATTCTAAAGCAATTAAAACATAGTAAATTATGTCTGCGCTTCACAGGCCCACCAGAAAGGGGGGCGCACCGGCGGGCGCCCCCCTTTTTCAGATTTTTGACCGCCGGGGGGGCGCATTTAAAGTACTGAAAGGGGCGGGGCGAGGCGAGGCTGGCCGACGAGTCACGTGTTACTTTTCGCCATAGTTTGAGTCCGGCAGCCCGCCCCCCGGCGCACTTGCGCCCCCCCCCCTCCTTTCCAAAAACCTTGTGGCGGGCCTGGCGCTTCAAAATATCGATCGCTACCGCTTGCTGTGACCGAAATGAAAAACTTACGTTCTTCTGAATACTGTGTGGGACTCTGTACATGAGAGGGACCAATTCCTGCTTCAGGTACGCGCAGGTTGCAGGGGGAACCAGCAAGTCCTCCGCTTTATCGGGTTCCTGCAAATACGGCAATTTTCACTTTTCTCTCCTATTTTTCGATAAAATGCTGTCAAAATCCTTACGGGCCAATATTTTCGAACGTAGTTTTTCAGTGTTACAGTGGCGGCCATCCTAATGGGTAATTCGCAGGATCCATCATCGATGATCGACACCAGGAGCTGTCCAAAATCTGCATTCTGCTCGAACTGTTTCAGAGACTTCTCGCCTACGGCAGAGAAATGGTTTTGTAGCACAGATTCTTGTCTCTTCGGTGGGGAATTACTAGCTCACCTTCCTGGCGTCGGGTTTTGTCGGGGACCAACGTAAACTCCAAACACTGCCGCAAAAAATCCCGATTATTCGCCATTTTCTGAGTATGTGACACTTTTCAGACACGGAAACACCAAGCCGCAGCGTTCAAGGAGGGTTACGACTGTTAAGATATGAAACTCTCAGAATCGGGTATGTAGGGAAATCGGAAATGATCTCACAGTCTCACATTATTCATAATTTCAAATAAGTAAATCATCATCCCAAAAAATGGTCATTTATTTACTATACAGCAGACTTTGCCCATTTTCGCTTTTTCCACTTTCATCTCACCTCCATCTCCACCGTCTAATTCCCACCCCAGCCCACTCCCGGCTACACAAATTTTCAGCCCATCTCACCTTTGCGATCTCATCTCCACCCCCATTTTTTAGAGGCTGAACAAAGCTAATTTTGCAGGGTTTCCGCATACGACAGAGCTACCAGCGAAAAAAAATTTGGTTTTGTAGGAAAATATGCTCACTTATTGATAAAATCCGCGCGGAGCGCGGAAAATTTTCTGTTTTTGGAGCTCGTATGGTGAATTTTTACGTGCTCCAAGCCTGAAAAACCGGTTAAAATATCAACTTTTCCTGTTTTTATTTGTTTCTTGGTCCCATCCCATCTTTCAACAATCCCAGCCCATCTCACCTCATCTGCGGCTCTTTCCCATCTCATCCTCATTTTCACCTAAAAGATGAGATGGGATGGGAAAAATGGGGAAAATTTCACCTCACCCAAAAGATGGGCAAAGTCTGCTATACAGTATACAGTACTCCTGCGCGGTGCTCAGTAGTAGTAGAGTAGTGCATGTTGTGCAGAGTGGAAGCAGTCGGCCTGGCGTGTGCTGTGAGTGCAGTGCACTCGTGATACCGGCTGCTGCAGAAACATCAGAAGTTTGTTCAATGAATGAATTTCTCGAATAAATATGACTCAGATAAAAAGTCATTAATTTTTGTTATCTCCGTACGCTTTTAGTTCCTTTGCATATATAATGTGTTAGTTTGAACTTTTCTTATTATTGTTAAATATTGTAAGATGGAAATATCAAATATGAATACAAGGTTTTATCGCGCATGAGTACGGTGCTGTAAGGCGGTACAAGCGTGCAACAACAAGGATGATTTTTACCATCGATGATTTTCACCGCGTTATATCGCATTTCTGGCACTGTGGCACGGCGCGTTCACATATCGATCCAGATTCCAGAGTGATCCAGGACACCTGGATGCGATCTGTTATTTAATACCTGGTGGCATCATTATAAAGCAGCATTAGGGATATTATTTTACAGCATCGTTCCACTTCCGCACTAGCTACGAAATCTGTTTTCATGATTTGGCCGAACCGTGTCCAAATATATACTGTGCGTTCTTGTCCAATTATTTATAAAGGTGACGGTTGATTTTTCACGATAGCTAGCATTTCCGAGTCCGTGCGCATCTGCCATCGGAGAAGAAACCTTTAATTTATGCCCTCATCGTATAAAGAATCCTCGGCAGCACGATGATCATCACGCCTGTAGCAGCTTCCCAAGAATTAACAAAGTAAGAGATTATCGATGCGGAAAAGTATAAGGTGCGCCTTATTACGCCGCTTACGGATATATGTGTTCAGGCTATCCGTTACAAGATAAGCTCAGCAAAATTTGTCAGTTTCTCGGTGCACTGCCGTTTTTCATGTCGTCTTAAATGTTAACGCTTTTTAATTGGTTTGTTCATGTGTATTGCTGTTGTCAGAATGAAGTTGTTGTTTAAAAGGGACGCGAGGAACAAACAAGAGCAAGTGGCGATCATGCGGCTACGCCGTTTGTGGGAGGAGCGCTTTCATCCGACAGAAAAAGGCTGGGGCGTCTTCGACATCGCGCTGAACATGGACAAAAACATTCTACTCATTGCGGCATTTGAGAAGGGTTTCTACCGATTCCGGCTGGATCAGACCACCGGCGCCATAACGGAGAAGGTGCAGATTAAAGAGAAATCTGGCCACCGCGGCTTCGTCATCAAAGTGTCCTGGCAGAATTCCGGAAAACGATTTGCCACATGTCAGTGACGGAAAATCACCTTTGAGAAATTTAATAATCGCTGCATAAGTATTTTAATTATTTAACTTTTTTAAAATGTTTTTTCTTGCAGTGTATGGTCATTTGTAACGCCTTGATGTGCTTTATAGGTGGCACTGATCAGCTTCTCATCATTTGGAAGGATGATTATACCGTGGAAAAACAGATCCGTATAGCCGAAGTGCCGCAGTGCATCGCGTGGAATCCCAAACCGCAACATGCACATTTACTGTGCGCCGCCGCATCGGAATTGATTAGTGTGAATTTACCGAGGGATCCGCTGTTCTATCGCATGCAGAGCACCATCTGGAGTATTGCATGGAATAACGCGGGAGAGATTTATGCTCTGGGATTAGATAACGGCGCTGTAAGTGTATCGCACTGTTTTTTATCCGATTCATGTAACGTGTACTTGATATTTGTTTTTGCAAAAAAACAGGATCATATTTGGACAAAATTATCTGTAATTATGCAGCATAAATTTGATTTACCATCCAGACTCTAATGCTGAACGGTAGCGTTAAACAGCATTGGCTGTAACGAGCTGCCTAATTTTGACTTCTTAAATTTATTTAAGGATTTTATTTATACTTTGCGGCTATGCATCATCTTTTTCGGCAGGTGAGTTTGCGGGATCGTCGAGATGCTGAAATCTGCATCATCCACCGATCGGCTCATCCCGTTTGGTATCTGTGCTGGGCACCCACTGATTCACCGCGGAGTGGATTGTTGACTGTGGCCGACTGGAATCGTACGATATCCTTTTACGAAGCGACCGGCAAACAACGCGGACAGGACTACAACATTGGATTTCTGCCGTTGTACTTAACGTATTCCGCTGATGGGCAGATCATGTACGTCTGCGGAGGAGATAAAAAAGTATGAATTTTTGAATTGCAAATACAGCGCTACAAAGATAGCGAGTTCTTCTGTCTAACTGCGCGATGATTATCTGCAAAGGTACATGCGCTTAGCACCGAATGTGCCTACATCGGCAAGGTGGCGGATTTACGCAGCTGGCCTCTGAAGTGCATTCAACGCCGACAGGAAGCCAGTAAAGCGGATTTTCTGGTGGTCTGTGGAGACGGGATGCTTAACCTGGTGGAGACCGTGTATCAGAAATGCTCTCACATCCATTACGCGACATACGCATCGCGAGAAGCTTTAGTCAATGTTCTCATCCGTGGATTGGAGAGAAATCGCGAAGTATGTGGTACAGTCTCTATTAATTTCGTGCGGAAAGGAAATTAGTGTCTGTAATGTTAACTGTGCTGCAGGTCACGATTCCGGTGCAAGATTCTATTAGGAAAATTGCGGTGTATCGTAATATGCTGGCCGTAGCGGTCTCCGATGCGGTGCTGGTATTCCGGCAAAATCCCCACGAAATGATGCTAAAATATGAAAGTCTTGCTCGCATCGAGCAAACTATCGACTGCAACCAAATGCTGCTGGCCGCCCAGCACCTGGTTCTGGTTAATGCGACATCCTTTCAAACCCTGACCTTTACCGGCCACATCGAACAGACGTGGATGACCGGGGAGGAAATTCGCTATATTAAAGTGATCGGTGGCAGACCGGGTGGCGAAATGGTCTTGCTAACTCTGCAGAACGGCAACATTGCCAAGAGTATGCTAAATGTGCCCTTCCTGCACGTCATCGTCAAAGTGCCCACGGTGCCGGTGTGCGCTGATCTTAATCAGAATTTGTCCAAGCTGGCTGTGGTGGGGGAGAACTCCGTGTTGTATGTGTACGATATGGAGAGTAAGCGGTTATTGTACCAAGAACCGAGTGCGGATAGTTGTGCGTGGAATTTGAATCATCCAGATATGATTGCGTACTCGATGCACTCGTTGTTGAAGATCAAACTGGGTGAACATAAAGCCCATACGCGAAGGATGGAGGCGCCCTTGAATGGGATGGTGGTGGGATATGCCGGCAGTAAAGTGTTTTATGAAACCGATGGGAAGATTGTAGTTGTGGATGTTCCACACGCTATGTTGATTCATCAAAGTATGGAGGCGAAGAATTTTAAGGATGCGTACGATATTGCATGTTTTGGCGTTTCGGAAAGCGACTGGAAGGTATGTTTTAATTGCTACTTTCGCTTAAGCGTATCACAATACAGTTTTGATAAGAAGAACCTGAAAACAGCTCTTCCGATAATCGCACAACTTACTCGTATTATATACTGAACGTCTGAGTGGATGATATGGTGTGTTTATTTTTTTTTAAATTTTGTAGATGCTAGGAGCTCGGGCACTGGAAAATCTCGAGTTCGCCGTGGCAAAAAACTGCGTGAGAAGGGAAAGGAACTATCCTCTGCTAATGCTGATCGACGAAATTGAGCAACGCAGTAAAGTGGGAGACGGGAATGCCGATTTGTACCGGGGAGAGATATTCGCTTTCCAAGGCCGGTTTGACGACGCAGCACGATGTTTTAGTGCTGGTGGACGATCGGAATTGGCGGTGAAACTGTTCACTGATCTGCGCCAATTTGCCCAAGCCGAGCAGTGGGCGACGACGGAAGAGCAGCGTAAAGCGCTCCTGGAAATGCGTGCTGATTGGGCAGTCAAAGCCGACAATAAACGTGACGCGGTGGAACTGTTTCTACAGTTGGGTGATGTGGGCAGGGCACTGGAAACCATGAAGGATCTAGGGTGGGGAAAGAGGATTTGGGATACAGCCAGAACGCTGGATTCGATTAGTCAAAGGGATCTTATCGCAACGGCCGCCAAGTGAGTTATACAATTAAATGCTAGAGTACGGACCAAAGTTACCAGTATTCTCACTGCCGGTTAGTGCCAGATATCTGATGTAAATTGGCATCTTTAGCCGCTTTAATTATGCTCAGCTTTGCGTAATTAAAATATTTGCAGAATTTCGACTCGCGTTATAGAATAGCTTATGAAAGTGGAAAATATCTTGAAAAGTTGTTCCACTTTACGGGTTTCGCTACAATCTTTAAACATCGTAGTTTTATTTTATGCACTTTTTAATTATGGATTTTTGACTTGCCTTGCCTTACTGCAAAATACATCTGTAATTAAGTCAGTGATAATTTTAAAAAATTTCACATAGCTAGTTATTTACCGCCTATGCCTACGACAGTGTCAGCATCCTTTCGTTTACGATAAAATTAATATCTTGATGCAAATATCAGTCGCAGTTAATGATCCACACTCTGTCGCTGCAGTTACCTTCGGGATATGAACGATGTAATGTCAGCGGTAGAACTGTACGAGCGCATCAAGGAAATTTCAGTAATTGTTGAGATCATGCTGAAACAAGGCGACTGGACCTATTTGCTGTCACTGGCCGATCGGCAGCCCTTTTACCGGGAGATGATCCTCATGCCATACGGCCAGCACCTCATTGAACATGACCGTTTTACCGAAGCGCAGTCGGTGTTTGCGCGAGCCGGGCACCCGGAAGTGGCCACCGCCATCCTGTCTGAACTAGTTACTATTGCCATCGACATCCGTCGCTACAGTGATGCCGCGTTCTACAACTGGCTTTGCGGGCGAAATGCGGAAACAGCTGCGGAGAATGACGACAAGAAATCCAAGGAAGCTGAAAAATTCTGTGATCTGGCAGATATTTATTATGCATACGCCATTGTGGATGCTGCTGTGGAAGATCCTTTTAGTACACACCCAGTGGAGACAATTTTTAATTGTAGCCGGATATTGGCAGCGCGGTTATGGAATGCTGAAGTGATGCCAAAAGGAATACTGCTGGCTAATGTTCTATACGTACTGTCAGTGTGGGCGACCAAAATGGATGCCAATAAAACCGCGCGAATTTCACTGGAGCGGTTAAGGGACTTACGGCTTCCCAAAACTCTTTATGGAAAATTTACGGTAGGAAACCCATAAAAAGAGTTTTGAACTAATTCATAACAGCAGCTTGTTTTGAACTTATGTGTTAAAACACGTAACGGCCATCTTACCGTGAGGAATGCGTACCGTAAAGGTCAAACTTTCAAAGGGTTAATGTACGGAATTGCCTTTTTTTGCTATGTTTTGACTTTATGGCACTTTAGCAAAGCAAATAACCTGTAAACAAAAATCCTGTACATCGATTAGGACAGATCAGTAAATATCGCATGTGTATACAGGTACCTGCAGTCAGTTTTACGGTGCTCATTATTATTAAGTGCAACAACGAAAACGAACATCCAGGACGTAAACCTCGTTTAAAGAACGTTATATGAATTATACGTTATAAGTTTTGTTCACAAAACTTTAAAAAAGATTAGGTCATGCGTGCCTTTTTCCCTAATTTGTAGTAGGGGTTTTTTGCCGCATAACAGCATACGGAACTCAATAAAGGTTGAGATATATAGAAATTAAACGCAGAAATGAGTGAATCTGGGACTAAGTAAGAAATCTGCATGTAAGAGAATTATTTTATGCCAAACGTGCCTGTTATTTGAAAGGATGTTAGTATTGTTAAATTTATTAAGTGCAGTAATAAAACGTGTTTATTGTAATGCTCACATATATAACCGAGAAATCGGAAGATCAAAATGAAGAATTCGGATCTATTTTTGCGATACTAAATCTCCATGCATTTTACAGGAGACATTTGTGCACAACCGTGTCCAACCATTTCAAGATCCGGAAAATCTTTCGGATTACTGCCATTCCTGTTCCTCTTTCAGCCCGCTCCTGAACACCCGTAACGGCTACCATTGCCAGAGTTGCGGCAACGCGCTAACATATTGCCAAGTGTCATTTGAATATCTGCCTTTAGTGGAATTCGTTCTGGCCCCGGGTATATCCCAGACCGAAGCTATCACGTTGATTGCCGCTGATCCATCTTCCGTCCAAGTATCCAGCCCGTCCCTCCGCAGGCAGCAGGACAATATGACCAATTTCCAAGTGGAGCGTAAAACAAGCGATGGTCAAGAGGAATTTTTTGCGGAATGGAAACGAACCGGTCCGATTGTGGCCAGCCGAAAAGTGTTACAGCAGCTGAAGGAAGAAGATGTGGTTGTGTTAAAGTATTCTTCTCCGCGAATGTGGCGCTTTTTCCGGAATATGTTGTCCGATGTGGCGCGCGTAGTGACTTGTGAATCCTGTTGGAAATTGTTTAGTTATGATGACTATTTCAGTGCGGTACTAGATTTGGGGTGTTGCCCATTTTGTAGAGATGTAAAGCATGTGAATAATGCAGAAAAAGGTTATAACTGATTCATTTCCGGAGTTGTTTTTTCGGTTTACCTACGGGTAGTAAGAGAGAAAAAAGAGCCGCATTGTTTTAACATGAAACACCACATTAATTATGCAGTTCCAAAGTCGTTATTGATTTCGACTGTGTCAGAAAGAGGCGGAATTACAGTCATGAAGTACTGCAGAGCTATGAAAACATAACTGACCGCGCACCAAACCTGTAACAAAACTTGTAATTTAATAGTTACACATGTTGGCTGAATTAACAGCGAGTTACGTTTTCGAATTTGTAAAGATGGGTTTTTAATGAAGTGCATAAACGCCGTTTTTAATGAAGTGCATAAACGCCGAAAAAGAACGCGTCGAGACAAAACTCTCAAGCTTGATGATTTCCTGTTGCACTGCACGCATTCGCAGTATGCACTAGAAGTACGCGTTCCTTCACGGGTAGATGGACACGTCACGGTTGTTTGAAAAAATTCATGCTTTTCAGCTTTTGCTAAAGTTCGGCATTCCCTAGATTTTCTGATACATTTTACATTACTCTGAATTCTTTTATTCAAACATTTTGAGTAGAACCTCTTTTGGTCGTTTTGTTACTTTCTAAACAATATCATTCTGCGCAGTTTGTTGCTGTTTACCTGGGTTGCTGATCTGCCATCTGCTTCAAAGTTCTCAGCTGACACTGCACAGTGTACTTATAACTTACAATTAATTCGTTAACTTTGTGAAGCCACCTGGAGCAGCCTGGAGCTTGCTGGCAGTTTTCAACTCCTCCGTCAAGATGTCTAGCACGAAGCAGCCTCGCGAGAAGATCAGCAAAATGTCCGGGGAAGTCGTCGACAGCAACCCGTATTCGCGACTGATGGCGCTGAAACGCATGGGCATCGTGGAGGACTACGAAGCCATCCGTCAAAAGACCGTGGCCATCGTCGGCGTCGGAGGGGTGGGCAGTGTGGCCGCCGAGATGCTGACACGCTGCGGGGTGGGGAAGTTGATCCTCTTCGACTACGACAAGGTGGAGCTGGCCAATATGAACCGTCTGTTCTTCCAGCCGGATCAGGCCGGCCAGAGTAAAGTGGAGGCCGCCGCGACGACACTCTCCTTCATTAATCCCGATGTCACCATCGAGGTGCACAATATGAACATCACTTTGATGGACAAATTTGATCTGTTTATGGAGCGGATTCGACGGGGCCATCCGGGGGTACAGGGCCCGGTGGATCTGGTGCTGAGTTGTGTGGATAATTTCGAAGCGCGGATGGCGATTAACAAGGCCTGCAACGAGCTCAATCAAGTGTGGATGGAGTCGGGTGTCAGTGAGAACGCTGTTAGCGGACACATCCAGACCATCATTCCAGGTATTTATGTTATTGCTTGCTGGGTTCTTGTGTGAAAATTTGAAGATTGAATTGGTAAAAGAAATAATTTTTGTCTTGTTTCTTGAAAAACCATAATTTTGTTAAAAAATCCGGTGGTTAAAAATGCGTCGTGTTTGTTTTTTTTTTGCTAGGTATAGTTGAGCTTTAAATTTTCGTTTAGAAGTTCTTTGCCAGAATATCTTTTGCGTTCTTATTTTTCGCCGTACTGCGACGATAAATTTCTTTTGCGCTACCGAAATTCGAATTAGTGAAAAAATATCAAAACTTACAGTGTTAATAAATTATTGCACCTGGTAGAAAATGAGACTTATTGTAGAATTCTATATTTTTTTCTGCGAAAAGGCGACTTAATTTGCTAAAAACCCTGATAGTGTGGATAAGTGGTTATCCCAAAATAGAAGAACAATTTGAATTTAAATTAATTACATCGAATCGACTTGTAAATTAGATACTCTACTTTGTAATTAAATTGTGTTAATTATCGCTTTTTTTGCAGGAGAAACTGCTTGTTTCGCCTGTGCACCGCCATTAGTCGTGGCTTCTCAAATCGATGAACGCACACTGAAACGTGAAGGCGTCTGTGCCGCCAGTCTGCCCACCACCATGGGCATTGTTGCCGGATTATTGGTTCAGAACAGTCTGAAGTATCTATTGAAATTCGGCAAGGTATCCATGTATGTCGGCTATTCGGCGCTGGAGGATTTCTTCCCCACTTGGGAACTCAAGCCCAATCCGCAGTGTGATGATCGGCAGTGCGTCCATCGTCAGGCTGATTTCCACAAGAATCCCGTCAGCCGGAAGATGGATTTCATGCTGAAAGCGGAGGAGACAGCCGCACCCGTGCATGAAGAGGACTTTGGTATTGTCGTAGTGGATGAGACAGCCGCGAAGGATTTGCAGGATGATACTAAAGTCACGGAAGGATTACGGAGTGAATACACCAAGGACGATCAAGGAACGAGTGCGGGGCAAGGCGATGCTGTAGCGGATACGAATGAAAGTATCGAGGATCTTATGAAACGGCTCGGATCTTTATGAAGCGTTCATTCCGTGTAGTTTTTCCAGAATTTTTATGATTACTTACCGATACCGGTGTTTGTACGTTTTTTTTTCTAATTTTGTATGCGTTATCAGGTTGTTAACTTAGGGCAAAGTTTTGCGCAAAACGTTTTTAATGACAAGTTTTGAAAGGGGAGAGACAAATTGTGCCGCTGAATTGAACGAATCATGCATCATCGCAATGTAGCACACTTGCAAATGTGTGCTGTAATCTTCTATACGAGTATAATCCTTATAAGAGTGCACGTAACAGCGCAATACATTAACGTATGATAAACTTGTATTTATTATCTTCCGTTTTGTGAAAACAATATTTTCCCTTTCAACAGCAGCATTTTAACAAGCAAAATTGTTCAGGATGCGATAGAAAAACTTTCTACAGCAAATCGTTGCCAGTTTTATATGATTTTTGAGAAAACAAACTCATCAATTGGTGATTGTTATAATTGTTTTCCTGCGTTGCGAACGGTACATCAGAATTTCGACTGAAGAATCTGCGCCACGGCGTCGATGTCTTCCGTATCAGTGCGTTCCACTGCGGCTTTGCTAATTTCCGGAGGTTGATCATTTTGTGCATTTCCGTCCGCGGGCACACATGCCACGGGTACCGAAGGTTCCGGCGGTGGAACAGATTCAATGGGGATTAGTGTCCGGCACAGCGTCAGTACGCCAAAAGGAGTTTGTACAGTTTTATCTTCCAAGCCCAGCACTCCAACCGGGACTAGACGACTACAATGCACTTGATGCTGTGCAAGATGCGATTGCTGACATTCTTCGCTGCAGTATAAGGTCACGCCGCAACATAGATACTGTGCACGTCTCTGACATAAACAACACTGCAAAACATTAGATGTTTCAGGGCAATCAAAAACTCATACACTTACGCATAATGCAAAAGCCCGGATAATCCTCGTGGGTGAGCCCCTTTCTACACTAATTCAAGAAAATCCACATACCCAAAATTCTCGTTTAGTCGCGGTGATACACTCATTCTTATCCTGAAGACCTTCTTTCCGACCCGACTCGAAAACAGCAGCATCTGCGCAAAATAAAACGATCTTCAGCGGAAAATATTCGGATTAGGACAAAACATCCTTACGAAGAAATGCCTCATTGGTGGCCCGATACGTGGAGAACAAACTTTGGAATCGATTGAAAACATTCTCGAGCAACTGCAACATCCCAAAAATCGTACCATTTACTATTTAGTACATAGTTTCTCTAATTTACGGTCAATCGTGTGCTAAATAATTTGTTATCGTACAATAAAATTATACAATCACTTGTTGAACATTAGTTCCACTTTAGTAACAAATATTCAATATACGTTGTACAATTGCATACTTTATACACAGTGCCAGAATGTACAATACGCTGGTCGTTGTAAAATTTTAGCGTTTACATAGTCTTACGCACCCGTTGATTGTCGATAATCTGCTGAAGATAGATTTGTTCAAAATTCTCTCGAGTCTCCATGAACCGTCGGAAACAATCAATGTATGTGCTTTGAAAATTGGTCAGATTCTGTTCGGCTTCGATGCGGCGTAACTCTTTTAAGCGATTGAAATCGTCAAAAAACGACTGCATTTGCTGCAACAATATGACCTTTATCGTTAAATCTGCACTGCAAGGCATCTTACACAAACAATTGCGGCGTACTTGTTCGATATCACCACTGCTATCGCTAATACTGTCATTTTCCATCCCAAGAACCATGGGTCGCGAAAACGGCATCCCGGTCGTATAGACCGAGGGAAAGGGCATCGGCTCCATATGCGGAAACGAGGGAAAACCGGTACCGGGCATATCCATCCGTGGGATGACCCGCATCGGCATACTCACCGGCTGGGCATTGTTATTCATCGCCGGATAATTCGCCGTCAAGGAATACAGCAGATTCGTACAGTCCACCTCCACCGCTTCATCATCCCCGCTAAAGTGCACCAACAGACTGGGTCGTCGTTGGTTGCGCGTGTCATTGGCCGGTATTGTCGGCTGATCCATGGGGATTAATTGCACATTCGTATTTGGCGCCGGCTCGGAAAATATACTGACTGGGGCCAGCGGATTAGAATACAACTGCGGCATCTCCATTTCCATCAGCAATGAGGTACGCCGGCTGGAAAGGTCATGACGAGCGTTAGTCGCATTTATTGTCAAGGTGTTCCGCTCATCAATCGATTCATCCGTCTCCGAATCAAACAACAGGAGTGGCTCTTCCGGCACCGTGTAATCCGGGTACGAAACGCTAGGAGCCGGGAGTTTTCTGCGTTTGCTGGGATTTTCGTACATGTCGTAGTCTGTTTCGTTGGCGGATTCCGCCGATGGATCGCCGGTGGCGGCTTCGTTACTTCTGGCGCGGGAGAGTTTGGAGTTTCCCCGTTTACCAGATTTTGCCGGTTTTTCCGATGAACTGTAGCTGGATGTTTCGTCGTCATTGCTGTCGGCTGCGGATGGCCGGTTTCGCATCGGTTTGGCGCGGATCTTCTTCACCCCGTCGGCGCCGTAGGTTGTACTGCTTAAACGTGTGCGTCCATTGAAGGGTGTGTTCTGTGGGAAGAACTCCACACAGATATCGGACAACTTTAACAATTTGGAAATCAAATTCCTGGTAAAATAAAAAAAATGATTTTGCCATATAATCGAGAACTCTGCTACAAAATACGTTTGTTGTTACAGATGACTTACCGGCACTGCTGCAGCGCCTTAACGTACATCTCGTGCTGCTCTCTTTTTGGTTCGTTTGGTCCCTCCAACTCGAAATCTTCGTTTAACATCAGCACCGCGTCCTTTTTGACACGACCACTAATTATAAATCGTAAATTTATTTGTGTCCTTTATCGGTGCCAGATGCGTGTTCGTGTCATAAATATATCTTGGCAAAAAAATTAAACTCACAATTCCAGTGTGCCGAAAAATCGCACGAAAACACATTGTCCATCAAATTTATATATGATGGCCGGCCACACGCGATGAGGAAGAATGACGGAAACAATCATGTGGCGATGAATCTGCAATCATGAAAAGAAACATGCGGCAGCTGTAACAAAATAATCAAAAAGTACTTTGATTTATAAATTAGAGTGCTTTTTATGACAAAATGCGATGGACAATTTATGTTTTTCTTACACATGGGTCACTCATAGCTCGAATGACTGCTTCCTCCAAAGATTCCGCTCCTGATGTCGGCAGGCAGCGTTCGAAGCACAGCTCACACCAATCCATGCTGTTGCATAGTTGCTTGCAAGTTTCCATGATGAAGACGGCAATACGCGTATAACCACTGTCCACTACAAAAACAACCGCATTATTATCGTCCTTCACTGTTTCCATATTGCAAACGCAGTAACGTTATAGCAATTAATAATAATTAAGCGGTAAGCACCACTAACGGTACAAGCAACGTTTGTAGCAAATCGGAGCTAATCGGGGCACAATATAATGCCGCATAAATGCTTTTACACACCATACAGCACGCACCTCCATGAACGACAAGACTACGATGCAGCAATCCGCGGAGATCCCCCAGGAACTGAGCATACGTGGAATAGCGCCCCTCAACAATTTGCTGTGTAATAAAATACTTAAATTTCTGGGAAATTAAGAAAGACATCTCAGTTAAACTGACACAAGTAATCAGCAACAGACAACTCGTCGGGTTAGTTCAGGATTGTATCTGTACGAGTAGTGAAATTAAGGCGCAGCGGTTACGCAGAACATGCCGTGCTCGAAGTTATTTATTTATACTTGTAATGCTCACTACGCAAACGAGACAGATCAATCCCATTGTTACCAATAAAGAAAAGATTAAAACGTGCCAAAATTATAAAGGTAGTACATATAAATGTTCCGCTAAAACCATCAACTTTCTACGACCTTGTCAAATTTTTCGGAATTAGGTACGCGTACATATATATAAGTCAAAAAGGGTGTCATTTGCTAACCTGTCGGAGGCTCTGTAAAACTGCCGGGGAAACAACCTGCTCCTGTCCTTCTTCCGGTCTGTAGGCTGCTGAGGGATTTTTGGCGAAAGGACCTTCCTGATCCTACAGGTAATTAATTTTAATCACTGTCTTCGTCTCGGCTAACCTTCTTCCAAATGCAGCGACATTACCCTAGCTAGTTTTTCTTCCACAAACCGAAGCATATACAAGTAAAACTGTTGGAGCTTTTTCTCGCCGACACGCTGCATCACATTCAGCGGATTACGCTTCTCCAGTCTAATTGCCTGTAAAATGCATATATCTGTTAAGTCGAAGCAATGTTTTACAACATCGAAGAAAATACGACTTAAGTGCTGACAGCGAGAATAATATTTCTGAATGTTACTAATTATTTTCGTATCATTTTCTATTAACCTGTGTACAATTTCATAAAACGTTAGCATATCATTTTACAGAGATTTACCTGGCACTCAACGCAGACCGGTTCTGGGACACGTTCCTGTGTCTTTCCAACGGTGATCCAACATTGCGAGTGGAAAGTTCGAGAACATTCTGTGCAGTTGTAAACCGTTACATTGCCAGAATTTTCCACACCGCTACCGTGATTTCCGGTGTCCTCATGGTTAGTGTCGTGGTCCACTGCCACTGGATTGATGCTAACAGAGGCTGGTGTATGACAAATCCAACAAAAGCGATCTAATGCCTGCATACAAGCTTTATTAGATAAAATGTTTCCATAATAAAAATGCGAGCAACTATGTATCTAAACCGACTACGAGTACACTCGGTAGAGCTTTAAATTATGTAATCTAAAGTAATTACTCGTCAGTGTTCACTCTTGACATTCGAGTTAACTTTTCGTTCATCCGCATACATACCACCAAATGTGGTATTAAATTATATCACCAACATACCTGTTTAGGTTTGCTGACCTTATTCAGTAAATCATTGCTATCCGGATCGGCATAACCATCAGAGCCTACAATGGTAACACAGAAATATCGATGTGCATAAACTGGTTATTTCTATTCTACTGTATACATGCAGATTGCTACTCACTCAAATGAACAGTAAATAATTCTATGTTTTAGATACTTTCGAAGTATGGTCCTGCAGTATGGACCTGCAGTATAGATGTTATAAAAAAGGTTTGTCTACCTGTTGCAGTAAAATCCGGAGGTGATGCGGATCCGGTACTCCGTATGGCATCGTTTAGAAGGTCATCCGGGGACTGTGCCTGGCTCGTTTGGGCTATCTCCATTGGCCCCATGAGTAATGATTAAACGTGATCCACTAACTGCACGCGTTGTATATTAATCACAACCTGGATGAATTCCGATGGCGCCACTTCGCAATAAAATGTAAACAAGGAATGATTCCGGTAAATCAAAGGGAATTCCAAGATGCATAATCAATCGCTAATAATCCACGAGCTTGACACAGCTGCTCAGTTATTTCACAAAATCACGATACATATATAAAATCCTGGCTAATATCGCCGAATTTTATTTAACCCCTAAACAAGTGGAGAAACTTTTCACAGCGCTGCCTAATGTTACGCTTACGGAGTTCCAGAACAGCACTCACCGGTCAGCTCTGCAAAACTATGGACTCCTTCTGACGGACCGTAGCAAAATGGCGGAGTGTGACAGACAATAATGAACTGCAGGATGTAACGCTGCGTGTTGGGGAAAAATCGATTAAGGAAACTGGTGATTTGTAACATCATGCCAAGTATGACTGTCTTCCATGTAGTAAGTGCAGCGGATACGCATTTTTCACTGCTATATCTTCCGGCTAATTGAGGCTGGAATGACGAATTACATATTCCAAGTAAATCACAGTTAATTGTCAGGCTTGACTTTCACCGCTAAATAAAAGATCGCTCCAGGTACTTCCTCTAATAATTATTGTATAGAAGCAGCAGAAAAAGAATGACATAGAATGCACAACAAGCCTTCATCGCACCAGATTATACAAGTCAACAACGTTTTTTTTTCATTTTTGTGCATTATTATCTGCTTGCACTTAGACATTTCGTAATCCCAACACAACGCTGTCGGCTGTTTGTGTAGCCTGATGTATCCACTATACTCAGTGTCGGATTTAGTGCATTTACCAAATCGTTGAATAATTTTTGTTCTATGCACTTTCACTGTAAAACCGCATGTTTCAATTAATTTTCACAGTCGACTTCAGCCGAGTTCAGCGCTTAGTAATGCGAGTACATATATAATATGATAGTCACAACCTTAAAAAACAACGCTTTTACTAAACTTTCATCATATGCACAACGCTGTAGCCATTACCTGTCTGCCGTGCTTTTATGTGTCATTTTATGCTTATGCACGATAGTTCGCTTAGTAGTCCTAGGTCTAAAACTTTCTTTAAATATACCGTGTACAAAACGTCTACATGACAAAACAAAACTGCGCTAGGTAGAGTATATCCTTCACCGGAAAAACATTTCACCGGCTGAGTGCACATTTTTGAGAAAGCACAAGACAACAATACTCTGATGCAAATAACGCGAGATTTTTCAAAACAGTTAAGATTCACATCCATTCATCAACCACGGATTAGAAGTACCTCTACAAAAATTACCCTTTCACCTGAAACCAGTGGTTCATTTGTATCGCGGTGGTTGATTGGCAAGATCTAAAAAGGGAAAATGTGAAATCCTTTGAGAAATTTTAATTTGTCCACTGTCGTCCAGATGATTCGGTTATAAAATGCAACCATACCTTTCGGAATTCGCAATACTGCACAGCTTAATCCGCAACGAAAACGAGATACGTATACGTTATCCAGTAAAATCCATCTATCCGTAACGTCATCATACTGTTCCACACTACTCTGACAGTTTCCGGTGGTGTCTCCACCCATAGCGTATATCTTTCCATCAACATACGCCCCTCGCGCTAATCGGCGTGTTCTGATCAAATCACCTGTGACAAAAACATCGGCACTGAAGATTTGTTTAAATACACAAAAAAGTTCAAACTTTTGTTCAAACACAAAGTGAAGACTATGCAGTTTCGTTTCGCTGACCAGTTTCGAATTACTATCAGAGCATTAGCCGTTATCAAGTACCAACTACGTATAAAGCATACATTTTTCCGTCCACTGATTCATTTTCACATCGTATGCTTCCACAGATGACAGATGTTTCACACCACCATATCCACCTACATCCAGCCCAAAGGTTTAAAATAACTGCGGATTTATTGCGCAGTCCTGTTCAAAACTCACCAAAAACAACAATCACTCCGCTTGGTAAGGCACACGCAGAACAATCCACCCGACTCGTCGCCATACTTGGTAAAGCGCTCCATCCATTCGCTTTCGGATCGTAACAGAATCCCGAACGAACAGCAGCACCCTGCATGCATCCACCGAAAACATACAGGCGTCCTTCACAAGCAGCGATCCCAAAATGTGACAGTGGCACCGGCAGATCGGCCACGGAACGCCATTCTCCTATCAATGGATCATAGCATTCCACTGTCGATACTTGTCGCCACGCGCTGTTACAACCACCCACAACATAAACACAGTTGTTCAGCGCCGCCACACCGGCATCACCGCGCGCTGTCTGCATTTCCGGCATATCTTTCCATTCATCCACACACGGATTGTAGCGCACGACGCGTCGCAGCGCATGCAAACCACGCGACTCGCTGTATCCACCACAAACAAACAGGCTATGATCTTCCGTTGTGGCCATACCGACACCAGTAGCTCGGTAAGGTACCAATTTCAGTGGCGACCAATAATGGGTGACGGGGTCGAAACACTCCACACAATCCAACATACTCTTGTCTTCTCCCCCGACACAGACAATAACCGGGACAGTACCTGTGCAAGCGAGCTGTTAAAAATAAAACAAAATTGCCGGTGCACTGCAAAGCCTATTTACCGTATGATATACGTGGTTGCACGGACACTGCATCTTGTCCCGATCCGTCAAGCATCTCTTCACCAGCGGCATTCAAGCATGGTGGGATCTGATCCGCCTCCTTCTTTTTAATAGCCGCGCTATCATTACCAGATATTTCCCGCATTTTATCGTCAACAGAACCATTCTGAAGGCAGGTCGACGAGTTGTCCTTTCTTTCGGCAGCTGAATATTCTGGCGGTTGGTCTATCGGTCCCATCAACTGTAAGTATTCCCCTAGAGAGCTAGGACTCAAAAGGACTGCCGCACATGTTGTATTATTTCGGGGAATTGGGGTTGTCGAGAGCCGCGATCATAATGCAACCAACGAAGTACAGCATAGAACACTTCATCTTCCGCTTGTACATTCAGGTTATCGGATCTAACTAAATCAACCAACTGCAAAAACAAAGATCAAAAATTATCATCTGTTTTTAACTGCATTGCCTGAAGGCGATGCTACAGATACAAATCCTACAGTCTAAATTAAGCAGTACTTCAGCAACGTTTTCGCAAAGATTCATACATTATTGCAACCTTCTTCTTCCTCTTACGTGTTCATTATCCATCTGCAGAAAATCGGAGCCATGAGAAACGGTTGAAAAATGCCGAAGCGCTAAGCTTTTGGCTTTTTCCGCTAGGTGTGGCCGGTAAATTTTACAATCGCGCAGGCTGTTTATCATGAGGCAATTTGCTACACCGATATGCTGTTCAGCGAATTCCCAGCAGATTTCAGCGATTGTGGGGATATCCAAATTCAGAGCGCCATGTAGAAGCGGTGCAAGATTACCATCATCCAAATGCAGTTCCGCGGAATACATACAGTCGATCAATCTGAAAGTGCGTAATGTGAATTACAATTTCCACAAAGAATAATAATATTTGAGCAGACGGATGTCACAAATAATAAATTTTCAATTTCTTAGATCAAAGGCTGAGCTCACGTGTTCAGAATGTCGGTAGGAACGTTTTCCACCCGCACTTCATCCTGCGAAGACACTGAATCAAAGAGTGTCCGAAAATATCGACTGTAAGCGCTGAGAAGTAGACGATGACAGGAGATTCTTCTGACAGATTCCTCAGATCCTTTTATGATCACATCGCATAATGATCCGTGTGCTCGCAGGTTCTGCAGTTCGCGAAAAATACTACACGTTGAGATATGCGCTAACGCTGCGTTCCTGCCGGATAAGATTCCCAGCGTCCCATCCTCCACTGGCGGCGCGGAAGCTTTTTCTGTCATCAATTTCGAACTAACTTTCGGTTTTGGTCCATTAGAGGATTCATTCTCCAACAGTCAACAGTACTTATAAGTTATAGAAGGGACCAAGAAAGTAAACAAATCAGAGACTTCAAAAACCCATAATTACACGAATGCGGAAAAACTACAACGGTAAAAGTAAAACTACTGTATGCAGTCATCACTGTGTCATTCTTTGCTCATGAACCGTAAAACTGAGAGTCTAAGAGTCCTGAACTTCAAAGCCAACAATAATAACAGAATGAAACATTCTAAACATAAAAATAAATTTAATATTCGCAAAATTTATGGTGAAGTCACCGAAGTGACCGAGTCCGAATCTGTCCGATAAATGATCATAAATCATAAAAAACACTTTCAGCGCTTTGCTACCTGCAGACTGAAGTACATTCGAGCCACCCTGAAGCAGCGGTCACCATGAAACTGAACCGATCACAAGCCTATGTCACGGAACTGACGGAAGTCACAAGAAACATTTGAAAGCGAAAGTTTTTAACTTTGATGTTTTGGTTTTCAAGCAAGTTTCAAGACAAATAATAAATTTTCAAATATTTATAGTCCTAAGTTCATGTGCTAGCCTTTTTTGTCGCTAGACGTCCTCTGGTCCTGCCTTTTTAATCCCCTCCGCATCTTCACCTATCTTCTGTGTCAACCAAAGATATCTTCCTTATCCTACTAAGGGAAGCGATTGGTGGTGATCCTGGTGTTGTTTGTAGTCTTAAGAGCGCAATGAAATGAGCAACTTATTGGATCGTGGACAGTCTGGTGCAGGGGAGGGTGATCTAGCCTTGGGTCCCGCTCTGCGAAATCCATCTGCCATAATCCCACCAACAGAAGGGACCAGACCCAAGGACGATCTACCCACCACAGGATCTTTTCAAACAGGCAGCATGAGCACTGCCCCTGTGCCCAGCAGTCACGATCCCCCATTCACCCCGGAATCCGCTGCTGTCAATATTTCTCCGGAAAATGACGGCAAACTCACCAAGCCCCAGGAAGAAGACAGCGCGGGGGTTCAGCCTCCCGCTTCCAGTGCAGCCAGTGCGATTCCCGCTGCCACTCCGCGTCCCGCGCAGCCACAGCTCGTAGCGGGGAAATTCGAAGTCACCCGTGTTACGGCGGCTGTGACCAACAACGCAGCCACAACTACCGTGGCCAAAGCGGGTGAAACAGCGAAGAAGGCGCATCCTGTGGCAGCGGAAGGAATCAGTGTGGCGATTGCAGCGTCTGCAAATCCAGGGATGGTCAACGTGTACACGACGGTGGCGACGGCTACTGTGCAGATTACGAAAGAATCGCAGGCGGCGGAAAATGATAGTAAGGGGGGTGAGGAGGATTCTGAGGATGAGGGGAAGGACGGGAAGGAGAAGGTGGTGGAGACCAGTCCCTGTGGGCGCTATCATAAGCGTCGTGAACGGGTATGATGCGATTTCGACAAGAAAAACAGAGCTGCAGAATAAAATGGCAGTTTGTTTTGGATGCAGGTTCTGCAACGTGAGGTTCCTGGTATCGATGCAGCCTTTCTGGCCATGGATACGGATGAGGGAAAAGAAGTTGTGTGGAATGAAGTGCAGTTCTCGGAGAAAAAGAATTTCAAGGATAAGGAGGTTCGTGATGAACTGCTAAAAATTATATATTATCTACGAGTAATTTATAGATGCTGTTCTACCTGAACGTATTAAATTGTGCATATAAATTTTGCTTTGCTCCATGTTTTTGGATTTCTCAACGCAAATACCGATGGCAGCTTCATCATGGGTAAACATTTTGTTTTAGGAACAAATTCATCAGATCTTCGATAATCTGATCAACCTGCACCATCCTAGCATTCTCCGATTCCATCGTTGGTGGACGGATATCGATGTGAATTCTGATAAACCAAGAGTAAGTAACGTATTCGTAGCTAGCCAGCGGATATGGCTGAAATACTGCGATCACATGGATATTTAAAACTAAAGCGGTACGTAAACGCTGATTAAAATTAAAATGGATTGAGGTAAAAAGTACGTACTTATTTATTCACTTGGAATATGTACAAAGACGAGAATCGCGCGCTGTTGAGTACGAGTATATTATAGGCGCAAAAATGGTTTAGGTTATCTTCATTACGGAGCACATCTCCAGTGGCTCGCTGAACCACTTTATCAAGACCAGCAAGCATAGTACAGCCACTGCTTTCTCCTCGGTGTCCGCTACGACATTATCAGGAAGTGCTTCTACAGCGACATCCCACAATTCCTCGCATATGCCGGAAAAGTCGTGGAAGCGCTGGTGTCGCCAGATCCTAACTGCGCTTAAGTAACGATATAACGGATTGGCGTTCTGTTAAGTGTTAACGGTTGTTACGATGTCTGACTTTGGGTGACTGCTATCATTATTAGCTACCTCCACACGGCAAAGCCTCCCATTGTTCACGGCAATTTGAATCTCGATACGGTGTTCCTTCAGCATAACGGACTGATTAAGATTGGATGCGGTAAGAATTTCTGGGATTGTCGTATACTTCTGCCATTTCTGAATCCATACTTTCTTTGATGCAGTGGCTCCGGATGCGATACACCAGCACGTTCGCACCTGTCGCGAGCACATCAATATCCGTAACCTTCATTTTGTTGCTCCGGAATATGCGTGTACGAATTTGCTTCCTTTTGCTTACGGGTTATTTAAAATCGAGTGGGGTTATTTAAAATCGTCAACTAATTTGCAGTCGAAACACTGTTGACTCCTGCTGCGGATATTTATTCATTCGGAGTATTGGCTTTGGAGGTAATTGGGAAGAGACCGCAGAGCGATTAGAATATGAAACATTTTTAACCATATATTAATTGTTAAGATGTGGATTTATGGAATTCATCCGCTACTCGTTCGAGAAAAGGAGAAAGAGCGCGAGAAAGAGAAGGAATTGGCTCTCGCGCAACAAGCATCTGCAAATCCCGGGGAAACAACTGCAGTCTCTCCTCCCGTTCAGCCCAGCACGGGGCCACCGGTTGCTTCCTTGTACCCCATCACCCCCGAAATGCTCAGTTTTACTCTGGAGACGTTGGAAGATGGCCCGGTTAAAAATATGATTCGCGATTGTCTCCAGTCCATACCGGAAATGCGAACATCGGCGCGGAATCTGCTCTTCCATCCGGCTTTCTTTGAAGTGCCTCCACTGAAGCAAATTGCGGCGTTTTCCTTTGTGGATTACTTTTGTATGCGCTCGTGAAATATATGCCTTTTTTATCAAGATGTTTTATTTTTGGTTTGCATTTAGCCGATCATTTGGATAACTGGAACGATCTGGCGGTTAGTTTGGGGAAGGATACAACGGGCGACTCAGTGATCGCGGAAATACCACGAAGTAAACAGGTCTTTCGGGTGAATCAACTGCAAAATGGGGATTTAGACAAATACCTTGAGGATATTCGGCAGGGAGTTTACCCACTAACCGCAACTGGGATACGCGTAAGTAGTATCATAATTTCTGTTCCTTTGTTTTGTTTCAAAACATTGTTTTATAAGTACGGATACGCGTTTTAGTCATTATTGTTATTGTTACCTTAACCATGCGAATGCTCTGCTGGGCTGTCCATTTCACTATTGCTACAGTGTTTTGTTATACAAAAATTATACCGGCGTTATTATTACAACAGCGCTGGTGGTTCGGTATGGAATCACCCACAACATCTCTCCTTACCACGCCAGCCCAGTCGACGCACGATGAGGGTGAATCCTACGGAGTCGGAGATGAATTTGACGATGACTTGGCTAATGAAGTGGAGACACGCCTGATAATGTCGTGCATGTGCACGGTGCGAGCCAAATACGATTCACCACTGGCATCGGTATGGTTAGCGTGGGATGTTGCACCATCCGTTTCGTTTTGCAGTACATACAGTGATGAAGTTTCTGCTGTAGCTCGAACTCATACTGCGTATGGAAGATAAGATGAATCGGCATCTGGTCTGCGATTTTGATGAAGAGATCGAATCAGCGGATATCTTGGCGGAAGAGCTAATGGAATATGGACTGATTAATGAAGTAAGAAGACTAAGATCATTGGAATCCAATCTTTTTCATCCGTTCTGAAAATTAATGGAAAATGTGTTTTGCAGCAAGATCTGAACAAGATGAGCGGTCTAATCGAAAGTACTCTGCGGACTAATCGCAGTCGCAAGAACGAGCATATCATGGGCGGATACATCAACGGCGACAAAACCGTTCCGGTGATGAACGGGGATGAACTGGGGGAATTTGGCAGTATCAGCGGATATTCCCGTCCCGTTGGTTCACAGCTGACCAGTGGAGAGAACGCGTGGGACGTGGTAGTGCGATCCCCGGTGACGACATTCAACGCCCTGCCCTCCGCAACAGCGCCCCAGACGGCGGTGACCAATGTGACGGTGTCGGTGAACGCTAATGGACCGAGTCCGTCGGCATTGACAGTGAACGTTGGTGTTGCCGCGCTGGTCGATCACGGAGGGGCGTTGTTGCCGAACGGACACAGTGTGTAGTTGCTGGTCCATTGCGTTACTGTGCTGACTGGCTGTCCCCGATGTTGTGGTTGATCTGAGCTGTTTCCCTTTTGGCTTTCGTTTATGTTAGTTCCTGCGCTCCCTTTTTATCTGTGAAACGGCAGCTTGTGGGTCCATGGATTGGCCGGGTTTGTTGTGAGAATATAAGTCGGGTTGGGCGTTATTTTTGGCTTTAGTGGTTGACTAAATGCGCTGAAGTGGTCGCTTGAGTGAACTGACTGTACTGCCTAGTTGCGGCCGATGACCTTGAACAGTTTAGTAAAGTGAACCAATTCAGTTGTGAAATTTCAGTTGAAGCTCTGCAAAAGTTGTTACATGGACTATAGTGAGACTGTGAGATACAGCGTTGGAAATTATTGGACTAAATTAAAAAGGAAAGGTGGATTTTATTAATTTTTATGTCGATTTGCCTGGTTCCACTTTTACGTCTCTGATCAATTACAATGACTAGGCTCATAACCACTCATTATACTCGTGTGTCACGAACAAGGAAATCTGTAAATGGGAAGAGTTCGATTGTTATTACTTGTAGGAGGTATTGCGCTAGCAATTTTGCTCTTTGCATTTTATACCAGATTGCACGTTATGCTTTTCCCATATCCTTACTACCGGCATCGGCGCTTGCTGCACAGCGCGGGATTGCTCTCACCACCAGCACAAGGTGATCCGCGTTTTTCGGATGTCCTACGGAAAAATTTCGATTATGTATTTGAAAATCCAGAGGTATTTCACTGATTTAATGGATTGCAGAGTAATAATTCCCCTGCTTTGTGTTGTCAGTTGGCAATAATGTGTCGAACTTTTCCACCAAAAAAATTATGAGGTCTTTTGAAATTTGATTCATCTTCATACTTCACGCAAATTAAGCTATTTTACTCGTAGCACCGATATCGCTGCTGACTTGTCAGCGACTGCATATGTACCTGATACCTATAAGCGATAAAAAGACGCTTGTGTGCTCAAAGTTTTTCATTGCATACTTGCAAACGAGTTCATTAACTTGTAAGTAATTCAGGTATTTTCTGACCTTATAATTTTTACTAAGAACCTGCGTTACACTAGTAGTGGATATTGATTTTTTCGCTCACCATTTGATGCACTCTTATGTTATATTTTTCTTCAGCTGGATAGTTTTAGGAAACTATATGCCTCGTCTTCCAGTTCGTGCGACAGCACGAACAGCCCTCCAAAAATCAGCACAGTGTTATTGGGCAGCAAATCTTTCGGTGGTTTCGGATCAGCTTTTAACAACGCTGTAAACATTTTTCTTTTCGCGATCACACCCGGAATCCAGCGCACCTTTCATATCGTTAACTACAACTGGTCTTACACCGATCTGGGAAAATTGTTCATCGATTTCACAGTCAACACAACATGCGCTATTTACACGCAGTTCGCGACAGGGCAAAACGAACTCTTAGAAAAGAACAAATTTTCGCTAGCGCTGACAACGAACCGCGCCTTCCCCATTCGGCTGATCGGCCCTGATGACCTTTACATCATATACCACGGACCTCACCATTATCAGCAACTGGACCAGGTCAAACGTGGCATTCGGCATTTGGTCACTATTCGCGGATTTGATGAAGTCTTTCGTCAGAAATCTCTTATAATGCGCGCATTATGGAATCCTGTACCGGCATTCAAAACCCTGATATTTGGTTTATACGAAGCGGTTCAACGGTTCGGATGTTATTATGCCGTGCACTTACGGCGCGGGGATAAGTTATCCACTCACGAAATGCGGCATATTTCAGCGGGAATGTATTATCAATCGGTTATGAATACTTGCCGGCAACAAAGCGCCATGTGTTGCACAAACCTGTTTGTTGTGTACGATGACCGGAAGCTGTACAATGAATTTCACCAAATGTCCGCTAAAAAATTTCGCGTTTTCGACTTGGGTAAGCTACTAGCAATGGAAAAAAAGTCCCGTTATGATTATACGATAGAACTGAATGGTATGAATGTGTATGATGTGTTAAAGGACAATCAATCACAGTGGTTCATACATACGCGAGAAGTTATCGTGTCCATTACCTTGTTGTCACTTGCTGATCATGTTTTTTGTACATTCTCCTCAAATTTTTGCCGTGTTGTTGCTTTGCTCAGAGGAAACCGTTGTGGTTTTGATACTTTACATTCTCTTGACACGTCCTGGCATAAAAGTTTGGAATAGCTTTATACTGCAGCTGACATTGCGATTAAAGGTTGAATTAAATGTTCTTTCCTTTTTTCTTCCGTACGTTCAGAGGTTTTTAGAAAAAACCTGGGAGTAGTAACAAATTAGCTATGCATATAATGAATGGCCACCAGATATAATTTTACAGATTTCTACTCATGATCATAACTTATAGGATTCAGCGTCAATAAAAAAACAGTCAACAGCTTGAAATCTACGTAGAATATAATCGATACAATACTATTATATTCTCTGCGTGTAACCGGTTTATGTAAATAAAGTATTTGCGTGCGTAATGCGTATTAAACATTTCGCACAAACAAAAACGTTCAATATATATGTCTACATTTATAACTGTAAGAAGGATCCGGAAGCACAACTTGTCAACAACTCCAGGTTGCCGGTGCCACTTTATTCCACCAGTTTTCAATTTATACGGGTAAAAACCGTTACTGCAATATTATGCGTACGTATAATTATATAGATTTTCATTCTTCGTGCTATTACATGATTTAACGGATGGGTGTGTCTCCATAAATCAGATTTCGAGAGATATAGAACTACTATAGCAGATTGCGCAGATTTAGCATCGTTTTACTAGTTTGTTTATTGAATTTTTATGTATATTTACATACGTATCCATGTTGAGGAAAGGTCCGCCGTGGTGCACTGTTGTAAACGGACTATGCAAAATATATGTTAATTGATGTTGGGAATTCGCGCCAGTTGGCCGGTTGGCTAGTTGTGCAATCAGCCTCAACATGGAGCATCGGTAGACGTAAATACCGGATAATTGGCACAACAGACTCACAATCTGGCTGTAAAAAAGGGCGGTGTAGCATTGACTTTTATCGTTTAACACTGTCTACACTCGGACAATGGATTTTCCGCTTTCGCTACGGATTATTGGAAGTTTACCTTTGACTACAAAAAAGACGCTGACAAATTTACTTCGTGTACGAACAGCTGTTGCTAACTCAGCAAAATAGGTAGTATCTGTGACGAATTTTGCTGTCAAACATACATTTATAATGCAAAATTGCACTATTAAATCAATAATAGTGCTCCACAAAGCAATAAAATCAAGAAATAAGAAAATATCGGCACATTCCGCGACTAGCCAATGTCCAATGGAGAGTAACAGTGCGCTTCCCGTTAGTCTCGGTACGCGATAACTGATTGGGTGCGCCAATGCCCAATGGCTTTTGCATTTGCGCATCGCCGGACGCCGCATTCCGCTATCGCAGTGCCATACCGATTGCGGAAGAACAAATAATAGAGCCCGCCCACGTGCGTATTAAGCCGCAGCGAGCCTTGTGGCTACAAGCACATGAGCAAACGTAAAAACTTGTTTTTTTCTTTCAATGATGGTTTGTCTGCTGGACAGATAGCTACGTTTCTTTATAAATTATTGAATACCATCATGCAGCTGCTGTGTACATAGCTTAAGCAATTCGCATCGTAATCATCTTTCTCGCCGTCCATTATTTGTAACGTTATTTAGTTTATGCTTTCAAACGTTCATCGCAGATCCGTCTTCGCATATTTTCAAGGACAGTCATGCGCGAAAAACGCCGTTTCCTGGTGAACACGTAGTCAAAAGTGAAAGTATAGCTCCAGGTTTTTCCCGCGATTATCTCCGTTAATTTGCTCGAAGAATTTCTGTACCAGAATGGGCAAATGAGGAATATCGCTTTGAACCTTTGGTGCGGATAACGTGCTAGAATTCTCACTCCATTCGCTGCGGCTGCTCATTCATAGAAAGATCGAAGCGTCGCGAGGGATCTCAAAAATGAAGCATATTGCATTATACTTGTACATTATTTTGTCCTATTGCTCTGTGATAATATTTGGCCAAGGACCGGTGACGAATTTCCAAGTGCAGGATTGTGGCGTTTCGTGGGATTGCGTTGGATTCCCTAATGCAGACTGTGTCGGGAGAGGGCTCTGTACAAACTTACTAAAGTATTCATATGCAGCATCCGATCCGAACCATGTTAAAGTGGAACTGCATGGCATTCCGCCCATGGCTGGAGCGAATGATTTCTGGATTGCGGTGGGATTTAATCACGAGCCGAATTCAATGGTAATTTTATTGATTTTCATAGTAGATAAAATAAATCCTTTTATTTATTTATCTCCGTTTTTTAAAAAATAATTTGTCATTTATTTATTACTGAACAGAAAATCGCGATCATTGATTAGTGCGATCATTTGGTTTTTTCCTAATTTGATTTAAGGCTGCTTTATTGTTGCGCAGAAAATTAATTATTTAATTAGTGTGGTCATTAGAGATTTTTTCTGGATTTTTTTCTTATTTTAATGCTAGTGTTGTATTTTGTGGTGCATGTTTAGGCTGGAACACTGGTTAGTGAATGTGTTTATAACGCCGGACAAGTCGACGTTTTTGCCTCGTATAATGGAGAGGGATACGTTAATCAGCGGCTGCAACAGGTGGGTTTGTCGGCTCCGCTTGATCGCTCAATCTCGAACAATCGGGTTGTTTTCTGAGGAAATGAAACCGATTTCCATTTTGACAACGATATACAAGTATCAGCAATATTTTCGGTTAAAAGTGCTTTAAACAATAACATGCAACTCTTGTGTAGTCAAAATGTTCCAACACATACTATGACTATGCGGATGTAAATAACTTCCGGCCGTGGCTGTCCAGGATGATTAATTTTGCATTTAATTATCCTGCAATGTAAATGCAGACAACTTTTGAAATATATTTAATAGACTTGAAGGTGAAGTTTGAAATTACTGAACTCGCGTGATTGGTTACTGGAAGTAAGTTACTAATACATTGTTAAAATATCCCGCTATGCTGAAAATGCGGAAGCCCTGTGCTCCGAAAGGTTGGCATAGAATTTCAGCATTTTACTGGCAGTATTATTAGAAAATAAATAATAAGCGTAACTTTTGCAAGCTAAAAATTGGTTTATGGATTTCTAAACACTGCTTTGATGGAATGTGTCGGTTTTTTATTTTTATCGGCTGTTTGATGTTATAATTAGTATTTTCGGATTGTGAAAGAACTGTTGCATGCTCATTTGCAAGTTTTGCAAGCAAGGCGCATTTTTGATGGCTTTGAAATTACTTCGGCTAGCCGTGATTTTCTTTTGTATCCATGGAATATAATTGCGGTACGTGTACGGTACTGTTAGTAGTAATTGCCTCCAGTAGTACTTATTGTTAGTAAATTTTAGGGTAGGTGTTGTGAAATCTGAAAAACTTTAGTATTGCTAATGTAATTGGTGATTGACGAACAATGTTAGAAATATTTTTTTTGCCTTCCAGCCAAAAGACGGGATAACTGGCATTTCCGGTTCCCTCAAGAACCAGATCCTCACATGTTCTTTCACACTAAATCGCTTACGACGCGCGAATGACATGGATTTTGATTTGGCAACACCGTTATACGTCGTGATGGGCCAAGGGCCGGCGGAAGCATGTAAGTCATTGATCGTTATGTTTTTCGCTCACGCGCTGCTGTGCAAGCAAGCCGCTCTCGTCAGCGCTGCTATCATAACCACCGCAAAAGAAATTAAAAGTGCCATTAACTTATGCCATTATACAATGTTTGTACGATGAGGCAATCTGTTGACAGAATCATACATGCATTTGTTTATGTATGCATTTCGCAGTCAGGTAGTCTTTAACGAGCCGGAAATCCTTCTGGTATTGTGTAAAGTTAGCACGGTTGAGGGCAAGTTGCGGCATCGCTGTTATAGTTCTAAGCAATAATTTGATTGTTAACTTTTACAGCAACAGCTTTTAGTTTGAGCGGCTCATCAGTGATTAGCTTTCACCTTTTGCCACTGCATATATAGACTAATATAGTGTCCAACAATTAAGCAAAAGCTTTGTTTATCTCTTGCTGACCCGTGTAAATGGAGTGTTGAATCTATGAACAAATAAATCAGGGAACGTTCTTGATTTGCACTTTGCAACCTTATATCGCTTCTACAGTGAAAGGCGCAAAAATTTTCAACATCACAGTTTTTATTAGTACTACGGACAGGTGAAGGAAGGCGAGTAATAACCTCTTTTTTAGCTTAACAGAAGTTAAACCATTAGGTGGCTATACCCTGTAGTGTTTTGCATTTTCAGTTGTATTCGTGCTATATGTATAATGCTGATATGTTTCGCTTTGCAAATTCTTTATCTAATTTTGCAGTTTGTGTCAGTCTGGTTCTTATGATTATTTATGCCGGTGTAACGTGTAAGTGCTGTATAAATAAATTATGTTAAGAGCGTGCTATTCAGATTTAGAATAGTTCATTAGATCATGCGAAAGAAACCGTACTTCACAGGTTTTGAATAACTACTACAAAGTCCAGAAGCGACCAGACTTGTAGCAAAAACGGAAAGCAACGTTGTCCTGCTTAGTGCTGTTTGTTTTGTCTTGCACTTAAATGGTGTCTTTTGGACCGTAGCCAGTTCTCATTGCTTAATCAGCAGTTACAAGCTTTGATGATTTGAATGTAAAAAATCCTGTTTCTATTTGTTCGATATTTTGAGAACGGCGATAGTACCAGTGTGTGCCTCTTTAGAATTTACACATGCCACTTTGACATAATGTGAGTAAATCTGGATTGCTTATAATGAAGCAGCTTGTCATTTATGTAGTACTCGTATGCGAGTAATGGTATGGCTTCCGGGGAAGTAAGGATTACGGAACATGCGTGGGGCCGTGAGCCAACGTGGCGCGGTGCAGGTTTTAGGAGCCAGTTTATATTCTGACCGAGAAATCTTTAAAATGACCGCTTTAAAATCTTGAAACCATCTGAAGGTACTCATTTTAATACGACGCGTAATACACGGTAAAATTGCCAAAACTGTTTGAAATGTCAATCTACAGTCAGCCATTAAAGAGCAATAACGCTTGTATATGCGAAGCATTCTTATTAGTCCAAATCCATATTATACAGTACTGACGCGAAAGTATGTATCCGATGTCAAATTATTCTTTCTACGATACGATTAGAGCACTGCAACGGTGCAGCACGAAATGAAAACTGCTACATTTTGACAATAGTGCAGTAACGTTGATCGCTGTACAATATATCGCTACATACTCTGTACATGTACAGTTAATAATATATGCCAAATCCCAGTGCCTTAAGTCTTGATATCGTTATATGCCCTAAGTCTCACGTACTCTAATAGTTTACACATTTGCATTACAATTTTGCCGGTTAACAAATTTTTTTGACGTAACCTTTAGTGTGAAATCAACTGAAGTTGCAAAAAAGAATTGGTGACGCACTGCTCAAAAGAAGTTTAAATTCTGAAGTGAGACACTGGTAATTGTTTACCAACATTTGGTTTTTACGATACAAAAATTAATAAGAGCTTACTGGCTTGTAAACGGGCCGTACATAGACGCTGTGCGAACTTTACATGTGGGATTTCAAATACCTACCCTTTGAATTTCTTAGGGGAACTCAAGCCTCATCATGTCTCTCCTTACGTTACTCCTGACAAGTTAACCATCGCCTCCAATCAGCCACGAAAGCCGTTTCCCAATCTCCAGCCGCTTCTGACAGTTTCTCCCGTGCCGGCTGCCACACCGGCGAGCAACCATGACGTTATGGACGCCTCAGCGCCAGTGGCCCGGCAGATTACACCAGGAAATTCCGTGGAAGGCTGTTTCGAGACAAAAGGCTGCCTGACCTATCCACCGAATTGTTTCAGCTCGAAGACGTGCGTTGCCATTCTGTCGTACACTGCCGACCCTGATAACAAGGGTCAGGTTCGCATGGAATTATGGCGGCAGGTGACTCAACCCGGAGATCATTATGTCGCTGTTGGATTGGCCGCGGTTTCACCGGAAATGGTTGGTTTTTTAACACTTCTCTGACTTTGTCTTCTTGAAAATTTTGCAAGCCAGGTTTTTACCAAAATATTTTGTCGATGCCTTTGTTTGTTAGAATTACCGTTACTGATAGATATACATCATATACATCCAGTTTCGGTATGCATTGTAGTTGTGCACTGTGACCTTTCAGGCTAATTCCGGTGTTTTGGCTTGTGTGTCTTATGGAGATAATGTGGACGTGATTGCCTCATACAATCCTGGACGGTATAATGTGGAAGTCAACAACGTTAGTTTGGTTGTTCAGATTTTGGCCCTTGAACGCTGTTGTCTAACACGATGGCTTAAATTGTTTAGCAACGAGAGAATATTACCGTGACGAAAAAAGGCATGGATGGCAAATCGCTGTACTGCCAGTTCACGATGCCGTCACGTCGCTCGTTCGCCGGATCTTTTGCCAGTTCGCCGGTAGTAATTGACGTCAGCAATCAGTCATTTCTCATGCTGGCTCATGGTCCGGCTTATCCAACAGGTGGGCGCAAATGATTCCCGTACTATATAAATTAGGAAGGGTTTTAGCACTGAAATGCCGGCAGGGACGCTGGATAATTAATTTCGATCTCTTTTTGGTTTTGTGCTTCTTATTGGCGGTAAACCAACACTGTTAACGTGACGGCGCTTCTTATTGTTAGTACATATTTATTTTTGCTCATTTAAACGTTTGTTTTTTACTGTGATTTGCGATATACTTATTCCGGCACTTGTTCTCGGAACGTTTTTGTACTGATAACGGTTAAGATGGTTTCTCATTACAGGAAAGATACGAAAGCACAGCATTATGCCGATAAGCACGGCGAATGCGGTCAGAATGGACAGCGTAGCAGCCGTCAGGAGCTCGGATCTGCCTTTAAATTTGTACAAATCGCATGGTATTTGGTTTTTTTGTAATCCTTTGTGATTTTACTATTTTTACTGATTGCGAGTTCGCGAGTGGGATAATAATGATCTAATTCGCAAAGAATTCGCAGTTAGGATGGCTGAGAATTTTATGAAATCGAATTGTAGCATTTTATTGATTTGTGTGCTTTTTGTAGCTGGTCTGATGGTGGGTGCGTGGATGTTCCTAGCCAGCGTTGGCATTTTGACGGCACGTTACTATAAAACGATGTGGACTGATTATTCGCCTTTCGGAATAAAAATCTGGTTCCATGTAAGAACGTTTGATGTCTCGAACTTCGAGATCTTGAAATCCGTAAAATTATTCTTTCTAATTGCTAATAAAGTTTTCGTTTACTGTAGATCCATCGGCCGTTTATGTTTTTGGCTGTTCTGGCATCCATCGCCGCCTTTGTTATCATTTACATCCGTACCGGCGGATTATGGACTGCCACGCCGCCATCAGAAAACGCTCACCCGATTATCGGGTTCATTGCTTTTGTACTTGGCCTAATGCAGGTATGACGCTTATTAGTTATAATTCACTTCTTATGTCTAACAACAGTTTCGTTAACAACAAAGTTTAATTATAGGGAAGTTATTGAATATTTTAATACCTTGTATTTGTTTTGAATTCGGTGCGGTTTGCCGGGTTCGGGGACTATACTGACCAGTGGCTACGTATGCGCCACATGCTTGTATTACCAGATTGTTTACATACCTAAATTTGTGGTATATACTGGCTGCTACTTTTTAACTACAGTAGCACAGTAGCAGTCAGTGAAGTTAGATAATTATTTTCTTGGAGCCTTTCTCATTCCGTCAGACTCATTTCTCTGTATAATATAAAATTCAGTAAGTGTTGCGTTTGCTGCAGCCGATCGTGGCACTCTTCCGACCAAATCCCGGCGCAAAAAATCGGCCTTTATTCAACTGGTTTCACTGGGGAGTGGGATTCGCCTGTCATATCCTAGCCAGTATGCTCGGTGTTATTTCTAACAATATGTTCATTTCAAAACGAGTAAATGTAAATAGGGAAATGCATCAGCAACAAAGCCTAACATTTCTTTTGCAGTTGCGGCTATTTATCTTGGACTGATGATGCCCCAAATGTCCATTTATACCGATTATGGTTATACTCCCATTTGGATTATGGTTGCGTTTTCCGCCTTCCATGCCTTGTGGTTGATTTTGTTGCAAATAATCGAATGGATAATTCCATCGTTAAAAAGTTGGTGTTAAAAGTTGTGCTCTAAAACGTGAAAACAGTTACAATTTCATTGTGCAAGGATAACTACGTAGTCACGGAATATATATGTATGTCCAGACGAACTATGTAGGTATGACCTTTGAATGGTTTGACTGCAGAGAGACAACAGACGATGCAGATGAAGACGATTAATGGCAACGGCCAGGTTTACCAGGAAACAACCATCTCACGATCAAAACCGGTAAAGCCTTATTCTTTCATTGTTGTGGTGGGCTGGTAGCTATGGTCATTGTGGTAGCTATACTATGTTCCGTAATTTTTAGGGAAGTGTTCTGAAAACCCTGATGTGGATCTTCCATTTTGTGGTTGTCGCCGGTTTCACCATCGCTATTCTGGTGTTAATTGGGATCTCGCACTAAACAGTCTGGAAGGCTGTTGTATGCTGCTAAATTTGGTTTTTGATTAAAGTTTTACCGGTGCCATAAGGAACCGAATGTGTTTCTGTTAAGTTTTCTGGAGTTTATTTCCGTGCTTTGTCTTCTAACCCCGATTTGAATATCGGTACTGCAGAATGTTGAACAGTGTTTTACGTTTAGGAGTATTAAAATGCCATGATTGTTGAAAGCTTCCGGATTCACAGTCGTATGCCTACGTAAGGCAAATATTTTCTTTAGTCGACTTATTGAACGAACTACTCGTAACACGAGATGTTGCGCACAAAACAAAATACAGGCAGTGGACTACCTCTTTAAATTGGCTAAATTCTGCATCTGCAAAACGACGGAATTTAGCAGTTTTAATACCGACAATCGCAAGTCGTACTGATTTGAAGGCTGAACGACATGTGAAGTTGCGTCAGCCTCTATTACTCTACATGTCCAAACTACAGAAGTACCATAAATAACAAACAAAAAAATCGAAACATCCATTTCGCACGAAAAGCGCCAATGAAATGCGAAAACAAGAGCTACAGCAGACATCGCAAATCCACGTAAACCAACGGAGAAGTACTCGACAGGGCTCATAGCAAACAAATGCGTGCAAACCGCGGGGGATATCAGATTCCACGTCGCCGAGAATTGCCCCGATTATCCACGAGCATTTCGTGAACGAAGCCGGCTGTAATATATCCAACTACGGCTCCACATCCAATGCCAATGCTGCTGGCGTTGATTATTCCGAAAGGTCCTGGGATCATATGGCGTGCGGCAATCTTCGCGGCAGCCGCACCTGCTACTCCCCCACAAAGTCCACCAAAGGCTATTCCATCTCCCTGGGCTACAATCTTAGGTCTGTTGGAGAACCTCGCATCATAAATACCGACGCCGATTCCACACAGGCATCCGACAGCAGCAGCAGCCATACCTCCGATTCGAACCACAGATGGGTTCGCCAACATGTTCATGTCTGTTTTTAATCAAGCTGAACAACTGAAAGAAATACTACAGTGATACGCACAGCTGGAATGATCTCGATAGTCAAATACAGAAAGCATAAAACAGTCAATTTTAAAACTGCGAAAAAGTAGAAATCCGATGTTATAGCCAACAGTGCGTCAACCAAATCACCAATGCTCAGCATCTACAGAAGCGAATTGTGGCAAACCGAGCATAAAGCAACCTGCATCAAGAAACCCCAAAAAATAACACGAAATGGATTGCTGTATAATGTTGTTGGTTGTATCATCCATAAAATGGACAGGATTTCGCTGTTTTTAAACTGAGACTACTGATTAAAAAGCCTGCACGAAAAGGCTATGTTGCGCCAGCCGATTCAAGTGATACCATAACGAACCGAAAATCGGAATATCAAGCTAAAGCACCGAACAAATGATGTAAGATTCAACAGGGTTCAGGTTCACGACAAACCAGCTAAAACCAGTCAACGGCATTTCAACGCTTGCGTTATCCCGTTCCAGGTCGTCCAGAATTCGTCGATTTAATGCTGCGCTGGTCGACGAGCATTTCGTACACGAAACCGGCCACAACATACCCGAAAACAGCTCCACATGATGTGGAGCCTTACATAAAGCACAACAGGAACGGTACGTACTTGCACTTATAGAAAAAGCGCGTTTTATTGTAGTCCGAATCCCATGCTAGTGCTATTGGAATTCCATCGTTAAAAAGTGATTGGAACAGGCCGAACAGCCATTTCGACACTAATAAGGGAAATGAATTTTCCGACCACGCTGTGCACAAGATCTGTCCGTCAAACATCGAACTTTTTCTTTACATATTATTTCGCTTTGCGTGATTTCCTGGCAAAACGCTGTTGCTTTGCCGTTTTTACTCCAGTTACGATTGCATCCTTTGCGTTTCTGCCATCAAATAGTGTCAGACTGATTGATCGTTAATGTATGTAAAAGTGTTCGATTATTTGTAATACAAATTCAAGTATTAAATTTATTGATAATAAATGAAACTATACATGCCGCGCCGCGCAGTTTTATTATCACAATTCGCAGATACAAAACATGGCCAGTTTACAACGACAGCAATGCCACAGTATCTCACATTGCACAGTGATCAATCCATCTGGGAAACGGGATGGCATCTTTGATGCTGGCAATGCCCAGAATATACTGCACAAATCTCTCGAAACCCATACCGAAACCGCCCGTCGGCGGGCCACCAAATTTTCGCAAATCCAAATACCATTCCAGTTTACCAAACTGATTAGCCGCTTTACATTTATCCACCAAGACATCGTAGCGATGCTCACGCAGACTACCTCCACACAATTCTCCCACATCCGGCACAATCAAATCAGCCGCCAGCGCCTACAAAATAAAAGCGTCCCTATAAAGAAATGAAAATTACCAATATCCGCTGAGCATGAAGCAAGCGGCTGCAATAAAAACCTATACGATGCGCTGTTGCTCCCCTTGTACAAGTAGCAGCGTTAGTACAGCATTCCGTATGTCAGTCCATCAATTTTTAATGGCAAAAGCCGCAAACGACGGTAAAGGTGTAGAATAAAACTACTGTCTACACAAAACTTATTCGGCGCTGCGAGCTGATGACCGACCAGCTGAACTTACATATTTACCGTCCTCCTCGCACTGTCTTGCATAAAACGGTTTAACGCAGGCTGGGAAATGAGTGACAAATACCGGCACATCACCAAAATACTTCACAAGGAATAACTCATGGTCCTTATGCAAATTCTGACCATCCTGAAAAATCAAAATCTTGCAATATTCAGTTATTTTTAAACTGATTCACTCAGACCCACCTGAGGCATAGTATTAAACGAAGCAGCACGTTCCAAGAGAATTTTTAAGGCTTCCACGTATGGTACGTGTATAAACGGTTTACTCAGCATCTTATCCAGTTTCGCCTGGGTTTGCAGATAACTTTTGATAATAAGATTAGCATGTATGGCAACGCATCCTATTCATTTTTTAGTTTCGCATGTGTACCCTGTGCGCCGAAGGAGCAATGTTCTGCATGTGAAATTCCACATCATCGGCACAGCGATCGAGGACCTGGGCGCTGACTTTCTTAACCATGTCCTCCATCAGCTGTAACATGATCACGACAAAACTTACATTAATTGTAAGCAAACGAACCCACATTAATTTTAATTTTACGAATTACGAACATCTAGTAAAGGCTGGAGCTTATCCACAAATGCCACCTCCGCTTCAACCATCCAAAACTCCGACAAATGCCGGCGACTTTGCTGGCGTTCTGCTCGGAAGGCCGGGTTAAAGTTATAAACACGGTGAAGTCCACTGAAAACACAAGCATATTAATTTCCTTTTAACACAAACATAATTCATACAACTGCTTTTCTTATTGTGCGCTGGTAGGATACAATGTACAGACAGAAACTTCTCAATTAACAAAATAGTTAGACAGCACAATCACAAGCACACCAACAGCAAAAAATAGAAATGCCTTCTCATTATTTTTTAATCGCTTTTGAACGGTACCTCACAGCTGCTTCTAAATGAAGCTGCCCAGAAACAGTTAAAACTGTGGGATCCTTGAAGAATTCAATGTTCTGCTTGGCTTCTTGTTCACTCTATCAAACATCAGTTCAAAACTGTTCAATGCTTTAACTTTAAAAGGTCGAATTCCATTCAGCAATGCAATTGGAAATCTTAAAAGCCCCAAAACGAACGAAAATCGTGCAGCAAGTGGAGCATGCTTAAGGTACTATACAAACTCACCGTAACAGTAAACGTTTCACCACCACCTTCGCAATCGTTGGATGTCAAGATCGGTGTATGAATCATAACAAAATCGTTTTCCTACAAATATAAACGGTAAATCGTAATAACTCACTGGTCAGTCTAAACTGATCAGCGTCGCAGCACGAAGTAGAGTGCAGCAGATGCAGACCATGATGGATACACCGAGTTGCAGGTAACGATACACCGACTTACAACTGCAGATCAATAAACGAAGTGCCTGTTATATCTTTAGCCACAGTCCAGAAGACATAAAAAAATGATGGTATTTATTTAATATGACAGATATTTTACATGTGCATAAGAAGAATTCAAAACTATTAATTTCAAACTTTGAAATTCAAAGTTACATCTAGTAAAGGTAGTAACACCAACATCTAACGTTTGGTAGCATTAGACAATACCAAAGTACCACCAAGAAAGTTCTTGGTCAAACCAACTATGCGGTATGTTCAATGCTGCAACTTAGTAGAAATACTGCATGTAAGTGTCGGAGAGCTGTTTAAAGTTTAAACCAAAGTACGGTAAAGCGTTCCACCCAATGCGCGGACTCATTCAAAAAAGCGTGTGGCTCAACCCGTCACGCACTTCCTCCCTCAAAAACTCCCTCAAAACACACATTCTTTGGTTAATTTTCGATCCTCCATAAATTTCTTTCCTTAATTATTTGGAGACCACAAGAACATCTGACCGGAAGATGACTCATGTATCATAACATCCCACCTGAAAATATTGATGGATTGCCAAAGTAGCTGCGCTCCGGAACCGAAGCAATGATGCAAAACGTTGCACTCGTGGTCGGAAATGGAGATACTGGCGATAATAATCGACGTGATGTCGTTCTTTGGCTTTGAAGGGGAATTCCTACATATGCATTCTTTTAATTCTCGGAACAGTTAATATGATAATAATCAGAAACACCTGAACAACGATCTTATAAATCTGAATTAAAGGAACAAAGAACTACAGGTTTAATCAAACGCAAAGCGGAAATTAGTAACTAATAAAATTAGTTTCACAGATTGTTGTTCCTTTCCTCCGTAATGCGTACCAAGGGATCACTTTTTCTAATAATGTCCACGCGATGCGCCACGATTTCCACTGTCTGCTTCCGTCCCGGAGAGGGCACCAGAACGCCTTCCACACTGACAGCCGACCCGAACGTCAACGGTCTGTACTATTGCAACACCATAAATGTGCCACTCCGTCGATTTTTTCGCCCTACAGAACAAGATTCGAACCGGCAGCACAACTCACAGATTTCGTAGCGCCTCTTCCATGAGTGCCACTTGGATGACGTTAATGGATGATCCATCATCCAAACCGAGAAAAGTGATGTTCTTGAACTGGCGCAACGATTTAATCCAGCCCTACAAAAACAACACAAAAAGTCTCCGAGTTGAGAAAATGCCACAAAAACAAACGCTAACAGGCTGTAAAAAATATCGAAATAGTTGCTGTCGAATATCAGTTGTAAGATCGTGGTTTCTGCGCAATCAAGCTAGCCAACAAGCGTATGTTTAGACTTTATAAGGTTTACAGGTTAGACTTTACAAGTTATAATTTTTCTGTTATTGTGTCAGATACATCCATCATCAATGCACGCAATCAGAAAACTTGTCTGCTGCATCTGCCACGGGCAAAAATCTACTCAGATTAGGTATATTTACAGAAAGTTTACCGTAGTTGTAACAGTGCGCTTTTCGCCTTCTTCCATGGGACGTTCTTTAAGCAGATTGCGAACAACACTCTTTGAAGACTCCGAAGCAATAGCGCGTTGTCCTTGGGAGATCCTGCATACATAAAGACAAAATAACAAAATCATAAATCATCATAACATAAAGGCAAAGTGCAAGCAACCGGCTATGAATCCATAACCGTAAAACATGATCGCTACATCCTTTACTGGCTTTACACTGCAAATATAGATATAGTGTACACTACTACACCTGCACAATCAAGGCTTTTCTAAAAATCATTTGATACTCATCTACGCTTATCCTTACTGCCGTAAGATCGATGTCTTAAGCATTCCACAGCAGCAGCGGGTACCAAGGGTGGAAGCGGAGGAAAGCATTATGCCTGGCTTCTTGGCTCAGTCGCACGTCTGCGTTTGTGGTGTTCCGTATACGACAACTGCGCGATCAGAAGAGCTGCTCGAACCTTCAAGTACTGTACAGCCTATGGGTAGGTTCCAGTGCAGATGTCCGATGCTGCGCCCAAAGGGGGGAAAACGAAACGGTAAATTATTTTGTGTGAGACGGATGCAAAACTGTTCAAAACAAACGATCAAACAGTAACACTACAAATGTGCAAAACAAATTCGTAAAAATTAGTGCGGAAGAAATGACCAGATACATACTCGTACATCACAACATCACAAAATTTTGGAGATCACTTGACTAGGCAATGCGCTCCCTATGGCGGTAGCCGTGGTAACCAAGCTGCAGGCATACAGCTGACAGACCAGCGACGCGCAAAGTGACAGCACACTCATCAATCATCATAGAACAGTGTGTAGTGCTTATTTTTTTTGATTTTATGATTTTTATAAAAAACTTATCTGCATTTGCATTTTTGAGTTTTTTTGTTCACGTCAATCAAGTGTACAAACGGTAATGGAGATACTATCTTTCCCGACGCGCTTTCCACGCAGCCGGCCATTGTTTCCATCCAAAGATTTCCTGGATTACGGCGGACCGAGTGATCTTGTTGATCGGCTGAAAGAGCGAGAAGAACGACTGGAAGCTAAACGGAAAGCACTCTGTCATGGAGGCCGAGGCGAAGACGAGTCACACGATCTGGGTATCTTCATAGTTCATACCTGAACTAGAACGTTAAACGGCTGTCGCAATCATGTTTTACGCGTTGCGTTCGTGTTTACAAAAAATGGTGAAGTCGTAATGTTTTTAGGAGATACGAGCAGAGCGGACTTCGCTTCCGTGGAGGACGAAGAGGAGGAAGACGACATGGATGTTGCTAGCAGTAAGCATGATACATACCAGGTTATTTCGGTACTAAACTAAAACCAGTACGCTAGAGCCTAGAACCGTAGAAGTACGTTACGTATGTACTGCTAAAATTGTATCTGTAGTAATACTGTTACAATTGCACTTATTGTTAGCATTAGTTATCATACGCATATCGAAACTGAAAAAGCAATGCTGCAAATCAAACAGAAGTACACAACAATGGATTTTGGAATATTCATTCCAGGATGGGTGGGTGACTCTCCTCTCAAAAAAATCGAAACAAAAATGTATAAAATTCTCGAAGTTACTGTAAATCTGTAGCTAAAAAATTTTCCAGGAGCCAGTTGCGATATGTCCGTTCACCGAGTTTTGCTACCGTAGTTGAAAAATAATAATCTCGTTAATAATCTGTTAATCGTTCTGTACAATTTTTTTTGACATCAGTGCGTTTAACGTATTGATGGAATGGTATGCAAATGCATCTGAACGTTTGGCACTGCATAACTGGGAGCTTTTTGCGGTGTGTTGGAATGGTCATTACTTATTATTTTCCACTTTTCCCCGATTTAATACTGTTGACCTGACTTATAATTCCGTGTGCATTGTAGAAATAGTTAAGTACTGCACTGAAGTGAGGCACTTCTTTACAAAAATTACGAAAATTAGGAGGATTATTCAGTACTCGTACCGATCGTATCGTGTTTAGTTGGTGAAGGTATTTTTTTCGTCAGATCACGAAAAAGCTGCAGAATGAGTTGAGCAATGTCCGCTTCTGGACGAATAACGTGTGAATGTAAAGTTTGACTCATTGCTGTTTAAACATCTTGTCTTTTTGTTGAGCAGTTACGGTATAATTCTAAGAATTTACGGAAAATTTTTGCAGCATCGTCTAATTCCATAATTGAGCCCAGTGACGGACAGGAGGATGAAGTGGAAGACGAAATTCCTCTGGATGATTCCGAAACGGAGGAGATCATTCAGATAATCCAAGAGCCGCAGGAAGTGGCGGTGGAAGTTGATTTGGAGGAGGAGCATGTTATTGAGAGTGTGGACGATAGCGCATTGCAGGACAATAATATGTCCATCGATGATTCCGACAACAATCTTGTCAGTAACGACGTGTAAATTTGTGCAAAGATAAAGAATAGCGCGCGATGGATTACCTCTACCATTTCGGTGGGGTGCTGCCCATTCCTGAAATTGTTTTTGCTTCTTTGGATCTGAGACCACAGAATCCAGATAGTTACCACCGGGATCTGGGACTTCCGTCATAAAATGAGCAAGATCCTGTGAAATCTTTTGCATAATTCCAGCTGATGGATGTTTGGTAAAGCTCTTGTTTTGAAATTTTCTTGCTGGTAAACTGTAGCGGAGGTGCGCTTGTACGAGTACACTATTTTCAGTTATTTACAGTTTTGCGGCAGGTCTTAGAGGACGCTCTCTGTACAGTCGACGGCGAAATTTGGGGAAGCAAAAATAAATGAACTCTTAAACACGAAGGAGACTATTGTTTACGTTATGAATTCAGTAGCTAATTGATAGTCTGGCAACTGGTATATAATACTCTATATACGATAGAAGGAGAATTATAGAAAGGTAAAAAAGTTGTGGGTCAATGATGGAATTACGCATTTAATGTATTAATATTCTGCATATTAACAAGTAAAATAACCGTATTATTAAAAATCGCGGGTGATACGAGGATTCAACGGTGTTAAATGTGTATCAGCAGCAAAAGTGGTGTACGAAGTCAAAAGAGTAGGAAAAGCCAAAGGACTGTTATGGTGTATTCTTGCGAAAATCAGGAGACGATTTTTACTTCGGAGTACAGTATATAAAACTTTTATTCTGATTGGATGATTCTAAATTGTTAAAGTGTGAGCCATCAGGATGCAAATAGCTGATTTTGTATGGGGCTCATGCGTCAGGATTATCCCGGTACTGAGCGCTGCGTGGTATATTGTTGTCGTGGTGTGCATTGGAATGCTGTAACTTCTCGTGCTGGAAAGATTTGCCATTTCTGAAAGCGTCTCCGGTGTATGAATTAATCGTTATGCAATCGAACTCATGATGATATGAATGTTCATATATTATTACGATTTACTTAATTATTTGTGGCATAAAAAGTTGTTGAACATAATTCCCATGCGATATATGTATTGAAACGCGCGTGATTTTTATTATGAAATCGTGTTTGTACAGATACAGCAGACAAAAGCATAGCATCAACCACTGCGAATCACACTCCCAATAAATTAGCATTCGTGCGCACAAATGAACAAACGCACTAGTGACCTTCTAGTAAAAATGAGATCGCGATATATGGAAAACAGGATATGAGGAGGATATGCAAAAAGTAAAAAATATATATAGAAAAGTAAAAGGTTACGGGCATTCGCCGGGTACACACATACGAATACAAGCACCTTTCGTTTAAAGATTACTAACTAACCGAGCATTTTTTGGTTTTACCGATGCTACAACCCAAAAAAAACAAACCACAGAAAAAGTTAAATAACAAAAAAATAAATATGTACATGGAACTGGGAAACGCCTTGTTAACCGGATTATTTGGCGAAAAGGAAAATGCCGAGAAAATATGACCTGTTTGGACAGGTTGTGAAATCCGATGCTCTTACGCGCGCACGCATATTCGCACTTCCGACTGACGAAAACGACGATCGGTGCATAACACATTCTCTCCAGAAACCACCTCATTAGTAGATCAATTTGATGCCGGTAAAGGATTCATCGTTAACCGCGGTCTGCGCAGCGGAAATCGTATCGCAAATGCTTTCTTGATCAACATACGCCTCATAATCATGGTGATATGCGCCACCCATGGGCGGCAGTCCACAACTCTCATCCGTCTTGAGATACTGCTCCAGCTCATCTTTTTCCACGTCATTCAAATTCTCATCCTTAAACATCACCGTCGGGATAATATTGCAGTCCATCATGGGAGGCCCCGCGGGCTGAGCCCCGCCCATGGGGCCATGATACGGCGCCCAACCACTGCGCAGCGTCGGGTAGTTCCAGTACAATGGACTATCCTGCCGGTAATAATCATCCGCGGGCTGATGCTGATGCGGGTTAACGGCATAGTTACTGGTGATGACAGATTCGCGCAGTGGTGGAATGTAGGTAGGAGTGGACCGCGGAGGCGAGCCTTCGGCCAGCTGTTCATAGTAGGCGCGGGAGAGAAACGGTGTCATGGGAGAAGCCGGCAGATAGCGACTGTTGGCCGCCGTGTACCGGCTATTGATGGGAAAGCCGTTCTCGTCGCGCTGCACCATGGTCGAAGGATAGTTGGGTTCGGCGCGCTTGCGGCCCTTCTTGCGGCGTGGACGGTATTTGTAGTCGGGATAGTTCTGCATGTGCTGGACGCGCAGACGCTCAGCTTCCTCCACAAATGGTTGACGTTCACTGGGGGTCAACGCCTTCCACTGTCGGCCTGTTTAAAAAGGTTAACGTTAGCGCCGATGTTAGCATTTTTTTTCAAGATTTCTTGCAGGTAGCAGCGGTATTACCAATCCGTATTAATTCAAATCACGTATGATAATTAATAAGTTAATACTTGTAGACTGTAGGTTTATTTAATTTGGCATGCACAAATATCTGTATACATTTCCCATCTACTAGTAAATTTACAACAATTGTTTACTACAGTCTTTAAAAATTTTTTAATGAAATACAATTTTTCAGTATTGAACCTGTTGACCTTCGGCATATAATATGTAGTTATGACCTTACTTTAAGGAAGGCCAAAAAAGAGAAAAATTGTTGCCGCATTATCAGATAAATGCTGCATTACTTCAACATTAATAACAATTTGGATTTGTATGCGCACATTAAATATACGAAGTATATTTCACAACTCATTGTAATGATCTTGATAAATCAGAATAACTAACTAAGTACGGTGATAATCTTGTGAGGGTACAAACTTGACCACTAAACGGTACTAAAGTTATTTCTAGCTTTTATTCAGGGAGTGACATGTTCTCATGAAAAGGTATCACATTCTAATGAAGGTAGAAAAAATTGTTTGCGTGCGCGGAAAAAAGGGTCAAGTCCTGGATGGGCTAATGATGTACGAGCGGATAAACTACGACATATCCGGGCGGTAGCTACGGTACGCACTACGCACCTACAGGCACCACGAATAGCACTCGTGGTGCCCGCACCATGGAAGAAGAAAAAAATGAGGGTCAATGGTCTTGATAAAGCCACATTTTGGCTTGCTTCCAACCAAAACGAACTAGCTGTAAGCTTTTTTATGTTTCCAAAATCTCGCCTAACCCATCTTTCAACGAATTATCTGGAAACCATGCACGCAGATATTTCCGATACCTATATAATTATTGCGTCAAGAGTTTACAGAAAAATTAATAAATTTACGAAATATTTCAAAGCTTAACTAAATCTTTTTTACTTAAAAGATCGGATATCCAAATCATACGAATGCGTACTGCGGGCAACGTTTATATTTACCAAAACATAATAGGTTTTTACTACTACTGTAATTATAATGAAGTCGTATGCATGGTATAAGCCGTTTAATTTGACGATAAGATTGGCAATATAAGTAGCCCTTACAAGGCGCGGCTGTACACGACGATAATATAAAATATCGCTATACAAAAGGCAATGTAAATCAGAGCAGAAAGTCGCATGTTTAGCAAACTGCTATGAATATTAAAATTTTATTATCCTCCGAGATTGTTACATGAGCGCGTCTACGCATGGACCGCGGTGATATCGGAAAGGACGCTCGAGCTAGTGCTGCACCCATCCACAACACACGAAACCCAGCAATATGCACATGACATGTTACCTCGCATTGGATACATTTATGCATTTGCATAGTAATATTCAAAGTGGCCTCATGTTTTTTGCATACATTTTGCGCTATGCTTTCGCGGTACGCCCCGCGCGCGGCGCTGTATACAGCATCATCACATGATTAATCCAATGGAAAAAAGTGCCGCGCGCGTGCATAACAAATTATTCAAATCCGCTAGCGCAGATGAACTAGAAAGCGGTGTTTCGAAAGCCATTAGAAATTTGTTACAAATTTTTTTGACAAGGTAGCATTAACAAAGGTCATGTGATGCACCATTACACCCGAGGTTACCAAAATAGGGCAAACGGTTTTTGCTGGAAGAAATTTGATGAAAAATGTGGAAAAAGATAAAGTTTTACCCGGTGCCTGGTGTCTTATACTGGATGTAATTACTGTCCAATTGCGGTCGGATCTGATTTCATTTGCATGCCTTGCGAGCTATATACCCTCAAAACGACCGCTATGGCAAAGGTCACTAATCTCATTACTGGTCAACGCAATCAAATAGGGTGTTCACAGCCACTTGTTGCCAGTTAGCCAATCGATGCATTCGTCATTTGTGATATTTTTGAGCCAGCGACATTATCTTTTCATGATGGACATCGGTTTTTGAAGTTGCCAGTTGAACTTTATCGATCTTATGTTTAAAAAAGCTTTGACTTTTGTATGCAAAAGTCAAAATCGATTTCACACAGACTTGAATAACATACAATATTGTGTTATTAGTATGAATAATTGTGTAACCCAATGTTGTAGCAAGTACAATGAAGAAAACGAGAAAACTAAAGCAAGATGCTGAAGTAACATTACCTTATTTGAAAAAAGGCGCAACTTTTTGCAGGACTATCCTAAACTATTTTACTAGTCTTCTGCATAAAAGCATTTGTTTCAAAAAAACACATTTTTATGAATAAGAGAACACCACTCGTAAAAGAAATAATTAATAAAATATTTAATTATCAGATGGAAAACATATATCAAAGTTAATGATGATGTAAGCAGTATTTGCTGAGGCAACGTGCTAGTATTTATGTTCCAAAAATGTGCGTAAACACAACCCTCGATATTTAATTTGCATGAATAAAAATTATTGTACAAATTTATAATTATAATCTGTTAGCCAGGTGTAACAATCTTATCAACTGTCTGTAATTTTCAAGGTTTGGAATATTCCTTACAAGTGCACAGTGCGATTAGCTAGTAAGTGCTTAATGCTATCGTCCAAACTGGATAATACTCTTATCAAATTTACAACTCTTGGAGAAATTTGCACGCATCTTTTCGACGATTTTTCGCTCTGAACAAATTAGACAAACTGGCATAGCAAACCTATGTACAGCTGCCAATTGGCAAAACTGCAATAACGCGATAGCAAATTTGAATTATCGGGACAATATTAAAACTTTATATTCTTGCAGTGTATAAGACAATTCGAGGTTTGATTCAGAAAATATTTTGGTAGCATAGGAAAATATACTAAGTGCTTATCATTTTATTTACCTATACAAACTTTTGTCGATTTGGATGGAGGATAGCGCGTATGTTTTACGTGTTGTTTCTCCGTTTTTCTTACCTAGAAGCCGACTCAGTTCAGCATTGTGGAGATCGGGATTTTGATCAGCCATCCGACGCCGTTCACCTTTTGCCCATACCATAAACGCCTAAAAAATCAATACTTGTATCCAACATAAATTATGTTACTATTTTGATAATCTCGTTAATTTTACTGTACGTTCGGTATTATTGGATAATACAGAAACTTAATTACTTTGATTGTGTACGCATTATATGTATTAGTGTGTGCGAAGATTTTGCACATCGCTACACACCCACACGTGTAATTAAAATTATATTTACACAGCAAGAAGAATTTGAGTACCGTATCTGAATAGTTAAAAATAAGCTAGTTAAATTCTTTTTGATTTTTTAAAATGAAATTATATGTGATTTTTTGTAGTCAACCTTTGCGGCATACAGCAAATTAGCAGCTACAACGATGCATCTAAGCGATACGTGATAACTGGGAATGATAACCAAATTGCTACATGTTGCTACACATTGCCCTGTAAACTCTTACAGCATATCTGGCAAATTCACCCTTAACGATTGCGCTTAATAAGTGTGCCGATTCATATCAAATTACCAAGCTTCCTCATTATACCGAATGATTAAATATGCTGGATACAGTATACACTATACAGGCACTGGATCAAGGGTTCAAAGAATACGTTTTTAAGTAAATTTCCATTGCATACGGTATACATATACGCAGGCCCATGCAGTGCGTTAAAACCGTTGCACTTTGACCAGCTCCAATAAAATTTCTCTTGTGGTAGGTAAGTAATTAACTAAAGCATTGCCAGTTAGTTATTTATTCATAAATTAACGCAGTATATCGTGTCTACCCCCGAAATTTTCAAGTAATACTTAGATAGATTTCCATAACACGAATAAGATATAGCTCAAGCTGACGCACACTTTTCTACTAATACCTGATTGTGAGTGATGTAATTCATAATAAATGAAATAGGTTCGCCAAATCTTTAGCCTATTTTGCAGATGCAAATGAATGGCAAAGTTTGCAAACAATTTTTTCCAACGTTCTTGCAAAATTATGAGAATGCATAATATTATGTGACAATGTAACGCAATATCCATTATTAGTACATTGATAACTTGACAGTTATCTTTTTCAATATATCCCGTCTCCTTATAATACTATTATGATACCAATGGTTCGGAAGAAAACAAGATTGTTCTTTTATAAAATTAATACCTTGGTTCAGCAGTTCTATGTTCGTTGCTGGACAGGTTTCCTAGCCTTTTTAAGCATTTTTTTTAATCATTTTTACCTACGAAGTTGCAAGATACTCCAGAGATAAAGTTTAAAATACAATGTTTGGCTTATTCGTATTGTGGTATTTAAAGCAATGCAAAATTATATATAAACTGATTCTTAGTTGTTGATCGAATGTTTAGTTAACTTTAAAGTATTACCCAAATACATGTATCTATTGCATGTATAGGTATATTTTACATACGTTCATCGGTCGGCGAATTCGTTGGGCTTTGAGGAGTTTAGCGGAGGGATTACCGTGGTGACCCGGTACGGCGTTCTGCCAGGGCACTGTGGTGTTCGTATTAGGCTGAGGGCGCGTGAGACTCTGGATTAATACGCTGGGATGGTGCGGCGAGACGGTGGGCACCGTGGCGGCTGGCATATCGACACCGGTCACCCCGCTGCCTATGTGCATGTTGTCCTCCGGATATGTAAAACAATTTCCGTGAGTGTAATCACGAGCGGCTGGACTGTCGGCTATCGTGCTGGCGGCACTGCTGTAGCCGCTGCAACTGTAAGATTCCGGAGAGTAGGTGGCCTCGTAGGAACTGGACCCGGAGTTCATGATCACATATTCAACCATTATTCCTTAAATCATTTACAGACAAAGAACAGCAACGTCAACGTGAGAAAAAATAGTACAATAAGATACAGAGTAATTTTTTCCAACACTTGAAAATTGTGTGGAATGCTGATCGGTGAAGTCAAGGGATTTTTAAGGTAAAGATCGCAAAAACATTGTCGTCAGTCGTAGGGAGGAGTTTGAGCTGGCAAGGCCAATTGCAGGTGCCCGACGTCATGGACAAAGGTTACCGTGTATATCAGCGCTGCAGCTGCAGACAGCAGTACAGAATTCTATATGAATGCTAATGTAATGCATGTATCGCACGCGCGGTGTATTGCATGTACGTTTATGTAATATTCATTTACCTTGGCACATTTAAAAAATTGGCTGCAGCCACTAAGGTATAAGCTTCTTTATCGAGTATTGTCGCATGCACTGATAAATTAATGATTAATTTTCTGCAAAGATTACCGCTAACATTGGCAAATGCCAGTGCTACCTTACATGCGACACAGATGTGATGTACGCGCATGGTAAAACTTCTTACAGTGATAACGTATCATATCTTTAATTTACTTATATGTTGACTCTAAGCAAACTCTTAGATCAACTCACCGACTTCTTTAAGACTGCGTTGCTAAATTTTAAAGTTTGTACCGGTGACGCGCATGAGTTATGCTCAGCAATGATCAGCAAAAACTTATCATCAGTGGTAACATTTACGCACGTGAACGAATTAATATAGCACATTGTACAAAAGCAACAATCATCATCTTGTGCCAAATTAATATAAAATACTGTCTTAAACTTAAAACAAGCGGTTGTTGGAAAAATGTCGATTTTGCGTAGCACCAAAACGCATTTGGTATATTATGCATGTAATTTCATTTACATTTTACTGTTTTAGGTAGATAATTTGTTACGTTTTAGGCAGACAATCTTTACTCTGGGGGCATTAATTTTGCACCGAAACATGCTGTTTATTTACAAAATTAAATTATAAACTACACGTCAAATGTGTAATCAATATTTTTTGTAGCATTTTAAGGAACCGCACCGTATATCTGTAATTAATACAAGCAACAGAGATATCACGCAGGACGTACCGGACCGACAATTCAAAGGTTCAGTATCAGGTTCGTAGCATATACTTATTTACTATGCAGTTAGAAATTATTCCGCTGGACTATGACTGCTTCCGTTAGTTAAAGATACTGCTTCTACCTCGTGCGAAAAGTTTTTTGATAATATGCCAAGAAAAGTTTTGTACTTGCTACATTTGTTAGTCAAGTGCGGCAGAAACTACTAATTAAACAGCCTGTAAAGCCGAACGTCTGCTTGCGATCGTCTATACTGTGTACTGTATAATTCCAGGCTGCTACATTAAATGTGCTCACTTATACAGCCGTAGTCCTTAACCTTGTGCTTGTCTACTGTAAAGTAACCTTTATCGCGATAACAACTGTCTGCGATTTATCTTTAGCTGTAATCTGTCTTTAACCGGTTAAATAATGTTTTTTGTGTAAAGAAATAAGTAGCATAAGTTTTGACGGAGGTTTAGTTTCCTGGAAATAAAATCTCTCTAACAATTCCGCGTTAATTTTCGTGAACCTGTTCGCTGCAATAACATCTTCGTTCTACGCGGTAACACGAGCATAAAGCATGGTATCTCTGTTAAAACGTGACGATACTTTTCATGAATCTTGATGAATTTTACGCAACTTTTTTTACATTGGCATAATAAATGCAATTTTATTACTCAAGCGCTACGCAGTTTCTGCTCCATTGGTTGGAAGATTTTTTCGGCATTTACTCGTACAATCTCGCTCAACGCATTATCCACAGAAGTACTGCTCACAACATTTATCAAATTCAAATGAATAAGTGTATCGTTTCGGTTTTGCATACGTACAGAGTAGTTGTATGTAAGAAAGGCAGATTTCGGTGAACTTTTGCGGCAAACGCTACACAGTGGCAAAGGCCGAGACCCGATTAACTCAGATGGATGCAGATTTTTGCCTTAATCAGCATAGGAAAAAAACAGCACGAAGGCCGATAAGCCCACGGCCAGTGCAATGCTTTCCCGATTCCACATAGATAAATGCGATGAGTACCACGAACTTAGTTTTTTCTGGTGGAGAACGATTTCGCTTTATATCTCGTATAGTGACCGCGACAGAGCGTCTTCGGTATTTCGTAAACAGTAGTGGGACACAGCAAATTGTTAGTTCAACATAATTTAAGCTAAAAAACGCTACCGCCTCCGTGAATTAATCATAAATCACTTCGTGCACACAGGTACTTAAGAATGCAGCATATTTTTGCATTACCGAAGTTTTTTCACCAGTATACGTATAAACACAACAAACTCCGAATCCATATTTTGTATTATATTTTATCCTGACCGATGTGTTCAGTTCCACACAGCTATGCAACGTGTTTTAGATCACGACTCACGAGCACCGATACAGCTGCATGCGGAACTGGGAGATTCGGCACCGTAATGAAACGTATTTTAAAACGTCAGCGTCACAGGTCACACATATTTATGACTTTCCCGAGATCATTTCGATTTTTGATTTGTCCGCTGATATTTCTCTGCCCGCAGCTAAATTAGGATCCTGCAGGTATTTTTCATATTCATTCTTGCTGGGCGCAAATCTGTCCACCTTTTCCAGCAATTGTTCCGCATATCCCGGCGAAAAATACCTACGAGTATATCATAAATTCAGTTTTTTGTATTTACAGTGTCACACAGAATATGTGTAATATCATCATAAAATCAATTCTGGCCAGTCGTCCAAAGTCTCTATGTGCTAAGCAATTTCTTTGTGGCATAATAATAATTCATATAAGGACAGTACAAATATACAAATACTTTTCCATCCGACATTAACTCACTTGACAATGTCCGGTGGGTAGCACGCATTAACCGCCTCAATCGCTTCGTACAAAGCCGAGCCCTTGGTGACATCCAGTTGCTGTATGTACTTCAGGCCTCCACTGACGACAAATGCCCTCCTCGCTTTAGCGTCATGCGGTAAAATCTATAAACTCGTACCAATTGTATGTTGTATATTCACTTGAATTATATTCAACGATAATGTTTGTATTGACAACAGAACACTACGCTTTTCTACCTAAATAGTGCATTGCTTGGTAAATTTATATACACACTATTACACAGTGATGTATCAGCTTAATTATGTGGTGATTTATTTTCTCTCTTCATTGACATAATTCTAATCGTTCTTTCCTTTCCTCATAACCACCAATCTGACCTTTGAGTATTGCGTTATAACGGCATCTTTGAGCACGGCCGGGCCATGCTGTAGCAGCATGTCCAAGCTGGGCAGGTAGATACATTTGTCGATGAGATTCCGCAGTGTCTTGCGTGACTATAAATATTATGTGCACCATGTATTACCAAGGGCAAATTTATATAGTGAATAAGAAAACTGATAAGCGCTCTTATCAGCCTCGACGCTGCATGTGGATAAACAGCTACTGACTTTATTACGTAAGTCTTCGGAAGCGGCAAGGTCATCGCTGGCGAATGCCATTATCTGCGGCAGCATATCGCCGGTGCAGATAGTGTTGGCGTGCTCCGAGCTGTGACCTGCCAGTTGTCCGATAGTCCAGACAGCGGCGGCCTTAACGTAGTCTTCTTCGTCGGGCTCCTTGATAGTGGCTTGTAAACATGGCAGCGCCTGGGGAAAGAGCAATAAAAGTGTGTATTTAAGTCTTACTGATTAGCGATACTGCCTTGCTGTATTATCATAATCATTGAGTTTAAATATCGTACGATTTGCTGTCGCAAAATTTCAATGCCTTAAAAAATTTCGCCATACTATGTAGTATGTACATAGTAACATAGGTACAACGCCATATTTTTTACCGCCGGTAATAACATATTCAGTACAAGTACAAGCCTATACTTTTTTAAGTCCTGGAATTAATTAAACAAAAAACTGTAGGCTGCTAAATTTACGATACACCTAACGCTGTAGTCGTAGTGCGTTTTCAACGAACCTTGGCCACGATGATAGCAGCGGCAATCGTCTCCGAGTGTGCAGCCAGGTAACCGAGAGTCATAAGACCCGGCACACGGGATGGACCACGATGTGTGTTTAGGTATTCCACGGTGGCGCCGATTCCGCCGCTGTTTACTACCATCTGAGCTATCTGCAGAGATATGATGCTTTAAAGTCAATTAATAAAGTGGTAATTAACACGGTATCTGGATTTCCTGTATGCGCAGAATATACGCAGACAAGCAGCAGTTATACGCAGAAATGTTTTTACGTGTTGCAATAATTGTGAAAACTTGTAAGGAAGCAACATGTCACACAAATATCGTGTGTATACGATTTACAACTGTCTGGGATTTTCAAGTTCAGGGCACATGATCTGAGCTCAAAGTTTTTGTTTTCAAACAAATCAATCCATAAGCAGGATATGAAACAAAACTCTAAGGAACAATTCCGTAAAATGAAGGGTAAAATCGCTAGTAAACGTCGTCCACATTTAAAAAATTCAGGAATTGTTAAACCTGTTAACGATTATAAATGTTTTTATACGTTAGTACAATTTCTCGGCATTCCAAATCGAAAAACGGCAACGATTTTGCAAATTTTTAATAACCGCAATTTACATTTTTGTATTTTTGATTCGATACTGTATTATAACCAGAAAATAGTTCATACAAACTATAAAAATGCATCTTATGACCTCTTCACTATATTTGCAGAATTCTCGCAATAGTCCAGCGCAATTTTTTGCCACTGTCTCATCCCGATCATGCATGGACACAAGCATTGTCGGCAGAACATCCGCATCCAGCACAACTTCCGCCAATAATAAAGTGTGTTTACTGATGTGGCTTAAAGTGGCAAAAACGCATCGCTGCAATAAAATGTTTACTAAATATGTCTTATACGGTACAGCAGAATCGCGCGCTATTGTTTCAAGCAATTATAAAAATGCATAATTTTTCCATATTGTACGAAAACGTTTTACTAACATGTAGCGTATTGTACAATCACATACTCTGAGTCGAACATCATCTGCGCCGATCATTTTTGCCAGATACGGTACCGCTCCCGTGTCGACAATCGTCTGTGCTAAATCCGCCGAATGCTTGCAAATGTCGCCGAGAGTGACCACAGCTGCCCGCTTCAGCGATGTTTCTGGTTCACGCAGACAGAAGACGAGAAACGGGCCCGCCCCCGCGTCCACAACACTCTGCGCCAGATCGCTGGTGTGCTTGGCAATGCAGCCCAGCGCCTCGGTGGCCTGTTCACGTAGCGCCGCTTCCGGTGCATCCAAACATGTGACCTACAATCTGATTTTGATTGACTTTTTTGACGAACAGCGATAAACAGGAAATGCAATTTAATACCAATCCGGCTGCCCCGCCACCCTCGACAACGGCTTGTGCCAGTTCTGCGCTGTGCTTTGCGATAGATTTCATGATGAAGCAGGCGGCTCTTTTGTAGATCACCTTAAATTTAAACGGCAAAAGGTGAAATTTTCGTAAATAAAACTGATACACGGTTTTGTATCCTGCGGATAGTTAACTAAAATACTAATTATAAGGTCTACTCCATATAATTTAAAAAAGCAAGGGTTCACTTCGCAAACCCTCAGAATTTTTTAAAGAAAATAAAGATTAAGATCGTTTAAGTAGGACATGCAGGCTAAGATGAGCGTCAAAAGGGCGCAATTCGAAGAAATACGAGTAGTATGCCTACAAGTAGTACGAAGTACTGTTAATGCTACGCGCTTGATTATTTAATCCATTAATTAAGTAATAAATCAAATAGTATTTTATCTAAAAAATAAACCAAGCAAATTCTGATGTAACATACACCATTTTTACCAAGTCCATAAATAACTTGGGGTAATATGTCGCCCGTAATGATACCGGTCGCTAAATCTGGACTGTTATCAGCTAAGCGACCAAGAGCCATCGCAGCCATGTACTGAATATTCGGTCGCATGTCCAACAGCAAAGGTCTCAGCAGGGCCATAACACCTACAAATTCAGCGAACATACGAATTCTGTGAATATGTTCGTAATGCACCAGATTGATCGAAATCAATCGAATCGTTTACCCTATGTTTCTAGCAGCTTTTTTACATTATGTTTCTAGCAGAGGCCGCTAACGATTACAAATTTTACCACTATTTTATGGAATTTTCTGCACAAGGATTTTCTAGCAAAAGTTTACAGTATTAAAGTTAAAGTTTAGTTACTTATAAAATATAAATGTTATGTATACCCCGTTTCTCACGTTACCTTCTTGTTGTAAATACTCAATATTTTTTGTCCGCGATGCTAATTCCGATATTGTTTGCACAAATGTGGTTTGTGCACGGTGGTAATCCTCAAAAACTGTAAGTTATAACGAGAATCAATAAGTTAAGGATCCGAACACGGCGCAGCCATATGCAATACACGAGCCATGTATCCACAAAAATTTCGCAATTTTCACCTTGAGCAATCTGACGCTGATTAAGCACTCTTCCATTCATGGTAATAAATAAAGCTTCGCTTAATCAGGAAGAAGGTGCAAATTAATTTAGCGCTGAGCTAAAGCAAAGCAGGGTTCCATAAACACGGGACAGTTTTTTCCGGACTTGCTCGTACAAATCCATCACTTAACTTTTAGGAATTCCGATTTTTTAGCCCCGACAAATTGATATATGATAGTACGCCCTAAACAAGTAATTCACGCCATTGAAATCGCTTGTAACAAAATAAATATCATTTATTTTGAATGCATCCTGGTACAGGTACAGCAAGAAAAGGTCAAACAAGGCTTAACTTAAACGTATCAACTATCTTCATTGTAAAGTTGCTTCTGCCTAGCAACACACAGACTGGTCGGTTTATATGCCCAGTCGGCCCAAATCAGGTTTCTTGTTTAAGTAATAAGAAAGTAAAAACTTTTGCATATGCTTGTAGTATTTCGTACTTAATGTTACCGACTCATGGAAACAAAACAATAAACTCAAAAAACGCGGGATGGAATCAGGGCAGGTAAGGTATCACTTTTGTCAGCATCAGACTATCATGGTCAAGGCATGCAGTGCCGTTAAGACCAAAAGTAACGCTTGCACGTGCGCATGCTGCAGCTGTGCAGCTCGACACAACTGCAACACATTTTTCGAAAAATTTTGTGTTTTACCTGCATTTAAACCTGCACTGCTTGTTTTTTGAGTTTTGTGACTTGTGTCTTATTCTTTATTATTAATTTTTTGAATCCTTTATTGTTTGCGTTGTCTTGTGTTAAATTTTCTAAGCGCTTGTGTGCCCGAATTCTTCAATAATCAAGAAGCAGTACAAAGAAACCGTGTTGAATTTTGTTGTTTGTCGTGTTTGGTTTCTGTTTGAATTTATTGACTGTTGGATTTTGGAGTAGCTTCTTGAAAATATTCGTTTTTCGAGTTCTGCTGCTCTGCTGGTTTCTTGATCACACTAATTATTGCATCGATATTAGTCCTTATCTGGAAAATATCTGCGGACCGTGGATTGATAGTGTACCGTCATGAACGCCAGTATTTCGTCGCTGTTTCGAGGTCTGCAGCTGTGCAGACCACATCTGGTAAGTAAAAAATATTGAGTAATTTAGTCACCAGCTTTTTTGCTTGCGTTTTCCACCGTTGCCTTGTCCCGGTTGCAGTACGCTGCAAATAATCGCGAAAATTTTTTATTAGTAACAAAAAAATGTTCTCCAGGTCCCTAGTCGGACGTCCGTGCGCTATTACGAATATCTGGAATTTGAGAAAGTCACTAGCAACAATATTCCTAAGGAAGCCGTCATGCAGTCCAAAGGGGCCTATCAGACGGAGAAAGGACGCATTTATGATAAGAAACCCTTTAAATGCTGCCTGGAACCCGGAAAAAAGTATTCATGGTGCTCCTGCGGCTACAGTCACAAACAGGTAGGTCGGCGGACCCGCGGGGATGTCTCATGGGTTCTTCACTACGTTCCTCGGTTTTCATGCCGTTTCTGAGCCACTTAATTATATCTGCACGTGATTTCTGCTGTTGTAGCCCTTTTGTGATGGTGCGCACAAAAAACCCTACATTAACTCCAGTTTACGTCCCGTGAAATTCGTCGCCACGGAAGCCAAAGAAGTATGGTTTTGCAATTGCAAACAGACCAACACGAAACCCTTTTGCGATAAGTCCTGTGATTTACCACTGGTGCAGGAAGCCAGGACGAACTGAATTATTTTTATCGGTGTGGCTCAGGTTGGATATTATGTGTAAAGGCTACAATTTTTTTGATCCGTTTTATTGTTGCATTTATTGGAATTTTTGAATACGTACTTGAATAAAAATGCATTTGTTTCGGTGGTGCTTGCGAGAAAACACAATATATCTCGATTCTCATGGTGAAAAATCACAATAAAATGTAAATCGGAAGCGAATTTTGAATTTGTTCAAACTCATGCATTTAATCGTTTAAACAACAACAAATGAGCACGAAATTTCGGTGTTCTGTTTATGTACTGCAGAAATAATTGAAATTGTAATTATTTCATAGTAATTTTCATCAGATTAATTGATTTCTCTAAACGATTATGTTATAAGTATTTTTTTCTCAGATTCGCGTGCATGAAGACAAGTCAGGGCTTTCAGAACCGTAATAAATTTATTGTGTCATAAGCACTCCAGTTTGCATTCTCAGGATCTGGGTAAAAAAGCACCCATGGTGCGGCTAAAACGATCATTAAAAGCTAATTCATAAGTAAAAATCATAACTTGCATGGATGTACGAACAGCCACAATAACCGTGTCGGCGCTCGTAGCACAAGAAACAAAAAACCAGAGATGCTCCCACTTCGAGTATACAACTCACAACGGAATTAACAGGCATACCGCACTGGAAGTAAAATTCGTCACAAGAGAGAGAGCATAATCTGTATACAACCACATTCTATCAACACAAAAAAACCAATTACAGAGAAAAACCACTTTTTATGTCAATGTGAAAACAATAACTCAGACGTCAACCAACCAACGTCACTTTGTGTCCCTTTTGCACAGTGTTCCTTTATACAATAATATTCTCCATGAAATCCAAAAATCGCTTCGCATACTGATCCGGAGGAATTGTGGAAATCTGAGCATGGGATCCGTGCTTCACTGTCTTGGCGGCTTGTGCAGTGCGTTTCTATATAGACAAAACAAAAAAAGCATTTCTATACAGATAAAATAATATTAAAATTAATATCAATGCAACAGAAATCAATCACAACTATAAAAGCTAATAGGAACTATGCAAACAAAAATCCAAAGCGAAATGTTATCGTTCCACTCAGTGAAAAATTTACTGCACGAACACGAGAAGCTAAGGAACCGCAACTTTTTACCCAAATCACTACACTGCTACCAATACCCATACCTTCATTCCGTAGTGCGTCAATATGTCGATTATGGCCACGAAATATATTGATTTCTTTGGTGCATCTGCAAAGAGATAAATTTAGCGGCAGTCGCACAATAGACCACACCAACCACTACAACAGCCTCAAAGAATAGGCGTAATTGTGCTAAGCCGGAAAAAGAACGCAAGGTCGATATTGCGTATAATCCGGGATCAGTTGCCATCAGCTGATGACAAAGCATCAAATTACGCTGTTCGTGACTAAAGAAAAACCTAAACAATTTCTCCATCCTAAGGAGGGAATACATAATGCCTTTGGCTCTGCAAACCGCATGACGACAATCTGCCTCGTGGAGCACGAAATCAAAAATTACTTCAAAAAGCACATTTGCAGTACCTAGCCTAAAGGCGGAAAATGTTCACCACTTGAATATGTCGCAGCATATTTCAAGCGACCATTAGAAACAATTAAAAATTATGTCAAAAGCATAACGAGATTGCGTCCAACCGGAATGACAACAATCCAGAGAATATCGTACAAATGAGATTAAAGTACCAAAAATAAAGAACCACATGACATTAAACGACAAACTGCATGACATTTTCACATCATATTTACTGGAATTGACGGTAGTGCTTTCAGAAATAACTTTCTTTCTGTTCCGGTTCGCTTATTTCACAATCCTAAACTTTACTACCTTTCAAAAACGATAACTAAACTTTAAAATACCGAACTCCATCAAATCATACAAGAACTGCTTGCAGATCTTTACACTAAGCAAGAATCATTCCACTTTTTCCGCTACCGAAACCAGTATGTCTCTTATGTTGACCGATCATGTTTAAACGGGAAACGTACTGTCAGACGAAGGTATGGAGATGATTTCCACCGGATGTGCAAACAGTGAAGGCGCATTGGGATCCTTATTCTCGGAATTAACAATCCCCGGGCTCTCCGGCGGACTATTATCACTGTTAACGGAGTCAGTCTCGCCGCCGGTCTCCTCGGATTCATCATCCACCCCGGAGGCATTACCACCTTGATCGGCATCATGAACACCCAAGAGAAGTCGGTAGTCCATCAGATTGTTCTTTGATAGGAACTAGAGTTGTCAAACGACACAGAAAACAATTATCAATAGCATGTCGGGTGAACTAGTTAACAAATTGACAGATTTACGACACACAGCATATAGCAGACACCACAGATTGATTATTAACCCACTTCCACGTCACGCCGTATGATCTCCAATAATTCCGCCTTGTTCTCATTGCCAATGTACATTTTGTGACCTTCCGAGACGAAATCGTTGTCCTTGAAGGTGGGAAGTTCTTTGGATTTCTCCTTTTCACTGGCTTCACGCTGGACGGTTGAACCCTAACATCCAAAACATCAACACTAATTAAATATTTTACACAACTACTGATCTTTCAAAAATAAAGTTCTGTGTGATTATCATATGCGCGGAAATATCCCGTTTTTCAGATTGGGCGATGACGGATAGGAAATGGCATTCCATAAAAAACCCCCATCGCTCCTAGTCATTACCCACTGAAGCCAGTTTTTCTACTCGCCGCAAATTACATCTCATCGCTAAGAGAATCGATATTTCGAGACTACTTGATCCGTCGACGTTGTTTCGTAGCAGTAAGTCATCGACGGCTTCACTTTTATTAACGTCGTGTATATAGCGGTTATCGATCACACATGCAGCTCCTGCACTTCCCACATTTCACATAACATCCAGCCCCCGGAGAGAGGAAGAAAAACACTTTCAATACCACAACCAGCACTATACCGATTGCAGATCCTGCTCTACCCATCAAAACCGATCACTGTAACCACTTGGCAATTTGATCGCCTTAACAATTTCCGTTATACGTTGACAGATTAGATCCTCCCTTATTATGCTCTGCTGGTTAAAAACCCCTCGCAACAGACGATTTTAATTACTGCCTTTCAAGATTAAGCGTAAAAAGAGGAAAGGAAACGAAAGATACAGGAAAATAACACCAATCGAATAAAAACCGAAAACGAACGCAACATTTCATTTTACACTGCAAAATGAAAACTTATTATCTCTTTGTAAAGACATACAGATGGTTCTAGTTTTATGCAGACATTTTGCACCAGTTTCCACTACCATCCTAGTTGATAAAAAAACTGTTACAACAACACATAAGTCAAAATTTCAAAAAAGTATAATACAGAACAGCAGTAATATTTCTTTAACAGAACTAGCAATCGACCGATTTACAGCGGAACAAACAAAAGGCTACCACATCCAGCAAACAGCCTTGCATCACCCCACCCACCCATTAATGACCAACCTAGCCGTGTAAGTAACAATCCCCGAAAATATCCTCCCAGAGTCAGCACGTATCCAATTATCTCTTCCAACCGGCTGTGCATTTTGACAGAAAAATCACACGACTGCCCATTTCCCGTTGTGCACACTTTATAGACCCGTTAATGGTCGCTATATACCCGTCATTTCTCCCCCCAACCAACCCAATAAGCAGCCGCTACTAACCTTCAGATCATATTTCCGATGTACACGCAACGGATGACTGAAAACATTGCGCATCACCACCACATAGCTCTCCTGTTTCTCCACGGTCAATCGATAGGCGCCAAAGTACTGCGGAAGCAGGGTTTTGCTGTGATATTCCACCACATACTGCCGGAAGCACCATGCAAAAAGGGCACAATGTAGATTATATTCCATGCGGAGACATATCAGCTTACCGAAAATCGACAACATATCAATGCGGGGTTGCGATGTAATAAGGGATAATAAAATGTACTGTATGTTATCAATCGTCTATTACGCAATCATAAACAGAGACATCCAAATGTCATCAAGGGGGAAATTTTTAAACAAAATGGTCAACAGGAGGCTTTACAAATGTGCGTGTGCAACTGGAAAATTTCCAAGCCAAGTTTTAGCATAACAAAAATAAAATCGTTAAAAATATTGGAACATTTCGCATGAGGAAAATGCCCTGTATTTAATGCTCCTCTATATGTGTCGTATTACACGCAACATGCACCAAAAGGCAGCACGTATACTCGTACTAAAAATAAATAGTTCATAAAAATGCCTGCGTTATTTTATCGGAACAGTTTGGATATTAGCATTTCGCGTTATTATTATGAGAACAGCTGAGATATTCTTCGGTTTAAAGAACCATTTCTAAACACCTGAGATATTCTGAGCACCAGAACAGCTGAGATATTCTTCATTTAAAAAACCATTTCTAAAAGTTGATTTAACATCCATATTTTTTCTTCACCAGTTACAAAGTGGTTAAAGTAAACCAGGTTAGCAGTAAAAAATATTCAAAAGAGCAAAATTTTGATATAATTTTCGTACCTCATGGTAATGTTTGAGAATATGATGCATCTCTTCCACTTCCTCCCGCGTTAGGGTTTTAATAATGAAACGCTTATCGCCCGTGAGATAGTACGTTGATCCACTATCCTCCTTCATAACCGGCTCAGATCCGGTAAGGGATAGCTGCATACACAAAACGGCAACGGTTACTCGCACAGGAAATCCCATTGACATCCAGGGACGCAGCATACTTTACCATGTATTGGCTGTCCGTGACGCGGAAACGCTCCCGCAAATTACGAAATACCAACGGACAGTATTCCTTAACTTTGAAGTGACTAGGCATGTTATCCCTAAAATCAGATGAGTAAACAATGAAAAACCAAACGCAAAACGCATAACGCAGCACGCATACCACACTACGCAATCACGAATGTATGCATTTTACCACAACATCAAAATTAGCAGAACAAAAGGAACGATTTTCTTCGCAAATTCTCGAATTTAGGCAAGTTTAAAATTAAAATACATTAAAACTTGACCAAAATTCCGGTTATAGTTATACAACCCTAACACTGTTGTAAATACCGACAATAAGTCAGATATCAAAATCTCTCTTAACGGAATGCATTTCTTTCTATTCACGTTGACAATTCAAGATTATCCGCAAAGCGGAAATTTCCAATTATCTGGCCAACATGTACCAGCAGCGCAGGAGGGAATTAAAAGATTTTCTAATTCTAATTTCCATAACGTTAACGGCCACAGCACCATGTGAAACATGGCATAAATGAGAAGGAATGACTTTTGTCAGCCGCAATCTCCCCGGGGACAGTTGACGGACAAGGCAACTTGGTTAAGAAGTAAGTACTTGCCGACTGTACTCTCTACATCCGCATAATCCCCTCTTCGTTGGGGTTCCGACGACAAAATTTATGACTATGCGTGATGGGATTTCGGGCTTCAGACGGGAAACATTACATCCCAACTTACTTGTTAAAGTACTGTCGATCAATCTTGATTTTGTTGTAGGCTTTGAAATCATCCGGCATCAGCATCGGCGGAATATTCACATGGGTCAATTCATTAATCTGCCGCCATTCGACAAACATATACGAAACTGTGTAATAACAACGTCTCGCAGCACCAAATTATGCAAACAGGAACGTAAAAATTTTGCTCGTTAAATTTTAAAGCGAAAAAACATGTTTGCAACTCGTAACAGGCAATCGTAAAAAATGAGAAAATACTGCCTACTCAAAATTCCAGCAAAATAAACAAATGCGTGCAAACATGTGTAGAACATGCGCATAAAATTTCGTCATTAAAATGCAGTTTTAATACGAATAATTTTACTATGCAGCGTGCATCCATACTTATTTAAAGCCAGAAAAACACCGCTTTATAACAGGATATGCTCTTGGATTGAAAAGTTGTCAGACATACCGTGCTATTAATGCCCCACATAAACACGCTGATCAGCGGCTCTTTTGCCCTGAAAAGCTTGACTTTCTGGGATACCGCTTTGATGCGTTTGGATTTGGTTTTGTTTTTCGGCATGATGATGGATTATCCGAGTTTCAGACTGACGATATTCCCACTAATGTTTCGATGTCCGAGAAAGTTAACTGCAATCCAAACAGAAATGCTCAGCTGTAATCAAAATGACATGCATGGGCGATAAGCGTCCATGCTAAAATTTCAACTATGATGATTATGACAGTTAAAATAATCGTTCACGGAGCTCCAGAGATCATCGTTACAGGGGTAAAGTCTTCACTCGGACTTCAGACTAGACGGAAACACGTCGCACAAATCTGACGTAGCGAAGAAAGAAAAGAGCTGTCTGCTCATTTAACTGTACACAGTATGCAATGGTCTGCCGATGAAAATATGTACAAGTGACTGGAAAGTAAACAAAATAATTAACACCCGTTATAGTCATCACTCAACAAAATACAATGTAGAATACGAGTACACATCCATTTGCGTTACTCTAAAAATCAGAGAATAACTACTGCATAAAATACAAGCGCGAAAACTGCAAAAATTCCGAAAATTTTACAATACTTACTACATATAAAAATTTTATCGCAGAAGAAACGACACTTAAGATTAGAAATAATCAATCATCGTCCACAAAAGGGAACCATCGAAAGTTTTTCGGAACCGTTTTGGAATTTTACTTGTTTACCGCAATCATATTAAAAACAGCACTCATACCGCCCGTAAAAATTACTCCGCAGTTGACGAAGTAAATTGAAAACAAGCGCAAATTTCGAGTAGCATTTCCGGTGGTTATATCAATCTAGCAAATAATCAAATATTACAAGGAATTTCATGCTACTCAATAAGAGCCATGAACTTGAATGGAAAACGCTGACATGATCACGATGAGGTGACACAAATACATCACTGAATATGCCTCATAAAAATAAGTACATTTATTACATCGAGAGCAGATGCTGCTCGTAACGAGTACGCTTCCATTAATCAAATAAATTTGCCTCGATCACAAACCGGTCGCACGTCGATTCACTTCACAATATCCAGCACATATTACACAAGTTGTATCGAAATGTCACCCTCGAATTTATCGGACGGTGATAGCATAAATAGAACAGCTCAACCAGACACACAATATATCAGCGCAAAAACCGGTTAAAAGTAATATTTATTAACAGGTTTTGTAACAATTGTTAAGATGTTCGCCCTGGACGACGAGCATTTCATCGAATGCGCCTCATGTTGTTAGCACATCGTTATCAAATTTCAAAATTCTGACAGATGGATGATACTGTTAAAGAAAACTGCGAACACAAAAGTCCGCAATAACCAAAACCGCGATCAAAAATATTTATATGCCGACGTTGCACAATTATGGGTCTATTTTATCATTTGTTCCACTTCCAGAAATTGTACATTTAAACACAGATTTTATTCTATAAGATCATAGAGCATTTCTTATGCAATTGCTCAGTCAACCACCATGGTGCAATGCTGTGCACTTCAGAGCACTGAAATTCTACATATTGGTTGAAATACAGATATGTACCGTTCATACCGTACTACTTACTGTAAATGTAATAATTATGCTAACTCAAAAAGCAAATACCCAGCACTACTTCGACAGGCACTGAAATTCCATTTTCCTTACTCGCAACAAACGTGTTTAATTAATGCCAGAACAAATTACCATATTAATTACTGAAAGGAAGTCTTTTAAAAAAGAATGGGCAAGTCCGCAAGTGCAGACAGATGGGAGATCCGGTAAATCACATCCGCTCAAGACCGCATGATTAGCCCAGTAACGAATACAACTGGTAAGCAAAAACCCACCCAAACATTTGATAACAATCACGAATGATCTCGATTTCAGCTCCCCAAATTCGGAAAAAAAACAGCGATTAACAACACTCCTTAAATTCACAAAAAATGCAATGACTTATTCGAGAACAGAAAATTCTATTTCCTTTCAATTAATTTTATGATGCAGAATTTGTACAGTACATGCGTATTTCAGAATTCAAAGAATTAAGTCCATTATCAGGATCCTCTGCGTAAATGAGTAACACTAACGAAGACCAAAAAACCAAATTCTGTAGACCACAGAATTTAATATACATACGTTAAGCTTTCCTTTTGAAAATAAAACATATTCATATAAGTCAAAGTATAAATAATTTTGATCTACTATTCAGCCAATGCGCGATTGAACAGAATGGACCATTGTGACATTGCTGATTGCACCTAATCATTTATCAAATTTTTAAAACAACAAAAATTAATTACGTACCTGTTCCCGCAGTCCGCTGTAGACAATCCCAGTAGACAAGCAAGTAAACAACGTTAATTACTGCCCAAACATTTCACAGAAATTGGCTATGCCGATGAGTCAATCTTCAAGTTAATCGTAGAAGATACTCTGTAATTCGAGAAACGAAAAGCAGAGCTGCAGAAGCACTGAGAAGCTTCAGCAAGATAATTTTTCCATGTCACCCAGCTTCCAGCACTGGCTCGGTCGACGGAACTACTCAGCGCTGCTGGAAAGTATGTGCAATTTGCCAAGGGAAAACACGCTTCAATACAGCGAAAGAATCCACTGGGAGGAAAGTATACAACGGATCGATAAAAATTGATAGGGAAGCCAGTTTGTCATCTCGTGAAAACTTCGTCTTGCAGGCTGCCACTTGCTGTAGAGCTGCTACAGTCCGAATAATAATATTCTACGTACTACAATCCGAATAATATTCTACGTACGTATTTTGTAAGTACGTGTACGAGTACGAGGCGTGCCAGGTGCTTATGGCGGGCACCCGCCTTGGCGGGTGCAATGAGGCGGGTTTCAGTATCAGTGGCGGGCACCGCGGAATTGCACACTGCACTGAAGCATCAAGTGCGCTGCACTTGCCCAATAGGTAGTGCACTTCTAATTTGCCACGGGCCTTTTCAATTTGAAAAGCTTTTGTGTATTTGCCTTTTTGTTTTCCGTGACTGAACTCGTTATTCTAAAACTGTAAGTCAAAAAAACGAACGTTTTGTAGTCTTTTTGTTTGTTTTAACTGTCCTGCATGTAGGCAGCAGGTTCAATCACCTGACCACCTGAAAACAGAGATGAATGTAAACCTATATGACGTGGATCGCTTTGACACCTTCAGAATTTCGAATGTTTTTTTGTAAAATTGAATACAAAAACCAACGTATCCTGACACCATTCCATATTTTTTCAAGCAGCCGTTATATATGGTTATCTACTTTAAAGCACCAAACAAACCAAAATGATCTTTATATACAAATTAACAGCAAAAATTAAGAATAGTAAGTTACGTAGATAAGAAAAAGTGACCAATTTTAACATAACAATAAGCTTTGCAAATTGGTTTCAAAACGTACAGAACGATATTGTCAGTGTTAGCTATTTAGCAGGCATAATGTATTATTTAGCAGACATATTCAAATGCTTAATAAACCGTTCACCGTATTCTCACAGAGTCCCGTGCATTCCCTGATGCCGGAAAATTGAGCAAATATCATTCTGATAATTATGAATTTTTATCGCTGTTGAAAAAATTTAACATTCGATAAGTCTTCTAGCTGTATCGTGAAAATTTCCAAACATTCGCAACCAGTCAGAGACCAGCAAACAGAAAACGCAATTCGGTCTACTAACTGCTTGCATATATGTAAACCGTTTTTCTTTAGTCATCATACAACCAAGTTTGACACCATAATGGTTTTCAAAAACCAATTTAAAAAGGTTTCAACCTGTATCACATAAAAAGGTTGAGCAAAACGCGATTTACTCAATTCTTTTATTTTTACTGCTGCAGTTTTCCAAATCTTTTTCATTATTTAAGGCTACAGCCTAAGTGTTTTTTACCTTCATTTACTTTATCACAGGACATTCTTTTACCTGTTTCGATCTCTTAATTCGAGCGAAATTGGAAAGGCCTATTTAGTATGCATTTTTTGTTATAATAAACTGCGGTTACCAGATTTAGGCTGTGGCCTAAATTGGTAGCCTGAATCAAAAACGTTTCTCGAAACAATCTTTTGAATTTGGGTTGCAGCCTATTTCGTTGCAGTATACTACAGGCTTTCCGTCTAATGTCAAGAAATGCTGTTACTTTTTAGCTACCGCAAGTAAACATTGCAATTATTGTGAGACCATTTCAAAGTGAAGCAAAATTGGTCTTCCTTTTCAAAAATGCCTTTTTTTGGTTTTACTTCGGTCAAAACTTGTTGCAAAACAGCTGCTTTAATCGCTTCGTTTTTTAGATATCAATAAAATTATCTTGTTGTTCTTAAGCGATGCAAGCTCATAAACACGTGCTTGTAAAATGATATCATTTATTATTTTTTCCTTTTGCGTCTCGTCGCAACTTATAAAAGAAAGCCATATAGTTGGCTCTGTAATGCGCTAACGTTAAACAATCAAAAAACTAAACTGAATACATATATGCATAATTCGGTTTGCTGTAAAGTATTAATAATTTTTTTAGTGCATAAGTGCTACAAAATGGCATCGCTGTTAACTGTGGACAGTCACAATTAAAATTCAAGTTAACCGAGCGCTGCTCCAAACCATAGGCGTAAGTATTGGCGCGTGTCAGGTGAAGTTGCCTTCTCTTTTTTGAATGCGGAATGTTCGTTTATTTATTAATATCGAACCACTTGTCCTAATTTTATGACTGTCATCGGCTCCACGCAAGCTTCTTGAAAACAAAAGATATATTTAAATATTTTGCGTCTGTGCCCTTTACCTTTGTATTTTTTTATAAAATGACTAATTCTTTTTGGTGATTTAAAAAACACCTGCCAAGGTAAGTGAGTCCTGGAAGCCAGTAGAATAAGCCCGCAGTCAAAATAACGGGTCACTGGGACATTTATCCTGCATTACGCATTTTTTAATTATGACTAAGCAGCTTAGCAAATCAATTTAGAAAGATTTGGGTAAGTATTTTTTGTAAACAATGTTGTAAGGATTGGTTTTAAAGGTATCGGTAATCATAAAGCGTGGAGTAGCGTTAGCAAGTATAGTGTATGACTCGCACTGGCAGCTTGGATGCGCAGTGCACTGTGCAAATGCATTTCTGCATTGCCCGCTGCCGACGCACGCCTTATGGTTTACACCCGCCTTATCGCACCCGCCTTGGCGGGTGCCCACCATAAGCACCAGGCCTCGGGTACGAACGAAGCACTACGGAGTCATTTCCCCCTTGGACCATACGTATTGGATTTGTGTGTTTTTCATATCTTATTAATTTTAACTATGTAATCAACGAAAATTTCTATCTGATAGGGCTTACCCTCCAAAAATCGCTTTAATTATAAATGAATAATAATATTGCTTAACACTTTATTAAACTTAACTAAATAAGCAGTTAACTCTGGAGAAAGTTAGAAACACACGTCTTCTCGTTTGAGTTCTCTACGTACCGTCCGATTGAAGAAATCGCCGCCTCTGAGCGATACATCAGAGCTGTCAAGTTGTCAACTTTCATTTTTACGTTTGTTACTACTGTCGTTGTAAGTTTACTTTTGAAGATTTTCTTTTGATTGTCGGTTTTCGCTTCTGGGTTATTTATTTTCCACATTCCTTGGCTTTGAAATAATAAGTCGAATCTGATTGTATTTTACGGACAACAGTAACCTTTTCTGGATTATCTTTACCATGGCTTTGGATCGGAAATCATGGAATGAGTTTGCTGCTGCCTACAAGACTTTCATTCGGAATTGCGATCTTGCGGAGCGGAATCGCTTTCCCGTTTTTGAGCTGGAGATCTCCTGGGAGAAAGTGGATGTTAAAATGCCCTGGCGCGAAAAGAAACCTGCTCATCTGTCCTTCGTGCCGTCACTTTCCTCGGGACCGCCGGATCATCGTGAACTAACTGGGGATCCTGATAGTGGGCAGATGATCCGATATTTCAAAGCTCCCTGGCTGGATGTTCAATGGTATCTGGATCTGGAACTTTTGCGTAAGTTTTGCTGACGCCCTGTTCTGGGCACGGCCATGTTACTCACCGATGGTGTTGTTCGAAAATTTCTCGTATTTTGGTCGCCCGATGCATCAGTCAGCTGTTGCCTGATGACGTCAGTTCGATCGCAAGTCATTTATAGGGATTGTACTTTTGACAATCACACAATTTTGTGAAAACAAAGAATTAAATCATTAACGTGACAGCCTGACAATTATTACGTTGAACGTCTATTTTTGCTGCTTCGTATTTGGTTGTGTTTTTGTATAGCCTGTTCATTATTATTATGGTGATTATAAATAGTACTGTCATTGTAGGTTGGGTGACTTTTATCTCGTAGCTTAATAAAAAAAATTCTGAATTAGCCAAACAGTTTTTCAGTAGCGAGGTAAAAGATCTTCATTTGAAGAAGTTGGCTACTCCAGTCGGATAATAGGAATAATAAATCCGCGTAGCACAATTGCCGAAAGAAAATTTCGAAATATTTAGCACATTTATGTACACAGATTATGTCAACAACGCTATCAATGTTTACAGCCGTTATTGACGATGGTACGATGTCGTATCAGTTCCGTATCCCATTCAGCCAAGCGCAAAGCACGGCCGCCGTATCCACGGCGCCATCGGCAGACGAAGCCGGCCCTTCCCAACCGGCCGGTGGGAAAATGGAGCGCTTGAAAGATTTCAAAGAAGGCATTGCTCGGCGTCTGCGCGGTGAACGCTCTTCAGAGAACCGGCGCAGCTTGTTGAATACTCTACAACGGGATACGAAGGATCCCGACTGTGTTCTTCTCGCCGCCTGTCGCTGGGAAGGACGAGCCATGGACGCTTTCACCATCCTCGGCGCAAAGGTCAGCGTGGGATCGTTGGATGTCGTCGGGCGAGAACCGTTCCAGATGCACGAAACCGGGCCGGCGTCTTTTGTGCTGGATTCCGCGCATGCCGCACACTGGCAGCATCCACACGAACATGGCAGTCGTCACGGGAGCCTTTATGGGTTGAAAAAACGCAATGACTGGCTGAACAGCTATCAGGTTTTCTCGAGGAACATGAACGCTGCCGCTGACGACATTACGACCACTGTTACGTTGACGCTGACCATTCAGATGAATGAGCTCAGTATTCCGAAAATGGGCTTTCCATTTGATCGACTGGGGATGGCTGATAACGAGTTATTCGAAGCGACGCTGGAGAGTCTGCGGAAACCTTTGGAAGGCTCGGTGCATGTTCGAGGATGGCATGACGATGATTACTATGTTCCACAGGAGATTTTGTCGTCTTCCAGTGAATATTTTCGAACGTTTCTCACCGACAACTGGATGCATGATACCCCGGGGAAGGAAACAATAATTTTTCCGCAGGTTCCTCCGTTCACTGAGAATCCGCACATTGTGCCAGAAATTCTGTTTTTCCTCGTGCAGAAATCGGTTGTTCCAAACCTAACGGAAGACTATGCGGATTTAATGGTGGCGGCGGATGTTCTCGATATGCCGGAGTTAATGGAAGTGGCGTCGATTAGTATGTTGTCAATGATTAATCTGGAAAATGTGACAGAGACGATACGTTTTTCGTGGGATCGCAGGGCTGATTTGCTGTTCCGGGCCGCGCTGTTATATTTGAAATCTAATTATGATCGAGTCTGGTTAAATGATCGGGATGATCTGGCTGATCTGGGGCAGACATTGTCTCACCCAAATTTTTTGGAAGCTTTCACAATGGTGCGCTACAAATAGATTTATTGTTCGGAAACGTAAGTACGTGTTTCTAGTTTCTGCCCTATCTGCTGTTATCGTTGGTGAATGTGCCTGTTTTCCTCTTGATCCTATAATTTTTCTCTGGCTGTAAACTTTGTGTCAGCACTGTATATTGATTCTGTTTTTTATTCGGCATAGCGATGGATCTGACTTGTTTTAGAGAATTGGTACATAATGATCAGTGTGCAGCAGCAAGCTAAATAAATGATTATTTTGCAGCGGTTTGGTGATGCTAATCCATGTACTTTCTTTTTGTGCATAAATCTTTACATCGTACGATTTCTAAGTAATAATTCGTGTGACTAATAATAAATGTTTCAGTCTCATGGGCAATAGTACACCTTTTGGCTTTTGCTAGCTTATTTAAAAAGTGTTTATAAAAAACCCGTATACATAAACTAATCCCGTTCAATGCATCTCTGTACATCTAGAAATGAAATACGTAAAACGCGCTAGTGTTGTCAGGTTTTCAGTGAATATGACTACCTAGATACTAGAGCGTGGTGATGGTTGGCAGCAATCCTTTAGCAGTGTATTCGCAGTATTTATAACTTAACCAAATTCATTCTGGTTTGACTCCTTCAAGTTCAAATGCACTACCGTGCATTTCCCGGCTTCGTCGATGTCGGCCTTAATATTCGAACTCGGTTGTTCCATATTGAAAGCTTCGGTGAATTTCGGATGCGATAGCAGCTTCCCCAAATCTTCCAGATCGTTCTTGTTATTCACCCAGATCTGATCATAATTCGATTTCAAAAACAATAGTGCCGCGCGAAATAACACATCCATTCGATGTTCCCACGCCAACCGTATCACATCCGTCACATTGTCCACATCGATCAAGGCAATCAGAGCAAACGCTGCTAGTTCCATAAGTTCCGGCATAATTAAGATATCCGCGGCAGTAATCAGTTCCATTAAATCTTCCACGGAATTCGCCGGCATCTGGCGTTTCGCGGTCTGCACCATGAAAAACAGCAACCGTGTTATAATCTGCGGCGACGTGGTGAAGGGCGGCATTTGTGGGAATATGATGGTAGAATTATCGTACGGCAGCCAGTTGTCGATCAGGAAACGGAAATACTCACTATTGGCTGTCAGGATTTCTTCCTGCACATAATAATCGTCATTATAACATCCCCTAATGTGCATACAACGAGCAACCGGTTTCTTCTTCGAAGATTCCACGGAAATGTGGACGATTTCTTTATTGTATAGAATCCACCGTTCGAACGGGAACCCAAACTTTGTGATAGCGTGTTCGTTTAACTGGATGGTCAGTGTTACTTTCACATCGGTGGCCCACTCCCGGTAAGTGCCCTGCGCACGCGGAAACACAGAGTTACTATCCAGCCATTCACTGCGCGTTTTCACACCGGGAAAGTTGGTCAAATGATGCGTGTCGTCCATCATCATGGGATCATTTGTGTGTGTCCCGTACGTGGAATTCAGCACGAATCCGTGACCTTTGTTATAAACTGCCTGGTGCATGACCAGCGGCTCGCATACGCGCATCTCATACCATCCAACGGTCACACGCGCTCCGATGACGGTGAGGCGTCGGCTGCCCGGCCGCTCCAACGGCACGCCGCCACCAGGACACAGTCGGGATTGTCGGGTTGGCACTGCAGGCGCGGCTGTATGCCCGGGGCGGAAGCCAACGTGCCAGACAGATAACCAGCAATGGTGTTCCTTAGGTCACGGACACGGTGTGATATTCCACGCCACCATGGGGTAGAGGTGGATGCCATTGTGACAGATTTGTCAGCTGCGAGTTGCGATCGTGGCTGATCTGCCGGATCGTGAGGTGCGCTGAAGGTCGGTACAACTTGGGATCGTTCGAAGGGAATCCGGAATTGGGGCGTTGATTTGGTATCGTTATGGTCCTCAACAACAGCTATTAATTCACAAGATTTTTGTAAATACGGCCGATACAACAGCGCATGTTTTTTTAATGGATGCAGTAAAGCACAGGCAACTGTTGTATGTATAATATCTGTATATCTAATTTTGCAAAAAGGTCAAGATTTATCGGCCGGAGTATACAGCCACTACAATGCATTAGCTGACGCGTACATACGCACCACATATGTACGCGTCAGCTGCTGCGTCACCAAATATTATAATATGTTTTGTATAGTCCACTTACGCAGAAGTTCCAGATCCAGAAACCACTCAACATCCAGCCACGGAGCTCGGGGCGGCTTTTCGTTGGTGGTCTCTTTGGTGTGGCTAGCAGATGCCACGTCATCGTCAAGGAAGCCCATTTTCAGTTTCGGTGAACAAAACAACTGTGCGGGTTTCTTCTGGGTCCACGGCGCTCGGACGCGAACAGCCGCTTCAGCTAATTCAATTTCGTACACAGGAAATCGGCTACGTCCTGCGATACCGCAGCTGCGAAGGAAAGTTTTGTAGTTTTCGACACACTGTTTCCACAGCTCTCCATTAGTGCTAAGTGCCATAATAAAGGTGATGCTCGTGCACGCTTAAGTCTTGAAAATTAGATTAGTGCAAAACGTAATAATTAATGTCGGATGAGAGGCAAACGCCGGATGAGAGACACTGTTGAAATTCCCGAGAAACGTGGCACACTGGATCGATAAAACTGCAGGAATTTGACCATAGGGCCCAGTGGCCCATAACATGCTGGGTTACACTGTCAACAGATAAAAACATGTCGCGATATGCGGCACGTCCGCATCAGCTCACAATTTTTCAGACTGGACATCGATTTATCCCAGTCTCACCAGTTTATGCCATATCTGGAATGTACGAGTATTTACGTGTGTTACTGTGCAGTACTCGATGAAGTGAGGTGCTCCAGCTTTTGTTGAAATCATTCTATCGAAGGAAGACTTGACTGTAATAAAAGTGAAACAAGTTTGAATATTCTAGACATTTATTACGTACGTACTTACGTCCCCTGACCTTACTGTTAACTTTAAATAATTGTACAATTAACAACATGATTGTAGTAAAATTAACAATATTCAGTACCAACAGTGCGGCTGGGGATTTAGCAAACAGGAAATATACAATTATATTTTATACACTAGTGAAATAAGGAAAAAGCGCCAACGAAAGTATAAACACAGTTGCCCACTGCGAATATTGTATATTACGAGTTGTATGACCAAGAATATTCCATGCCACGAGGTGCATGTATTCTTAAGTACTAGGTGCATTTGCGGAAAAAGGGACAAAGTTAACGTTAGTGCTTAACGGGAGCGCGAAAAATGAAAGCGCACCGGCTTTAGTACCTTTATAATCAATGTTCGAAAATAAGTAAAGCAGTATTACCAAGTTACCAAGCGTCCAATATGCCGATCGCCAGTGGCGCGTTCGGAAGCTTTTACTGCTGAATCTTTAGAGTTCCCAGAGCAGATGTAACATTGTACTATTGCAGTTCCTCATCTCATTCAAACACGTGTCATGAGTTATAATTATTACTTCTCAGAAAATATCAGAATACAAAATCAGAACATAAAAATGCCCATATATGAGTTGACGGAAATCAAAGGTCTGGTCTTCTGGTTCCATAATATTGGTCGTCTAATTCTCACAAATTCAACATTGACAAGACCATTGCTAAAACCGAAACGGCATCTATTTCATCTTTTCACTACAAAAAAACTTTTGGTAAGATATCTTGTTTTGCATGAGCTGGTTTATTCCAAAATTAAATCCCGCAGTCGGGGACAGTTGCACGTGGCGGAGCAACCACTGCGAAACCGAACATAGCGCTCTTCCCGACAAATATTCAGCGCCAAATTCAGCTCATCGCAGTTGGAATAAGCGTCATAGAGGTGGCATGGGTTTGCTAGAGTAAGACGAGAAACTTCCTGGTATGAAATTATTCTAAAATTAACCCGGACGAAGTGCGAAACTAAACTTACAGCATAGTTGACCTTTGCATTGACCGGGACACAATTCACACGTTTCGCCGGCTTTATAAGGGAATGCTTCGTGACCAAGCATGTTGCCACTGCGAACATTAAAATTATGCTTGTAACTGAAAGAATATATATGAGCACACAAAATTTTTTATTTACGCTGGACAATATTGACAAACGTAGATGTGGGTGGAGTTGCAGTTTTGGTATCCACAACCAACCTGATACGAGTCGGCCCACACTAACTGTAAAACATTGCTCGAATAGGTATGGGAATTTGCGAAATGATGCAGTATAAAGGCTTAATTATAAAGGCTCCATACTTGAGAATAATGTAATGATTCATTATTCCAATCGCCATAAGTGAAATTATCCAATTCATCGTACCACTCTTTGATCACAAACGGCCATGGCATCGCTCGTGAATCATTTACACTAGCAATGTTGAAACCGCACACCATTCCTACAAAAACAAACCAAGGTAAAACAAATTATTTAGGTTCTGATGATTAAAGTACGTTACTCCGTATACGTACTACTGTAGAATATCAATTGAAACGTGACTTATGACACAAAAACTGCGGGACGCTGCTGACGCTGTAATAACAGTTGTGCATTGACGGCGATTTATTAATAAAAGCATATTTAAACTGAGTATTTTAGTTAGAAATATGTAGTTTAGGGAACTATGCTAATGTACTTCGCTGACCTGAAGCTTTGGTAATCGTTGTGATCGTATGCGGCTCACAGGTTGCCGCCCATTGCCGTGCCGATAGAGCAGCATCCAAGCTCCACTGCATTCGGAGCATATTGGCCGCCGCCGGTCGTACAGACCGTCGAAGTTCGTTATGCGCTCGAACAATCAGTCGAACGGTGTTCTGCAAAGTGGTATCAAGGTCCCGGTAATTGTTGGACACATTGAAATTGTCCGTAAATTCTTGCATGTACGCCACAGTGGTGTTGTGATAAAGCTTTGGCAGACCAATGGTTAATAATGCCGGGCGCGATATATTATTGTTAGCTGAAGCATTCCAAATAGCTGATGAAAAGTCAAGGGTTTGGTTGCCTGCACGAATAGCCAGAATTATCCGGAGATACGTAAAGAACACCACAATATTGTGACAAAAAACGCTGTACATTTTGATATCCCAGCTCTAGCAGCGAAACACAACAGCCGAAGTCGTAAACACTCAGTCGCTTTTAACGATCTCATGCAACATGTGTTAATATCTAAATGGCGCTTCTTTGGCGTTTACTTATTATGCAGGAAGACGAAGATGCAGCGTATGCTCAGTTATTGTAATGTGATGACATGTTAAAGTTTCTTGTTACTGCACACGCCGTACACAAATTTATTCAATCCATCGCAACGTACTATCAAATTTCCAACACCTTACTCAACTTTGTAACAGCTCAAACATAAAAATAAAACTGCCGAACATGTAATCACCATACAGCACATGCAACATACCCTATCCGCTTACCAACGAACGCCAACCGCAGCCGGGTCAGTTGTCACGCGTATCACATACAAATAATGCAGATCGACAGTGGACAAAGAGGTACCGAATGTTGGTCAAGTAGGAAAACATTAAAAATTAATTTAAATAAATTAACTGTACAAAATCCGACTGACCGGGGCTATTTCTTTCCTTTGAGACCCTCGGGATCCTCCACAAACTGTAGTAGACGTTGGCGGGTTTTCTTGCTGAGACTAGGTGAGTGGTTGATCAGTCCAACCACGTGCTTTAAAGTGTATTCCTGTAAGCAGTAAACGATCACCAAATATTCCAATTCAAAAAAAGATTACTTCATCATCACGTGCAGCCTTGGAAAGATTCAGACTGGAATTTAATAAGTATTACGCTAGTAACGGACTTTTTGCTTTCTGACCATCGACAGCGAAACAAATGCGAAAAATATTTAAGCAGACAAGAATCCGTAAACAAAAAGAGATAAGATATTAATGAATTCTATATGCATTTCACTTAATTTATGAATTCTCGATACATCCCTTCTACAGTAGTGTAATGGCGCATAAGGCACAAACGCTTGCATGAATCGTCCTAACCTAACGCATAGTTCATTACAGCATAATTACCGAATTTTGATTTAAAAGCAAAAGCAATAACTTTCGGTAACGATTTATTCTAAAATTAATATCAAATGGGCAGAAAAAGCAATCAAATGGGAAAGCAATAATAGCAGTACTTACGAGTTACGGCTATTAACACAATTACAGTAATTTTGTTACCCGGTGGTCTTTAACCCATTTGTCCAGCGCATCTTCCGGTAGGTAGAATGCCTTTATGTAGTTATCCACATAATCCCTATCCGGCAAAGGCCTGTGCAACAGAAGGCGTCTCATCACCATGGTTTCAAAAACGACGTTCGCAAACACCAGCAGAGCTGGCAATCTCCGGTAAGCACAATTCGCATTTTAAGCTTGTTAGTCCATTTAGAAATGGAAACCATACCGCCCCAATATCACAATATCCCCCACACTCAACCACCCCTGGTAAAACAAAATCCCGGACCTTCGAATCAGCCCACTGTTCAACCTGACATCCCAACTATCAACCTCAACAACATTATCGCTAACATCGTTTCGGCTCTGAAACCTTCTGCCCCATCCGACGAGGTCATCGTGACAGAATTCGAACTTTCCGTGCTCTGCGAGCTGGCCGGAAAAGTCTTCCTTCGCCAACCGTCGCTTTTGGAGCTTAATCCTGCCGATTCTGGATTAACTGTTGTCGGGGATCTACACGGACATCTCAATGATCTGGTGGCTGTTTTTCGTAAGGAAGGCGGTCCCGATGTTCATAATTATTTGTTTTTGGGCAACTATGTCGGTACTGGACGGCATCAGGTGGAACTGATTTGTTTGCTCTTAGCGTACAAATTAAAATATCCCGAAAATTTTTTCCTACTGCGAGGCTGTCATGAAAATCGGGACGTAAATAACGCAGACGGATTTTGGCATCGCTGTCGGGAGCTGTATGGAACGGATGCGGCCTGGGCCAAATTTAATCTATGTTTCGATACCATGCCCTTAGCAGCTGTACTGGGTGATCGGATTTTCTGTGTACACTCGGGGATCAGCCCGCATCTGGAGGCGATGGTGCAGTTACGAAACATCCAGCGCCCAATGTCTGTTCCTCCTAATGGACTTGTGTTTGACCTGCTCACCGCTATGCCCACGGTTGCCACACCGGGCTGGAATACAAATCAGCAGAGTACTGCTATGGCGTTCGGCAACGGTGTCTGGAAGAAGTTCTTCAGATCAAATGACATCGAGTTTATGATTCGCAGTCATGGTGTAAGTAAAAGCTTACATTCCGTAAAAAGGACTAAAATACTCCAAAAATCAAGCATACGTATTTAGCATTCACAGCAATGCAAAATGTCTCTGAAACCCTCTCCTCAATTTATATGTGCACGATAAAAAGTAAGCTCAAAACTTACAGCTGAAAACGCGGCGAAGGTGAATTAAATTATTGTTAGCAAGCCGTAAATGTTGTAACTTGCACTTTTGAAGTTCTCGCTGGCCAAGTAATAAACAGCGGTTACAACGTGTCAGGCTATCGGTACCGGGCTACTACGAGTACTACCAACAACTACAGCAAAAAGCAGTGTGCATAAAATTTCGGTTTCTAAGACGATCCAGAGTCTATAGTCTGCGCTTTAAAATTATTAAAGTGGTGTCCAAGAAAACTTGACTATGATACAAAGAGAAATTTTATATTTTTAGACGCTTGGCACGGGATTCGCGCTGACGGAAGACAAACGAATTCTAAGTATATTCAGTGCGACAGACTACGAAGCCCGTGACAATAACGGATCTTTTGTTCATATCAGCCCCACGCTTACAGTCCAACCCTACACATTTAACTCGCACGCCATTTTCAAGCAGGAAAGAATTGAAACGAAAGAATAAAGCGTATCCAAGAAATGCGTACTGGGTACAATAGCTTTCGGCGGCTCAAATGCTTACCTGAGGGATGTAAGTTTTTCCGCCTTCATTAGAAACTGTTGATAATCCAACTGCATCAGGGCTCTGCCTTCATTTGTGCATTTCTTGGCATTAGCGTAGCCTTCCACAAAGGTGCGATTCGCTAATAATATGGCTAGCGACCATAAAGTCTCCATGGTTTCTTTTGGAATTGCTGTTGATCGGCCAATGCCGCGAATAACGTTATTAAACGTATCCAATTCCTATAAAAAAATAAACACGTCTGGTTGATTGTTAAAAGACTTATTGAGCACGAGGACGAACAGCTAGCGTTCGTATAACTTAATAGTATACGAACGCTATAAAAAAGGCGAGATTATTACTCTGAACTACAACTCAACCATAAAGAGCGGATAATGTAGCAAACGTAGTGTTAAAATTAAGCTTCAGTAATCACTGCACGCGGTTCTGAAGTAAGTAATCAATCAAAATTCAAAACAAACACTGATATAGCATAAAATCGTAGCACGTTACACTGCTCGTACTGTAAGAATATTACTTACACTCAACAGGTGGTCAACGTATTCACTATGCTGTGATGCAAGATCTTTAATATCCCATGCCACATCTGCCATCATCGTCAAAGCTTTATCGTAATTTATTGTCCGAAAGGCGACAAACCAATACACCGGCGCGCGTAGATCATTCACTAATGCCACTGACTAGAATAAAACCCCATCTACGCCACTTTTAAAGATTCCTGTAATGCAATTAGATTTCTACCTGTGCATAAAACTGCTGTAAAAACACACGGCGCTGTGGAGGCAGCGCTTTTTCGAGATGCGGCTGAATCAGTTCCATCTGCGAACTCAAAAAGGCTAACGATTCCATTGCCGCTATCCTCTCCGGAAGTGCGAACAGGGCTTTAGTATCGTGTACATCAATTGTCGGTGATAAGTGCGGAGTCGGTATTCTAAGCTATAAAAAACAATAATGCATTTGCACATCTATGAACTACCCGAACATTAGAAACATACAAAATACATAAAACCAGGCAATATTAAACCAGGCAATATTAAACATACAAAATGCATAAAACCAGGCAATATTATTATTAGTACCTTTCCATCAGGTCCCACTTCCACATGATCGTTGGCCGTGATCAGATTTTCTCTTATGCGTCGCATAGCCGTTTGAAGCCTTTTAGTTATCACCAATGGCTCAAAATATTCATGGATGTCCGTTGAAAATATAGTGAATACCTACCAAAATGTAAATTACAGCTTTCGTAAATCGTGCAATCAGTGCTTTACAATCCAATCAAGTGGCATCTGACGTTTTACCGTGTACATGTAGTAATCGAACAGGTGAGACAAAGCATTGACAACTTCCGGTGCGATAGAATCCAGCATAGTTACAAAAAATATATACCTTCCTGCAAAAATTAAGGTCTTTTAATGAGAAAAAATTTTTGCTATCGGTGTAACGTAGAAGAATTCGAAAACACTAGGGGTAATGCAGGAAAAACCCGCAACTGAGTACAAGAGTGCGCATTAAAAATAATCAACACACCCAACAGTTACATACATAAAACTAATTTTTTACCTCAACAAGGTAAGTACTCGACTACTCAATGCATTATGCGTGCTATGCAGAACGCCATTATAGAGAAGGCACGAAAAGCAATGTCTCACCGAATAATCTCAAAACCGTGAGTGTTGAATTAGTAACCACAGGTCCACCCAGGGAAATGCTCCTGTACGCCGAACTCCGACGACTGAAACACATGCAACTTGTGTTAAAATCTGTCAAGTAATCCGTACCGTCAACACTTGATCACATTTTCGGCGACGGTCTGCGTCTTTCACCGGTTTCATCAATGGCATCTTGCTTCAGTTCATCAATAACGTCTTCATCGCTGTCAGACAGCGATTTCTCGCTAACCTAACAAAAAATAACGTTCAGTTTAAATAGGCAGAAAACTGAAAAACATTACCCCATAACAGTTAACAAAGCATTACCCCAGAATCGATCAAGACATCCTCCGAGTGTTCTTCGCTCTGCATCAGGTTATCGAAGGGTGTAATACCATCGCGACAATCGAAAAACGACTTGGGCTCATCCACCGCACGATCGTTTGATGAGCCGATATTTTTTGGACGTAGAAATTCAAACTCCTGTGGAAAATACTCACAATTCTGCATCGCTTACCACTCTGGTAATCAGTCAGCACACTCTTACCCATAAATCATAACAAGTGAAATGGCTTTTCATAGGACATACTTCCCAACATTCGTTGTCGATAAAAAAGTGAAGCTCTTCCAATTTTGTTCTAAAAAGACGATATATCAGGTAATTACATCGACAGGAAATGAATGCACCGGCGAAAAGAAAAACATTGCAAATCATACATACTTGTGGTAAACAGAAAAGAATCGCGAAGCCTGCTGTTTCACAGCGTCCATTAGAGAATCGGAATTCACACCACCGAATTCTTTTCCAACAGCACAAAACCTAAAACACAGCTCTATAAGCACACACCCGCCTTTGGTGGGCAGAACAACATAAAGTCAATCAATCCCATCATTTTCACCTTTTTAAAACGGCTAACAGGTGACCAAACGTATCATATTTCAGCTGTGTCGCTGCATCATTATGTGTCAGCAAAGCACGAACTTTCTGCTCCATATCCGACCACAATCTCGGTGGTCCACTTTCCAGTTTGTGAAGAACATAAACTTCTACTAAATCCCTATCAGCACTGGGTTCGGTAGGCGTTGTGGAGCCTATAAATGTTGTCAACGTTTTAATTTCTAACAAGAGAAGACAGAAATCTTCTCACCAGCAACAGCATCTCCTTTAGATAGTTTTCGCTGATGGGATAGATCAAGATGCCATCGAACCACAGTGCGGTATATTTTCATAATTTCCCATAATCCTTTGCACAATTCGTATAATGCCAAGACGAAAAATTCAGCGGGTACAGCCTGGCATAACTCTTGGTACGGCTTCTTGATAAAATTATCGCTGCGGCCGGTTTTCTGGTTGGCTAACTCAACGAACCCCAGAAGAATGCCGAATGACCGATTGTGAATGGTTGTAATGAAATGCATATGTAGTTGATCAACGGCGGTCTGAAAAATTCCAAAAATCAAATAGCAGTGCAAAAGTTTTGAAATAGGCATAAGCAGCTGTCAAAAAAACCGAAAATGGACTTTCGAGCAAGCAGTTTTTTACCTGGTTCTTATCCAAAAGTTGGTAAGCATTATAAACCCGTGCATATTGTTTGGCATCGAAATTCAAGCAGATCTGTCCCAAAGAGGTGTCCAGCCGCTGTTCAATTACCATCAAAGTGTCCTGCAGTTTCTCATGTAGCTGGCTACAGAAAAGCAAATTTGACGTGAAACTAAAATACCAACATCTTATCAAAGAAAAATAGTGCAAAAAGCGCAACAGTATGTATTACCGCAGTGCACACAAGATAAAAAAAAATTAAAAAAGAATTTGCCTGATACAACCTGGCGGTGATTAAAAAAGAATTTACCTGATACAACCGTACTGGCGATGTTGTTTGGCAGCGTGTCGGCATGTCAATGTTAGCTGGATAGCTTCAGTAAAATTACCCTCTTCAATGAGATCAGAAATATTAGCCATGGTTTTCCTCAGGGTTTTGATCACAGTTAAGGCTCGCAGCACAACAATATGATGTTGACCGCGCTTATGTAGCTGCAGTAATTTCAATTCTTTGGCGGCAAAACTGTCATGGGACTGCCGAGTTGCCCTGGTGAACACATTCAAACATTTTAAAGCAAACGCAACTGGGTAAATATGTCGACAGAAGAAGACCGAACTTACTCTCGCGCTGCTTTACTAATAAGCACAGCGTTTCCCAGATCATTTTCAATTTCGGTAACCCGTTTAAGCTCCTCCGTATAGGCAGCCTGATTTTTCAGAATTATTTCGGACAATGTTTTTGTAACCTGAAAAATAAATCGTTTTAGTATACTATAACAAGAACATTAGTATGTCGGGCATGAAAATTACGATAAAATCGAACACATACCACTTCCAACTGACTTTTCAAACCTTTCCGTAGTTGATCAATTTTGCCTAGCTCGTATTCTCCATTCAATTTCTGCAAAGGAAAAAAAACGTAACCAATAAAACGAAATCCACAAAAACCTTGAATATAATTCGTAAAGAAAGACTCCCGCATTCTCATCAGGTACCGAGATAAAAAAATATTATAAGATTTTATAATAAAAGCCTCAGAGGCTAATGCATCTACACGTGTGGTTTTAATAACAACCTCCACCAACAAATTTTAAAAAGTGAAAATCAAAATTATGAGAAACATAACACATCATAATTTTCCGCAGATGCATTAGATCAAGTTGCCTGCTGAAACACATACCGTAATTTACCTGTAATTCATAATCGCTAGCATCGAAGCTGTTACTGGAGTAATAAATTTCTTCGATAGACTTGAGGATTTCATTTTCCGCGTGTGGATCTGCTGGACTGAAGGCGCGCGTACGACCAATCGGCTGAATCGTCACCGTGGGTTCAAAAGTGAAACTGTTGAGATTTTCTTCATTACTTGGAGACAAATCAATTGTTTTCGGATCCTTCAACCGCAAAAAACAGCAGTGAAAATAAACAGGCCATCTACACAGCAGAGGAACAGCAGCAGCAACCACCTGCTGGCAAATCCAAAAATGCCAGCTGTATAATTCATACCTGTCTAGTGCGAACCAGCGAACGCAATTTGTTTTTCAAATCCATTTCCGAAGTGGCTGATAACACAGCTTTTGGCAGTACATAAAGGTATATTATATTCCGCGCTAAACCATCTTTCCTAATGACAACGGAGTTTACAAAACACTGCAGACTTCAGTCGGGATCCCTGAAAGTTAACTCCGTCGAGGAGAATAAAATAATTTAATATGTTGCGATCATACAAAATACTGCCTACGATTAGCCATTTTTTCCAAAAAATACATCACAGCTTTTTTGAAATACAGAGTAACTTGATTTGAGTTTATCGCCAAAGACCAAATTTTGTTAACATTTTCCTCACAAGAAATAAACAACTTACAGCGGTAAATAAACAATAAATATAAAACGGTAAATCTGAAAAGATGTGAAAGTTAAAAGTACTGTACTTACGAAAAATTTTTGCTCTGTGCAGTAGTGTTTATTTTTCAGCTACGAAATGGTTATGGGCCATACTGTAGATGATTAATATATGGTTCCTCGCTTAAACATGATGCTTGTGGGCTGGTTGTTAAATATTTTTACTGATGTACGAGTGCCCGATGGGCTGGGTCCTTCACTCGCTTTGATGATAAGTTTTAATCACTCGACCGAGATTTTTAGAATTTCTTTGAAAACGTTTTAATTTGAGTTACGGGTTACCAACAATTTTGTTGATTTGTCATTGTGTAATATTTTTTTAAACAAAATTATCGCGCAGTGATTCTCGCGAGGTCAGTTTTAAGGGAATCTAAGTTGTTGATCGCCTAGTCGGGAAGATTGAAATTTCCTTCTAGTTTCCTCAAAACCATCGTTTCTAGAGCGTTTCCTCGTTGTTGGCTTGCTTGTCAAGGTCAGTACTCTTCTGTTCTTTGTTGTATACGTTTCTTTTGGAGTCGTAATCGGCAGTTCGAAAATCTCTAAAGGTTTCACGTTGAGAAAGTTGGTTATTTTTTACGGTTACGAGACATTGTCTCATATTTCTAGCTTACGCTGAGGAATCCTTCACCAAATCACACCTCCGCGTTCCTGTTTCTGTTTGGAGTCTTTTGCTTTTGTACTGTACCATCGCATTAAGATGACTCGAGGAAATCAGCGTGATTTGGCCCGCAACAAAGGTCAGCAGAAGCAGCAGGAGGCTAGCAAGAAAATGCCTGCGGGAGAGCGCGAAGCTAATAAGGGACTGTCACTGGAAGAACGTAAACGGCGCGACGCGGAGGCGCTGAAGAAGAAACAGGAGGCCAAGGCTGCTGGTGCTGACGGAGCTGCTACCTCGAAAAAATAATTGTTTTCCTACAAATCTCTGGTCGTCCAAATTACTCGAAAGGATGGAAATAGCAAGGATTATTTGATATGGTTCGTGGTTGTAGACTGACGTTTTGATGCTGATTTTTACCATGTACGACGACGACGTATTGCCAGCATTTTTACTTAACACGTAATTTAAATTTTTATTATTTTTTAAGCGAACCTTTTTATAGCTGTTCATTTATGGCAGCACGCTTTCGAGTTTCGATTACGCTTAATAAAACTATGTGGTGAACCGATTGTTAAACTAAGTACGATGAAAACTCAAAACCATGAAATTGGTATTGGTACTTAATTTATTTTGTTTATTCCGTTAACACAACACAGTCAACACTCATTAACAGTGGTAACATAACCTGGTCATTTTGCATATGACAGGTTTAAGATGTAACAAAACCTACTGAAACATAAAAATCAATACAAAGGATAAACAGAGACTCGAAATCCAGAGATCACCGAAAGAGAAAGTAATGTAGCGCGCTGTCTTGTAATTTCTGGATTTTGATTTGTTACTGTAGTATGTCACCAGGCAAAGCACGATTTCTCGCGTAAAATCTTCACACCGAATCGGGACCATTCCTGCAAACACGTAGCATCAAGTCAGCAGAGTGTTTATATCCGGCATTTATCGAAGCAAATGACGACAGCTTTTACAGAATCAGCAAATTTACAAATGCGATATCGCCACTTGAACAAATGCAATTTGTTCAAGTGGCGATATCGAGCATTATGAAATTTTTGTGGTCAAAATGTTAAGACTCATTTTCTTTTGTAAAGACCGTTGTACTGTACAGTACTTACTTCTTTCGTGATCCACAAAAACTGAGCAGTTTCCAAAGCAGCCATTATAGAAGCACCTTTTGGAGCATGAATATCGGGTGGCACCTCTCTGGAATTTGTCGTTAACACGATTTCTTGTGTTGGCGGAACCACTTCCTCCAATTTCTGCCGCAGTAAATTCAGCACGCCAGGAAAGAAGCCCAATCCACCTCCGACAACGAGGATGTTTCTCAGCATTTTCTTCTGCTGGTCATCGGAAGCGCACCGCGTAATACTCCAGTAAATGGCTTTATGAAGCTCAATAAACTGCCCGGATGCCGGTTCACTTGCTGAATTCCCATTCCCCGTTTGAGCAGCTTCAGTGTCATTCTGTAAACAGTACGAGATCATGTGAATGCATTTACTAACTATAGATATTGTCAATCTATTTCAGTTATCGCCACGGACATCGGTTGACTTACCTGCATGGAAACATTTTGGTCGTCTTCCGGTTTCTGAACTTTCTTCGGAGATTTTTTAGGCATTTTACCAGTTCCTCCGTATATGTCTTCACAAGAACCTTCGTAGCCCTGATGGTATCTCACCAAATTATTCAGCCGTTCAGGAGCTATCAATCCGGGGAAAAACAATGCCATGCATGGCACTCGTGCAAATTCATGCGGCATTCGCATATGCACCGTCTCTTCTCTATCCGGCGAGGGCAATTTAATCACCTGATCGACAATTCCTTGTAGAGCAAAATCAGAGTGACACAGTGCTTCTTTAATTGCGTCCATCCTGATCCAGTTGGCATACGTATTCAATCGCAGGGTGAAAGCACGGAATTTCTGCTGAAAATACCAGTTGGCTAAGCGGGTAATGTCTTCTCCACCATAGTGTAGCAAAATCCTGGTGTCCGGAATAGAAATACCATCATCAACGCAGGAAATTAGCGTACACTCGGCACCTACATCGACCACGCATGCCGACGATAAGCACGCTCCAAATGCAGACGCGACACTTTCAAGCACAACAAAGCAGGCAAAAAAGTCGAGCGAGTTCATAATAATTTCCACCATATCGTGCACGTCATTGCGGTCGTAAATATCAGGAACAATCAGCACAGCGCGGTGCTCTGTGCGCGCAGATTGAGGAATTTTGAGTTCTTCCGTTAAAATACGATCCCATATGTCTTCCAAGTCTGCCGCGACAGCTGAACGAGAGCCATTCGGGCCTAGTGCAAAACCACAAGTCAGATCAATTCGTGCACGTGTAGCCAGTACAAGTACAGTAGGTACAGAAACTACAGAGTACACACACCTACTCTATGGAGCGACTAACTTATTTAACAATCAATACATTTAGCCAGACAAAAACACAAAAAAAATTAACAAGGATCTGGATTATAACCAGCAAAATTTAATCGTTAGACATCAACATACCTACAAAACCTCGGAACAAAAAGTGTAAAAAACACATGAATTTAAGTAACAAACACATAACACATAAAAAGTATAACAAACACATAAAAATTAATTACAACAATTTATCAGCCTCGAATATATTTTATACTGTACACCAAAAATGCTGTATTAAAGCAGTAAAGTGAGTAAACCGAAGAAAGTGTAAAATCGTTACATTTGTGAACTTCTCCTCACAGCCAAAAATTATCAAGTTCTGTCAACCCATCAGCTCGTTTAAAACTTGTAAAAAATGTATCATATCATACCTTCATGTGTATTGAAACGTTTCAGTCGTAAGGGCCAATTCAAAATGTAGTTTGGATTCAACGCAATAATATCCAGAGCTTCATTACCAACAGCAAATTCCTTCGTTGCAGGGACATTCTCTTCGCTCTCTTTCGCCTCAAATGAGCAATATGTTCTCCCGGGCGCCTTTTCTTCGTTGGTGTTTTCTTTAAGCCAGGTTTCAGCAGCTGCCAGTGCTGACTTAAATTCCTTCGTGGCTCCAAATTCATCCAAATCGAAAAAGGGTTCGGGTAGCGGCGGCGTCGTTGGTACGGTTTTGGCTGGCTCCTCGGAAGATGGTTCGTCCGATGACACGGAGGTCTTTCGCTTACGGAGTCTCCGTGCAATGCAGTGAGGGAGAACTACGGCTTCTCTGTCATTTGGTCGACTCATGCGAATGTACCGCGAACCCGGATTGATAATAACAGTACGCTGCAGCTGCTCTTCGATATCATCCGCAGTCAGCGGCTGTAGTTTCGTGACATATTTCTTCGCACGAGGCATTTCGGCCTTCCAAAGAAACCTCCGACCAGCGAAGTGAGCGAACAGTTCCTAAATTTCAGAGTTTAAGGTTTTCCGAGAAGGCACTGCAATCTCGAAAAGCATTCACCATAAAAAATAAAATGCAAAGAAAACTACTGAAGTAAAAAATACTGGAAAATTTAAAACATAAAATTAAACTGTTAAACTGCTTAAACAGCAAAACTGCAAAACCGCAAAAGTCAAACCAGCAAAAGCTAAAAGACGCGAGAAACGGCAAAGTCTATGTGACCTGCTTAAGGGGCGGCTGCACCTTAGACAGAGCTCCGATATTGCAGTCGCCACAATGCGCTTTGGTCTTTTGGCTGGTGCAATATTTCTGTAACGCAAGGATTAGTTGAGAACTGAAAAATCTCTCATAAATTTGAAGTTAGCTGTCAGCTTGAGTTCCTCATAATTATTGACTCAGAACCTGTGCGAACAACGTTGATTTTGTAATTTCTTACCGAATCACATCTTTGACGTATTAAAACCGCTCGCAATGGCTGATCATGGAGGCGGCGGTGATCAGTTGATTCTTGAATACGAAGAAGAATTTGAGGAGGAAACCCTGGTGGAGCGTCTGCAGGGCTTAACGGAGATGTTCCCGGAGCCGGTTCGTGAAACTACTTCCAAGGTTTGGGATGCATCCAAGTATACAGCATCCACTTTGTATCACTATGCTCGAGAGATCATGTGGGTGATCGCCTCATCCGCTGTTATTTTGGCTCTTCCCGTGGCGTTAGAAGTAGAGTCGCTGCAGATTCAAGAGGCACAAATCCAGCAGCAGCGCCAGATTCTTTTGGGACCAAAAGCGGGAGGTCCGCCAGCGAAAATGGCAGGCGGTGGAGGCATGCCGATGATGCCACCACCCCCACCGCCCAAGTAGATGAGGATTGCTGTCACCGGTTGTGCGATGGGCTTGTGTCTTGTTGATCATGTAAACATTGCTGGAGTACCAAAGGTGGTTTGTTACCTGTCTAGCTTCACGCCGTTCACGGCGAACTAATGTTGTTTGGCTGTATCTTTATTGTCAAAGAGTTGATTTGTGTGAATGATTCGACGGGTTGGGTTTGATGAACTAAACTACTAAAGTTGAAAAACCTTCTTGCGTCCATATAAGACTAACTTTAAAACAATACGTACTTACTGTAAAACAAACATTATGTAGTTAATTGATACAGAATTTTTGTGCTTAAAGTTCTGAAACGATAAAACGTTTCTTACTGAAGTGCTTTGTGAATGGCACTGAATGCGTTGGAACCTGTTGTTTCAGAAAAATGATCGCAGCCAGAGCCCGGTTGATATCTGGATTTCATTTTAATTCCTTTCAAACGCGACAAAGGATCTTTTTACACATAAAACTAATAAACTATCGAGACCAGTTTTCCTTAAAATTCTTATAAACAACAATAGTAGGAGCAGCAAGATTACGTCTGTCTACCGACAAAAGGTCGAAAAAAAAACAAAAGTGCCGACACTGTTGGGCGAAAGACAAATAACTGGGAAATAAAAAATACGCGAACAAGACGTCATATTATTGACAAAAATGAAACGACAAGGTTAGGATTTTCGTTTCACTGTACAGAGGCACTTCATAATACTGGAGAGCTGCAAACAAATAAAACTCAAAATTATAAACGTAAAAATTATTATCTGTACAGAATACTGTTGGAGTATTCATAATGTATCACGTAATACGAGGTAAAAGAGACGGAGTACGTTACTTATGTACGATTTACGTAACTGTATCACCCAGGTTATCTTTAAATGCGATCGCTTGCTGGATGGCTAATTCTTGATCCAGATCCTCCAACTGAGGGCTACCACATAAATTTTCGAAGGCACGTTCGATGTCCCATTCCGCAAACGCCAACGCATCCCGTGCCGACGTCTCATCGCAGCATCCCGTCTCGATCAGCTGAGCGACTTTGCTGTCCATTTCCGTGTATGCTGTGCTGGTAGCATTAGCGTACACATGCAGCCAGTACCGGGCCGTCAGATCAAACTGGTCCCGGTTACTGACAAACTGGTATGCTAAGATGGCATTGGCAGAATCCCCGAGAAGCTAAAACGTTAACGAAATGTGTGTCCTTATAACGCAACAATGCAATTAGGTCATTATAAAATGCGTGCGCTTTAATGCACTAAATGTGTACGTACCGGAGAACTGAGCAAACCGCGAGCACTTCCCAAAAGTGTCTTTATCGTCATACATTCGCACCATGTGCTGTAGAAGCCGGGATACAACCGTCCCGTGACTGGACAAATGTTTGGATGCCAGATTTTTGTTAGGAAGCGCAGATTCGGCGGACGCTGCGGATAATTTTCCGGAAGCTTGACATCCAGCAGGAAATCAGCGTCTTTGTAGACACTTCCGGCCGGTCCAGCGATGGTCACCGTTAGAGTTTCTACACGATTTTCTATCATATCCCAAAATACGACGCGGACGTTCTCGTCTGGTTCCTTGGTCATATTGGTCAGTTCCACTAGCAAACGGCTAATCGCGGTATCCGACAGTGCCATCTCCAACAGCCAAATTAAGAAAGCCAACAAGACAGCACTACCATTACGTACTCAGTAATCTACCTCGATTATACCATACAATAATTTTCAATTTCAACACAAACCAAAACGATAACGAAAACTCAAAACTGAAAGGCGGCCGAAACGTTTTTTCGCTTTCAATAATCTTAAAAAATTGAAACAGGACGACGTCATGATCACGTTCAACCAACAGACGGCTAAAAGGCTGCATGCAGTGCACGTTGTAGTCGCATGACATCATTAGAGACGAAGCATGCGGCCGACCTCACGCTGGCTATCTGGAGGTTTTGTACTCGTATACAGTAACTCTCGTATAACTCCCACGCGGTTTCATAGAAATCGCAAAGAAGTGCAGTAGCTCAATCTTCATTCGACCAATGCACAATGACGTAGTACGCGCCCGTCAATAATAACAAGTACTGTATTAAACACTACCCTTCACCTTGTCCAGTTGGTTCAAACTTTCAAAAATCCCATATTCGAAGAAGGCCTCACCTTCTTTTACCGAGAACAGCTTTTTTATCTTTTCCGGATCAGCCAGTACGCAGTACACTAGTGACGTTGCGCAAACGCGCTTCTGGTGGCAGTTGCTGGTCGCTCGTCGCTTTTATCCAGTCTGTGCTCTGTCTATCAGAGATAGAGCGCAGACTGGATAAAAGCGACGAGCGACAAGCAACTGCCACCAGAAGCACGCTGCGCAACGTCACTACTGACAGGCTACGATGGGATCTTTCGCCGCGGAATTCGTGAGAATCTGGCAATATGAACAAATCAGCCGACCAGTTTCTGAGTTGCAACGAAGTCAATGGAGTAATAAATTTAACAGACACATTATCATACACAGACACACTGCATTCCAATGCTTTCAGCAAACATTTTGCTCACCGGTGAACGTAGCAAGTTTCGAAGAGATGACAACATTGTTTCCACCGTCATGCTTTCACACCACGGATCGAAGAATTTTCGACAGATCTCCCCTGTTTTCGAGCAAATGTTGGGATGCCAGACTTTTGTGATGAATCGCATCTTTGGTGGCTGTTCAGGATAATCATAAGGGATCCTGATGTTTATCAGGAAAGTGCCACCTGCGTAGTCAGTACCCACTGGTCCCTTTATACACCTAGCAGTATGTCCAGGCGATTCTCTACCGTCTCCAAGCTAAACACACCATTGCGCTTATCCACATTCCCAGGGACGCTATTCCGACTTAATTCAAAATACAAGCGATTTTTTGCAGTGTCGGACAGTGCTCCTTCTGACATTTTGTCTTGTATACATACAACTGTTAGTTTGTTAGGATAAAGCAAATTTACTGTAAATAAATTTACACACAGAACTCAGATACACACAAGTCACAAGTGACACAAACAACTTTTAATCTTCGGAACGTGAAGACGGTAGAGTAAGCTGTAAGAGCTCCAAAGTTGTTAAGTAATAAAAAATCAATATAATAACCACTGGATGTTCCATGTAATGTCCAATCTGGACAGTGGACACTGGACACCTGCATGATGAATGCATCCAATGCATGAATTCAGTGACGTCTTGTTGACAATCGCCTGCCCAAGGCGGATGCGGTATGCAACGGATACCGTCTGGAACGAGCTTCCGGTTGAAGATAATGCCCCTTACTATGTTGAAGCTTTGGATGCTCTAAAAAGCAGTTTTGACTTTTGAGTCTTTCGCTCGACTCATCCTGTCATCCAGTGCCAAAAAAAGTTTTTCAACGAAGTTTTTGAATTTATAAGCGCAGTAATATGTTTCCTTTCACTTATTAATTTAACAGCAGATGCTGCAGGAAATGAGTTAAGCAAATCTCAGTGTGTTACCTGATTCCATACCGATCGCCGAAGTGCTTGTGCAGCTTGTCGTTCTGATTCAACAGATTGATTACGGTTTGGCTTGGCGTGTACTAATCACCACAAAAACTGCAAAATGCCTGAAAAACCAGAAATCTCTGGAGTTGTGTCGGATTTAACCACCTCACTGCGCAATCTGACAGCAAGCGGACCTGTGATCGCGCCAGCAGCGTACGAGGTACTATGAGATTTGCAAATTGCATGTCGAAATCTGGGGAAATTGTCGAGTTGTCGACCTAATAAGGTATTCCGATTGACAGCCGGTCCAGGCTCTAACCCGTCCTCACATCGACTCCTTTAACTTTGCTATTGGCGATGGATTGCGCTACGCTATCGAGGTACTCATTCTTGAACATACTGCCGACGTGAAACGCGATGTAAATTTCCTGCCATTTGGTGGCTTTCGGCTTGCGATAACCGTGCGCTTTGTAGGATATTCCCTGGCAGCGCGTAAAGCTAAAAGATGGAAGGATTGTGGGGCTGAAAATCAGGGAAGCCAGCGTAAATAAACCGGATAATACCAACGCCAGAACTGTCAATTCGCAACTGAGACCAACCGAGGTGAAGAATTAGAATTTAAGCATAACGAACATTGCAATTGAAGGTAGGGCTTCTTTGATTTTTAGTGTCGGCAAAGAAAAATTACATACGCTGGTGCCTTGAAGTTGAAGCTACGGTGGTCGTTAAATGGAGAAGAAATGGGTGATTTTGAGCGACCAGGTGGCGAGATTCCAATTATGGTTAAGGTTTGTCCGCATACTTCGGTGCCATGCAAATGATCGCGAAACAGCTGTTTTGTTTTCTGTAGTCAAGTAAATGCCATCTTCACGGTTTGACGCCGAAACAGCTGATCAAATGTGGAGAAGAGGAAAACGTGAGAAAATATTGTTATTGAGATATTTCGCATATTGATTGAAGTTTTGTTATGCTGTAATTTGCAGGAGTTTGGAGGATATTTCATTATTAATGGGAATGAAAAGTTGTTACGACTGCTGATAGCACAGAGGGCGAATTATGTAAGACTAGCCATTTTTGGTTTTGTTAGGAATATTGTAATCAGTTAAAATTCTGTGTATACTTAGATTTATGATATTTTTTTCGTTTCGTTAATCGTAAACTTTTGAGCTCGTTTCATGCGCGGCTTTGATTCGTTAGGCGATGGCTATCAAGCGTAGCAGTTGGGCAAAAAAAGAAAAGGATTTCACGGAGTTCGGTGTTACTGTTCGCTGCGTGAAACGAGATGGGACTGCCAACGTGAGTGGCTTGAAGCGACGTGATGTGAAATTACTATTTTCAGTTATTTCGATTTTTTATGTAGACGAACGTGCTCCATTACCTCAGCACCGGAACTTGCACTCTGTCATTTGTCCTGGATCGAGAGCCGTTTTATGTGCCAGTGATGCTTGTAATTCGAGCTCTCACGAATTGGTCCGACAAGGAAATCTTTGAAGAAATTGCCAAAGGCCAGGAAGACAATGTTTTTCTGAAAGGGTAAAATTAACACAATCTTCTTGTTTGTTGTCGCGCTCACGTAAAGCATCCGTTTTGATTTAAGTAACTCTATGTTTGCAGATGTGTAATGTCCATGATGAGGCAGCTGTTAGCAGAAAAGAAAGACAAGCTATACAGTCAAAAGGGAGCGCAGAAATTCTTAGGGCAGGAATTCCGAAGTAAATTCCGGGATGCCGACTTCTATACTGACGAGGAAATTTGCGAAATATTGTTGAAGCGATGCGTAGCCATTCATCTGGAAACGAACGAAGAACGCGTGCGATTTTTATGGTACGTTTCCTTTTTCTTCATAATTGTGCAGGTTTCACGTGCAAGGGTTTTGTAAGATTGTGGTTGCAAGTGGAAGTTACTTGCTTTTTTCCGAATAGCTTCATGGTGAGAAAGTTATACGTATTTGTTCGTGGAGGATGTGCAGTGGAGAATCCTGATAGTCCTATGAATCAGGATATTCTGACTTCTGGAAACACGTATCTTGTTGTTCTTAAAGTAAGAATGCAGGTTTGCTTTTTATTAACCCTAGGCTAGGGATTCGATTTGTTTGCATTAAACCCTGTTATGAGCGGTCAATGGAACGTTTGCAGTGTGCTGAATTTGTTCGTTAAAGTGCTGCTCGTTTCTTTAACTGTAATAATATATCGCTTGGTGCTTGCTGTACATTACAAAATATCGTATCGTTTTTCTCTGTTAAAATTACTGGCACATGCAGTAGTAAATGATTTCTTGTTCTGTACGATTTATTCTTGTTAACCTTTATCATTTGTCGCTTCAGGAAAGATTGGAAATTCTCGTCAGAAACGCGCTGTTTGCCATTCAAAAAGCAATGGATAGGCCGGGGACAAAAACCAAAGCCTTGACCACGCAGTACGTGTCCGAAGAGTTCAGCAGAGGAGGACTAGTTACTCGTCCCATGCAGTATTTCTTGGCTACCGGAAATCTCAACCCTAAAACATTGGTTAATCTCCAACAGACTTCCGGTTTTGCGGTGGTCGCTGATAAAATCAACTACATGCGTTATATAGCACATTTTCGATCCGTACATCGCGGTGCATTCTTCCAAGAAATGCGGACCACAGCCTGCCGGAAACTCCTACCGGAAGCATGGGGATTTATGTGTCCTGTTCATACTCCTGATGGAGCACCGTGTGGATTGTTGAACCACCTAGCTGCTGCATGTCGGGTAGCGAGGGGATGTCCAGTTCCCCCAAAATTTCTGGACTTACTGCGAAGTCTCGGAATGATTGATCCGGATGCCGTTCCAATGGGATTGTTCATGGAGTATCATGTTGTAATGGTGGATGGAAAAATGGTGGGATGGTTACCGGATCACAGTGCTGCTGAAGTCGTCGATTATTTGCGAGTATTAAAGACGTCGGGGAGTATACCAGAGGACACAGAACTAGCGTTTGTGCCGAAGAGCGATTATGCTGGACAGTTTCCGGGATTGTATGTCTTCCTGTCCAGTATGGGACGGTTCAGCAGACCGGTGATCAACCTCCGTACCAATACTGTCGAATGGATTGGATCTTTCGAGCAGGTGTATCTCAACATCTGCATAAAGAAGGAAGAGGCTTATCCAGATCTGACGACCCATATGGAACTGACAGAGCAAGTGTTTTTGTCGGAGGTAGCTGCCATGATCCCGTTTTCGGATCACAACCAAAGTCCCAGGAACTTGTACCAGTGTCAGGTCAGAAATTTGTCACTGCATCAAACTGAGAAAACTATATCAAAACTCACAAGTGCTGAGATCGGTGTGTTAAATAAATTAATTTTTGATAGATGGGAAAACAGTCTATGGCTACACCGGTATTAAACTGGCCGGCACGCGCCGACAACAAATTATACCGTATTCAGACACCGCAGTCGCCTTTAGTTAGGCCAAAGGCCCATGAATATTTCAAAATGGATGATCATCCGATGGGAACGAATGCCATCGTTGCGGTCATATCCTTCACGGTAAGGAGAAGTATTTTTAGAGTTTTGGTCCATCGAAGTAACCATCAGGCAAAGATTATTTTCCCTATTGTTGCCGCTGTCATATGTTGCTTATTTCAGGGATACGATATGGAGGATGCCATGATTATTAACAAAGGCTCTTTTGAACGTGGCTTTGGTTATGGAAGCATCTATAAATCTGAATTCATTGATTTGAGAGAGAAGTCCAAAAGTTCAAAAGCCACGTATGTTTTCGGAGTTGTCAGTTCGGATGCCAAGCTTCGAAATCTTGGGCCCGACGGACTGCCGTACGTGGGCACACGCATTGAACCAGGCGACGTGTTGTGCTGGTAAGATGGTTGTCCAACTTGATATTAAACTGCTTCGGTTTGCTGTGTGACAAATATGGACCTTGGACGCAGTTTTTTCAAATGCATCTTGTTGATGTAGTTATTATGATAAAATATCCCAGAGACAAAAAATTGAGACATGGGATGAACTGGAGATGGGTATTGTGGATAGTGTCCGTTGTCTGGGTTCGGAAAGCGGAAGCGAGGTGTACAATCATGTGTGCATCACTATGCGTATACCTGTAAGTTTACTAAAAATAAGTTTTCTGTTATCCTCCGAAGTGGCGCGTACAAAACAATTATATGTTTATAATTTTTGTTTTTATGCTCGAATTGTGTAGAATTGTTTCAGTTTTAGTTTTCTTGATTTTATTTACTTATTTTAATTTTTTGTTATTTTCATTAGCCAGTTCATATAACTCTGCTATGCAGTCAACTGCATAATGGATATTGTGAACTTCGTTACTTTTGCAGAGACCGCCGACAGTGGGCGATAAATTTGCCAGCAGACACGGACAAAAAGGTGTGTGTAGCAAATTGTACCCTGTGGAAGATATGCCGTTCACTGAATCCGGCATGATTCCTGATATTATCTTCAACCCTCACGGCTACCCTTCCCGTATGACGATTGGGATGATGATTGAAACAATGGCCGGGAAAGTGGCAGCTCTGGATGGAGTGAGTTTCGATGCTACACCCTTCGTCTACGGCGAGGATAACACAGCGATTGAACGTTTTGGGCAAATGCTACAAACGGCAGGTAATGAATTTTGGACTAAGTCGATTTAAGTACTTATTGGTTTGTCACTTGCGACAGTGCACGCTTTCTTGCATTCATCGATTAGTGTAATCTTGAACGATTTCTCATTTGCTGATAGGGTTCAACTTTTATGGAAATGAGAGAATGTACAGTGGAGTGGACGGACGAGAACTGGAAGTGGCTATCTTTTTCGGTGTGGTGTATTATCAGCGTTTACGGCACATGGTGTCGGATAAGTATCAGGTGCGAACCACCGGCGCTGTGGATGAACTGACTGGTCAGCCAATTAAGGGTCGAAAGCGGGGCGGTGGAACGCGCTTCGGTGAGATGGAACGGGATGCTCTCATTGCACACGGCGCTTCATATCTGTTGCATGATCGTCTGTTCAACAATTCAGACGGAACAACTGTAAGGTTATTTCCCATCAGCAGCTAGTAGTCCTGGGTTAATCGTTAGTTTGTTTTGCAGAGTCAAGTTTGCAAAATGTGTGGGAGTATATTGTCACCGATTGTGATACCGCGGGAAGATCCAGCCGACGCATCACTGCCCATACAGTGGATGTGTAAAGTGTGCCCGAACGGTGGAAAGGTGGTGACCGTGAGAATACCGCAAGTGTTTCGGTATTTGGTGGCAGAGTTAGCGTCGTGTAATATGAAAATTATGCTAAAAATTGAGAAGTCAGCATGAAAACTTGCTCTAGTAAAGTTTTATTTGTTCTGTCGTTTGGTTTTCGTTGTCTGTGATAATGCCATGCTAAAATAAAAGTGCCGAGCTGGTGATTTGCCATTTTCCCAGGAAACAGTTGCCTTACGTTCCTTACTTATGGACTTCATAATCTTCATTCAGAATGTATTAACAACAATGATCACTGTCGACAGTCTACACGAAAGACTGTCTCAGCGAGTGCAGTTTTTCCCAGTTCACGTTAGAAGGGACAGACTATTCATAATTCCACTAATTTAATCGGCAGGAAATGCGCAAACGGAAATACAATGTCTGGCCATACTTCGCCATCGAGACTTTCGCCCACTGGCGTTCGCTGCTACCGCAGTCACCGCACTGCTGGCGGAGCTCATGCACAGCTGCGCGGTTCTGTTTCCGGTTTTCAGTTGATTGACTTGACTTTTGATGGTGATCAATATCATCTTGTCTACGTACTTAATCGAGTTTTCTATTGGCGAAGGAAACATCTGAGAAAATCGTTTTTCGCAGCTCCATATGATGCATATTTTTTTAGTTTTACTCGTATTTATCATTAGTTGCCATAATCTATATGGTCGTTCAAGTCCTTAATTGAAAACAAACCCTTTTTTGTAATTGTTTTGGTCACTTCGCTAAGTTTTCTGATTATGGAGGAGCGCGTTCAACATCGTCTTTTGCAGCTCATTGAAGAGGAAGTTAACTCCGGACACAATCGTACTTCCGATAAATCGCTAAAAGAACTGAAATCCATCTGTCGACAATCAGACGAATACGTGAAGGAAGCCTTTCGCCTGTTATGGGAGCATTTGTCCCAAGAACATGCAGAAATGCGCTGGAGCGCTTTCTTGTTGATCAGGGAGTTGTTTGATCGTTCCCATTGTTTCCGCGAACTTCTCATCGAGAACTTGAATGACTACATGGTAAGCATTGCAAAGTGTACCTGTGAAAATAGCTTTTACAGTGTATATTGATCCACTTCGAACATTTTGCATTTTTTTGTAGGTTCTTGTTGCCGAGACTGATCGACGTAAACCGCTGCCAAAACCAAAAATCGTTGCTGATCGTCTGAAACAAGCATCCGTAGCGCTGTTTAAATCATGGACAGACAAATTTGGCTCAACCTATAAGAAACTCGATTTGGCGTACCGCTTTCTGGATGATACGAAGAAAATTGTTCATCCAGCCAGCTCAGCATCGTCGTTTTCCGATCTTTTCACACCGCGCACGGAATCACGAAATTCAACGATTCAGCAAAAGAAAATCGATGCAATTAAATCGCAAATATTGGAAAGTGAGGAGGAATTGGATAATCTAATGAACGAAACGGAAAATCTTTTCCGTATCGTTGTGCCTGATATTCTTCAGGATGCGTCGCCCAGTGTCGAGCAGACGAATTTGCGGGCGCATGGATTGCCGTCGACCGCGTCGTTCAGTATTCAGGTGGATTTAATCCCGCGCACCCTTCGCATGGAGCGGACTAGCGAGACTGAAGCGCTTATTGAGAAGATGGAGGAAAATGCGGTGCTGCTTAATGGGAAATGTCTCCCCTTGACGGTGCATTGGTTGAGTGTTTTGTCGAAGTCTGGCGCACAGCAGGAGGATGTGAAAATGTGTATCGATCTGAAACAGCGGATTGAAATCTTGCTGAGAAAAGCCGCTACGCTTGGGATTAATTTTTTGAATCGGAGTAAACGAAAAAAGGGTGATAGTGATAGTGAAGAGGAAGATTTTGTCGACGTTCCGGAAGGGAGTTTTCAGGAAACCGAAATGGTCAATCTGGATGACGAATTGGTAATCATGTGTTGTTGCACTGTTTCGTGTTTAAAGAATTTTAGATATGTTCTTATGTGATCACTGGTTTTTGTGAACTATTGTTTTTGCACTTGATCTAGTTTTTAGTAAAGATTTTTTACTGCGCCATAGTAAATTGTTTTATCGTTTATCAATTAACATGCAAGTATTTCTGTTATATTGTGAGTTTGTGTTGTTTATGTTATGTAATATGTACTGATGTTTGCATTTTCACCTTCGACTTTTATCCGTTTGTAGAAACCCTCCACCTCTGGTGTGAACCCTGTATATCAAACAAGTTCGTCGGCAACTCTAGAGACGGTGCCTAAGATGAAGTCCGTATCGACGCGCGACGCACATTTGTCCGTGGCTCCTGTTGTTCCGTTCGGCCCAGATTTGGAAAGGTGGGGTGAGCCTTCCGACAAACTGCCGGAGTTACCCGCCAACCCTAAAGTGGACGCTGTCCATCGTTTCTGGGCCGCCCCCGATACGGAAAAGGACTCGCCCAATTTACAGGTGGCAGAGTCTTTGTTGAGTCGCACGATGCCGTTTGCTGGTAAATTTGAACCGGTTAAATGGTTCTGTCGCGCTCCTTTGCCGAACGGACAACTGTGTCCACGTCAGGACCGTGTAAAGTGCCCGTTCCATGGAAAAATTATCGCCCGCGACGGGACAGGCACGCCCTCAGATGAAGAAGAGCGCCGGAAGGAGAGACTGGCGAAGGAGAGAGCCGAGGCGGAAAAAGTTCCTGACTGGCAGGAACCGGAATTCCTAAAAGATCTCGAAGCAGCAACGGGAAAGAATTTGAAAGTAGAGAAGCGGAAACCGCGAAAGCAGGACAATTTGACTGATCTGGCGGCGGAGGACAACACTCCGAAAAATCGTTTGGCCAAGAAGATTTTTGATAGAGCAGCGGTCAAACGGGTAGCTGCAACGATGGATGCGGTGCAGAGAAAAAATGCCGCTGAGAAATTTCAGCATAATTGGAATTATGCCAGTATCTCTCATACATAAAACTGTGATTGTGCTGGTGAGTGGTGTGATTTTGCTGCGATTTTGTCTCATCTTAGGAGACGGTTTGTAATACCGGTGTAACATTTTTTTCAATGGAGACTTCCTTAATAATTTTAGTGAATTTTTTAGCACTTTCTGGGCTCTGTATCTTTACCACGGGTAATTGTAATGTACTGTTATTAACTGAAATCAGCTGCGACAACTTAATTACAGTTACAGAATGTTTCAAGTGCATGAATTAAATTGCATTTCGCAGCCCATAGTAGTTGGGATGTACTTGTACTTCTTTGACCCGGTCTTTGGAGATGAGTAACTTGATTTGAAGGTATAGCTGTCCGTAAGGTCACATGCCGCCATCAGATTTTGTTTCGTTTTGATTCTCGATTGTTGCGCTCATTGCAAAATCACCGCATATTCCTGTATCATCTACTAAGGGACATTTTTGTATTTAAACAAATGCGTCATCTGTCTCGTTTGCAAGTTTTGATTTCACTCTTGAGTGTTTCGTATGTGGAACGCACTGAGTCGCTCATCTCGTTCCTGCAGAGAGCCGGCGCTGGCCAGTTGGCGCGTCTTCGGACGGCGCTTGGATGCCAAAAATAGCTCCTCCTAGCTAACTAACCACAAATTGTGGGTGGATGTGAAAGTAATGACTGCGAAAAAAAACTGCGGATGGCATCCTGTACAGTTCGGTGTTTGATCATTTGGAGTGTGCGCACGGGGTGAAGCGGCAATTTGGCGATGCCATCGCCGTTTTTTGACTCTCACCCGCAAAAGGATTACATGCCGGTCCGGCGCCCAGTTACGGACTTCAGGATGTGTTTTGGACTGGATCTTGATTTTATCTCATGGGAACTTCTCTAATTCACCGGTGGAAGTAAATGGAGATCATTCGCTGTTTTATCTGATAGAATAAATCATGGGTGATAATCCAGAGGCCGTTTCATCCGAACAGGATGATGTTTCATTCTTACGCACTGTAAGTTATGTACCATATAGATGGACCAGCTTAGCTACTGGCCGTCGGTCCTGAAAACGTTTTGCCTTAAAGAGTACATTACTAGCTTAGGCTTCACTATGCAAATGATTTAATATTGTCAAATGCAACGATTACAGGATCAGCGGTTTTCGTTTTCATACATTTGATTTTATCGAACACATTTTCCTCATGAAATATTTTGTAATAAATTAGCAATTCGCGATATTGGTAACAGAAGTGGTTTAATCGGCATATATATACATTGCAAAAATTTGTATGCTTTATAATTTGTGAGAAAAGTTTTACAGAACACTGAGAATAACTGCGGTATTGACATTTGAATAGTAGATAAAGTTCGGGAGGTGGTGGGGATTAATTATTCCGGCATCCGTAATATTTTAGCCAGAGATAAAACAAGATTTAAGACTAATGTAATGAAGTCTCTTACGGTTAGTAAGTAACTCATTGCCAGTACTATTATTGAGTAGCTATATAGTATCATAAATTATTATTAGTAGTAAATTATTGCGCTTATGGTTTTCGAATTGTTAAAATAAATTAAAGGATTTTTAGTTATACAAGTGCATATTGTTACATCTTTTAGTAAAATATGCTTGCAATCTGGAAAGTTTGCTTTGTTAGGACGACATCATTTGCCTGAGCTGTACCGTCCAAACGGGCCGCGATGCTGGAACCGGAAGCGGTGAACGTGTATGTTTGGCCGCCGAAGGCTTCGGAAACCGGTACTGTTTTCTGGAAACCGTTTCCGATAAGGTACACTGTCCTGCGAAATCTTTTGTTATGCCTTAACAGCATTCATTGTCAGTCAGCGATAAAAAGATTCTGGGCGATAATGATTGACTTTTTGTACTGATTTACGCTTTCTTTTTTTATATGTACAGGGTACGAGATTTGTAACTAGGTATTCATGAGTGAATGCTATAATATAGCATTCACTCATCATATAATATACTATGTATATTATACATAGTACGCTTAGGTGCGTTAACTGCAACTGAATCATGTGGAATTTTTAGTGGCCGTTATGAGATCAAAGCGTTGCGGAAGCGCTTTTGGGAATGCGCTTTAATGGGGTTGCGCTAGAGAGGGAGACATATTCTCGCTTATGTCTGCGATCTAGTAGTAATCATCGGCAAATCCCAAAATAGTTGCTTGTTTTAGTCCGTGTTTAGCACTTGTTGTCATTACAAATAGTGATCATGATGCTGAGTGTACGTAGTGCAACAAAAAAACTATATACCGCTTTCCCGTCTCGTTAACTTACTACTACCAATACTATATAAATTAGCTATACTGTATTAACCATTATTAATATACGATTATTCACTATGTTACTCGTACTTGCACAAAGTCTGTACATAAATCTGGCTTTTAGTTCGAAAATAAAGAAAATTTTCGAAAAATTGTCGCTATTTTATCGTAACGTAGCTATTAAATATGCCACATTTATACAGGGTACCCTCTACTTCTATAGCGACAACGTAGCCACCATACTGCGCACATTTTCGACAGTATATTTTTACTTGTTAATATGTACTCTGTATTTCATTCAAGTTGTCTCAAAATAGCTGACCAGTAAGTTAATAAACGTAGTTAAATGATGCAATCAAGATTCATAATACAGGGTACTGAGGGTACCAGTCAAGGTTTTTATTTATGCTTTTATTACTGGTACATTAGTTTTTCATAGTAGTTAATAGAGTTCCGTAGTTGTTCCATACGGTGGACGTGAGGTGAAAAACTTTTAATGTTTTTTTTGTGTAGGATCGTCCCCCCGATTTGGCATCATGCATGCTCGTTATCGAGCAAGCACTTTCCGTGCGTGCCCTACAGGAAATGGTCAACGCCACTTCTGAATCGGTATATCGACTTGGCGGACTACGTTTTTCCGTGCTGGCAAAGTTCAAAATTTTTTCTATCCACACGATAGGGAACGCAATCTGGACACCGGACATTGTTATACGGTCATGCGGTGCTGCTCCGTCATTTCAACAGTGACATGGTAATCAAATTATGACATGAATTTTTCGTTGAATTTTTTTACGCCAAAAATTACTGTAAGCTGGCATTACTAAGTACTGCGAGAAATAGGACTACCATGTTTACGTCCTGTTAAAATGAGAATTTGGTTATGACGATGTGTCTCGTAAGCATTTATTTTTCTTTAGTATCTCACATGTCTCAGCACCAGCTCATCCAGTGACAAATTAGCCTTTGACGTGGGATTACGCGAGACCGCACAAGGCGAAGCCTGCTGGTGGACCATCCATCCCGCTTCGAAGCAGCGCTCGGAAGGCGAAAAGGTCCGGGTGGGCGATGACCTTATCTTGGTCAGCGTGGCAACCGAACGTTATCTGGTTAGTACATTCTTTGTGTTGTTGATGTGCAAACTGAGCTTCATCGTTTTGAAATTTCGGAACATTTTAATTTCCATTACGAATGCTGAATTATACCAAGAAAATTAATGTCGGTTAAATAATTTCAGCACACTCTGAAAACGGATGAATGCTCCGTAATTGCATCGTTCCACCAGACATTATGGACCGTGCTACCCATCGCTTCCGGCAATGTTAAGAATAAATTTATCAGTTTCGTCTTTGGTCAGGAAGTGGTGCGTTTTTTCCACGGACATGACGAATGTATGACCATACCGGAGAATTGGTCCGATCATCCACAGCACAATTTAAAGTAATATTGCATATAAATTGAAATTATCGTGTGCGACTCAATATTCTGCCTGTTTTTTCAGTGTGATCGTCTATGAAGGCGGTGAAGCCCTGAACCGGGCTCGATCGCTGTGGAGGATCGAGCTAATCCGAAACCGGTAAGCTGTTTTTTTTGCTGTTTTCTATGCATCTCGTATTATAACGAGATGCATAGCGCAGCAATAAAGGATTGATTTATTTTTTAGTTGGAATGGTGGTTTTATCAACTGGAAGCAAGCCTTTCGCATTCAGCACATTACCACCGGACGGTTTATGAGCGTAACCGAGAATCCCACACCGGAATCCGGGAAAAGTCGATGGCGGGTGTCATTGGTGCCGCGCAACCAGTCCAAACTTGAAGACACTGCATTCTTCCTGAAGGCCAACAAAGTCCGTCCATACTGCGTACAAACCGGTAGTTTATGTGGTTTACGATGACACCTTTTTCCAGGACGATAAAGAGCATGGATTAGATGAGAAAGAGAAAGAAGAAGAAGGCATGGGTGCCAGTACGATTAAATACGGCGACACCATGTTCGTCATACAGCACTGCATTACTGGACTCTGGCTTTCATATGACGTAAGCGACAATTACATTTACTTATTTACACGTGTGCATTTTACGTTTTGGTTTAAAATGTTGTAATACTTCAGTGCTAATTTAATACAAAATGAGCATAATATGTACGTTTCAATAGACTGTGGAAGAAACTCGACGGGGTGTGGGAAAAGTGGAAGTCAAATATCTGTCCATGTCCGAAGAAGGTCACATGGATGATACGTTGTCGTTTACGCGGTCCCAACATGAGGAGTCGCGATCGGCGCGGGTTATCCGCAAATGTGTTTATTTATTCAACAAATTTAACCGGTAGAGCTTATTATTAAATTTCAAATGTTAGTAGCGCAGACAGTTGACCTTTCATTTAGGGCCTTGGATGCACTGCAAAATCAGCCAACAGATTCACGAGGACGTACCGATTCCGTGGGACATGCACCGACACCACGGTTTAACCTACGTGAAACCATTGATCTTCTCAAGGATCTGATTGGATATTTTGCCCAACCGGAAGACGGAACGGGTAAAATGTTGTTATTTTAAAAACGAGACAAACTCCTGAAAAATTTATCCGGCAAAGGGCTTCTTGTTGCGCTCACTCATTTTATTTTAGATTTTTATTTGCAGAACATGAAGCAAAACAAGTTCATCTTCGCGCTTTGCGCAATCGACAGGATCTCTTCCAGCAAGAAGGCGTACTGAGCCTGGTTTTGGATACCATTGATAAAATCAGCGCTCTGACCAACCATGGTATTTTGACCACGTACCAGGGTGACGAAGGAGGTTGGGATGAGATCTCCACGAACCTGTACTTACTGATTGGTAAATACCTTAATATTAAATAATATAACGCCTGCTTTAAATATTGTATTAATTAATTATACAATGTTTTTTGTTACAGCGGCAATGATCAAGGGCAATCACGGCAACTGCGCACAATTTGCTCAGTCGGCGCGCTTGAATTGGCTGTTCAGCCAATTGTCGCAGCAAGGCTCGGAAGGTGTGCTAGGAGTGTTGCACTGCGTACTGGTCGACAGTCCGGAAGCGCTTAACATGATCAGAGAAGATCATATTCGAGCGATTATTTCGCTTTTGGATCGAAGCGGACGCGATCATAAGGTGAGTGATTTTTTCCGATATACAAAATTCGTACGGGACTTGTTTAGCGGAAACGCGACGTAGGTGTTGGATGTCTTGGGATCGTTGTGCGTGGGAAACGGTTTAGCTGTGCGTTCCAGCCAAAATCACATCTGTCAGCATCTGCTGCCAGGAAAGGACCTGTTGCTGCAGACGAAATTGGTGGATCATGTGGCATCCATGCATCCTAACATCTATGTCGGCTATGTGGAAGGCTCGGCAATTTTCAAGAAATGGTATTTTGAGGCTATTGTGGATCATCTTGAACCGGTGTCCAATCATATGCCTCATGTGCGCAGTAAGTTATCGTAAGGTAAAAAATTACTGGAATTGTTACGTACTACTCTCACCTTATGTACATGTAGTGTAACAAAATCAAGTGCAACTTACAATTAGTGCAGTACACGTTCTCACTACCTAGTAACATACCCTAACCGGTAAGTAGTCACCACGGGCCTTAACTGAGCCGCCACACTACGACACTTCATATATTGATAGTGGATAACTGAAGATGTTATAGTACTGTAATACTGTATAAAGATAATAAATGCTAAAGTGTTAAAGAGATGCTCGAGTCCGGGACTCGAGCCCTTCTTTAACACTTTAGCATTTATTGTTCGAATACTGGAATCGTACCGATTGTGAAGATATCACTTGAAAATCTTCACAATCAAAGCAAAGTATTGAACTGATACTGATAATCATCAAGTACTCGACAATTGACATGATTTGTGTATGATTTTGTTGAATAGTCGGATGGGCCAATACGGACGGGTATGTTCCCTATCCTGGAGGCGGTGAACGGTGGGGCACAAACGGTGTCGGCGATGACATGTTCTCATTTGGGTTCGATGGAATCAACATTTGGATCGGTAAGCGTATTATTGGATAGGTTTGTATTTTAATGTGCTTGCCTAAAGATTTTACGTTTTCGTAGGGGGTTATTCTCGAGCGGTTCGCATGTACGATCCGTCGATTACATCCGGCTTTCACAAAGGAGACATCGTTGGCTGCAACCTGGATCTGACGATTCCGGAAATTTCCTTCAGTCTCAATGGGATTCGCTTACGAGCTACAATCAGAAATTTCAATACAACCGGCATGTTCTTTCCGGTTGTCAGCATGTCGGCTAGATCCAGGTGAGTACAGTATCCTTTACATACGTACTGATACAAATACCCAATTTTCTACACCTAAAATATTTTTGGGGCTTAATTTATGTAATACGCAGTGTAATTCTGTTAACTAAAAATGGTAATGTGCGGTGTAATTCTTTTTACTAAAAATGCAAACATAACTATAGTTAATTTTATGCTCAAAATTATTGTTTGAACTTAACAAGTTTTAACAAGGACTACACTTGAATCGAAGGTTTGAATTTGCCAGTGCACTACGTTTTTTTGCCAAGTGTTAACCGTTTGATTACAACATTCTTCTTCTTTAGCGTCCGGTTCATGTTGGGAGGAGATCACGGTCGCTTGAAACACGGTCCACCATCCGGTTACTCGGCGGTTATTGAATCACTCTTACCGAAAGAAACTTTGCGCATCGAACCGCGCTTTTTCTTTGGCGACATTAACCGGTCGCTGTTGGCCGGACCGAGTCTGGTCCAGGAGAATGTGGGATTCGTCCCAGCTCCCATTGACACCAGCAGCGTTATTTTGCCCAATTACATTATGCAAGTGCGTGATCGTTTGGCGGAAAATATTCACGAACTATGGGGAATGAGTAAAATTGAAGCGGGATGGACGTACGGAGAAGTGCGAAACGACCCGCTCAAGCATCATCCAAATCTGACCGCCTTCAAGAATTTACCTATTAGCGAACGGAACTATGATATTACATTGTCCGTGGAATTATTAAAGTAAGTTATCATTTCTCAGTCCTGCAATGTATACTTGAATAACCGTTGAGTTCATACCATTGCAAAATCACAAGTAAAATGCCATGATGGATGATTTTCTACTTCGGGTCAAACCGTAATATATGTGACTGATCGTGAATAGAATATACCCACAATATGTATAAAGGATACCCACAATATGTACAATATCGTAGAACAACGGTTTTATCGAGTCCCATTGAGATACATTCGCAAACGGGTATCCGGAAACATTTGCATATAGCGAAACGAATCAATTTTTTATTAAATCTGTTTCGTTCTTTTGCAGGTGCTTATTAGCACTGGGATATCATGTCAGCATGATCCCGACCGATGCTCGCATCCGCCAAATGAAGCTCTCCTCCACGTACACTCAACCCAACGGATACAAACCCGCCCCGCTGGATCTCTGCAGTATCCAATTATCATCCAAAATGGAGGAACTTGTAGAAATCCTATCGGAAAACATCCATAACCTTTGGGCTAAAACGCGCATCGATCAAGGCTGGACATACGGATTGACCAAGCAGCCGGTGACCAAACGCAGTCCGCATTTGGTGCATTATGTCGATGTGGACGATACGATAAAGAAAATCAATCGGTTGCCAAATTCATTATAAACATGATTGGGACTTTGAGTTGTAGTGTTTTTGTTTAAAATGTAGTGACACCGCGTGTGAAGCCGTTCGGACACTCCTGGCATTCGGCTACACCATTGAGCCACCAGCCGGGGATTCCGCTCATAAGCCGGGCGGTGCAGCCATGCGTGTGCCGGAAAAGAAGCAGATTACGCGGAGTTATCGGGCGGAGAAGACGTACGCGGTGACGGAAGGGAAATGGTACTATGAATTCGAAGTGATGACCCATGGATACGCCAAGATCGGTTGGGCGCTGGTCGGATGTTCGGCCGGAATCGAAATGGGAGCCGATGAAAATTCATACGTCTTCGACGGATTATCGGTAAAAATATGTATTTTTCAGCAAAAAAATACAAGGGGACCTTGTTTTCAGCTAGCCATTGTTTACTATTATACAGTGTATACTCACACAGTACGTTCCCTAATTCCGAATTTTTATTTGCCAGTTCACTGCAATATTTCTCCATTCTGCAACGCTATGTACAGATACGTTAGCATAAAATAAGTTTACATATCGACACATATGGCTTATCATCGTTTCTTTGGTCGCTTAACAGATGTGTCTTTGATATCATCGCTTCGTGAATAGGGCCGGAAATGGCATCAAGGACCGGAACCTTTCGGTCGCCCGTGGCAAGTGGGCGATGTCTTAGGCTGCCTTCTGGACCTCCACGATAAAACCATCAGCTTCACATTGAACGGTGAACTGTTGGTGGATCCATCGGGCAACGAAGCCGCGTTCGAAAACGTCACAGCAGAATTAGGCGGATTCGTCCCGGCTTGTACACTGGGAGCCGGTGAACGGGGGCGATTTAATTTTGGACAGGATATCCATTCGCTTAAGTTTTTCACTGCCTGTGGTCTGCAAGAAGGATATGAGCCATTCTGCGTGTAAATAAAATCCTTTATTTTGGAGTCATATGTACTGACTGCGCCAGTACGGTAACCTGTTTCTGCATTTGTGTAGTAACATGACGAAACCGGTACCGTTTTGGTATGATCGGGAACAAGCGATGTTTGTGCCGGTGACCGATGAGAACAGCATGCTGGAGGTCAGCCGCATTCCCCCCACGGCTGGTGCTCCACCGGCGATTAAATTATCACGCCGCTCACAAGGAGTGTCCGACAGATTGCAAATGGAATTTCTGCGGCTTTCATTGCCGATTACGTGCCGTGAGCAATACATAAAGTATGTTTAAATCAGACGCAGTAATACAATTACTAACAATTTTGTAGTAGGCTGGCAGTGTCCAAGAATGAAATAAACCATCCTTCTGTAACCGATGTTGGTTCTTGCTGGCATGTTTCTGCAACGGTTAACACTATATTGTGTTTCGATAACTCTGAATAATTTTTGAAACAGATAGGCGTTACGGTACGCTATCGCTTTTTGCAAAAACCGTTTAATGAATTGTTCAATAATTATTACCTCATTGCTGCTAGCGACGAAGAGAAGCAACGCATGGTCCATGACCTGGAAATTGCTAAACGAGCCACCCGGCGTAATCCTTCCGTCTCCCAACTGCAACGTCTTCCTGGTGCTATGGGCGGGAAGATTGAAGAGCACATGATTAGCGGCGGTTTCTCCGAGAACGATATTCAAGGTCTGACATCGCAAGGACGCTTCATCACGGAAGAATCGGTCGATATGATGGAGACGGGGGATATGGAACCCCCCGAACCGGTACGCAACGTCCCGTTGCCCCGCGGATCGATGGGTCCGGAAAAATTTCAACGACAGCGCGGTATCATGAAGAAAACGCAATCGCTGGATGTTAATGAGGATATGCAGATTAGTGTGCCGATTAATGCCAATCCCTATGCGACTGTACAGACCTCCAGCAAACGGATGCACCGGAGTAGCAGTGAAAATCGACTTCAGCCGGAAACGTAAGCGAATGTTGGGAAATCTTTGTCGCATGCACGCAACGGTGGCTAATCGCACGCAGTTGAATGCTGTTTACGAGCAATACGAAGCTTGCTGCACTAACACACATCTTTAGTTGGATTTTATTTTTTGTCTTGAAAATTTTAATTTTTTGACTGGAAGGGTTCAGACATAAAAACACCGTTTAATGTATTTTTAAGGGACACCGATTCATTTCTTAGTGAGACCAGATACGAAAAAATCGTTCCAAGGCAACATTCATTGGATAGAAGCAGGACGCATCAAAGGTGACACCTAGTTTTGCAGCACCGGTTTATGTTAAAATTTAATTTTGGCAAGCCGTATTCGAATTCGAAACGGCTCAAAGATATTAGGTTCAGATATGGTAGTCAGTTTGCATTCGATTGACTGAATAATAAAAACTCATTCCAGTAACAAGTGTTTTTATCGTTAGCAGTCTAATAGCAAAAACTGAATTAAGCGAGAGACGAAAATCCGTTTGTCTGCAAAATTTAAATTTGCGAAGGTAATTAGGCACATTTGGCTACAGCGAAATACAATCCCGGTGAAAAGTATTTGCAAAACAAATTCCAGCGGAAAAACATTGCGAATCAGTTAAAGAAAACTGTTTATAAGGATGCCAGGGCACGATTATGGAACGTGTTCATTTTTATTTTTCAAGGAAGTTAATGATTTCGTAAGAGTTAGAAAAACTGCCGGCAACTTCGCGACAACAATAAACGATCACAGAGGTCAAGCAGTAATTGCGTTTAACGCTGTCCAGTTGTTGCTTACTACCGGCTATCTTTCTCTTACCTGAAAACGATTGCCAAATACAGAGTGCTAGAGTGATTTTTGGTACCGGTGTGTTTTTTAGTGCCAGCCGTAGCCATGAACCCAGCCTGAGTAAAACTACAACATGTTGTGTGTTTATTCATGACAGCACGCCGGCAGCACCCGATGGTAAAGCCAAGAAGCGTTCACAGAGTCCGTTCTCTTATCTCACCAAGAAAATCAAAGAATCCGCCAGCAAACGGTCGGCATCGAAAGAACGCCCGGAAAATACGTACATCGTTGAGCGGAAACCCATGAACCAGACGATGACCCAGGTGACCAGTGATGGTATGTTGCGCACCCCGGATATTACTTTAGCCGCCGGAACCGCCGGTGGCCCCGCCCTGACCCTCCGTATGCCCACTCCCCTACCGTCTTTCACCAACGCTCAGGATCTGATGACCCCGACCCCGGATATCGAGATGATGACCCCGCGAGTGGCCTTCGGTGTGGACGATCAGAATCGTCCACTGTCCGGTTTGAGCGGGATGTCGGACGTCACTACCGCCAGTTCCACCGTTTTCGACCTGGTCACCGAGTTCCACTATGCGGTCCGCATTTTCCCCGGTCAGGATCCCAAGTGTGTGTACATTGGCTGGGTGACATCGGATTTCCATCATGCCCAGAGTCCGTTCGCGTTGGATTATGTGCGGCGGGCGGAGGCCAAGATTCTGGATGTGGGCGGCCAGCTGAAGAGCCACTGTTTCTTCCAGAATTCCTATCTGGTGTGTGCCGGGGATCTGCAGGAACAGGCGGCTAATCAGGGTGGACAGGATAAAGGACGCGCCTCGCCGGGATTGCTGATCGGCACCACGATCGATGTGGCGACGGGCATGTTGACCTTTAATTTCAATGGGCGGGAAATTGAAGAACGCTACCAGATTGAACCAGCCACCAAACTGTACCCGGCAGTGTTTGTGGAGCCGACTAGTAAAGAGGTTTTGCAGTTTGAATTTACTGGGAATAAATCGGCATTGCCGCTGTCCAGTGCGTTATTCCTTCGTGTAAGTGAGCAGTATTGGTATTAAACTGCTTCATAACGGTGAATTGGTCACATTTTCACATGCTGAAACTACTGTACACATTTTTAGTCGTAATTTGTTGTGCGATTACAGGATCGGTCATTAACTCCGCAATGTCCACCGCGTTTGCGCGTGCTGACTCTTCGTCCCAACCAGTGGTCACGTGTGCCGAGCCAGTTTCTCCGGGTGCACGAACTGAAAATGTCGGATGTTCGAGGTTGGAGTATGCTGTGCGATGACCCCGTGTCCATTCTTGCGTTGTATATTCCTGAAGAAGCACGGTGTATTGATATTCTGGAACTAATTGAAAACGAGGATCTGCTATTGTATGTATACCTAATCTTTTACAGCTTTTGTATAGGACGTGACCTTTTGCTTCTCTCATAATTGTATTGTGTTTATTAGGTTCCACGCTCATACGCTGATGCTATATTGCGCCATCTGCTCTCATGGAAATTATCGAGTAGCCCACGCGTTGGTTAAACATGTCGACCAGAAACAGCTACTGTTTGCCATCCAGAATCCATGTAAGTGATTGTGTTACATAAAGCGATGTGTGACCTAATGGTTTCATTTTGTGCAGATATGTCCGGTGCATTACGCAGAGCATTCTATGATCTGTTGATTGCTCTGCATTTGGATACATATGCAAAAGCAATGTACAACACCCGTGACGAATATGTCATCCCGGTGGCGAAACGCGAAAGTGGAAAGCGCCGGCCAGCACGTAGCACACCCGATCTGATGCGACAACAATCGGTCAGGGATATGTCGACGAAGAATTCCATCCGACCGGCGCTCAATATGAAAGACAAGATTTCCAGCGAAGGGTAGCAAACCGAATACTTTAAACCGCTTCTAATTATCGACCGTGATTAATCGGCGGTTTTTTTTATCAGGGAGGATCAAATTCCCATCAAACAAATGACATGCCCGTCGTTTCCTCTGACCGTTCTTAAGGAATACGTGATGGACGCACTGGTTGATGGGGTTCGAAAGGGCACAGCACACTGCCGGGATCCCATTGGTGGCAACTATGAAAACCTTTTCGTGTTAGTTATTTTTCGATTTCAGTCGGTGTTTCGTTTGCGATTTAGCAAGTCTGCCTTTTTTCTTCAGGCCGCTGCTGAAAATCGTCGACCAGTTGCTTCTTGTTGGATTCATCGAGCAAAACGATATGGATCGACTGCTGATGTTGGTTGATCCGCCAGCTTTTGGAGGCGTATTAGATCACCGTTAGTCGAGGAAATTCTGGGTTGAATGTAATCTTCTAATTTCGGTGTCTTTCTAATTTGTTATCGGGTCTTTAGAGCAAATGGATCGCGGACTGCTGCACATCCGTTTGGATGAAGGCGTTAAATTGCAGTTGTGTTACGTACTGCAGGATCTGTGCGACGAACGAGTTCGCAAACGCATTGAAGAAATTGTCTACTTTTCGGAAGAATTTGTAGGAAAAGCCCAAACTGTAAGCGAACGTACAAAACGCCAGCAAACAATCTTACAACGAGATTTCTAATTATTATTATTGTTTCCCTTACTTCATAATCAGAATTCTTATTTTCGTAACAGGATCAATTAAACCGTTATATCGATATTAAAGCATCTGACCTTCCATCGTCCGTCGCGGCGAAGAAGACGAAAGAGTTCCGCTGTCCACCGAAAGAACAAGTACAATATAATTCTTGTTTGTATTGAACAAGCTTGCACGATTTGATATTATCCAGATGAAGATGCTCCTGTCGTTTAAACATCCCGAGGAAGAAGAATCCGCATCGTGTCCGTCACCTGAGGATCTCCGCGAGCATTTGGCGTATTATCACTCTTCCTTGGTTGACCGGCTTGGTCCAAAACCACAGGAACGAGGTACACTTTGCTTGAGGCGATGACTTGGCTTGCTTATGTATTGTTTTACTAAATAACGGTTTTTGTTGATTTTGTTGTTGGTGTTGTTTATTTGGTTTCTTCTATCTACAGTCACTCGTTATACTCGTGATCTGGGCTACTCGAACGGTAATTCCTTATTTCAACTTATTAACTTTATTTTAATATGATGCTTGCTTACTGTGCATTTGAAGCGTATTTATTTCCTAATGCGCACGCAAAATGTATTTTCCGTTACAAATCAATACTTTCTGCTTTGTCCGCTTGTTTGAATTTTTCCCCCGCTTATTTTCGTTTTGGCTTGTTTTAAGTTGCCAGTGTACAGCCGGTTTATGGTGGGTACGGCCGGTTTTTAACGAAGCAGTATGTTAATCTACAGAGGTTTTGACTGAGGTCATCAAGAAGAGTGTTATCAGCTGGGCAGCGGAATCCCATATTGATTCTCAAGAACTCATTAAAGAGATGTTCTCCCTTTTGCACCGCCAGTACGACGGTGTGGGTGAAGTTCTGAAAGCCTTGGAAAAAGCGTATGTGATCAGCAATTCCAGTCATGCGGATGTCACGGCTCTGCTGGCGTCCCTCGGACGTGTGCGTACACTGCTATCCGTGCAAATGGAGAAGGATGAAGAGGCAGTTCTGCGCGTATCTTTATGGTACAAAACTGCTTAGAATGCGCTTTTCACCCTAAACTTTGTGAGCGGTAGTCTGTGACAGTTTGCCTTTAGGGAGCTGATGAATAATCGCGTCTTTTTCCAACATCCCGATCTGATTGGCATGTTGTGCATCCACGAGAACGTTATGACGGTGATGATGAACACTATTGGAAAATCGCAGAACGTGGAATCAGATCGACAAGCAGGACAGAGTGATGGACAGAAAGTAATTGCTTAAACTTTATTTAATTGGTGTTTTGGAAAAGTATGACTTGCGTTTCTGTTTTCAGGACTCTGCTGACATGGTCGTCGCTTGCTGTAAATTTCTGTGCTACTTTTGCCGTACTAGCCGGCATAACCAGAAAGCCATGTTTGAGCACTTGGGCTACCTTCTGGACAACAGCAGCATGCTACTTTGTACGCATTAATTAATTTTAGAGTACTACTTATAATGAGCACAGTTTATCTCAACAAAGCGCAGAAAATTGCAGCACATGCTCCATTGCAGCAGCGCAGAAAATTGCAGCTAAAACCCCTCCCTTACCCCCCTTTCTTTTATTTATTGATGGCCCGGTGAGGACCTCCTACATTTTTTGGCATTTACATTTCTCAGTTTCACTCCTACATAGGATCGTCCTAAGCAGGAAGCAGCCAATTTGGCTACCAGAGCAGTCCACTGACTGCTGACCGATTCTCCTGGAAAGGAGTATGCCGATTTCGGCTCTACCAGAACTCTTCGTGGAGTTTTGACCGAACGTTTCCATCACAGCCACTTCGGCTTCGCACTCAGCCACCTTGGCTTCACTCGTATTCGCTGCGCCTATCGTAGGCCCGGTTGCCGGTTTGGCGGTTGGCTCTGCTTGCGTGCACGCTAACAGGCACCGTACAAAACTTGCGAATGAAGGGTACCATACAGTAGAAAACCTTCACGGAAGCCGCTTCCGGCACGTTTTCAAGCAACATTTTCGGCATAATGTGAATGCTTAGAACAGTGTCCACTTCTGAAATAAAAAACTTTAAATATTTCTAGAATTATCAAATATTGTTTGCTAATTCTTTACGGTATCGTTTCGCGCAGATCGACCGTCACTACGTGGTTCGGCTCCGCTGGACGTAGCATATTGTTCCCTAATGGACAACAGCGAACTGGCCTTATCACTGCGCGAACACCATCTTGAGAAGATCGCCGTATATTTATCCCGATGCGGCTTGCAGAGCAGTTCGGGACTGGTGGCTAAAGGTTACGCGGATATCGGATGGGATCCCGTGGAAGGTGAGCGATATTTGGATTTTCTGCGCTTCTGCGTATGGGTCAACGGTGAAAGTATGGAAGAGAACGCCAATCTTGTGGTGCGTTTACTGATTCGCCGGCCGGAATGTCTGGGTCCGGCGCTGCGCGGTGGTGGTCAAGGATTACTCAACGCGATGAAAGATGCTATTACGCTGTCGGAATCAACAGCCGTAACGATTGATCCGACATTGAAGGAAGATGAGGATTATATTGATATGGGCGAAGCGGTGCTGAATTTCTACTCGGTGTTGGTGGATCTGTTAGGACGGTGTTCACCGGACACCACCCAGCTGGCCCATGCACGCAGTGATTCCGTACGTGCACGGGCGATTCTTCAGAGTCTGATCCCGTTGCCGGATTTGGAAGGTGTACTGTCGATGCAGTTCTTTATACCGAATTTCTCTGCTATCGAAGGTATGTATTAAAGTGCGAGTAACTGAGTCCTTTAATAATATATTTACAGTTTATGGTTGTTGACTTACTGTGTGATTCGATAGCGGGAAGTAACGAGTTGCCGGAAATGCCACCCACTATTTTGCCTAATCATAAGCAAGCCGTACTGGTGTTTTTGGAACGTGTGTACGGTGTGGAAGATCCGGAGATCTTTTTCCGGTTGCTGGAAGAGAGCTTTTTACCGGATATGCGGTGTGGAACAATGATGGATGGGGTAAAACTTAATTATTCTTTGAAAAGCTAAGACTTTTTAAATTAACTATTAATGGTAGAAACTAAAATATTGTTGTATTAATATTTTAGAGTTTGGCATCAGAAAGCGATGTCAGTCTGGCGTTGAATCGATATCTGTGCAATTCGGTTTTGCCACTACTGACGCGACAGTCTAGCTTTTTTGCAACTGCCACACAGTACAGCAGCCTGCTGGACGCTACGTTGCACACGGCTTATTCCATGTCAAAAGTGCGAAACTTGACCAAGAATCAGCGAGAAGTGATATCGACATTTTTACTGGCCTTGATCCGGTAAATTTGAGTGTTGGCCCCAGAGGGGAACTATGAATGACCTTTTGTGTTTGATAGGGAAATTGATCCTGCAATGATGGAACGTCTGCTTCGGAAATTGATTGTCGACGTTTCCGCTTTATCTGAACATACAACGGTGGCATTAAAGGTTGCAAGCAATATTTACAATAAGCGTGGAGCATCTTGTACGGTATTCCCTGTTGCAGCTTTTGACATCCCATTACGAGCGCTGCGCCAAGTATTACGGTAGTCCAAGTGGATTTGGCAGCTACGGTAAAATAAATTGCTCTCGTTGCAACGTTTTATTCGCTGGCTGTAATTATCAAAATTTAATTTTCTGTTAGGCACGGCGTCCGAAGCGGAAAAACGCTTGACGATGATGCTGTTCAGCCGGATCTTCGATTCGTTGGCCGGGCGCAGTTATGATCCAGAATTGTTCAACTATGCACTGCCGTGTTTATCGGCCATCGGCAGTGCTCTGCCACCGGATTACGCGCTGGTCAAGACAGCCAACGATGAGCAGGAGATGACACCCCGCCGTACAGATGGTAGAATCGGATATCAGCCGAGTCCCGTGGAAACATCCACGTAAGCCTAAATTCGAGCAGGATTTCTAATTATCCTTCTATTCTGTAAATCGATGTCCATCAAATTGTCTTCTCGTATAAACCATTGATGATTTGATCCGTCGGCTTCGTTATTTCGCAAAATTACAGTGGCTTAATTTTTTTTTGGTTCGTGACTAATAGTTTTTATTGAATGTCAATGAAAGTAAATCTTTTTGGTATAGATTGTTTCTGAGTCCAGACCTACAGAACATGGCGGTAAAATTTGCCGAACATTACCACGATGCCTGGGCGCTGAAACAGTACGAAGCCGGTTGGGGCTACCACCCGACGCGCAGTGACGCAGACAAAGTCCATCCCTTTATGCAGCCTTACAACTACCTCCCAGCCGAAGCTAAAGAAGACTATCGTCTACCCGCTGAACAAGCCGTTAAAGCCATTCTAGCGTGGGGTTGGACGTTGGAACGCGGGGAAGAAGATTCCCGTGGCACCCGCAGTCAACTGATGAAACGCCGTCCCTCCCGTGGCCTCCAGGAACTACCCTACGGATATATGCCACGCCCCGTGGAACTAAACAATCTGACGTTAAACCGGGAGATGTTGGCGTTGGCTGAACGCTTAGCCGAGAATGCGCATGACATCTGGTCCCAAGGTGTCCAGTCGGAGCTGAATGCCGCCCCGGAACGCGGGGTGGTACCGCATTTTGTCCCCTTTGACCTGCTGACGGATCGGGAAAAGAAGGTGGATCGGGAACGCTCCCAGGAGCTTCTGAAGTTTCTGATTTACTCGGGGTATCGGTTTAAGAAGGAGCGTCCGTCGAGGAATACGGGAGAGCGTGGGTCGATCAGTCCGCCATCGGAGATTGAATCGCGGTTTGCGTATAGTTTATTGGAGAAATTGCTACATTACTGTGATGTGACTCTGGCTAAGATGCGGAACACGATGCCGAGTTCGACGTTGACGAGGAGGCAAAGTTATAAAGAAGCGCCGGGTGATGTTAAATTTTTTAGCAAGGTAAAGCTGTTAGTTGTTTTATTCGTCACATAAGTAAACTTTGTAATTATCTTCTAAACGATTTCTTGTCATTGATGATTTATGAACTTAGTCTCGGCACCAAATTATTGCGGTGTTATGGAATTGTTTTTGACATGCACCTCTACTGTACTTGCTAACTTTACTAACAATTATTGCTATGCTAACGCTTGTGGTTGATACTTGTAAGTTGTACGGCGTGATGCAACGGTAGTGAGGTGACTCAGTTCTAGCTGTTATATTTTCTGCTGGCCAGCAATTCATGCATATGGATGTTAAAAGTTGATTATAGCAATCTAAAATGCGGGCTACATTTTTTGTAGTATTTTTTAATTTGCGTTGTTTTTCTGAACAGGTGGTATTGCCGTTAGTGGAGCAGTACTTCCGTTCGCAAAAGAATTACTTTCTGCAATCTCCTGCCGCCGTAGACGTCGGTCGCATTGCTTCCCCCAAAGAAAAAGAAATGGTGGCAAGGTATCCAGATTACCACTAACTATCTGTTCTTCATCGCTGAATTAAGTTTATTTTATTTCTCTCCGCAGTTTATTCTGCCGATTAGCCATGCTTCTACGAACAAAAGTGCAATCCTTTGGACACGATACCCAGATTGCCGTTCAGTGTTTGCAGGTTTTGGTACAGACCATTGACGCTAAGTAAGCATTAAAGCATGCATTTAATTTAGCCGCAAAATTGTCAGTACTTAATTTTGTAACCGCTTTTCTTAGTTCTCTGATAAAGAACAGTCTGGATTTCGTTCGAACAAGTTTCCTGACATTCTTCAATCAAGCGGCCGCCGATCTGACCAACACCGTGACCTACTTGAAGACCCACTATTTCCCAGCCCCGCGCGGTACCACACCGAAACAATCCGTCAGTTTGGGTTACGTTGAAGGCGTACTGCTGCGGGTGCTGACATCCTTATTTGACCACATCGGCGCCAATAATTTCGGCAAAGATATCTTGATCAATGACATCCAGATTGCTTGCTATTCCATCCTGGATTCTTTGTACACATTGGGAACGAATTTGACGTTACCGGCCAGTGTCAAGCTCTTCGAAGAAATCAGTCTAGGAAATCGACCGCTGATTGGTGCATGTTTAGCAGCATTTGCCAGTACCTTCCCGGTGGCGTTTCTGGAGCCAGAGTTCAACGCCAATAATCCGTTTTGTATATTGGGAAGAGCGCAGGAACAGTCTCTACAAGCTCAGGATATTATGAATCGCTTATCAGCCAGTCTGCCGACCATGGAGAATCTGGTCAAGGAAGTGGAAACCTTTACACAAGCTGGCGATTATGCCGTATCGCCGCATATCATTGATGTGATATTGCCGATGCTGTGCAGTTACTTATCCACTTGGTACTACCGCGGTCCGGATAATGCGCATCCTGACGAGTAAGTTCTGTATCGCTTATTGGGCAGACTGTAGGATTGGATTTTCCTTTTTGTTTGATTTTAATTATTTAAATTTGCCAATTATATGTATATCGTACTGTGTTGTCCATTGCTTTTGAAAAATCAGCACTTGGCAAGTTGCGATCGAAGTTTGTTGATTTATGTAAGATTCTTTACTTAGTACCACTGTTACGAAAGTAACAACCGACCACTTGAATCAAACTCTTACGCAAGTTTTGACCCTCATTCGCAACAACATCGGCGATCCGAAAGCTACGTGGATGGTGCGAATAGCAGCAGTAAGTATAATAAAATTATTAGCGGTTCAGCGGCTGCATGTTATGATATTCTTAAATGTTCGGTTTGTGCGTAGGTGGTTGGACAGATCGTGCTCAATTCCAGTGCGAGTTTACTAAACGATCGTATCCTTCCCATTGCCATAAAACTCAGAGAAAACACGAAATCCGCCCACGCTAACGAGGAAGTCTTACGGCATGGGCAGCGTTTGGGTGATGATCTTTCATCCGTCGAAGCATCCGTCGGCGAAGAATATGCCGTGCTTATCCGTGACCTTTACGCATTCTACCCCATAGTCATCCGCTATGCCGAAATCCACAAAGCGCAGTGGATTCGCGACAACCACGGGCAAGCCGAACAGCTGTACGCTGAAGTGTCGGAGGTCTTTAACCACTGGATGAAATCCCAGCATTTCAAACGGGAAGAATTAAACTTTCTGTCCGGCAACGATGTGGACGTCAATGCCCTGATCTCCGCAGGACCACGCGGAATTTGTCGCATTATGACCCAGTCGGGTGCCTCATCGGGCAGCAGTAAGAAGAAGCGCAAACGCGATAAAAAGGATGTCAAGAAAGATCAAGCGGCGCAGCAGAGTTTGATTGTTGTGTGCTTGAAACGTTTATTGCCAGTTGGACTGAATTTATTTACGGGGCGCGAACAGGAGTTAGTGCAGAAGGCCAAGGAAAGGATGCTGCGACACGAGCCAACCGAAGTTCTTGAAGAGTTTGTCAAAGCGGAACTTATGCTACCGGACCAACCGGATCCGGCTGACAGAAAGGCGTGGCAGCGGAAACTGTACATTAAGATCGGTAAGAAACAAGTGGCGAAACTGGATGATCTGGTAGAAGAGGAATCTTCGACGGTGGTTGTGGAAAGGATTCTGGCCATGTCCAAAGTTTTACAAGGATTACATCTAGTAAGTCGCAAAAAACATTCGTATCTGAATTTGTTTAAACAAAATAACATTTTTCCTTGATACTTTATGGAGCCCAGTACATTCACAATAAGTCTGTTATACTATGGAGTATGGACAAGACGCATTTTGATCAATGTAGAAAGTTAATGCGCTTTGATATTCACAATTTTCTTTAATGTGCCTAAGCGCGCCTAATTTTCTTGTGTGCCTAATTTTCTTTAATGTGCCGTTTAGAGCGCTTTTTGCTGCAAGGCCGAAGATTACGGATATTTTTAAGAATCTATCAACTGATATCTGTAAATTCACATGCAAAGACTCTGTTCATTTCGCTTGCGTTAGGTGGATCATCCGCCAGCGATTACCGGCGATACATGGCGCAAACTGGTCTCCACACAACGCAAACGCGCCATCATTGCCTGTTTCCGCATGGTCGCGCTGTACAGTCTGCCGCGACATCGCGCCATCAACTTATTCTTACCGGCATACCGTGATCTGTGGCTATCCGATGAAAATCAAGGCCAGGAGGTGATGATTGCCAATCTAACCGAACCATTGGGCGGTGACCCCTCGAAAACAGTCCATCTGGCCACAATGCATCCGGATGCGGAGGAGCCGGTACATACCGACCAACTGGAGCAGATTGTCACGGCATTCTCGCGCGCAGCAACCACGGAGAACCGCAATGATAATTTTGTATCGTTGTATCTGCACTATGCGGATATTATGAGTATGAGCTGTGGTGGGGCTGACGAAGAAGAGGACGAAGAGGGAGGCGATGAGGAGGCTGGGCCGTCCATGCAGGAACAGGAGTTGGAGCGGCAGAAGCTGCTGTGGGAACAGGGACGGTTGGCCGATCGCGGTGTAGCGGAGATGGTGCTGATGTACATCAGTGCATCCAATGGTGAACCCAATGACACTGTGTGGTCGACACTAACGTTGGGAATTTCTATTTTGCGAGGTGGTAACACTACAGTACAGAAGGTGAGAATAGCGATACGCGCCAATCTAAAGCTTAACGCGACGAAGTTGCTAGCGATTTTTCCCAATAATTCCCAAAAATTGCCATGTCGTTCTTTCTAGTACATGGCGCAATAATTGCAATGCACATACCGTTTATCGTTAACAAGAAAAAATTAAAGTTATACTGTTCGTACAGGTGAACAAGTTCACGTAAGGTGAACAACAAAATAAAGTACTTGAGAATATTGTGAGTGATACCATATGCCTTCACTCGCCGCCGACATCAGCGGTTAACACTGAAGGAATCGCAATCAGGCGCGATCAGAATCTGCCACTGCTCCATCCAGCTTTATCGAGCTTGTTGACAAAAATTGCAACAAAAGACGGATATTTTCCGCCTTAAGTAGCGAAGTTATAGTGATGCAATAAGTCTTCTACTTGAGTTTTTAATCGGTTTGTCACTCTGCCGAATTTGGTTTTTTTCCCTAAAAAATATATATTATGCGTCGTTCACAAACGTTAGAGACAGGAATTCGATTATGTCGCCAAATGCTGTTGCAAAACTGCTGATACAAGTTGTTGACCGTTTATGGAATTCATCTTGCAGAGAATGGCGGAGTATTTAAAAGAAAAACGCGATGTTGGTTTCTTCAACTCCATGGCAGGACTGATGAATGCAGCCGGTGTACTGAATCTGGACGCTTTCGAACGAATTATGAAAGCAGAAGGTCTCGGCGTATCGAGCGCCGAATCAAACCCTACCGAAGCCAACAATGCCGAGGCTGAGAACACCTGTAAAATCTTCCGATTTTTACAACTACTGTGCGAAGGTCACAATTTAGGTCGGTGAATCGTATAAACATTAAGCATATCTTAAAGGCAAATAATCCTATGTTCGCATTACGTGTAAACAATAAAATTCGTTGTATAGAATTCCAGAATTACCTCCGCACGCAGCAAGGTAACACGGCTACCGTTAATTTGGTCATTTGCACTGTGGACTATTTGCTACGACTACAAGAATCCGTCATGGATTTCTATTGGCATTACTCTAGCAAGGAATTTGTTGATGCCGCGGTAACTATTGCAGATCTGCACAGTTAATAGCGAATTCTGTTTTTGCGATTTTATGATGTAATTTCGTCCAGGGAATTGTGGAGTTTAACCGCGCCATGAAGATTGCCGGGCAGGTGTTCAACTCTTTAACGGAATTTATCCAAGGTCCGTGTCCCGGTAACCAACTGACACTGGCGCATTCGAGATTGTGGGATGCTGTTGGCGGGTTTTTCTTCTTGTTCGCTCACATGACTGGTAAATTGTTTTGCAAATTTCACGCGGTGTTTTCTTTATGAACAGTATTGTTAACTTTGTTTTGTTTTGCAGATAAACTGGCCAAGGCCAAGGTAGTTTGAATTTACGCACACTGTAGGAAAAAATGTCAAGATCAGTTAGTGTTTTGTCTGTAGGAGACATCGCAGCTCGATATGCTGTCGGGATTTCTTGATTTGCAAAATGAGATGGTTACCATGTTGATTTCGATGTTGGAAGGTAATACACTGAATGGACCGATTGGCAGACAGATGGTGGACTCACTGGCCGAATCATCTCAAAATCTTGACGTAAGAAGCGCGTAATTTTCGCAGTTTTGTTGCTTGTTACCACCAAAATTTTGCTCGCAATAGATGATTATCAAGTTCTTTGATATCTTCTTGAAACTGGAAGAATTAGTCAACTCCGCCAGCTTCCAGGAGTTCGATCCGGGTCATACGGGATGGATTACGACACAGGATCTGAAAAAGGCCATGGAATCGCAGAAGATCTATGATGCCGAACAAGTACGTTGCTGCAAGTAGTACAGCGTAGTACTCTTGCGATTGTAGGAACTTTGGCGTTCTCCTTACGGTATAACACAACTGAATATCGGACATACTTTATCGGTATGCAGTCATTTCGACATACAGACTGTTCGACATTTGAAATGGAAATACAGTCTGACTACGCCAAGTTCGGGCAGTTAAAAAATTCTTGGTCTCTAGCAAATTTCTGTGTCATGTTTCTATACCGGAAGCTAAAGTCCAAAGCGAGCCATAGTTATTTTACTTTAATTTTTTCGCGAAAAGCGCACAAAATACAAAATAATCTTGTTTAATCAACAGAATTAAAAAAGGTTCGAGCGGCTGGTTCGACCTTTTCTTACTTTCGTTTAAACACTGAAATCATGCCAAAATATATTAGTGCTCTAGCCAACCGCGTTTTTGTTAGGTATGATCTAACTTACAAGTCTACACACTCTTGTTTCAACCTCACCACGAGCTCGGATCGCGCAAGGTTCTGATGCTGACCGTCAGGGGATAACTTTTTGGTCACTGGATAGTTTTTAAAAAATTTCACACAAAAATATTTGTCGTCTAATTTCTTAGAGGGCCCGTTATAAACGTCATGAAAATGACCGATATTATCTCTCGTTAAGCACCCCTTGGTTCCTAACTGACATATTTGAAAGGTTCATTCTAAATACAGTTTAGTATAACTGAATCAGCAATAAAAAGAGGCATTTTTCGAAGTGCTAAATGGTAGACAAAACGTCGTACAGAAATATTATCTAATTTGTTTACGCAACTGTCCGAACTTGGCGTAGCCACCCTGTATATTACGGTGTAAAAATTAAGTTGTCAAACGAAATGTAAATTTGTGACACCATAGTGACATTTCAGTAGTAAACGTAAACAACATTAATGGGCATGCCGCAACGCTGCACAAAATAGCTTTCACTTCACCTAACAGCATTCGTTTAGTCATTTAGCGATTTTTAGATGTTCGCATCGATTTAGTAAAACAAAATTACTTTCGAAGGTCGCCTATTTGCTGGCGTGCGTCTCGAGCCAAGACGGTAAAGTGGATTATATCGAGTTCACGGAACGATTCAGTGGACAAGCACAAGATATCGGTTTCAATTCCGCCTTACTGCTGACCAATTTGTCCGAGCACATTACCAACGACGCGCGTTTACAGCGCATTCTGGACGTAGCCGACAGTATGTTGAAGTCGTTTGAGAATAAACTCGGTCGCATTGAGATCATCGGCGGCGCACGCCGCATCGAACGTGTCTACTTCGAAATCAGCGAACAGAACCTGCAGCAGTGGGAGAAACCGCAAATTAAAGAGTCAAAACGCGCTTTTCTCCACAACGTCGTCAATGAATCTGGCGACAAAGGGAAACTGGAGATTTTTGTGGATTTCTGCGAGGATGCTATCTTTGAGATGCAGCACGCCGCGAGCATTTCCGTCAAAGAGCCGCCGCCCATGAAACAGGCGCTGCCACCCAGTCTGGATTTAATTGAAGTTGAGTCGACGTGGGAGTCGACCAAGAAGCTGCTCGGGAAGGTGATCGGCGGTGTGAAGAGTATCGTGCACACTCTGACACCAGGGAATGTCCGGCGGAAGGTGGCGAGATGGAAAAGGATGACCTATCCGCAACTGGCTTGGGCCAGCTTTAAGGGATTTCTGTGGATGGTCTATTACATTATTTATTTCCAGATATTCGTTATGAAGTATGATCAACAGTACAAAATTTTGTGTTTGAATGGTTTACGTCAAATTAATTGAAAACACTCAAAATACCATCAGAGCTGCTATTAACAGAATACTACTCAGTACTCATCTATCTGTATAGGTACCTAATATCTATACTCGTATGTAAATACATATGCGATCAAGATTTACATTGCCGTAAAACAACATTAGGCGCGATTCAAGTATTACGTAACGCAATTTTTCGTGATTTTGGACCACCCCCACCCCTTGTAACACCGCATAACAAAATTTTCGACCCCCTAACTGCATACGTAACAGAGAGCCCGACCACCCCCATATTCAATTTCAATTAAAATATATTAATTTTTTTCGTTTTTTTATGGGGTGTCGGCCCGCACGTAACAAAAATTTTTGGACCCCTTACCCCATGTAACACGGCGTAACAAAAACCCATGACCACCCCCCACCCCTTAGCGTTAAGTAATACTTGAATCGCCCCTTATTGCAGATTGTGCACTATTCTTCTTACAGACTTTTTTTGGATCAGTGCAAATAATTTTTTGTTGAAATATGAGAATTTTTTTTAGTTTAGTGTTGAATGGTATTTAACCAGCACTGTAGTTTGTGTAACTGCATAATTAACTTCTGCCGGGTTTTGCAGAACGACCGGCCGATTTTTACTGTACATGATGACCGGTTATTCCTTCGACTCCGCAAAAGACACCGCCACCGAATCGTCTACGACTGCCCCTGCGAAAGCCCCCGATTTAAACCCCCGCAATATCTACGGCATGTCGAAGGCTTTCAAAATGGAGGACGCCGGAGCCGGACCGGTCTCCGCCTTCGGGATTAGTCTGAACGCCAATGCGGCCCCGGTGGACGACGTAGAACATGTGCCGCATTACGATGTCATCCACGAGACCATCCACTCCAACGGATCCATCCCGGATTTCGAAGAGCAGAAAATCGTGCCGGGACGGAAGCCGGATGCCCTGTTGGCGATCCGGGAGGGCACGGGTGAACTGGAAACCGCCGAGGTGGAACTGGCCAGCCTGTCGCCGCGGCTGCATCATGCGGTGGCGGGCGAAGATGAAAATACCGGCGCAGCGACGGCGCTGATCCAGGAAAGGAAGGAAGCCGCGGAGGAAGAAGCCACGGGCGAATCCAAATCCAGTTTTGGCACCTCGTTTAATTCCATGCTGAACTTCTTTGCACGGAATTTCTACAACTTCCAGACCGCGGGCTTGGGCGTGGCCTTTTTGATCAACGCCATCCTGTTGTGTTATCGGGTAAGTATCTATTATTTTTCTAACTTAAATTTCCTAGCGCCACTACATTGGATTTTTTGTCAGGTGACCGACGCCAGTGGCGGCTTGTCGTTCGATCGAAGTGATGAGGATGACTCCGAAAGAGTGGCAACGATTGCCACGGATTTGGAGAATGCCGGTGATAATGCAGGACGGGATGAGATTATTATGATTGATCAGACGAACCCGTATCAATATTACCTCGGAATTACTATCCGGCTGATGGCAATGGTGCATACTCTCGTGGCGCTGGTTAAATTGGCTGCTTATTATCATCTGAAGGTTAGAATTGTACGAAATTCTTCAGTATTCTTACGTTTTCTCAGGTTTCATAGACTTGCATTAGAGATACTTTTAGTTTTGCTTTGCGTGTAGGTTCCGCTGGCTATTTTCAAGCGAGAAAAGGAAGTTGCACGAAAGTTAGAGTTCGAAGGAATGTGGATTGCCAAACAACCAGAAGGATATTATCCAGATATGGATAACATCCGCTCCAGATGGGACGCGTTGGTGATAAGCTCCGAGTAAGCAAACTAATTGCAATTTTTGTTTGAAGACGGCTAACTGCAGAAAATTCACAGGGCTTTCCCGGAGAATTATTGGGATAAATTCGTCAAAAAGAAAGTCCTAGCCAAGTATAAAGAAACGCACGACATCGGAATGATCATGAGGACGCTGGGATTAAAAGTCACGGCTAATGAATTCGGCAATGACAGTAAAGATGCGGAAAGTAGCCAAAAGGCCGGACTACGGTCAATTGATTGGAAATATAGAATTTGGAAACTGGGTGTCATCTGCACGGATAAGGTACCGAAACGGCTACAAACAAAATTAATGGTACAGTATCAAAATAAATTTATTTTTTGTTTGCAGGCGTTTTTATATAACATTGCTTATTTGGTGTTCTCCATTTTGGGCAATTTTAACTACTTTTTCTTTGCCGCTCATTTGGTGGATGTGGCCAACATTTCTAAACCCTTGAGCACGATCCTGCAGTCCGTTACCCACAACGGACGGCAACTGCTTTTGACTGTCATGCTGATGAGCATTGTGGTATACTTGTACACTGTTCTTGCGTTTAACTTTTTCCGGAAATTCTACGTGCAAGAGGGAGAGGAAGAAGGGGAACCACCGGATGCAAAATGCCATAACATGCTCACCGTAAGAAAAACTACGATACGAAATTTAAAAAATTATAAATACATTACATTAAATTACGATACGAAATCTTTTCGTATCTTTCTTGAGAATCTTTTACAAATGATGGCGTTTTTGGTTAGTGCTTTATCTTCCATATATACAACGGTGTAAGAAACGGCGGAGGTGTTGGTGATGCAATCCAAGAACCGGATGGCGACCCTCTGGAGCTGCAGCGTATTGTCTTTGATATGACATTTTTCTTCTTCATTGTGGTCATCCTCTTGGCTATCGTGCAGGGTATGATCACATATTGTTGATGAGTGATATGGCGAATGTGAGTATACAAGGGTTGACAATGTTGTTCTAGGCTTGATTATTGATGCATTCGGTGATCTACGCGATCAGCTGCAGCAGGTCAGCGACGATATGGAGTCCAACTGTTTCATCTGTGAAATGGGCAAAGATTACTTCGATAAAGTGCCACATGGATTCGAACAACACACCCAACAGGAACACAATTTGGCTAATTATCTGTACGCACAAGCAGTAAAAAAACGATTGCAAATAAATTATTGTCGCCTGGCTAAAAAATGGATGTTCGCTCATTTTGTAATTAATGGTTCTCAGGACAGCATGAGCATAATTTATTTAAATTTTGTTTGGTGGTTATTAGGATTTTTCCATTTTATATGAAGTCTATACATATTTTCTTATGTGTACACTTTGTATATGTAGTATTCTGCATAAAATATAGATGTTATCTGCAGACTCGAATGTTCTCTGGCAGGTTTTTCTTAATGCACTTGATCAACAAAGACCAAACGGAATATACCGGTCAGGAGACGTACGTGTGGCAGCTGTATCAGCAGCGCTGCTGGGATTTCTTCCCCGTCGGCGACTGCTTCCGGAAGCAGTACGAGCAGGAGCTGGGAGCATAATAATGCGTGGGAAAGGATTAAGCGTCGCTTTATTGTCAAACCATGGAACCGTTTGAGTGTATAGTCCTAGTGATCTTTTTCCTCCTCCCTGTAATAAAACTGCAAAATCGGTTGAATTTTTTATTGGTGTGTCATATGTGCGCTCGGTGTGCAGTGTGTCAGGTTATGTAAATCCCAGGTGTTGTCTAACAGAGTGATATTGTAAGTTGTAAGTTTGTAACTTGTAACCATTTACAGAAGGAATAAAAAGTGCACTGTTTCGGTGGGCTGGATGTACGTGGTTACCAAATTAATCGCAATTAATTTTTAAATAATCGATGCAGCCATGCAGGCGAGCGTTTATGCAAAATCGCAATTATTGTATTATTTCTTCAACAAATAAAACTTACAACGAAAGCATACTTTTATTATTTATGTATAGAACTAATAGAAGTATCGAGGAAATGAGAAGGGAAAATGAAATGAGGAAATGAAAGTTCCAATCTGAAGCCTAAGTTCGCCTATTCCTTAATTTCCGTGCGGTTACCTTATCGCCTGCTTACCAGAGTCAAAGCAAAACAGCAGCCTGTGTACATACGAGTAACTTGGAAGTTGGCACTTTATAATAGTCTCACTCAATAATCTTCAACTTCCTGCACGGGCTGGCAACCCCGAGGAGAGGGGGAGTGTTTCAAGCAGCGAATAAGAATACGTCTCCCAGTTCAAGTTAACAACGAAGATTGAGGGTGATTTCCAGTGTTTTGCGCGTCCGGAGTTGTCCCTTTTACGGGGTAGTTAACGGAGAATCAAAAAAACTTTATTGTACTGACAAAATATTATTATATATATTCTAAAACTTTACTACTTACATAGTATGCTTATGTGCGCGATAGTATGAAAGAATCAAAAATTTACTTTTGGAAAGTTAAAATTTCTTGAATAGTTATGATGTGCTTCTGTTTACGGAAATGCATGAAAATAAATTTTTGCCTGTCTATGGCATCAAAGTTGAAAATTGACTTCAAACTTTAGGTTAGTTTGGTCGGGCCTGTCGGGGTACGTCCACGGCGAAGCTTTACCAGCTATTTAGCTGGTCTACGCCGTAGACCGTAGTTGCAATTCCGAAGAGCACAGCGACCAATAACGGCGCAAGGCGGGGCCAATCAGCTCCACGGAGTTGCATCTCCCTGCAGGGAGTTGAAGATTGAGTGTAACTAATATACGAGTACAGTATATATATACCCTAATACAGCCTTACAGAAGGTACTGTACAAGTTGCAGTTTTAACTTTTGAATTTACAAATTAGTTCTTTACTCATTTGTTTTGACTTTTCAATTTTTTGCTGTTTTCCGGATGTATGGGACTAACGGAGTGTCTCAGATTTTGTGCTAGATCATGATTGCTAATAGGATCATCTCTCAAACTGCATCGCTCATTTCCCGATGTTGCGCCATACCGTCACTCATCACACACTTGGACGGAGTGTGCACCGCGTACGCGTGGGTTCGGAGAGTCCACGCACGTGCCCGAAGGAATCTCCTGGTTGTGGAGCCTATCATTCAGAACGAACAGTCTGGAGGGAGTGACGAGAAAGACAGTGCTGCTGACTGCACCCATATCAGCTGGGATAATGCAGCCGAACCGGAGAAAGGTCGGAGCACGCGGCCACATGAACCTGTGATGTGCAAAGAAGTCCTGGAAGTCTTCTGGAGACTGGATAATCTTTCAGGTATAAAAAAGCAACTACGATTGTTTCAGTCTGAATTTATTCAACAGTCAGAATTTATTCAATTTATTTATTTCAGTCTGTTAACAGCTTGTATTTTATATAGATATTTTTCGTTTGAAAGGATTTTTTTAAGAAAAAATGAATTTGTTCCAGGGGAATTTTGAATCTGCAGTGTCAGTGTAAAGCATTTGTTTTCCCTGCGTACAGATCCCGATTTAACGATGATATTTTTTCTATATACTTAATCTGTATAAATAGGAATTTTGTATAAATATTTTAATTTTTAAAAATTTTTTTGTTATTGTTAAATCGCGAAATATGAGCCAACTGCTGCTGGGTGCCAGGCCAGCAAACCGAATAATATTAACTGTAGAATGAATTTTTTCCAAGATAATTATGCAGATTTTCAATTCCTTTTTTCCTTCATACCAGATCCCGATCTAACCATTTTGGACATGACATTCGGTGCCGGCGGGCATTCCCGTGCCCTGCTGGAGAATTTCCCCGGGTGTCGAATCCTGGCCCTGGATCGTGATCCGTCCTGTCGGGGGTACATGGACGATCTGGCCGCCGACTATCCCGAGCAAGTGATCCCCTTAATGGGGCGCTTTAGTGATCTGCCGGATCTGCTGAAGGGGATCGGTCTGAAGAAGCCCCTTGATGGTATCCTGTTGGACGCCGGTTGCTCCTCCATGCAGATGGACCAGGGGGCGCGGGGCTTCGCGTTCAGCCGCCCCGAGGGGCCGCTGGATATGCGCATGGATGCGGGACGGGATCCTGCGCAGCCCACCGCCGCGGATGTTGTTAATCGGATGAATGAGGAGGATCTGGTGACGATCTTCAAAAAATTCGGAGAAGAACCACAAGCGGCGAAAAGTGAGTGGGAGATTTATGAGCTTGCGTTGAATTTGTTTTAACTCATTGTTATCGGATCCATTTTTCAGTCTGGACTGAGTATTTTTGTTGGCTTTAATAAAATAATGTTTATACTTTTTTTGGAAATAACCGGAGATTTTTATGTGGTCCTCCACATTCCCACGACTACGACTGCAGAAATGTTATGGAAAATGTTCCAGCGTGTAACGATTACTGAAATGAATTATTTTAGCTCTGAATAGGTATGTAATGAAAACTTCTCTCGCTAAAATACCTGTTTTTGCTGAGCCAGAAATGAAGAGCTGCCTTTTTTCTGCTTAATATGGAAATTGTGTAAAAAATATTTTAAAACACTTGAAATTGTTAGGTTTTGTAGAACGTTTGCTGCATGACAGGTTTTTTTTTAAATTGTAGTTGCTCGACACATTGTGGAAAAACGCTTCATGATGCGGACAATTCGGACGACGGGTCAATTGGCGGATGTGATTGCGGGAGCGGTTTACTCTGAACGCCACGATAGGATGGGTCGCGTTCAGCATCCAGCTACCAAGATATTTCAGGCCTTGAGGATTTTCGTTAACGATGAGCTCAACGAGTTGGACTTTGCCATGGCGCTGGGGCATCAGCTGCTGCGTCCGAAAGGAATTTTTGCGGCCATCACTTTCCACTCACTGGAGTGTCAGATCGTTAAGATGCATTTCCATAGTGCGGATTGGAAAGACAAGTAAGGCAAAAACAGGACAAGGCCAGACTTACAAAAAATTAGCAGGAAACGAAACACTTACTGTACATGAAAAATTATCCAGAACGATAAAGTTTGGAAGTTTAACTTTGCCGTTTTCATGCAATCGTCATTAAGCGTTGTAGTTCTTTTCAGTTGTTTTTTACTGTTTATGTTTTGGTCAGTTTTTACAATACGAAGAATTGTTTTTCCCAATTTCAGACTGCGTCCGAATGCTTTAAACCCGCAGATTGCTCGTGCGTATCGCACGCATGCGCGTTGGCTACCCAAAGAAGAGTTGTTGGATACGATGGAATTCAAATGGCTCCAATTAACTAAAAAAGCCGTACAAGCGTCCAGGGAGGAAATCGAATTCAATCCCCGAGCGCGGTCGGCCAAATTAAGAGCCGCCATGAAAATTGATGTATAAAGCTTCGGTTGTCAGAACTGTGCTCCCGGTTGTAAAAATTTACTGTTTTCTGTACGTAAGAAACTGCTTCCCAAAGATATACAGTATGAAACGGGTAAAAACGAACTCGAGAAAAAAGAGAGCATGACCCAACGTTAACGTTATGACGGAATAAAGCAAACAGATACAACAGGCAGGTTTGAAAGACATGGTTCAATAGAACGCTAAAATAGACCACGGATCATCATAAAACAACGTAAAACCGATAAAACCAACAAAAGAAAAAATTTGGGTACAACGTTTTGGCACCAAAAGAACGAGCAAAACTATCAACTTATCAAGTAGGTAAAGTTATATGCCGTAGTCTTCTCTCTGGTTTTTCGCGGGATTGAGCAGTTGAATCCAATCAGAGCTTCAGAAGGGAGTGCTAGCAATCTGAATTTCATCATCCCGATTTCGCCGCCATTGATTCGGACGATACTACATAGGAAATGAAATGCACTAAATACATGCTAGCAACTACTGTCTATGCAAACTGTTTTCGATACCATATCGATGCTTCTAAACTAATTATAATTACCGCAGCGGAATTAACTGAACTTCCGGTCATTGAGTAAGTACTCGTAAGTCAAAACATTTACAGTGCATTACAGGCATGTATGGATACAAGGATTGACTAAACTTTAGTTATCACATCGTGTGAATTCGCTGAGGTTTATTACGACGGAATGTAACTTCAACCGAAAATTCTTTAACAAAGACGAAGAAAAAAGCAGCCAAATAATCTCGGTTGTTATTGTTGACACATATGTTGCATAATTTGAGTGTGCGTATGCAGCCTATCCTTAGTACTATCGGATCAGAAGCACTCACTTTAATTAGCCATTGCCCGGAAGGCGTTTGTGGCCGTAAATACGCGTACACCACCCATCCCAACGCGGCCGTCACAGCCACCACGACCAGCACAACCGCAATGGCCACGGCATAGTTAGTCGACGGCGGCGCTGCAAATAAGAAAGAAGCCTATTAATCTTATCAGTGGCATCCATCACACCGTCCGCCGGGATTCCCCCACTTACGCGCCGTTTCCTGAGAGGCAGTCAGGGGACTGGGCATACCGGGCGCGGTGCTGCCCGAGACATTGCTGCCCAGCATCGTATACTTGGACTTGGCCGATAATCCCCCAGCGGCCGGACCGGGATTGGCCGTGGACGGAGCGGGACGATTACGCGATGATGTGGCGTAATCCGACATATCACTGCTGGCTTTTTTGAGCGGTCCCTCGGCGCTGCCGGTTTTATTGCCGCCCGGCTTGGTAATCGGTTTGGTCAGTTTAACGGTCATCTTGGGGGTGGTGGCGGCCGCCGCGAGAGGGGCTGCTAAAGATGCGTTGCAGGTGGTATTGGAGGCCGACACGTGACAACCACCGGCATACCATTCCTGTAAAAAAACCCGGTAAATTCAATTTGAAAATTCAAATAAACTTTTCCAAACTCTCAGAAATCAAACATAAAATTAGAAAAAGCATTAATTAATTGAAGAAGGTTTTAAATACCTGATGAAAGCGATCGACGCCGTCGGAACACCGTTCCAACGCTTCACACCACATGCACCCAAGAGCGGTATGCCGTAAACAGCTTTCGCACGATGTCTGTGCAATACAGGCTGTAAAAAGCACAAAGGCACTACTGAACAACCGACCGCAACCTCAATCCATACAGATGTATTGAAATTGATGAATAATCGATGACAACTATTACGGCATTTACTTGGGAGAGCCTCAAGGATCAATGCGGTATTATTGGCAATGTCCCAAGTGTTGAGGGAAATACGATGGTACTCGTAGATGGTGCGGTATCGGATAACTGTCGAAAAAAATCACATCAGCTGGCCATGTTGCGGGTTAAAGACACAACAAGCGTGTTGGCTTCACAAAGAGTGTGAGCCCGGCGAGAAGAGCAAGGCACATACTGAAACGTTGCCGATCAATCATATATGCATCGGATATGCCAACTTTGACGGGATGGGTTTCGTTGGGCACACTAACGATGGAAATCGGGACCTGCGATGTTGCGAACAGTGTTATTTACGCCTTAACATATTTTTGCACATTGAAATTCAAGTACATTATGCCTTATAATTCATCGAAATGTATTCGTAATTACGCACCCCCGTAAAAAGCAACTTCAAATTACGAGTTAAGAGCTGCGCTATATGCGCGCTATGTGAGACTTTGTGAGTTGCGCTATATGCGTCCCAATTTAACGGGAAAAATATCGGAAAGAATTAGAACGATGGGAATTAATACACAAATGCAAAATATTTTGCTATATGACAGCGATTTCCAGATGACATCAGGATACTGACTTTTCGCAGTATCACACCCCCACGATGCATCACACCCCCACGCCTACATGCTGATGCCGGTAAATTACCTGTTGGTAATAGAATATTATTGTACCATCGTCCTTTAAGGTCGCTTGAAACGTAAACGGTCCCACTGAAAACATCACACACTTCATTAGGCATTACGTGTTCAGAGCGTTGGCAGAAATTGCGCATTTATCTCGTAATAAAAACAGCATCTGACCTTCTTTCTTCTCGTGCAACACCACATTCTCCCATTCGACCGTCAAGGATGTCCCATTGTCCAGATACCTGACGCGTGAATCATTGCGGACCAGCAGATCAAAGTCGGCCATTAGCGGCGCGATGTACTGTGTCGCCGCTATCCAGCTGTGATCGGGATTCCCCGTATAGAGGAAACCTGTTTTCGCATGCAAGACAGTCACCACAAAATCATACTACCGTAGCAAATCATTTCCGATGTCGTTTCAACAGACAACAGGATGAAATCGTTATAAAAGGTCGAGGAAAACGTGACTTACCTCCGGTAGCTAATGTCAGGTTGTTTAATCGATATCCATAGAACGGAAAGGTGAAATTCAGCGTAATTCCCTGAAAATCACATGTGCAAGGCTTTGCAATAACAACAGTTATGTATTTCATGTAAACAGCTAATGAAGTCAAACAAATTAGCGTCATACTTAAACCAATTTCAATAGCGCGTAAAAAGCAAGTACTCTTCAAAATCGATTTATGGATCAGGTTCCATACTCTAATTATTTATCTGTAGTGTTTAGTATCCAATTTTAACAAATATAACAAACTAAATACGATCCTCACTTTAAATTTACAGCATTACTTGTACAACTTTCTCGATCCATTAAGGGCTCAACTATAAAATTACAGTATCTACTGACATACTTAACGAATTAAACAAACATCTTATTCAAACATGAAGCCAGGTAAAAATTTCCGAACATAAACATGATACCTTAAACCTGTGTGCAAGTGTGCAACGTTCAAAAAAACCACAAAACAAACATACTATGCGGTAACAAAGTGCCGACAACCTATAGCATGAGAAGTAAGTAAAAGACAGTAAGGCAGTAAGATAGTCATGGCTTACAGCCATGATTGACGTTAATTTATTTGTAGACAAACTTAATATGCAAATAAACAAGCCCGACAGCATACGACAACCTTTTCACAGCCATATGAACACATGTCAGGCAAACACCACCGGTTTTGAACATGCAAATTAAGTTGTCACTTATTTTACAGAGCTGTCTTCGAACATTACCATCACCACATGCACATAAAACTTATTTCCTATCAACCAGAAAATAAGGAAAAATTGTGCTAAATTATAAAGAGATTATAGTTAAAAAAATATGCATGCGTATGCGTAGTGCGCAGTCAAAAATATGAAATCTGCTTTTAACTTCACAGAGCACTGAATAATGATTTATGATAAATACGCTTCAAGCTGAAGAAAAACACTAAAGCTTCTCTAATAACACTCGAAATATAAAAAAAAACGCAGGATGCCAGTCAATAGGTGACTTAAACAAATAAACGTGGTCAACCTGGGACAACAAAATTCATGAAAATATTTTCATAGCAACGTGGAACTGGGCAGTGAAGTATTGACATACCGCCGCTTTGAGATGTGCTTTCGATAAACCGTCATGATTTACGGTCCCATTGTAACGGTCCAAATCAACATAATACGATTCGGCACTGTGATTGTAGAAGGAAACGTTGTAATAAATGTGATGTTCCTGTATAAATAAAAACAATCAATAATACGATTACGATGATGCAGGAATTGAAGGACATACAGATACAGTACAACCATACAACACTCACGCAACGTTATTACCAGACAGATACACAAGATATTTATTTAGCACTTCCACCGACGAAATCAAATTGCACATAACGAGTGATTAAACGACCAACGACCAGCTTGTGGCAGACAGGAATTTACCCGAATTATTTAATCTAGAAAAAATCGAATGTCATTTTATTACAGGGAAAATTTTTACGCTGAACGTTTCGATTAGAAATTCAAGCAAAATAAAATGAGTGTGTAAAAGCTCATTTGCTCCAATTTATACCAACTCAAAATGTAGAGTAGTTATTCTGTTAATTATATAGAAGTACAGTACAGTATTTACCTCATATCCTGATAAATTAACCGGCGCTCCTAATAAGGAAGTATTCTTATCCAGCGGCACGACATCTTCGGGTAGATGCACGGGAGGAGCGTCATCGTTAAAGCGACTATTCTGCTTCTTCAACGTGCTGGAAACCTGCCGGACGAAACGGGTTTCCACCTGGTCAACAAGCCCATCCGACTCAATGGGGACGAAGCTTTCTTCAGTTTCCAAACTTTTCTCTGTAAACCCATAATTATCGGTATTCCGTTATATCATCACCTTGTTAATGGGAACAGGAGAATATACGCACGAGATTCCCAAAGATATCCCCAAGAATAATCACAAAAAGATATAATGATTAGAGCCGCGAGCGTCCAGTAGAAAAACAAAGATAATCGCGACATTTACGGTCAGATTAAAATAATTTAGATGCCAGATAAAAACCGACAGCCGATTATTTCGCTATAAACACCCGCGATGAATTTATCAATAATCACATTATCGTATGATGCAAGCTGAGCTGCGAAGAAATACGATCCGAAAAAGAAAACATTCCAATGCGAAAACACATATGAAGGCATTTAGGCAGAGAGAGCAGCCGATCCGATCAGACTCATAGGGATACTGCAAAGCGAAAGTGTACGTAGAAGTAGTGAAAATGAAAGCTGTGCTGCACAGTGTACGGTATGTGTAATGCACTGGTTGGTAATGGTGGGCGGTAGAGCGATGGAGCTGACCGGACATCCACCGTAGTGCAGTAGCAGTAAGTCTTGAACGAACACCTTAGTCCTTAAGCTAATTAGAACAATAGAATATAACTATTGTTGCTATTTTTAGCATAATTAATACAATTATTTGAATTTATCTTTGACTGCTTGCTGTTGTACAGACTGAAAGACTGTCAAATACAACTACAATATGAAGCCGGAGGATGGGCGATCCGGGGATGCGCTCATATATATCGCCTTGAAAGCATCAATGTCGGCTTACCAGGACGTGTTACACATCCGACCAACGTAGTGTTGTGTCGCCGCCTTGAAGACAGGATAATAATTCTGCAGTGTGCTAATTTCTCTGCCTCTATGAAAAGGCGTCGTTCATGAGGATGAAAAGCGATCCGACTGGAGGCAGGACAAGACAGCAGCGGCATATAACCCAAGAAATTATTTTATTTCTCTGTAACTACATGCTGCCCCGTTCCATGCCAATAATTTTATATGTCTTTAATAATTTCTGTACCATACGGCATACATCGAATAGTGGTGACCACTGGTCAGAGTACACGCGCGAATTCAAATTTACAGAAAATGGGCAGCCTGGGTAATTTCTCGTGCTTTTTCACAACTGGATAGAGGCACAAAAAAACACTGAAATACAGTCAACACTGAAATTGAGTTTAGCTTTGACTTTTCAGTTCGTAACGAAATCTCCTTCTTCTTTTGGGTATGTGGGATATGTATTGTAAAGTGCGCATGCATTGTCAGTGTTAAGAATTTTGCACAACGTTTCGGCAGGACGTTTTATGTCGCACTTATTAGTTACTGCCGTACGAAAAGTGAAAACAGTTACTTGATAAAAGAATAAATTTATTCAATATTAGTTGTTGTCTCGTGGTTTTGCAAAATGGAACTGTGGAAGTCCTGGTATGCTGCAACGTTAACGTAGGACTTAATTTAAGCAACCAAGTAATATTACAACGAGAAGCACCAAAGCGTTGCGTCTGAAAATCAGTTCCACCGAGTCACTAACTGCGTTACACATTTTATTACAGTACTTTATTCAATTCCATCATAATTATCAACAAGGAACAATCTAGTGTTGTGCTACTAAATAAAATTAAATAACGGCCATTTACTTAGTAAAAGTCCGCCTAATATTAAAAGTCTAGTAAATAGTAAGGTTTTGGAAACAAAGTTAGTAAAAGTAAGCAAATGTGTTGCCGGAATAGTAGAAAGTAAGTAAATATTAAGGTTCAGTGCTGAATAAATGAAGATCTTTTACTAAATTATTTACTAATTCGTTTTATCAGCGTTACGGAAAATTGGCGTGTCAGCCGCCGCCACTCGCAGGTAAAGTGGGTGTGCGCAGTAGTCGGCTGCCAGCCTGCCGCCCTCAAAAGCAGCAGTATTTACTTTTCAGTATGCACCTGTATAGCTCGATTAATGCATAAGAAATTTATCTGCAATTTTCAGCCGTCTTTTGCGCTTTGAAACTAAAGCAATTCGAAACTTTCAATGCTAAATTACATTTATTTAGTAAATTTACTTTAATTTAGTAAGTAAATGTCCTTGGGAAAATTGAAATAAAAAGTAAAAGTAAGTAAAAGTCCCGAAAAATTTTGAATAGTAAGTAAAAATAAGTAAACTTTCAAAAGCCGATAGTAAAAATAAGTATACTGGCAAGGACTTTTACTACCCAACACTAGAACAATCCGATGTACTTTGGCAAATTGCAAGCCCATCGTCAAAAAAAAGGACAATCATCAATCAGTCAGGAAAAGAAAATACTGAACTATCGCGTCGTTAATTATACTATTAACAAAAGAAGATCTGAAGAAACAATTTGGCACATATGTGCAGTCATCGGTCCATCTATGGAACGCTGGCCGTAAAAAAATCACGAGAAACTGTCAGGAAAACCGAGCCGACCACATCGTTTTCATATCCTGTACGGTCAACTCAAGTTTCCGGATCTTCACTAGTCATCGATTCTCCCACCGCCGCAGCTTCCTCTCCTGACGCTCGGTCCATACTACCATTAACCTCATTTTCGTTAGTATCTATCGAATCGCGCAATGGATTGCCGTTCGAACTCCAGCCGCTCCATCCGTGCTTCTGTTCCATGTGGCGGCGTAAGTCCGGAATCTGTCCTCCGTTAAAGCCGTTTTCCGAGCACAAGCTGCAGTGCAAGCGCAGCTGATACTTGGGATACTGCTTCAAGTGCTCCTTTCGGAAGTGCTGATGCATGGTATACATACTCATAGAAAGATAGTTCGGCACGGAGCAGTTCGGCACGGGACAACGAGCTTTTTTCTGCACAAACAGTAACAAATACACCACTAACTTCGCCAAAATTTAAAAATATTTGCAGAATAACCAAATAATTATCTTCACTAAAAGGAAATCCAAATTCTGATAAGAAATTTGAAGAATTTAGCATGAATCAATAAAAATCGTTGAAATCGTATTAACGGCAATAACTTACAGCGTCCCATTTTACGTCAAAAACGATTGGTTCCTTTCTTTCTTCGACCTGCGCTGAGCCATCCGAATCCTGACCAGTGTTTCCGTTCACTCCAATATCACCCAATTTTCCGCCTGCAAATAATAACAGATATAAGGAAATGCACTACCGAAATGCATCAATCCGTTTCTCACTGTCTGGCTCCATGGCATCACGCACAACATCCGAAGTATCCACCTGAAGTACAGGTTGACTGTACATCGGTTCATCCAGAGATTCCTGTGCAGTGACAACACTCTTGCGAACGTTCGTCTCAGAATGCTGTCGTGAGCGTTTGGCTCTACTAGCTGCAGAACCCTTAGGTGGGAGGTACGACACACTCCGCTTGCGGCCTTTGGTCTTGGCTGGTTTCGGCGCATCTTCGGTACTGTTGGAGTTCGAATGCAGTGAGGCCGCGCGCTCGTCACTGTTGTCACTGGAGGAGGGCTCCATGGGTGCCGGTGGGCGAAGCGGGGTGCGCTTTGTTGTCCCATACTTCTTATTACCAGAACGACTATAAGTACGGGCCTTTCGAGTCTTAATGGTCTCCAATCCGCCGCTGTTCTGCAGCCGCCGAGGAGGGGCTGCATTACGCGCATTACGGCGACGTAAGTCATTTTGCGACGATGTTTCCGCTTGTCCAGATTCATTTCCCTGTGAGTCACCAAAGGGAGGTACGAGTGGTGATGCCGATGTTGCATCCAATTCAATCACACCGCTGGACGTCTGCATCGAAAAAAACTGAACAGTACTCACGATGCGAAATGTGGTTTACCGACGACCAATACTAATAATTTTTATTAGGTTATGCGCACATTTCGATTTACCCGGATGCGAGTATAGCTATACGAGGCGTGTGTCCCTTACTTAGATAGAGCACATTTACCTTACCATACTTAGATAACTGTGCCCGTGTTGTGCACTCAATGTGCACATCTGTCAACCACCCAGAGATGGCAACGCTAGGGCAAATTTGAAAAATGTGTTGATTCAGCCGTTGATAATTTCAGGTGCTCACATCTCGTGAATGAGGGAACAAAACTGTTCAAGCAATATCTCAAAAGATGCAGAAAAAATTCACAAGATTTTTGATACCAAGTAATATGGGATTTAGAGCAACTGAAACAAGTTGTAGCCTTTTGAGTTTCTCGTAGACACACTATAGGACCTCTTCGTGGACCCCTTCAACGTAATACTCACTATGCTAAGTCTATGGGAAACAGAAATGGCTCTAATTTATTTCATCCGCTCTAAATCCTGACTTACTTGGTATCAAAAAACTTATGAATTTTTTCCACATCTTTTGAGATATTGCATGAACAGTTTTGTTCCCACATTCACGAGATGTGAGCAATTGAAGTTATCAACGGCTGATTCAACAGATTTTTCAAATTCTCCCTGACGTTGCCATCTCTGGGTGGTTGACAGCGCTGAACAACACGGGCACAGTTATCTTAGGCCTTGTCCCGAATTCGAAGCGAATCTCGTTGCGATACAGCAACTCCACCTCGCGAGGTGGCTTCGCGTACCGTATCTGTAGGCGTGGCCACTGCAAACAGCCACCTCGTGTGGTTGAGCAACCGTACCATAACGAGATTCGCTTTGAATTCGGGACGAGGCCTTAGTATGGTAAGGTAAATGTGCTCTATCTAAGCAAGGGACACACGCCTCGTATAATCAAAAATGTTGGTTTGTACCTCGTCGATCAGCACAGCGCTATCCTCGGCCATTTCCTTGCACATGGCAACCGTAATGCGGATATTACGAATCTGATCCAGCTGGAACTTCACCGACGGATAAACTTCCGCACGCGGCGCCACTTGCTTCACACTCGGTCGGTTTTCCGTACCAAGAAAGCGCACTACGGAAAAATATGCCAACACAGTAGGGGCCAACTGATCACCAAATGGATAGAAGCGTTTTCCGGCTTACCATTATGCAAGGACACCGTGCGCGTGCTTTCATCCAGGTGCTTCAGTGTGCCTTCGTAGCGAATCTGGGCGCGGGAAATAAAACTGGCCTGCGGTTTATCATCGCGTCGCGTATGTTCCGCCAGGACTTCCAGGGCAATGGGAATATCCAGCAGGGCGCCTTCGGTACTCAGGGTGGGGCCAGCGGCACGTGGACGGTCGGGTGGGCTGGGGAGAATCACGGCTTCCTTGTTGTTGGGCAGTCGGACGGTGTGCCACAGAATCGGCACCACAGCCTCTCCGCTCTATACAGAGAACGTCCATTTGGTATTTTCGGTTACAGTACTTTCCAACTTTACATATATAACACAATTTGGGCAAGCTGCAGTACTGTAGTTGTTTTAAATTCTTGTTAAGATACCTGGTGGTTCAACGGTTAGTTGTGCACTGCGAATGTGCAATTTAAATTCGATAACTTCACTGCCGTGAAATTAGGCAAAAAATTTAATTTTAAAAATTACTCAAAAGGATAATTTCCACAGAAGTAACGACAGAAGCCACAGCCGTCCCAGACACAATTCGTCTATTTACTTTCTAAACACGGCTTTACAAACCGACTTATAAGTCGGAAGTGCTGCATGCTGCTACTGTAGTCATTGCAAATCGAAATAATGGTAGAAGGAAAAAAGCTTTACAAAAGTTGTAAAAATGCTTTACAGAAAAACATAGGGCACATTGCTAAAGGTACTGTACCTCGAGAACCGCTGAGTCCATGATCACTTCCGGATTCGTCTGGATGTGAGCGAAAATCTCTTTGGCTTCGGATAACTGCAGCCGGATACAGCTATACACTTCCAATCGAGCCGGTGCAGATTTATGGGTGCGGCGAGATTCGGTCCCACAAAAGCGCACTGTAAAACACAAAGAGCAGTCATCTCAGACTACACATCGCAGACACAGTACCTGCTACCTAGCAAAGTTAATAAGCAAAATGGCACACGAAACATACCCAATCATTTCGACAATTTTCACTTTTCTTTTGAACATTATATGTTTCATGTTTGGATTCAATTTTAAAACTTCTAATTAGTTCGCACAATACAAATAAAAATTTCTTTGGCAACACCGACATGCCAACAACATGCAAGTTTTGCAGCCTTTCGTCTGAGTTTGTGACTATGACGGAGTTACCGTAGACGATGCGATGTTTGACACCAGTCAGTTTTTCCGAACTTCACCAGGAACACTCACCCTTTTCCAACGAAATCTCCTTGGAATCTGGGAAGACATCCTTTAACCAGCCTTCAAACCGGTTATCACTGCCTGTCACCACGCTGATTCGATGCTTTTTGTAGGACTCTAGTTCCATCTGTTGTGAAACGTCTGTCAACGACTGGGCCATCCTGCTCAACAATCAAGTACTTCATTAGTGTCTGTACTGCAGCATTCAGCAAACCCTGACTAACAGTTAAATCAGCCAGTACTATCGTTTGTTTGGGCTGGCTGTCAAAACCGCCACAGCCAGCAAACGTGAAGCGTCCTTCTATAATGTTTACAGGTTTACTGCGCTTACGTCCAAACCAAGGCTGCAACCTGGGACCCCAACAGAACGCGAAACCAACAATGTTCTGAACAGCGAATTCTGGTTAGTAATTTACAGACTTATTGATTCAAGCCATCTAAACGTGGCCAGGATCCGTAATCACAGTATGGAAGACGGAAGCCCCAAACTGCAATGGAACGATGGAAGAAATTGCATACAACTCAAAAACTCGCAGACACTGCTCGCTTTCAAGCGGGCCAGTGTGTTTGAAGCGCTGACTTTTGAGCATTATACAAGTACGACCACAACTTCCGGTGGATATCGGTATCAGTTACAGTTTAGGTTCCACGAAACGCAGTATGCCTGCATAAACGACATACTTGCACAGATGAGACAACATGCAAATAAACAGCCTACTCATATACATATAACATATCGCTTGTTCGTAAAAAATGACCGCCTTCCGACTTGTGAAATCAAAGAAATTTTTTGCAGTTGTAATGCATGGTAGTAGAGACTTTAATATTCACACGTAGCGAACATGCCGCACTTGACGGGTTAGTTCTTTGTCACCGAGTGGTCACTTATGTGGACTGCCAGCTGACATCTCATCCAAAAAACGAGTAATATAAAAACATCACGGCAGTTGTTTACGCCATAATGCAACACATCTTTTTGTCGGTTTTTTCATGTTGTTGGGAGTAATAATTTCACATTGCTACTGTGAACAGATGTATTAATCCGGTATCGTTAACTATTTAAGATAATAATGTTGATATACATAGAATGATTGCCAGCAGAAAAGGGAAACCCATTTTATATCGACTTTTGCAAGCCGGTTCTTATTCTTCCCAAGCTGCTTCAAAGCCAATTTTTCATTACGGAAAGCTGGGCGGAGTCTGCGGAGGACCAGGAAAAATTGCAGAAATAGTACTAGTCAAAAGCGAAATGCATTCGTCGTGCAGCTAAAGAAAATTAGAAGAACTACAGAATCTAACCAGATAGCAAGCAAGCATTAGAAAAAAGACTGAGTGAAAGAATTGTAGCACTAATTGGTAGGATAGTAGCGGTAGATCTAATAATGTCTAATACAGAGATTTGCCCTTGCAGTTGCAGGTGGCTTCGCATTGAGCCTTCATGCTGTCCATCATGGAATCGGCTTTGTCGCATCCGTTGGCGAAGAGAGCAGGATAGTTACCGGATGGGTTCTCACAGTTGGACAGCTTGTTTTCGTATTCGCAAGCGTTCGCTGTAATTGGTTAACATCATATATACCGGTACATGTTCAGTTAATAACGTGTTGCCATATATGTTACAAAAAAATTATATTAACCAAGGCTAATCAGAAACATTTAATTTATATATCTGGATTTCCACTACGAGTAATATATTTCACTGCCTGCCTCTAGTCCTGGCTCCTGATCACAACAAATTAAAATATTATACAGTTAATAATATATAATAATCGAAATAAAGTGTTAAAAATATACAGTTTATTTTTTTGGACAACAGCAAAACAAAATGCAAAGTACGTAACATATACTGATCATGCCCTTTCAAGTTATTGAACATGTACTGCTGCTTACTGCACAGTCCGTTTTCGCAAGCACCCTTGCAGCTGTCACATGGGTTTCCGGCATCGTATGGCTTCAAGTGGTTGGGATAGACGTTACCACTGTGATCAGTACATTCATTACAATTAATGTAAAACTGCGATTTGGATTATTTAACGATCACGTACCCTGGAGCATAATCGCAGACGAAGAAATGGAACTGTTGAGGAGTGCCGGCTTTGCACAGCTTGTAACCGCATCCAACAAAGCGGGAAGTTTTCCAGACCATCTGTAGAGCGTATGGATTAGTAAGCACTGTATTTGTGTGCGAATTTATCCGTTAGATCTAGACTTGTGCGTGCGTGCGTGCGACTTGTGAATTTATCCGTTAGACTTGTGCCTCTGACTGACGTATTGTAGTTATGCATAAATGCAATCCAAACGTTATTAATTATTAATATTATCGTTGATGCTGCCGAGTACGTATAAATGTACTGTAGGTAGCAAGTAAAACGTGCAGGTTATACATCTGCGTCGAATACTCTGAAACGAGTTTGCGGCCAGTCTTTATAACTTACGGCGGTGTAATGGCCGACGACTTTTCCGGTATCAACACCCCATTTGAAGTCCTTCTTTTCGTTGTACCACATGTCCATAGCTTGCTTCCAGGTCATGTCTCCACTGCCCATGGCGATGCTTTGACCGCAATTGGTGTCTTTCTTCACTGTTGTTAAATACAATAAAGCTTTATATTTGCAGTCCCATGAAAAAATTAATTGTGTAGAATAAAACGAGTCTAGCATATACTGAAAGTGATTATATAATAGTAAATTCTTACATAGAATGTTCAAGAAAGTTTTCTTTTCCTGATCCGTTGTGGGATGACGGAAGTCGCATTTGTCAGCCCATGCTTGAGCAATTTGCGATGCTTTGGCATGCCATTGCATGCGCATTTCGTTCTTGCCCTTGACCTCACGACGCTTCTCATTATGATAGTCGACAATAGTTTTTTGGACGGAACCACTGGCGGTGGCCAGGTCAGCGGCGCCTTTAACGGTACGTTTTCCAGCGTTCTTGCCGTTGAAGATCAGGCCTTCATGGAGGGTGCTCCCGGGATCTGGCAGATCGGGAACCGGCTCATGCTGATGGATCACGCGTTCGTTGGGGTTGATTTCTGCCTCCTCACCACCGGGAATTTGGGGGTTTTGTAGGTAGGTGGCACCTGAAAATATAATAAAGTCATCCAATCATACAAGTAAAAACATTGATATTATACAACAATTCATTGATTAAATTATTTAAAAAGCTTTATTGTTTTATATTTACGTATTAATTAACACCAACGAATCGTGGAGACTACCTTACAATCAGCTCACAACGGAAAAAATAGTGAAAGTTTTTGAAAATACAAGTAAAACACTTCTAAAGACTAATAATTAAATAATAATAAAATTGAAACACTTTAAAGACAGTAACAAAGACATTCGAAAAAGGTAGAGAAAATATAGCCATATGTTCCATAAAGCGAAGAGTGGTTCTCACCATATGCAACACCGATGAGAGCCGCAAGGGCCAACGCAACAGCGACCTTCATGCTTCTTTCCGGCTTGTACAGGAGAAAACTGTAGATAGAACTGACTGACACCCTGCCGCATTCCCTTCATATCGAATCGGCTTATATATCAGCTATCGATATTTTTTGCCCGTTTTGTGGTTATAATAGCAGATTTTCAAGAGTGTCAAGGACAGAAAAATCGCTGTCCATTGATGAGTAACCAGAAGAGTGTGTGCCGAATAATCACGATTTTGCCGCCGTTGTAATTGCAGATTTGCTGATAATGCTAGGGTGTGTACTTCAAAATCTGCATGCTGGTAGGCCGCGTTGTCTTCCCATATTTTATGAAGTGGACAGGTTAGACGACGCAAAACGTGCCGATAAAAATTTCTTCCAAAAAACACTTGTATTCTCGAAAACAGCTTCAGTTGATGGCTTCGGCGTGCCAAATTTACCAAGAGTTCGCAGTATAAAAGGCAATCGCGTTCAAGTTTATAAAAATTATAATCCAAGCGATTAAGTAATATCAAAGTAATATCAAAGACCATAACGGGTTAAGTAATATCAAAGACCATAATATTACTAAACTGAGTTTAGTAATATTATGGTCTGTATATTATAGTAATATTATAGTTTAGTAATATTATAGTTTAGTAATATTAAACTGCGTTTAGTAATATTATGCAAAGACACATGAACAAACGATTAAAGTATAGATATTAGACGCAGTAAATCTGTATAAATATCTGTATGTCGATATATCTTGGTAATATCTATACTAATTGTGGTTAAGTGTGTGCTTTCGATCATCCTGTGCCGGCACTGTACCGGGAACAATATCGAGAAACTCCGATAATGCATTCAGATATTATTGTTCTTGTTACCATTAGTAATCCTATATTTTAGTATTTCAATATTAATAACCGTACATAACAGAAACAATACTTTGTAATTAATGCAATTTGTAATTGGATAAAAACGTAACAAAAGCTTTTGCAATGTGTAATGAAAATGTGTTTCTGCTGTCTTAATACTTTTCACAAGTCAGTAAGTACATAATCTGTGCGATAAATCTGTACTACATAATTATGATCTAGTACGTAATCTGTGCGATAACATCTTGCATTCAGTTTTTGCAATAACTTAAGTACTTGAAGCGCTTAAAGTATCTTTGTTGATTTGTTACTGTTCCTAACTTTCTATGCAAATCAAAATTAATATAACAGACTGGATTGGCCACTGGTCAACCACTCACAGGCATCGGCAAATTCCATTCACTGAAACTTAACACCGGAGGCGTAAGCCATAAATTTTCATTGTATGCCGTCATGCGAAGACCATGAAAAGTCCCCACTTTCTTGCTAACTGATTGCGAATTTGCGGGGAAGTTGATTTGCTAGTTTTGTGGCTTGTTACTTGTGAGTACCAATAATATACCACGACGCGGTTACTGATTCTTGCAGATCACTGCAGTTTTTCTATATAGAAGCTCGCTGTTTGTTTATGTGGAGTTATAATCATCCAAGTAAGACACGTCTAAGGACTTTTTAATGCGACCGGAGCGACTCAGTGTACGACGTTCGTGAATTATTTATCGAGTCTACCATCGGTTAGCTCGATCGCGCAGACCTCGCACGCAACCGATTTGTACGATGCCGTTGTGCCGCGGACGTTGATACTTTATTGCTGGTCAATGGTCAGCATCCACCGGGGAGATGATGGACCCCTACGCCATCGTCGCCCTGACTTTCTTCATCATCAGCATCATCCTGGTCATCTTCCCCATCACCATCCCCATCCCGCGCACCCGTCTGCGTGTCATCCTCAACACTGCCACGGCGCCCCTGGTCTGCGTCATCATCCTGGCGCTGGCCCAGTGCATTCCCTTCTCCGTCTTTCGCGACGGGATTATGGGGGCCGAGGGAATTAAACCATACAACATCATGATCCTCTTCTTCTCCCTGGCCTACATGGCCATCTCCCTGGATCTCACCGGACTGCTGCAGGCGGCCGCGTTTTGGATCGCTAACAACGGCGGTCGCCAGGGCATCCGGCTGTACACATCATTTTACCTCTTCTCCACACTGCTCAGTATTATTCTGGGCAATGATCCGGTTATTCTCTCGGGAACGGCGTTTCTGGTGTACTACACCAAGATCGCTGAATTGGATCCGTCGGCATGGTTATTCGCCGAATTTGCCAGTTGTAATATCGGGAGTATGGTGCTGTTTGTGGGGAATCCCACCAATTTGGTATTGTGTGAGGGATTTCAGCTGCAGTATTTAACCTACACGGCGTATACAGCACTGCCGTTTCTCGGCTGTATTGTCGCCGCATATATCGCGCTGCTGGTGCAGTTTTGGAAAAGAATCCCCAAACAAATCGTCGCACCGGAACTGGACGCTCGGTCCGTACTTTTGGATCCGATCAGTGCGGCTGTCGGATCCGGGATCCTGTTGTCCTGTTTAATTGTGATTATCGGAGTCAGCTTCGGGGGCGTGGATGTGTGGGAAATTGCGCTGCCGTTTGCCATTGGTAAATTTCTTTTCGATGTTGTGTGGGAGGGATTCATCAAGAAACGACCGCGCAACACGTCGGAGAAATTTGAGATGCGGGAACGAGCATCGTTGCAGAATTTCCCGGTGGAGGGCGAGGGCGTGGTCATCCGGACATTCTCCCAAAAATGGTTCATGACGCGTTTTAGTGGAGTTATTCGTAGCAAGAATTTTCTTAAGAAGCGTTTTCCTACCGCGTATACTTCGCTAAAACGTTTGCCGATCGGTTTACTACCGTTTGCGTTATCCCAGTTTGTCCTAGTCGAAGCGTTGGTGTACCACAAGTGGATCGACATTTTTGCCGGTTGGATGGCGCATTTGACCACTTCCTTACCGGCAACAGTTTTTTCTGTGGGATTGCTGTCGGTCTTGTTGTGTAATTTAGCCGGGACGAATATTCTGGCCACGATACTGTTAACTAAGATTCTCCGAAAGATTCCACTGGATGACATAAACTTACGCGCGAGTTCCATTGCGTTGGCCGTGGGAAGTAACATTGGAGCAGTGTCTTTTACATTTTGTGCTTCGCTGGCTGGGCTTTTATGGCGGAATATACTGCGGCAAAAAGGCATTCGTGTACGGGCGGTGGAATTTTTTAAATTTAACCTCTTTCCAATTATTTTGACCAGTGCTGCTGGCTTCGGCATCGTGTATGCGGAGATGATTGTGTGTAGGCATATTAAATGTGAAACGATCAACCCGAATCAAACCGCTGTATAATAACGCATGTGGAAACACAATTTAAGTAAAGTGCGACGCCACGGTTTAAATTTGTCGTTTTGTGCAGTCTTATGATCATACTAACAAAATATGATACCGACTAGTGCGTAACAATCCACAGACGTAAGTACTTTGTGTTTGTACTTTTAATTTCCGTTTTACCAATTCGAAGCGTAACAAAACCAAATCCAGTAAAATATACATTTCGTAAGTTTAAAAACGTAAACATAAAGACTGTAAAAAGGGTTAAAATTTAAATCGCGCATTAAAATTCTTCCAGTAAGAAACTAAATTTCTGCTAATAAGACTCTGATCAAGTTATTAACCAAACCAACTTGAAGAATCCTTACGTACAACAGATAACTTCGATAACCTTAATACAAACATAAAAAGTGAAATCGTATTCAACCTTGAGTGCAAATAACAAAGCAATCACAACGCAATGAACGCATAGTACAAAAGTGTGCACCCCAGTTTCCCCATTCAACGACGTCGGCGTCGTCCAGATTTCTTGCCCTTCGGCACCAATTCTTCCACAATTTTCTCCACCTCCGGCAGGCTCTCCGTCCATGGTTTGTTATTGGGAAAAGGTGTCCGCTCCTCTTCGGCCACCCGAGCCCCGTCATACTTACTCAACACATCCTCCATAATCGCTTTCGGATCGAATTTGTCTTCCTTGGCCTCCAGGAAGGCCTTCATCAGTTGCGCTGAAAAGCCGCTGACCAGCGCTGTGCCCACCTGCATCTTTTCAACCGGGAATGACTTGTGCGTATCGCGTAGATTCCAGAAAATGATCTTCGGGACGGCGAAGCCATGTTGTTTGTACAGCTTTTCAATAGCTTCATACACCGTGGTCCATGTACCACTGCCACGGGCCTGATCAAACTGCATGTCACTGAAAATGAACAACTTCTCCACCATCTGGGCGCCGGGATTCTTAACCGCTTCCTTCACTAAAATCTAACAACAGAACACAGTCAACATACCGTTTGCAATCACAGAATCGCAATACATACATAATTTAAATACTTAACAATTTCAATAATTTCCAGGAGATCAAATTTTTTACCTCGAACACTGCGAACAGATCGGTATTGCCGCCCCATTCCATCCGCATAACATCCCGCACCCTCTCACCGAGTGTATCTCCTTTGACCGCATGGAATGTTGGCTTCTCGTGGAAAGTGATCAGTTTATTCTTGAACGGTTCCTCCGTCAGCTCCGTCACAACCTACATAATTATTTCGTATAACATTAACAAAAAGTTTACAAAAACAAAAAATAAAACTTTCAGAAACTTTCGAAAGCTAAAGATTATTCGGCTTACCAATCCCAATGCAATGGCGACTTGCATAGGAGTTCCGCTCATACTGCCACTAACATCCACAACCGCCTGCACAAAATAAGAAATATTTGAATACACTCGTATTTCACGGTCGAACACGCCTACATGATGAGCTTGCACAGAAACTAGGAAGCAACTTCTTAGTAGCAAACAATGCACAAAACTTAATGATGCTAACTGTACCTGGCAGTGACGGAAATTTCCGGCCTCGGCTAACTTCGCGATCAAATCCTTCCACTGCCCTTCCAGAGTCAAATCTTTCTCACCATGACTGTCCATAAAGGGCTTCACCAACTCATGCGGCTGTGTGCCGGTTGACTTAATGGTTTCTTTCCCCGACTGCAACCCCTCCAGATATTCCGCATATCTGAAATGCACATAATAATGTCAAACACAATTCGGGAATATCTTAATAAAGTCTCAAGACACTTTCGATCAAACTCTATCTGATCAACTGATGGTGAATGCAACCGCTTCACGTAGCCGATTCGCTAAACTGTGACTCACCGGGCTGCCAGCTGCTTACGTTCATCAGACTCTTTTTTCTGGGCATTACAGTCGCGCTGGAATGATTTTCGGTAGATACGATGGGCCTTGGCCGGAAGTGATGAAAACACAATCTGATCCCACTGGTTATTGCACATCATCTTTTCAAGGACACGCAGATGACCTCGCAATTTGGTCAACTGCAGCCGGTAATCCTTCTTAGTCACCCCCAGTGTTTTACTAATGTGACGCGAAAAATGCAGCGGTTTCTTGTTGAAGCGAGTGTTGTCCGATGGAGCCCACTTCGCACACAGACTAATACCGGCTTTGGCGTTCTTCTTCAGATCTTCGTCATCCTTGCGCAGCTGACAGGCCATCACCTAAAGAATTTCGTCGACGCTGTTATACAAATCATTAAACAATTTCGAGTATAAAGTACATATACTAGTAACATCTGGATTTCAGATTCTGAATAAAACAGGACTGTATTGATTATTGAACTATCCATTATGTTCTACTACACGCTATTTTTAATTTCGGATCTTCCAAAATTTCAGTTTCTGTTTTCAATTCATATTGATCCTTTTATGGATACGGATACCATTTTATGGATACTTTTATGGATTAATCACAGACGCAGTTCACAATAGTAACAAAACATATCAGATTGACTTGTCAAAACAAAGACCCAAGAATAGTAAAGAATACTAAATACGCTTATAATACGAAATGTTTTGCTGATACTCTGGTACTGCGGTACGCAATAATATTACCTACTAAAAATATTACCCTAGTGTTATGACAGTTATGTATAGCGGCATATACAATAATTTATACCGCTGTACATTGCAGTGATAAAACTAAATGTGCCAACTGGTTTTATTAGTACCAAGAACTTACTATAGGTAGAGGACTGGGAAGCGACTCTGCAACGGTCGACTACGTCATCACTGTCGCATACAGAATGCACTGCTGTGCTATTGTTTTCCATAGGCCCACAGATTTTATTGTCCCTTTTTAAAGATATTCTCAGTTTCTTTCTCCTCTAAAGCTTTCTGATATTTTAACAGATCATATTGAATTTAGAAACCCAAACATGAGGGGCTAGAAATAGAAGAGAAAAGAAATATGCTGAGAAAACTGACAAAAACCGTAAAAAACGCGCATCTGTCACCATGGCAGCCGCCCTCCCGTGTATGCGAGAGTGATGACGTCAAACGGTAGGTTACCAGTCCTCCTCACACTATAGTACTTGTTAGTACCGATAAAATAATTTTAAAGCATTATTAAATTTGTAACACCATAGTTTTCTTTGCTGAATTGTATTACAATTATTTCATCTTTCAACTTTACCTTTAATTCGATTTCGCTGTTCTGCAGCGCAGGAATCCGGCTGAAATAGCGCACTTCCGCCAAGCGCACCGCAAATTCGGCGATAATCAGCAGATCCTTGTAACAACCCAGATCCAGGAAGTATTTCAAGTTAGCCAGATAGGTCAGTGGTTTCCAGCAGGACAACACATACAGCAGAACCAGCGGCAGCTTCTTCTCGCCCTTTCCTCCACGGACATCTCGGAGATTCATCAGCAAGCGCAGAGCTTTATCGGGATCTTCATTCCACGCTTCCACAAAATCGTCAATAATCGTGGAAACCGATGTGCTGCGCACCACACTGGCGAAGAAATCCAGACATTTGTCGCCAGTGGTGTGGAACGCCCCTGCCATATTCTCAGTGAAGACACGATTCCCTGTCGCCTCCAGGGAGAGAGAATTCAGGAGATCCAGGAGTTCGGGATACGCTGTCAGTAAGCTGTAATCTTTTGGTTCTTTCTTCGCGGCTACGGTCGTATCGACATCCATCGCGGTAGGCTGTTTATCCCCATCCATGATCGGAAGTTGACAAGATACACACTGCCAGTAAAAATAACGGTAGTAAAATCTAAAAAGGTCAGCCAAACCCGAACTCAAAAAATAAGAAACGTAAAATAGCTGCCTGCTGCGCGATTTTATATCCAGCCAGGCGGCGTTCACTGCAAGAAGTGGTCATGAAAACAGAAGCCTGGATTGCAGAATGCAACAGCTGCAGCCGGCGTGATACAGCTGATATCATAACAATGATGTCATTGATTTGTACGCCGGCTCAGAAGAGCGCGCCGAGGGTCTTGCAAGTTGCAAGTTACCGGAGCAGCAAGAAACGTACTGTGTTAAATTTTTTTCTTTATCCAACTGCACTGAAATTTATACAATCTGAGTTTTTTATAGAATCAAATTTTAAAAAACTTCTATAGTTATGACAAATAATAAACAATGATATCCCACAATCAAAATAAAATTGACCAAAGATAATCGATTGCAGATTCCGATTGGGACCGCCTTCCTCAAATGGATTGGGACCGCCTTCCTCAAATGGCTGTGTTGCGTTATTTTGCAGCTTGCTCTGCTCTCTGTTTCTCCGCGCATCACGTTTACCGTACATTTGACAGCAATTTGACGTTTATTTGACTCCTTACCAGATTTCACAAATGCTTCGTTATAGTACTGTTGTTTCTGGTTTGTTACGTATGTAGCTGTATAAAGGTTTTGTTTTGGCAGTTCATTCTTACAGGAGCGGTGACTGATGAACCAGCTACTATGCAAACATGGATAGATCAGCGAAATGGCTGGAGCATGCCTTCCTCACTGAACCGCACTATGTTGAATTGTTATTTGCTGGTCATTTGGATTAATGATGTTGAATGATTATGAAGTTGCAGCTGTTGCTCATGCAGCACCGAAGTGAGATTAACTGTGCTGAACCAGGGATTAATCCACACTTGTCTTAAATTCCATGGGTTGAACTGTGGAATACAGACGTCTTGCGTGAAACGCGTTCCTCAGCATGAAGTTGTCCGTGAAGACACGATTTGACGTCGGGCGGAATGGCGTGAAAGCATTGAAAGTAATCCTCATTCTTCTGGGATGCCTTATTATCTATTTCGAATGGATTTCGTACCATCTTCTTCCCTTGTCGTGGCCGTCCACGTCGATGCTGGAAACCCTGTATCCCGCGCTGCGAGTGCACACCGACCGCGCGTCCAAAGAGCAGAAAGTGCTGAGGATTCTGCTGGTGGCGGATCCGCAGATTCAAGGCTTCCGCGATGAACCTCCGGGCGTTCTGGGTGTCATCACGCGCTGGGACGCCGACAGGTGCGAAGAAATAGTTTTTATTCAATTTTCTTCGTATGTCAGATTGCTGTTTACAGCTCACCAGATTTTACAGAATTATTCAGCGCATTTAATTAAGCATAAGGCAATGAAGCGGCGTTTGTCGGTGTACTCGTGTTCAGTTTTGTAATTTGCCTGTTTAATAATAGTGTTTATTGCCCGTACAAGGTAAAACTTATCACAATTAAGCTTTATGAATTCGAGGTTTTATAAAAGCTTGTTACAGTAGAACAGTGCAGAAATTTATGGCCCTCTGTTATAAATGGTTGCTCGATATCTTTACGTAAAAACTGCAGTGTACGCAAGTTTTATTACAGTGGAAAATTTGGATAAGCCTTCGATTGTGAATTTGTGTTAATAAAATAACCGTTTGTTTTAAAAAATTTAAATAAGGATTTTGGTTTGTTTGAATAAAATTTGAATAGGTTTCGGTTTGTTTTTCGTTTAATTGCTTCGAGTACGAATGCTGGCAGTCAGCTAACAATAAGTAACATATGCAATGATTGTAGATTGCATAATTTTTACTCGTGTTAAAAATAGATATATTCTGTTATAGATAATATATGATTGTATTATACCGGTGCATATGCCAGTGTACTGGCAGATAAGAATAGCTTAAGTACTAGTATTAAAATATTGTAGGCTGAAATTTTTGTTTTAAGTTTTACTTTGCGCCTTGCAGTGAAAAATTTGAATATTTTTCAACTACTGCTTATTACGTTCATGTATCACTATTTGCTGATAAAAAACATTGTTTTACGTCTTTCGTGTTCGGGTCGAGCGTTAATTTGTGATGTTTGGGGGGTTGATGTTAATGATGATGGAAGTCGGAAAGTGTCTGAATTATACATTGCAGTTATAGATAGATGATTAAGGGTTTGTCGTTGTTAGTTGCGGGTATTCTATTTTTACAAATGTTAATGACAGTGATGCGCCGCGTTCGTTTTTTTTAGCTTTATGGATCGGTGCCCTTACCAGATCGATCTTTGTCATGCTGTAGGTACCTATCAAAAACATATTCCTTGATTTACCAACACATCGATCCTCATTTGGTGATATTCTTGGGCGACCTCCTGGATGAAGGCTCCACTGCATCTGAGCGTGACTATGAAGTGTATGCTGATCGATTCCGAAGACTATTCCCTCTACATGGATCAAAAGTAAGACAAGGAAAATCGATAAGTAGCTTAAATTGGATTATTAGGCACTTCAAATCAAATTTGAAGTATTTGGCCTTGTAGAGAGAATCCTGTAAATACATTCTTAAAAGGCTGTAAATTGTTTACTTTAACATTGCAAAAGAACAAGAGCGACGCTGGACTACGGAAGTTTGAGATGCAGTGCAAAACTTTTTGACACTGGCAATTGCTGATAAAATGTAGTTTTGAAATTTTGTTTTTGCTGTGACTGGTACTTTTGTTCGAACTGGTACTTTAGTTTTGAACTTTTGATGCTTACAATTAGTTTGCACTTGTGCCGTGATACTTAGTAAAGGTAACTTTCTGTATTACTTTCTTCTGAGATTGGAAAACTCTCATTTCTGCAACGTTTTTGTTTCTGAGTAACTCTCCTTTTAAGAACTTAGTGGCGGCGAAAAACAACTTTAACATTATTGGTGATTGGTAATTTAATAGGTATTATACGTTGCCGGTGATAACGATATTGGCGGTGAAGGTGCCGAGGTTGTGACGAGCACCAACATCGATCGATTCCGTAAAAATTTTCCCACTGCTGTTGATGGATTTTGGAATACATCTCTTCATTTATTCGAGGTTTGTTTATTTACAGACTGTACGAGTAGTATTGCACGGCGATATGTTTTTCATGGTTGCTTTTGCAGGTGAATACATTGACTAATGCCGTTTCTAACTCAATTGATGTGACAAGCACCCCTGATCATAAATTACCTCGGATGCTCTTTTCTCATATGCCGCTGCTTCGTGGCTACCCTGATCCTTTTGTTGAGAAAGTAAGTAATGTCATTTGTCACTTGATCCGATTAGTTGGTACTCTAGCGTATTTACGCATATTTTTTGGGAAATGATCTGTTGAAAAAGTTGCAGTGCGAAGGCATCTGTGAAGTTGTGTAAAATTGTTTTATTGGTCTGCAACGTCATGCTCCATATGATTATAATATTTTATTTATTTTTCGGTTAGATAAGAGGGAATGGTTTTTTTAGGGAATTTATTGCAAATTTTTCTGTATGTGATGCCCGACTATGTCTCTGGTTATCGCGTTTTATTGATTTCTTCCATCCTGTAATTGCATCCCATGAAGTATCAGGATCTTTTTTGTTACTGCGGCATTTAACCAGCTGCAAGTATTTGCTTAAAATTAAGCAGCGGTTTTTGTACATTGGAATTGTTAACAGGTCCTAAACGATTTCCAGCCGGCTTTAATCATCTCCGCTCACACACACAAGGTAAGGCCCATTGTTTGTGTAGTGTAATGGTTCAAGGATTTTCACGGGCCAATTTGTCAATATTTTTTCTTTCCATCAAACAAGGCCTCCATGTCACAGCGCTCATTAAGCAGCACGGCCTACGCGCAGGTCACAGCGGGACATCGATCCGATTTCGCTGTCTTCCAGCTGAATCCCAATCCAGTTAATGTACAGGAAATTGTTGTGCCGACATGCAGCTATCGTATGGGTGTTGCGGAGATCGGCTACGGTGTGGCTATCATCGGTAGGTCATGTTTTCCGGAATAATACGAGCTTCGTCGATATAGCCCGGTACATCCATTTCCCCATGTAATAAATTTCGCAGCTCAAGTTACTTGTAAACTCTTACTGTATTTCGAGTTTCACCTCTTATTCGGATCTAAATGTCAGCATTTGCACTGCACGAAAATGTTTCTGGCATATCAGAATTAAGTGTAAAAATGTACATCCGTTCAGTGTAGTTGAATAATTTTTCCTTATTCCTTTTATTTCATTTACAAAGCAAATTTAAAAGAAACGTTTCTAAAAGAAACTCTTTAGAAACTCTAAAAAAGAAGAAAAAGAAACTCAAAAAAGAAACTCTTTAATTTCAGTTGACGGGTTAATTTAAATCCTCACCGAAAGACATTCACAAAAATCTAACTGAACAGGATAAATTTCAAACAAAAGGGGATCAGTTCAAAATAGAATTCTGTTTTGTTGCAGATTTAACGGCGTACCGCTTATTCTATTCTGTTTTCTGGACGCCATCCCGATACGGTCAGCTGGCCTGCGAGCTGTGGGCGCTGTGCGCTGTTGCCGGATTTGTGCTCATTTTTGTCGTGAAACAAAATTATAAACTGGTTTACTGGAAAGCGACAAAGATGTTTAGATGAGAAATATATTACGGTTTCGGCTTTTCCCGGTTTAACGTTGCTGATTTCAAAGATCTCGCATTTATAGTTTTGTATAGGAAGCGTTTTTTTATCATAGTGTTTTTAATGTGTAAGCATTTTCTTGTATCTGTGACTTGTGTCGCTAATTGGCCAGTTTAGCCTGTAAACCGGTTGCCTTGATTTAATGGTGTAATTAAAACTTTTCGATTAATCATCTAAAGATTCGATTGCATGTCGGTATCGAGTGCTGATGCGCTTTCACAGAATATGCCTAGAATTATTATAAAATGGTGGTTAAACGTACCCTCGAGCTGTACGATAAACAAGTTTGCGTATGGACTGCGCTAAATCGGTGGGATATTTAAACGCCGATAATGACTGCAGTGGATGTGCCAGTCGAAACTTTCGCCCGAATAATTCGGTTCCGTGTTCAGTGACAGTTTGCACCTCTGCGATACGAATTCTCGAGATCTTTTCCATCATGGATGCTCACTGGATATGCATTGTTAGCCTACTATATGTGATGAATGCCATTGCGCAAGGTGAGAAAACTAGTACGAGTAAGAAGAAAATAAAATTTTTTGAAACTCATTTGTCTATTAGACACTCCTCCAAAAAATCAAGCAACAAGCGAGCCGGCCACCCAAGAATATATTACGAATAAACTCAACACTTACCGGCGCGAAGTCGGCGGGAGCAATATGCAGTTATTAACGTGGGATCCGGAAGTGCAGGCCATCGCGCAGAAATTTGCTGACAAATGCAGTCCTACTTTTCCTACCAACGACGCACTAAGACGAGCCTATCTCAGCACACCTAGTACGTTTATTTATCTTAAGTCCAGTAATTTTTGTTGTAATAAGGTTGTTTTATTTGATTATTTTATGAACATTTGCAAAACCGTTGCATTTTAGGCGGCCGGTAATGTCTGTAGTAGAAGCACGTCGACCGCTATAAAACGTTAATGTACGAGTACTATGTACTGTAATTATTAGCCGATCTCATTATTATTCGTTGTAGTAAATTAGGTTGCTTCTCAGTAGTATTGCTGCATCAGCAGAGAAGTATCCCGAGAAATAGCACGTGCTTCTCGCGTGAATATGCCAGAGATCACTCTTTATGTATGCTCAATGCTAATGTTCTTGTTCTCAGAATACAAATGCGGTGCAAATGTTGGACGCGGAACTGAATTGATTGACTGGGGCGACATTTTGCAAATGTGGTACAACACCAGCGTTAATTTTGAGTACGGATCGACGACAGAGAAAGAAGGCGTCTCCAGTGGATTTTATACAGCGGTACGTAAGTTCGTTAAAAAAATACGTGTACAGATATACCGACGGAAAACTGACGTGAGTGTTATACGTTTGCCAGTCATTCTTTAGATGATATGGGCAAAATCCTTCGGGGTGGGTTGCGGATTTAACAAATGCGAAATCAATGGGAAAAAGAATGGATTATTCGTCTGCAATTTTTGCCCAGCGTAAGTCGGCTTCATTGCTATCGTATAGGGAAATTAGCGAATTATTTTTGCAAATACTGTAGTAACTGTACTTCTACTGTTAGACTTGATCACCTAATTGTAAGGACAGAAAAGATGCATTTCTGTCCGGTACTTGATTACGCTACCGGTTTCACATTTTGACCAGTGTTTATTAGCAACTATACAAATTTATTTTTTTTTTTAAAGATTCATTTGTTTTGTACAGTGGCAATCTCGTCACATCCAAATCTGAACCGTATGAAAAAGGCGAGCCATGCGGCAAATGTCCGAACGCTTGTGATGAAGGACTGTGCAGTAAGTGTCCATTCTTTGGGCCGTGTGTGCTGACCTCACGCTGCATTGCAAAAATATTTTAAAATTTCTCAACGCCGTTCTTCGTTTTCGTGCCCACCAATAGCGGTGCTGATGATCATTACTTAATTCTGATTTTTTGTAGCAAATCCGTGTCCTTACACGAATCAGTATGGCAACTGTGATAAACTGTTTCCCAAGAAATGTGCGGTTACCGTGAAAGAAGTCCCGCAACTCAAAGACGTTGTTAGCAAATGCCCAGCCACATGTAAATGCCGCGATAATGGATTACTGTATTAGCAGTATAGTTTATCCAGATTACAAATGTTAACTTGTGAGCATTTCTTAGTGTGATATCTTCTGACGAAGCAGTGATGGGATTTTTGTTTAAGTTTAATGCACAAATTTCGTGAGTTAAAAATATCTGGCGTTCGGGAAAACATGCACCAGCGATTTAAAAAAGCAAAGCAGAATTTTCAGCGTTGATAATAAATCTGGCCGGTCAGAAAAAAGCACTTCGTCCCTTAATCAATCTTAACAGCTGCATAAATCTTTCGTATGAAAAAGTAGGCGGCATAGAAGCCGATTGTGCCGGTGAGAATCCATACTGTCATCACCATCAACGCTGTGTAGCCAAAATACAGCAGCGTCGGAATGAAACCACTGATCTCCAGTTTGGTGACAAAGTAGAATATCGAATAGAACAAAACATACAACGCCACACCGCCGCTGACCAGGAGACTTCGCCACCACCAATGGTAATTCTGGAAACAACAAGAAGTTGTGATTGATAACAATAGCACATATGTATTAAAAAAACGAAAACTTTCCGATTAAACCGAAGCATTTTCTTAAAAATATAAAATACCATACAAACACTAGAGTAAGCATTAACAACTGTAAACCTAAATACCACATAAAAATCTGCCAATAGAATCTTATCATACCTCGCCGCATAACTGGAAGTACACCATAACGACGCTGATGATGGAAACCGAAATTATCAAAATGAGGAACACCAGGAACAGGAATCCGAAGAGATAATAGAACTGCTTCAGCCAGATCGCGTTCATCAGGAAGAATAACTCCACAAACAACGCACCAAATGGTAAAATTCCAGCCATCAGAGTAGAGACAAAAGGGTGTAGATACCACACTTGGTCAGGCATCTGACGGGGAATTTGGTTGGTTCGCACCGGATTTTCATATGGCTACAATAAAACACATGAATGAGGTTAATTCCAACACCATCAAAACTAACCGACACAGTATTGACTGCCGTTGAATTGTAATCCGCTAAAACGTGATAGTTAAGTTCAAACATCAATTCAAACATAAATCTAAAAATTATTTCACGAAATGAAGTATTAAAACAAATTGGTTGCCATTCAAACCTTATTGCAAATACTATTAACAGAGCACAATGTAGAAAAAAAAATCGTGTTACGTAAACTTTGCACCATCCTACGACTCAAAAATCACCTGCTTCCTGTATCCGAAATAGTATCCCAAAAACACCAACGGCAACGACACCAAGAACCATAAACTCAACAGCTGAAGCATGGTCGTAAAGGGAACCTAGAAAACAGTCCATGCAGTGAGTCAACGACATTTTACTGCCTCTGTAAAATTACAACCATTCTCTTACCGCTCCACTGCTGTGTTTGCCCCAAATAAAGAAATTAAGGAAAAAGCACGTCCCAAAGACAATCCCAGGATACAGTGTAGCCGTAATGAACGCAGCGCGTTTCCATTCGATTCCTTTCAGCGTCTTATACAACCGTCCACCGTAGTAACCACCAACTAGCCCCGAGAAAACGTACAGCAGGATGGCCGCTTGCATTAGAGCGCCACGTGACGCCGGAGACAACATGCCCAACATGGCCAAAACTAAGGTGGGAAAAATCATTAGTCCAAATGATCTTTACAAGTTTCCAGATCGAACTGGTTTTTCTGTAATGAATAATATTACGCACAGATTGTGACAAATGTCATGCACAGGAGCTGGACACCGGTGGCAATGAAAGTAACAAAGTACTTGGAATACGGAGGTGAACGGAAAACATCACCGTGCACCAATTTCCATCCGGTTTCCTCCATTGCTTCGTCCTGGTGGTAAACGCCAAATGACTTAAATAATTACATCTAATCCTCTAAGGTAATAAAGAGAAAACAAAAATACAAAAATTTCGCTATGCTGCGCAAAAACGCTGAGGCAGTAAATTCTGAATATCAGAGATAAATTTTAGTATTCGAAGACAATTCCTTTTGTATCATCCGTCGCTTACAGATTCAGTGTCATCGCGATTGTAATTGGCAATATCCCGCCGCAGCGTCCGGACGATAATCATGGAAAGGATGCCCGCCAGGAACAACACAACCACTAATGAATTGACGATGCTGAACCAATGGATCTGCACGTCGCGATGCTTCAAATACATGTCCCATCGGGAAGCCCATTTCACATCACTCGTTTGCCACTCCACGGCATAGGAGAAAATCACTTTGGTCTCGCCTGAAAATTCAATTTAACAAATTATCCATCATAAGTATCAAATATCAGTGAAGGCAAATGCTTTCGCAAACTCTTTTAAAGTTTTGGAGGAAAATCATATACGTATGACACTGCAACCAATTTTTTAGCTTTTCACAGAAAGAGTTTAAGCGTCCACCGACAGCATCCACTGACCTATCTCCTAATATAACAGAAACAAAATATATGATTTGTTTCGTTTTGTCACGACTTCTCACCATTTTCGTTAATGAGTAGCCGATCCTTATTTTCTGGTAGACTGCTGCATTTGCCAGCTTTAGTGTCCACGAATGAATAGTCGCCTAACGCATAACTATGCGCTTCCACTTCACAACTGACAACGCGACGTTCGGCATGATTATCGTCCACTTCGTGGTATTTCAACAGGAGCCGTAGGTGATTGTTCAGGTACACTTTTCCGTCTTTACCAACTTCACCCAACCGGTACCCGGCTTCGTACTGCGGTTCAGCATTGTCCACCATAAGGAATTTCGTAGCGCACGGGAGATTGTCCACCAATCTACAAATGTCGAACAATAAAAACGCTTTTTCTATGTCAACAATTACTTATTTTAAAAAAAATAATGCTACAATAAGAACTGCTTTCCGAACCAAAATGAGTACTTAATCATAAAACGTCTCACTTCAAGGCTTTACTGATGTGAATAAAAGCATTATTACTGAACAATTCCATCACTTTAAGGTTATCAAATCGGAAGTTTTCAAAGCAAACCGCTCCAACAAAGCGAGCGAAAGTTTTAGGAAAACCCACTCTGCCTTTCCAACTTACAAGTGCACAAAATAATCCTCACGAATCCGTTCCGCCATGTTTTTTCCGTCCTCAGCCGTTAATGTAAGGCTAATCGGTTTATCCTTGTCACTTTTCTCGTCCTGGCAAAGCACTCTGCACGGTTCAGCGTGGCCCATTTTAACATCATACATTGTGTTGACCACACGATCTCCGCGCAGTGTTTCACCTGAAAACATTAGCAGTTTCACTCTTATTGACATGTATCTGTGTGATCGAAATCCTTTTGGCGTTTTGCGATAAAATTAAAAACCACATTATAAAAACATTCAATGGCTTTTGCCATAAATTTGCAGCACTATTATCTGCAACATTTAAAAAAACCGTCTGCTGCATTACTATTTGCAAAACGATCGAGGCGACTTTCAGAAAACAAGAAACTCTAAATCCAGTTCATTATTATAGTATATATAAACTCGAACCTTGATAGCAATTAGCAAGCATTTCGATGACTGACGGATTCAATTTATCTGTCAGTTTGGTTTACTGTATCCATTCAAATGCGAATGTTTGGGCGAAAAATTCATTAATCGAAAACACAAATAATAATTCTATCATTAAAATTTTAAATTTTTAGTTCACTTATGAATCTACATTTTTATGAGTAATAAAAGAGGTATTTTCTTCAAGCTTCACTTACCAAAATTTTCAGTGCTGTAGACAATCTCGGCTGGTCTGCAAATTGGTAGGTAATAATATTCGTAAGGCAGTTGTGTGATTTCGCTGGTCATCTTCACAGCCTAAAATCGTACAAACTTCTCAAATCTGTTCCCATTACAATTGTTAAAACGTAGAGAAAGGTCCACGTGCCGAGGTATAAAGCAAAGTTAGCCAACCAATAAGCCAACCAATAAACAGTCGTTGTCTCTTATTTCAAACTACAGACATCGCCAGCAGTATCCGAGCAATTTCGCGAATTTCCGACCTTACGAACTTCTACTGACACTGCAACCAATTTTTTAGCTTTTCACAGAAAGAGTTTAAGCGTCCACCGACAGCATCCACTGACCTATCTCCTAATATAACAGAAACAAAATATATGATTTGTTTCGTTTTGTCACGACTTCTCACCATTTTCGTTAATGAGTAGCCGATCCTTATTTTCTGGTAGACTGCTGCATTTGCCAGCTTTAGTGTCCACGAATGAATAGTCGCCTAACGCATAACTATGCGCTTCCACTTCACAACTGACAACGCGACGTTCGGCATGATTATCGTCCACTTCGTGGTATTTCAACAGGAGCCGTAGGTGATTGTTCAGGTACACTTTTCCGTCTTTACCAACTTCACCCAACCGGTACCCGGCTTCGTACTGCGGTTCAGCATTGTCCACCATAAGGAATTTCGTAGCGCACGGGAGATTGTCCACCAATCTACAAATGTCGAACAATAAAAACGCTTTTTCTATGTCAACAATTACTTATTTTAAAAAAATAATGCTACAATAAGAACTGCTTTCCGAACCAAAATGAGTACTTAATCATAAAACGTCTCACTTCAAGGCTTTACTGATGTGAATAAAAGCATTATTACTGAACAATTCCATCACTTTAAGGTTATCAAATCGGAAGTTTTCAAAGCAAACCGCTCCAACAAAGCGAGCGAAAGTTTTAGGAAAACCCACTCTGCCTTTCCAACTTACAAGTGCACAAAATAATCCTCACGAATCCGTTCCGCCATGTTTTTTCCGTCCTCAGCCGTTAATGTAAGGCTAATCGGTTTATCCTTGTCACTTTTCTCGTCCTGGCAAAGCACTCTGCACGGTTCAGCGTGGCCCATTTTAACATCATACATTGTGTTGACCACACGATCTCCGCGCAGTGTTTCACCTGAAAACATTAGCAGTTTCACTCTTATTGACATGTATCTGTGTGATCGAAATCCTTTTGGCGTTTTGCGATAAAATTAAAAACCACATTATAAAAACATTCAATGGCTTTTGCCATAAATTTGCAGCACTATTATCTGCAACATTTAAAAAAACCGTCTGCTGCATTACTATTTGCAAAACGATCGAGGCGACTTTCAGAAAACAAGAAACTCTAAATCCAGTTCATTATTATAGTATATATAAACTCGAACCTTGATAGCAATTAGCAAGCATTTCGATGACTGACGGATTCAATTTATCTGTCAGTTTGGTTTACTGTATCCATTCAAATGCGAATGTTTGGGCGAAAAATTCATTAATCGAAAACACAAATAATAATTCTATCATTAAAATTTTAAATTTTTTAGTTCACTTATGAATCTACATTTTTATGAGTAATAAAAAAGAGGTATTTTCTTCAAGCTTCACTTACCAAAATTTTCAGTGCTGTAGACAATCTCGGCTGGTCTGCAAATTGGTAGGTAATAATATTCGTAAGGCAGTTGTGTGATTTCGCTGGTCATCTTCACAGCCTAAAATCGTACAAACTTCTCAAATCTGTTCCCATTACAATTGTTAAAACGTAGAGAAAGGTCCACGTGCCGAGGTATAAAGCAAAGTTAGCCAACCAATAAGCCAACCAATAAACAGTCGTTGTCTCTTATTTCAAACTACAGACATCGCCAGCAGTATCCGAGCAATTTCGCGAATTTCCGACCTTACCCGAACTTCTACTTTATCTCCATCACGGTACTCCACAGGCGCCACACCGGGCATCACAAACCCCTGAGCCAGATTCGAGGACAGCAGAAGCATTAAGAGAATCCGGCCAATATCGTCCACGCCAAGCAACATCCGCCGATGTGCCATGGCTTTCACAACACTGACAGCAACAACGACCCAGATTTGTGTGTCAGAGTCCTTTGTATCGCGCCAGAATACCAACAGCAAATGCCACCTGCTGATACTCAAATATGCGTCGGATCTTGAAGATTTCAAACGGGGGAATATGGGAGAACACGGGATACTACGTGCAGTTGCAGGACTAGCAGGTGTACTGGCGATGCGCCACGCGGACAACAATAATAATCCGATTACGAATCCATCGATGATTCAGATTAGCACATCTGGGAGAGACAATATGCAGGACACGCTCAAGCGGGATGTTCCTTCTGGAATTCAGTCGTGTACAAAGGACCGAAGCGGTGAGAGTTGTTTAAATCTCCATTAAGATCTAAGATTGCCTGAATATTGACTGAATGATAATAAAGTGAAGAAATTATAATAATTTTCTTGTACGTGGAGCAGTGTGCGATGTCATCAAAGTTGCAGCGCATCATTTGAACTTGAAAACTGACAAGTACAGTATTGGATCAATACGTCAGTGTGCAACAACAGGGAAACAATGGCCGCGCCAAATTATTAGCTTTTGTGTGCGCAGTTTTTCTGTCTTGCGCGAAAATGTTTGTGGTGATTCTGCTGCTGGTAGATTACTGAAGTGGGAGAAAAGAAACGCCAGGACACCGGCGAAAAGCGAGCCACGGAATATCTTCGCCAACGGATCATGATCAGCATCGAAATCCAACGAGGAAATGCGGCATCCATCATGGGGACAGCTAGCGCCGATGGGATTAAATTTTCACTGTGTTTATAACTTACAAGTAGGCCGCCTGTTTCAGTCGATGGTTAATAAGTGCCCTAAATTGCTGTGAAATTTTTGGTGAAGAGATAATTATTCGCGCGGACTTATGGTTAACTTATGAAAGTGATAAAGAGTATGCTCGCTTAGTTTTAGTTGAAAATTAGCGTCCGTAGCGATGTAAAGCCGGTATCCTTATGAAGCTGATAATAAAAATATAAGATAGGGATATCGTTTTTCTAAATTGTAAATTATGGAAATAGGTAGCACTGCATGAGATTCTTAATACCGCAGTCGTAATCTAAACACACAAGTCATTCGTAGTACTCATACGAAGTGCCGGCAGGTACACTGTACATGCTATCATACTGATCAGATCTACCTTAATCATTTTTATTTATTTCAAACCATTACTATACATGTGTTTAAACGAAATTAGGAGAACCAAAGATCATTAAACATTTCACATTTCTCCACAGTGCCCATGACAGAGCCCATCTACCTTAATTAAACTGTTATATATGAAGCTCGTATTGACCCTACCGTTTGAAGTAAAATTCAAAATCTTCCTCTAGCTCATCCAACTTTTATATCTTACACATTTATCATGTGATTAAAACTTTTATAACGGAACTTCTCCGCACTTTTGTTAGGGTAGTAGGATAAGTATATAAATACAATACAGAGCTAGAATTACCTAAAATACTAATTATGCTATTATTATAGGCCGAGACCGCCGAGTTTGGACTTGTACTCGAGATCAGGTCTTTGTACTTATCCAGACACAGCTGCCGTACATGCTCATGCTACGAAACTTCTCTTAAATCAAAATTAATAGGAGTACTTCAAGTAGTGGTTTCTCGCTCTACAGTGGTAAGCAACAAATTTTATTGCACTAACAATAATTACGATTGCAGTGCTTACTCTGCAAGATAAATATTTATGCGCAATAAAAGTATGCTCGTACTCTTACAACGTATCTACCTCTGAACGGATTTTTCCTGGCATCGCCATCAGACTTCACCGGAAGTTACTTTCAAAGCGTGCGGTTTATTGACAGCTCTTGTGATACCGTAGAATTGTTTACTTCGAATATTTACGCTCGATGTGAATTGTGTGTGCGGATATCCTTGTTCAAAGCAAAACTAATCCCATTACTATCACCTATACTTGTACTGAGCTTTTTTGGGTGCTGTTGGACGACTACGATCTGAAATTCCCTGTAATTGCATATCTATCATCCGGTATTAATTCGAACTACCCTAGCTAGTCCTCATAGCCAAAATGTAAGTTCGTACGAGTGCTTTAAGATTAGTGGAACATGACATGCTGTTTTGCAGGCACCAGAGGAAACTTCGTCCTTTTGTTTTGCTGCTCAGTGGAACACTAGGAAATCTGAGTTTTTAATTACATATTCTGCCTTTCCTGTTCTTGAAATTTTGGGTACTGTTACATCCATCACTTCAAACTTACATCCTAAATGCTGTATAGATATGGATAATATGAAAATTACAAAATGGAGACACTAACAATAACACCGCGCGCAATAAATTTTCCAGTACTTGCGTCTATGGCCAATGCCTGAATTTATCTCACTAATTGTATTGTGTTCCAAGAAAGTGTTGCTTGTAGTTGCGGTTACTACCTTACTATGCAATGCATACAGTTTGGCACAAAACCTTTCTGTGCTGCAAAAAGATACCGGTATATCGTAATCATCCGCGGTAACTGGAGATTATTTGACGCATTGTTGGATTACAATTTCGTGAAACTTCCGCCAAGGTCAGATGTATCTTTGCTTCTACATCGAATAATTATTACTGATAATCCACAATAAAATCCTTATCAAACTCTGAATCAAAGCTATTGTGTGCAGCAAAACGCGGCATACGTTTGCGTTTGTATATGCGTATGACTAGCACTATAAATACAGCTACGAAATGATTTTGTAGTTGCTCACTGCTAAAATTTTCGGCATAATTCAGTCAGCTATATTTTACCACATTCACTCCGCAAGATTTTTAGATTCGCTGTTGCACGGAAATACGTCTATTAATTGTGGCTGGAAATGCATTTCGCTGTGATTGGAATATGTTGGGCTGTTATGCTGTTTGATGCCGGATTAGCAGTGCCTCTGGCTCGCACTAACAAAGCTGTCGCAATCGTCTCGCGGGGTGGGTTTCTCATTAGAATTTAGAATACGATGTAAAGTTTAAATACTGTACGATGGTTTATATTATTAGTGTAAAATACCGATCAAATTATTGCTGTACTTTATGTATGCAGCGGAATGGGGAGCGCGTGCAGCAAAAAACCCAGTAACTCTATCAAAACCGGTGACCTATGCCTTTATTCACCATACCGCCGGCGCAGCGTCCAGTGATCTTGCATCTGGAAAACGTGTGGTGAAAAACATTCAGAATTACCATATGGATTCCAATAAGTGGGACGATATTGGCTACAGGTGGAAAGAAAAACCTAATCGCACAAGACTTTTTGCCTCAGACTCTCAGTTCAGATACTTAATTTTGCATAGAGTAAATTTTGCATAGCACCGACATACAAGAGATTTCTTACCTGCATTATTTATCATTATCGTATCGTATAATATACAGCAAAAATTTTCTCCTTTTCATTCTGGCTACAACGTAAATTACTTAAATGAGCGCCTCACCAGATTATTCTGTTAAACATCATTGAGTATGTACTAAAAACATTTATTATTGTTCCCAATCTATGCTTGCTTTCTAAGTTGATCTTTTGCAGTTTTTTAATTGGCGGTGATGGAACAATCTTCGAAGGTCGCGGGTGGAACCGCGTTGGTGCACACACCCAGGGTTACAATTCTAACGGATACGGTATCGCCTTTCTGGGGACATTCACGTGTAAGATAAACAAACCAAAAATAAGGATGGTGTATTATCCACGACAAGCATTTGTATTAAAACAGTTAAAAGTTTTATCAAAGAGATAGAAAACGAGCGTACTGCTTAACTTTAAACTGTCGATAAGTGTTGGCTTGTGAGTAGTGAATATAATAATTATGTACTTCTACCACTACTAAACCGATCTATCTATTTTACCTACAGATATAATATCTACCTCGTTTGCACACCCTTTAACTGCTGTCGAGGTTTATCTCGATCGGTTATCTGTGGATTATTTATGCGCACCATTAACGCCAAGTCGTTAACAGAATGATTGGGACAAAAAAAATCTGAAATTTAGTTGAATTAGTTCTTATAATGTTATTCTATTGTACAATTAAATGTGGCATTTATTGTGCGTATGTTCGCAGCTCAATTACCAACTGCAAGGGCCATCAGTTCCGCCAAAGCCTTGATTGCTGACGCCGTATCAAGAGGCTTCTTGAAGCAAAACTACATCCTTAAAGGTCATCGCCAAATGGGCAACACCGAATGCCCGGGAAGCAAGCTGTATCAAGAAATTCAAAAGTGGGCAAACTGGAAGGCATAGTTGTATGATACCAAAATTAAAGAATGCTTTTTACCACATACCCTTACAAATTTGCGATCTTTAAAAGTCTATTTGCAAATCGCCTTTAAAGATACCTACTATCACAAATTAAAGTTTGTCATCTGTTGTGCAGCATGCTGAACAGTGTACACACAGAAAAATTCTTTGACTTCATAATTATGCCTAATGGAATAAAAAATTCATTTACTTACAACGTACATTAAACGTACATACATTAAAGCGAAAAAAGCAGACATTAGCTGCCAATCAGAAACTGCCGCATCAGGCAGGCTCATCTTCTCACAATTGTTATCGCACTCCATAAATCTGCAATCTGCAATTCTATTTCAAAGACACATGACTTTATTAACTTTAACTATGTAGATAAACAAAACCGCACCAAAAACGACCTCATGATGACCATAATATTTATCACAATATTATTAGGCTTTTTCAACCAAATTCAAATCTTTCGCTAACTGGTTAGCGGTTATAAATGCCATCGTATGCTGGTATTTCTTGTATGTTGCCACTGCAATATCTTTAGATTTATCCCAGGCATATAAATCCCTGAAATAATTTTCAGTATTATTCACCATCAGACGCTGCTAACACGGTTACTATTAAGGTAAGTGCAACAAAAGCCCACCTGAAAATGGGGCGGCAAAACTTCATCCGCTGATATTCCACCGCAAAGGCCAACGCCTGGGGAATCATATCCTCCCACTGTCCACGTATGCATAACCTCAGCCAGCTGTACTCATATCAAAAACATTGAATGAGTGCAAAAGAAAATCCAACTAAACACTCATAATTACCGGAATGCAATTTATTAAGAACGCGAAATGCGCTGTGCCGGCTGTGTGCATTCAACAAAGAAAAGCAATCTACGAGTACCTAAACAGCTATCAAGTGTGAAGTACATGTATTACATACCGGAATTTAATTTCCGCATTCTGCGTAGCGGAGAAATCATAGATTTTGTCCAATGCTCGAAGAGTCTCTACCGACAACGGCGGCTGCAAAATCCAACAAGTAAACATTTGCACAAATTTCACATCTCAGTTTCGCTATTCACCTCCAAAAGCAGCTGTGCAAGGAACTCCATTTTCTGAGCCGGAGAAAATTCCGCAACATCTTTATTCGAAAACTTCGAATAATCACTGCCACAACTGGTCCATCTTTCCCGCAATGCAGTACATTCTTTCCCTAACGATTCATCGTAATGCAAGTCGACCGGAGGGAATCCTGGCTTGTGAAACCATGCTTCCCAGTCAACACTGTTCAGCACATCCGGCGCCAGTGTTTTGCCAAAATAATCCACAAAAAACTTCTGGAAATCGAAGCTCGTTGCCGTCTTGTATTGGTACTTCTCGATCCATGCTTTCAGACATGGATTGAACTTTTCTGCAAATTAAAAAATATGTTTATGACAGGAAACCAGTTGTAAATCAGCGAGATAAACCATACCTGCGCCACCAACAAGCGTTTCGAGATAATACAGTAAACTATGGCCTTTTTCGTAGGGCACCGTTCCAAAAGCGTCATCCGGATCGGCATTTTTCAGGTTTGGTATCAGCTTAGTAAAATCATGTTCTACGCCTCTTGTCATAATCTGAAACACCAGAATTATTTGTATCCAATTTCCCGCCTCCACTTTCTGACCGCCCAGTTCAGTTCACGTGACGTCAGTTTACAAAATCGGCAAGACCAAATTTCGTACCTCCTGCTGTAAACCTTTCAAGCCTTCAATAGCTGCAAACTGGCGATGCTCTTCGCCCAACATTTTGCCCTTAATTTTTCTCTCAAGGAATGTAGTGAAGCCTTCATTCAACCTACAATCAAAATAAATGATACTGTACATTGCTGCGTTTCAGTGCAAGTCAGCCACAACATACCAGAAATGCTCCCAGTTCAAGTTGGTGACCAAATTTCCTGTCCAACTATGGGCAATTTCATGAGCCACCACGTTGGCTAGGGAACGATCACCGGCCTAACAAAATACCGTAATTGCAAGAAAGCCCATGAAAGCAATCGTCCAGATTCTAACAAGTGAGGTGTTTTCAAAAAGTATACAAGTGCATACCAATAGCGTTGGTGTCAAGAATGTAAGACAAGGATTTTCCATGCCGCCAAAAGGGAAAGACGGTGGTAAAACAAGAATATCATAAACACCCCAAACATACGGTCCAGCCAAAGATTCCGCTGTGGCCAGCATTTCTTCAGTCTGCAAATTAACACACATTCATCTGCTCTAACATAATGCATGCGTCAAATATTATGTATGGCCTTACTTCCGCAAATTCGAAAGCTGCCCGGTCAACCAGCGACGGCTCCGACCAGACATGACTTCGGGGACCGATTTTGCGGCTATCCAGTTTGCCCACAGCAATCGCCACCTACAAAGAACAGGAACCAAAGTGGATTAAAGAACCTTTACTGTGGTAAAAAAACTTTCCTTACCAAGTAAGAAGGGATAGGAACCTTCTGTTTGAAACGATATGTGGTCTGGCCGGCAACACTGGGCTCCTTACCACCGCCTACAGCGCTCATAAGGACAGTCAGCCCTTCTGGCACAGTGACCTGATAAAAGAAAAAGGTACGGAGTTGGGCTTGCGTTGTGCGGTTGAAGGGCAAACAACCTAATACTTAGTCGAAACCAAGATCAATCAATATGCAGTGGAAGCAATTCTTCCTAATTTAGATTATTTTTTACCTCTGCGGTATACGTTGCTTTGACAGACGGCGTATCCTGGCATGGGAAGATGCTGCGCGCATGAATGGCCTGCAAAGATTTAAAACCGAAAAAGCTAGATCAAAAACATCCAGATTTAAAAAAGTAAAAATAAAACGTTTCATACTTCGCTGTGGCTGTATAAGTATGGATCAGTGCGTCCAGCTGTCTGCTCTGGCTTTAACCATACGAGACCGGTTGAATTTGGGCTCGTGCTGTAGTAAACGCAAACTATCGCACTGAAAAGCAAAAACACTCGTAATTGCAACCTCCAATAATTAAAGGGATAAAAGAACAAAAGCACCTATCCATGGCAGGAGCTTTCTTAATAGGCATCACGATTTCCAGCCGCGCTCCCATAAAGTCGGCCTTTTTTCCCATGATAAATGGTAAATCTTGCTCGTGGTTACCATCTAGAAGAGTAACTCTATCCACGGTAATATCTCGGGAATCCAACACCTGAAACAAGCAGGAAGAATAAAAATTCGTGCATGGCTTGGAAACTGCAGTATATTAATCAATAATTATCAACAATCACGAAACTGAGCCAAGGTCTGCAATAACGCTGCAGTTCAAGCCCACAAATCTTTATAAGTAACATATTTAAAATTTATCAATTTCGACTACGTCTCGAAGTTAAGTTAACTGATAAAATAATAATGCAAGTAGTTTAAACTTTAAACTGAAAATTTTGCTGAGAAAAACCATTGCTGTGTTACGCCAATACGCACTGCGCTGCCAGTAGTCGTAACTGAAAACTGTCGTACTACTGTAAAATAAAATTTTCGTATCATGTCGGATGTCGAGCATTATTCAGTAGCCGAGTAAATTTCAAAAACAGGGCAAAAATTCCCTACCAGATTGGCATCTTCCGATGTCTGCTTGACCACAGTCAATTCAACGAATCCCTTCAGCACACTGTTAGTAAAATCCACTTCCAGCTTGAAGTGGATATGCTTCGTCGACCACCAATCTGGTCGCGACAGCGTACTGCAGTCATCCGCAAAGCCCGCATCATTCCCGGTCAGCTCCTGGTTCGCCATGTCGTCTTCACCTTCACTGTCGTTCGTCCACGGTGCAACACTACCGCCTTCGTCGTCGGAATGCAGATCCGTAAGATACTTCGCTGCAGGATTACCTTCAGCGTGCCCACTGGCAGTCATATGTGCAGGCTGTGCAACTTGGCAGTCCGGTGGAGGCGCCTGATTAGATATTCCGTTACGGTTAGGCTGATAACATTGCGATCCAGCTGGTACCTGCCGCGCTGATGAGATAAATACACATGCAAGAAAATAGATAATGCTAATTAACAGCACGGAAAGTAATCTGGAAATGACTAATCCATCGGTTTTATATACTGCGTCTCCTTGCTGCATCTGGACAGTACAGTAGAACGCAAATTATGGGAAGAAAAAGAATGCTCAACAAAATTTCACCCCGCTTCAAGCTGAACGTGAGCCAATACAATTGTGGATCAGTGGTATGACGTCTACAGTCAACATGACGTCAAAGAGTTTCGCATGCTCGCAAGTTGTTGATAAATGTTGTACATTTTGTACTATTTCTTTTGAAAGTTACATTAGATATTTATGTATAGCATAATAGGATCAGTAGCGGTGAATTAGTGAAGTCTTTGAGAGTCAATGTATTCGACGATGACGGAGTGAAACATAAATGTTTATCAGTGGTTGTGATAAATGTCCGCACTCTGCAGTACGACTGCGTCCGCCCATTAACCTTGAAATTAAAAAACGCTGCGTCACACCAAAAACTTTAAAATCAGCTGTTCGGTTACGTACTAGTACGTCGTACGGCTCTGCTTTTTCTTGAGTGACCGGTTTTCATAACTTTGCAATAGTTTCTTTAAAGTGCGTACATTTTTGAAAAGCGTCTTTTGGGACTTGTCTATCGGATTTCGGATTTTCTTACGGCAGTGGCACGATGCTGCTGTATTTGGGAATCATCGCTGCTGGTCTTCTCGCCTACCTGTTGCGCAAGTGGTTCTACTGCATCTGGGCGCGCTATGTTGTTAAATCGATCCCCGGTGGTCCCTTTCCCTTGCCCATTGTGGGAAATATTCTCGAGATCGACGGCAAAGCACCGTTCGAGTCCATGGAAAAATGGGCCCATCAGTACGGGAAACTTTTCACGATGATGATGGGCAGCGAGGTGGTTTTGGCCATTGCGGATTTGGATCTGCTGAAGAAGGCTTTCAAGGATGATCGCTTTTCCGGCAGGCCGGAGAATTTCTTTTTTGATATCTGGAGAAGCATGGGGTATCCCTTAGGTGAAACTTCCAGAGTATCCTGATTTCTGAAATATCATTTTCCATCAAAAATCTATCAGTCGGCTGTTGTAGGCTTCGCGGGGTTGGATGGCGATGTCTGGAAGGAACATCGTCGATTTTCCATCCATGCTCTAAAAGATTTTGGTTGGTGTTACTGTCAGATGTCTCTATCGTTGCTTATCCACCTTTCTTTTTCCGGTTGCAAAATCATTATGTTTCCGTGTCTTTAAATTTTCTATTGATCTTTTACACTTTTTTCTATTCTTGCCGATTTGCTATTTGGGTGTTTGCTTTTGAGCAAAAGTATTTTTCAGGATTTGGAAAATCTGCAGCGGAAGAGCAGATCCAAAAGGAGGCTGGCGAACTATTGAAAACACTCTTGGACAGCGGTGGGCAGCCGATGGATAATCATATACCCTTTTCAACAGCGAGTAAGCATAGACCATATTTTTCAGCTGTCAATAATCACTGTAAGAGTACACTGAGTAGTTGCGTACTATGATTCCAAAAAAAAGTTTATGATTGTATAATAACAGTTTGCAGGTTTTGTTTTTTACCTTTGCAATTTTGCACTGTGCAATTTTGCACGTGCAGATAATTTCAGTTTAACTGCACAGTTTAAATGGAAATTAACATTTTTATGGTCAATTATGGATGAATCATTTAGCCGTACCGTTTATATTGTGAATTGTAATGTATCATATAATTCTGACCACACGTACAAGTGTCGTTTCCTAGCCTCCAATGTGACAGCTATTATGATGTTCGGCACTTCCTTCAGTTCTCAAGACAGCCGCTTCAACTACTTCATCGAAGCGGAATCGCAAAACTTTAAAGACTTCGCCAATATGTCGGTACTGGACATGATCCCCTGGGCTGTTCACATTCCGCCCTTTCGCAGCTGGGTTAAGAATTTACGGAAACGCATCGAAAAACAGCTGGAACTGTTGCATGAACTAATATCCGAGCACAAGCAATATTTTGACCCACAGAATCCTCGTGATTACATTGATGCATTCTTCAACGAAAAGGACAAATCTGCAACATTTACCGGTAATTACAATCGACACAATGCATTTAGTAGATATTTATTGATTTGCGAATGAATTTTGCTGGGAATGAGGTGTGATTAATTTATTTTGCAGATGGTCAACTTTTAAGCAACGTACAAGATTTATTTTCTGGTAAGGCCAACATTTCCTTATGATTGTGTGAAGTGCTCATTGTATCGTTCGTTATCTTGTAGTATCGTGCTTCATCTGGCTTCTCTCATATTTTTTCTTGTCCGTTTGTGAATTTTCTGCAAATTTGAATAACACTCCAAGTTCCCAACCTAACTTGAATGCTTTTCAGCGTCGTTTGAAACTACTGCTACATTTCTGCGTTGGGCCATGCTGCTGATGATCCATCATCCAGAGGCGCAAAGAAAGGTCCAGGAGGAAATCGATCGGGTTATTGGACGCTCCGGCTTGATTAAATCAAATGACCGCTCCCGGTTGCCGTATACAGAAGCCACTATATTAGAGATATTTCGGTTTGCCAATTACATCCCATTTCTTCTGCCTCATAAAACGTTGGAGGATGTGCAGTTTGAAGGCTATACAATCAGAAAAGGTTAGCTATGGACGTTACACTTCTAGTTTGATGGGTAATCGGCTACTCTGGAGATGTACGTAAACTTTAAATGTTTCAGGTTGTGTTGTTTTGTTGTTCATTGTTTTCGGTACTTAATTTTTTGCTGGTGTAGTCTGCACATAATCTGTTGGGTACTTATGCGCTCAATGGTTATTCTGTCATAGACACTACCATAATGGGACTCGGCTGGGTCATTAATCGCGATCCCGCCTTGTGGAAAAATCCGGAGGCGTTCATTCCAGAGCGGTTTCTGGATGACAAGGGAAATGTCAACCAGTCTACGGCATCGAACGTGATGATCTTTTCTACCGGTAGGAGGAGTTGTGTCCTGTCGGCTGTCCGCACAATAACAGAGATCACCTAACTGATTCTGAAGATTTGGTGCTGTTTTGATGTCTGAACTCGCATTCATGTGTAGCTGGGCGTTGGAGACATATTATTATGTATAGAAGCACAAAGAAATGAATGTTAGCAACAAGGTTTTAATACAATGGACAATGTATTTGTGTTGTTTCAGGGAAACGCGTGTGTCCAGGCGAACCGCTAGCTCGCATTGAAACACTGTTATTCTTCGGATCCATCTTGCAGAAATTCAACATTACCGGAGAAGGCAGTGCTAAACCGTCTTTGAGTCGCGTTGATGGCTTAAGTAAGTGCTTCGGTTCTAGTTGATCAGCTACCGTTCCTAAGTTTTGCCAGTACATATAAAAAATCGGAATACATTTAGACTGTAATCGTTATCGTTTTAGCTTTGACTCCGGAACCATACCTGATGCGAGCCATTCCACGAAAATAATTATGGTCAGTTTACAGAAACAGCGAAACCATAGTTTTTACCGGTTTTTTTATTTATACCATTGCGCTTATCGAAAATTGACAAAGTGGAGTTGGTTTTGTCGTTTGTGATTGCGACGACCCGGTGCTGCTGATTTTTGGAATGTCAGAATGTTTTTCGTGAGCTCATCTTTCAGATATTTTTTTATTCCTAGACTTGATTGGAAGTTGAATAGTTTTTGTTATCGGCTTCTTTCAGCCTGTTCAAATACAACAGAGTGCAAACGCGGGCAACACCACTAAACTACCATCGGCACTTAAACTTTCTAAGTAATTCTTTATCCTATTTTGGTCTTTGTCCCGAGAGCGGGTACTTAAAAATGTTTGTTATCCACAAATATACCTAATTCTGACCTTAACGGAATGAAAGACACACTGACACGTGTACCGGAAGATGCTGATAGAGTGCCAATGTGGGGAGTGCATAAGTGCCAAATATGCGAATCGGTTAACGAATACTATCGTAAATATTATTACTTATATATTAATCACTCTAGTTCTATTTAATCGCGTAAAATGCCAACAATCTCCGGCGCTATTCACAACTTTTACCAATAACAGGGCGAAATAAAAAAAAACAATCTCCAAGTGTGCAGTTTATTATTGCCGGTTTCGAAGATCACCAGTGAAGAATGATAGCATGCAGCACCGGACCAAATTACACACGGTATGAAAATACACTGGTTTAATGAAATTCGGGTCGTGAAACATCAGTTGGTAGCCCAGCAGCGAGGCCAGGCGAAACGTAGGTAAATCCCAAAAACGCATTATCCTGCTCCATGCTGGGCATTCCCATGGCACCCACGCCCACTGCTAAACGATCCCCATGACCATCACGATGTTGTGCTCCCGGCATTCGACCGGCTCTCACACCGTGACTGGTAACACCACCCACCACCGAATTCGGAATCGGCTCCTGAGTGAATTCGGGATCAATATGTCGCAAATCGTAACTGCTGGTCTGCAGATATTCGACACAGTATTTTAATACATGAAATTTCCGCCAAGAAAACGTTAAGGTAACGTACCACATTTGGATTATATGGCGGACGAATTTTCTTTTGAAGCAGCAGCTGCCAATCGACCGGCCGAAAGAAAGCATGGGCAGTCACTTCTTCGACATCGGCATGGTATCCCAACCGGAAACGCGGATCTTTCTGCAGTAAATGTTCCAGCAAGTCCCGCACCGTTTCGGATACATTGCTGCGTAAGCGTAGCGGTTTATGCAGAATACTATCATACATTTCTGCCGTATCACGGCTGTAAAATGGAGGCTACAAAAACCGAAAAATGAAATAAAGTATCTTTATAAACTATTCAGTTCATGGTCGCAACACTTACCAATCCGTAGAGCATTTCGTACAATACAGCACCCAAGCACCACCAGTCTACAACGCTGGTATATGGTTGTTTGCGGAGAATTTCCGGAGCCAAATACTCTGGGGTGCCGCAAAATGTACTAGTTGTTCCCTGCATGGATATGCCTTCTTTGCACAATCCGAAATCTGTCAGACGGATGTGACCCTAATGAAATACTCATAAGTACATCTACAAACATCAGCAGGAAGAATGATACTAACCTCAGAATCCAACAACAAATTTTCTGGTTTCAGATCCCGGTAAATTATTCCTAGTGAATGCAGGTAGCCCAAAGCGGACGCGATTTCCGCGGAGTAGAAACGGGCTCGCGGCTCAGAAAAGTAGCGCTCACGTTGCAAATGGTGGAACAACTGTAAGTAGAAACCACCATTCAGAAATAACGAAATGAAAACAAAACAATCAGAATCAGTAAATAACGGTATTCTTCTTGCAATACTACACAAAAGCGAAACTGCAACTAGTTATTACCACTCCCTTACCTCTCCACCATTAACATAATCCAGAACGAAATACAGCTTATCCGGTGTTTGAAACGAAAAGTGGAGCCCGACTAAGAAAGGATGCTGCACATTTTTCAGCAAAATCTGCGAAGAAGACAAAGAGCCGTCAACCATCAGGAAATTCTCTGGCAGTCACGAAATTGATGTTACTCAGCAGCGAAGTTACTCACGTTGCGTTCACTCATGATATGCCGAACTTCGTTGTTTTTTCGAATCTGTTGTTTTTGTAGAACTTTTACGGCGTACAATTTGTCTTCAGCACGATGCCGTGCTAAAAGAACCTGAAGCGAAAAATCCATTACTACCAAGCGAAAAGATGTTAGCAACGTTATTAAACCCAAAGATTACTACAAACATTAAAGCAATTCAAGACAGAGTGTGAAAGCGTTGAAGTACTAGTACCTTTCCAAAACTTCCTTTACCAATAACCTTTAGGAAATCGAAATCTTTCGGTGTCATTCTGCGAACATAAGAAACCAAGCACGATAAGCTGCGTCTACCCGATAACGACCAGACGGGTCAGCATCTGCCTTACGTTTTTCGTTCCGAGGGACCTAAATTAATATCATCCGCTGATTTTCCGTTCGCTTCCGGTACCGCACTAATTTTGTCAACCATATTTTGCCCGTTGAGCGGCTTTGCCTGTAAATGAAACGAAGGTGATAAGTTAATCACAGTTCGTCAGCATCCATTTCAAGCAGTCCCACGAAAAGCACCAAAATGGTCAACAAATAATTGTGTCATACAGCTCAAGTCCATACCCTGCCATAAAAATTGAACATCCTGTTGGAAGGGTCAGGCGATGGCGTCACACTGCGATAATCAAGTTGGGATGTCGCTACAGCAGGTGTTTCCGGCCTGGTAGCCGGAAGTGGAAGATAGACCAACTGGAGAAATTCCAAACTGCGTTCACTGTTAAGGAAACAAGTTAAATGCAACTGGCCAAGCTCGTGCTTTCCCTATAAATATTTTCGTAAAAGTTTCGTGAAGAAAACAACGAATTACAATGACACTGGATAACAATGCAAAGCTAAAAAAAACATATAAGAAATTCAAGGTCAGCACTAAGTAATCAAGAGAAATCTTTGAGCGAATAATAAAACTGGAATCAGAATTTTCCATCAGCTTATCTCAAACTAGAAAGAAGTTCACAATGCACCTTAATCTAAACTGAGGTTTTATATGCATAAGGTAAAATTCAGTTGGTCGACAGTACAACAACACCAAAGTCCAATCACTTAGCAAATCAATGGAAAACATTCGAAATAATCGACAACTAAAGACAGTTTTATCTCTCGGAACTTACTGATGCAGCAGACGCTCGTCTCGCACCAAAGCCTGGACGAAATTGTCTAATCCCTGGCGACGATGTTCAATGAACACCGGATCGAAATTGTTGCGCAAAAGTCGCTTCCCTGGGAGCTTTAAGGCGGCATCCGGATACTGTTTTTTAAGCTACAATAAGATTAAGTCCAAGTCCATAAAAACCAAGCATAACTAAATTTTGTATGGTAAGACGGTATGAATATAAAGATTAAATTATTCCCCACATTTGACTTACCACATCGTATAACTGGCTGAACTCGGCGTATCGATGCGAAACTGTCCAGGACTGAACCAATTGGCCGCCTCCGGCATTCTTACTGGTCAAACCATTCGGATTTTGCCGATGTGGCGACGTAAATCCCGATCCACCCGACGGGTTAAGAAACGGGTTAGTACTGCGGCCATTATACGCTGTTTGCACTCCTCCAAACTGCCGGGAAGCAGACTGATACCCATTAGAGAATCCTATCGGATTTGGTGGAGGTTGCACCTTGACCGCAACCATATACGTCTGCAAAATAATTTGCCTAAAAGTATTCGAAAATCGGAAAGTACAAAGTATTCAAACTGAAATACCGCAATACTTAAAGGGATTAAGCTTATACACATTACATCATTTCACATGACCCAATGGCTGAATAATTTGAATTCCAAAAATGCTGTTTAGGTAAATGATTGCTATCCGTTAACAAACGAGCCAAGGCCAGCACACTGTGAGATAACAACAGCAATTAACAGAAAAATCAAATTTTGTCTTAGTTAACCAAGATGAATTTCGGAATTTTCAGTCAGCTCTCAGCAGCATTTACTACTGCACATTTGAAATAGAAGTATCTTTAATAATTACGTGCAGATATTATAGTCAATCTGCAATTAGGTAATATGTATATAAGTTCATGGTAATATCAGGCATAGCACATCATATTGTACATGTATATTCTCACTCAAACAGAAAAATTCTTGGGTTAAATGCTCAATAGCTCATTAGAAATCCTTATGCAAAATGTACTGCAATGTATGTAGCTATATTTATATTGACAATATATAAAAAACATACTGTATATTTTTTATTGTCCCAGCTTTCGAACTGGCTTTGCACAACGGACGCGGTAACTGTGTACGAAGCCGTCAAGGTTTTCGGTGGGAAATCTCCCTGGACAGTGGACCGCGGTGATCCCGCATCCTGTCCTCCATCCTGGGAATCGGTCGTCAGTGTGCTGACCGGTCCCGTGATAACCACCGTCGGCGCAATCATATCCACCTTCGTATGGGTGACACTATCATCCGTCATCGCTTTCTGACCGACTCCAAGCGCGGGCATGGGCGACTGATTTCGACGTTCATCGGCAGCACTGTTATCAGCTAGACGGACGAAACCAGCCTGACTCGGACTACCGTTCACCGGCGCCTTGTTGGCCGACGCAACAGGTGAATCGTCGCGTCTGGGTACGTAGTGGCCATTCGACGCCACTGGAAAATTCGCGTTCAATCGGTCATTATGCAAGGCCATCGTGTCCAAGTGAGCAGACTTTTATGCCTTCAACGGAAAAGAAGACGGATAAATTAACATAAATCTGTATTTTAGTTTAGACGTATCTTACTGCATAAACAAAGCGTTTTTTTCAGTGAGCAAATCACGTATGTCATGCGAATACCGTAATTAATATTAAATCGTTTTTAAACATCTAACAAATTTGGATTACACAAGCTGAAAAAACGCAGTAAACCTTTTAGAGAAAAACTAAATTCATCATTTAGCAGCAGCCAGTTAGCTGCTGTCCGTCAGCATTCACTTTTTATGACAAAAGCCGTAAAACATAAGTTTGAACCATAAAAACTTACTCTTTCCGGAGTTGCAATAGTCCCCTATATTATATATAGAATATACGTCTTACTGACGGCAGTTTCCAAAGCGAGACCAATGTCCAAATGCTATGCAAAACGCAGTTCTCTCCTTATCAGTTCTTCGGCAGCGGAAGGCACTCACAGTCACAACCGTAATTCTAAACTTTGTGGAAGAGAAATCGTTAACTTCAGCACAATGAAACTGACGTAAGGAAAACAACACGCGTCTGCCATCATTTGGCCACTGGGTCGCGACTGCTGATGACAACAAGGCAATCGCCGATAATCATGTTACATAAAATCAGCTGCCAGCTGCTGTAACGCGGCAGATATCGCGCCGTAGATAACCTGTGGTTAGTTACATATTTCGCGCAGATAGCCAATTGATAGAGGCATTCAATTTCATAATTAGCTTCAAGAAAAACTGATTATCAGGTAATTCACCTCAAAATCCAAAAGTACCAGTCGACAGATTAGCGAACTACGATAGTTTTCGGTATCAGTTCAACAGCGCGCCGAACCATTTGCCAAGTGCTGTTCTCTTCCGCTGTCCGAAGGTGCGCCGGTTGGGTGGATAAATCATCATAATAATAAACCTGACAAAGTGACCAGACTGACATTGAGTTCAGGAACAACCGGGTCACGTTACAGAAAAAATAATTCTTGTTACAGGTTGCAGAAATAATTCTATTTTTAGTCTATGAAGTGGTCATTACCAAACGAAATAATAATATTATTCTGCATTCCCGACTTTTACTTGTGTACTTACTTATTTTACGGCGCAAATCGTACTTATTGCTACAATATTTCTGCTTTAAATGATTGTAAGATGTCACAATTGACAATTATTTCATTCGTAGAAATATTAAAAATATATTAGAAATGCTGGACGTTGTCGTTGTCAGTGTGTCACGTTGATCGTTTGCAGTTTCCTGATTTTTGACGTAATCATAAATTACGCACAAATTACGTTGAGCACCAAAGAACTATGCAGCGGTAGTGGGCATGTTGGCCGGACAGCTCAATCTTCGGAAGTGCCAACCGGCGCCGATCTTTCCCGTTCACCCGTCCACGTTCCCCACGACCAAAAAAGTCCCGACAAATTTGAAAAAACTTTAAATAATGTTTGCTAGCAGAATTTTTGCACCAAAAGTTTTGAACTTTTTACTGCTTATTAATTGTAGTGCATTGTTCGGTAACTACTAACTACTTCGGTTGTTCCCAGGCCCTTCGCGAGACCCCTGTGCAATCCCTGTGCAATTTTTAAAAAAAAAACTTGTTTCCTAACCAAGAAACAAGTTGAACTGCAGATTTAAAAAATTCGCTGTATTTTTCGCGAATTTTTGTTTTGGTTTTAAGCTATTTTTTACCGAACTTCCGTGTCATCTCGCCCAAAGACGGGAACGAGACTTTCCCGACATTTGCGAAGGTTCCGTTCCTGACGATTCCCGCCCAACAGCGAGCTTTTCTGAGTCCTGATTATGTCGGGAGTCGGGACCACAATGTCATGCATAATGCAGTTGACCGTGAACGACAGCCACGGGAAACATACCCTACTGAGGCCTACTCGGGCAATATAAATTTTATAAAATAATAGTGCTGTATTTACCTGCTGGCTGCTTATACAGTGTGTACATAGTACATACCATACGGAAATCTTTCTCAACTACTCGTACGTTTGTTTGCAGCTGTGCAAAATATTGATAGTAGACTGTTGTTGAGAAATAATTACATTTATTGTTATTTTATGTTTAATGCTCTCCCTCGGAAACGATTTTACACCGTACAAAACCAATGCATTCGTCAGCCAGTATTTAATTCAATTTGATCGTAAGCTCACTCTTTGCTGCTGAGTGCCGATTTCTAATTTAACAAGACAGCAAAAACAAATGCAATTTTAAGTTCTGTACATTCCAAATTTCTCACTGACAGTGACAGGCGAACAATGATAACACGTTCACTATAAGCAAAACAAGTACTTCGTAACAATTCAAACCAGCAGTAAAGCTCAACGGAAGATTGAGAAATTCGAGATTCAGATCAGAGTTCTACTTGTTGGCACTGGTATACTTGGTAACGGCTTTGGTTCCTTCGGAGACGGCGTGTTTGGCCAGTTCTCCGGGCAGGAGCAGGCGGACGGCGGTCTGGATTTCGCGGGAAGTGATGGTGGAGCGCTTGTTGTAGTGCGACAGACGCGAGGCTTCCGAGGCGATCCGTTCGAAGATGTCGTTGACGAAGGAGTTCATGATGGCCATCGCTTTGGAGGAAACGCCAGTGTCCGGGTGCACTTGTTTCAGCACCTTGTAGATGTACACGGAGTACGATTCCTTCCTAACAAATAAACAAAAAATATGTAAACTAGTTGTTAAAAATGCAAAATTGTTAAGAATGCAGTGCGAGATTACAGTAGCAAGTTGTGCTAACATACGAAAGCATTAGTACTTAACTGCAAATTACTCAATAATAATAATTAATAAATGCAAATTCTGCAATCGCGTACCTCTTCTTGCGCTTCTTGGCATCAGGATTGCGGATTGCTTTTTGGGCCTTTCCAGATTTCTTCACAGCTTTTCCACTTGGCTTGGGAGGCATTGTGATGGCGATTTACTAACCAGATTCAATCAAACACACAATCAAAAGCGAGCGAAAACAATGAATTACTTATTAGAACTTTGCGTCGGTTTGACCAAAGTTAGAAAATGCTGTCTCCGAAATTCTCAACTGAAGATGTGGCGCACTAGCGGGAAGCCTTTATACCAAGGCCATTACAATCACCAAACTGATAGCCACGCCTTTTAATCCTTGCGCAAATAGCCTTGGTTAGAAGTTCTTTGGCGTGGGCCAATCACTGCGTTCCCCGATCTCGTGACGTCACAGAGATATTCCGAAGTTAACGTCGCGTTTATTGGTCGGTTTTATCGAAAAGGCGGACTCACATTTTGGCGAACGGCTATAAAAACTTTACCAACGCATCGTCGACTAGTTCATAAATTTCGTATTCGAACTTTACGTTGTTTCCAACTTTCCAAGTGCTAAGTGTTTGATACTTTTATCAGTTTTGTGAGTTATTTATCAGTGTTTAGTTCATCATGACTGGACGTGGTAAAGGAGGCAAAGTCAAGGGAAAGGCCAAGTCCCGATCCAGCCGCGCTGGACTGCAGTTCCCCGTGGGCCGTATCCATCGTATGTTGCGCAAGGGCAACTACGGCGAGCGCATCGGCGCTGGTGCTCCCGTTTACCTGGCCGCTGTCCTGGAGTATCTGGCTGCCGAAGTTCTGGAGTTGGCAGGCAATGCCGCGCGTGACAACAAGAAGACTCGCATCATTCCGCGTCATCTCCAGCTCGCCATCCGCAACGACGAAGAGGTAAAACCGTAAAAGCAACGCTTAGTTTTTGCTTTGCACTTTGCAGCTATGAAGATTGTTAAAGCTTCTTGATTTTAAAAATATTTTTCATTGTTTATAGCCGAAGCCATAGTAATTAACTCTAAATTAAGTATTAATATGTAACCGAATATTAAATATGAAAGTGAAAATGAATTTTCCAATTGTTTCATTCGTTTGGGCTTTGCTTTGTTTAAAGGTCTGTTTTTAACATTGCAGTTGAACAAGTTGCTGTCCGGAGTGACCATCGCCCAGGGAGGTGTCTTGCCCAACATCGCTCCGACGCTTTTGCCGAAGAAGACTGCTGGTGGTCCGCAGGAGACGCAGGCGGAAGCCAAGCCCAGACCAGCTGGAGGCAAGGCCAAGAAGCCAGTCGCTGCCGAAGGAGTCTCCCAGGAGGTTTGAATTTCATAACCGGAAGTTGTTAGTCGATCGATTGTTGTTTTCCGTTGAATGAATTATTGGCTTTGTTGATGTGCATTGTACATACTAAATACGAATCTTGAGTGTAGAACTTCATTGTTTTTTTTGTGCGCTTCGGCGTCACAGTGTTCATTGTCAGCACTAACAGTTTTCAGTTTACGGAGTTTGAATGTAAAACGCAATGAAATACCGCGGGAATGTGATATGCATTGGTTTATTGGTTCGCCGTAGGCCCGTAGTCCACCTGCAAGCCAAGAAAGCCGTAGAAAATGCAGTTTACGGCTTTATTTAACGCTAAACTTAGAAACTGAAATCGAATTAAATTTTAAAATTTAGGACAGTCATCTGAGTCATGAGTCATTCAGTCCACAATCAACGACATACCAAGACTAACCAGGTAACTTGTAGGTCAAAACAGTAAAACTAAACAGTACTACTAAAAGTAAACACTACCCCAAAGAACAGAAAACTGAGAAAAGATCGAAGAATTTTCATGAAAGCTTATTACAACTGAACGTTTTTACGTGCTTTACCGTTTAAATACTGCACAATGCACATTTCTCTGCTGTTGTTGATAGCTGATACTGCTGCAAATATTCCGGTGGTACGTTTGCCATACTCTGCACTCTGTACAGGCATTATATTCTTCGGTTTATCCCTGGCGGAAGCCGGCATACCTGAGCTGGACTGAATCAACGCCCGGCGGAATGGACATTTAGGCCTTTTAGGGACACCCGTGTGATTGTTCATTCAAGAAGCTCATAGCGACCTTATTGCTGCAGAAAAAACATTTTGTGTTTGTCAGCACATCAAAAGGATACTGGAAGATACGTAACGACTATGTATGTCAACTAGAAACAATTTTAAAATTGTAGGCTTCCGCTTATCTGTTATCACACCACATAACAGAAAGTTCAAAACCGATTCATCGATTTTCAGTGTTGAGACTGTTGACAGATAACCACTCTTCCGGAAAATCTGCTTAGTGGTAAATTGGTAATTATTAAATTTGTGGCTTTATGGCTTGCCGGATGTGAACACCTGACAACTAGTAATTGTGAGCTGTTGCTTTTTTGTTTGCTAACAAGTTGAGAAATAAGGAGTACCGTACACTTACAGGTGATAAAACACCATTTCAATTTTTTTCCCTTTTATTGATTCCACACATTTCACGGTTTAACTGATTTTGCTTCCATTCATCTTGCAAAAATTCAACGACAATAAACAATACACTAAATGATAACATTACGATCGACCGCAATCATAGGTGGGTAACTTGATCTGTACAAACTGCAAATACTACTGCACGTAAGACAATCAACAACTGCTGTGCAAATACAGTACAAATAAAGATCTAAGTATCTTATTAGAGACCAAATCCGTAGAGGGTTCTTCCCTGGCGTTTGAGCGCGTAGACAACGTCCATGGCGGTGACGGTCTTTCTCTTGGCGTGCTCGGTGTAGGTGACCGCATCGCGAATGACGTTCTCCAAGAACACTTTCAGGACGCCACGGGTCTCTTCGTAGATGAGACCGGAAATACGCTTGACACCACCGCGACGGGCCAAACGGCGGATGGCTGGCTTCGTGATGCCCTGGATGTTATCACGGAGCACCTTTCGGTGACGCTTGGCGCCTCCTGTAATAATCGCAAGGAACCTGTTACATTTAGCTCACTAACTTACTGTTTACGAAGGTGAAGGTGATTACAAAGGTGAAGGTACAAACTTAGCAGTATTGCATATGATGCAGCATATCGTTGTTTTTCTCATCAGATTACTTAAAAACAGAATACTTCACATAGGACGTCGCTAGTAATTGTTAGGTATAAACGAATGGCAATCCGCAATATTGAGTGAATATTCTTATTGTTACAAATTAGACTAAGGCTAAGTCTTGCGAAGTCACTTAAAACATAATTATTGCAGATTCGCTAAATAAGAGTCAATTAACTGAATTAAGACTTTAAGTTTAAGCTGTTTAACTGCTAATTAATACAAATTATTAATTACTGGTGATATAAAATGAAAGCATACGGCATACTTAAGTAATTACAGCACAATTTTAAACCAGTTCGCTCACCTTTCCCGAGTCCCTTGCCTCCTTTTCCGCGTCCAGTCATGATGCTTAAAAGTAAAAATTGAAAACTTTTACGCTTAAATAATAACGTAAGGAAGACTGAAAATAGCTTTCAGATATCCAAGCGATTCTAAAGAAAAAGATCGAAAACCTGCGGCGATCGTTGGGCTTTTATACGATGCTCAGTTGCTCACGAAAAAGGCGAGCATTTGAAGGGGTTGGTCAATGGAAGCAGTCAACCAATCCTAGCCTACGGTTTTTAGCGGCTTATCTCATTAGCTGGACAACCTAGGGGTGGACCGGGAGTAACAAGAAATCACAAAATGTTTTTTTATAAAGCGACAAAGCGTTGCTACGTATAATGCCTTTTATTTCTTCGTGAGAGAAATGAAAATGTGGAAAAAATTTTGAAGAAATTAAAATCCTCAAGATTCAAGAAGTAAAGCATACACTAGAAAACTCAAAAAATGAGAAGGAAATTGTCAAGGTAACGTTCGCGCCCCGGGAGAGCGAGAATTGATGACGTAGTCGTAATTGTCCCCGCCCACTCTTGCCGCCCAAATAACAAAACTACTCGTATTGTTTCTAGCTTCAAAGTTTTCACCTCAAAGATTTTCAATTTCCAAAGACTTCGTTTCCGTTTTTCTGTAACCAATAGAAGAATTGTGCTCAAAACGGTACGTATTTCAAAATACGCCAAATCGTTACATTACTGCCGAAGTTTTATAACAAAAAAACGTAAAAATTTTAACAAAACAAACAAAGATCGATTCATTAAAGATCACTTTCTCCGCCCACTGAAATATTAATCGGCCAATCATGGCATGGCTATCAAGCCTGCCTTCGGCAGCTTTTCGCGGCCTATAAAACTTGAACATCCTCGAGTTTTGTCATCAGTTGAAAGTTTGTTACGTTGACCGTAAGCTCCGAATTTGATTTCCACTTTTCTGTAGTTAAATTTACGTGTCAGCCGCATTTTTCGTTAATTGTTATTTGTTAATCAGTTGTCAAACGTATCGCAATGGCCCGAACAAAGCAGACCGCTCGTAAGTCGACGGGAGGCAAAGCTCCGCGCAAACAGTTAGCCACCAAAGCTGCTCGCAAATCCGCGCCAGCCACCGGAGGTGTGAAGAAGCCCCATCGCTATCGTCCTGGCACCGTGGCCCTCCGAGAAATCCGTCGGTACCAGAAGTCCACGGAGCTGCTGATCCGTAAACTGCCGTTCCAGCGCCTGGTCCGTGAAATCGCGCAGGACTTCAAAACCGATCTCCGATTCCAGTCTTCCGCTGTCATGGCTCTGCAGGTGCGTCTTGTGCGACAAGAATAATGTGGTACTGAAATAATTTGATGTACACATTGTACATACAGTAATAATTTGAACTTACGATTAGTGTGTGGTTCAAGCAGTACAATATTTCCGTTTCATTTATGAGTGATTTATCATACAAATTGATTAAAGTTAACTGTACTGGTGTTCAGTTTGTTTGTGGGATCACTGGGATGCGTTGCATAATCAATTGGGGTTTACTGTTTACAGGAAGCAGCGGAGGCTTATCTCGTGGGCCTGTTCGAAGACACCAACTTGTGCGCCATCCATGCCAAACGTGTGACCATCATGCCCAAGGACATCCAGTTGGCTCGCCGAATCCGAGGGGAGCGTGCCTAGACGGTTAAATGACGATCGGTTGAAATTCCGCAATGTGTTGGCTTTAATCTTAGAAGTTGCTTGTACAGTTGTACTTACCGGAGCGCACTTGTAACAGATTCTAAGCTTCTAATGTTTTTGCCATGTCGTTTCTTTTTTGTGTGAATAGTAGCGTGTCTGACTGCAATCTTTATTATCGCTTTATCTTCTACAATAATTACGACCACTGGAAATATTGTAAAACATGTCCCGTTGTTAATAAATGCATGGTTATCACTTATCAGACGGTCACTATGCAGTATGCACTGAAGATCAAACAAAACAGTACAGCTGAGATAAAGAACCAAGTTTTGCATCTTACAGGGCGAATTTTGTGAAATTATTCTTGTGAACAGAAAAAACTATGTAACCTTGTTAAAACTGTTTATTAAAAAAAATTGAACAAAACGTTAGGTGATGACTGCCGCCGAGTCAGATTAACATGGTGATGTCGCCGCTCGCCCGCACCAGGGGCAGACAAGAAGGTTAGCCTTGACTTAGCAAACTAGCAGCGATTAAAAGTCCAATTTTAAAAATAAGTTTAACAGATTCAACTTATGGCTTGGCACTTTAACAGTCGAGTGTTCTTATTGTGCGATCTTTTGAATTGCTAGGACATGGTGTTAGTGTTGATTGTTGCGCTGTGCGCCCTGTACCTCCTGCTTCGCACGTGGCTGTATGTCCTGTGGAGTCGTGGAGTGGGAGAACTTCCCAAAGGGCCCTGGCCAGTTCCCTTTCTCGGTGACGGCTTGAAGATCGACGGTGCAGCACCATTCCGCACGATGGAAAAATGGGTTAAAGAATATGGCAAAGTGTACACCTTGTTATTTGGCCACAAGCTTATTCTGGTCATAGCGGATATAAATGTATTGAAGAAAGCTTTTCGCGACGATAAGTTTGCTGGGAGACCACGTGATACCTGGGCGCTGGTTTGGGACGCTACCAAGCTGCCTTTAGGTGACTTACCTTAACGATGCTGTGCAAGTCTGGGATGGTTCTTATTACTGTTTGCGTTCAGGGCTTGCGGAGTCCGAGGGATCGGTATGGAAGGAGCATCGACGTTTCTCGTTGCATGCTTTACGTGATTTTGGTAAGACCGTAAGACCACCTGTTGCGTTCTGCTCTACTGCTCCGCGGTTGTAATTCTCGTACTAAAAATCATAAAATAATTTCTCTATGTTAATTTTATTATTTTTATGTTATTACCAGTTCTTATGCGCGTTATAGAATTGATTAATTCAACATTCTGACTGTTTGCAGGAATTAGAGAAAATTTGTAAGATTTAACTTAAAAACGAAAAGTGAAAGTGTTAGAATTTGTTTGGAACGTCTCTGAAGCATCCGCATGTATCACAATGGCATTTTACAGGTTTTGGCAAAGAAAGTGGCGAGTTGTACATACGACAGGAGACCACAAAAATGTTGAAAATTCTCGAATCAAGCAATGGGCAGCCTATGGATAACAGTCTACTTTTTGCAACCGCTGGTAATAACTGTTCGCAGATTTTCGCGCTTGAGTGCAGCGGTTGAATGCTTCTTATGCAGTATGCTCCTGTACGGATTATGGTAATATCGATCAGTATAGGCCTATAGGGATTTGTTTATCATTTGGCATTTGTATTCGACAGCATCCAATGTAGCAGCCTACATGATGTTCAGCGACACTTTCAACTCGGAAGATCCGCGCTTCATCCATTATCTGCAAGATGTGGCACGTAATTTCCGAGAAATGCCCAACGCGGGAATTTTGGAGATCTTTCCATCGTTGAAATTCGTGCCGCCGTTTTCCTTTACAATTTCCAAATTTCAAGCTCGTGTCAAGCAGCAAGTCACAGTATTACAAGATCTTGTTGAGGAACATAAAAAATCTTTCGATCCGGACCATCTTCGCGATTATATTGACGCTTTTCTCGCTCTACAACAGAAAAATTCACCGACATTCACGGGTTTGTGAGATCTCCGGTTAAACTGTACTTAAACTGTTGCGAAGATCATTTTTCGCTTTGCAGATGGTCAGTTGATTGCTGATTTGACAGATCTTTTTGCCGGTAAATGTTAGCTAAGCGAACAGCTATACTGGTTATGTTTAAAGAAGTGCTAAAATCGCCTTCACCGCATCTCTTACTGCAGCTTCTATCGAGACAACCGCTACATATCTACGTTGGGCGATTCTGTTTGTCATTGCGTATCCTGGAGTTCAACGGAAAATTCAAGCGGAAATTGATGATGCTGTCGGACGTTCCAAACAGATTGTGTACGCTGATCGCACTCGTCTCCCGTTTACGGAAGCCACTCTTCTCGAAGTATTTCGCTTTTCTAATTTCGGGCCGTTCCTGTTACCACACAGAGCGTTAGAAGATGCACAATTTGAAGGCTATGAAATTCCTAAAGGTGAAATTGCAAGCATACCGTAGAATTGTTGAGCCTACTATATTCTAAAGATAACGTCAACGTTCTGCAGAACATGTGACAGATCGTAATTAAATTACTTTTCTATATACAGGAACAACCGTGTTGGGACTTGTGTGGGCAATTAACCGTGACCCCGATTTATGGGGAAATCCGAGTGAATTCCAGCCTGAAAGATTTCTTGATGATTCTGGCCAAATCGATCAGCAAGCAACCGGAAATGTTCTTGCATTTTCTGTTGGTTAGTGCATTACGTTTAGCCAAATCGGCAGCTAAACTATTTTCCGAATTTTGAGTTATTTTGCATAAGGGCCATAAGGCGATTCTTGTAATATTGATTATGGGATCGTTGGTTTTGATTACACATGAGTTCTGCATTCGAATTTTAGGAAAAAGATCTTGTCCTGGTGAGCCCTTAGCCAAAATGGATTTGCTGATCTTTTTCGCCTCGCTTCTGCAACATTTCACAATCCGAAATGAAACGGACGAAGTGCCTTCGCTGGAACCAGTTAATGGTTTAGGTCAGTGCCGAACAGTTTATCGAAAATAATTGTGGAATCTGCCACCATTATCACATAAGGAAACTGGTGATTGTCACCGATGTTTGGTTACCTAGAGTAATCGCATTATACATATATTCTTCAGGTAAATGTAGAATATGTACACAGTACAGATAACTGGAAAGTTTTTTTTCGTGTTTACGGAATATCGATGCGCTTTGTAATATGTTAGTTAACCGAAAGTTGCTTTTAACTTTTTTTACAGTGTTGACGCCTCCACCATATCAGATGAGAGTATTCCTCCGGAAGTAAGGACAGGAAAACACCGTTTGTGAAACTTGGTACTTTAGCCATCCCAGGTCTTTTCGCTGATCTGTATTATAATGCAGCTAACGCAATGTTTTTGTGACCAAATGGACATTCGAGCAATGTAGTGACTGCTCTATGACCAAATCGTACAGACTTAACCGAATGTTTAATTATTTAATAGCGCTCTCAAAAGCAGTGTTTCACGTACGTTCCCTGTGTATGTTCGCACGAAAGTTTTCGTTGTACCTGAAATGTGATAATCTCTTGCCGGTGCTAAATTGTATTAAAGGTTGAGGGTTATGATAGTGATAAGAGCACATAATTTAGGGCTTACTTAGGTTAATGGTTTCTGGATATGACTTTTCAAATTGCCACAATTTTTTTCGAGCGATATCTGATAAGTATTGCATTAATTACACGATAATCATAGCCAAAATTTTTGTTTTTTTTATTACGGTGATACTTACTCGGTATACAAACACGAGCAAGTACGACTAGGGTAGTACAAGTTCACGTGGTTTCCATGGAAGTACTTACTACAGAGGCGCATAACAATCTATGTATTGTTATGCACTGGATGTCAGTGGAGAAAATTATGAACTACCAGTTTTTAACCTTGAAATACTAACTAAATAGATTAAAGGATAACTCAGTATAGCTCTGCAGGGTACATTAATGTAGCACCCGGAGCCCCAATAGAAAACCGCCAAAAATATAAACGCTGTACTAATTCCTACTCGAGTATGGATCGGGGCGTGGCAGGAGGAGCCGCTTCCGCAGTCGGAGATCTGGACCGCGCTCAACATCCGCAGATCATCAGTTGTCGTTTTAGCCCAACCGGGTCATCATTATTGGCCACCACCCCGACGGGATTCATTATCTACAATATTGACAAGGATGGAATCGCCACTTTGCACCATGAGTACGATGTGGGAACGCCGATCCGATTTGCCGAACGTCTCTACGCCACCAACCTCGTCGCGTATGCCACCGTGAAAAATCCCGATGTGTTTGTGGTATTCCATTGCAAAAAGCGGAAGATTATCTGCGACTTCCGCTACCCCAGCGATATCAATATTATCCGTTTCAACCGGCAGCGAGTTGTTATTGCCATAAAAGACGTGGTAATTTGATCTGTGTTGCTTTTCTGGTTATTGCGCATGGAATTTACTTATCAGTAATAGTATATCTTTATACTTAGTTCGTGATATATAGAAATAGTGAAATAGGTAATTTGTTTTGTATAGAAATCGCAATACTTCTAAAATTTTTTCGGTTTTGGATTTTTGCTCACTGAAGCAGTTTTATTCGCTGTTTTTTTTCGGCAGATTTACATCCACAATGTCCGCAACATGCAGATCGTCCACTTGATTAAAGATGCACCGGAGAATCCCCGCAACCTAATGGAATTAGCTGTCTCGGAAAACTGCGGCTACCTGGCATTTCCCGGCAAAATCGACAACGGCTCCCTACGCATCTTCGACGTCTTCCAGCTGCAGGACGTGACCTCCATCCAGGCCAGCACCACGCCGCTGACCAGCATCCGCTTCGATCCCACCGGCGCCCGCATCGCCACCGCCTCCATCAAAGGCACCTGCATCCGCGTGTACGACAGCCAGGCCGGGAATAAACTGTATGAATTCCGCCGCGGGATGCGGGAAGTGCGCATCGTCTCGTTGTCCTTCAGTTTAGACAGCCGTTTTCTCAGCGCCACCAGTGGATCGGAAACGGTGCATATTTTTAAACTGGCCGACCATGATGCGGCCGCATCCGAAGGCGGGGGATTTTTTGCCGCGGTGCGGGAGACGCTGGCGAGTGCCGCCGGGGGATTGTTGAGTTTAGAAGAACGGGCGGTGACCACCATACAGAATCCGCTGCACGGACACAATGCGCAGGGATTTCTGGGGTCACTGGCACCGGGATGCACGCATTTTCTGTTGATGACGCCGACTGGACTGATGCATGTGTATGTTCTGCTGGAAAACACGGAGAGTGGTGCGACTGTGCTGTTGAAGCCCATTAAGCAGCAGAATTTGCGGGAAGTCAGGAAAGTTAACGGGAAGCCTTCCATTCTTAGCCAGGATTCGTCGGTGATTATGACCGGCGAACATTCGGGATGCGAGAATGAAAAGGCGGAGAAATCGCTGAACGCTTCTGTACGTAGTGTTAGTGAAGCGAGGTGATGCGATTATTCTAGCATGGGTTAAAACAACGAAATTAAAAGGCTAGAAAATGTGTAAACTAAACGGGTTCTCAACCCCAATCAAAAGAGTATGAAATGCAGGAACTAAATTGTATCATTTCATTCATGTACTACGTCGAACGCGTATCAGACATTTCGCGGTACAAAGGGTAATTTCTTGTAAAACAATACAATTTGTAGCGAATGATAAGCAAAAGCAAGAAGTGCAACCAAAAGATAACAAATTTAAATAAAAAAAGGACATTTTGTGAGACATTCATAAACATTCATTCACATTCATAAAACATTCATAAATGCATTTTTCTTTACTGCTCCAGTCTTGGTTTATAAGAAATAATAGGATTCTTCGGAGTATGTATCATTGTCGAGTAGTTAATTGCGGGGAAATGCCCGTTCACGAGATCAAATTCGTACTTCCTTAACAATGTCGCCCAAATCGTCTTGATCTGAACGTAAGCAAACTGTTCTCCAATACAACGATGCCGGCCGGCGCCGAACGGAACATAAGAAAACTTCGTATCCCCCGTTAGGTCCGGATTCAAATACCTAATAAATGTCTTATAAGCAAAGCGAACCTCCCAATCATATAAAAATACAGTAAAATCTTTCACACCTATCTGGATCGAAGGCATCTGGATTTTCCCATGCATCTTTGATCCGCTGGTTAACCGGTGGTGATACACAGATCTGGTGTCCGGCAGGTATCGTATATTCTTTCACGAACTGTCAAAATAAAGCGATGACATTTCTATCAATAATAGTACAACAGCCATTCCAACAATCCAAACGCTGTACACATTCACTTCCGCTGATTTTGGAATACCTGGTCAGTTTTGACCATTCGCATCATAGTCATGATAGGTGGACGCAACCGCAGCGTTTCTTTCACGCATCGATCCAAAATGTCCATATCGCGGATGTGCTCGTATGTCAGCGGTGTATGCAGATCACCACAAACCCGTTTCTGCTCTTCCACGATAGCGTCCTGCCAAAACATGCTTATTCGTATAAAACCGAAATGTTCATTTCAGTTAGATTTCACTGTCAGTGTCATATGCGTTTTCACATGCATTTTCAAACGCATTTCAAGCTAAAATATAATATCAGCTGTGCATTTAAGATGGCCACTTGGCCGGTGCAGTGGAATTACGAATACAGTAATTAATATTGTACCTGTTGCATCTCCGCTGATAAAATTAATGAGTCACCTACCTGGGTTGCACAACACCTTTTCCAAAAGTCATAAGTCAGCGTAACTCCACTCAAATATTACGCACATTCCATTGTCAATCGTAAAAGTTTTAAGTGTTGTTCGCACCTGCAATCGTTTATCTCGTGATATGTAGAACCCAAGCCAAGCACCAGTGGTCGAGGACGTATGCTGCCCGGCCATCAGCAACCCGATGAGCATACCGGCAATTTCATCATCGCTGAGCTGCCTGCCATCTCTAACAAAACAGTGAAAATTGAAATCCCAATAAATACGTCAGATATACTTAATCTATTTTCGACGCATGCGTTATCGAGCTGTACTTGTAAGCAGAATCAATCAGCGTCTGCAGCATATCGTCTGGTTTCTCTGGGGCCATGCGGCGTTTGGCAATGGCCTGATAGAAAATCTGTTTCATTTTCTTATGCGCGATATCCCGCCGCCGGAAGCTGGGCAGGGGCAGCCAGGATGGTAGTAACCAGGCTTCGTGCGAAAAGCCTCCATCTAAATCAGCGTACAGCTGTGCGACTTCTTCATTCAGCACAGAACGGATCTCCTGGCCATGCAGACAGCGACTGGCAGTCAGCACGATCAATTCCGCCATGGCTTCGAAGAGATTGCGGACACCACGATCGCCCCAACGCGCAAAATAGTCCTCCGTTTCCTCAACGAGCAGCGGGACGTGAGTGCGGAATTGTGCGATGTTCAAGCCGGTTTTGAACATCTTTTTCTGTTCCAGAAACACCTAAAGCATAACCAAGTAGCAATTAGCAAACCTAACAAAAACTACCGCACATTTCGAAGAACAATTATTAATACACAACGAAACCATGTTTTAGACTTTTAGGTACACAGTAAAATTCCAAGACTTATTTATACAGTGCAGTTTTTATTTTCTGATGCGCATATTCGGCAAATTAATACAAATGAGAAAATATTTTATCAGTAATCAAGCCAATAACGCCATTTTAAAACACTAAAACGATCACACACGAACGGAACAAAATTATGATTGTACAGTAAAGCAATTTCCGAAATTTTGTAAAACAAAGCAAATTATGTACAACAAACAATTATGTACAACATACAACTTGTTTGTTGTACATAATTTGCGGTACATAGTTATTGCTTAGTCGTACATAACCTGTCGTACACAATTTCGGACAAACAGTTTGTCCGACACGTTTTAAAATTTTTTTTTGTTTTTTGAGCTTACACTATTGGGGCAATCATAGGCTACTCCCTGACCAAACACGGGTGTCACTAGCTTGCTGTACACTTCTTCGGCGTTGAGATCTTCGTTCTTGCTGTTAAAGAACACAGCACTGGCCTCCGATCCGATAACATAAGTAAACGTACTGCCCATCATCCGCAAACTGAACACGGGTCCGTACTAAAAAACGTAACAACGCAGATGCAGCAGCCGTACGCATCATTCAGCATCTAAACTTTCCATAGTATTGCATTTCGTTCCGAAAATACGATTACTTTGTAATAAGCATCTTCCAGGAATTTGATGGGATTCATGCCAAACTGCAATGCACTGCCAACGAAAGGAATGGAGGAGGGAATCATCGGCGGCGGGTTCTACATCCCCAAAGAATGCGGAGTTGTGATACATCTGCTCCCAGTTCTGTAGAATACATGGGAATTTTCAAATACCTTCACCGACGATCTCCATCGCATACGAAGGAAGTACGCGATTGTCAGAAAAGCAATGGAAAGATAGGTGAGTGTGTATTTGCGATTGCAGCATGAGAATGCATCGCCAAATCGCTCCCAGAACAAATCAATCATCTTGTAAGCTCCTGTTCCCCTGCTCTAAACAGCACAACAAATATAAAAAAATAGATTGACAAAGTAGGCAAAAGTTGAAAGCCGATATATGATGCAGTATGCGAATGTTTCGCAAAGAAACTCAGCGAATTCAAAGTCCAGACAAAGTCGCAAACAGCTGATCTGAATCCTATTCTATGCGTCCAATCAAACGAGCATCGATTATCATCGCAGTATTAGAGTACCAGTGGCTATGTTCTATGGCTATGTTCTGTTGAATCAAGTTGAGGGTATGCCAGAGTAGTACATATCCAGTATTTGTTTGATTTGTTTTAGTTTATCACGTAACAAAGTTAAGAACATTTTCAAAAATTAATTAATGCAGTTAAGTCTTTCCTCACGCGAAGTGCACGACCGTTTATTCAACTTGGTAATCGCCAGACTCGGCCAGAGTCACCGGAAGTGGCAGCAGACCGCTCGGCACTGGCGCCGCTTCTTGTGATTGCCCTACTAAACGTTTTAGTTTTATTAAATACGAGTAGTATTTAATAAATATTATATTTTTATCCAGGCTTAGGCAGGTCTTGGCATACAGTTCGAGCGGTACGACTATTATCATATTATTATACGAGGTACCTTCATCATTCAGGGCCAATCTCTCTTTTATTTTTCGAAAATTAAACCGACGGTTGTAACTTGTAAGTGTTCCAGCATATAATTATAGTTCTATTGCAAACGAAGCCTGATAATGATTCGCGATAAAAACAATGCATTAAGCACATTCTGTTAAGATTCTTATTAGTTTGCAATATTGCCAGTTTGGCAGTGTACAGACGATCGTAATTCTTTGTTTCGACTTTTTGTTCATTTTTTATTGTTTCTTCTTTTGTCAACGGAAGACTCAGATATGCCGGTGAATTGTCGTTCGTACAATACTCACGGCGATATTCTGTTGAATTCATAAGCACAAAAGAAAGATGCTCTCGATAACGAAAAAAGAGTCCATGGAACTTTGTACATGCTCAATGCAATAATATATAATGTCACTCAGCTAGATTAATATTTATTAATCCACAAAATTAATATTTTACCACCGAAAATACAGCAAATTTAAGAGACAAACTACTTCCTGACCGCACACTTCTACATATATGCGCGCTCCATGTACGTTGACATTGCACTTGAATGAGGGTCTTATCACTCTTATGCGATAAAATTTTCTAACCACAAGATATACCGAAATTACAGAAAACGCTGCATGCAATATGAACATCCAGCTACAAACACAAATAAAATTCTAAATATACAATACTCTTTAAGACACGGGTTTAATTGTAGCCGGCTTGCCCAGTTTTAGCCGTATTAACCGAGAGACTGCGGTACAAGGTTCGCACGGGGTTGAACAGCAGTAGTCGGTTTTGACCAGATGCCCTTTGAGGGTCAACATTAATCATGTCGTCTTTCGATCGAGCGTCAACGGCTTCGTCCCTGGATGTGGCCTTATCGGGGCTGCAGTAGTAGAGTTGAATTTAGTTTGTGGTACACCAAAATTGAGCTAGATAACGTCATGTCAATATCGATTACTAATTATATTATTTAATAAGCAGATGTAGAAAGTGTACATACGCGTAGACAACCAGTACATACGCGTAACTGAATTCCCATATTGTTCGCAGCACGTAATTGTAGAACAATATCATAACAATGCCGGAAAGGTACAAACACCAATCCATCAACGCATAGGCAATGTGAAAACCATAGCCAAATTTTTGTATTCGCTCCACCGATTCGGAGGATATCCAAGGCCGCGGAGAACGCGAATGGAGAAACCGCTTTGGGAATACAGAGGTCATCATTTTAAACAGAGAGCTATGAAATATTTCGGTAGAAAAATTAGATTATTTTAATTAGTATTAAGACTTTGGTAGAACTAGTATTAAGACTTTAGTAAAACTGTTGTACTGTAATTGCTAGTACTTCTGTTCAGCCAGTTGCAAATAACATGCTCAACCGCTCACCCTTAAACCACGAATAACCAATTAAAGACACTACAGTGTCCATTTATATATTATACGAGTATACAGATATAATATATTGTATATTCTTTTACATAGGTGTAAGAAGTCTTCATTTGTAGACCAGACGGTTTTCTGGCAGTACTATGTTATCAGCAGCGATTGGTTAATAGGCATATTCGTACAATACCGCCATCGTGTAGCACCGGCGTGAAGTCCATCAACTGGTGTTCCGCTATTCCTATATATACAATACGTAGGTCACCAACACACCTTTGGACGATGGCGTGAGTAGGGCTGGTCATGAATTCTGGTGCAAAGGTCAACCTGTACAATTAATTGCAGCTCTTGCGGTGACATGGAATAGCTACGATAACGTTTATTTGAAGGCTGCAAGAGATACGGTTTGTGTCACTTCGTAATCAGTTTCTGCAACCTTTTTGGAATTTTTCATTGAGAAGCTTCTACGGTTGTAAATTTTAGTATCTTTTGTGAAGATGAGTAATACGTTTACTTATCAAAATAGTTTGCCTCGTAATCGTGGTGGACCGTACAAAACAACACCTGCGACGGATCTCAGCCGCTGGCGTTTGACGAATGTCGGTGGACGGCAGACGTGGAGATATTACGAAGAGAACGAGGAATTACCACGAGAGCAGACGTTTTTGGAGAAGCATTCACTAGGGCTGATGGTACGGGACAAGCGCATGCTTAATCCAATTTCCTAAATAATATTACACGTCAATACCTACATACGTCTAAGTGACCGGTCTAACATCTATTTAGAAAGTTGGACCAAATGTAATTTATATAGCGAAAGTACACGGCACTGTAATCGGTACACGCTATTATTACGAGTAGTAAAGATAAAAAAATTAATCTTGGTCTTTACGACTAGAGCGCAGCCGGTGCTTTTTTGGAACAAACATATTGTGATGCAGTACTGTAATTAATTATATAGTTCCCGCCTTCGGCAGCTTGTTGTGTACTTTTAAGTAATAACCGTACCAATCTGGCTTTGTTATCGATTTTAAGGATGATGAAGAATTTGTGGACACTCCAGAAAACATTTACGATGCACTGCAAAAAGGGATGGAATTCTACGCTCAGTTGCAAGCGGAAGACGGACACTGGGCCGGTGATTACGGTGGACCGTTGTTTCTGCTACCGGGATTAGTTATTGTGTGCTACATAACCGGCACACCGTTCTCGGAAGCACAGAAAAAGGAGATTATCCGCTACCTGCGCTCTGTGCAGTGCCCAGGTGGAGGATGGGGGTACGTAATCTAACTGCAGCCTACAAAACAGGACACCAGCTGAAGGATTACAATCTTTAAAAACGGCGTAATAAAATAATTTATTCCACGACGGTTTCTTTATATTTTAAAAGTGCACCAGGTATTGTTGTGAGAGTCTTTCTGCTGGTTGAATGTAGCGGCGCGTCTATTGTTTAACTGATATATGATTTGATTGCACTGCGCGTACAGGTAAGTATTTAAAAAAATTTAACTAATCCCTTTACTTTTGTTCAGGCTGCATGTGGAAGGACCACCCACCGTATTCGGCTGCGCTCTGAACTACTGCACAATGCGCATTTTGGGAGTTGCTGCGGATGACCCGGATGTTACGCATGCCCGAAAACTTTTGCATACATTGGGTAATAATCACAGTGCAACGCAGTAAATCTGTTTTTCAAACACTTCTATTGGTAGCATTTGGATGTTACTGCACTGATGCTCTTAAAGCTGGTATTACTATGGTCAAATGACGGTTAATCTGTTCGTAATTTTTCTCAACATTAGGAGCACTGGCCATTCCATCGTGGGGAAAATTCTGGCTGTCGGTGTTGAATGTATACGACTACGACGGGATGCACAGCATATTCCCGGAGATGTGGCTGCTTCCGGAATGGGTACCCATTCACCCATCGAAGTTGTGGTGTCACTGCCGACAAGTGTACCTTCCGATGGGATACTGCTACGGACGCCGGTTGAAGGCAGCGGAAACGGATTTGGTGCGACAGCTGCGGCAAGAGCTGTACGTGGAGGATTATTCCACCATTCAGTGGAAAGCGCATCGGGATAATATATCGCCGGCTGACCTTTATACGCCACACAGTTGGCTTCTCAAGATTGGTTACGGTAGGTGTTGCATCGTAGACGGCAATTTTGTATAAACTTTTGTTTAGGTGCACAGCGTCCGGACTATTTGGTACACTCGTTGAATGTTTTCGGTTATTTTAGTTGTTCTGGATTTTTGTGAGAAGTGGCATATACCAACCTTTCGGAAGAAAGCTCTGGATAAATGTTATGATCACGTGTGCGCAGATGATGTATTCACAAAGTGTATCAGCATTGGACCGGTATGCCACTGTCCTGCACTATATGAATGCATTTCGCATAGACGTTAAAGTTTGCTGCATCTCGATAGTTAAATAATATATTTTACAGATTTCAAAGGTGATCAACATGTTAATCCGATGGTCAGTGGACGGTCCAAGCCATCCGGCATTTAAAATGCACCAGGATCGAGTGCAAGATTATTTGTGGCTGGGCCTGGATGGGATGAAAATGAGCGGGACGAACGGCTCACAATTGTGGGACACCGCGTTTGTTGTACAAGCTTTTTTGGAGGTACTTCATTTCTGTTTTTTCTTTATCGCCGGTAGATTTCGATATTACTCTCTTTACAAATTTTTCAATTATGTAAGAATTTGTCGTCTCAAATTTTTCAATTATGTAAGAATTTGTCGTCTGTCTTATTGCTGCAATTTTAAACCGATTACAGGCTCGAGCTGCGGAAAATCCGGCACTCGTACCGAATCTCGTTCGCGCCTACGAGTTCATCGACTTTTCTCAAATTCCCGAAAGCCCTGCAGATTGCGTTGCGTTCTACCGACATCCTAACAAAGTATGCAACCCTAAGATCGACAAACATAACAACATCCAGTTGTGAATTACTGTAATTAACACATCTGTGACTCAGTTATACGAGAAGCAGAAACCTTTTCATGACTAGAGTAATCGCTAACCATAGTGCTTTATATACGCAGTTATTTAATTATGCTATTGTAATAATAAAATGATTTTGAAGGGTGGTTGGCCATTTTCCACACTGGATTGTGGATGGATTGTAGCAGACTGCACAGCGGAAGGTTTGAAAGGTATCCTATATTTGGAGAAGGAGGCCAGTTTAAAAAAGTCCATCTCCACTTTCTCTTCTGAAAGGTTACGAAATGCCGTGGATGCGGTTAGTTGAAATGTCGTCTGCTCGTTGAATATTACTTATAAGACACAAATCTCGCTAACAATTGATCTGTTTTAGCTTATATCGTTTACAAATGAGGATGGCGGATTCGCGACATATGAAACCAAACGCGGTGGCCACTTACTGGAACTGCTAAATCCATCGGAAGTCTTCGGGGATATCATGATCGACTACACTTACACGGAATGTACATCGGCAGTTATGCAGGCACTCATCGCGTATCGCAAGAGAGATCCAGAGTATCGTGCAGAAGAAATCAGGCAATTAAAACACAGTAGTTCATATAATTATGTGATCGTAATTATAATTTTGTATTGCGTAAGGTCAATCTGATTTCGAAAGAACTAGTCGAATAAAACAATCGCCAAGTACGGCTGTTTTTTTACCGTATTATCATAAACTTTGTTACTGACTTCCCGACGACCAACACACCTGTAAGTCACTGAGTGATGTTCATGACCTTTGCGCTATTGCAGATTGATTCTCAGTAACGGTTTGGAATACATCCAGCGGAAACAACTACCGGACGGATCGTGGGAGGGCAGTTGGGGCGTGTGTTTCACCTATGGCGCATGGTTCGCCCTCGAGGCCTTTGCTAGCATGGATTACTTGTACAAAATTCAATCCAGTGATGGGTACGGATGCTTATACCGCTTTACATCAACGCGATTATCGCTTGGTTGTTAGAATTTTTACGGCTTTCCCGGGACAAATACCGGTCACTTATAATATCAGCGAAAACTGCGCAATGCGAAAACAGTTTGAGTTCAGCAAGAGTACAAGAGTACTGGTTTTGCAGAGGCCAAAACGAAGCCGTTCTAAAGGGCTGTATTTTCCTGAAACAGTACCAGAACGACGACGGGGGATGGGGCGAAGATTTCGAGTCCTGTGAACAGCGACGATACGTTCCTAGCGCAGCATCGCAGGTGGTCAACACTTGCTGGGCATTATTGGGACTAATGGCTGTACAGTAAGTCACTATGAAATTATATCAATCCCTAACTATACGCAGCACAGATACACATAATTATGTGCGTGAGAAATTTATCATTGAAATACCATGCGTGTATTTGTACGTTATATTATATATTACACGCAAAACTAAGGAACTTCTTATAAAAAAAACAGTTAATTAATTAAGTACGATAATGGTAAATACTAATTGCACTAATTACAGATATTCGGACAGATCAGTCGTGGAGAAGGGTATCAAGTTTATATTGAGTCGACAACGGAAGAATGGTGACTGGCCGCAGGAAAACATTAGCGGTGTATTCAACAAATCTTGTGCGATTAGTTACACTAGCTACCGCAACGTGTTTCCCATATGGACTTTAGGTCGCTTTGCGTACCATTACCATCCATCTGCGCAGTGACAATGAATTTAATTTCTTGTAAATTTTCCTGTTGTTTGGTTTTGTTTCGTTATCAAGATTCTCACCGGTCGCTTCATGTAGCTCAAGCATAATATCGCGAACCAATTAAATGATCATTTGCGCCAGAATGTCGTTAAGGGAAAACATATTCTGTGCTACAGTAGCACTTATTGGGTATATGAAAAATTTTCATTCCATCGCGTGACATAATATGCACAATTTTCTTGTATATCAAATATCTTGAACTGTAATTCATTTCATTTCAAATACATATTTGAATATTTGAATATTTATTTGAATGCATATTTGAATATTCATACTGACAAATCACATGCACACTTGCGCAAACGGTAGTGCTTGCTATTGTCCTTGCAATTTTAATTGCTGTTTTGCAGGTAAGAAAATACAAGTTTACCGTTAGGTCAAGTTTCAAAATTATATATCGGATTTTGTAGTACACCAGACGGGCTTATCACTTACTACGTGTTCTGCGGCGCATAACTATCGAGGAGATAGGAGTACAGAGTAGAAAGCTGTCCAACTGGTAGCAAAAGATCCGACTAAATTTACTTTCTATTCCCCGAAGCTAAATCAGAATGTTTGTCCCTTTCGTTGTCACTCATGCTTTGCTACTCATTTCTTAAAATTGTTAGCCCGTTGCAATGGCGAGTCTGGATCTTGTAAATAATATTGAACATCGTGACAGTATCTTAATTTTATTGCTATTTTGCACGCTGCCCGCTTATCATTAGACCATTCGGATTTTACGACAAATTTGTAAATTGTTGTGAATAGCGTGGCACCATTATTATTACCTAACCTTGTGAATATTTATAACAAATCGAAATCCCAAGTTTTCTGAATTTTATCATTTATGTATTATGGATGGGTTTTCTGGTCAAAACAATCTCCGTAATTGTGGCGGAAACAACAGCGCACCGGCTTCAACCGATCCCAGACGCTGGCGTTTGATCTGCGACTCCGGACGACATACATGGAGATATTATGAACAACTTGAGAAGCTGCCTAGGGAGCAAAATTTTTTGGAACAACATGCGCTGGGACTGACTATAACTGTAGGTATCGGAGTTATTCCTGATTTCTAGCCGGGCTGTAACATCCTGAAAATGCGGTATACATATATGACTGGCCGCCGTTAGCATATAAATGATTCAGTTACCCTCTAGCTTTCTTGAAATAAAATTCATCGGCAGTATAATCTGAAACTCTTTATTCCATTATTATCTTTGGACGTTGGTGCGTATGTAAATTGCCATTTAAACGATTATGACAGTTACCAGTTAGAAATACACTGAAGATAAAATAAGTAACGAAACATATAACAAAGATGTGTGCGAAATTGCTTATGTCGATTAAATATTATAGTGTGTAATTCAACGTATCTGTGATGATTGTCGTCTACAGAAAGATGCTGATGAGAAATGTAATGGCAGAGCGAATACTGCTGAAAATGCCCTTCAAAGAGGAATGACGTTTTACGCAAATCTACAAGCGGAAGATGGACATTGGCCGAGTGATTACAGCGGGCCTCTTTTTCTTATTCCGGTGCTGCTTATTGCTTGTTATGTAACAAATACCTCCATTTCCGATGCTCAAAGGAAAGAGATGGTTCGGTATTTGCGTTCCGCGCAACGTGTGGATGGTGGATGGGGGTAATCATATTCAAGCTAAGGCGTTCGAATGCGCGCCACTGCAGTTTTGGCGACAGGCAAGCATACGTTAGACTATCCCGTTTTCTTATCAGGCTTTACATCGAAGGACCGGGAACAGTATTCGGAACCACCTTTAATTACTGTGCTATGCGCATTTTGGGCATTGGTGGTAATGATCCTGATTTGGTTCGGGCCAGGAAATATTTGCACCGGTTAGGTAGGGTGGAAAATCGACTTTGTGTGTTTACGTTATAATATACGAGTAAATCTTAACGAAGCATGGATTGCAAGTACGGGAAAAAATTATTAATGACATATATGGATATACTGTGTTAAAATGTTTAGCATGCTAGACATTTAAATTTTTTAACAGACTGCGCAGTCTTTGATTTTTAGGAGGAGCATTGACCATTCCATCGTGGGGCAAGTTCTGGTTGTCGGTGTTGAATGTATACGACTACGACGGGATGCACAGCATATTCCCGGAGATGTGGCTGCTTCCGGAATGGGTACCCATTCACCCATCGAAGTTGTGGTGTCACTGCCGACAAGTGTACCTTCCGATGGGATACTGCTACGGACGCCGGTTGAAGGCAGCGGAAACGGATTTGGTGCGACAGCTGCGGCAAGAGCTGTACGTGGAGGATTATTCCACCATTCAGTGGAAAGCGCATCGGGATAATGTATCGCCAGCGGACCTTTACACACCCCACAGCTGGCTTCTAAAACTGGCATACGGTACAATGTACATACATTCACGCATACTATTACGACCACGAAGAATTGTTTTATTTCAAGAACAGTGAATTCTTTATCAGTTCATACAGGAAGGTATATGCAGTGTTGTATGGATGAATATGCACTATTGTATGTTTAGTTATCTATGATTATACGCGCTGTTGTACGTTTAGTTTTCTTGGACTATTACGAAAAGTGGCACATACCGTTTATCCGAGAAAAAGCTTTGGGAAGGTGCTACGACAACATTTGCGCCGATGACGAGTTCACTAACTTCATCAATATTGGCGCGGTACATCGTTCTAAGAAGGATGAAAATTTTATGAAACTTTCCTCGATAAATTCAAACACATATAAAATGCTTTTAACGAATATCTTATAGGTCACCAAAGGCCTGAATATGCTTGTGCGATGGTCAGTTGATGGCCCCCAGCACCCGGCTTTCCAAATGCACCAGGAACGCATTAGCGATTACCTGTGGCTTGGTTCGAATGGGATGAGAGTCAATGGAACCGATGGCTCACAGCTTTGGGATACCGTCTTCTCAGTTCAGGCATTCCTGGAAGTGGGTAGCTATAGCAGCAACTAAAACGCTGGTGCTGGAAAACTGCATATCACCCTGTATCATATGTACATTTTTTTATCTGCCAGGCTGGAGCCGCCAAAGACACAGCTTTTCTTCCTGTACTTCGTCGCGCCTACGAATTTATAAAATCTTCCCAAATACGCGAAGATCCTCCAAACTACACGGTATATTATCGTCAGTCTTGTAAAGTAAGTACTTCGTATACAGATCTGTACTTGCTCATCATAATGCAACAGTTGCCGCTGTCAGGCATAATGTGGCTATCGATAATATGTTGAATACCTACAGTTTAATAACTTTGTGAAAAATAATTTATAATTAAAAAAATCAAATGAACTTATGGCATTCTAAGCAGTAGAAAGGAATACGCTACTACTTCCAAAGGAACGAGAATTCGAGAAGATAACTCTTTAGGTAATTAAGATATTTTTTGTAGCCGTTTATTTTAAGCAATCATAACGAATCACGTTTTACTGCGCAGAAATTAATTAATAAAAAAGAATGCAGCATATACTAATACTTACGAAGTAGTTCAGTTAGTTTTCTGCAGTATGGCTGGACATTTACGACACGGGATGGCGGTTGGATGACCCCTGACTGCACAGCAGAAGCCGTAAAAAGCCTCCTGTGTCTAGAACACGGTCCGGAAAGCATTGAACCAATTCCCGTGGAAAGGTTACATGGTTCCGTCAATTTGGTGCGTTGGCATTGCACCGATGTGCCGCACCGTGCATAAAAAATACACTTAATTAAGCTCCACCACGAATATATCTGAAGTATTTCCGATTTTATCTCCCATAGATTTTGTCAGGAGGTACAGACTGTAGCAGTTGTATTTTTGTTTCAGCTTATATCGCTGCAAAACAAGAGTGGAGGATTCTCCAGTTATGAAAAGCAGCGCGGAGGTCACCTTTTGGAGTTGCTGAATCCGTCGGAAATCTTTGGCGATATTATGATTGATTATTCGTACATAGAATGTACGTCTGCAGTTTTACAAGCAGTCAACTTGTACCAGAAAACTTATCCTACTTACCGAGCAAGTGAAATTCGGTATGAACTATGCTTTATAATTATGAACTTTTATAAAAGTACTCTGTATGTATTGACCATTCGTCTAGTGTTACGAGCCGAGCATGCGTGTTTTGTAAGCGATCGTTTTTATTTCATGGAAAAAAATGAAACTTTTAACAGTCTAAACAACAATTTTGTATTCGCATGCGCTGCTCTGTGTTAGAGTAGTGCATACAGATCTGATTGTGGAAATTATACGTTGGACCAAACAGCTTTACTAAAGGTTCAATATCTATATATAAAAATGCGTCACGCGCTGGTCGTTCAAATTCTAACTGTTCTAAGTGCTTGGTTGTTTTAGTGAAATTATGCATCGCGGATTAAATTTCATAAGAAGAGAACAACGTGAAGACGGATCCTGGGAAGGTCGTTGGGGCGTGTGTTTTACATACGGCACGTGGTGGGCGCTGGAAGCTTTGGCTTGTATGGGATACCACTATAATACGGTCAAGTACGATGGCGAAAATTGTAGACAATATAAATTTTAGCTATTATTAATTACACTATGTCTCTGCATTTTCCAGTCAAAGTGAATCAGTGCGCAAAGCTTGTAGCTTCCTTAAAAATTACCAAAACGACGATGGCGGTTGGGGTGAAGACTTTGAATCCTGCAAACAGCGGAGATACATCCGTAGTCCAACATCGCATGTAATCAGTACATGTTGGGCATTATTGGGTTTAATGGCTGTCCAGTACGTTCGACTGATTTGTTTAATAATTAACTGGTGCTTTGTCACTAACACACTATCGGGTGTGCTTATATACACTAACGGTACCTTTATATACAGTACCCTGCCACAAGCGTTTTTCATCTCAACAATACCTTGGATTGCAGGTACCCGGAAGTGTCCATCGTGGAAAAAGGAATAAGGTTTATTGTCAGTCGCCAGTTAGAAAATGGCGACTGGCCACAGGAAGCAGTTAGCGGTGTGTTTAATAAGTCTTGTGCCATTAACTACGCCAATTACCGGAATATTTTTCCAATTTGGACACTCGGTCGTTTTATTGCGCGCTATGGTCAGAATTTTCTTTATTATACATAAAGTAATAGCAAAACTGTTGATTATTGGTTATTTTTTATTGTTAAATATTTTCGGATTGCGATATTTGTAGTGTTTTGCAATTTAATTGTAAAACGATTCCACACTGTACTACAAAGCGGCTCTAGTCCGAATCCTGGAGCCTTTAAAACACTTTAAAACTCTTAAATCTAACCCTCGACCCGAAACGCATTCGGTCCAAGACCATACGGAAACTTAGTGCATTGCAAAATCTGCACGCGACTTCGATACGCACAGACATTTTTTACTGATTATGGTACGAGTACAATACAGTCATACGCACTTTGTACGCATCATGCAGCTTTATGACATTTGAATTCAACAAATGATGCAAGTTCAGTGAAATGCTTAAAATCTAGTAAATCGGAATACGAACGTTAATACTGTATATCTGTAATGGCAGAAGTATTGCACGCTAATAAAAGAATTTTGCCAGAAGCGACAAACTAAACAACCTCTTTTCGTCGGTTTTCGATCGGTTTCTTCAAGTAGTTTGCAAAGTGCATTTCGGTCACAGATCATATGAGCAGCATACCGATTTACTCTCTGAAACGGATTTTCTCGAACTATACTACGGTGGCATTTTGTATGTTGTGTATATAAATATTTACACGCACATCCGGGAAGGTTCTCCTTTAGTTCTCCTATACATTTGATAGCAGCTGACGCCTTTCCAGAACATCAGCATATCAATTAGTGAACCGGCTAATTTATTCATCCGTTGGCATTACTGACCACAATTTATTCAGTTTAGTTATCGCTGTTCTGCTTGCCTGTGGATTAATTTATGGCCATGTCGAAAGCAAAAGTCGATGACGCTCCTCGTCGCTTCCTGGGCATCCCAATGCTGAAAGGTCACTCTCTCTTCCGCAGTCGCAGTCAGGAATCTTTCAATGAGACCATTGAGTTCAATGATATCCCTAAAAGAACGGATTCCAGTGGTAATGTGACGGCAGCCAACAGAGAAAAGCCGTTCGCCGAAGGAATGGAAACATTCTCCATGAGCTCCAGTTCCAAGGAAGATTTGTCAAAGATTGCCGAGAAACCACACAGTAAAGGCGTTACAAAGCCGAAACCATCACCGCGCCTAAACCGGCGCGAAATGATGCAGGCACCGTTTCGCATGATGACGTACGACGATGTGGTGCCAGTATACGATTATTCCCTAAACGCTCCGCCGCCTGCCGGTGGTCCACCTATCCCGGGAGTTGGTGGAGGAGGACCGAATTAATCTTGCACCATTAACATTAAGTACATTGTTCTCGTATTTCTCATTTTACCAAATAGCTTTACTAATGAGAGACATTTTTTTAAAATAATCGCTGTCCAAATTGCTGACGCCAATATTACTCAGTGTACGTACGTACCTGCACGGGCTCCGTGTGCGCGTGGTATTATTAATCTCCTGTTTTACAATGAAATACAGTACTATGTCAGTGTTATTTTTGTTCTTGGTTTCACAAATAAAGTTAACCATAACCACAGTTGCGATGCAAATACGCATTTATTAATTTATTATTACCAAGCACACTTTAAAATCAGTGTGCGTTATTCAGTTTGTAACCGTGCTTGTAAGTACTTAATTCTGGCATGTATTTTATAGAGATAGCGGAAGTTTTTTAGCACTGACACGAACAGCGTTTGGTCTGTATTATATAATTAATCTTAACTATCTATAGACTACAATTAATGACTTCTTGCAAAAAAAGTTAAATATTTCCTCCGGCCTTCACAGTCAATGCTAACGTTGTCTGTGCTTGGAACTCATTTTCCGGCATCGTTCCTGGCACATAGTGCTGGTTGCCGGTAATGGCTCATCGGAAGTATCATCTCCTCCACCCATTGACCAGCTTCTTTGCACGCGACATTTGCATCCAGTCGAAATTCCCGCAGTATCGTCAGGTGTATCGTCTCCGCCACCCATGGTCCATTTCGTAGCAGCTGTAGAACATAGCAGCGATGCAAGTGTTCCAAACACAATGATGGCTAATAAAGGCTTCATTTGGGTAGGAGGTACAAACAACAGCGGTGCAAAAGTACAAATAATTTTATTATTAGCAGCTACTTGTAGCTAATATTAATGGTGTTTTAATAATGCTGATGTGCATACTAATTGTATGGAGTGTACCGTATTCATTTATTACTGGTAAATGCGTTCCATTGGTGATATGAATGTGCACACCCGCGGTACTGCCAGAAATTTGGCACATTTTCGTAAAATTGTACACGTGTGCTTTTGTAAATTATCCAAAAAACTGAGCATTGATGCCTGTAGGGGATTCAAGGAATAATGGTTGGTTCAGGCGTTTTTTATTTCGATTACAGCTGCATCTACATTCACTCTTACTTGTTAGTTAGCCAAATTCACGAAAAACCTACTACGTGCAAAAGAACAGCAAAACGTCATATACTTACCATAATACCAATAACGGTGCGTGCAGGTATAGGGTATGATATTACAGACCATTCTTTAATGAACAATTCTATTAGATTCTTATTCTAAGAGCGTTCACAACTTTATAAATATACTTCAGATGAATAGTTTTTGCATTTGCGATGAATGATGCAGTTGACTAATAGTGCTGGCCTTTGTAATACGCACATTTCTGCAACGCCTCAAATGTCTGGAAAAAATCATCATCTTTAATGCTACGTTGGAAATCATCATTATCATCACTAATGGAATTGCGCTCAAAATTTTGTTGTTTAATTTGTATGAAAAATAGTGCAGACAACATGTTATACCATCCAGTTTACCGTACGACGTTTTACTATGGTTTATTCAATAATACTCGATTTTAAATTGTAAAACAAACTTGTAGCAGTTTTGATTGGGATAAGCGGATTTGAGCGCATAATTTTTACTTAATTCTGCTGCATCAGCAAAAAAATCATGACAAAATATTGGATCTGCATAACAGCCCAGGAACAAAATGATGTATATGCAAATCTATCCAAATGCGTTCGTTTCTATTAACATATCAAACTGTGACGAACGCTAAAGCCGACCGAAAATGAACTCTTAATGTTACGAGACAATTACGCCAATGATTGATTGTACCTTAAACCAACGAAAATGACTCACACCGTTAAACAAAAGTGCCCCCGCATTTGCTAGCTTCATAATAGAATCCATTCCTTATTACAGAAAACAACCGATACGTTACATAGCATATTACACACAAAATTTGAGCGGTTACGAACTTACACCTTTGTGGTCACTCTGACAAATATCTGTACATGAAGTACGGAATTTTCAGCGATTGTATCCAAAATGTTAACGTTGTCCATGCAAACACATGAGCATCCTAACCGGCACCGAGGTGCATTCTGACCATTTACACTGTGGCAAGAAAAAACGTTCCTCGGCGTTGTCCGTCAGATGACAGCTTGTATAATACAGTTACAGTGTGTTGATACACACGAACAAACATTTATCAGGGGTCTTGTTTAAAATAGTCATGGAACGTCCGAAGATTAGTGCCTTTTCTCAGACTATATCTCTATCACACATACATGCCCCGGCAAAGGTATATAAAATCCGCCACGGTGCTCTCCATCTTCCATATCATCTCTTCCGATCCGTCAGCTAAAGGTCATCAGTTTAATTCTGCTTAACACTGCTCGACCGGAAAATGGTACAGAGTACCGCGGTGCTTGTAGCGTTGCTGGGTATAACCGCTGTCTATGCCGGGTCATATGGTGGCGGTGGTGGAGGATTATACGGTGGCGGTGGCGGGTACAACAGCGGATATTATGGTGGCGGGGGACTGCAGTATGGTGGCGGCGGGTACGGTGGTGGAGGTTATGGCGGCGGAGGGGGCCTGTACGGAGGAGGTGGACTATATGGAGGTGGCGGATTATACGGAGGCGGGTTAAACAATGGTGGATATTATGGCGGCGGAGGGGGATTATACGGTGGAGGTGGGCTGTATGGCGGTGGAGGATACGGTGGTGGAGGCCTTTACGGCGGCGGCGGTTACGGTGGCGGTGGGTTGTACGGAGGTGGCGGGTACGGGGGATACGGTGGAGGTTTGATGGGCGGTTACGGAGGAGGATACGGTGGCGGAGGGTACGGAGGCGGAGGGTATGGAGGTGGCGGGTACGGAGGTGGAGGTTATGGAGGCGGTGGTCTCATTGGAGGGGGATACGGAGGAGGATACAACAGTGGTGGATACGGTGGATACCAGAGCGGTCTGTCCGGCAGTTTTTACGGCAAAAAATAACGCAAACTATAACTGCTTTTTTTTACAACGGGTTTACATGACGTTTAAGTTGATACTCGTAAATTATTTGACCCTTTTCAAATTGCAAAGAGTGGCAGAAGTAATCTTTTATAAAGGTCACTGAAGTTAACGTTAAAATCAACGACGACATGCTGTTTCACGTTTTCAGTAAGGCCCTTATTAGAAAAAAAACCATTGATTTGGAATTCCAGGGCATTTGGAAGTATTAAGGATGTGTTAAAAGTAAATGAGCTGGTATGGTGTCAGCCTTTTTGTTGACTGCCGGAGATATGTCCATAATAAATTAAAACATTAGCCCTGTGCGACCTCCGTATAAAATGTGAATTGCTTGCATGCATTATTTGCACCCGCATGACCGCATGATGCTCGTAATATTAACCAAGAAAAAAGGGACAGGAAAAACAGGCGTACTGAATGGAACACCGTGAAGATTAACGACAAGAACATCTGCAGTGACTCGTTTTGAATAAGTACGAGTACGTTAAAACTTGCAATTAGGCTAACACTTTATGCACTACGTATGGGAATCTTTAATTTTATTTCACTCGCTACCTTGTTCTACATTACCATGAATACTCGTACAAAACTGTAAAACAGCAATACCAAGGTAAAACAGCAATATGTACGAGTCATGTGTGACGTCTCGAGATTCCAGTTAATTATAAATCCCAGCCCTGTGCAATAATAGCACACAGTTTTCCACAGTACTCCAAGGCATCTCTCATCGCATCAGTTCAAACTTCGTTACAACTTTGGGTACATGGCGCTCCTCAAACTCTCCAGAGAAAACAGGCACGCGGGCACCGAGACTTACTTGCAACACTCGTAACGAAAACTGAACTGACCTTTATTATTGCTCAATAAATTACATGCTCTGAAAGTCTGAATTACAAACCATATAAATTTTACTCAAGTTATCAACATGCCTGCTTACCGCTTTTTAAACTTTCGAATGCAAACCAACGCTTACGCTGAATTCTCCATTAATGCACCCAGAAATACTTGCTGGTGCGTGACTGCCTGCAGACGGATGTCGGCACAACAAGTGGTTACAAACTCGGTTTAAGGTTATATTTGTGCCGCTGCCCGCAGAATATAGTTCTTGTTTCGATGTCAATCAAAGATGAGATGTGATAAACATTTTCGATGCGTTATCAAATGCAAATCAGAGTTTCTTACCCAGAAGAAAATATTTTAACACAGTCGTTGTGTAAGTCAACATCAAATGGTCTCGGCGAAATTTCCCCACAATTTAGCGTGCAATTTGGCATAGGTGATAGGTCTGATACACCACTGCAGAATACACGAGTACATATTTATTTTTAATGAGCCTTAAATTAGAGTGGTTTTTATTAGCATTCTGGATTTGAAAAACCTCCAGCTTTAATTAAAAAGCTTGACTGCATTTGTAAGATGCACTCAACTGGATTATTACTTTTGTTGGTCGGCACAATATTGCTGGTAAACGTTCTGTAATGATGTTGTATTAGGTGTAATCCGCTTCTATGCTATTATTTAATTTGCAGCTTCCATATTTTATACTCTAGCTTTGTTACAGTAATGCACATTTCTAGGCATAGGTCCGTTTTTTTTTGTACGTATGTTCTGTAGATCGACTGCCGCCGAACTCAGGCACAAGATACTCTAAGAGTCCTCCTCTCTGCGTGGGAGACTCTCTAGTGCCGATCTACCGGAAACGGGAGCGAGACAAGGATAAAAAGGGACTTTTTATCATAAAACCGAAAGCATAACATCTCTCTAAAAATCATCATCACCAACTGACAATCTATAGCTCACAATATACCTGCGCTAACGCTGCTCTACCATACGCCGCTACGTAAGCCTCACGCAATCGCCGAAAAGGTACGGCGCGATGCCGTTGGCGGAAGATAGCGAAAGGGCGGATCGTAATACCTGCGATCAGGTATACGATCTAAGCGTGAAAGCCACTGCACTGCGATCTGAGCCTGCTGGGACGAGGGCGTAAGTCCCTCTCATGCCACTGGTGGGGACTCGAGGTCCTCCGAGAGCCTGGCACCCCCGGTGCCGCAACCAGCGATATGCATGAGTGTGCAAGTGGGAGAATCCGCATCACGCCACAGTTTCACGATACTGCCGCAAAACCGAAGCGCGGAAATGGATTCCCGTGACTGCATGGTCTCTTCACTGCGTATAAGCCTGCAGCTGACCGAAGTCACTATAAGCGTTTACCTAAATTCGCAAAAATAAAGACAATAAGCGGGTTACGCGAAGCTTCATACGTTTACGAATGCTGCAATTAAGCGGACAATTTTATCGCAAAGTTAGCGCAAGTATATCATTCACCGTACAATAAAAAAGGAAAATTCTAAACAATTATTGATAAAGTTAAGATCCATCGAAATGGGAGATTAGATAAAAACATAACATGTTACTTTGGTCATTCCGGGTGAGCAAAACAGGAAATGAAGGTTAATCCATTCCAAGGATGATCCACATGAATTCGTCCATAATCCCATGAATTTTCGCCTTTAATCCGATTTATCCTTCTCGCTCGTCTCATCATCAGTGATATCAGCGTTAGAAGCGTTGGGAATTTTATCGCCTTCCGTTTTATCATCTACAGCAGGTGTTTCGCCTTCAGCTTTCTTATCAGTTTCGCCTCCATTCTCAATGTCGCGTATGTGAGAAACGTTAAAATTCAAATTACCAAGCTTGTCCACCAAGGTGGCCTCGTTAGCCGATTCATCCGTAGACACGTACATACGCTTAACCAGCGGTTCGCCTGGTGGCAAATGTGGTGATCCGGATGAGCCTTCCGGAGACGTCAGGGAGCGTTTGCCAAGAGTGATCTTGGAAGCCTTGGTTTCCATACGCTGTCGCAGGATTGAAGTCCAGTACTGATAAGCGTCCTGGGGCTTTTCGACCAAAGTCGCTAAGCCTTTTGTAGCCTTATTCGCCATCCCGCGTGCGCGTGCACTTTCCAACATTTCAAGCTGCAGTTGCTCATTGGTAAGCGGTCCAAGCGCGGTAATTACTGTCTTCAGCGGATGGTCAGCATTTTCTTTCATTTTCATTCGCTTATCCAACTGGGAATGGCTGTAAGCATGTCCACACATGGCGGCAAACATCAAGCGAAACAATTCATCGTACTGAGCCTTAATCGCTGGGTCATTAAAATTAGCCTTTCGGCGAGCCTTCAAATCGCGGTAGATGTCCATCAGATGCACGGTACATTTCGCGGCATACAACATCAGAGCTGGATTAGCTTTCGCGGAGATAAACTGGAAAAGGTGCGCCAAATGGGAAGTTTTGCCGAAATACTTAAACTGGCTCAGCCTTTCATAGTCGATGGTGTTAATTTTGTTGGTGAATGTATCCAAGCTGAGAGCTGATTCCATTCCATTGGCGCGAAAAGCGTTATACGTCAGCTGTGTGTCTTCAGGTTTAGGCTTATCCGTGTAATAATTCACATCTTGCATCGCTTTTTCCATATTCACTTCATCCATAAACGCGTATAAGCGGTTGACAAACATTTCACAAGTAATCGCTAGACTTCCATGCGTTTTAGCTGCATTGGATAAGCCGAGATGATTGAAGATTCTTTCAGCCTGATCCATAGCGTTCATACGCTGAGGGAATGGCTCCCATCTGGTAGCGGAAGACTGTCCAGTGCGCGTATTCTGCTGAGTAGTTCGCTGTTCTGAACGCCGATCTGCACGCTGATCTGTAGGCTGGCGATATTCGGTGAACTGACGCTGCTCGCCACGCTGACGCTGGTCGTCGCTTTGACTGTGGTTAGCCGTATTCTGGAAATTTAAGCGTTCATGGTTATAATCAGCCAGTTGTGTTTTTAAAAGAATGAGCGTTTGGTCATTCCGCGATCTATTTTCGATACGTACTGTTCCCAATGGGCGATCTGCATTTCGCGTCCAGTCGTCAGAGGAAGCTTTCTGGAACGACGGCTTAAGCGGGACAGATTTCCAATCGCTGATGTTCTCTTCGGTTTCGTCAGCGTATTTCATTTGTGCGCGGCGTAATTCATGAGGCGGGTGAGGAAGAAGCGCTTTATTCGCGGTAGGTGGAGCTGACTGAATGGACGGAATCGCGATCGCTTCAACCATCTGCCAGCCGGGTTCATTTTTCGCCTTGAAATGCAGAATAGCCTGAGCGATCCCGCGGTGGTATTGCTGATTATTCATCGCGTAATTCCACAAACCCATATGCTTCAAGCCAAGTAGCGCTTCTGAGTTTCCGCATACTGCCTCCGAGTACAAAGCGTAGACGCGATCTTCGAGTTCCGCTCGTCCTTTCATAAGGCAGCCGACACATACGCGGTTGTTTAAGTTGATCTTGCACGGAAAACAGCTGTCAGGATTGTATAAGCCGGAGAACGCCATGTTCTTACGCGATATTCTGCAGAACAAGATGAAAGCGGAATTATTAGCATGATAATTTTAAGCATAATTCAACTAACATTACGCGGTTTAAAAGCTGTATCACAGTTAATTTTAGCTACCATCTGAGACGGTTATGCTTGTTACTTTAAAGCTTTAACTGCTGCATAATTAGTGGTATTATTTAGCACTCAATTATAAGCTTGTAGCTACCATCTAAGATATCGTTTGTTAATTGTAATTAAGCGACTATTTGCGTAAATCACAGTGTAAAACGACGTTTGCGTATTCGCTTAGGATAGCGTGATTTATTAAGCGTCTCTTGCAAGTTTGGATCTTCGCCGTCGAAGAATTCATCAAGCTGTTTAGATAACAAGTCATTAGGCGGATGTTTGCGCGTTCTTCGCTTTTTAGCATTTTGTTCAGCATTAATTTCGCCAGAATTATCAACTTCAGATTTAGGCGGTAAATCTACAGTATTCTTTTGCAGATTATTAGCCTGTATCTGAGCGTGGTGTTGCTGAGTGTTATTAACGCTGTTATTAGCAGATGTACTTGTACTATTATTTTCAACAGATATAAGCGGAGTTATTTCACTTTCATTATCAAGCTGTTGATTTTTCGCAGGAAATTTAAATATTAATCGCGGTTTAAGCTGGTCATCGTCTGGATGATAATGTTTAAGCCTTTCTACGTTTACAATTTGTTCTTCTTCACGATCGCGTAAGCGCCTAATAACTGTATTAGGATACGAAAATTCCATTATTTCAAATGGGCCTTCGTATTTATCTTTAAGCGTTTCGCTGCCTGTTTTAGGAATAGGTAAGCGTAACATTACATAATCGCCTGTGCAAAAATCAGGTTCAACGCGGCGCTTATTAAAGCGTTCAGCTTTTTTAAGGAAGTCGTCGCTAGCAAGAGAACGAGCGATTTCATGCGCCTCTTTTAATCGCCATTGAAGACTATCTAAATAATCTTCGATATCAGCGTAATTTTCTGGCAGATTTGTTTTTGTGATCGTATCGCCTGGAAGCGTTTGTTCGCGGCCGAAGAGCATATAATACGGTGATTGTCTCGTGGTTTTATGCTTTGTACGATTATAAGCGGCAACAACATACGGCAAAAATTCATCCCATTTTTCAGCGGTATGTTTTTGAGCAAAAATTGATAAACAGTCACCTATCCACTGCATTTGCCTTTCTATTAAGCCTCTTCCTACAGGATGATAAGCGGCTCCAAAATGGTGATCGAATTTAGTAAGCTTAGATACAGTCTCTATTGTACTACACATAAAGTGTGTACCGCGGTCTGTATTTATTTCGTGCGGTGCACCGTATGAAAGTATAACTTCGTTAAGCAGAAAATCGGCGGCAACTCTAGCAGAGTCGTCAGGTACAGCCTTAGCAATTACAAATTTAGTAAGCTGATCAATTGCCACAATTATGTATTTATTTTTATTATTGCTAAGCTTTAACGGGCCTTTAAAGTCAAGTTGTAGCCTAAACCATGGCTCGCCTATTTCAATTTGTTGAAGTTTTCCTGGAAGCGGTTTACGCGGTACTTTACGAAGCTGGCATTTTAGACAACGACGACAATAGCGTTTAATTTCGCGGAACATATCTTCCCAAAAATAACGAACACAAATGTGGGAAAGCGTCTTTTCGCGGCCGAGGTGGCCGCCGGCTGGTGAATCGTGCATCGCTTTTAAAATATCATAACGCCAATGTTTAGGTACCACAAAGCGCCTTGTATGCCGGTCATTAATTTCGCCTGTACGATAAAGTACATTATTCCATAATTCATAATTAGCGGGACGTGAAAGCGGATATTGTGACTTATCAGCGTCTTCTATGGCTAGAATGATTTTCTCTAACGCTGGATCACTAAGCTGTTCATTACGCAGAAAAACATAATTTTGTTCTTCTGCATCGCGTACAGAGCTATTTGGCGCTTCTGGTATGCTGATTACGCGTACTGTAGGTGTACTGAAATGGATATCGAAGTCCTCTTCCGGTACAGCGGGATCAACAGGTGCGCGGCTTAATGCGTCTGCATTATGAGCGTACTTTCCTGGCCTGTAGACAATTGTCATATCGTAAGCGCCTAACTGTAGAGCCCATCGTACAAGCCTGGGATTCATCCCTTCGCGGTTTGACGTTGAGCGTAATAAATTAACTAAAGCCTGATGATCAGTTTTAACGGTGAACGGCATGTAGTCTACATAATAGCGAAATTTACGAACAGCGTAAACAACTGCTAAGCATTCAAGTTCTGTGGGCGCGTATTTACGTTCAGCTGTAGTTAATAAGCGGCTCGCGTAAGCGACAGGATGACCATCTTGGCTTAATATGGCGCCGATCCCTATTGTACTAGCGTCACATTCTATTAGCGTAGGTTTTTCTGGATCGAATTTCGCCAAGACTGGAGCGTTCATTAGCGCTGTTTTAATAGCCTCAAATTCCTTATCGCAAGCTTCATTCCAATCGGTAATATCATTAACATTTTTAAGAAGCGCATAAAGATTTTCGGTTATGGGCGCGTAATTTTGTACGAATTTGCGATAATAATTCGCTAAGCCTAAAAACGAGCGTAATTGCTTTTCTGTTTTAGGCTGCGGGAAATTTTTAATAGCTGTAATTTTTTCGGGATCGGTATGGATGCCAGATTCTGAAATAACATGTCCCAAAAAATGAAGGACCGGCTTAGCAATATGGCATTTAGCCGGTTTCAGCGTAAAGCCTGATGCGCGTAAAGCTTCAAATAAAAGCCGTAATTTAAACAACAACTCTTCCATATTTTTAGCTGCGACGATTAGATCGTCTAAATAAGCGAATATTCCCAATTTTCGTAGCTTTGAAAGCGTACGGTCCATTGCGGCTTGAAAAGTCGCGGGGCCGTTGCACACGCCGAACGGCATTCGAAGGAATTCGAAAAGGCCATCCGGTGTGACGAAAGCTGTTTTTTCGATGCTGGCCGGATCCATAGGGATCTGCCAAAAGCCTTTTTCGCAATCAAAACTGCAGTAAAGCTTATTTCCAGATGCCGTATCCAGAAGCTCATCTGGTTTAGGAAGCGGATAGTTATTTTTCTTTGTAATATTATTTAAGCGTATATAATTCACACAAAAGCGTGTACCGATTGAGCCGTCTGCATTTTTCTTTGAAGCCAAGACAACTGGAAAACTCCAGTTAGAGGTTGATGGCCTAATGATGCCAAGCTTTAGCATTTCCTCAACGTGATCTTGGATAAGCTGTCTACCGCGCCAACTTGTGCGGTGCGGCAGAGATTTTATCGCCGGTGCATCGCCTGTGTCTATTGTGTGCTTTATCGAGGCATCTACATTGCCAAATGGTCGCGATTTTGTTGGCAACAGGTCAGCAAATTCAAACAATAGATTATCGATACGCTTACGATCAGCTTCTGATAAATCAGCCGAAATTTTAAATTCGCGTATTGCTTCCCAAATTTCAGCTTCTTCTTCTGCCGTGTAATTAGCAGCGGTAGCGGTTAATGCGGTTTTATCTGGTTCAGCTTCCTCATACGTTTCAATAACGCCTAACCATGTACCTTTCTTGATTGTACGCTTATAAGCGGAATAATTAGATACGCAAATATCAAACTGATAATTTTGCGGTTCGACTAACCCTTGAAGCGGTAGTAGTCTACCTTCACTGTATAAAGCTGGATTAGGCGTGAATATGAATTGCGGTGTACGCAAATTAGCTTTTTTGTGTGTATAAGCCGACACCCATGATGTACCAGGTACAATCGTGTAAGTATCAGCTGCATATACTTTCACCATTTTGAGCCTGAATTTTTCTTTGTCTTTTTCGCTTATTTCTTCGCATTCTGGCTTCTTTGCAAATGGTTGCGCTTCAGCTGATAATTCTTCATTTTTAAGCGGATTATTAGCGAATAATTCGTTTTCATTAAGCTTGTCGCCTAGTGACTTAAATAATTCAGTTATATCGCCTTGATCTTCAAAATAATTTTCGCTGTTAGTTACAAGCGGGATATCGCCTTCTGGTGTTTCTACAATGAGATAATTAGCGCCTTCTGTTTGCGTAGCTTTTGTTTCTTGATCTGCAATACATACACGCACTTTAGCTGATTTTTGCAATTGCTTTTGAATTTTATCTGCATTTTCTGTAAAGCTTTTATTAACGCGGTCAAAATCTGCCCATACTTGTTCTTCTTTAGCTGAATTATTTTTCCAAAGCGGTAAATTATACGGCTTCTTTAATGGCTTATTTAGCGGTAAACAAGAGCGTTTAGGAACTGAGAGGGGATTATGCCGCAGCGGCGGCAGTTCATCCTCTTTTCTAAAATAGCGCACCGATACAGTAGGAAAATCAAGCGTATCATGAAATCGCACTACTTTCACAATATTCATAGGCGGTCTGCGAGCTGTGACTTGTAGCTTTTCTTTAGGTTTAATTTTCGCGTAAACTTCTCTCAAATATTTTCTTGCTTCGCTTATTGAATCTGCACACCTGCATATTGGCTTATTTATTCCGCGTGCAGATTTGCCGAAAAATTGCTTAATCGCTTTATTAATAGCCTGACGCCATTCTTCATAAATTTCTAATCGCCTCACCAAATCAAGTTCAGCATCAGCGCGTGCTTGGCTTGCCTTTTTAATAGCTTCAATATTATCAATTTTAACAGCATCATTATAAGCCTGATTGAGTTCAGCCATTAATTCTTGGAACCTTTTTAAAGTATTCATTAAGGTAGAAACATAATTTTTATATTCCATTATCGCTGCTGTCTCACGATGCATTTGTTTTCGCGACTTTTTAGCGGTAGGCGTACCAGTGGCATCGTCAGGTGCCACTGGTACGGGGAAAAGCTTAGAATTAGAAGCGGATGAATTAGTTTTGCCTTTACCAGTGGCTACCGTAGGTGCCACTGGTATGGGGAAAGGCGTCATTACAGCTTGTGTTTTTACATTTTTAGCTTTTGCCGTACGAGTATGGTCCCTGTAAATAACATTTTTGGCATGAGCCTCTGCAGAAGGCATTTTACGTGATACGCGCGTATTTGATACAGGTACACCTGTAAAATTTGTAGCGGAAAAAGCCTGTTGTGGCGGAACTGCAGCGGCCGACTGCACTTCGCCCAGACTAGTTACATTACAATTTACAAGCTTTTCCTGCAATACATGAAAATTAATTATTTTATTCGCCTTAACTTCATAATTAGCCTGGCTTAAAAAGTCCTGGCCTAATAAAACATGAATACCATCTCGTGCGGGCTTTACAAACATGGAATGATTAAGCGTACAATTATTAATTGTTATTGAAGCGTTGCAGTAGTGTGTAACACAAAATGCGCACACACCGCCGATACCGCGTATATGAAAAGGCTTTTAATGGGAAGCGTGCTTAAATTATTTTTCTTACAAAACTGTTCAGATATAAAGCTTGTTTCGGCGCCTGTATCGATTACAATTTTTACTAGAATATTATTTACATAAGCGTCGTGATTAAGCATTTTTGCCTTAAAAGGTTCATTATAATTTACGCGGAAATTTTGTGTATCTGTATGAGCTTGTGAGAGATTACATGAACAATTGCGTATTATGTAGCCATATATTCCCGCGCTTTGAATTATGCATTCCTTCTCAACCTTATCCGGCGGAGACGGTGGGAAGGGGGTTGCATAGCCGGAGTATGCGCCCCTTACGCGTTTAAAGACTCATCAGATGAGCTGTTTAACGCCGAAGTTTCGCCTTCACTGTATTCTGAAGCCGTATCAAACTGTGAATTAACGCTGGCACCGGACGGAGCACGCTGCCGGGCCGGCGAAGGACCGCCTAAGCTAGGACCACCAGAAGGGGTCGATGCGCCTGTAGTCCTACCTGTAGGACTATTGGCATTACTGCGATTAGCTTTCCATTCTGTGAATTCTTTTAAAGTACGCCTCTCACCAGTTGTGGGCCAGTGAAACTTGCACCACACTGGGTTTTGCTTTTGCGGAACGCCTTCATATCTGCACGCTTGACGTGAATGACCTTCGACATCACAGTTTGCACAATAAGCAATGCCTGGACGGCGTACATTTTGATTAGCGGTATTATTAGCTGCATTATTTTGCGCGTGATTATTATAATTTACCGGTACATTATTAGGTACTTGAGCGTGTGGGGGATTATTCGCGTTAGTATTTTGTTGAGTATTGCCTTTATTAAATTGCGGTTTGAATGGCTTATTACGCTTGAAATTATTAGCTTTATTTCCACTATTAACGGCTGCTTGTGCATATGAAAGCGGTTTAGCCTGTGATGCCTGTGCTTGATTGCCATAAGCGAAATTATCATCATCTTTATAAGTAGCTTCAAGGTATCGCGCATTTTTCAGAAATTCTGCCGGTGTAGCTGGCTTCATAATAATCATATTTTGGCGTAAAGTGTGATGCGAATCTAAGCCTTTCATCAGATACGTCAGAAAATGAGCGTCATCTGTTACGCCTGCACGAGCGCGTAAAGCGATCATCGCCTGATAATACTCGTCAAGCGTTTCTTTACCAACCTTAATTTTGCGGCTTGATAACTCATTGAGCGCATTGTAGCCTTTTTCTGGATCGGAATACCGATCCAGAAAAGCCGATCTCCACTGGGGGAAAGTTTGCGGTTTATTTGGGCCGACAATCGCGACCTTGAACCATGAAGCTGCATCGCCTTCTAAAGCGTTGAAAAAGCGGCTGACTTTTTCATCTTCATCCCAATGACCATATTTCGCGTTTAAATCGAACAATTCTAAAAATCCTTCAACTTCATTCTTATCGCCTTTGAATTTTGCCTTAAAATCTGGTGACTTCTTATTCGCTTTTAAAGCTTGCGTAAGATCTGATACTGTGATAGCCGGTGCAGGTGCATTGCCAGACAAACCCGGAAGTACACTGCACTGAGCCGATGGCATGCTGCCAGTATCACGTGCGGTCGGAAAAAAGCGTGAAGGTGGTGCAGATGAAATTGGAGCCTGGATAGCTGGGATAGTATTATCAGTTTGCGTACTGATAGCCTTTGTAACAGAGAAATAGTTTCGCTTAGATTTATAAGCCTGTAATTCTTGAAACATTTCTTCGTTCGCCTTTTCAGACAGTTCAAGTCTAGCTTCTAAATTTACACAAGCGCCTTCTAAACGGGTTGATTGTTCTTTGTAATAATCAGCGGTTTCATTAGCCTTACGTACAGTAGTCACATTTAAGCTTTGTTCTTCCAACAATTTGCGCTGACGTTCGAGTGCTTTATTTAATTCGCCTTCGCATGTAATTAATTTAGCCTTATGTTCCTGTGCCATATGCTCTGTAATTTGCAGCTTTTCATACAGCTCTTGCTTAACCTCCTTATATTGCTTAACCACATCATCGTGATCAGAAATTCGCCTTTTTAAATCGCGTATATAATTATGCGCCTTTTTCTCAAACTCTTCTTTTGTCGCGATTATGGTGAAAGCCTCATTACGCTGTTGCAATAAATCAGCAGCCTAACTTTGAGCCGTATCGCGGGCATCAACTGCTTCGGTTATAAACTGTCGCAGTTGTGCAATTTCATTTTTCGCTTCATGTACAGTATGAATAAGCTTTTTCTCCAGCGAAGAATTAACGCGGCGTAAATTGATGATTTCATTCTGAGCGTCATTTAATTCGCCTGGAGTATGAAAATTAGCTATATTAGGCTGGCTGTTATCAGCAGGCGGTGTCTGCTGATTAATAGCGTTATTACCGCTGAGCGTTTCATCAACATCAAAATTAAGCAATTCTTGATCAGCCAATAAGCCTTGATCTTTTTCAATAAAAGTAAGCGCATTTTCGGATAACGACATATCAGAGCCTGAATGAGAATGACGGCTATCGCTTGCAAGCGGGATACTGTCAAACTGAGATACACCGCTAAGCTGCGAATTTGGCCTGCTTTCCTCCTGTTCTGGAGCATTATCGACCTGTGAAGCGGTATTAATAAGCGATGGTGAACGCTGCATTTTGCTACTGCGCGCGAAAGCCTTTTCCGCCGGAAGACTAGCAACCGGCTGCGGTTCTTTCGCTGACGATTGCGGTATTTGCGGTAGCTGCGGGTTATGAGCACGAGTGCGCTGATTAAGCCGTGTGTTTACATTATGAGTCGGTGCAGCTGTTGATTTAGCGGCAACAGGTGCACCTTTAGTTTTCGCGGACTGTTTAGGTTTTTGAGCATTACTAGCTTGCAAATTTTCAGCTTGCTGTTCTGGCTTTTTTACAATACTGCGCGGCGAAAGAAAAGCTTTTATGGTTTCCATTGTATTATCATAAGCGTATTCAATTTCAAGAAAAGAAATTTCATAATATTTAGCGTTGAAAGACAGGGGTTTATTGTAAGAAAACAGTTTGAAGCGAAGATATTAATTCTGCGTTTTAAAACTCACAAAAGCCTAATCTGCGAAAGAAATCTAAGGAATTCTATTCAGCTTGCAATTACCCAGGTAGGTAACCGACCTGCGCCTATTGTCTGTAGCGTCTGCTATCTGTAAGATCACGGAAAAACAAGCCTGGACAGAGGTTGATGCGCCTAGGAGTGATGCAAAAATATGCGGAAAAAAGCCTAGTTTCCGTAAGTTATGATTTTCCAAACAAACTAAGCCTAATTTCACAAAGAAATCAGCCTAATTTCGATACAAAATTAACGTGAAAATATCAGTAAGCCTAATATCACATACAGCGTTAAGTTAAACTACTGTTAACATAAGCCTTAGAAAGCAGATAAGCTCGATTACTTACCCTTTCCGAACGCGAATGAGCCTGACGATCCTTAGGATCCGAAACTGCTACGCAGGGAACGCTTGGGAAGGTGCACAGTCGATGAGATCCAGACGCAGGTCCGAATCTCCACCGATGAGTTGCTGAGCACGCTGATACGCTGAGATCCCTGTAGTCCAATGCTGGCACTACGGGGTACTGGGTGTAGGGTTTGCGCCGAGTTTCCGCGTCCTCCTGATGGCAAACGGGAAAGCGGTGCAATCCGATAGATCTGAAAAGTAACTCAGAAAACAGGTAACCACGGATCTTAGACTGCTACCATCTAAGAGTCCTCCTCTCTGCGTGGGAGACTCTCTAGTGCCGATCTACCGGAAACGGGAGCGAGACAAGGATAAAAAGGGACTTTTTATCATAAAACCGAAAGCATAACATCTCTCTAAAAATCATCATCACCAACTGACAATCTATAGCTCACAATATACCTGCGCTAACGCTGCTCTACCATACGCCGCTACGTAAGCCTCACGCAATCGCCGAAAAGGTACGGCGCGATGCCGTTGGCGGAAGATAGCGAAAGGGCGGATCGTAATACCTGCGATCAGGTATACGATCTAAGCGTGAAAGCCACTGCACTGCGATCTGAGCCTGCTGGGACGAGGGCGTAAGTCCCTCTCAATACTCAAGAAGGGGTTCGTGTAGAATTTCACGTACGCCGACTCAACAATGACAAAGGTATCACACAGAAAGGGAAGAAATGCGATATCGGAAGTCCCTGCGACAGCCGTATTACGGCTGATGTGGATATGTAGGTGATGGCAAGGGATCTATTGTACATGTACACAGTTGTGGTCGCTAATCAAAGGCACATAACGGTAGGGGAAACGTTTTTTTCTGCGTATTAACGTTTGTTGTACTTAATTAGTATTCACGGTGCATGTAAAAAAGTCTATCCTGATAATGTAATATTTATCCAGATGGTGTAATCAGCAATGTCGTACTATCCGTTAATAATACACTTAATATCTATATAATATATTGCATTCGTAACTTGTACTGTATTTCATACCTGGTTAGCTTTCGTATACGAAAGCCATACTAGCTATCTATAGCCATACAAGTATACGTATACCTGTATGCCTGTAGATAGTTTCATGCATAAAGCAAGCCAAAACATATTAAAATTTATTTATCTATGTAGAAGCTCCCCCAAAAAAGGATGGCCCGGAAGCCGAGGCTTGGAAAAATGGGCGAAAATTTTTGACATTACGAACGAAGATAGCCCATCAGTGAACAAGTTTGCTTCGAGAGATTTATGCTCCGGAAGCTACAAAGTATACATTAATTAATACGAGTAAAATACTATCAAGATACAGTACCACGCCATTTTGTCGGATATCCAAAGATTTAATAGATTGTCAGATTCTTACAATACGTACAGTACAGAAGGAAAAGGAAGTATACTACGATAACATACGTACCTTTCTGTAAAACCTCCTTTTATTTTGTATTGACTTGTTTTGTGTTGAAGCAAGACAGTGGAATCCTACGAATGCACCTGATCGATGTGGACACGGGATCCAATGACTTTATCGACGATTTCCAGTGCGCCTGCACCGGCGTTCGAGTAGCCACCAACGAACACAAGGCTACATGGTCGGACGATAAAACATGCCCGGGAATATACAATCCTACCAATACTAGGTAGGAAGCGCTCTTTTTATACGGTAAAATGTAAAATATATTACAGATGAACCTGTTGATTGGTAGAGTGACCTATCGCTGCCGTGCCTATCATATTCCCACTTCGTCCTGCGGAAGGCCAAATTCCTCACCGGTTTAAATACGAGAACACAAAAAAGAAATTACGTGCTATTACACCATGGGAGAGCTTCCACTCCGTATTCTTGTTGTGTTAAGATTACTTTGGTATAAGAGTATTTTGTCGTTAATCGCATTTCTGCACATGTACTCTACCACATACTGCAACTTCTAATCGTAAAGTAATTACAGTGCCGGTGATCAAATCTTTTTGTGATCATCATAATCGGTATAATATTTTACCCTACTGTAATCGCCAATAGTGCGTGGTGGCATTATAATTACCGTGAACTGCACTCTTTCTGTCAACTGTCTATAATATTGTGCGCAGTGCTTACTAATTATGCAAATGCTATGGACGCGACCGCACGAATGCCGATCTGTAGTTTGTTAAATGCAGTAAAAATCATGTGCGTAAATGTACTTGTTGATCCTCTACAGATGCGTAATGGTTTTTGTTTACGTCCCATGAAAGACAACCGTGAAGTAATTCATGAACCACTTTCCGGATCATGACTCATAAATCACCGCATTCACCTGTCGCTGGTATATGAGTGGTATCGATCCAGTTTCAGTTTAGTATTCCAAATTTTATGTTCAGCTGATGCCACAGCAAAAAAGTGAGTAAGAAATACCACAACACACAGAGTCTCATAATCCACAAGGTGGCATATTTTTTTGGAACAAAATGGCTTTCCGTCTTTCTTATTGGGTATGTGTCCTGGTGTCCAAATTAAGTGATACCGTAGGCTGCTTTGAATGACTTGTAAGCAATGCTGTTTTGTAAATTTAACCTGAAAGTGATATAATTATGTATCTAATTATTAGTGTACCGATAAAGATAATCGGATAATTACTGCAATTCTTACTGCTGATATTTATGGAGTCTTATTCTCAATGACGTGTGTGATGTAGATAGTACGTACGTTATGTATTATTTTGTTATTAATTTTATTTCTTTCTCGAAGTTGTTCCTCATAAGTTCCGCTGCCGCCGCTGCAACAGGTCCTTATGTACGCGTGGAATTTGAATTAGGCAGCCTCTCCAATGCCAATGGACTTCTGCAAAGCGGGAGTAAATGCTCGATTTTGGGAAAATCCTGCAGTCAAAAATTGACTGGCTACATTGATACGTAAGTACTACACAACGCAGAGTCCAGCAGCCAAAATCGTTTAATAATTATGCAGTACAAATCTGTACAATGTACAAACTACAGATACTATAATATTAAATCCTGCTCTCTTCATAAAACAGCAATCCGTCGGCGCGTGGCTGGCCAGGAAGTAAGCCGGTAGATAGCTGGCCGCAGATCATATCGGATAAGGATAATAATATTGCCATAAAGAAAGTCATTTCCGGAGATTTCTGTTCCGGTGCTTACAAGGTGTGCTATTTAAAGACCTAAAAAATTATGGTTTTGTTATAATTAAAGAAGCATAAAGATCTGTATACACTATACAGGCAAAACTATCATTACTGTGCATAATGTAAATTCGTCATCGTATTAACAATTTGTAATCGCATAAAGTAACTGAAATGAGAACTACTATTAGCAACATTCTAGCGCATATATTTATTTCTAATAGCGGTTTTGATAATACAATGCGCAATCTATACATAATTATGAGAGTTCAGATAATCTGTGCCGTACTTAATAATGTCTGCACACTAACAACCGCTTGCTGCTGAGAATTACTTTCAATTCGGCAAACACAGTCAAACTTAGCTTAAATTTGTATTACAAATTACCCAGTGACAATGCTTTTTCAACGGATTTTTTTTATTACAGGAAGGAATTTTGCGCATTCATGTTGTCGATACGGGCATGAAAGATCGACTGATCGAGGACTTCGAATGCCGTAGCGGCATCACTGTGGCAAATTCCGAAAGCAGAGCAAGTTGGTCACCAGAACAGACGTGCGAGGCGAAATATAATGGCAAAAACAATCGGTATACAAGTATTTCCACTAGTGCATTTTTCATCTAGTCCTGTTGTCGGTTGGATTTTAAAATTGTCTTCTGCCTTGTAGACTGACGTTCCGGGTACGAGCGTATGCGGTACCTTTGGATTCTTGCGGACTGCCTCCCAGTCGACCGAAAGGATAGCAGCTGCAAAAATACATGCTCGGCACATTTGCCCAAACTAATTAAAATAAAATTATTTGTAGCACTTCATGTAATAAGTATCTTTGTTACGTTGACTGCCGGTATAGGCATTGTTTGTCATAATATGTGACCACTGACCAGAAACCTTCTGATACGGAAATAATTAAATCTGAAAACCTTTTGAAAAATTAATGATAATTACAGTTTGCGTAAAACTGCGCGCGCTCAACTGTCTCTGTTAAAGTCTGCTTACACTGATACAGATTTATAGATCAGTGCACCAGGAATGTCCAGGATGCAGTTGACAAATAAAAAAGTCGCTCACGGCATTGTATTCGTATGGGAACACCTTGTGCCGATGTTTAATTTTGCTAGTCACAATGCTTTCCCTTTTGCGGCTGCGCACAGGGGCACGAAACGATAAATATTGTTATTCCGTGTGTTTTCCGCTTGATCAGCGTCGAATCCCTGGCACAGCAACAAGGACACCGTGCAATTACTGCCAGAAACAGGATACATTGTGTCTTACTTGTTCGACCGGCAAAAAGTTCACACACATGTTACATGCCTGGGAAATCGATTATTAGCACCTGGATATACGTGTATAATTATCCAAGCATGGCATTTACTTTTAAACCGTAATTACCGCGGTCGGTTTTATATCGCTTGTATATTCGAATTCGCAATCTCCATCAGTGTCACAAAAACGTTGGCCGCCAAATAATTAATCGCTTCGTCGGTACTAAGTGCACTCATCTGTTTACTAAACAATCATCTGGAAGAGTGTATCTTAGTAATCCGGATTTCCCGAACCGGCCGACCGGTTTGGTTTTAGCCCGCTAGGCATAAAATTTCTGCTCACCTGGCGGTGAAGATGTTTATAGTTCACTTCAGAAAGTGATATTTAAAGGAAGTTACGGTGCGTAGTTGGAGCATCAGTCGGACTTTATTCTGCTCGCACTTCTCCACCTGTTGATCCACATTTTTATTTCGCCGGCACCATGAAACTCTTCCTTCTGTCGTGCGCTTTGGTCGCTGTGGTACGTGCTCCTGTCATGCTTTAGAATGCAATTATCTTCTGTTTTATAATGTGCGGAATTAATTTTTAATTAAAACTACAGTTACAACGATTTTAACCCACCGCTGCATAAATCTACGATGCATTTGACATATATAATAACAAATTGTATTATGTTATAAGTAAAATATTGTGTCAAAAGCTTGTTGTTAGTAACTGTACTTCTTACATTTTATCGTTAGTAACTTCAGTGATGATTGCAAATTGCAAACTTATAGGTTTGCAGTTTGCCGGTAACAAGAAGTTGGACTACAGAAGCACATGCTTTGCAATAATTCGGTAAAAGCCGTTGAATATTCTTATTACATAATGCATATTCCGCTCATTTTTTACCGAGTTTTGGCACGTCAGTTAAACTGACCTGTAAAAGAGGCAATATATGCGTTAATTTGAAAATATAAATTTACAACGAATATAAATGTAGAACGAGCTAGTGAAATTGGTAAGAACGGAAAATTAGCGAGGTGCAATTTCGTGCAGATAGCCCGGAACTTGGCAGTTTTTAAACTATTTTAAGCTGTACAGGCAACAATCGCAACATCAGTTGGAGATAGCGTAAATCTGCTTTAACTTTGATAAAATGCTAATTAATAAGAAAGCGTATACATAACGTGTGGATATACAACAGGCAGTGGCGGATAATATCCGCGTGGAATACCGCCTGGTGGACTACTCTAATCCAGGAAGCGTTTTGGCTGATGGCAAGACGAAATGCGAGCGAAGTGGACCGTGTGATCCCAAGCTGACCGGCGAAGTTGACGTCACGTGAGCATTAATTCTTATACGTGTAGACCTGCTTATGATGCAACTTTTTCCCTTAATAATAACAAATTCTCCAAATACTGATTTGCATGTAAAGCATAGCAAATCAAATAAACAAGAAGTTGCGTGGTAAGCAAATGTCCAGCAATTTCCCAAGATCTGAATACTGATGTGAAACGTTTCGGCTACTCTTACCAACCGCATGACATACAAATATGCATAATTCAAGAACACTTCAAAAATATTTTGTTGGTTCATTGGTCTTTGAATAATGCTTTACATACACGCTCTTTCTTTTCAGGTCATCCGCTTTGAATGCTTGGCCAGACGACAAGAAAGTGGCTAAATGGGTAACAATCTTCCAAAAGAAATCCACCGATAAGGATCGAGTAGGGAAAATTGTCTCCCGCGACATCTGCGACGGAAATTTCAGGGTACGCGAATTATTAAAAACAGGAGTTTCGATATGCTATTTCAGCCTATTTGCTTCCACTTCTACCTGTAATTTGTTTTGCAGAAATCGAATTTGCGAGTGGTAAGTGCAGAAAACTTATAAGTATTATTCGTATATCTTTAACACTTCGTAATTATGATTTGTGATGCTAGTATTGTAATGTGTTCTCACATATCTCAAGAGTACTTAATATTATCAATTATGCATAATCATGCATGTGAAGGTATATCTTTTTAATGCTCGATCTGGATCTCTCTTTAATTTGTTATTTGTAATTATTAGCAAGCAATGGATGTGAACACCTTCTCCAGCAACAAAGAAATCCAGCAGTTCGAATGCCTTATTTCCGGCGGCCAGCGCGATGTTGCGTCCAGTGAGCAGCGTGCTCAATGGTCAGAACCCAAACGTTGCGATCAGAAATACACCAAGCCTGGAAACGCCCAGTAAGACGTGCAGCATATTGTAATTTATTTTGTAAATATTAATGTTTTTCTATTTTCTTACAGTCTTACTTAACTAAGCATGTTTGCAGAAAATGCATAAGTACAGTATTGTGAAAAAAAATCGCTTTTACTATGGTGTAGCACTGTAGTGAGTCGTCACAATCTTTGCTTTTGCAGATTGACGTACCAGTGGCGAGTCTACAGTATTCCCAGCCGAGAATGTGGAAGACAGTTATAATACAGTACCATTTGTTGACAGAACGAAATCACTAGATTTCAGATTTTTGGTTTCTACTGCACATTTTGGTGATTAGTGGATTACAGTACAAATACGAGTTTTTTGAATTGTTGCCAGACATCTATCCGTCACAACTTCTGTCATCATTCTGATTTATTCTTGCTTTTTGCAACGCTGCACGACTCCGCAGTAAAAGCAATCATGAAAAATCTCATATTTGGGTTTACACCAAAGAAAAAATATCTACAAATGAAATGTATGGCAAGAACAATAGAAGCTGAAAAGATACGTTTTACTAACAACAACTGCCAACTGAAAAACGATAACAATCGCCAGAGTACTCATTCATCGCAAAAACTTCCAAGGTTAAAGCCATCACATTCCTGTTACAAACTAGCGAAAAGTAAAACCGATTAGGCACGTTCTCCTCGGATTCGGCGGGCCAGCTGAATGTCCTTTGGCATGATGGTCACTCGTTTGGCATGGATGGCGCACAAGTTGGTGTCTTCGAACAGACCCACGAGATAAGCCTCCGCTGCTTCCTGTAAACCCAAATTAATTGTAAAATGCATCCCACAAACTGAACACCAGTACAATTAACTTTAATCAGTTCAAAATTGTATGATAAATGAAACGGAAATATTACTAGTATACTGCTTAAACCACACACTAATCGTAAGTTTAAATAATTACCTCAAATACAGTATTTGAAATACTACTTTATTGTTGTCGTTGCACAAGACGCACCTGCAGAGCCATGACAGCCGAAGACTGGAATCGGAGATCGGTTTTAAAGTCCTGCGCGATTTCACGGACCAGGCGCTGGAACGGCAGTTTACGGATCAGCAGTTCCGTGGACTTCTGGTACCGACGGATTTCTCGGAGGGCCACGGTGCCAGGACGATAGCGATGGGGCTTCTTCACACCTCCGGTGGCTGGCGCGGATTTGCGAGCAGCTTTGGTGGCCAACTGCTTGCGCGGAGCTTTGCCTCCGGTCGACTTACGAGCGGTCTGCTTTGTTCGAGCCATTGCGATACGTTGAAAGCTGAAGTACGTAACAAACAATCAACGAAAAACGTCTATGCTAAATTTAACTACTGAGAAGCTGAAATCAAATTCGGAGCTCACGATAACAACAAATTAAATTTTTCGACTAACGGCATCAATCGGGACTCTCCGCTTTTATAGCCCGCGAAAACTTTCGAAGGCCGGCTTGTTAGCCATACCTTGCTTCTATTGGTCGACTAATATTTCGGTAGGCGGGGAAATCGCTTTTTCAGAAATTCCGAAAAACTTTGTTTCATAGAAATTTTGCCAAAAACGTTGGTCAGAAAACGTTGTCACTGGTTAGAACGGTACCAATTGGTGCCAAATTTAAAATACTTATACTTTTCAGCGCTATTATTGTTGGTGCTGTAAAAAATATTAAACAACTCTTTGAAAAGCTTCGAGTTGAAAACTGCCAAATTCGCGGTTCGAGCGGTAGAAGTGGGCGGGGACACCATCTACGTCACAAGCTTCCCTAACCGATGCGCGAAAGCTTAAAATTATTTTCCTTTCAGAATTTTTTTAGCTTTTTTTAACTTTTCGAGAATATGTTTTACTTCTTAAGGAATCTGACAGCATTCGGATTTCCTGCAGTTGGTAGTTTTCAAACAAACAGAATTAAGAGTCATCGTAAAATTCATAACAAAACTTCTCAATAAAAGTTATGATGATTTTCCGCTGGACACCTCCACTAATGGCATTTGCGCGTTAAAAACTGCTGGCTATGATTGGTTGGTAGTTCTCATTGACCAACCCCCTCAAATGCTCGCCTTTTTCGTGAGCATATAAAAGCCCAGCGATCGCTGCGGTTCGTGAGTCTTGATTTATTCGTCAGAGTCAGTTGGATCTGCAAGCTTTTTCAGAATTTCCTACGTTACTTCTTCTTAGCTGTTATCATTTCTGAGCATCATGACTGGACGCGGGAAAGGAGGCAAGGGACTCGGGAAAGGTAAGGGAACTGGTTTTTAAATTAGTATGGACTATGGTTTTAATTTTTAAATTAGTATGATTTTGAATTAGTATGGACCATGGAATTAGTATGGAATTAGTATGGACCTGGTATGGTAATTGGTATGGTGTTATACTTTTATTAGTATTAATTAATTAATGGTAGCCACTAGCCAGTGGCAAATTATTAGTAATTTGTTTTGGTTACTTAGCTGTCATTAGCAGCTAAAAGAAAGAGTTGCAAATCTGTAGCAAAGTCCGATGTGGCTTGTTCCATTTTTGATTTTGATAAATTATTAACCAATTACTGTAACCAATCTGTATCGTAAACTGTAAGTAAGCTAAATGTAACAGGTTGAAAGGTTCCTTGCGATTATTACAGGAGGCGCCAAGCGTCACCGAAAGGTGCTCCGCGATAACATCCAGGGTATCACAAAGCCAGCTATCCGCCGTTTGGCCCGTCGTGGTGGTGTCAAGCGTATTTCCGGTCTCATCTACGAAGAGACCCGTGGCGTCCTGAAAGTGTTCTTGGAGAACGTCATTCGCGATGCGGTCACCTACACCGAGCACGCCAAGAGAAAGACCGTCACCGCCATGGACGTTGTCTACGCGCTGAAACGCCAGGGAAGAACCCTCTACGGATTTGGTCTCTAATTAATTCTTTATTTGAATTAATTCTTTATTGTTGCGTTGCACAGTAGTTGTTAATTGTTGATCATTTTATGAGCTTATTTGCTGTTGTATACAGATTTGTACAGTTGTGAGTTGAACGATGAAATTATGTTGTCATTTAGTGTGGACGTCGTTTGTGTTCGTTGAAGGTAGCAAGATAACGGAAGCCAAATAGTGAAATATTAAAATGTGAAATCAATAAAAGAAAAAAGTTTAGTGGCGTACTTGAAATTGAATCCATAGCGTAATGTGCAGTACTCGTTGTACTAGTAACTGTGGAAAAAACCAAAATAACATCGTTTTAAGTTAAATTTTCAAAAGTGAATTGAAAGAACCGCTGCAGAACTGAAAATCAATCCAGCACTGAACTTCCTTATTTATTTTTCCCGTGCGCCACTGTTTGCGATTTTTAATGACAATAATGTTAACTTAGTTAACTAGCAAATATTTAGTCGACAAATTCAATTGACTAAACAGTAACACCACATCAGCTTTAGATTCTAGAACCAACGTACTGAACAATCAGCTAAAATTATTATTATCAATTTTCAGTAAACCATAATTTTATTTTACCTGTAATTACTGTAACTTACAGTAACTGTAAACTGATAATTTTAAGTGTTTGCTTTATTTTTTTTCCAGAAGGGGTGACACATTTCCTATTCACACTGGAGTTGCAATTCGATGTTCTCATAATACTTTTGTGACAACTCTTTAAAATCTTACGATTTGCATAACTTTAGTACGCAGATGAATAGTTCTGTAAACGGCATCGCTTTATTTAAGTACGATCAGAATCCAACTCGCACGGTTAATGCCAGTATGTACAAGTAGCGCAGCGTTATTTTCTGCACGCAAAAAAAGAAACGACATGGCTGGTACGTTAGAAGCTTATATCTGCTGCTCCACACCAGCAACAACAAACAATGACTATGTACAACTTCTAAGATAAAAGCCACCACATTTCAGAACAAGTAACAAAAGGAGATTCAGTCCCGTTTACTTATTGGCACTGGTATACTTGGTGACGGCTTTGGTTCCTTCGGAAACGGCGTGCTTGGCCAGTTCTCCGGGCAGGAGCAGGCGGACGGCGGTCTGGATTTCGCGGGAAGTGATGGTGGAGCGCTTGTTGTAGTGCGACAGACGCGAGGCTTCTGAGGCGATCCGTTCGAAGATGTCGTTGACGAAGGAGTTCATGATGGCCATCGCTTTGGAGGAGACGCCAGTGTCCGGGTGCACTTGCTTCAGCACCTTGTAGATGTACACGGAGTACGACTCCTTCCTAACAGATAAACAGACATATTAATATGTAACTATAAACAGACATATTAATATGTAACTATAAACAGACATATTAATATGTAACTATTTAGGCTAATTTAGCTAGTAATTGTAAGAACTTAAGAATGCAAATTTGTCAAGAATGCAGTGCGAGATTACGTATTGTACAGACGGTACAGTAGAATTTCAAATTTTTTTTTTCGAATTTCAAATCTTGAAAACTGCAGTATGTAAAAAATTAAGTTTAATACGAACAGTAAGATAAAGATCCTTTGATCAAATCAAATATTAATTACGTAAAATGGTAAAAGCCACAACTTAAAAGGCACCTCTTCTTCTTCTTTTTGGCATCGGGATTGCGGATGGCTTTCTGGGCCTTTCCGGATTTCTTCACAGCTTTTCCACTAGGCTTGGGAGGCATTGTGATACTAACAGAGTAGCACTAGGAAAAATTAACAAAACAACTTTACATGAAATCGGAAAATCAGAAACAACTTCAACTGTGGATTCCTAAAGTGCATCAAGCAAGCCTTTATAGCCTCCCCAATTTTCGAGCGGCTGCTTTAGCCCCGCCTCTATTACAAACCAATCAATTTTATTGGACAAAAAAGGACAATTTACAACCAATCAAAAAGGCAAAGCGAGGCGTGACGTCATGACACAACGTTAACGCCTTTTTCGTAAAATCGGTATTCTATTGGTCAGGTATTACACTGGGGGTGGAGCAATACCTTCGAACCGCCACACAATCAGCTATAAAAGCTTCGCGAAACTCTGCAATCTGCATCGTCGTTTGTTAATCGAACTTTTCTTACGTTCATAGACGTTGTGGTTTTCGTTTTTCCTAATTCTCGTACTTCGACATTCATCATGACTGGACGTGGTAAAGGAGGCAAAGTCAAGGGAAAGGCCAAGTCCCGATCCAGCCGCGCTGGACTGCAGTTCCCCGTTGGCCGTATCCATCGTATGTTGCGCAAGGGCAACTACGGCGAACGCATTGGCGCTGGTGCTCCCGTTTACCTGGCCGCTGTCCTGGAGTATCTGGCTGCCGAAGTTCTGGAGTTGGCGGGCAATGCCGCGCGTGACAACAAGAAGACTCGCATCATTCCGCGTCATCTCCAGCTCGCCATCCGCAACGACGAAGAGGTAAAACCGTAAAAGCAACCCTTAGTTTTTGCTTTGCAGCTATGAAGATTGTTTAAGCTTCTTGATTTTAAAAATATTTTTCATGGTTTATCGCCGTAGCAGTTAAGTAAATTAAATATTAATTAACCGTTATTATGAAAGTAAAAAACAAATTTTCCATTGTTTCATTCGTTTGGCTTTGTTTAAACTTTAAAGAACTATTTTAACATTGCAGTTGAACAAGTTGCTGTCCGGAGTGACCATCGCCCAGGGAGGTGTGTTGCCCAACATCGCTCCGACGCTTTTGCCGAAAAAGACTGCTGGTGGTCCGCAGGAAACGCAGGCGGAAGCCAAGCCCAGACCAGCTGGAGGCAAGGCCAAGAAGCCAGTCGCCGCCGAAGGAGTCTCCCAGGAGGTTTGAATTTCATCACCGGAAGTTGTTAGTCGATCGATGGTTGTTTTCCGTTGAATGAATTGTTGGCCTTGTTGATGTGCGTTGTTGTAAATACGAATCTTTGAGTGTAGTATTTGTTTTGCGCTTCGGCGTCACTTTGTGCAGTGTCAGTACGAGTAGTAACGGTTTTCAGTTAATGGGACCGTTTCAAGATGTGAAAACAATAAAATTCGGGAAATGTGTATTGATTTATTGGTTTCAAATACAATCCAAACAATTAGCACGGGGTCATATTTCATACTCAGTAATGCGAGATCAATAAATAAAAGTTAGAAGCCAGTATAAAATGCAGCCAACGCTAAAATTAAAAACTCAAAATCAAACGATCAAATTTGGTAAAAAAACTACCAGATAACGAAAGTATCTACAAAAAGCGACACGAAGTTACTTAATTCAGTAAACAATTCTGATTTAAAAGCCTATAACAATCAAATTCAACAAACAGCAGACTAACGAATCTATTGATATAGTGACATGCAAATTACCGAGAAAAGCGGATGTATTAACATAAACAAATATTGGCAAATATTAATGTTTAAACGTTCTTTACCGCATATTTCTCTGCTGCTGCTGATACTGCTGCAGGTATTCCGGTGGAACGTTTCCCATATTCTGCATGTGATTCATCCCCACGTTGCCCTGGCGGAAACCCGACATGCCCGATTGTGAGTGATGGGGATCCATAACGTTTTGATACTGGTTTGTGTTGCCCACATGTTGACTGGAGATGTTCTGCTGAGAATCCATATACATTGTCTGCATGGGCTGTTGTTCATGCGACTGCATATTCACATTCTCGTAACCTCCATAACCTGTGAACAGAAGGGCAATTAAGTACTTCCAATCAAATGGATTTTATTCTTCCATCTTTCTATAAATTTTCAAACATGTCTCATGGCTTGCAGTATTAGTCGTCATATTTTGTACTGTGCAATACAAAAGGAAAACTTGATGCGGCTTGCAAGAAAGGTGCCATACTACTCTAGGATTATTAGGATCCAATCATTATACAAGTTTCTTCTCCTTCCTACCCGCATTGTTTGGCATTCCCGGACGCTGCACCATTTGTCCGACATCGCCGGGATTCTGACCAGCCTGCATCTGATTCTGCTGCGCCTGCGCCTGAGCTTGGGCCTGAGCCATCTGGGCCATCCGTAACTGCTGTTGTTGTTGTTGCAGACGACTTTGAGCGACTTGCTGCTGCCGGAAAACTGCTTCCTCTGACATCATGTTACCTCCGCCTTGGACATTCAACGCCGGCGTCGGTGCGCCACCCGGACGATTAACAAAGCCCATCTGCCCATGCGATCCGGCCATCTGGCCACCAGGAGCATTCATCGTTCCGCCCATCCCGGCGGACATACTCCCGGCATTCATGGGCTGGCCTGAGTTAGCGCCCGGTGGCATGGCCATTCCGGGGCGCCCGTGTAGTTGTTGGTTCAAGAAGCTCATACCTTGTTGCTGCAGGAAAACAATGCACCGATTAGCCGTAAGTCCCGTAACCACCACTAACCAGAGCATCAAAAGTTGGAACCAGGATGGGCAAACTACATATATGCAGAACTAAATTATCAACAAGTTTAAGGAAGCGTGAAACGCGTAATACATCAACCGATAAAACTAAAACAAAATTGTGCAAAACTATTCATTGAAGTCAAAGGCGAAATAAAAATGTAAGGTACAAAGTCAGCGGTTGTTAGAGAAAACAAAGAAATTATGAAGGCACATGCACATACTATAATTTTAGCAGTGCATGCAACGGCTACAATAACTCGTACAGAACGAAAAACCCAAAAAATGCAATACCCGCAAAACACACGAAATACCACAAACGTAAATTACTTATCGTTAAAATAATTCTTTACTACAAGTACTTACATATAAGCAAAATACGTTCTAGCCTTAATAACGCTGTGCTTGGTAGTGATACTGGCCGCACATACGGAAATTTAAAACTTTCCGGAATCGACTTACAGGCTGTGGTTGAGACTGTTCCCTTCGCTGATGCAGCAACTGCTGGATGGCCACCTGTGTCGGTTGCCGCACCGTGCCCTGCCGTCTGGCGGCCGCTTCCTGTGCCGCAAAATTCGCTCCCATCTGTCCGCTCATTCCCTGCACCATTCCCGGACCAGCCGGATGACTGCCGGCCGGCTGTTGATGGGGATACGGGAAACGGCCATGCCCTGCCATCGCCATGCCCCCTTGACTGGGCCCCGGTCCATACCATTGCTGAGCCGGCTGGCCAGCGTTCGACGGCACACTCATACCGGGAGCCATCATCATTCCACTTTCATTGTACATCGGGCCGGCGTTGGACACACCCATATTCCCGTATCCCGCTCCTGAATGCACCCCCATCAGCGGCGCCGCTGCTGTCTTCTGGCGTTTCTTCGTAGTCGTACTGGACTTTTTGGCTTTGGATTGACGGGCGCGGGGACTACGGGGTGAAGAGGTGTCGATGGATGTTGTCTCGGAGTTGGCAGGCTCATCGACAACCATTTTCTCGGGTGCGGGCATATCTTCCTCCACCGGTACGTGCGGTGATTCCAGATAATATTCCAGGGGTCGTGGCGAGGGATGGGTATGCCAGATAGCCACGCGGTACTGTAATTCACTGCTAAGGAGTTTTCTCTCCGTACGAATGGCACGAAAGAATGACCACGACATGGGAAAAGGATTTCGAAAACCCTCCAAGACCTCCCACGGATTGAGCTTGACTTTATAGGACACCTTAAGAAAAACTCCGCATAAGCAGATCGAAACGTAAAACGGCAAACGAACACCGACACTGAAAAACAGTACAAAACTTCTGATGCAAACCCAGAATCCCAGATGCTGCTTTATAATTGTTACCACACTACCAAACAAAAAGGTACTAGTAATAAACGTGTATGTTTAATAATTAATTATCAGTTTACCCGCAATCCCGGTTTTTTATCCACATCAAATCCAGTAGTGATTTTGTTGCCTTTTGCATCAAACACACACCCAGCGGGCTCGACCGCAATCACATCCAGACTTTTCTTGGACAGCGGCAGCAACAATCGGATGTGTTCCACTCCCGCTATCAATTTCTCACCGATTTCTTTTTTCACTTTCTTCACCAAGGTAATGTAGGTTTTCCGTTCTTCGATCCGATCAGGACCCGGAATATCTGCTGCGAGGGCCGTATGGATTAATACCATAAACATATCCAATACAGTGTAGAACGTGTCTTGACTGTTGACGGGATCAACACAACCTGTTTCAAAAACCATTTTACTCTAACTAAAGCGGTATGCAGTAAATAAAGCATGATGTGACAGAAGCACAATAATTTTAACGTGTCCCGTCTTAAAACTCTAAAAGGGATAGAACGCTCTAGCAAAGGTCGATAGTAAACGTCAAAGTTACTGGCAAACGTTACGTACCGGAAATAATTAACTGTGCCAACAAAAATGCCCATTCGACGAGCAGAGCAGTATTCTTTTGGATGATATCAAAGAGACTGCCCAGCAAACTTAGCCGCAACATCAAGGAGTCCAGAATTAACGACCGCAGCTTGTTGTCATCATTGGGTAACAGACGGTCTTCCTTGGCGAATTGTGTCAGTTGATTATACAACGACTGGAGGAGCTGTTCACGCGGATTGCGATCGGCGGCCTTGTTCAAGCAGGTGGTTAAAAGGGAAAGAAACGGCGCATAGCCCAACAACAAGGTGCTATAAAAATTATTCCAATCAAATAACGCAAACGTCAATAAGACACGAAAACGATCAGTGCTATAATTTACTTACATTATACATGCAAGTGATAAAGCTTAAAAAGTGTTACAAGATCGCGTGCCCTAAATAAACGTTACGAGATCACACCTTTTAGTTAGCTTCTCTCGTTCCTTCTTCCCTGGCCAAGTGCAACTTTCCATGACCGATATCATCTGATTCAGGACTTTTGCAGGAATACCAGTGCCTTCAGGCAAAACGGAACTCAGCTTGGCAACGATTGGCGCCAAAAACCACACATGCTCCCCACTATCCAGCTCGTACTTAATGCTTTGGTTTTTGCTCTTTTTCGGCTGTCCATTCGCTTCTGTTTTCAGTTGGAAAACGTCAATCAATGCCTTTACAAAGATGTCCAACATCGCACTGCGATCCTAGCACAATAAAATTAAGCTCGCCTTGTACATATTGAGAAATAAAGTAACATATAAAATTAATGTTCGAACTGTCAGCAGTACTGTAACAGATACTTTTGTAAAGCCTAAACGCAACTGTATAGCTAATTAATTTCCCATTGCCAAAATCAAAGACATTCAAACCGCTAAATAGATACCTATACAAGAATATAGTGACTCTGCCCATTGGCCATGTTTCGCGTATCTCAACAGACAAACATTTAACTCAGACTGCAGATATGAGATCTGCAGTCTGACCAGAAAAACAGGTATCTGACTATTTAATAACAATTATCAATCCACGTTAATACCTTCACATACCCCAGCACCAGAATCAAACATCTTGGGATCGAACAATTTCAACATGAGTCGTAACTCCATCCAAGAAACCCGCAGATTCCACTGGTCCAAAGCGCGCAGCATACGCTGGAAAGCTTGTTTATCATCCGTAGGCCGCTCGTCGGGTGAGGGAGCGGAGTAACTGACCGGATAGCAGATCAATCGCACCAAGTGCCGAGTCTGACTTAGAGTCAAGATGGAATCCAGCAGCAGATCCGGGGAAAACAAATTCTCCAATTCGCGCATAACGCATTCCCTTGTCGTGTCTTCTTGGCAAATCTCACATAAAACCATCTCCACAAACTCATTCAAATTGCGGATATCAGCGCCAAAAGGCCTAGTAATATCAGCGCGAGCTGCAAACAATAAAAGCGTAACATGAGAACGGCATTCAGCGGGACAATGCCAAATGCATATTGCCAAATGTACATACTTAACATATTTCCACCAAAAGTCACAAATCATAACAAACAGGACAGAAAAAAAACTGCAGGACAAAGAGGTCGAAGTCGGTATAATCTCTAGTTAAGCAAATATTAGTTAAGCAAAAATTTTAAAGTTTCGTAAATTCCTCGAAGTTCAATTTTTCAGAGTACGGAAAGCGCATATTATAACACCGTATGAGGATGCTAAATATCCTAGGCAGTAATCAAACTTTTACGTTTGTTTATTTTGCGAGTAATACTATAAATTGTTTCATATAAAACATGATTCTACAAGATTTTCAAAAGGATGTAGAAGTGTGCTGTAGTACATGGAGAAAAGCAGCAACAAAACAACATTACCGTCACTGGGACGTTCTTTTCGTATGCGATTTCGTCGGCTATCCTTCGTCATATCTGAGTCACTCAGTACCAGCATGGCTTTCAGGACAGCCAAAAGCGGTGCCACGCTCAGATTTCGTCGAGCCGCCACCAACAGATACCTGTCACACGGATATTTCAGGTAAAAGAGCGGCAATGGTTGTCCTGGCTCTTCTGGTGGCCCGTATGAGCCCTGCAATAATCGCAACATGATATGCGCTGCCAGCCGACCGCTTCGTTCCAGATTCCGCTCCAAATTATGGGTCGGATCACCATCCTGACACTTGCTAGCGCTCATCAGGGTCATGATGGCCACACTGCCAATAAAGTCCTCCAGTCGCAGACAATGCCGGGCCACCAGCACGCCACAAAATATAGCGATGCGCTCGAAAGCTTCATCAGTGATCTATATTCGGACAGAAACAAACCTTTATAAAATTTACAAACTCCAAAACGTCGATCAGACTGCGAGCTTTCCCAATAAAGAGCCTAAGGTGGAAAATACCTTCTGCCATATCACAACAACAGTGTTGTCTCATTGATATTTATTTATTATATTTGCATAGTGAAAATTCCGAACTGAAGAAAGCTGAAAGGACTAGAAAACTAATGACAAATTCCTCAGATAGTCTCAGATATTGGTCGAAATTCCGCAAAAGGATCAACTTACTCGAATCTGCCGCAGCAAATCGTCATAATTCGGTGTGCGGTTGTAAGTAAAAATGAAGGCTTGAAATGCCGCCAGCCATTCTGCAGTCAGCAACCGCTCGCTTCCGTTACAGTTTGCCGTCATTTCCGCACACGTATTAGCCAACTCATTCACCCTAAAAATCAAGAAAAATGAAGCATTTATGGACAGCAGTGACAAAACTGACAGCCACAACATACGTGTCGGGATTCTCCTCCTGTGTCACCCGTAAAATGGTGCTGACAACGAAGAAATGCATATTGGCCAAGCCGGTAACACTGTCATTTAGCATCTTGGTAATTTCACCCTGGCTGGGTGAACGCAAACGCAGCAAACTATTGCCAATCCCGTTAACAAAGTCCCTTATTGCTCCTTCCCGCATCTCCCGTTCGCGTGGTGCCTCCTTGTCCAGATCCGGCTTGTTGGAGGATGGTCTAGTCCGTACAAGAATGGCACTGCGAATCTTCGACGATGGTGCATTGAAGTCTGTCTGGTATTTCGCTTGTAAGAAGGCACAACTCTGGTACAAGTCGTACATATACGCCAACACACACCGCTCCGCCGATGTACAATAACCCGGTAGAAGAACATTATTGACAATAGCTTTCAGCCCTTCAAATATCGCTCCCGTGTGGTCCTGGGACAGCAGCAAACAGCAGTGATATTTCCTTAATAACCCCACACAGAACAGCACAACCGGTGGAACCAAAATCGGATAAAGCAGTGTCGTTTTCTGCTGCTTTGTCGGATCCGGATTCCGCACAAAAACGGTCAGCTCTCCTAGTACTTTCGTCACACAGGTTAAAAGTTGCCGAATGTTGAAGGCCGCTTCCATCATCTGCATCACAAAGATTATGCTCTCCACGGCTGGCACATACTGCGACTGATCCTGACTGAAATTATGCAGTGTTTCCAGCAGCGGTCCCATGGCGGCGGTGCTGACGATATTTCGATCGAAATACGACAAACTTTTCAAAGCCTGCCGTAAGCCTGAGATTATTCCGGCAATATCCGCTTTCGGCGGTCGAGGGTCCATTTTCCCATCCATGGCATCATAACATCCTTTCCGATGGAAGAGCTTCTGAATATCTTTGCGGATTTTCTTCACTTGATGACGCGGTTGATCGCGCGCACGCCCAAATCCATACAACAAAGCTAATCGCTGATTCGTCTCATGGGTACCTTCCATATCCGTGGCCGACGGGATGGGAAAATGCAGGACATAATAATAATGCGGTGACAAAGTGGTTACCGCAGGTTCGGAGATTACGGATGACACACTGGCGGGCTGGGCGTACCCATCCAAACTAGATACATCGGCCGACATAGGAGGAACTGAACCGCTCTCTTCCATATGATGGTGCTGAAAACCATGCATAGTGGACGATGGATAAACCACGGGGACACTCGGCACGGAATATGGTCCGTAGTTCGGTTTTCGTTCGAATCCGACGGATAAAGGCGACTGCGGAACAGAAATGCGCTTCTGGTAGTCATCCATCATCTGGTGTTGTGGATTGCCGACGGACTGTTGCATGTAATAATCGCCAACGGACGCGGGTGTCGATACGGAAGTGCTACACGGTGACATCTGCGGCATGTATCCCGGTTCCTGCGACATGGGAGATTCCAGTGCCATGGCGGCGGGATTGACCGGCGGGATCGGACGGCGTCCGCTACCGGCTTGCGGGATGATACCGGTGGAGATGAGTGCACACACGTAAGTGTCATGAGAAAAAACACCACGGGCAATCAATTCGGCAAAAAGCAGCACGAGGCTATCAAAGGCGACGGAATCAACCGGCTGGCCCACATTATCAAATTTCGGGCCTTCTTCATCCAGAAAGCGCATAAGACAATTTTGGAATAAGAATGCCGGGACGGCGGCGGTCACCGCGACATCTTGTTTGTCGTCATTCCGTTGTAGCTGCTCGATGAGATGCGCCTGGAATTTTTCCAGGAGAAATGCCACCACCAGGCCACGATGGATGCCGGAACGCTGAGTGCCCACACTCCAACGACAGAGTAAGAAAATCAACGGTTCCACTTCTGATTTCCACTGTCCACCGGCGGTAACCGATACGCTCTGCAGTATCGAGCCGAAAACGTTGTTGTATAGGGCATCCATATTGTCTTTGCCATCGGATTTATGAAATGGATAGCGGTCTAAAGCTTCCAGCGCGGCCAGTGTTGACGAAATATGAGCCATATTCGAATCTGTAACGAATATAGAAATATGGTAATAACTATTCACAATCTACGTCAGCCACAAAAATCAAAAAATAAGTTAAACAAAAAACAACTCACCTGTGCTCACTTTACTGTTCGCCCACCGTGTGTCTATTAGTGTTGACCTGGTCCTAATTTCATCCTCGTACAGTCTCAAAGTCTCCCGCATATTAGGCACAAGATGTTCCAGACACTGCCCAATAGGTAGCTCAGAGGGAAAAACAGGCAACAGATCCAACGGTGATCCATCCAGAACATGCGCCGTCGGTTCCTCCCCCAGGAAATTCCAGATACAGGCATTCGGACACTTCATCACCACCATCTGAATTATGGAGATCGTAGCGCGCACCGGCACCAAATGATGTCCACATTCCAGTGCGTCGTCTAGCAGTTGTAATGGAGTCTTTTGGGGATAGGTGACGCGGACGGGCACGGCAATCGATGCCAGATATTTCGAACATGTCGCAACTAATTTCCGCGACAGAATTTCATTTTGCAAGATGTCGATCATGAAGTGCAAGACGCAAGGTAGTAATAGCTTTAGCAGGCCGCCATCGTTCAGCGTCCGGACCTTTTCCGTTGTGTCCACAAGCCAAGTGCAAACCTGTATTAGGAAATTCAGAAAATAAATACAAACACTATCAGTCTACAAAAGACGGCTGTATACACCACACATAGCCCACAAAAGACTCACGTCGTGACGATCCAACAGTCCTTGCTGATACAAATAATGTGCCAGCCCAGAACAATATTTCCACTGTTTAAAAAGGGTTTCATAATCTTGATGTTCTCCGAGTTGGGTGGAGCCAGGAAGACCAATGGGAAGAATGCTGGCACCATCGTTTTTATCACTGCCAGTGATGCGATAGTAATCCGACAACTTGGGAAGCAGATCTTTCAGCGTTTTCAACACGGCTTGTGTCCATTCCATTCCTGGATCCAAGATTTGTCGCTTCTTCACCTGCAGATGAAAATTTAACATTATCAGCTACGCAGTTTACATACAATCATGCAATTTTAAATTCAATTCACTCAATTCATTTAATTTTTTTCAACTTTTTATATCTTAATCTGAACAAATGAGAACCAACAAACGATACAGTTAAAGTCAATGAAAATTTTAGAATCAAATATGTAAGAAAGTTTCAAAAACGCATAAGATGGCATACAAACTGTGCTAAAAAATAGGACGGAAAAATATATGCATAATGCAACGTCTATACAGACGGGGAATTAAAAAAATTTGTTAATTACGACATACAGTACCTTAGAATCAGGCTGAGAAGCAGCGTACCCCGCCATCAGTTTGATGTACCAGGCTGCCTTAACGAAAGCCGTGTCGTACTCATAAAACGTACTAATAACATCCTCCTTCTTATTAAACACTGGGACTTTTTTGGCCGGGGTGAGTGGAGGTCGCGAGACATTCAGCTCCTTAAACCATGCATCCACCAAGCTCTTAGAGGTGGGCTTGGCGACGGGAAAGAAGGTACATATTTCCTTGCTATTGAACACGGACCGTTTCTTGGCGGAATCCTGGATGGTATTGAATTCCTCCTTCTTGGTCAGTAGCCCGTTGAAGTAGGCATTGACATTGCTGGCCGTCAGCGCGGATGTGCTGTAGTTAGCGCCCGGACGTGCACTGCCGTACTCGTCCGTGGAACTGGTGACGGGGTAGGAAAAGCCCTCTTTGAGGGTGCGCGCTGATAGCTCATCTTCTTTCTGCTTGAGTTCCTGGGGGTAGACGTCGGGCGCACCCAGACGGGGTTTTTTCAGCTGACGACGCTGAACATCGGGACTGGCGAAGGCGGACATTGGACTGTCAGGCTTTGCATGGGCACAAGACGGGTGTTGCTAACTGGCTGGCAATGGCTGCCACCACGAGCGAGGCTGCAGCTCCGATTACAGTATCACCCATAAGGTGAATTCTGACAATGCAGATTTATGCGTTGCTGGAGATTCCATGCAAACAGGAACAAAATGCAATGATCACGATCCAGGTTATGACAAAAGATGCAGGGCAGATCAGATTGATCAGATTAGCTCCACGCGTCCGTCAGCGCTACTCAAGAAGACGCTTATAACTTATTCCCAGTCTTCTCCAAACACTGGATATATGCAGCTAAGTCTAACATATAATAATGTATAATAAAAAAATGAAAGGTTCTAACAAGATAACAAACGCAATAACTAATAGAAATAATAATTAAAAGTTGTCCCAGGTCGGGAGTGCTACAAAAACATGGCGCACGAATATGTACTAGGCCCCTAGTGAGAGTGCCTACTAGGTCGTACAGCACGGTACAGGGGCTGATAGGCGCAGGGGCTGATAAAATATTTAAAAAATAAAATAACCAGCGCGATTCATCCATGGCGCAGCAGATGAATAACAAGTCCTCACCCCAGTATAAAGTATTAATTTCTTGCTCTTCCGAGAACAATGTTTTTTTTGTAAATAATTAGCGACGGCTATATTACTTAATTTTCTTTTTCATAGATACGAGCTATGCGCAAAAAATCGAAACTATAAGTATGTATCTGCATAACAGAGTAATATACGAGTATCTACCAGTATCTGCCGGTGTCCGAAGTCCTCACTGCCTGTGCTAAAAAAACTTAAACTTTTCTAGACAAAAATTGACTTTCGTTTTAGGGCATGAATTAATTTTTAATAGTGTACAGCCTTTGAGCATGGTAAGAGACCACAAGCATTTTCCGGTCGTTCTGAGAAACTCAGAAAACCAAACACTTATAATGAATGTTATGAATTGCTTAAGTAATTTGAAAAAGTGTAGTGTGCCAGCGCTTGCGATTATTGTTATTGAGAGGCTATTGCCAATTAAATAATCGATTTGAAAAGTAAGCAACTTATTATTCATTAAAATTTAAAACCATTTTGTTTTGAAAAGTTTTTAGTTACCATCAGCAGCGCAGTTTAATACTAATTCTTATCATATGGATATATCGATCGAAGTAGGCGCTTGTAAATACAATGAAAAAACTATACAAATACTTACCTCTAAACCCACACAGTACGTCGGGTAGGAGTTATCAAATTTTTAAATCCATAAATAATACACAGTAAATATGTTACTGTAAATATGGCAGCGCCACTGGAACACGTAATAATTTGGAATTCATTGAATCGAATCGGAAATAGTTTTAAAGCTAAAGACTTTTTGTAACAATATAATGCTTTTTGAAACATTTACATCAAATTTACAGTGTATTCGCTAATTGTAAGGTGTTCACGATTGTATCGTATTTTAACATTTTTCAGTTTTTTGTAGGTTAAAACTTAAAAGTAGCTTAACACTAGAGTAATTACTAACAAAGAATGAAAACTCTAAAATGCCACGTAGGATGAATAAAATGTTATCTATATATAATATATACATTGACCTTATAATCTACTAGAAAATTTACTACTACTAGAAATATTTTTGAAGGCGCAGCACAATAACCAAACAATGCCGGCATTTAAGCTAAAGCTGCGATTACGGCGAGTTATCTTTTATCGATTGTCCCTTCTTCGGATGCAAATACGGTAAGCATTCCTATGACTTCATCGGGAATTAATACGTGCGCCAATTACAATTTCATCATTGTGCAAGTTTCAGCAAGCAAATGACATCAGACAACCTTAGGATGGACGATGGAACGGAAACGGGTTTATTGTAGATATGAGTAATAACTCGGCAGCGGGCATGTTTATAAACCGCTGAGCTGTCTGCTTTCAGTCGTCAATCGATCCGAGTCGGCGGCGCCGCTTGGAATAATCGTTCTTTACTTTTCTGTCAGATCCTTTAAAGTTTAGCACCATCACGTTTTTGACCTTCTTCACAAATTTTTTCTTTTCTGTTTTAGCAAGTACAATTATTTGATAAGTGTCCTGGTACAGCTTTGCGCTTTTTTATCCCGTAAGTGTGGAAAAATGGCATGACGCAGTTTTTAGAATGTTGTATACTGCAGTCGTCTGTGCATATTATGAAAGTCAGAAAGTGTGTCTACATTGATAATTATTAGACTATTTCCTTGTAGAAACGGGACCTCATGTCATCCTACCGCCACTGCAGCCACAGCGCTGAGAATCGCGCCATGAAGAAGCAGGCCTTCGTGGAGAAACTCTACTTTGTCACCCCGAACGATCCCTTGGAGAATGATCGCGCACCGCGCCATGCCCATGACATCATCGAAGACAAACTCGATCAGCTGCAGCGTGACGACAAGCGCATCCAGTCCGTGGTGAATGATGGCGGGATGACGGGTGTGGGCTATGTCGCCTACACCCGCCCCGAACTGCCCCACCGTATCTTCTACTCCATGAACAAGAAAAAACGCTGGCAGCTGCCGGCGATGTTGGAAGACGCCATCGCGGATGAGGCGTTTGAGGATGTCGGGATCGACAGCCATACCAATGTCACCTGCATGTTGCGACGTGCTGGCACGCACATGTCACAGGATGCGGCGTGTGTGTTGCGGATCGCGTCGACCTCCTTCGACAATTGTAAGACCGTGACGCCCAAACGGATGCAGGGTGTGTCGTATGTGACGGATCTCGTGGAGAAAGAACTGCGCTTGTCGCGGTGCGATGATCGCGAAGCGGACGGGGATGGAAAGGAGGAAATGACGCCGTATCATCAAGCTAGGAATCGAGATCTTGGGATTCTGTATCATTTCTCCGTGAATAATCCCATCAGGAAACCCTGCCACTGGAATGAGAAGCGCTTTGAGAGGAAACCAACGAAACGACGGCAGCGCAATGATTTCCACGAGGAACTCCTCGAGGCGGTTGACCAGAGTGACAGCGAGGGTGCGATGGAAGAAATGGAAGAAATCGGTGACGCGCCGTCGCCGCCCACCATCCAGATCGATATGGGTGATCTTCTGGATAATATTTCCATGAAGCGCAATAAAAACCATCATCGACATCGGAAGGACACCGACAGTTCGACGGGATCCTCCAGTGGTTCAGTGAAAAGTGGCCGCATCGTGCATGTCGAGGAAGAGGCAGGCGATTCCGACGTTCACATCGAGGAAGAACGCATGCCAACCCCGACATTCGTGGCGGTGGATAGCCAGCGAACATTTTTCTTCCCGCGGATTGATTTGGCGGACGTGGACGCCGTCCTCCCGTTGACTGCTAACTTGACCGTTCCTGATCCTTTCACCCGGGTGGCATTCTGTGATATCGGCGTTGACGTGGCCGTGGTTGCTGTCTTTCACGCCACGATCTTCGGTGTACAGTGCAGCGTCAAAGCGCCGGAATCCTTCCTTGAGAGAATGCCGGAATTCGAAAGCCTGGACGAACTCTTGGGGCGTTTCGAACTGGAGGCCCACTTGGTAGGGCGAAGGGAAATGTGCTTGTATGACGGAGTTAAGGATCTGTTCAGTCCTCCCCACAATAGTCTCAGAATGTACGATCTGTTGGTGAGTAATTTGCTGGAATGTGAGACACCGATAAGTTTGAACGACGGGGAATGTTTCCTGTGTGGCAGCTCCGGAGTGGTGACCAACAGCTGTGGTCACTCAGTCTGTGATTTCTGCTGGGTGCATTTCATGGCAGCTAAAGTGTCCGATGGCATTACTCGCTTTCCATGCATCCAATCAGGATGCAGCGCGTTGATTTCGTCTGATCTTATCGGCTTGTTGGCGCCCTGGGGTGTTTTGGAGCCATGGCAAAGCCGCAATCTGGACAGCATTGTCTCCGCCGCCAACGGTTTCCACTGTCCGACTTCGCGATGCACCCATGCCGTCCTTTTAGGGAACGAAACTGTGGATAAAGTTAGTTTATCCCAGTCGCTTATCCTGTGCTACGGTTGCTCGAAAGGCCTGTGCCACTTGTGCAAAGAAACCTGGCACTGGCCGTGTCCGTGTAAAGAAGCCGAGACGTACCACAATGTGATGGCCGGTTTGAATGACGACCCGTTCAACCGGTACGGAAGGGTCAAACTGCGGTACTATGCCAACACAAAGAAATGCCCGGGGTGTAAGTTGATCATGGAAAAGGGGGAAGGATGTAACCACATGAGCTGTAATTGTGGAATGCAGTTTTGTTGGTTCTGCGCGCAACCGCTGGACAAACACTACGGGCCTAATGGGTACAGGGGCTGCGTGGGGGAACAGCAGATGGATAAGATCGACGTGGAAAGAGCGTCCGATCTTCGCTGGAAGGAGGGAGTGTACCATAGGGCTGTGGATCTGCGCAAAAAGCGTTTTGATCTGAAGAAGAATAAGAAGCTGGAGGAGGATGTTCTGAGTGCGTTGTTCATTGCGTATCATGTGCTGGAATACGCGTACGCCTATGAGAGCCAGATGCCGGGTGTGGGGTTGCGGTTGTCCAATAGGATCAGGGGGGAAATGGATAATTTTAAATTTGTGTTGGGTCTGTTGGAGGATAATGTCACCGATGGACATGTGGAGAAGGCCAAAGTATATGCCGAGAAAGTGAAGCATTCACTGGTGGGTTTGCGAGCGGCGTTTAAAACCAATGAGAAGTTGTAATTGATATTTTGGTTGTTTGTCAGAGCTGTTTTATTGAGATGATTTTATTATGTTAATTTATTTTTTGATTGTTTTTTATCATTGTTTGCTTTCACACTGCTTACAGTTACATTAATGTAAAACTGTAATTTTAAGTGCTCTTGTGGGTTCGGCTCATTATTGTCGAAATGAAGTATCGTTCATTAATGTCACACATACCGATCTGTACAATATTGCCGTAAAATAAAGATTGCGCTCCAGCCGCGTGTTATCGTTTGACCACGGTATAAAGGAATTTTCTCTTTTAAACCGTGGTTTGACTTTGGAACCTAATTGCACTCGTACCTCATCCGACCTAGAACAGAATTATCATTTAAAATATTTATACTAATTGTTAGTAGATATTGTTTTACATAAGTTAGAGTCGTAAGCGTTCATTTGTCCAGTGTCATATATAGACTCAGTGCTAAAATTACAGAAGCTTTCCTGAGTTACTAATCTTTTACGTTTCTTGCATATTTCATACAGTATAACAAGTTTAAAATCTAATAAGATTTATTGGCCGATTTTTATAGACCCTATGTTGTTTAAACCGAAGGCAAAGAGTAGGCAAACATGCCGCTGACATTTTGAAGACAAAGGTCATGTTTGTTAGCAGAGAATCCTTGGGCGCTTCTGTTTCTTAGTGTCGATTACGTGTAGATGGTCAGATTATCGTTGGGAACAATCAGTCTTGCTGTAACAGCAGCAGCGATACAATCTGGAAACTTATGGTATTGGAGTGTTACAAATATAATAGATCGCTGGTGTAGCTAACAATTTTCCAGTAGGCAGTTCAAGTTGCAAATTGGGTAGCATTGAGCTGAGACTTTTGCTTTGTGGAAACTTTTGTTTATTTGTTTGCGCATTCTGCGCTGCAATGCATACCGCTATCATTTTTGGCTTTGCCATTGTGGCTCTGGTAAAGCTTAATTCGATATAATTAGGAATTATTGTTGGACATGCGCACCGGAGGCCGTGCTAATTATATTAATGTTCCGGCATAATTCCTGCACCAACAATAAATAATTTTGCTCTTCCTAAAACTTTTTATTTACAGGTCGCCGGTAATGGTGTCCGAGTGGAATACAAACTTACACAACTTCACAATCCACAAGGCATCCTCAGCACCCGCAAAAAATGCGATGTTGGTAAATAAACGGATTAAAACAATTGGCAACTGTGTTTGTAAAAAAGGTAGTTAATCAATAATTTCAATTTAAACGGCAACGCAGGTGCAAACACCGCGTGAACATGTACAGCAATATTTTGTTATGCTTAATGTTATAAATTTACTGTACTAAACTGTTCTTTTAAGTATATGAATATTTTTTGCGCTTATTGAAATAGTAGGAACCCAGGTAGTTACGTATTCACTACTGTATTTCGGTTACAGGTTCCAAATGCGATCCGAAACTGACTGGCTATGTTGACACGTAAGTACTTAACACTGTGCAGGTCCCGTTTTAGCCGTCCAGAACGTCTGAGACGTCCGAACCTTTCGATAAGTAATCTTTGTATTGTATAGAGATGTTTTCTCTACTGTAGGTAGCTTTAAAATTCAACGTTGCATTGATACTGCCAACTTAACGGCATAAGAAATGAATAAAATTGTACTTCAAAATCTTTTCATTTGCGATTATTTTCTCCTTGCACAGTGATAGCCCTCTGGCAACGTGGCCTGGACCAAAAACCAAGAAGGACTGGACAAAGATCTTTGAGGCTTCGGATGAAGATAGTCCGAAAATCAATAAAATTGTGTCGCGCGACTGCTGCTCTCGTGATTGCTACCGTGTACGTAGATGACGTAGTTGCAATTAATAAGAGTGCATCTAATTCAGATAGATCTTTGCATTGTGATGGATGTTCTAGAAAGCCAACCTCCGAATCGACGCTGTTGATGCCGACGTTACTACTTCCGATCAAATGGAACAGTTCGAATGTCTGAGTGGGCGTGATGTGGCGGCCAGTGAGAGCCAAGCCCGCTGGTCAACGGAGAAACCCTGTGATGCTAAATTCAACCCGAAGGACGTCAAGTTCGTACACACGATACTACTTACAAAGATACTACTTATTGTTTTCTGTACCCAGTCCTTTTCCAATTTGTTTATCCAATACTTCCACTCGCTTTAATGATGGAGCACAAAATGCAAACTTTAACATTTATGCTTTGCAGACTGAATTACAGTTGGCGCGCGTTTACCATTCCCGATCGCGAATGCGGACGACCTGTTGGTTCTGCCAAGAAAGCTTAGATTTCCTGACATATGTTATTTCCGCTTTCGGTTTACTGATAAAACACTTGGGGCTGAAGCATTTGTTTTTGATCGAGAGGAGCTACTTTCGCTCACCGAAACAGAACAACATTGGGTGTGATCGTACTCCAGTCCTACTCATATGCAGCTGCGCGCTGAGCAGGAAGAAAATTATTTTACACTATATGGGGACTACTAACCGTTATGCATTCAGTTTTCAGAATCTAATAAGCCGTAGTAAGCGGCAGTTAAAAAGGCCGCCTTTTTATATTCTCGTAAATAAATAAAAAATCAACGGGCCAGAGAAGTAAGCTACGCACAGGTGCGTTATTAGTGAAAATGCTTCAAGCAAAAGTGAAAGTCAAATCGAGTTTTCATGGCATAACGTTTGTACTATATACCAGAAGGTGACCTTTGATTGTTTTAAAAGCGTTAAACTGTTGGGGCGCGCAGTCTTTTTTTGGTCTATTTTGCATCAGCATTTGGATCGGACCGTTACAGAAAACAATGAAAAAATGTTAGGGGAAGGTAAACATTTTTAGGAATGAGCCGTCCATGTAGCACAGTATTATCTGATATCTTACATTTCTCGTAGTTATTGGCAATTAGAAGTATCGCATGGTGAAAAGTGGAAACGTAGGGTAAACTCCAGCTTCACACGTCACAATGGGTGCAGTTCAGTAATTCGGAGAGCGCTTCCACATTTTGATGTGCCCCGATAGATACAGGGCGATAAAAGTCTGTAAGAAATTAAATCTTAATTAGATTTAAGTAGATTATCAAGTTGTTTCGAAGTCCAAGATATAGTATGCTGTTACAGTGTATATATATGCACATCTAATACGAGGTAGGTATCTGTACTAATTACATAACGACTCAAGGAATCGGTACATCTCGTCTGTGCTGGTAACATTGCACACAGAAGCACATTACGCTTATATATAAATCGGTAAGCCTTTTAATCAATTTAGTACCGCACTTCAACTTGGTTTCCGGCAGGAGCGTCTACAGCGTGCCTACAGTTTTCGACGGCTTCTAATTCTGTAAAATGGAAAAGCTTCTGTTCTTTCTCGGAGTGGTAGCCGTGGTAAGATTTCATTAAATCAAAGTATACAGAGTATTGTTGTACATATTTTGTCACTATTATTAATTTTAATAACCGTAGGTTGCTGCTGATAACACGCGTGTTGAATTCAAGTTGTACAATTATACAAGCAGCGGTACTTTACACAATGGCGATAAGTGCGATATCGGAACCCACTGTGATCCTCGCCTGAAAGGTTACGTTGATACGTAAGTTGAAATTACTTAAAAAGGTTCTGTTTTATATGCATCTGTTTACCTTACATTAGCTTATATTCTGGAAAATATAACTTGTTGCTGGCATCTATCAGCACAACGAATTTTCTGCATGGTTCGGTCACTACTTCAGTGTGAGATTACCAAAAACGAGAAAGGTAATTCATATTTGTGCCTAATTAGCGAGAAGCCCGACGCTCCGTGGCCGGGACCACTCCCCATGGAAAAGTGGGCTTTGATCTACGAGGGTCTCGATATTGCCAATACCGCCCGTCTGAATAAAATTGTATCCCGTGATTTCTGCGCTTCTCCCTACAAGGTACAACTGCGGTCGAATTCACTGTCTGCTAATTCAGCTCTATAAACGTCTGCTAATTTTTGCTGTTTTCTTTGCTTTGCAGAAGTCGAATTTGCGTGTTCAGGTGAGATTCTTCGCAGAATGTATATTTGCTTTTTAATTATACATTAAGTACAATATTTACTACTAGCAACAATAAGCATATCCTGCTTATTGATCTTGGTCTTACATAAATTATTTGTACCATATCTCATGGTATGGAATAATGCCCACTGTGCTAAAAACGATATATAATGTGCGAATTTATAATATCGCATTTAATATAGCTAGGAAATGTCTGCAGAAGTATATGTTTTTACAAAGAATGTGAATTGGGGACGAGTTTTAGTACATACCCACCTTGATAACAGGTGGACGAAATTGATCCAACCCGTGTTGACAAAATGGAGCAGTTTATGTGTTTGAGCGGAAGAGATGTTGCCCGTAGTGAAAGATCTGCTGAGTGGTCAGACCCGAAATCCTGTGATGCCCATTATTTCCCACGCAAAAATAAGTACGTGCAATACTGTACTTGTACACACATTATTTAATAAAATTTAATGTATATGCCTATATGGTAATTTTGTTACGGATGTCATAATTATAGTGAAGCTATAAGCAAGTACTAACGAACACACTCGCATACTTTTCTCGACGTGTGACCTTTCTCTAGGCTCCTCTACAGCTGGCGAGCATACCCGATTTCTTCATCTGCTTGTGGCAAGACCCTTTAAAATGTTGACCGCTCTCAAATCGCATCATTGTAAATGTGAAGTGCACTGCGTAGAATTGTGCCATATTAAAATTCTGATGACACGAATTTCTGAACACGCTTTGGTGGTTTTCATTTGCGGGTAATAAAATCAGGATGAATAACAAAATGAAATTGGTTTACGAAATGTTTTACGAAAAATCTCAGATTACATATTAAATATTCCAACACTTTAACTGTTCAACCAATTCGGTATAGACAGTTATATAATTATTATCTTTTATAAGTATTGAAATTTATAAGGTGACCGGTGACCCTGTTTAATGCAAGACACTGTGTAGGTATATTCTAGTCACTTGGTTTCCGGATACACCGCAAAAGTATGTACTTAATTACTTAGAAATAAGCGCAAACAGAACAACTGTTTTTTTCTGTTGAGACTTCAGTTTATGGCTGCGCGCGTGATGTATATACATTGTAGCGGCAAATCCTCGAAAAATAATAATGATGTATTTTAAGATAACTTAACAAAACATTTGTAAAATATATTCGTGTAGATATACAGCGCAGTGTAAAATTAATTGCACGTATTGTATAATAATAAAATTATTTCATTTCTATTCACATTGAATAATAATTTCGTTTGCTAATATTGAGCGTGATTTTCCGGTTTATTATAACTTAATAATAATGCAAACTGCAAATGGCAGAGCCTATTAACTACACACTGACTCTGGTGTCCGACATTCGCCGCACCTTTTCTCAAGTATCTCTATTGTCTCTGTCACATAATTCTCCGAGGATTTCCGGTTGACTTCCACCTTTGCTAGAACAAGTTTATTGCGCGGTGTAAATGCTCAATCCTCACACTGAAGTCAGCCAGACGATTTTTTAAACTGATTAGCCACCGCTTTATGGTGGCTGAGTAAGACACAAGTCAGCGTAAAGGCGTTTAATACTCGTACGTCCAGTTGTACACAATAAACATAATGCGATTTATTGGTAAGCATTGCGCATATGCAGCGTCTGGAACAGGGCGGCTGAGTCGACGAACCTGTCATGAGCGGCGGTTGAATAGGCATAAAAAAGCAATCACGAATCAATTCATTGTGGTCAGCATTGTTACTGCATGGTTTGTCTAATGCACATGTGCATCTCTATCGTCTTGTCAATGTTGATAATTATCTAATCCTTCGTTTTTGAATTTGCATAATTGCTCCCGCGCGATTTTTTTGGAATAATAGTTATTATTCCTGTTGAAATAATCTTAGAGTAAAATCCACCGAAGATGATGCTGTACTGCGCCGTGTTGGTTTTGATGTGCGCTGCTCTGGTAGGTTTTTGGAAAGAATAGACACTACTCAGCAGGAAGCTTTTGTGTTTCGCTTCCAAAACGGTAACATATTCTGAACTCATCCTTATCCAGAGCCAGGGAGTCATGGGTCCTCTCCGAGTGGAAGTGGAACTGCGCCGTCTGAACAACAGCCAGGGAATTCTTCACAATGGTAAAATGTGCGATCTGACCAGCTCGTGCGACCATCGAATCACTGGATATTTCGATACGTGAGTAGCAGTAAATTGCAATTAACTTTTATTTAGACCAGTTCGGCTGGTGTCAGTACTTCTATTCAAGGTTTCGGATTTGAAAAAAAATGTTTTGTTTTAAGTTTTGGTTCGAATTGATAACCAAAGTTTAACAAGCACAAGATGATAAAAATTATTCATTGAATTGTATGTAATGCACGAACTATATCGAGGCTGTCCATACAGAGATGTCAAGAGTCCGCACAATTTTGTTATATACTTATATGCGGATGCTACTAATTTTGACCAGTTCGACGTGACGTCTGACTGAACCGGAAGTGCTCGGTTTTTCCTTTGAAACCGTAAAACGTTATGACATAAAACGTTGTTTTGCATGTTGTTTTTTCTCGCCACTACAGCGATCGGCCCATGGATCCTTGGCCCGGAATGAAGGCTGTAGACCAGTGGACACTCGTCTTTGAAAAGGACAACGATAATGTGCCCATCGTTAACAAGATCGTTTCGCGCGACGTCTGTGAAATGGACATACAGGTACTTAATACCCGTCACAACGGTAAAGTGTGTTTGATTGACCCATCTTAATCCCGCGACGTCATGATTTACTCGCCGGGAGATAATCGGAAACTTATATTGATCAAGTTGGTTATTTATAGCGTGCTAATTTACGGCTCAATGTCGTCGATGTTGATTCGCTGACGAAGAATGACCTTGTCGAGCAGTTTGAGTGTATGGTACCCGTGGAAAATAATGTGGCCACGAATATTAATCGCGCTTTTTGGTCGACGGAACGGGCATGCAGTGCCAAATTTAATCCGGATAAAATAAGGTAAAACAATGACTTTACTGTTCTAAAACCTGCGTTCTAAAACCTGCGTGATACTACTTCGGTCCGAATGAAACTGTATTACACTGCATGAATTAATACGACAACCGTATGCAGTGAGTTTCTAACACAAATTTGGTTTTAACCAGTCCTTATTTATAAAACTTTGATTAATCGTAAGTAAATGCCACACACAGCCTATGTTTTCACATAAAATTTTGTTGATATCACACGTCTGCAAACGTTGGTTCTCTATTTGCAAATCCAAATATTCGTGTTATTTGTGTCTACAAATTGTATTTTCTACGTGTGAGCTAATGTGGAAGTAATGGATCCGACAGCGGTTTGTTTACTGGTTTCTTGAAGATCGGTTTGTACTAGTGATTTATTTTATTTGCAGGTTAAATTATCGGTATCGCGTGTTCGGTATTGCTCCTACCGATTGTGGCAAGCCTCCAGCCGGTGCATCGAGCAAGCCAGCTGCCAGATCATAATCAAATTTGTCGTCGATTTGGCTGTATTCCAGTTTTAATCAGTATGACTAGTTGTACGTTCCCACTGTTCGGGACGCGTTTTTCTCCTGCAGTCGCACCACGGGTTTTTCTGTAAATTTTTTACGTTTACAAGCACGTTTGACCTTGTATGACCAAAATTACTGGTTGCTTGTGTTGTGACAAGCACCTGGTGTTTCGTACTAAAGATGAACAGTTTCAGAACAGATTGCAATCCATTGTACGTCGAAATTAAAAGCAGTCGCTGTGAATACTTGTTCCTTTTTTAATAACTGCCGAGGTAAATTTTAATATGTGTACAGTACTGACTTTTGTAGCTTACTGCACATTGCTGTAGTACTGTAGTACTGTTAGGCGTACAAGCAGATGAATTTTATGATTAACAATCATTCACAATACATACCTACTCTAATGTTACTTACCTACTTTTATAGTCTCTCCAAATACAGTTAAATTGCTAATAAACGCGCGCTAAAATAATTTTATTGCAACGCTACCAGAAAGGCATTTATCGAGATGTCGACGTCAGCTATCGCTTTTCTACTACCGAAAAACAAATGTTCAAAAAGATATCAGTACGAAATACCATACCGGATATTCAAAATTTTCAAGAAAGCCATATTCAAATAGCCCGACTCAAGCCAGTATAATTAACCATATTCTTTAATTTTGCACAAAATATTATAACAGCTCCCAACCCAATATTCACTTGGAATAGGTTGTCAATCTACGGTACTTAAAGCACTCGTACGAACCTACATTTTGGGCTATGAGGACTACCTACTTAGGGTAGCTCGAATTAATACCGGATGATAGATATGCAGATAACCTTACTGCAGCTGAGTGATTTACAATACGTCGTAGTGCATATGTATACATCTGCCTACAAGGATCCAATCCAAAAACGATTTCTGCTTATTCTACGTAACTCCTTGTATATTGGAAAGCAAACCAAACATTTTCCGACGGAAGCAGGTTAACCCCTTGTGAATGACAACTTGCGGAACCGCAAACAACTTGGCTCCATTGTGTAAGCATGCGCGATAACGTCGAACAGCATATTTGTCAACATGCAAATCCTGCAACGTGATATAGCCGGAAATGCTTGCACTGGAGGAGGCAGTAGCAGGCTACTGAGGCTAGCAGCTGTATGATCCTGTATCAAGCGCCGCTTCTGTCACGTGACATCGAAACGTCGAAAAATTTAGAATGCGCAGCGGAATTTATGTATTTCGCGTATACACAGCAAAAAAACTTTACGGTTCGGACTTGTGTATAGTATTTTAATAACTACGTATACGTGTACAATGTACCGGTAAGATAGCAAATGGGCGGCATACAACACGTAGCGCAGAAAATGGCGAAATGTTAATGGGGGGAGGAAAACATCCGACATGAAATGAAATATAGATAGTCAAACCGAAGTATCGGACTACTCGGCAGTTTATGCAGGACAAAACAATCCGTTGCGGATTATACGAATTAAACAAAAAAGTGTAAGACATAACACCGTTCCAGTGCACAACAAAAAGCGTAATTAGTTTATTACAATTACAAAACGCAAGTCATTACATGATGTAGGATGTAATCGGTCCTACTTCACACGAGCATGGCAAGAAGAACCTGAAAAGTAAAGCAAATTATAGGTATGTGGCTGATAGCATTTACGGGAACTGAATGCAATACTCCAGCGTCATTGCACGTGGAAATTTTGGAAATAAATATTTCAGTATTTCGGCATATTTGTTATTTTACCGTAAAAATCTTTAAACACAGTTTTATCAATCTAACAGAAGAATTTTACTGACACACTTAACAGCAGAAAAACCGATCAGCGTTGTATCTCTTACCGCTCCGATTGCGCTACCGGCAACGACCTTTTGATTGGTACTGATCGCAGAACTGCCCCTAGAACGGAAAGGTTACTACAAAATCTTAAACTAAACAAAATAATGTAATATAACTTGGAAACAGTTACGCAAAAAAATTCTAACTAGCATTAGTATACATTTACCCGGTGAAACGATCCCATTTGTATTTGGCATAATCGCCGACCGTGCAGCAGTAGGGAATGGAGGCAACGTCAGTGCGACAGCAATAGTCTTTGCCACTGGCTTCGCCGGTAAAGGCTTCGCCAATTTTGTTGATACCGGGACACGTCCCGGCAATCCCGCAGTCCATTCCAGCTTCACATACTGTTGTAAAACAATGAAGACGCATGGAATTATCTTGACATGTACCACGTGGCTCACTTTTTATGGATTTGATTACTCAAGAAAAATTACTTTTCTACATTTCAACAGGAAATATAAATGCAGACAACTGTGAGAGCATTTCTTGTTAAAGCTTTTTAAAAACGCATTCCGCTGTAATCAGTACAATACTATATGGGGGAAGTTTTAGGCAGTGTTACCGGGTCATACAGTACGATCTGTGTCATGATAATTTGTAATGAACGGTGTGTGTATTACAGAAGTATATGGATGTATTTTTTGGTTATACGTGAAGGCACAAGTTTTTTTGGAGAAATGAATTCAAAGCAACACATTTCTAAGGAAATCGCGTTACTAGTTTTTAAGCGTATTTACACATACAAGTACACAAATTTTATAGCGAACGCGCGCGCCGTTGGTTGCAAAAGTGTAAAATATTACTAGTTCAGTAATAATGATAACTTACCATAGAAGCAGGCCGTCAAAACCGTCAAAGCGATAACAATTCGGTTCATGATGCTGATGTGATTCCTCGAAATAAACACTAAAAAATAGAAAAAAAATAGAATTGGCAGAACAAATTAATAGAAACACATGTATCTGACACTAGTACTGCCCACACAATATTGAAGTAATGGTTTTGAAAGTGTATAAAAGTACCGGAAAGGCGATCAGCAATAAATAAGCGCGTACAGTTACCAACAATAAACCTTGCTTAAAATTTTTGACAATAAAAGTTCACCGCCAACGATAGAAACTGACCAATAATGTATGTAGATAGCTTACGGCAATTTTCCGCCCGCAAAAACACGTTACCCGGTAAATACGTGGTTAGGCGCACATTAACGACAACAACCCAGGCTGTGCAAAAAAATCAGTACTTAATTTGCTGATACACCAAACGACAAATACACAGGAAGGTACAATGTTGTCAAACTGCTACAGCAGCAGTTTCATTAACATATTATGATCATGACATGCAGAGTTCGAAGAATGACCGCGGAAAAGCACTTATAGTCAAACATGTTTTGGAGTGCAGATTTTCCCATAAAGGAAATACGGTGCAGGCCGACAGCACAACGGTGTTTAATAATAATACGGTGTGTACAACAGTGACAGCCGCCGACGAACGCGCGAGGTCGTGCAGTGGTACACAGCCCAGGAAAGACTGTGTATTTGCCAACGGAATTAGGAGTTCAATAACAAAAGGAAAGGGTACACCATAAGCAGAAACGTTATTTTGCCGAGCTAGCGATTTGGAGCACTAAAAATATTTATGCGCTCGCGCCGGCTGCATGTTATTCTTTTGATCTGCTTCTGCAGTCTGCTGTAGACATTCGAAAAATCGGAATTTTTTGTAAGTACCTCAACTTACCTTATAAAATGCGACCAACGCTGAAATATCCGACTAAGTAGGATCAACACCGTGTGCGCCGATGAAACAGCAAATTCTGAAAAGGGAACAAACAACTAAATTACAGGCAAAAGGTTATACTTGTCCGTGCTGCTGTAGTTCTCAGCTAACACGAATGGTTTTCAAATGGTTTTTAAATTCGAAGCGGCTGTACAAGACATATACTGTGCACGCATTCGTATGTACAAGTACTATGTACTACACAATACAGTCATGCATGTTGATATCCAAATCTGCATGGAAAATTGCAAACATGCATCCGGTCGAATACAAGAATGAAGGACATCACATATTAATTCTAACAACTTTGTGCTGATCTGAGTGATCTCAGTAATCAGTATGCACTGTGTGAGCGAATACTAAAAGAAGGAAAAATGTCAGTGTGCATATATTTTAAATCATAGATGGTACACTGAATGCAGTATGCATCAAATTCGAAATTATCGTAAAAATAACCATAAACCGGGAGCACTCGCTTACCGTTATTGGAGTCACAATATCGTTACTCGCACTGTACTCTACAGTTCTACTGTACCAAGTGAACGTATTTTTCACCTGCAGATTTTTGGATTGCACTTACCCAGACTACCTCGCTTTAAAGAGCAAAACTGCTCAATTACACAATCAAAGTGGCAGTTAGTGAGAAAGTTGGACAACAAAAAGTTCCTTACAACATAAGATGCGTGATGTTGGCTGACCACGTAAAATGTGCTCTAATGGACCTTTTTTACTGACGATCACGAACACAACTGTGCTATGTGTCAATTGTGTCTGCCTACATACAGAATCTATACTATTCCCGCAGTGGCTGCTGTCTGCAACTTCTCCCAGTGCCTCGAGAATAATTTCCCCATCCTCTCAATTTTCCATTCAACTCAGCCCCTTCTGCTACAGCATAGAGAGCAGGCGGACGATTTGAGTGATGGGGCACATGCAGAAAGTTTCTAACAACGGAGAGGCGGCAACAGGAAGTTTCCGCATCGTATTGGCCTGTGTATAGTTATCGATCGCAACGCCATCTTTGCCCTCGGCCTGAGGAATGCATGGGCGCTCGCCGACCGGACGAGGCGCGCTGCAGTCTGCAGGGAGATGCACATCCGGTCCAACGTCTTCGTTGGCATGCAAATATATGCACGGTGCAGTGGCAGAATTTTGTGATACAATCTTACAAAAACATGTGCGATAACCTAAAAATGTGCTACAATTTATGTTGGGATTGCAATCATGATCAGGTTTTTGTGAGTTTAATTGTTCGCTAACGTTATAAAAATTCAAAGACCTAGAAACAAATTTCGTGTACTATACATATACTACAAATAATTCAGAAAAAGCTAACAAATAATTATTCTTATTGAAATCGGCTATGCCCTTCAGTAACATAACACAGACATTAGTTTGCCTGTAATAATGAAATTGTCATAAGTCAGAAATTACACGGGGTACAGCTATCTGTACATAATCATTATAATGTACTTTCACAGTTACTGAAGAAGTTTTGTGTCCCTCGTTATAGCGCCACAATTGTCCAAAAGGTTATTTGCATCTGTACAATACTTTTAACAGCAGTTTGCAAAATTCAACTTTATCACATTCCGGTCGTGTTTCGCACAACAAAGGAAGAAAGGTGTGCAGTTCCGCTGATGTCTCCTAAATTCTAAATGTGAAAACGCGTATTTTCCAATTCAGAAAGCATTGTACTACGTACAAGTATTTTTCATTACGCTGTAAAGAATTTGTGAACGCGGCTAGCTGTATAAAAACTTCGGCGCCGGTCTCTGGAACTGAATTTACGCAGTGCATTCTAGTGGTTAATTTTTTCCACTTCCAATGCCCGCACTCGCAATACTTACTTAATGCATGTGTATTGTGTATGTATGTTCTCCCCGATAATAAATTGCGTTATTACCTACCTGACAATAACGAGATCAACCCGTACCCAGTAAAGTCGTAGTGCTTGTGCATGCAGTACGGTAAAATTGTAGAGGCGCATAGAACAAAAGATAACCGGTGCCACATCCGACTGATCTTCGGCCGCGTCGCACAGACACTTTTACAAATAGTACGATTACTTATACTCCTATTGTATGCAAAGGTTGTAAAAATAATTGTTGGTCCATCCAGTGTACACTCTAGCGTAGTTTGATGTCCGCTTTTGGGAACTAAGGTTCAAAAACAAAAAAAGGCTGGAACCCACTGCAATTTTTACCGAATGTACACATACTGATACTGGTAATCATCGAGCTTTTTATTACCAATTTTTACAGGAAGACTGTGAAGCGCGCACTTAAAACTTAAAAGTAAAAACTATGTACTGACCACCGTACTGACACTGAGTATTGTGTAGCACTAATAAAAGTTATAATAGTTCTAGTTCGACCGTCTATGGAGTCTGCATGGTTTATAATTTTTTATATCTATAAGTACAATTTATTGTACAAAGTATATAAGCATGATCGAGCACTCTTCCAATATAACGGTTTGTAATTATAGAAACGTTACAAGGTGTTTCAAGCCTATGATTACATTATTCATCTTAAGAAGAAAAACAAACACAGAAATTTCTCCAGTAACTGCAGGTAAGCAAAATTAGGACTAAGTTAAATGTTAGTTTTTTTATAGAAAGAAAGACTATGGTACCGAAGTGACCTATACATTTCAAATCGACACACAAGGGACCGGCAAATTCGGTATTTATCGACTCAGCGACACCTCGGCTTCCGATCACATGTTCAATTCGTGCATGTTTATCATCTCGACGCCCATTTGACTCAGTTCGCTGATAAAGCTGATTCAAAATTGGACGTTGGTCATGACCACCACGCGTTTTTATGATCCAAACTGTTTACAACAAGCCAAAATCCTCTGAATCACCTCAAGTTTAAAGTCAAACAGCACATGTAAACTGTTGATCCCCGAAGCGGAATGTGCGACAGCTGCGGTAAGGACAATATTTTCGCGCGTTTAAGTGGAAGGTTGCTTTTCTTCGAACGGCCGCGATGACATTTTGGTGTGTACGTCAGAAAGGAGAAGAGAGACACGGTTAGAAAATCCTTTCTCTACTTCCTATGGAGTAGCGAGAGGATTTCTCCCCGCCAGCGTCGAGTTCTTCGTAATCAACAGCCAAAAAGCTACGCGCTCGTTGTTTCCGCGAGATCTTGCTGCAAGAATACTGCAGTACACACATGTACATGTACATACACACGCTGTCTGCAGTTGTAGCGCTCGGCGGCCTCTCTTTTTGCACTTGGCGCATCGGAAGTGTAGGCTATAGCTAAAAATAGTTGTCGCATATTTGTCCGCGATCCCTGTGTGTCAAATCCTTTAACGTTTCGTTGTAAGCACACATTTCTTTCACCACGATGCTAATTTTATCGGCAATCTCGTGAGACCCCTTAGTCAGAATGTGCCACGGGTAACGGATGGCGCATTTATTATCTTTGGAGATCCACTGCGCACACCCCACAGTGAAAGTGGAATTGCAATAAAATTTTTTCCAGGTTTCGTCGGCAATACCGCCTGTAGCAATTTATTGCCAACAATGCAGCTCGGCACGTCCAATGTGGGCACGGGTGCCAGTAGCGGCCCGACATTTGCGTTTAGTCGCAGTTTCAGTATGTTAAGTCATGGGGAAGGGAGATTCAGCGGATGGGGATTTAAGCGGGGAAACCGAGCGGGACGAGCGTCTCGAGGGAAGTTATCGACGGTTAACGGAACTGACCAGGTGAGATTAATAGCATTAGTAGAAACACGCTTCTACGAATTTATTTCTCAAGCTCCTCAAGCGTTGTATTTTTATATTGGGTTAACACAATTATTATAATTATTGCACTTGTACAGAAATCAAAGGATGCGTACAGACGTTAAATTACACAGCCAGCTAAGGATAAATATGTAGGCGTTCGTAAATATCCCTTTTGAAATATGCTTATAAAGATATTGTATGCTTTACGCATATAATATCATATGTAGAAGTTTCTGATCATCACCTTTGTGTTAAAAATGAAAATCTCCTTTACATAGCACAAAATACTTTTTAACTTGCGTGGTTTGAAAAACTGGGAATAACACTTTAAGCAACAATAAGTAGGTAACTTCAGTTACTAATATCCCGAAAAGCCATGGAGCAAAAGCTGCACGTTAACATGGCCAGCCGCTGTTTTTGATAGGATCGTTTGCTGGAGCAAATCCCAGTAGTGAAAAGCGGGCCGATGACCCTGGCCAGTCTCCTGCAGGCACACAGCCAGCTGGCTGTACCCCTGCACCCCATCGACGTCAAGGATCTCGGCCGGCAAGTCTCTCGCTACCGCAACAACAAAGCCCAACTCAAAGCCGAATTTGCCATTGTCAACCGCAATCCGCCTCTTCCCCAGACCCAGGCGAAACTGCGCTCCAACTCGGGGAAGAACAGTTTCCCCAAAGTACTGCCGTACGATGAAACACGGGTTCTCCTGCAGCCGGCCCCGAATGAATCCTATTCCGACTACATCAACGCCTCGTACATTGACAGCTTCGATATTCCCCGCGCCTACATTGCCACACAAGGTCCTTCTAAAAAAACCGCACCAGATTTCTGGCGTATGGTCTGGCAGGAGCGGGTGGGATGCATTGTGATGCTGACACGGGTATTTGACTTTATTAAAGTCGTGTGCATCGAATACTGGAAAGCGGAGAATGATGAACCGTTTGGTGATATTGCCGTGACCGTGGTCAACAAGGAGACATTGGCCAATTTCATCGTCCGTACCGTGCGGTTACGGCGCGGTCATGAGGAGCGGGATATTAAACATTTTCAGTTCCTGGAGTGGCCGATGCACCGTGTCCCCGACACCAGTCACATCCTCGAATTCCGTCGCCGGGTTCTGGATTACACCGCCCATCATAATAATTTTGACGGACCGATTGTCGTCCACTGCTGCGACGGGGGCAGTCGCACCGGTGTGTATTTAGCTCTTGATATGAATCTGGATATGTTGTTGTGCGAGAGTCAAATCGATGTGTTCGGCTGTATTCGCCTGTTGCGCCAGATGCGGCCGTATATGGTAGAAAATAAAGCGCAATACCGGTTTCTCTATGAGGCCTTGTTGGAAGCGTATCTAACCGGGGACACAGTCATTCCAGTGCTGGAATTAGCCAGCCGTATGAAGATGCTGTCCGGGAAGACATCGGTGGGCGGCCGCCGTATTAATCATTTCCATGAAGAGTTTAAATTAATTCAGCGTCTGACGCCGCATCTCAGTACGGGTGTCTGTGCCGGTGGTCATCGCACCGATAATCGCTACAAAAACCGCGATGTCATCATGGTCCCGCCGGATTATGCGCGACCATATTTGACCTCTTTCCAAGGTCAAGAGCAGTCGGATTATATCAATGCTGTGTATGTCGATGGTTTCCAGCGCAAGAACGATTTCATCGTTACCGAATGGCCACAGCGGAATACCGTTAACGATGTATGGTCACTGGTGTACGATCACGATTGTAACACGGTAGTCATGCTCATCGATCCACAAACCTCTACAAATTTCCCGTCCTTCTTTCACGAAAAGGGCAAACAGAAGCCCTACGGTGTGTTCACACCGGAACTGATTTCCTGGCAGCATTATCCCAATATTCGCACCATGATGTATAAGATTCGCAAGAAGACCGTATCCCTGCAGGAGATGATGATGGGCACGGTGAACGAGCTGAAGAGTACCCAGTTCTTTGTGCTGGAATGCTGGCCCGAAAGCAATAAAGTGCCCACCAGTACAGCGGCCGTTATTGAGCTGTTCAATATGGTCGACCGTTGGCGGTTGAAGACCGGGAACAAACCGGTGCTGATTGTGTCCCCGGATGGATTCAGCCGGGCGGGCGTGTTCTGTGCGGCCAAGATCGCCTGTGAACAGATCACAATGCACCAGGAGGTGGATGTTTTCCATGCGGTGAAGACGGTGAAAATTAATCGGCCACAGCTAGTCAACAGTCCGATGGAATACAAGTACTGTTATGACCTCGTTCGCACCTATGTCTACACCGTCGCCACTGCCAATAACGCCAAATCGGATAGTACAGATCATTAAACTACGAAGGATTAAAAAATATAATCTCTGAAGAATTTTGCCTCTTGTTGTTATTTATTTCAAAGTATATTCTTTTCTTCTGCGTGTGACACCAGTTCAAAACATTTTCACTTTCTGTCTTCCATTTTATTTCCATTAAATCAAGTACGTACAGAGTATACAAACCGGTCGTTCAGCTGAGAGAAAATATTTTGACGATTAAAAAACCGGCAGTCGTAATCGACGACGCAGAATAGGCAAAAGAGCATAATGCAAAAGGAAAACCACTCCCGTAGGATAAATATTCTCTACTGCCCGCAACTTTCAATTTCAATTTACAATAAACGATAATGCACAAGTATACACGTATATAAAACGATTTGGTGAGAAATTTAACAAACTATAAAAAACGATAGTTGCGCGTCTAATAAATGTTATCAGTGCCATTGTAGGCATCTGCGATCCTTGTTGCTTCCCTCATGCCGCTGAGAAATGCGCCGTGCATGGTGCCGGGAAAGCTGTACTCGGTATGCTCTCCGGCAAAGCAGACACGTGGCTTCCCCGCGACATCAATCGGTTCAGCCAAACAGCTGAAATCCGCGCCCACCGCTCCCACCGGCACACTACTGTATACGCCCCGCGCATACTCATCCGCGCCCCAGCGCGTCACTAGTGACTCCTTCGGTGAGACGACACAATTCTTCCCGAATATCTTCTGTAAAACCTGCGTGCATGACTGCACTATCACAGCATCATCCATACTCTCCATGGCCTGGGCGGCCTTCCCCGCTACCATGGCTACAATGACGGGCTGATCATAGAGCGCCCAGAACATAAAGAATTCCCCGCGTTTCTCGTTATTCCCATTGCAATAACCGAATAGCGTCCGTTTGGCTTTCCAAAACTTCCGCGCGTATGTCAGAATAACCTTGTTAAATATTCCCGGGCAAAGGTTCTTGATGGAGGTTAATTTATTCGCCGGTAACGGCGGGCTGAACGTCACGCCATCTTTCGTACCGCATCGCTTTAGGACACCCAAGGGAATGGTGCACACGACGGCATCACAAGGATAATCTTTGGGCGCCGCATTGTACAGTCCTTTGGCTGTCACAGTGGCCCCATTTTGATCGTAGGAAATCTTGGTTACCCGGTGATTAAACACAATATTCAATCCCGTACCCAGTTTTTCTGTCATTTGCGATAGCCCGGTAGACGCGAGGAAATGTCCGCCCTTCAACTCCTTCTCCTCTTCATTACTCCAGTGCTCCACGCATAATTCCTCAATCGTAGCGGCACTGGCGAAATCATAATTGGCCAAATGCCACAGCATCACTTTGCGATCGGCGTTCGACAGGTAGGAATAGCTTTCATCACAGAGCGACTGGGGCTCAGGTAGGGCTTCCAGGACCTGGATTTGCACCTCGACGTCCTGAATTTCGCTATTTAATCTCATTAGGCGACTGCGGCATTGCAGAACAGCGTCGCGCAGTATACCGCTCTGCTGTCCCTTGGCTTGCAGGACGGCTTTATTATAGTCGTTCAAATATGTTTTAGCAGTGTAATATAAACTGGTACGAGAGAGGTATAGTTCCTTCAGTTTCCGCACATTATTGAGTTTCTCTTCGATGAACTGATTATTCTTCACGGCCACCTCCAGTTCTTTCAGTTTAAGTATTTCGTCTACGCACTGCCCCAAGCCGTAGTGACGACCGTCCGTGGTGCGTTCGGCGAGATGATTTTGATAGTAACTGGGAGTGGATAATACCAGGTCTTCAAATTCGTTTTCTAAAGCTTCGTCGTTCTCTTGCGAGAGAGGAGATCCATTGCTATCAAATATTGGGCACCGCACATCGACACTTTCCAGCTTGGCACCCAGCTGGCCATGCAGAATAGTGAAAAGAGGATTTCCTGAAACGCGGAACAGTAAGATTACTATACACTGCAACACGTACAGTACTTACAACTTTCCCATATACCAAATAAGCAGTAAGCTGCATTCGCCACCTGTTTGCAAACCAGCTGGCAACAGTAAGTAACTTTATGTGAAAATCAAGCTCCAATTTGTGCATGTGTAGAGCTAACAGGCTCTATCGATCTGCATTCCGTATCGCGCAAGATGAACGTAAAAAACCGCAATACAGGATTAATCGACATTCGCAACTGTTGATATTCCAGCGAGCATCCTTACCTTCCAGGCCCGTTATAAGCATAGCGCCCTTTTCAGCCAGATTCGATCGATTTGTCGAGCTGAACCACGTATCCACCCGCCCTCCCGGCCGATTCCTGCCCTCCAGTATCGTTACACGAAAACCAAAATGCTTTAGCTGCCTAGCAGCGGCCAATCCCGCTAAACCGGCACCAATCACAACAATATGCTTCTGCTGTCGTCCGGGCGGTGTGGGCCGTTCCACCGAGAAATCCCCATAATTAATGACACAGGTCCGATTCAACAGGCGGATAATTCGAATCACATGTTCCTGATCGAACGCCAAATTCGGATCCTGTTCAGCCAGCGCCACCAGTACACTCCTCACCACCAGATGCCGTCTGGGATTGCGCAGCCACATCTGGAGAATTTTGTTTCGGAGGAGGAGATGCAGATCTTTCGAGGCATCGTTACCCTGGGCAATTTCGGGAAACTCTTTCACCTCGCGCTCCGACAGCTTGTTGGCTTCCAAACGACTGAGATACGCTGCACGCGCCGGTGTATCCGCCACCGGTAACGGTAGCTCTTCCCCGTTGCGGTTCTCATACTGCAGAATGGTCTGAATCGCGCGCTCGTAATGGTTATCCTCTTCGGAGAGGATTTTCGCCACGGGTTTCACTTCCCGCGTCGGAGGGGGTTGAATGCCCACGGTGCGCAGAACCTTCTTGGACGGCTCACCATCGTCCGTAGCGTCCTGGGAGGACGCTGCCGTCACCAGAGGGAAGGAGCGGTTGCGCGGAATACTGGAGGAGGAGGACACGGAGGAGGAGGCGGAGAGGGGCGGGGTGAAGGAGCGGGACTCCGAGGGGTCGGTGTGCGAGCGCGGAGAGGATGGCAGCGATGCGGAGCCTGTAGTTAATATTGCATCAGTGTAAAAACGGAAAAGAGGGTAAAGGCGTGCTCACCTGTAGCGCCGATTGTGTCGTCCGTCTGCAGTGTTCGCTTCGACATGATCTTGCCTAACAACAACAGCACCACGCTGTATAATGCAAATTGCAAAGCATGATGGTAGCGTCCAAAACGAACACGCTAAGCAAGCTAACCAGCCAAAACTGGCCAAATGACGAGCTTTTACGTTTTCTCTCATAAATGATTAAAATCATATAAAAGATTAAATGATTAAAATAAAACAAAACCATATAAAAATTCAAAAAAGCTTTAAAAGCCAGAAACTGGTTAATTAAGCTGTAAATTATAAAACTCTAACAAATTTTATGACAGTAAAAAACCAAACGGTATGGTTGCAATTCTGCGTGCCAAACTTCGCCATTTTCTCTTTCACTTGACAGAAAGTTTTACGGTGCAACTAAACGCAATAGCCTTGTTATTGGAAGTAATCCGAAGCTCCTTATCTAGAAATACATTAGCAGAAAGCAAGAAACTGGCACTAGCTGTAATGCAGAGAAGTACAGATACACAGTACCACTTCACGATGATTATACAAACATCCGTACCTATGGGTTCAAATTGAATCGTCAAGGATCCCAGGGAAATCCGCTATCCTTCTCAAGCACGTAGCATCTTAAAATAGGAGAGCGTCTTGAACCACTGCAAATCAGAAGCACAATCAATTCTGGTTACCACAAAATGCTCAGTTGGTCAGACGCACCATTTTGACTAGAAGTATACAATTTTGTAGTGCATTGACAAAAGCTCACCTGATATGGCCAAAAAGACCGAAGTAAACTGGGATAAGGGGCAAAGTGGCAAGCAGGGCTACAAACAAAATCAGTAAGTAAATAATAAAAGTTGACGCTGATAGTTAGAACAAGAAAAATTACAAAAAAAGAATTCAAAGAATTCTATGGCTAGAATGGATGCTGCTGGATCGACTTATGTAAGCCAAAAAATTTTTCAGCAATGGCGTCTTATTGCCCCTCAGGGGTCTACTGCAATTCTATGGCGCCCACCTACTCTTGTCAGGCTCGTGACGCCTCCGCAGCAGGCGACCGGAATGGTCAAACAAAAAATTTCGATTGGAGGTCATAAACTTCTCAAAACAGAAATAAAGAAGTTAAAATTATTGAGGTTCATTATAACTTCAATGAAATTATTAGTTTTCTTCTGCATCTGCTTTACACGAATCTGCAAATTAAACTGTCTGACGAGTCGACGACTGACGTACACGTTCTATTATTTTTCGATACTGAATTAACTGATTTATTGGCAATAGCCGCCCAAATAACAAAAAAATGCACGCGCTGACACCCTACGTAATCGTAAGAATTTAAACATTAAAAAAACAACCAAATTCCCGGTCCTCCCTCGGGTTAAAAGGTAACGTGCTCAAAACAGCCGTAGCATTTCCCTTAACAACAGCAAGGCTGAATCGCTGCTTAAGAAAAGCAGTAGAACGTGCTTCTCCAGTCAAATCCCGAATTTTACGACCCATAAAATGTAAAAATTCACTTAAAGCCGGACCAAAAACTCCAAGGGTATCCATTACTAGAGGGTAAAAAAGGTATCCGTATTCCAAAAACGAATACTTCCCACGCTTCGCATTTTCAGCCAGCTGGGCCACGCTGCCACATTTCTTGGAGCTTCCAGTGACATGAGAGTCAGCAACCGTACACCAGCTGGTTACATCCCAAACGATCGGTTTTCCTTGTCTTACTGGTATCAGTGTCATCCCATCCGGTCTTTGTGCGGTGGTTGATGACAAGCCGTTTGGTTCCATCTCACAAGGAAAACCAGCGCTTTCACAACAGTTTTTCGCGATGCTGTTCATTTCTTTATATACTGAATAGTACAAACAGTGCAACCACTGCAACTGCAATGGAATATTAATGGGGAACAGAATATTGCTATCCGCTATTGTGCAGATGCGGCTTTTGCTGCGAAAGATGCAGCTGGGGATATCGCATCTTCCCATTTCGAACCTCAGTTCCAGATACAGTGCGAACATATAAATGTACAGCCCACGATTTCTCTGAAACGTAACCGCGTTGTGCTTTTTGAAAAAATTTTCATAAACTGACCTTTCTCACCTGACGTCCGCACTGCAAGTCTGCGCACAATTTGCGAACAGCACTTACCACAATATTTCAGTTGACCCAGCGGACGTGTCGTAGACTTTCCATTACGTAAAGGAATTAGCAAGAAGCCTTCGAGTTCATCAAAAAAATAATGGGTACATATTACATACCGCACACAAAAAGTTGTATGCCGCTTCAGCAAGCCCACGCCTACGGTTCATCCCGCGTAAAATACTGTTTCATAAAAGACGTCAATACTCAGTTCTTTGTGCCCGGTTTAATATCCAATGAGAATGATTTCCCAATAAAAATTAATAAAAACTTGTAAGCGCATTCATAAACCATCTCGGGAGGTATCGACAAAAAAACAGCTGATCTTTTAATAATCTCGTTTTTCTAAGTTATTTTTCATCGGTTGGGTCTGGCTGATCCGTTGTTACGGCGGTATCCGTGACATCTGTATCCGGCTCGGAAGTGCTGGTGACGTCGTATTCCCGTCCGTAGTCCGTCATACGCAGTAGATAAAAATCCATCTCTACCGGTCGTTCACAAAAAGGATTCCCCATCATATCGCATTCCCAAAACTGGAACTGGGCATCCGCACCCGGTCCGTATCCACCGCATACGCTCGTGTTACCGGCGCCGGCGGCGCTTTGCTGGAGGACTACAAAACAGGCAATACAATAATAAAAAAGTTCAGTATAATGACTCCGTACACCAGACTGGAGGCGTCCATGAAATTAACTAATACATCAGCAGAAAATGCTTTGTTACCGGTAGTGTAATTCTGCTGCTTCGGCGATTCAGCACTGTCTGCAAGAATAATACGCATGTCGCCAAATGGTCGCATAACAGCGATCCATGGTCCTTGTGTCCAATTATTCAGGGTTCTCGCTAATGATAGAAAAAATCTGATTATTCACTATCATTTCAGTTTATTAGCCAATAGCCACCCGATTGTCAAAAAAAAAGCGCGGCGAGAGGTATATCGTACTATTAACTATTTGATAAACATATCTGTGTAAATGACGGTGGCGTGAAGTGTGTACATACTGTATTACGAGCAGGTACGCTCAACTCTATACGGCACTAACTTATGTTATCCACCACATTAAATTCCTCCAACGTAGTAGGTTGCACTAGCCGTCCTCCCACTCCTTGGCAGTATCTCCAGGTCGACATAAAAGATCCACTGCATAAAAAAATTATTAGGCAATTTCACAACGTACTGTTTGTAAACCAGCAGCGCTATGTATGTATTTGTTCTCAATGGTATTTCACAATTGTTATTATCTATTTCACAATATGCCTAAATTCACCTCTCAAAGCGTGGCGCAATAAAGTAGCACTTATTCTGCAGCGGACTCAAGAACCAGTTATCCGGGCACGATAATCCCACCAGCGCCTTGACATTCTCCGAGTTACCGTCATCATCATCCACTTCGTCGCTGGAGTCGGTGGTCACAATGTCGTCGGCACTGGAATCCGTTGCATCAGCGTCATCATCGTCGCTGGCTTCGGTTGTACTGCCAATGTTGACGATGAGAGGGTCGGCATCGTCATCATCGTCGTCGTCCGGCGTAGTCGAGGTCACCGTTCCCGGAACCGTCGTTGGCATGGGCGAAGTGGGAGCGCCCAGCGTCCGCAGTGCCATGGCATCGCTTAAGGTCATCAACGGTACCGGCAAAGTACTGGCCGACCTACTCATCTTCATGCACAGATATCCCATGTTTTTCGTCCCACAATCTGTGGATAAAGGTGTCGGGTCCAGGACTTGCCTGTCAAACAGAAACATTCATCATTCCAATTGAGAGATGTGCATCCTGTATATACACACTTCAAATCGATGTAGTCACATGTTGCTGGGCCGTTGTCCATCAGAAGCACCTCTGCAGCAATGATTAATAGTTCAAACAGTTACGTAATGTTAAGTACTGCCATTGTAAAACTTGTCGCGCTGTGATCATACCTTGTGATCGATCCAGGTTGGTCAAGCCACTCCCGATCCAGAATTTCGTTTGCCCGTTCTGAGGCGCCATTCTTTTTAGGAATACGAACACTGCAAATTGCCAGCATGGAACGTGTAATTAGGCGACGGAGGTGCAAAACACACGTGCGCATACAACGGATTTCACTTTACGTGCGAATTACATATGGGAACAGTTTACGTAGTGGGTCTTACTTACAGCTGTTTAGTTCCACTAAGGATGCGTCTGATAATTCTGCCAAATCCGACATCATGGCCCAACATCTCGCCTGGGCATCGTCCCATGATGACACAGTGCTGCCAACCAAAAAAAACTGCCCTTTTTAATTTTTCAACGCACGCGCGGGGATTCACTTTTCACCTTGTACCGAGAAAGTAGCATCTGTCATCATCGCCGGGAATCCAACCATCGTCGCAAGGACCGGGAGAGTTATTACTATTGCCTAGAGTGAATTTATGCAATAGGTTACATCGCACATAGATATAAAAGCGTGTCTTTTTTATCAGCGTATAAATACATTAACGTATAAATGAGCAGTTTAAAAGATCATTAAAAACTTTGGTACGGTTATAATAAGTACGACCAGCGAGTGCATACCGACAGGAACAGCCGTGGCCAAACCAACGCCAATAATAAAAACCAGGATGAACTCCATGGCAAAACAGTTAGCAACACCGTCACAATTCGACCATCCACTTAAAAACTGGTCAGGAAACCAAATAGCTAATAAATCTCAGAATAGCCGGCCTCAAGTTATTTTAGGACGATCCCAACATCAATAAACTTCTCTACCTTGAAAATACTGCAACCTCAACATTTTACTTCCCTTTTATGCACATTTTCTAAGAATACGCCGCTGTTTGATAATATTAATGTCGTAGTAAAGAAAGTGCTACCGCTGAACTGTGCGCTATTGCGTCCGGGAATAACGAGCCCGCAATAAAAACATCTGCATATACAGACAAATATGCTGGCTATTGTTGTAATTTTTTGTTGTTGCAGAAGAGAAAATAAAATGCTGACTTGGTAAGTCTAGTGCCTGGGACCAACCAAATAATTTTCAATGGGAAAAATCTCGCGTGAAGACACACCCGGGTTCAGAAGTATGGACTGAAATCTGACCAATCACACTTACAGAATGTAAGTATTTCGAAATCGTCGTCATTTATAGTTTACTCTGCATTATAATTCACGGAATTACAATGGCAAAGAGATCAACCAAGTAGGCTAAATCAGCGCAATAATAAACACAATTTGACCGATAAAAATGTCGTAATGGGCAAGACTGGATTTTAAGAAACGTATCACAGACTAACAGGGAATCACAATATTATAACGAAAAACCATAGTTTATCAACTGATGTACGCAAACAAACCATCCTTACAATGGCGCATATGACATGTCGGAACTTTGGCTGTTGCTGCGGAAGCGCTGTGATGAAGTGAATTCAGAATTTTCCAAACGATCCTCTGTGAAAAAAATAACTTAAGTGAGTCGATTATTAGTTTATTACCAATTTCAAGTTATAAAAGTAAGATAATTCTCTCCAAGTGATGGCGAAATATAATGGAAATTATATCAACGAAACCGGTCCAACTCTTTAATTCCAGATACTTTTAATCTATGTAGCACGCATAAATGCGACTAACTAAGCTCTTACAGTAAATAAGTCGATTATTATGATAACATTATTAATTATCTGCAACGAAGAATAACTATGATACATAATACTCACGTCTCCGGATAATGTATGCTTCAAACGACGAATTGAAGAACATGGCAATGTAGAAAACAATGGTGGACGCAAAGACAATAATCGTTACCGCCCAGACCAGAAACATGCCGGGATGCTCCTTTTCACACTGAAAATACTTTCCCCACATAATTCGTGTCTGATTCATCTGGAATCACAAACATGACGATGATCAGCACCGCAATATCCATTAAATCATTCTGACGGGCACATACCACATCGACAACATCCATGCAAACTCTGGCCAGATCCCGCGTGTAATTGGAATAGTAAAAGTCGGAAAGATCTTTATACAGCGGATAACATTCTTGACAGACCAGCGACGAATTAGTTATATTGGCCATTTTATCTCCCAGAACAAAATTCTGCAATTATAGGGAACATTTAAATTACAATTTCAAGCTTCCAACTGAGCAGGCGATGAAAACGCAGTAATTACGCTTTACCAAAATAATTCCATGTTTCGCGAAGCAATCCGTCAGATTGCGATGTTTACGCATGAAGATGATCAAATTTTCGGAAAACTGATATTGAACCGTGCCGTGCTTGATGAAGTAATAGTTGAAGCAATCTGAAAAGCGGAATAAATTTGTCACATTACGCCAAAAAAAAACACCATTCACAGTGCACAAAAAAGCTGAAAGCTATAATTATTATATAAGTAAAACCTAATTTTTAGTATAAATGTGTAGCAATTTACGCAGACTGTGAAATGCGAGGTGGAAAATCAAAAGGTAAACTCTGAACGCTTTCTACTTAACTTAAAAACATAATAAAGTAGCCCGATCTACTTACAGGAACATCGCGAATCGCCCCACAAGCTTTCAATGGACTGATTCGTGCGATGCACCACACCGATCATATCACTGCCGTAGACCATGTCTTCACAGCTTTTGCCATCTTGATCCATATCCTAATCACAAGACCACGGATGTTTGCAAGAAATTTAATAATTTTAATTCTTTAAAATCTAAAAATACCCCTCAAGTACTGATGTACCTGAGAGTACTGAATGTAGGACTGCTGCGCGATCAGATACGGTTCCACACACCGTTCGCACAGCAGAATCGGTCGGGAGAAATTCACAGCACAGCCGAGGAAGGCCGACGAATGATACCCGTACGCTGTCAGATTTTCATGACAGTCATGCAAAACCGCTGCCCGACTCCGCGGCGCATCAGGCGATAAGTACAGCGGAGTGGGAATGTAGGAAAAGGCCGTGTGGCGGTCGGTGAAATCTGGATCATCGACCAGTGTGGCCAGACAGTCGAGATCCAACTGCGTCTTGTCGTTCGAACAGGTGAGATACGGCGCGAAACGCGTCCAACTTTCCGATATATCCTTGGGTGTTGAGATTGTGGAATTTGTGGAGTTGAAACTTGAGCAGACACTTGTAGTAAATCGGAGTATCTGTATCACCGTGGTCCACAGATATAAGGAGGTTGGAAAGGATTCACGTGCCATTCTTTGAGCACGGGATGAGAATTGATAGCCGATAGGCAATAAAAGGACGAAGTTTGGTATGCTGTACCTCGGTCTTCAGTGATTATTAATCACCCATTTACGACTCCAGACTACGGTACTTGTACCAGTAACAAGAGTAAAAAAATTAGTAGAGTAGAGCAGACTCAAAGTAAAATGCAGATTAATGCTATTTTTTTCCAAAAGTCGAAGGAGACATAACTGAGATATGGTATTGTCGACTATAAAAAGTCAGCTGATTTCCCATGCTGTGCATATGCCATAAGCATGCAATTTCTGCAAAAGTACTTACTGTTCGCATCTGACGAACAATTATTATTGTCGAGTTTTAAAAATTTGTTTATGTAAAGGTTTCTATTTAAAATTACATACATATTAGCAATGATGGATTTCCATCTATAAAGTATTTGCAAAATATTTACAAACATAGGTTTCCCGGTCCTCAGGCTATTGTTTATTCCATCAAAATTTTTGAAAATTCTGAACAAGCATTAACAGCTTTAACCCTTCCGATGATAAGTCAAACTCAACAGCAACATTAGCCACGCTGTGTACACCATGTACAGATACCTCGTAATTTCAGAGAACAATAGGCAAAAGCCAAAAATTCGTTCTAACAGTTGTGCACGTATTCTTATTAATCAGTATTTTTCTACCAATTACAGAGTATGACATTGCGAAAGTAGACCTCCAATAAACACATCCCAAAATAGCTAAAATCGAATACAAAACCTCCCTGCAGTATAACAAAGCCTGGGTAAAACAGATAAAACATGGCAAGAAAAGAGAATCAACGCAATCAATACCAATCACAAATTGAGCAAACGATACGAGAATTCAGAATAACAGCCGCCAATAACAACAGATCCAACGGTAAACACATCACCAGATATTGTATCCTCTTGCAGGAAGAAGCATCACAGATTCCAAACAGTCCGATCAGATAGTCGCATTTACTGATCGAACATCACCGTTCCCACCATAGAATTTGGGATTCAGATAAATCGCTTCGGTTTTCTGGTTTTCTGTCCAGAACCCATTCAGCTGTGCATTAGGCGGACTAATGCGCCAATCCCATTTCTCTACCGGTCGAAACCAGGTATCGCCGTAATTTGCCCGAATGTAAGTTAAAGGTTGGCAGGGAATGCGTACAAGAATGCCAAGAAAACTGGTCCAACAAAGAGTAAATCGCGGAAATGTATATCTACGGTAAAACAAAAATGTACGTAAGTTCAATATGGAAAAGCACCATATTTCTCGAAGACCATGAAACAACGGAGACTTACTTAAACTTTTGCCCGGCCACGTACGCAGTGGCACCGTTCCATACTTGATTGAATTCTTCATAGAAGAAATAGATATCCACCTTCGTTTCATCAAAAGCAAACGAAATTTGCAAACTGTCGTTCTTCTAAAAAATTTCAGAAATACCGATTTGTCTTTCGATAAGCTACAGTTACTAATCTTGTCTTACCATTCCTAACCGGTAAGCTGTCTCAAAACCATGGTCTTCGAATAAATCTGCCAAGTTGGTTTTAAAGTCTTTGATAAAGATGCCGATATCAATGTCTTGACTGTAGGGAATAATATCGCACTGTCTAAACCAGCCTAAAGAAGCATAACACATAAAAATCCAATTAATGTGCTCTAACGAAAGGTAACAGTTGTAAATACAACATCCAGGAAACAGCCGGTACGGGGTAAAAAATGGAAATGCAAGGCTACGGACGGGATAAAAAATGGTAACTTATACGAAAGTTTTCGTTGGTATTAACGGCACAAAAGCAAATACCGGTACCTAATAATGTTCCGCTACTAATCCACCAAACGACCCCGGCTTCGTCAAGAATTTTCCTGATCCGGAATAAAATCTTTTTTGTTCGAGCCCGAAATAATCCATCATCCGTGGACGTCATATTGGGATAGGCCTTCAAGAATGCCTCTACCGACGATCTGTTGCACGGAATAAAATTCGACGTGAAATACGAATGCCGGAATTCTTCCAGGTTTGTTGGAATAAGCACTGGAATATCCATAATGTTCGAATTGATCGCCAAGGAAGTCAAAGCTATCCTGCAAAAGGCAAAACAAAACTCACCAAGAAGTACGAACACCGAGGTCGGTAATTGCTCGTTCTCACCTGTCGTACACTCTGTTCGATTTTCCAAAAGCCAGAGCGGAAAAATTCCACATCCCTTGACCATTCTGCCAATGTCTTCGGCATGACGCGAACTGTTTATTCGTGGAACGGGCTTGGCTGGTCATGGATAAACCGTCGGAAAGTGGTTGGAAAATGGCAATATGAATAAGCTGACCACCCTGATTTCCCACGTACAGATGAGACACTTTACTGTCAATCTCACCATTCCGGCAATGTGGAAGAGCAAAATCTCGACGTTCCCGACCACACACCAAGTTCTCCGTAACAATGCAACGTGCACTTCCGGCGTAATTTGTGAAGTTTTTCTAACAATAAAAAAATAAGAGAGATAACAGCTTAAAACGGACAAAGCAGGTCCTAAAAAAGTTCAGTGAGCTTCCGAACACTGACTATGTAAGAATACGAATAAATATTTACATTTCCTATGCATTAAACTTTAAAGGCTGAAAGCATGAACGATGCCTTTTTACAGCAACCGTGAATTCACAGCAACTGCGCATAATTTTATAAGAGAAATAATATATATAAAGCGTTTTCATAGAAGTATCGTAAATTCGGTCAAAAGTTAAACTGTACGTCTACAGACTTCCAAAAAATAAATTGTTTTAAAATTAAACTTACCAGTTCGGAATCGGAAATCGGATAGGAGCCCAACGATACAACATCATTCTGGGAAAGAATTCCCAAACAGAAATCCACACCAAACTTCTCGGCAGTCTTCGCTACACAATCCAAAAAAGATGGATCCACAATAAACAGCACCCCAGGCCAGTTGGTCATAAGCCAACGAATTTCACGGGAATCATACGGCGCATATAGCTGCAACAACCCGGAAAACATGTTACACAGACTAACTGCGACCTTGCTGATTCTTGCGCAGTATTTCTGGCTAAGTGAATCGACAAACCTTGCGAAGCACACCATTCGCTGCCGAGGAGTCTTGGGAATCTCCACTGCCTCGCAACAACACAAACCACATACACACCGTGAGAAGGGAGACCAGAATAATCAACCAGCGATAGGTTCTCCATATGGGTCGCAACACAGCGCGAGTCCGACGTTCTCGCATCCCGAATTCCGCTGATGTTGATTCATGCAAAGAGCTCCGTCGTTACGGAAAACGCATAATTGTTCAGACGGCGCATGATCACGCAAATGATCAATCGAGTGCGCATCTGCAGGGTGTTTTGCAGATAACAGTTCCCACCCTCGTTTGTAAACAGAACACTGTTAACAGCGGGTAAAGGGTAAAACAAAACTTGCGCAGCTATGAAAAAGTCTGCGAAACAACGAAAAGGCACAAGTGTACTCGTACGAATACAACATGATCAGACACCAAAAGAGAATCCCAGTCCACCAGTTGCAGCATATAATCAGTTTTCTAACAAGGAACCACACTTTTTAAAAGTTAATCGCTCTGATTTCATTCGTTTAGTAAACAGCAAAGTACTACCGTAATTTTTTACTAATTATACTGTAAATAGAATCTGCACGTCATAACTTTTTTCAGGCATTTGCAATAATCGCCCCTGTAAGCTGTAATGTTGTAATACGGGATCGGTGTGCAAGTTAAGCCGCCACAGCTGGCCACAGAACTTTTTTTTGTTCAAAGCCCGTTCATTATCTTGTGCTTTGTATTACTGTACAGTAAATATTGAGGAATGTTTAAAAGCTTCGAATGTTGTAAAAGCATCAGTCCTTGTTCGAATTCGTTAATTTTTTCTTTGCGAATATTTGGCATAGCGGCATGGAAGAAGGATACAGATGTCTGTGTTGTACTCGTAGTAGTAAGTCACTGCTGTACATATCCTAATACAAGTTAGAAAACTGCATCCAAGCCGGCTAAAGCAAATATAATGGCGTGCTGCAATGTGGGTTGCAAATGTCGATCGAGCAGGCTGTCCGCTGTCAGGTGATTTAAAATCCCAGTGGCTCATTCACAGACAGGATATCTTCCCTGGATTCCCTCACATCCTCATGTGGCTCACTATATTGCATGCCATCGTACTTCCGGTGCATTTGCGTGTGCTAAACTGCTGATCGTACGGAAGTTGATGGGCAGTTTTCGGAGTGCACTTGTCCACTTGCCGGAGATGGTGCAGGATGTCAGACGGAGCAGTTGGTATTTTTACCATGAGTCCGGATTGTGAACATCTTTTCCAACCGAACGTATTGTACTCTGCCGTACGTACAATATATATTCACTGTACGATTAGATCGTGACCGCAGTAAAAGAAAACTTTCCTTTCGAGATATACATAAATTTACCGAATTAAGTGCATCGATCATGCAACATTTCAATGTCATATGCAGTACGGTACGGTGGAGAGTAAGTACAAGCGAGTTTCGGGGCAGTAAAAAGCATATTGCAGAGTACTTTAAGTTAAACTGTTCCCGTTTCTGCACCGTGCTTGGTAGCGGGACAACCAATTGCAATAGACTATGTGATGCGGGATCGATAAATTTACTTATGCATCACATAGTCAGCATGTCAGCTTATTTTTTGCGCTGCCATCCTACTTTATAGTACTGTACTGGTACTTCCCTACGGAAACCAGCCAGCTGTTTACATTATTTTCTGAATTCTGTGGTACAACCACAACTTTCCCTTTCGTTAAACTTTTCTTCTCATCTTCTCTTTTTGCAAATATTTCAAACTTCTGATTCATCTCTGTGAAATCGTTATACACCTACCACTCTTGACTTTAATTTAGCTGTTATTAATTACGTACTGTATTTTCAGCGCTTGCTGGTTGCATGGATGGTTGTATGTAAGTAAACGGTTTATTTTTTCTACCACTTAACCGTCTTGCGTCGATATAATATTATTATTGCAGCAGTGCGTCATGGCTTTGCAGTGCACAATTGCCACATTGTGTGCAAACTATTAATATTGTATCGCTGCGTTTAGAATTATTAGTATTGAACTGTTTGTTATAGAGTACGCCTATGCTACCACTTTTCCCATTATTGCTGATCCAGAAAGAATGAAATACGTCGCCGATCTCTGAAAATTTCTCAATCTGACCCAAATTAGTGGGCGTTTATATCATCCTGGAGGCTTGACGTATACAGACACCGTTATTAATTTTAGAAGAATTGTGTATCTCATTCTTGATTCAGTGATCATTGTGGAACCATTGTGGGACCTTTCTGTTAATCCTGGAGTCACTGTGACAGACTGACAATCACACACGTCAAGTACCATCCGTTCTATTATTTTTATTCCCATACAGCATAAAACTGGCATTCTTTTTGCGAAGTATTACCATTTACGCAAGCGTGACCTTATGCAGTAAATGGTACTAATCACACACGCCAGACATAATGGCGTCGACGTCGGATGAGTAATTAAATCATAATCTGATTGAAATCAGGAAATTAATTCGTCTAAAGGAAGAAAAGGGATGGTCGATCGTTTAAGTGTGTCATTAATTACTCCACACATGCTCCGTCGGAGAACCGCAAATGTATGTCCACAATATTCCATCGAAATTGACTGACCATCGTTGGCGTCATGCATAACATGTGGATCGTTCGGGCGATTTATTGCGGACAATTGTTAATGCGTACGTATTTTGGATTGCCCACAGTCTGTCTACTGTCCATATTATTATCGTTGACTGGAGGGTCCCACGTGAGTGCTGTCCCGCTGCCCCTTCGCGCCGTTGAAGACACTGGTCTCGAGTTCATGGTGGCCAACAGCCAGCAGGAACTTCAGTTTGCTCCTTCCGAATCGGGCATATCGTCCCAGCCATCCGCTTCCGGTTACGACTTAGAGGTAAACTATACTATATAGTTTCTATAAATTTTTTTTAAAACCCTCAGAAGTTGATTGTTCAATTTTTCACCCAATTTTACTAAGAACGTATACAGTTTTACATTATTTATCTTCGATGTTTTGTTGGTTGACTTTGTGCTTTCTGTTACCGTCTAATTATAAAACTTGCGTTTTTGGTTTTTAAATTTTTCTACGTTGCCATTGTATTCGATAAGCCCTGATTGTGAGTGAGACTTATCAGGAAAAGACGTGACATGTGGTTTTAAAGCCAATTTGCGATTGTGAATGCAGCATATTTTTGGAATTTCTTTTGTAAGAAAGGCGGATGCCTGCGCGTGACCTTTTCTTTCGTTCATCGTTCATCACCTATTTTATTAATACGTAATTACTGCTTTCCCTTAGTATCGTAGACCTTAATTACAATCATACTGCACATGCGTAGACAGTCCGTGGAAGTACTGTACATAATTAAGTGCGGTAATCAGTCTGATCAGCGATACTAAAATGGATGATTAATCGGCGGAAATGGAGCGTTATGGTTAGAATAAATAGCATTTGAAGTGCTGTTCTTGAAACCCAGTACAGCACCGGATCGCAAGCTCTGCCGACCCGATGGCCGCACCCAGTCCGGTTACAGGAGGAAATTAAATCAAATCAGGAGATTTTATTATCGAAACTTAATGTAGTATAAACTTATGCCGTTCCTAAAGCCGGTTCCCAGTGCCCACCCTAATCCTGCACAACCTAATGTCAAGCTCGCTGTCCGCGCTACGCGTGGTGATTTTTAATCCAATTAATAACAGCTATAATTTTTGTCATAATATTGTTTACAAACCATTTCATAAACCAATAAACCTACATTGCTTGCACCTGCGAAGGTTTTATGAAGGTCTGGAATCGGCCACCTGTCAGTACCATTAATTTTGCTTTGCGCAGTTGTTTGGAACTGCACAGACAACGAGAAAATTGATACTGCAAGTATAGATTTTGTTGCGAAGTTTTATGTACAGTTTTTAACGCTTTGAACTTTACACAAGCATATCTGCTGAATTGTTAATTTCATTTTTTTGCACTGCAGCTGGCAGTACCCCCGGCAGTAGCAACAATAAGGAACGATGCTGAAATTGTTGGAGATAACAGCGGAAATATAGGTGACCAGGTGGATGAAGGAGTTTCACCGTACGCCCTGACCTTCGACCAGACTGTGCCCGCTCCAGGCTACAGATTACCCTGGATCCCAGCTGCTAGGCCGCGGTCCGAACCCACCACTTATGTAAGACCACTTGTGATCAGTACAGAGGATGACATTCCCAGAACAATCGAGGAAGCTGGAGATTTGGAGCCGGTGCTGGTCAAGCGGAACGTGCCGATATATGCCGAACCCATTAATCCAGAAGATGTTGCCGTGGCTATTGGTCGTATGGGAGACACAGATGAGTGGAGCCCATACGATCAGAATAGCGGCATTGTGGTTAGTAAAAATACAAAGATCGGTCTTAATGTCAAATACAAAGACAAAGATTAAGCGGTCTTAATGTTTCTCCAATGCGATTTACAAAGCCGGTTAGTTTAGAAATGCTATTGCATTGGTCCTAATCGCTTCATATTGCAGCGAAAGCTGAGATATCCTTTGCGTGATGCTGGGAGCGACTTAGACGTGTCCGGAGACGACTTACAGCAGTCGGCGGATGTCTGGGATTTCGATGCAGATATACCGACAGTTTCAGAGACCGACCGTAGCCGCGATCGGCAACAACAGGAAGAGAATGTTGAGGATTTATTAAGAGACCTCGCCATGCTGGATGGAAATCCACCGGATACGTTTGTTCGTACCCTGGAAGCCCCACAAGAAGAAGTAAGTTCATCCCGTTGTGGTGCACTGGTGCGTATATGATAAGGTAGCAAAACTAAACGTCTGAAGTATTACCATGCTTAGTTACTAGTTATTAAGATCTTATTTTATTTGTTAACATTACTTTTTCTGGCATAAAATCTTTCTTGAAAATTCGGGTTATCCCTTGCTTAGCTAATAGGCTCAAGTATAGAATCGTTTAAAATAACAAATTGAATAATTTATCGTTCCTTTGGCTGTCAGGTTATGGGTGCAGATGTCGCTCGTCGAACCTGGTTAAATCTGTGTTGGCCGGCTTTTAGCGTCTGGTCTGTGTTTAAGAGACGCGGGGGTGGTGCGCAGCCCATTGGGAAGAAAACTGGAATTAGAGCGGATGACACTTAGTTAATAACAACAGCATTATTATCCGGCAAACGACAAAATACGTGTCGTGCCGGCCGGCAGCTGCAGGAGTGTTATTGCGGCACTCCGTTGGAGTACGTCGTTATCCCGCGCTCGCACAATGCAGGTTTCCTTACGCCACGTCGGCGCAATGTTCTTCCGGTTAATGCGGACGTTGTTCGTTGGCCTTATTTTTTCCAAATCGCTTTTGTAAGACCTTGTTGGGACATTTAATTAGGGATTGAAGACCTGATTTCTCACTTCGGCGCAAACGCCATATATATAGACTTAAATTAAATAATTTGCTTTGTGCTGTTCTTCCGATGTGTGTGTGGTGTAATCCGGGTTCGTTCACAAACGGGGTTATTGTTGGATAATGGGGATTTGAACAATTCGTAACCAAACGTTGAATTTTGCAGTAGTTATTACGCTACCGTTACCTTAACATATTGATTGTCCCGTTTTATTAACGTGACAAATTAACAACGATAATGTCACAAAATAAACGGAATGGCGATGCAGCAAAACGGTTGGCTTAAACTTCGCACAATGGTCGCGAAGAAGTAGCTGTTACCGTAATTGTAAACCGCAGTGGTCTGTTAAGATGCTATTGCACTTCACAGATGCATTCGTTTCCTAAATGTTTTCGATCGAGATAGGAAACAAGTTAAGTGCGCTCCATGGTACAAACGATCAATAAATTTGTGGAACTGAAATTTGGTGAATATTTACCCGGTTGGAGCGTTTATCAGTCACAGCTTTCCATCGTTTAGCGTAAACAACCGGAAAACTGTGAAAAACGGCAACGCATCTTTGCGCGTAGATGCTCTGCCAGACTCCGCGGCACACGTGACCTATCGAATCACAAAAAGTTCCTTGTGTTCGGCACGTTTGTAGGCGTTAGCACCTTTATTTGCTTTCCGACTGACGGATCTAGTAGATGTACCGTGTATAACCGGGAGAGAGAGGACCAAGCGTCATCAAAAACACAGTGGTGGTATTATGCAAATACACGGCGTTCGACTGTGCAGTTTAGCTGGCGATCATGGCCAACAATATTGAACTGTAAATGTTAGGATCAGACTCATCTGCTGCAGTTCACCATGATCGTTTTAAACAGACGTCAATTGCACTGTGAAGTGGATTCATGTTGCTGTAAACTGACGATATATAATGTACCAGTGACATCTAGTTCGGCTCTTTGATTTGGTGCAAAAATGTTTTCCAACCGGTTAGCTGCTTGATAAGCTTCCGCATTTAGATATTCAGGGTTAAGCTTATCTGTGCTACGCCGTCTTAGAAACTTGCCGCAAGGTGAGGTGCTAGGTGCAATGTAAATTTTGTGTATACTGAGTAAGTCATGCAGCAATCATTCGAATGCGCAAACTCTCAGCGTCGGTTTATGCCCAGTTGAGGGTCTGGTTTGTCGTCTGTGTTACTCGCTCGCTGTACAATACGGAAATGATTTGAAACTTTGCCGGAAATTTACAATTCCGAGTTAAAGATGTATTTTACTGTTTTCTAGTGGCATGTTATACACACGCATACAATGCTCACTTGTCAACACCGTCAGTTTGTGTGCTGAAATCTCCACGCATTGCAGTTAAGTATTGTGTAATCGTTGTTATTTTCTTTAAAGGAAGACGTTGAGATCCAACCGGAATCAAACCGGGATTTTATACCAATGGGCGGATCCCGATTAAAACGCCTCTCAGTTCCAGCGTCGCAGGCCAACCGTCCGCCATTAGTGCGGCAGGACGCCGTGGACATACCGGATGATGAGTCCAGCGGCTCAACAACAGTACGTGCTAATTAAACACACCCCCTAATCGACAGCTGTTTTTTTAATCAGTATGCCAATCTGCTGCATATGTGTAATTCAGAACGCGGCTAATGACGACTCCGATGAAGATGACGAGGCCGATCGGGACCGGGCTGTCAGTGTTATCCTGGATGCCGAGGCATCGCAGCTGCGCCAGATGAAGAAATCCATTGAGAATGCGTTGCGGGCCAATCAACAACAGCAAGATATGGTACAGGCCCGCACTGTGCTGCGCGATGAGCCGGATGTTTTTGTTCGGTCGCAACGAGCGTTGCCCCTGAACTTGAAAGAAGGGGATGACGGACGCAAAGGTGATACGCTGGAGGACATGGATAAGGGTTTTGATGCCGTCGCTGAGACGATCAACCCGGGGGGCAGTTTGGTTGTACGACCTTTCGAAACTGAAGATTATGATCCGGAGAATGTAGCACAAAATGCAAGGTTATATAAACGGGCCTTGCTTGATGTACCCTTTGATCCACTGCCTCAGGACGAATTCCCGGTTAGTAAGGTCAGTGGGAATCCTTAATCTATGTTTGCTAAGTTTTATTGTGCAGAAGTAGCGATTTTTCATACGTGTACACGTACTCATGCACATATGGTGTTTATTAATAACTTGTGTTGAAATAAAACGCGCACGAGCACCTTAATTTATTCCGAAGGATGTAAACATATGTAAAATGCTTGTTCTCAGTGATAAAGAATTTTGCGCGTGTTATTTACATGTTCAGTATAATTTATGCTTATGTAAACTGACCGGCATACATCATCTTATAATTGTATTAAGCGGTTTAATAAATCAGTTTAATTCATTGTTCGTACGTATCTGTATATTAATTTTTTGATACAAACTGTTTATTTCACAAACTGTTTATCTTCAGCAGGATGAAGTTGAAGAGCGGCAGCTCGATGACGACGACGAAGATGATGACGAAGACGCCGCTGCTGCAGCATCCCGTCTGGAAATGCCCAGTCCCGAATCTGATGATCTACAGGAAGCCGTTGCCGGCCGTTTCCGCGTGTGCGATATGGTGCACAATAAGTTTTACCGTCAAATGTCCTTCACGGGTAAAACACTGGAAGTCGATGAATGTTACGTCAGTTGTGAGCGACGTGAAGGTGACCGGGTGTTCAGTCACATTTTCAAACTGGTGGACTGGCCATGCGGAGTTAAACTGGAAGGGAAGTGTGACAAGCAAGGAGTGTGCTCCGCATTTTAATTAATGCGGTCCGTCTTCTGTCACCAACGGGTCTTCATTTCCTTTTTACAAAATGGCGGTTTTCTGTGAAATTCTAGATCTTCAGATTTTCAAAATTATCATTTTGCTGTTTGTGTTACTGTTTTTAAAGTAACATTTTTAGATGGGTGCGTTATTGCTGCATTATCGCAAGCAACAGCGTTTTATTTTAGTTCTTAAAAATTTTATATAGAATAACTGGCACAAATATTTTTAGTTTTACATTTTTTTTCTGTGTTGTACTGTTCAGTTTAAAGCAGAGTAAACATAATAACACTGGGCGACGTCGCATTAAGCGTAATACAAACTCAGTAACCACATTGTTATTTTGCCGTTGACATTACTGCTAGAGTAGTACTTAATAGGCTCTATTAGAAGTTTTACATATGAACATTAACTGCCATCGGCAATAATTGTCGATTGTTAACAATTTCCGTTCAAAACAGCACCGTAACGTAACAGGAAAGGCACAAATTAAACGGAGTACTAAAATCAGTTTTTTCCTGTTTCCGCAATATATATAATTCAGGTGGGATGATCTATGCTTCTACTTATTTTAGGTCAATGACGCCATCAATAATTTGCCATAATTCAGATTAATAAAAGGAACCCTTTTCCCGTACCGCACAGTTTCGGAATTTTTAGCCGTTAATTACGACTTACTTTTACCGCAAAAATGTATACGCATTTTGAGCTTGATTTTTGAAAGGGGCATACGTAACACGGCAACCATAATTATACAACAACAATTTTAACAGTACGTACTGTGATTTGCGAGATCATCATAAACTTCTTTTTATAGCCAAGCTGAGCCTAAGCACGACAAAATATCGTAATACGTCTTCATTAGAAAGTTTATTCAATATTTTGCCAGAATTTGTCGTAAACCAACAGGTACAAACAGAGTCAAATTTTCCTGTAACATTCTCTGAATGGCTTTCTTTGATCTAACTTGATGGAAAGTCAAGATGGTCATTTAAAGCGACTACATTCATTTATAAAACTCCGAGCTCCCACCGAAAAGCAACTGTTTGGAATCGCCATGGGTGTTGGAGCAGTGGCTGGTGCGTGTGTGTATTTACGTTATAATTATCCGTCTTCCAATCCTACAGACTGTACACTGTCCGAAAAAGACACCCCCGATGACTTAATACTGGATCACAAGAGCACTGAAAATTCAGAACTATCTACGCGTCTATATTCTGCTGATGTCAGCGGTAAACAACATCACATATTCGCACCATCACCCATATTACCATCTTCCGTCGGGGATCATGATACTGCACGGGACTTATTAGATAGTCATTTGCCGGTTAATCATGCCGACATTTATGCGCATACGATATTCCCCAGTATGCACAATAATCTCGCCACGGCGTCGGCAGTATGTATCGGGGAAAATGACGCAGCACTCGCGGCGAGTATACCACTCAAGGTATGCTGTAATGACCAGATAGTTTTTGGAACGGTGCTTAATATTATTATATATGTTTCTAAGTACACAATTAACTGACGACAAAAGTATTGTTATGTGCGCGCATTTAAAAGCGCTGGTGCCGGTTGTTGTTATACGCCTTTTGGCATTTTTGCCGCGTTTCCTTTACTTGAGCGGTATTTGCAGAGCAGCTTGATTGAGCTTAAAGTTTTCTATATTTTTTTGTTCGTTTCACTGGTTTGTTTTTCGGTTTTTGTGTATATGGTGTATACGATTTTTTTACCATTGGATAAACGTTTTTCACTATTCTCAAAATGGCGCTTGCCAGCCTTGCGCGACACTTATATCAAAACTTTTTTCAGTTGGAGCAGGTATTGTTTTCCTCTCCAAATATTGCCATCCGTGATGGTCAACACGTGCGGAAAGTTATTCACAATTTGATAAACGATGGAGATCATAGGCTGCAGATTATCACAGATTTCGACTATACTCTGACACGGTACGCGAAAAATGGTGATCCCTGTGATACGACATACCGTAAGTACGTGAACTTAAAAAATTCAAAATACAATACCATAAGACAGCAAAAAAATAGTACTTCTACAATCGCATCATAAGGTCCGTAGTCTCCGTACGAACTTTATGGACAAACAGCATGCACTATAAACCACGATAGATTTTAAGCTGCAGTAACGTAATCAACTTTTGAAATATTTATACGTGTACGCAAGCTGTAACATCGTACTCGTATAATATTATAAACTATATATATAGTATACATTTCAAAACTGTTATATGACCTCAAACCTATAGATAACCTCGACCTCTATGATTTATAGAGCAATGCAAATCAACTACGTTTCGGATAGTCCAGATAATGCAGTTTATATTTTACGCTGCTAAAAGTTTTTCCATTAGATTATTTCCGATAATTGTGCTCATGTTTCCAATATATTTTGTTATGCTCAAAGACCAGTTTATACTTTAGGTATGTGTACAAGGAGATTTGTATGTTATTATGGATTTTTTAATGTTATACCTGTACTTAAGGCACTGTAGCATACGTGCAACATACTGTACTGCTTATTTTTTACGAAGTCACCTATATTTCTGCTAAAAATACTTTTTCGTTTGTAGAAGTGGTAGAGCAATCGGAAACAATGCCTAAGGAATACAGAGAAATGGTAAACAATAAAGCTGTGAGCTATAGAGGGTAAAACGCGGTAATTTTTACAATGATACCGGATGTTACATTTAGACAGCCAAGCTCAGGAACAAATACCTCCCTATGCAGCAAAATCCGGACTTATCCCCGAAGGAACGAGAGGACGGCATGCACAACTGGTTGACGAAATCCCACGAGTTGATGAAGCAGTACAAAGTGCGAGTGAAAGATATTCCCAAATGCGTACAAAATTCCAGCGCCACTCTACGGTAAATGGAATGTTCTTACCGCTAGGTGTGGCACACGTATTCTTCCGGTTGCAAATTATACGTACAACAGATACGCGTCCTTATATATATTATCTTATGGTAACTTTTCTAACACAGGATTATAGCTGAAAATTTTACTGTGGCATAAACACATATAGTTTACACTTACAGAACTGGACGCTAAGAGAAAAATTCTTACTTTTTAGTGCCAAAGTACCTATATTTTTATCCAAGGTTGGCCTACGAAAAGTTCCGGTAACAATATTTTCGGCAGGTCTGTCAGCGGTTGTAAAAGGTGCGTATAAAATGTAATAGTACATACCGAGCTACAAGTGACCGATAAACAGCATACGCGATTACGTACCACAGTTTTTACAAAGGCTTTTTCATCACGGCTCATTTCGGTTTTGTTACAGAAATACTAGAGCATCAAGTCTGCTTGTCAGACAATATAACCGTAGTTGCGAACGAATTTTCGCACAACGACGAGGTACACAAAGTTAATTTCATAACAATTTGCAATAATACACGCACGGGTCATACCTAACTATTATGTATATTTTTATTTACAATTAGTAGCGCTCGCTATACTGCCTATACATATATTACAGATTTTGATTGTACGATCACTATACACTCTGATAAAATTTATCCTAATTTAACAGTGGTTATGGCGAGTTTAATTTGTTGGTTTTTAGGGTTACGTAACTGATTTTCGTGAACCATTAGTTCATGGGCTGAACAAAGCACTGATCGTTTCTTCGAGAGCAGAATATTTTGCCCAGTATAAAAGCCGGCACAACATCATTTTAATCGGAGATAGTCTTGCGGACGCGCAAATGGCCGCTACGCTGCCGCAGACTCAAAATTTGCTCAAGATCGGCTTCCTTGTACAAGATGTAAGCATAGTGTAAAAACGCTTTTCTGGTATTTTTTTGCTTCACGGAATAGTTATTGCAGGACCATTTTTTCATTACGTATACAGCAGGTTATTTCGCATCGTTTTGTAATTGCGTATATTCAATTTCAGTTTGATTTGGCCATCGACCTGTACAAGGAGGTTTTTGATATTGTTATCGTTGACCAGGTAATAATACTTTGATTCCTATTTTTGCAGCTGGAAATAATAAATTAAATGTATTAAATTACTGCATGCTTTTAAATAAATTGTAGGAGAGCTTCGCTGTTGTGCATGATATTGTGGAGTTCATTCTTACTGCCCAAAATCAGCTGTCGTCAACATGGGAATTAGAACGATTGGAGCGAGCAAAAAGCTATTCCAAGCTGTGGTAACTCATCCCTCAGCTCCCAAATTTGGGAAAAACCGTTGTTCTTGTGATCAAAACAGAATGTATTAAAGCTGCTGCAGTCGTTTTTGCCCTAGAAATGTGCGTTGAAAGCTGTTTCAGCTTTCGTGAAATTAATTTATGCAACAGAGATTCAGATTTTTATTTCTTATCTTATCGTGTATGCATCACTCTCGCGGCGCTTTGTTTATTCGTTACGTCAGAAATTTATTTTAACGCGCGCTTTATAACCTTATTTTTTTCGAGATCGTTATTTTAAATTATGTTGTCACAATGCAGATTTAACGGCGACATCATGTTACCGTAGCGTTTCAGCCTTGCTCACAGTCGTTGAATTACATATTAAATGAAATAAAAATACTTGGCAAAATTTTTATTTATGCAGCTTAATTACCGGGGAAGGCCTACGACTGAGAACAATACGTGCAGTTAATCACCTCTACAGTAAAAATTCGCATTAAAGGGCTACCAATTTCGTGAACTACAGTTGTCTAAGTTAGCTTATATAAGTATCAGTAGGATTGTACGAGCGCTACAAACTGTACGTATATATATTGTATAATACCAAAATGATGTCACGCGCTATAGTTTACAATCACAAAAGGTGTTTGTAATCAGTGTAAATGACCTTTACGATTGCTGAACAAAGTGACCAGCATGACGAAGACAGTTATTTATGCGACATGCATACAGATACTATACAGCTATTAAATTTGTAGTTTTTTTAAAGCTTTTTGTGTTTCATGATCTAGACTAGAGTAGGCGGTTTACAGGATCTAGACTAGAGTAGGCGGTTTACAGGATACTCCGAAGTTTATTTACCAAAAGGAAGGCCGGCTTTAAGGTTTTAGGTGCCGCATTTGTCTTGTTCAGAAACTCCTTGTAGTCGCTGCTCTACGGGTAGTTCTCTATGACATCAGTAACATGAACAGTGTATATAATATACAATATTCCTAACTAGGAGTACAATACTTATACCTAAATTCGTAGATGCAACTTAGGTAGATCATTAACAATATACAGTAGTTGTGCAGTAATTTCAGAAATTTATAACGCTTTCTGCCAGTTTCCAGTACATTCCTCGTCCTTACACATGCCGGTTTGGAGATGAATTTTTGCCATTCCGATCCGCAGTCTTGGAAATTCTATCGCTACTACAAATTTTACAATATTACTGTACCAAAACTGTAGCGAAAGCCAATCGGCGATAAAATTCCCATAAATTTTACCGTCGCGGTGTTTCTAGATGTTTTTAGGCTGGAACAGGTCAGATAGCGCAAGTGGATCGTCAGTTTTTATTACACAACACTGTTACTGCGATACACTCTTGCAAATATTTTTATTGTACTATTGTATATACAAGCCCAACCTCGGCCTCCGGCCTCGGTCGGGAAAATGTAGAAATGAATTTGGATTATTGGTTTATTATTATAATTGTTAATAATGATTATAGAATTATTAATTAGCAAACTTTACGGTAATATGATGAACTACTACCTCTCAGTCTAATCGGTGAAAATCCTTGCCCCTTTGTTTGACCGGCGAAAATCCTTACTCTTGTGTCTGACCGGCGAAAACTCCTACCCCTCTGTCTAACCGTCGAAAATCTCTGTCCCTTTGTCTAACCGGCGGAAATTCATACCCCTCTCTCTATCCGGCGAAAATCCTTACCCATGTCTCTGACCGGCGAAAACTCCTACCCCTCTGTCTAACCGGCGAAAATCCCTGTCCCTTTGTCTAACCGGCGGAAATTCCTACCCCTCTGTCTATCCGGCAAAAATCCTTACCCTTGTGTCTGACCGGCAAAAACCCCTACCTCTCTGTTTTACCGGGGAAAACCTCTACCCATCTGTCTAACCGGCGAAAATCCCTGCCCCTGTTCTTGACCGGCGAAAATCCCTACCCTCTGTCTAACCGGCGAAAATCCCTGCCCCCGTGCTTACCGTCGAAAACCCCTCCCCCTTTTTCTAGCCGGCGAAAATCCTTAACTCTGTTCAACCGGCCAAAATTGCTGCTGTGTCCGCATGCTACAATTTCCCTTGCCGAATTGATTTTATTTTACAAAACCACTACTCGTAGAATGCCGAAATTCCCGTTTGAAACATGAGTTATTGCTGCTCGGTCCGCGTGCTAAACTTTCTCTTGCCGAATTGACTTTATTTTAAAAAGCCATCAGAATGCCGAAATTTCCGTCTGAAACAATGAGTAAGTGCGTCCACTTGCTAAAATGTTTTTAATTTGACATGTATTTTGCATTTGGTGATCACGCGTGCTAACTGAGCAAACGGTTTTCGAGGCAATTATTATAAATACTGATTTTCATTATTATCAGTATTATTATTCATTATTATTATAGTTTGTTTATTTCTAATAGTAGATATATTATTCCTTATTAATTCTAAGTATTATTTTTTTGTTTTCAATACTGAGTACAGAGCTTTGTTTTGTATTAAAGGAAAAACATTTCTGCTAAAAGAATTAGTTAATAAAATTATCGATAGAACTATTATCTAGTTTACGCCTTTACGGAATCATATAAGCAACAACGGTATAACGAAAGTCCAGCCTGATGCCGCGAGCGAATGTCCGCATAATGAAATTTATTACATGTGCTGAAATGACTTCATGGAGAAATGGAAGAGCACCGAAACACCACTCTTTGATTAATCAGTAGAGTGCCAGCGCTTGCAATGTTTTGTTATTTTATTTTGATGGCTATTGCATATAAAACCACATATCAAATAACCTAAGCATTTTTGTGCAAAACTCTGTTTCCGGCTTCGCTTCGGTCTAATAGTGCTAGCAAAAAGCAGTGCACTTCCCTAGTAGTTTATACGTAATCCGTTGCCGTACAGTTATTTGCGCTATACTGGTTCCCTTTCCTCTTTCCGCCAAAGAAATCATACTGCATTATCGCTCTGCCAATTACGAAATTTCAACAAACAGGAGTATTAAATTTTACTGATTACTGATGTACCGCAGTTTTTATGTCCCAGTTTGCCACGCTGTGTCAGCAGTTTCCGTTCGAAAATATACGCATTTCCGCCAATCCACATTATCCACTAATAAATACTTTCTGATGAGCCAATCAGCGAAATTCGTTTTGGCCATGTTTCGTAATTCGAAGGAAAAGAAGATCGGAAAACTAAAGTTGTAGGGACAAACTACAGGATTTTAGCCGTTTTTTCAGCTATCGAACGAAATTCTGCGCCGGACAGTGTTGGAGGAAAAGGGAGAAAAAGAAACGGCGGAGTTAGGATTGTATATATAATAATAATAATATATATAATATGGTTATTACTATATACCCGCTTTTCGCGTTGTACGTTGAAGTACCAAAACTTTCTACCAAAATCTAAGACGCAGCAATGATGTTTCCGATTATGCGTAAGTTACCCGTTGCCTTAAAGTTAATCGCGTTATACTGTTGCCCTTTCCTCTTTCCGCCAAAGAAATGATAATGTACGAGTACTATCGCTCTGCCATTACAAAATTTCGACAAACAGGAGTATTAAATTTTACTGATTACTGATGTACCGTAGCTTTTATGTCTCAGTTTGCCACGCTGTGTCAGCAGTTTCCGTTCGAAATATGCGCCTTTCCGCCAATCCACTAAGAATTACTTTATGATAAGCCAATCAGCAAAATTCGTTTTGATCGTGTTTCGTAATTCGAAGGAAAAGAAGGTCGAAAAACTAAAGTTGTAGGGACAAACTACAGGATTTTAGCCGTTTTTTAAGCTATCGAACGAAATTCTGCGCCGGACAGTGTTGGAGGAAAAGGGAGAAAAAGAAACGGCGGAGTTAGGATTGTATATATAATAATAATAAATATATATCTTTATATATATTCATACAATCTTACCGACCAAAACGTATTTATGCGCCGTTTTTATAGACTCGTCAACGCGTGGTCAGTTTTAATCCAGCTTGGTCTTAAAAAATTCCATATTTTCCATAGGTGTGCCAATAGATTTTTGTTTTTTTTAATTAACCAGTGGTCAGAAGATGGTTCCACCAGGTCTTAAGTATAGGAAACGTAAAGAGCACTCGAAGAAGTATTCACTACTGCAGTCTGCACAGCAATACAAAGTAAGTACTCGTACTTAACATGATGACTGTAACCACGGAGACTATAGCGGATACATATTAATACTTTCTTTTAGTATAGATAATAATTGTTACGAGGTATGTGAGCAATAAATTAGTACCCAAACGTCCATAAAAGGTACATCGCCCAGTATGTCGCTTATACAGTATCTATACGTCACAACGTAAAAACATCAGAAGTCAGAACGTCAAAAAACAGAACGTCAGGTAATCCGAACGTGAAAAATCAAAAACGTCAGAAATTTAGAACGTCAGAATATCAGAACGTTAGAACGTCAGAATGTCAGAACGTGAAAAATTAAAAACGTCAGAACGTCAGAAATCCAAAATGTCAGAACGTTAGAACGTCAGAATGTCAGAACGTTAGAACGTCAGAATATCAGAACGTTAGAACGTCAGAAGGTCTGAAAGTCAGAACGTGAAAAATTAAAAGCGTCAGAACGTCAGAAATTCAGAATGTCAGAATATCAGAACGTTACAACGTCCGAATATTAGAACGTTAGAACGTCAGAAGGTCAGAACGTGAAAAATTAAAAACGTCAGAACGTCAGAAATTCAGAATGTCAGAACGTTAGAACGTCAGAATGTCAGAACGTTAGAACGTCAGAATATCAGAACGTTAGAACGTCAGAAGGTCAGAAAGTCAGAACGTGAAAAATTAAAAACGTCAGAACGTCAGAAATTCAGAATGTCAGAATATCAGAACGTTACAACGTCCGAATATTAGAACGTTAGAACGTCAGAAGGTCAGAAAGTCAGAACGTGAAAAATTAAAACGTCAGAACGTCAGAAATTCAGAATGTCAGAATATCAGAACGTTAGAACGTCAGAATATCAGAACGTTAGAACGTCAGAAGGTCAGAAAGTCAGAACGTGAAAAATTCAAAACGTCAGAACGTCAGAATGTCAGAATATCAGAACGTTACAACGTCCGAATATTAGAACGTTAGAACGTCAGAAGGTCAGAAAGTCAGAACGTGAAAAATTAAAAACGTCAGAACGTCAGAAATTCAGAATGTCAGAATATCAGAACGTCAGAACTTTAGAAAGTCAGAACGTTAGAACGTCAGAACGATAGAACGTCAGATTCGGTCAGAATATCAAAATGTCAGAATGTGAAAAATTTAAAACGTCAGAAATTCAGAACGTCAGAATATCCGAACGTTAGAACGTCAGAATATCAGAACGTTAGACCGTCAGAAGGTCAGGAAGTCGGAACGTGAAAAATTAAAAACGTCAGAACGTCGGAAATTCAGAACGTCAGAACTTTAAAACGTTAGAAGGTCAGAACGTAAGAACGTCCGAACGTAAAAAATTAAACCTTAGAACGTTATTACGTCTTATGAAATACGACTACAAAAGCGTATATACGATTTCAATCTTAGTCTTAAATAAATCACATTTTCCATACCTTCCCAATTATCCAAAATTTTTACAATTTCCTGTGTGCTTATGTCTTATTTGAAAATATTCATAATTTCCAGTACTTAAGTGCCGAGCGCGAATGCGCGAGGCTACCTTGTACAATTTATAATTACTGTAACAAAATAGACTAACTACAGATAATTTCATAACTATTGTGGGTGGTAAAATAAAAATCGTTATAATAATTATTTGATTTGTAAAATTTGTATATTTTTGTACGTTAGTATCGTTTTGTCGTGCGCACACATGAATGTTGAACCGATAGCCCTGGGGCAACCCATCGCACAACGTACTGTACAATCGGCCGACAGTACAATACATACTACATACAGTATGTGCCGATACATCTACCGATCACTCAACCTTGAACCGGACACGTGGATTCGACTTCGCTCTCCAAATCATTATCATTGTGGCCGACACTCCATCCAGTCACTTGTTGCAGAAAATAGCAGCTCAAATAAAACTAACCACCTACACGTTCATCATACTTTTGGATTTTCATTGATACCCTTCTGGAATTTTGACCAAATTTGCAGGATTTCGTAACGAAAATGCGTCAACTCATACAGAAAGTCCTGATTACGGATCCCATTGATGCGCAATTCGTGCAGGCATTAAAAACTCTGGGTCTGGATGTGGTGCAGAAGACTTTGACGGAGGAACAGCTGCTGAAAGAAATTCCCGATTATGAGATGTTGATTGTGCGATCCGGGACACAGGTTACTCGTAAGGTGATCAATGCCGGACAACGTCTGAAGCTCATTGGCCGTGCTGGAACAGGAGTCGATAATATTGATGTGCCAGCGGCGACGGAGCAGGGAATTCTGGTTATGAACACTCCAGGTACGGATTTTTTCTCATTGTGAGACCGGAAGAATGGCCGTCGTTAAATGCTTTTGATTTTCATTTCATGATGGTTAAAATTTAGTATTAAGTAAATTTCAAAATGTTAGTACATTTACTGCTTTAATTAGTGCAGTTACTGTACAAGTAGATATTTTCTGTTGCAAATCTGCTAATACGAGTACTGTACATGTGCAATGCAAGAAAAATGTAAAGCATATTGCAATGCACTGCTTTTGCATAACATAATATGGCATTATAGCAGTATTAAACTGGCGGTGAGCGAATTTAGTTTACGTACAGTAGCTGTTTTTTTAAAAATAAGTGCTGTAAACTGTAAACGCATGAAAATATAAAAACATGCGTAGTAACTTCGAAAAAACCATTTTTTATGTAATTTACAAGTTTTGTCAATGTAATATACTATAGATATTGCGCTCGTATTGCAGTATTGCGTCCTTACTGTAATTCTCAAGAAACAATACTCGTACTGTTCTAAGATTGCGAGATTGTTTTATTATTATTTTTGGTTACCGACTTACGGTATAATTTTTATTGTGGATAGGTTCAAATACCATTTCCGCATGTGAGCATACATGTGCACTGATTTTGGCCCTGTCTCGCCATATTCCTCCGGCCTATGCTTCGCTGAAGGAAGGTCGTTGGGACCGGAAGCTGTATATGGGACACGAAGTCATGGGCAAAACACTGGCCATTTTCGGACTGGGACGAATCGGACGCGAATTGGCAATACGGATGCGCGCTTTCGGTATGCGCTGTGTTGGTTTTGATCCATATATTCCGGCGGAAGCCGTGGCGGAATTTGGGATTGAATTTATGGAGCCGGAAAGAATTTGGCCTATAGCGGATTTTATCTCCATACACGTCCCATTGCTGGCCGAAACAGAGAATCTGATCAACTTAGAGGTACAGAATACAAACCTGTGTGGTTGCATTGATGCAAAGTATTTGCTGCGTCAGCCTGCGTACGCGAATACTTTTTTTCGAAAGGTTTCTTCTAACTTGTAATAACATGTAAACCAATTAAGTCGTATTAATGCGTATATATATATGTATAATAATAAGAATAATAATTCATTCATTCTGTACATGTAATTATGCCAATTAATGGGAAAATATTTGTTCTCCTGCTGTTTCGCCTAGCTATAGGTACTCTAATGTTTAAGCGCGCCAATACCACGAGTAAGCCAAGTGTACAGCTATCTTATGCGCTTGCACAATTGTTTTTGTTGCGGCAGTATCCAGAACTCGGATGAAAACAAAACTGCATCAGTTGTTCCGATATGCATTGTGCTTTGGGATGCTAATCTAATGGGCTCCGAAGTTTTGGCTTACGTGCATTGCATAAGAAGTGTACTACTGTACAAGTTGACCTTTGTAATTTAGTGGGTGTTATCAAGTTTGGGACATCCTACATTATCACAGAAGAGAAAAAAGTACAGCTGTGTGACATTTATTGATTGTTTTGCTTGTTTCTTAGGTGTTGCATCGGTGCAAGAAGGGCGTAAAAATCATCAACGTTGCCCGGGGTGGAATCGTCAGTGAAGCTGATTTGTTGACTGGTCTCAACGATGGCCAGGTCGGTGGTGCCGCACTGGATGTGTTCAGCAGTGAGCCGCCCAGCCCGTCAGTACTGACTCTCATTAAGCATCCGCGCGTCCTGGCTACTCCGCATCTTGGTGCCAGTACCGTGGAAGCGCAGGAGCGCGTCGCCGAAGATTTAGCTCAACAAATTACTATCTTGTTGGAAACAGGACGAGCTCCAGGATTGGTTAACCGTGTTTGATTGACATACGAAAAACGGAATCAGTTTTCATCGCTTGATTTGTTCGCTGAAATTATGCCAACGAAAATGACCTTTTTTGCTTGTTTTTTTATTTGTTTGCGTTGGACGTTTTGTTCCGTTTATATGCGCTTTGTTTTTATCCATAACCATTTCTCTTTTCAAAACCGCCGAGTTAATTGTGAGCAAGGTGTGCTCAATTTTATGGTGTTGTTGTCGTGATTTGTCTCAGAATGCCTGTATTTTCGTTTCGTAATTTTTTTTATTTGCTCGTACTCTGTATTACAGCTCATCATGAGTCATGTGGATGAACACTTTGCACTTCTTCCCAAGTACCACTTTGTTAACTTCGTGTTAGGTACGTGTGCGCGGCCGTACGCCAGGCAAATTTTCCACTGGCCGTGATATAATCGCCAGGGACAGATGAGATCGAGGTATCAACTTCCCAGATCTTTACTGCTATAAATGAGCATGCAAACCGAGTTAGAAGTCTGTGTGGTCAAATTCCTCATAGATCAGTGACAGCTGGATGTTTTCGGGTAACCTTATCCATGATTTCATTTTTCAAAATTAGTACCACTACAAAAATTTGTACCACTACCAAAATTTGTACTACTACCAATATTCACATTGAAATTTTTGCCGATGGTTTCTCTGGTTTATCACGCGTGCTGTTCGACGCCGGTCCTTGATAAAGGAAGAGTTTAATTCTCACTTGGAACCATACGCACCAGGAAACTGTGGTAGTCAGATGTATCTATGTAATCAATATCATCCGTGTTCGACAGATGCATATGATCCAGGAGATTCTGCTGCGATAAATTAAATTGCTGATAAGGCAAATCCAGACTGTAGTAGATTTCGGCTGAATCGTTCCCGATTAGCGTAGTCAGCTCTTTTTCAAGTTGAGCAAATTCAGGTCGTTCTTCCGGTGCTGTTATCCAACAGCTAAGCATTAAGCTGTAGCTGCAAGTTTGCAACAGAATGCAAAGTAGTAACTATAGAGCAGGAGTTCAATGCTTTTCTAGCTATACTAGTAGTGCAAGTCTTTAAAATTTTAAACGCTGCTTACATCGACACTGGACATGTTGCTGGTCGTTCCATACGGGTGCCGTTGCGTAACGATGATAGGAAGTCCAGCAGATTCGAGATGTCAAGACTACTATTTGCGTACGGCGTTTCTCCCAAACTGAAGAGTTCCCACATCAGCACGCCAAATGACCACACATCCGACTTTTGATTGAACAACCGCTGAATTATTGATTCCGGCGACATCCAGCGCACAGGTAATGCTACCTATAAAGCATGAGCATTAATTGCAGTTTTAAATTTATATAGTCTATATCACAAAATTGTAGAAGTACTGTACTGTACTCTGTATCAAACAATATTAGTAATTAGTACATTATTACTGTATTGAGTGTATTCTGCAGCTGTATACGGTACGTATCTGTACGTTAGAGTGACACCCACTCAAGGAAAATATTAAGAAAAAGTGGCTCATTAGTATAGCAACATCACAGTAATCAAATACCGTCTGTATTTTACAGCTTAAAAAAGTGATCCGGTACATGGTTGATGGTACCAAGAACGTGTACAGTCACCGGTAGCTTCGCTTTCGGGAACCCTTATTAAGGAGTCCTTAACACTCACTCTTATGCCTTGTTTTATGGCATTATGCATTTATACCCAAAGTAACACACAATTACGATTTTGTATTTGTACACATCGGTGTGAAATCGTTGGAGCTTACGATGTTATCGGCGCGCGTGCAAAAAGGTGTTAGGGACTGCCCTAACAGTTCCCGCACAGATACACGAATTTAGTAAGTACCATGCCTTACGGGTCCCGGCACTCGCTTCCCTTTCAAAGCTAACAAACAGAGTTATTACACAAATACGGAATTCGGGTTAATGCAGTTGACTTTTACATAAACTACAATGATATTTTAATATATTTCTGAAATTCTGATTATAAGCACCGTTAAAAAATTCCTATACGAGAATTTAAAACCGATACAAAATTTAAAAGAATTAAAAAATTTTGAACCACCATGCTATTGAGTACGTCGTACGTCTGTATGAACCAAAACGTATTCTGGCAGTTGTTTGGCTAATCCAAAATCGGCAATTTTTACCACACGGTCTTGGCAAACAAGGACATTGCGAGCGGCCAAATCCCGATGGATAATTGAGCGGCTGTTGAGGTACCTCATGCCGCGGCTGATCTGGAAGGCAAACTTTAGCAGGTCCCTTGTCGTCATTACGTTCCGGTCAAACGACGTGTCATGCGATTTCAGGTACTGCTGAACGCGATTAGCTTCGCCCTGCATTTGCATAAACTCCTCGTCATTGAACGTATCCATCTCGCCGTATAAACTGGTCTGATTGTAGAAATAAAGGCCACGGTGGGATTGCAAGTAGTTAAGCAGCGAACCGTATTCACAGTACTCCAGGATCAAAAGAATTTCTCCTGTACAGTAAAACGGGAATATGAGGGAACAAATTATATACAAACAGTAATCTCAACGACAAGCTGAACTTTACTACCTTTAAAAACTATTCCCATAAGATTAATTATATTAAGATGTCGACCGGCTTTCGTCATAATTTTCATCTCTTGCACTAGCAGATTTTGCTGTTGCAAATCATCAAAATCTTTTACGCCCTTTATGGCTACCGGGACGGGTGACGATTGCCCTTGAAAATCTTTTACCGTTCCCTTTCGAACTAGTCCGTATTCTCCTTCTCCCAGAATTTCACCTTTGATGGTAAATCAGCTTATTAACAATGTATGCAAGTACTGACATATTTGTTTAGCTTCATTTCATCTAAATGTCAATTTAATATAAACTGCATGTGATAAGCCATTCAGGGTCAAAACCGATGAAAGAGGCACAAACGGTATTCTAGTAGCGTACTGGCAACCTACTGGCGTACCGATTTCTAAACTTGCCAGAGGAATCTCCAGAGTGCTCATATAATTCTGCAGAGTCAAGTCGAATTTTTGGTACATGGAATTTAAGCGCAGATCTGTTGTATTCAAGTTTAATCTACTCATTTCATGCTCATTGAAAGTGTTCAAGGCAGATCGCAGAAGACGCTGTTTTCTTCGCCTGAAGAACAGATAACCGAGTACACTGCTTAGAATAGCGAGGACGATCGCTGCGATTGTCGAAAATATGATAGTGCTCACTGGTGGTTGACTTTCGGAATCTGCGTCACCGGGAACCGTAATAAGCGTCAGCTGTCGTTGTCACCGGCATACTTCCAGTGCTTTTTTGTCCAACTGCAGCTTTTAATAAGTGAGGGTCAATGTAACCCTGCTTGACCACTACGTTATGTATTACCAGCTCTGCTGGAGAACTTGTATCAAATTCCGAGAAAGCAGTATAGTCGACCCCAACAGAAACGTCCATTCGAATCTGCAATTCACTTGTAGGAATGTAGTTCTCATCGACTGTCCAGAAAATCGGTTCTTCGTCCACAATCCAGACCATTGCTGTTTTGCTCCATATTAACTTGTACGAGTGAAAAGCTAGCGACAAGTCATTTGCTCTATCAAACAAATGAAAAAATTGAATTTCACTAACTGACGTTGTCACAGAAAGGTCATGCAAAACATCAGTTCTTCCTATAACGTTAATTATCCAATGCGGTCATCGATCTTAAATGCTATGCTAGCGCAAACAATTAGAAAATATTGATTACCTCTGTATTTGCCCACTGTTCAGCGGTTGAACCCCGGGACGCTCAGAGCGCACGGAAATACTGATCTCGGTGGGTGTTTGTCCTCGTGATAACATAACATACACGAAAGGAGCAATACCTCCAGTACATGCTAATCCCGGCAAACAATAGACCTCTGACAGTGACAGGCTAGTCGAGGCACCATTTCCTTTTGGAATTTTTGCGCTCCATTCAATTTCACCATACCTAAAACTGAAGTGGCCCAGGGTCTGAACTGAAGTGGTAGTAAACAGGAACAACTCGGAGGCGTTGACTTTTCTCCGTTGAGCGATGAGGCGTAAAGTACGGTTATGTAAGACGACGTTGCCTGGTAAATCATAAGCATTTTCATTCCATTTTTCAATTATACTGCTAAAGGACAACCATTTATTTTCGTCCAAAGTTTCTCCGTTGAAATCATCCCGAAAAACTTCATGAACTGCATGAGGAGCCGGATCTATTGGGGCACCTCCACTCCGACATCCACATCGTCTTGTAAAACTGATACGTAATCAACAAGGAAATCGGTCGGGTTGTCGATCGCATTATCCACGACACACTTGTTACACGTAAATCTTCCGGTGTCATCGCTCGCCGCACTCATGACAAGGTACATGTGGCTGGAAGGAATCTTTTTCGCATCGGTTTCCCAGTGGATTTCATTCCCGTCGACATACCAGATTAATACTGTTTTATTCCAGAGCAGTTTGTAGAAATGGTAATCCACTGACATATCGTCTCTCCTAGAAACATTTATAGCATGTTGACTATACGATCTACGATTGTCCTAAATATCATTACATTCGCAATTCGCAAATACTCGTAGTGAAAAGGCGTTTGTTGGGAATATGTCTGATTTTAGACTTGTCGATACTCCGATTGACGTTTCGGCTGACGGCCGGCTGGAGTCCTTTAATAGCCGGCTAAATCAACGCGGCTGGAAGTCTCAGCCGGCTAGAGCGGCTCACGAAATTTCCCGGGGAAATTCGTGAAACAGTGGGACGGCTTAGCCGGAGGCCGGCTAGTGAAAGTGTTCCTAATAGTGTGATTTGCGAAGTAACGTCTGCTGATTATCCATGTACTGCACAGTTGTACTTAAAATGCAGTAATCAACTGTTCAGTGATCATAAATGACGAAAAACTTGCACGACCTTGTTATCTTTGTTTTTTCAGCTTGATTGCCGTCCGGCCAGAAAACGATTTGCGTCCATACATTCTGCGGGTCCTCGCTCCGCACAACAGCGACACCCACCGCGGGCGCCCAACGATCCACGCACGGATTATCGCGCAGGCATGCAGAATGTTGCAGCCACAGTGCCGACCGCATCTGGCGTCCTTTGGAAACTTTTGCTCGCCATTCGATTTCGCCAAAACGAAAATGAAACGCGTTTTTTGTATTCACATCCAGCTGATTCCATTCCGATACAGGAGGTGATCGAGTTGCAACAATACTGAGCGAGCCATTTTTCAGTGTGACAGTCCACGGTGAAACAGAATGCTGTGTCTCATCTATGATATGATAAGGTATGATTTTATAAGGTAAGGTATGATTTTATTGTCCATTTCGATGTGTCTAGAATGGTACTGTTAAAGGAGTCGTGAAAAGTCATTTGTCTAGCCCGCATAGTTTTAATGTGATTAATTAATGTGATCGAAATGATTAATGTGATCGAAATGATTAATTAATGTGATTAATTAATGTGATTAATTAATGTGCATTCGAAATTAATGTGATCGAATAGACTGGCAAAATCCAAAGCAGAAATACCACGTGCTGGAAGAATGTATTCATGCTTAGTATAATTCGTATTAAATTATTAATCAACCCTTAATTCATGATTTCTGTTACGGTGGATGAACAATAAAACTGAGAAGCATCACCACAAGTATAATACCAAAACCAATAGTAAACGGTATCCACGCTTCTCCTGATACGTTTGTTAACTTTGTTTGCATAGGTACTTCGGTTTCCAGTACTATTATGCGCAAGAGAGCCAACATACCGGAATGCATGGTTATGAACCTGCATTACCAGACGGCTTTGGCGGGTGCACAGCGTATCGTAGCTGATAACAGTTCAATTAGTTCAATTTGTATGAGGACTGCGGAGTGTACAGTATATTGAGGACTATGATATTCCTGCATCTGCCCGATCATGTTACGCTGCCAGGTCAGGCCGCCGGCTACAACAGTACAAGCCATATCGGAAATGGGATGAAACGATGTCACAATAATACCTAAAAGATGCGTGGTCACCACTACACTGTTTGATGTCAGCGCACACCGCCGGTGGGCGGTGGTCGGCTTATCATTTCATCGAATACACTTTTCATACGGGATCCCTTTTCTCTTGGGACCTGGGTGTTACAAACCCATACAATCGTGTATGCGCGTATTTCACAGAGATATTTACTATGATGATTGGCGCTTCCTATCCAACAACATTTAGCGGTGGTAATGCAAACAAAAACACCGCTCTTTTAATATTTATAGACGGGCCGGGTGACTGGCGACGTCTGGCGTCTGTAGTAAACTTTACCGGCCAACAGACAGTTTTTTTTTTCACTACACAGGGTACGCTTCACGCTACATTGCAGTCGCACCTTACGGTTAGCAATGAAATATTGAAATTGACTCGGATTTTAATTAATTCTTCATGCTCTTCGAGTAGTGACCGGTGAGCAATTTATGAAAAGTTGAAAATGCATAATTATACGTAGATAGGGAGCAAATGGTGCAAAGATCAGAAAAACGGGAAGAAAAATTGTACTCACTAAAACCATATCGAAAACAAATACAGTATAACTATACAGTACGAGGCTACGAGCTGATGGCGTCACGTTAGCTCCGTAGGAAAGAAGAAGAATGGTGACTCGGGATGTCACATGCGTTTGTACATTGGCATTATCGCATATCGCGACAACATCCGGCAAGCTGGAGCAAAGGCCGAACAGGATAAGGCAACTAAGCACCAGAACATCACCCATGCTACCTGTTCAGCGCTTTGGGCTTCGAAACGCTTAAACCAAACGCATCATAAGCTACCGGCCTGCTTACGGAAGTGGGTAGGAGGGTATGGCAAGAAACCGGCGAGCCACAAGCAACGGAATATTTACGCCAGCGTATCAGCATAGAGATCCTGCGCGGGAACATAACCTCCGTTCAGGGAATAGTTTCACCGGGAGGAAATTTAGAACACTTATTATTGTATCGCGTACGCAGCAAACAACAACAGTTTTTTCTCTCGTTCGGCATTTATTTCTGAGCATATGAAATACCAACAAAAGTCAAACAAAAAACAGGACGGTTGTACCGAGGGTGCATCCGAAAACCTCCTCTCAATTAAATCTGGTAAGGGAGGGACGGTGGGAAGATCAAAAAGCTAACACGATTCGCTGCGGTATCAAATGTCCAAGACTAGTTGAACCTTGGCAGCGAAAACTAAAACTAAAAGAGCTGTTGAGGATAAAGCTTCCCGGGACAGCTATTTATACGGTCTCCTTCGGGGCGGTGTTACATCCCGCTTCCCCATGAAGTGACCAATGGCTAACACGCTGCCAATAATCGCACAGGTTACGCAGTAACCTTAGGCCGTTCTCTGTTCTTAGACCTCCCGAGGCTGCTTTCTGCTGATTGAGTGCTCTGCGTTGTGATGTTAATTGTTTTTCTAGAAACTGTAGTAGACAAATAAAAGATAATGTCATAATAAACTGGAAAATACAGTACGAATGCAACTTCAGGATAAACAGTTAAGAGTTGTTCTAAAGCCACGCACAAACGAAATTAAGAAATGTACGAGTAATACTGCTATGATGAAGCCTTCATTGTTAGTATGTAGCCCAGTATAATGGACCAAACGCCTTAACTGCTTGTTGTAGCAACGCCTCAACCAAGTTCAATGCAATGTTGATGCCCTTTCCATTTATTGTGTGTAATTTTGTTCAGAAAGCGCTTATTTTTTATTTGGATCCACTCCGACCAATAGAGTTCGGTAGTCGGTGTCATCCGCTAAACCGTTGTCATCAATTTTAGCTAGTTGATCAAGACGATTTTGCTGGGATTGATTAAACAACTGATAAGGCTTGTCCAGACGGCTATAGATTTTCGCTGAACTATCCTCGACCAACGCGATCAAACTTTTTTCGAGATCAGGAAATCCTGGCCTTCCGTCCGGTGACCCGGTCCAGCAGCCAAGCATTATGCGATAACTACAATGAACCCATTAGGTCTAAGATGCCCGTATCAGCAACAAATTTTACAGCGTTTAATTTTACATGGACTCTGGGCACTCTGAAGGGCGCTCCATCCGAAAGCCGTTATTCAATGACGACAGAAATTCCAACAATGAAGCGATGTCGAAACTGCGAGAGTAAGGTGTTTCTCCCAAACTGAAGATTTCCCACATCAACACACCAAATGACCACACGTATCTGACTTCTGGTTGAATACTCATTTAATTACCGATTCCGGTGGCATCCAGCGCACGGGTAGAGCTACCTAAAATTATGATTAGTTGCCATTTTATCTCACAGGATTATTTGACATGTGCAATGCACGTACAAATATACACGTACCCGGTATTAAATCAAACAAAAAAAGCTATATTAATAAACGAGCAGCATTGTAAACCTTAACCATTTTGAATATGTCCAGTTTATTTACATGTGCGTCAGTCACAAAATACTCCACCAGCTGCTTGGCCATTCCAAAATCGGCAATTTTAACCACACGGTCTTGGCAAACCAGAACGTTGCGAGCCGCTAAATCTTATATATATATATTAATATATATATATATATATATATATATATATATATATATATATATATATATATATATATATATATAGATTAAAGGTATACTGTGCAAATGAGCTCAGCTACATCTAAAGGATGAAACTAAAAAAGCAAAGACACATAAACCATTATCAAAGAAGTGTACCTTGAAGCACGATTCCCACTAGATTGATAATGTTTAGATGCCGTCCAGCTTTTGCCATTATTTTCATTTCTTGGATTAGCTGATTCTGCTGTTGCTGATTCATTCGTTTCTTCACACTTTTGATGGCCACTGGAGTCGGCAGCAAATGACCTTGGAGACCTTTTGCATTCCCCTTCCGGACTATCCCGTATTCGCCATGCCCCAAAATTTCCCCTTGAGAAGGTCAAAATGAAGCGAATAATTTAAAAAACAATTGTTTTTTTCAAAGTCCGTAAACTACTATACATTTGTACGTCCTAATTGCGGTTCGCAGTTTAAGACTAAATGGTCGAACACGCTTTGCTAACTTCTCTCATGGCCACATTACGGTTTATAACACGTTTAAGCGAAGTGACCTGGTACTTAATTATCATGGTACCAAGTTCGTGTACATGCACGACAACTTTCACTTTCGCGCTTTTCATGAACCACCTTTTTGAACTATTTTATGATTATGTGCAGCCAAACGATTTGCATACATTGGCCTGTTGGGCGTGAAAACTGCCATTTGAGAGATGCAGATTATTGATATCACCTGTGGATATTGGACACTATATAACTGTAAGGCAAGCTCTGAAATGTGCACACATACCGATTTCCAAACTGGATAGTGCGATTTCCAGAGTGCCAATATAATTACGTAGCGCTGCTGTGGTTTTGGCGTTCAAATTATTAAGCCGAAGGTCAGTATCACTGCAGTTAGGATTTTGCAGACTTACAACAACATCAGAGCGGCGCTGTTTTCGCCGCCTAAAAAACAGATAAGCGAACACGCTAACGAGAATGACAAAGACTATAGCCGAAACCGTTGACACTATTATGACGACTGGGTCTTGGTGCGGCGGATTGTCACTGAAAGTATTTGCAGTTGCCGTTGTGGACAATGGAGATGTTTGTTCCAGTAAAGTTGTTGCATCGATATCATGTGGTTGAAGCGTGCTTGCACTGCTTACAGGTATACACATCCAAGGATCAACATTTCCCTGCCTGACTATAACGTAATCGACTAGAAACTCTGCCGGAAAAATCGTACTTTCGTCAACGCTTACTACGGATGTTCCCATGTTAATCTGCATTTGGTTATCAGGAATCATATTTGTATCGGTAGTCCAAAATATAACCTCGTCGTCGACAATCCATACTATTGCTGTTTCGGTCCATATTAGTTTGTAGATATGGTAATCCAGTGACATGTCTACGTCTCTAAAAATGGTGCATTTATGATTGCACTTAAGGGAAAATTTTAACGGATGCTGCACGGATGTTCATATTGATTTTTATACAAGATCTAGAAGAAAGCGATATCGCCTTTACCTAAAAAATGCGAGTTGCAACAGATCGCACTGTCGAAGATATCGCAATCGTCAAATATTACCGGAACTAAAAATTAATGTTAAAATTTTATTACTTCTGGTTGTTAAATCGTTTTGTCTTGAAACTTTAAAATGCAAAATACGGTACATGGTACACCGTTATAACACAAGCCACATGGTCAACATGTACAGTACCTCCAGTGCCATTTTCCAAGACTTCTGCCATTTCTCGAGTACACAGTTGTGTAGATTGCTTTGGGAAAATCTCCTGAAGCATGCAAAGCATGGATGGAGGGCGCAAAGTTGCTGTGACAATCACCGCTCGGCAGAGTGCAGTGAAAGTTAGTTAGATAGAGCCCACAGTTAATACCCTTCCCTTTAAGGCGTTTGGCCTTCCATTCAATTTCGTCGAACTTAAAATTGAAAAATCCCAACGAGTTTACTGATCCAGAAGTGTAACCAACCGATCCTGAGTTCGGGAGGCTCACTTCCTTATTCGCGATCAGTCGCAAGCTGCCATTGCTTACAAAGACGTTACCCGGCAATGGATATGTTTGAGTTTCGCCTCCGATAAGGATGCCACTGGTCGCAGTGGTCGGACGCCATTTGGAAGCATCCAGTGCCTCGTCATCGAAATCATCTCGAAAAATTATAGCCGCGGCTCGAGCAAGGCGATGGTTCGCCGCCACTTTAGCGGTCGGAGCAAACTCTTCTTGTGACACTGTTAAACAATCAATCAGGAAATTTTTTGGTGGAGAATCTGAAGATGTATCGCTGCTCTCTCGTGAGCCGACATCCGTCATGCTCATACCAATATACATGTAGTCAAAAGGTATTTTCTTCGTGTCGTTTATCGAGAACACAGGATTTCCGTCAATATACCATACTAGCGCTGCTTTATTCCAGACAAGTGCGTAGGAATGATACTCAAGCGACATATCCGCATCTCTAAAAAAGATTGCATACTTTTATGCATTTCAGCTTTGGGCGAATCTATAGATACAAGTACTACGATTAAATGATCTAGCTAGCTGCGTCACACACACAGTAGTTGCACTTGTACATAAAGTTAAATGTACTACGTATTGCGAATTTATTACATAGACGTCAAAACACAAGTAATAGTTTTCATGCTTCTAATCACTTAATTTTCATCTGACCGTGAAATAGCGACTTAAATACTAAAATTTGTATACAAAGGTACGCATTTTTGTTGAATATTGCAACAGCTTTGAGTAGCAGGACACTTGGAAGATCACCATTAATAGCCAAATAGTTAGAACAGAAGTTGCATACATACCGCTTCGTTATTTTACTAGTATCGTTTCCACTATATAGCCGATGCAGTACCGACATCTTGAAGGTGTCCGGGCTTTCTCCGCTCACATCGATGACACTCACAGCGGATGACCCGCGTCCACGCATAGAGCGTCTAACGGAGACCGACACGTTGAATTTGCCAGCCACAGCACCGAGCGAATCCAGTTTCCGTTGGAAACTCGTGCTCGCCATTCTACTTTGCCGTATCGAAAGTGAAACTTATCTTTGGTGCTCATTAGCACGAAGGAACTGTTTGTTTTGTAAATATCAGTTTCGGGTCGATTGGTGCTTTTGCTTAAACTGAGAAAACCGTTTGCAACCGTGACTGTCCATTGCGAACCAGATTGGTTAAAATCGGGTTCTGGATTCCACTTTGACATGTTAAGCGTGTCAAATGTATCGTGAAACACATCTTGCAGCGCCCATGTGGGACCGACAAAGCTTGAAAATGCAGTCAAATGGATAACTAGGATGGCGACTGATTGTGACTTGTGAGCATAGCACAAAACGGACTAATTGTAAGCCTCCGTCCGAAGATGAGTCCTCCATACCACTGCCAGGCACACTGGCCGAATATATTTGGGCGGGCGAAATTAAGACTCGTACAGTGCAGGGAACAAATCGATTGTCGAATCTTCCCAGTCGAAGACACTGCAATGCCAACCCGATCAAGTTTAGCTGTACAGTAATTTATAAGCAACACGTAAATAATAAACTAGTGGTGGTTGTTAACCACATTCTTGCACCGAGCGCGAGCGCTGTTTTCCGGTAAATGTTCACATTCATGTTGGAGTGCAGCATATGTGTTATTCGAACTCATAACCCACAATTCATTCTAAAAATCTAACTGAAAGCATCTTTATTGAAACTAACAATCACATTTTGTGGCACCCTGCCTCAGAGCAAGCATGCTCTTGATCAGGTCGAACAATAAAAAAATACGGCTTAGGTTTATCGACAACATTCAGCGCTGCGTATTCTTCCCAATGGGCTTCGAATTTTACCATATCACACAACCCAGTCACATTTTGACAGCACGTTTCAATTCAAAATTAATTTTTTTATCGGCTACCACCTTCTTTTTCTCAAGTTCACTGATCTTTGCCTTAATTGCGTTGAGATACTGAAGCTTTCGTTGCAATTTAAATTCAATTGTGGTTGAAGTGGACAGGTCCGCACGGCTTGAAGTAAGGCTCCGGCCAACGGACGTTCTAGCATACGGGAGGAGATCCTCAAACTTGTCAAGATAGCGGGGTCCTTTTTCACGCAAGCGTTTTTCTTCTTTCTCTTGAAGTGTCAACAAAAACTCGAAGCTCTCGGTATCTTTGTACAAATTCACAAGACAGCGGATCCATTCTTTAGACCATTCTTTCGTCTGTTGTACGTCGTCGACGGCAGTTGTTGGTGATTCCGTCAAAAAAAGAAAGAGCAGAGAGGAACTTCCCGGGGTTAACTTGATACTGGCGACGCAATATAACAAAAAAACTGTTTACCATCCATCAGTTGTGCATATTGCAAAACTGCTGTAAAAGTACGGCACTAACGACAGTCCGGTATACACGAACCACGGTAAATTTCCAGAACTCACATACAACGGAGCTTCACGAAAGGCCAATACAACAGGTCTCGAGTTTGAAGTTAGTCAATGTCTAAACTTAGAAAGGCATTTTAGTCGGGGGGTTCTTCTCACCTGTCAGAAAAGTAACACCTTATCCCAACCGGCCGACATAGTCAGAAGATCCGGACGAGTGACAAACGGCGACCCCAGTTCTGATGGCAGTCGAGGTTGCAAGGTGTAGCTGGCGTACTCCACCGTATAATACTACGATCGCGAGATCTGCAGACTATCTGGGGATTGCCAGGATGCATGTACATTTCGTAAGTCATTCGAAAAAGATTTCGTTGGGAATAAAAGTAAATGGTTTTTATTGAAATTCTCACCAACAAGATTTCGCAATACAAATTATAAAATCAAAAACCATGAAAATTTAAATTCAGAATTAATAACGAGTCTAACGACACCAAGAATTATTGCGCGCTTCCAGCACCATTAAAAAGCGATGTAAATCACATCCTTGTAACAGCACGTTTGCTCTGCAATACCACTCCAATGGACGTGAGAACTTGTGGAATTGGAAAAGCGTGACCCACGCTCTTCGTGGGCGACAGACAAAATTTTTCCCCTTGACGAAGGCTTAATTGCAGCACCTCGCGCTTCGCGCTCCGTGCAAATAAAGCATTAGCAATAGCAGTGCGTCTACTGCAAGCAAGAAAAATCCCAGATGAACCTGATACAGCATCGGTTACGCAATTTTAGAAAACTGTCCTCGTGTCATCATAGCCCACTCGACCCATTGCTGCACCCTTTTTTAATCAGAAAGAAGCTGAGCAGAAATTCGACACCCTAAAAACTGTAAGACTCGAACCCAGCGTGGGTAACAAATTTCAAGATGAATGTCACTAAATTCATTACTGTAATGTTTGTATTCGGCGTAATCTGTCGCGGATTCACCAAACTGTTAATACTGCTTACGGTGCGCACTTTTTCGTACCAATGGCGCCATATTTTGACAATCCATACAGTATATACAATAAGATACTTACTGCTGGACTATAGGCGTCTTCTTACTAAATTACCGACGCAGGGTGAATTGTTGGCGGCTGTTATTTTGACCAGTGTACAATGTAAGTACGTACCCGTCAATTATTCGTACTTATTATTACCCGCAAATTTATTTACACACAGCGGGAGACGCCGGGAGTATTGTACAGCACCAAAAGGGAAACGAGGAAAACGCGCGCGGTTCATTGCGCGTTCGGTAACAAATTTGCGCTGAATTTGTCTTATACGACTAATACGAGTACGAAGTACTCGTATTAGTCGTATAAGACAATTGTATACTACACAAATTGTCTTTTCTAATAATTTGTATAAGACAATCGTATATTCGTATAAGACAGTCGTATACTACACAAATTGTCTTTTCTAATAATTTGTGTAGTACGAAGTTATACATACTTCTAGTCTGGGTCGTGCGCACTACACACATTTACTACCGCACATCTGCATCGAGCAACTACTTGCAATGAATGCAATCCAGCGTTTTAGGATAATTTCCTTTTCGAGTAACTGATGATGACATTATTATTAATTTCTTAATAAAACATTTGCAAGATTCACATACCGTATAGGCGTACGGAAGAACGCTTGGCTGGTTTCCGCAACAAGATATTAATTCCAGTTTCTAATCTATCAATAAAAAAATTGACATCCTACGATTACAGTGTGGTGAGTGCATGCAAAGAATATCGGGACTACTACTTCCGTTCACAGTAGCTACTAAATCTGCTGAAGAATACTAAAGCAGCACAGTTATCACAGTCCTTATTGTTAGCTGACCTCTTCTTGCCAGAAGATAAGAAAATTTGCTTTTGCAGGTCAAATATTGATTGATTACGGATCTTTTAAGCTTTTCTTTTATTTTATAAAGCTTGCCCCTGTAGCATCAGTATGATCTTCCTAGCGTCAGCAGCACTCGTATGGAACTACATGGTTATATGTTTATTGCCGTTCTGAGTTAGCCGCTCACACCATATAAAGTGTTTATAACCTTGTTAAATTTCAGCATTGGCAAGGATCATGATGATTTTGCAGCGGGTGCAACACACCGCATTTGTTTTTACATATGAGCCTCCACACAGTGGCTGCTCTGAATTCAAGAAAACTTGCTTGTACTGACAAGGATGACAAAGACACACACCGAGAATGTTGGCAACGCTATCGTTACGACAGCTGCTGGTGATAGGTTACGGCTTGCGGTGTTACCGCTTGTGGTACTTGTGGTCACATGTGCTGTCCCCAGCGAGGTCGATTTCGGCACTGATGGAAGCGTGCTTACAGCGCTTGTAGGTCTCCATGCCGTAGCATGAATGTCTCTTTTTCTTTGCTTTACTATGACGTAATCGACAGCCATTTCGGCCGGAAAGCTACTGTTTGGGGCGCCGGTAAACGTGTTTCCAAAAGACACATCCATTGCGATCTGCATTGCGGTGTCTGGAATCACATTTTGGTTGGTTGTCCAGAAGATGGCCTCGCCGTCCATCATCCATACCAATGCTGTTTCATCCCACAACAAACTGTAAATATGGTAGTCCAGCGAAAAACTTGCGTCACTACAAAACGTCAAAGGTCAACTTCAGTATACTAATACGTAACACTCAAGTTCATCGATTGGAGGTTGGAACTATGGCATTATTACTTTGTATCTGCAGTTATCTGCGGATTACGTTGATATGCCTTGGAATTATAAAAAAGTAGTAACACGGGAAATGCACAGAACTGTGCATGGGCAGACCAGACAGCTCTTGCACTTGTTCGGGTTAAATTGATGAGATGCTACTGTACGTAGGTTGTATGGAAAAACAGCTGGTCTGCCTTTGCGACTGCGCTCTTCAAGGCATGAATCCCATATACAAGCCCGTTTTCAAACCTGTAGACCGCTGTAACCGGGATATTTGAAAAACGTGGGCTTGAGCCATTCAAGGTGCTTCAGCACGTCACGGCGTATTGGTCATTAACGCCACTGCGGTGTGAGGGGTGTGTGAGAGAGACAAGTATGAGATAGACTGAGTGCTCTGCGCCAATGCATCCAGTGTACAGTAGATAAAATCTAGCCTTTAACTGTGCGCTTATTCACTTCGTCGCGCTTACAGCGGTCTACAGGTTCGAAAACGGGCTTGTATGAATCCCATATGGTTTCCGTTGGCTTTCAGAAAACTTTCGTGCATTGCTGTTGGACTATTTTTCTTCGATAATGGAAACTAAATTACGCGTATTAACTGATGGCGATCGAATTACAGTATGCGGTGGCCCCTGCCACCGCAGAACTGTAAATTCTAAAATGCGTGATGTGTTACCCGTCCATAGGTAATACGTACATGCATAAAGGTCACAAAACATTGGGGGTGTCGAAAAAGTAGAAAATTTCGTATTACCTATCTTAAGATTTTCACGGCGCCTAATACGTTTTTATGCATACTACGGATTATTTTTGCATTTTGTTCAACCTTTGGTGCGCGATACGGTATTTTTTAAATGTACGTAGATCTGGAAAATGTGCCCTCATGACAGAACGACTGTTGATATAACAAACGTTGAACAGTAATAAATTAGAGTGAGCTTCCGTAAGGGGCACCAGTGAAACCCTGCAAACTTGTTATACAGCGCCTTGATGTCATCCGACTATGTAAAGAATGACTTCGCAACTGGTGCTTTTTCGAATCGACGGACACAACTGAAGCAATGCATTGGAAATGAATTATAGGAAGACCCTTCGTTGCGCTTCGGTCAGGTACTCTATATACATCACACCTTTGCATTACCTCCAGTGCCATTTGTGCAGTTCTTGGGCACCTTTTGGGTACAGGGAAGTGTAAAAGCCGTTAGGTAGTTCTCCTTGTCCTTGTGCAACAGCTATGGCGGGCGAATAAACATCTTCACATCCCGTGCTGCCGCTGCCCGGCCGTGTGCAGTTGGCGAAATTTGTTAGCCACAACTGATATGAAATACCGTTGCCTTTTGGAGTTTTAGCTCTCCATTCAACTTCACCATACTTAAAGGTGAAACCTCCGGCCGAATACACGGATCCGCTAGTGTACTGTACTGGTCCATCCTGCGTTTCCTGCACCTTACCAATCAGTCGCAGACTGCCTTTGCTAACAATGACATTGTTGTCCGGTAAATGGTGTAACTGCAGACCGCTGCTGGTAAGGATTCTACTCTTCGCTTGCCATTTAGATTTATCTAAGGCATCGCCAGTAAAATCATCCCGGAAAACGACATCCATTTCTCGAGCAAAGCGAGGGCAATTCGGCAGTGCCGCTATCCCATCACGGTCGTTTTGTTTGTGAATTATATAGTTTTGATTCTGCTCTCGCAATCGTGTATTATCATGTTTTAAAATCCGTTTATAAGGATTAAAAGCGTCAACTGTGGACTTGTCAGGGTAAACATCGGGCAGAGTCTTTGCCGAACTAATTTTTCCAGAAGATGCCACCGAGTTGATGAACAGAAGGACGAGAAAAAATAACCCAAAACGAGCAATAATTCCATCCGAGAATACAGGGAACATGTTGGTTATTGGACGTGCAAATTGGACGGTATGAAAATGTGTTCAAATGCATTCAGCAATCGTTGTGCATATGAGCTAAAAATCAAATTGACTAAGCTACAGTCTTATGCATAACACATATTCTTTTTAAATTTGGACCGTTTAATTATATACGAAAATTATACAAGTATGCCTTTCAAATCCATAGTTTACAAAAGTGAATTCGGCTACGTACGGCATATATGAACGCTTGTAAAACTGCTAACGGATCGGATCAGAAAACAGTAACTCGAGACATAACAATCTGAATAATTATTACCCCATACGTGGAACTGAGACAATGATCTTAACGCAAATTGGAAAAACGATTTATTACGATAGTGGTCACGTTCTGGATGCATTTGCAATCTGTTGCCGATTTTGAGGGGGCTGACAACATATATATCTATATTCAGTATCAAATACTACTAGTACTGTAATCGTACATAACCTTTACAACATATCAGTACGTAACCTTCTCCTGTGCCGATAAAACCGGCACTTAGCCATTAATAATGCAGCCAAAATCTAGAATCTTAAGTCTACAATGCAATATTAATCTATTTATTCAACTTTTTTAGTCGACGCACGACCGACCTGAGACAACATGAGTCTTAATGACTACTGCCCAAAATAGCATTTCTGTGCGCTGCTTACCTTGACAAATAAAAAATAATTATGCTTACAAGTTAAGTGATTACAGCTAGACCCGCATCCATCCCAGAAAACTCCATTGAAGTTGTCTTGCATAAAATAAAATTTACCGTATGCTGTATTACACCCTGTCCACGCCAAGTTGGCGGCATGGCATTTTATTTTTCTGCCCAATCGTCTTGCGCGTTAATATCCCTTGTTTTAAAAGTTAACAGTGCAGTTTTTTCTTCCGCATTTTCTGAGTGTAAATGTACTCGGCTTTTTGTTGCGGTGCCGCGACCAGCACCTTCCGAAGCGAAGGCATCGATTGCACGATGCATGGCAGCGTTTAAAACGAATATAATTCACCCAGAAATTCAGGAACAACTTTAGGCGCTTGAAATTAGGGATACTTTGAGGACAATTGACAGGCTGTTTCGTGAGAAAAAAGTGAAATTCATTAGCTGGACCAAACCCGCAAAACGCCACGGGAAGCAAAATCGTTTTTACTCCAAAACAAAGCTCTGCCCGAAAAAAATTAAAGTGGCCATTGGGATTTCTCAGTCCCCAAGGTCGCGCTCTTAATTTGCGAAACGGTGATGCAAAAGTTGACGCCCATTTCCTCCTGGATTGTATTTTGCAAAGCATGGTCAAAAAGGACTTACCACGGCTGCACGGTGACCTCGCGAAGGAGACCGCTCTACATTTTGACCACGCCCACCGCTAAACCGCTGCTCTGACCCAGGAGGGACTTTAAGTCAAGTCTGTCCACTGCACTCTGAAGGACCACAGGGTAGGTAACTTGCCCAAATTGAAGCCGGTGGACTAAAGCAAACTTGGGAATTTAAAATGAATTTTGAGTAATGGAACGGCAGCCACGGTAGCTAAACTGCATCGCATTGTCAACGGAGGCTGCTCTAGTTTTGATATTCTTGTGATTCGTCACACGCTCCAATCTTAGATACCCTGTGTTTAAAAGATGTGGGATACATTGGGTGATATCGTAGAAGTTGAAAAAAGTTTAAGTTTTCGACCATGGGTTAACAGGAATTTTTTAAAGGGAAGCCGCCAACTTGGCATGGACAGGGTGTAGATAGCTTTGAGAAATACTTACAATTCACAATATTTCGATTGAAGAAGATAGTGCTGTTTAAGGTCCCCGCATAAAAGAGCGCAGCTGAAAGCTGACGTAATTCCTTATTACTTAAGGAATTACGTCAGTTTAAACAAACTGCGATGATAAAAGCCAGCTTATGCCACTGGAATTTAATTTTTTAACTCACAATTCACAGTTGCTGGTGCGCAGAACACCTGGAAGCTGGAATAGTTTCTGAAATCGCTCGAATGGATTTATTGATTATTTTCTAAGTTAAAAAATAAACAAATATTAATTTTTCGTAATACATATGTCAGAGCGGTGCAGTTATTGTGTAATTGCGTATTATGGCATATTTTACTTTAATAATAGCGTTTGCTTTTTGATCTTTCATTGCTAGAAGATAACAAGCAGCTGTTATTGACTTGCATGAATACAGTACGGTATACGTAGCATTTACAATAGTATGTTTAAAGGTTAGCATTTATGGTGCTTCGAATAATAACCAAGGTTTATTTGCTTACATATCTAAACTTAACATTTGAAATTCGCTATCAAACAAACCGCTATCTAAAAGACGACAATAATTTTACAATCATGTTTTGTATTTAAAGTAAACCAACTAACCAGAATCAACAGGCTCTGTTTAATGTGTACATATAAAGCCTATGTGTACATATAAAGCCTAATTGTTTCAGTGAACAATCGCAGCGATTGTAATTACCTACTCGGCCCCTGGCCGGCAGCACTCGTGTTACAGCGTTCCAGTCTAATTACGGCCGATTGTCGACCTATAACGGTTCGAAGATGGAACAAAGGTGTGTAATTTCTTAATTGTGGGATTGAAGGGATTCGGTGAATTGCATTCAGAATTCACACAGCCAACAACAGCCCGCTATGAGCGGTCTGCACTCTGCACGCTAAAAAAATCAAAAACAGCTTCGGTCATTCTCGGTTGTACGTAGCTGACGTAGCTGCTCCTGAAAGCGCAGGACGCGGCCCTACGGACCATCACCGGAGTCAACTGTCGGGCAACACCGCAGCTGTACGAACAATTGGGTTTACACGAGCAACAGACCGATGGCGCCAAAAGGAAGCTGTATGGCTTTACAAATTCGTAACCGGGTTGCATCGTGCCGTCATATACTACAGATATATGTGCATTAACCTTGCACCTGCTGAAATTTAAAGAAGCGAGTATAAGTTGCAAGTTTCGCCGCATTTCCGTTAATGTCAAAGCGAACGATAACGACAGTTGTTAATTCTGGAAAACGTGTGACTGACAGCTGTTAATTCTGGAAAATCTGCATTAATGCCACAGAAACGATAATGATACTAGTATACGAGTAATAATATCTGCGCGGGACGAGTTGGGAGTTATCTGTTGTGCACTGACTCATTGACAACTTGACATATAGGAACTGATGGCGATGAAAATATCGTTTTCTGGTGCTAATTAAATCACTGACTACTTTGACTGTAAACAGCGAGTGAACAAAACTTGTTAAACACAACAACAAAGAAGCAGTAGAGCAGGCCGCAGAAATAAATGAAAGGTCACTGTTTTTCATTCCGCCAAACAATAAAATTTGCGCGTGTTTCCATCGAAATAACTCGTGCATCCAGTTGCTTTTTTTAAAATCATGAATCTTTAAAGTTATTCATAAAGTGATTCAGAATAAATCCGGCCCATTTGTGGTTCAGTGCAAGTTATCAGGCGGCATGTTTCTGTACTCGTAGCCCGTAGTTAAGCATATTTCTTCCGCCACTGAACAGAGTCTCACGTTAGCGTTCTGGAGTGCTGAAACGGCAGCGCTGTGGGAACATCAGCGACGCCGCATCAATTGGGCTCCTGCTTCGGGAAGGTCATAATCATCGATCGACTTATGTCCGGTGCCAGTTTCCTACTCAAGCCCATAACATCCATTTTTTTTATCTTTGATGATAAATTTCTATACCGCTGAAAGTTTTCTCCGTATGGAATAAGAGCAAAGAGCCAATTAAAGTTACTTCCTTTGTTTTCTAGGGTAGTGGGTATTAGCGTACAAGAACAAGCCAACAAGATTTTCGATCTCAACGCACTATACCTATCACAATCCTTTCTTGTATCTGTAACTGTTAGAATTTATATTACGAGATTATTCTGGTCACGGGAACAGAAACCGGAAGCGTCGCACACACTGGTGTCAGTTCTGTTATGTTCTGTTCATCAGCGTTATACAAGCTGGTTGCTTATATACCACACGGTACATTCATGATATTAGTAATTAAGTTACTGCACCTAAACATCTGATAAACAAGGGGATTGGTGACCTGGGTGCACCGTACACTCATAGATCAGTTAGTAGAACAATGGTCATAGTTCACAAATACATGACACATCATGAGTGTATATTATATTGGTAATATAATGTCTAACAGTAACTTGTAGTAAGTAAAATAACTTGTAAGTTGAAGTGCCGCACATAATTAGTACGCCACTGCAGTTGGTCCAGCACGATCTTGATCGTCATTTATTGTGGGCGCCAGCGTCGATTTTTGGCTTGGATCCACATATGGATCAGGAGACTTCGGTAATCAGATAAATCAACATATTGATTATCATCCATTTTTGATAATTCATTAAGAAGACTTTGTTGTGATAAGTTAAACTGCTGATAAGGTAAGTCCAATCTGAAATACTTCTGCGCTGAACCGTTTCCGATCAGCATAGCTAAATTTTTTTCTAGCTGAGCAAACTCCGGTCGTTCTTCAGGTGCTTTAAACGGTTTAACCAGCAACTAAGCATCATCTCATAACTGCAAAAAAATCAACAAAATTTTGCAAAATAATTCTCGAAGCTGTATTCGCCGGTGCTTGTTACATTGCCGTTGAGCATGCGGGTGGGCGGTCCATCCGGAAACCGTTGGTCAGGGAGGACAGGAATTCCAGCATGTATGTGATGTCCATACTGCAGTTTGAGTACGGCGTCTCTCCCAAAGTGAAGAGTTCCCACATTAACACGCCAAATGACCACACATCAGACTTCTGGTTGAACACTCGTTTAATTATTGATTCTGGTGACATCCAGCGCACAGGAAGCGCTATCTGAAGCACACAGTCACTTTAGATAAAAATTTTAAAATTTTATAAAGAGTGCGGATACATATTGTACATGTATATACTATATACGCAAAGAAACTATAAAGTGAAGGTTGAGCGACAAACTGAATTGAACGTGATACCATTTTATGTGCTATTGTCGTACTTGCACAAAACATTGCTAGTATCTTTTCTTGTTCTTTCTTTCTTACGTGAGCATCGACCAAAACGTATTCTGGCAATTGCTTGGCCATCCCGAAATCCGCAATTTTAACCACACGCTCGTGACAGACCAAAATATTGCGTGCGGCCAAGTCTCTGTGAATAATGGAGCGGTTGTTGAGATGGCTCATGCCACAACTGATTTGGAAGGCGAAATTCAGTAAATCCTTGGTGGACAAGATTTTTTTGTCAAATTGTTCATCTAGTGTCACTGTCTTTTCATCGACTTCGTGCTGCATTCGCAAGGATTCCACTTCGTTAAACTCCTTAATTTTCCCGTCGTGATCGGTTTGGTTATAAAAATACATGCCGCGATGAGATTTTAATAGTTTTAACAATGCACCGTATTCTGAATATTCCAAGAGCAGAAGAATTTCATCTGAAAAAAAAAAACAAGGGAAGTTTAGAAATAAGAAAGGCAGGCTGGATTAAAGCAGTATATGACTATATCCGCGTTAACCTTTGAATACTGCTCCCACCAAGTTGATAATATTCAGATGTCGACCGGCTTTTGTCATGATTTTCATTTCTTAAATCAGTTGATTTTGCTGGAGCAAATTTGTCTGATCTTTTACACTCTTTATGGCAACCGGAGTCGGTAGCGGCTGACCTCGAAGACCTTTCGCCATTCCCTTGAGGACTTTTCCGTACTCACCTTGCCCCAAAATTTCTCCTGTACATAGCATAACATTTAACTAAGAGGAACCGCAACACGTTCCTGGGTCGAAAACTAACCAATTTCTAAGCTGGAATGGGGAATTTCAAGGGCGCTAACGTAATTCACCAGAGCACAATCTAGTTTCTGATAGATGGAGTTGGAATTGAAACGTGAATGTGCGATGCCTGAGATCGGACTTAGTGTGCTCATTTCAGAACTCGAAACAAGTCCCTGAAGTCGCTGTTTTCGTCGTCGAAAATATAAATAAGCGATCGCACTGACTATTACGGCGACGACAAGCGCCGAAACCGTTGACGCTATTATGGTCACTAGCTGACGCTTTTCAAGATCTTCTTGTGTGGCTGTCGCAAATGGCGTAGTTGCTGTCGCAGTCGTGCGTGTTTGACGCGGTATCCAAACGGAAGGGTCAATGTCGCCCTGCCTGACTATGACGTAATCAATAACCATCTCCACTGGTAAAACAGTACTTTGATCTGGGAAACCTGTCGCTTCACCCACGGTTATCTCCATCGTAATCTGCATTTCGGTTGTGGGAATCATCCTTGTATCGGTTATCCACCAAATCGCCTCATCGTCAACAAGCCACATCAATGCTGTTTCACTCCATACCAGCTTATAGATGTGAAAATCCAACGATAAGTCCACATTTCTGCACATCAGAGATAGTTTTATAATAATGTTTTTTTTGTAAAATGGCAGAACATTATTATATAGCGCAAAAGTTCCGATATTTTGTAAAATTACCAAGAATTGCCCATAAAACTTATCAGTAATTTTTAAAATATATTTGTTTATATTTTTTTCTAACTCATATAATTATCTTCTATCCTCCATAGTCTTCGATCCTCCACAGCCACCGAAGGTAATGCCATATACAGAATTATAGCCTGCTATAATTCTGTATGGTTTTTGTTTGCAATAACCACCCGTTTTAGATTAATAGCCATCGAAAAAAGATGCTCTACAGGAACATGAAGGGATGTTCTATAGTTGTATACGAATACGAGTACCTCGGATGCCACTGGTGCAATGGGTCGACATCGCCATATGCAGAGTATACGGAAGTAAGAAGTGCTTTCGAAGGCTCATGAGTCTCATCTTGTGCAATCAGAGCAGCCACGGACGGCGCATAATATTCTACACAGTTAATAATTGGTAAGCAGTAAACATTGGTCAGCCATAAGCTGGACGTAACTCCTTTTCCTCTAGCAGTTCTGACTCTCCATTCAATTTCTCCATATTTAAAACTAAAAAGGCCTCTCGTAATAAGAGCTCCCGTACTGTACCCAGAGAGATCCCGCTTTGCGATTAATCGCAAAGTTCCATTGCCTATCGCGACATTGTCTTGTATATTGTATGTTTTCTCCACCCTGCTGTCGGCGTAGATGCTGCGCGAAGATACCCACTGGGACGTGTTCAAAGTTCCGCTGCTAAAATCGTCGCGCAAAACTTCTTTGACTGTGTAATGTTGTTCTTCATCTCTATCTGGCACGTCTTCCGTAATGTCGGTATCGTCTTGTTTCACTGTTACGTAGTCGACAAGAAAATCAGTGGGCTGGACGGAAGGGTCATCCACAGTACAGAAACAGTCGTGGCCAGTGTAACCCGTCACGCCGCTCATAACAAGGTACATGTAGCTTGAAGGAACTTTCTCCGCGCCAGACACCGAGTAAGCGATCTCTTCATCAACATACCAAATTAGTGCTGTTTTATTCCACAGCAGTTTATACGTATTGTAGCTCGATGACAAATCCTTGTTCCTACAACAAGTCCAGATTTAGGAATCGCTGCAGTAAGTAACCATTACATTCATCAAATCCATTTCCAAACGAACTGCGTAATCCCACACCGTTGTTTGCACAGTTGTACTACTCGTACGTTCTGCACGATTAAAACAAACGGTTAAACTCTGCCTTATAATTTCTTTTATTATAGATATTACATAATTATGCCGAAAACATTCTCTTACACTAAAAGGCTTGTGTAATCAGTCTGTACACCATTCAGCCAATAGGACACCGACATCCAAGCATTGTCCGGGTCGTCACCGCGGACATCGGTGACACTCACCGCGGGCGGCCAGCGATCCACACAAAACTCATCTGACCGGCATGTCGTCTGGCCTAACCACAATGTCGACCGCATCTGGTGTCCTTTAGTGACTTTGGCACGCCACTCCACCTCACCGTACCGGAAGTGGAATGTGTTTTTGGTACTGATCATCAGTGCAGACCTATCAGTATCCGATACGCGATCTATTCGATTCGTAGCGGTACAGAGCGAGCCGTTTTCCACAGTAACATTCCATTGCGAAGCAGCGCGTGGAAATTCGACCAGGAGATAGGATTCTACTTTCCATTTGGACATGTCCAGAGTGACGTTGTTGAAGTCGTCACGAAAGGTTTCTTGCAGAGCCCATGTTCGTTTTATCAAAGGCGAAAAATGGTTTAAGGAAATAAACACAACCAAAAGCGGAAACAGCGTACAATGAGGCATCTTAATATCGTTGTAGTTTAATTAGAAACGTCCATTGTGATGTGACGAATAATGCGGCGGGGTAAACAGGCGCTGCATCTGAAATTATGGTGAACTAACAATATCATATTAAACACCAAAACAAGCAATGGATAAATCAATGAAAAGCTTCCGCGATACCGCTGTTTGCGTTTCTCCATCTTGCAGTGGACTACTCTATATAATATATACCTGGATCTGCTACGTATACCGTTTCTTTGTGGAACTGATAACGCCATTGCGCAACGTTAACATATCTTCGTTAATAAGCTTGCGGCCATGCTGTAACAATATGAATGCAGAACGTGCTTAACTGTATTGTGATAACCCTGACACATGCCCACAGTGTCACTGCTCTGCAAGAGCTTACGGTATGTAACAATACGACATCCCAGTTCCCAGAAGAAATAACACTCGATGTGTCGTAATCTATAATTTTAGGGACGCAGCACCTCCCGTGGGCCGTGATATTTGATAATCGGTATCACTTACACTAATATTTTATCACGGCTGACACAGCCATCGTGTGGCGTTTCGCTAGCCGGTAATTATATTAATCAAATAACTGCTGACACGAAATGTGTACAATACATATCTGTACGTATGTGAGCGCGGGCAATTTTAGGTGCATGTTGTAAGCCCGGGGAAAACTGCATCGGTCTCACACCCACCAGGTCGGGACTCTTTCTATTCCTGAAAAATATGTGCAAAAATCGAGTGCAAAGGCAGCGCAATGAAAATCCTTCTTGAAAAAATACAAATTGCCTTTATGCCAAACATACTCTTACCAAGGTTTCAAATTTTGTTTGAAAAAAACAGGTATCAATTAAGACAGAGTTTAGTTGGCAGTGAAAGTCACATCACGTGTAAATAGAAGCAGAAGAATTTCACGAAAAAGGGCACGAATCGAGCAAGACATGGTTGAGAGTCACCATCTGATGAAAACCATACGCTACATTGTTTAGTGACAAGCGCCGAATGCATCCGACAAAATTAGCTACTTTCGGAATGATATGCGCCGGAACGGAAGCCGGCCGGCCACCGATATATAGCGGTACATTATCCGGGAGTAAGAGCGGTGTCTGGGCCCGCGAATACGCATATTCATGCTGCGAGTCATCCACGTCGATGGTGATAATGTTTTGCAAATAAAGCGCCTGCAGACGATGCCACTGTCCATCGCATAAACCAGCTCCACGATCTCCGGTTATAGGGAACGCTTTCATTGCATGAAAGGAATCGGCAGGAGAGGACATATTTAAGATAACCTATGCGATGGAAAAGCGTACATTTATTGTCTACCCGGGCATAGATAACTGCAAATTTATTTTCGAAATTATTCACATTACCTGTGAGTCAATAAATTTCAACTGCACATAGAGCCGTTGGATTGGATCATAGAATAGCAGTAATTCTCCGCTCATCGCATTGGTGCGGAATTCCATTTCGATTAACAGTCGATTATTGGCTCGGAAATTATCCGCTGTGGGAAAAATTAACAATGCACTTGCAAAATCTTCCAATAAAAATAGTACTACTACATAATAACAATTTTCATGTCCAGGATTACGGAAAGATTGCAAACTGTCTTATAAACTGCGGTCCTGCGGATATCGACGCTATCTTTCCGGCCGGACACATTTTATTATACACGTGTTGGTCATTTATGCCACGATAAAAAATAACTTTTTTTAATCAGTACGAATGCAAGTATGTACATATATTTTTTAGTGAGTGTGTGATAACTGAATTTTTAATGCAATTGAGAAAGAGTACGTAGTACGAACAAACATGGACGCTGGAAGAACTCTCGCCATTTTTTCTACTTTACTCACAGAGTGTGGCATATCCATTGCCTTCGAAATACGCGGCGGCTTGCACATTAAGATAGCATTCTCCCAGTCCTCGCAATGCTTTCTCCTGGAACAGATTCACACTCCGTCCATTCCATGTCAGATTACCCAGACAGCCCTGAAATCCTCCACGATCCATAGTGGTACTGGTGATCACTTTCTCATCCAGACCTCCGATGTAGAACGGTACACTGACGACAAAACGCTTGGACAGCTTCACAAACTCTGATCGGCCATCGTCTACGCTAAGAATAATGCGCCTGGATTTGCGTTCTACATGGAAAGTGTGCCACTGCCCATCGGACAAATCGCCTTGACTAATCGCTTCCTGCAGCCAAAAATTCCCACCATCGTATACAAAGGTAACCAATCAGAATGAGGATATTACTGCAACCAGTATAACACTGCTTTTACCTGAAAATACTCATCATTAACCGCTAAAACCATACGGCCACCGCGAAGAGCTAATAACAGAGTTTCCTTTCCCGTTGGGTTGTCGGCATAGAGGATAACCCCATTTGGATGAAAATTGCGGAACGAACCGGTAAAATTAAACAACTTTACATCCTTTCGTTGTAAAAACATCTGCACGTGGCTGTTTTTTGTGGCTCCGAAACTGACTGCATTCCATTCCACCGGTGTTTTAATCAATTTTGGCGACGGAGCACAGTTCCTAGGATGACGAGATAACGCCATGGCAGACGGAAGCGGTTCAGTCAGCAAGGGTTCAGCAGTCGACGGCACTGCTGCCTCAAATTCGCACCGTCCAATCGCGGCACGGTCAAATGCTTGCAGTTGCTCGAACCCAATCAATTCTCCGCTGATAATCAACCCGGTGATGCAGCCGACAAAGGAACGCGCCGACGCCGCGATACTCGACAGATCCACATCCGACGGAACTCCTCCGACGTATATAATATCGGAGATAATATCGGTGCCCTGAATCTGCACCTTTTCCTCCTGGACCACTTGATCGTCCACGCTGATTTCAATCTTTTTCTTACGTTTACGTATGGACACGGTGTGCAGCACCCGGTCATCGTAGAAGCTTTTGTCGATGATCACCTTCAGCTTTGCCGCCGAACCGCTACTGAAGGTCAATACAATCCGTCCGCCTTGAATGGACGCGGTCCAGTAATTATGGTCACGTTTATAATTTTTGCTGACTGACGCAATGAGTAATCCATCAGCTTGACCAGTGGCAAAGGAGAAACTGATGCTCGCATTAGCCGGTAACGTTTTTCCAGGTAGTTTTAAGTAACCGGCACTGTTGCTGAAACTGACATCCCGAATCGCCCGATTACGACACCCCTGTTCCAAATCGACATGGTACACTCGACGCGACAGCAGATCAACCGTCGACACATCAATTTGAATGTCCTTCATGCAGCCGATAAATGGTTTATGGGAAATATTGTAGCGCGTTTGGAATACAAACCCTGGCGGTACACCGCCGAAATATACAGGACGGTTGGCCAATTCCAGTCCATCGGGTTTGACCTGGGGCAGACTGGCTTTGATGTGGTCGTCATCAACCCGCAGATCAGCCAGGAACTCGTGGCGCTCGGCACGAACGTTGACGAAATTACCGGTATTAAAGCGACGGTTGGTGCTCACAAGAAGATGGTTATTTCCGCCTAGATAGAACTGGAATACGACTTTTCCGTCGCGCAGTTCCAAACTGATAAAATCTCCCATCGGTTCTTTGTCATTGGCACAAAGGAACAGCAGTGCGTTCTCGTCAAAAGTGCGGAATGTCAAGAAAATACTGTAACGTTTGTTGTTGTAGCGGCGAATCTGCGGAACGCTGGCGTAGCCCCCTCCGTTAAAGGTGTACGCGCCGACTTCCCCACCGCCTTCCGATGCGCTAAATTTAATAGTCATGTTATTCATAACAACCCTTATTTTTCCATAGGATTCCGTTATGAATACCTGGTCACACAACCTGTACAGCCTTGTGTGTGCTTGAAATTCCATAAACCAATTTGTTGACCATCAATCGCAATACCACCCAGGCAACCATAGAACTCCCGAGATAAAATTTCTGGAACCTTTAAGAAAAGACACAAAATATTGCCAGTTGAAGTACTGACATGGATTAAATAATTTAGGATGCTTACGTCAACGCTGTTAGGCAAACCACCAACAAACATTTCCGAAGATCGATTCAAGTCCATTCGAGTAAAGCCAGCAGCAGAGCTCCCATTAATCAGCAATGGCGACGATTGTTGGGTTTCGGACATTGGCACCACACTCAGCTGTGCTGTATTTTTAACTCTAAATTCATCAAATCATCAGTCAAATGGCACAAAGTATCCAATAACCTAAGAAAAACTGCGCCACGTACCGTATGATTTCAATCTTGTACCACACATCTTTTTGCAACAATGAACTTTCTGTAGCACTGCGCTGGTCAGGTGGATGCTGAATGACTTTTGTGTCGTTCCCCACATTCCATACGAAACGCACTCGCCGTTCAAAAACCTCAACCGCCATGAAATCTGGTTCCTAAAATAGAATAAATGTTTACTGCAGACAAGCAGCTGATCACGCGGGCACCGGTGACCTCTGTGTGACTTATACTCGTACTAACCAGAGCTAAACTCTTAGGATTGCCAATGTACATCAGTAACGCATTTCTTTCCGGTACAGATGTGGAATACGTTAATGTGATCGTATTAGCTGAGCTGGGAATAATGGGTGGCTCGTATGAACGTCGACACATCCCGTTGGCATCGTGGCTCAAAGAGATCTGCAGACTGGAAGCTGCCTGTTTTGTCGACAGAATAAGATTACGTAGTCGTTGAATTTTGCCGGCCATGTCACGGTGAAGACTGTCCAGAGTTTTGGTCATCCCCTCCAGCAGCGTCGTGTTACGACTGAGATAGTCCACATTAGAACCGACCTCTTTCACTGAAAAGCAGTAATTTAGAAACAACATCCATACAAAAGAAACCACGAGTGTTTCTACAATGAAACGGTTAAAATCTCACCGATTTTTGCTGTGCGATTCAGCGACACAGGATCTATGCCTTTTTGGTCAAACCGCGGTCGTAGATGCACATTTACATCGGTTCCAACAGCATCGGCGCGCTCCAGTAGCTTATTGGCTGCTTCCGATAGATCGGAAATGTTGTCGGCTAATTGCGCGATCTCATCACCCAGCACTGAAAAGATCAATACACCTCTACATAGTCACGATCACAGCACTAGCATGGATTACATGAGAATATTTTACTTGGAAGGTTAAACAGACGATCGCCGATCTTATCCATTTCCAGTGCTGTTCGTAAATTACTGGCGTTGACTCCATCCAGTCGACCGAGTTCCTCGTCCAACTGTTCAGCTAAAGATGACACACTATCTTCTAGCAGTTCCCTGGCCGTTTCCTCCAGCTCCTGGCTCTGATTTATCATCTGGTGCGCAGTGACCCCCAGTTCCCGTTCGTCATCGGGAAAGACAACAGCCTGTACTTGGTCGGCGTTTAACTGGGCTTCCGCAGTGTCATTCTGTGCTTGGCGGATATTGTTAATGATTGTGGCGTACACGCTGGCCGCACGAATGGGATTTTTCGTTGCTTCTTTTGATTCCTCGAATAAGCTGGAAAATAGTAGCGCAAAATTTCAGCATGACAAAACAAAAACGAAAAATTTAGATCGGCTAGAAAAAAAACAGTAATTAAAATTGGTTTACCTGGCTAACATGTCGGCCTTGTCGACCAACATTTCTGAGTGCTGTAATGCCGGGCCCACTAGCGATTCTTTGTACTCGGGATTCAGAAGAGCCAATATACCGGAATTGTTGTTCATTTTTTCCAATGCCAGCCGGAAATCTTTTATCCTTGTGCGAGCATCCTAAGGCAGCACATATTGATGTAGCTTTATTCCAAAAGCAAAGGTCAAAAAACAGATAATACATTACGAATGACGACAGACAAAATGGACAGCTGATTTGCCCCGAAGAATGTTTCAGGAAAGGAATAATTGAGGGTAGTCTCGTCCCACAGGAGTAGTGACTGAACAGCGCAAGCATGGGTAGAGAAAGTGCTCGTATTAGCCAGAAAGAGATGTGAAATACAAACGCGACCAAATGTGCACACGGAATAAGAAAAGACACTTATCAAATTCAATGAATACCTCAAACGTGCGCGTGGCATTGCGATAATTATTTGAAGCTTCCTGTTTTTTCCGAATGCTTTGCTCCAGCACACCGGCAAGAGAGCTGTTGACCGCCTTGAAAGACTGACTATTTTTGTTAATATTGGCGATTTTGCGTGCATTTGTAGCGGACATTCTCCGGGCAACGCGGATGGCGGTTTCGGTGTCTTCAGTCAGAAACTTGTCCAGTTGTTCTAGCTTGCGTCGGATCTCCTGAAAACTGCGACGAGCCGCATGAACGAGCTCACCGCCGCTTTCCAATGCTTCGATTTCTGACAAAGTCGCTTGAAGGACGCTGCAACATTCAAATACATAACACTGAACGGTCATCGCTTGCAGCTTTGATATGTTGCACGACGCAGTGTGTGTAAGCCCGTGCAATGAATTCCACGTGGTCAATACACGAGTTCAAGTACCAGCTTGGTGAACTATACCTCCAGTTTCCTACTGCAGAGACGTTGTTGAACTTGTACGTATCGTTTGCCAAATTTGCGAGAATGTTTTCCGCCTCCATTACGATCACCTCCACATTCAAGCTACCCTGGGAGTCTTCGCTTCGAACGTAATCCAACAAAGTACTAGCTAACTCTGAAAAGAAGCAAATGCGATAAATTATGCCACTCTTGCAATATCACCCATTGTTCTCTTAATGCACTTACGGCGGATTTTTTGCTCTATGAGCGGAACATCCATACACACGGTTTCAATATTTTTATTAGCCTGGCGACCAGCGCTCTTCGCCTGGATGGCCTCGCTTGCCGACTTGTTGGCCTTTTAATTATAACAAAACTCAGATGAATTCTTTTTCCAAAACTGAACATTATAAAACCTATACCATAAGCATAACGCGACGAATATCCCGTTCTAGGTCGAACTGCAGTTCCAGTTGAGGAAATGAGGATGTCAGACTGCCATCGGGACTCAAGCTGCTCTTCACAAAAATCTGTGATAATAACAAATTTCATTAGACCGTACAACCAACATAATGCTTTTAAGATAAATCATTGTTAGTAGAAGTTTACATCAAGCTGGTCATGGCGATCCTGAAGCCGGGCCAAACGAATTAGTGGCGCGCGGCTAAAGTCAGTGGAATTCGCTATCTCTAAATTGTAATCCATGTTCCCAAATTCCTCCATCATGGTTTTAATGCAGGAATCATGCATACAATCTGCACAATACGATAAAAATGTTGGACAATTCACTTTCGTGTATAATGGAAGAATAGTTCAATTAAACAAACATTCTTACTGATGCATCCAGCGGAAGTTATAACGTGACCTGCTTGACACTTTCCACAATCTCGTCCCTGCAGTCCACCGCGACATTGACACTGTCCGGATACAGGATGACAGTGTCCATTCAGTGCTCCAAACAGATTACAATGACATGGCGTACATGGAACGCCCTCTTTTGGATTCCCATAAAATCCGCGCTCGCAAGTGTCACATTTGTCGCCCGCGAAACCCACTTGACACCGGTCACACAGATAGTCGTCGGCATCACCATTTCGGAATAACGTACACGACTCGCTGTAATTATGTTCCAACGAGGGACATGCACAGCGCTTGCAGGGTTCGGAACCGGAACGCTTGGGATCGCCATAATAACCCTTCGCACAACGCTCGCAATGGTCACCCGCGGTATGACGTTGGCATTTGATGCATCGTCCGTTCTCGATATTACACTGGTCGGAATGATTCCAGCACATACATTTGGCAGCTTCTCCTAACAGCTTCAAGTGGTCCGGATGATCCAAGAAGTCCAAGGCGTATTTACGGAAATATCCCAACGCCGGCGACTGACAGGATGTCCCATTGTATCCTAATGGACACTGGCACATTTCCACCCCGAGAGCCATTCGGCCGTTATCGTTCGGTCCGTTTCTCGGACTGGCTACTTCCATTTCCACGTCCCGGATTTCCATATGGACCGGAAACGGCATTGTATTGCCACGGATAATCAGATGTTGAATATTCTGCAGTGCCACCATTAACAACTCGCGCGTAACGGGTAAATGCGGCGACTGCCGGTTGGTCCATTTGGTTTCGTGAAAATGGATCTCATATGAACCGCGATCATTTTCCCGGTGTGACTTATAATCCAGAATTATTCGATTGTTTCCTTGCAGCAGAGCTAACGGAAAACCGGATAAAGTGCCGCGTGTTTTTCGGGTTTCTTCGGAATATTCCACGGAAAGCTTAAACCTCAGTTTGCCATTATAAGCCAAAATTTTATCCCCCAAAAACTGGTGTGGAAGATTCCAGTAGCATGGCGTCTGCGGATACTGCCTGGGCAAAAGCAGTGTGGAAGCGGCTTCGAAGCCAACAACGTCCATTGCCAAAGTACGATTCATCGGAGCGTTCTTAATATGATCGGAGAAGGAGATGTCTAGTTTGTTGCCGTAATGCGTAATGGATTTCCACACCAATGTGGCCTGATGACACCGATTGGTTCTCCCGGAACAGAAACATGTTGTACATCCGTCCGGTGTGTCCATGCTCAGTGAGAAGCTTCCGGTTTTGCACTGATCACACTGCCGACCAATTACATTCTTCCGGCATGAACACTGACCATTCTCTTCCTTGCAGCCACATTTTCCGTCACGGCAGCTCTCCATATCCGTTCCGCTTAATATACACCCGCACTCTTGACATTTCGGGAATCCATACCATCCCAGTTCACATTTGTCGCACTGTTTGCCCTCGTATCGACCCAGACACTGACAATCACCGGTGACCACATCGCATTCCTTTGATTTCGCTCCGACCGAACTGCAGTTGCATGGTTTGCATCCCAAGAACGGGTGGTAGTCGTAACTATACGGACCACATCGTTCACACCGCTCACCCACCGTGTGCGGGGGACACACGCATTCGCCGGTGACCCGATCGCAGACTTGGCCCGGCGCACGGCACACCGGGCATTTCGTGCATCCATTCGCTGAAAGCCCATAATAACCCACTTGGCATTCGGAGCACCGTCGACCGGTAACCCCCGCTTTGCACCCACATTGCCCGGAAATGGGATCGCACGATGGATCGACGGATCCCATGCTGTGACATGAGCAGCCAACACAGCCCTTCCCCGACGTGATATCCCAGAAACCATCCACGCAACGATTGCATGTACGGCCCACAACGTTGGGCTGACAGTGACATTGTCCATGTATTTGCTCGCAAGTCTGGTTGACCGACGCGGTTTGCTCGCATCCACACGGACGACATCCCGAAGCGGAGAAACCATAGTAGCCTTCCTGACAGCGCCGACAGTGAACGCCAAAGACACCCGGCAGACACTGACATTGCCCGGAGATGGGATCACATTCGGAGGAAATGGAGCCTGTCATGTCACAGTCGCACGGCAAGCATCCTTCGGTAATCCGTCCAAACCCCCGGCCGCAGCGATCACATTTCCGGCCTTCGTACCCAGGTTTACATTGGCACTGTCCGGAGTATTTGTCGCATTCGGTCTGCTCCGAGCCGATAGGACTGCAGTCGCAAGCCCGGCAGTCGTGGCGTAGAGCACTCCCGTAGTAACCGGTCTCACACCGTTCACAGTTGAATCCTTCGGTATGGCCGACGCATTTTAGACATTTTCCGGATAATCGTTCGCAGTTACCCAAGGCCGCTGAATCGATATTACCATTGCAGTCACAAGGCTGGCAAAAGTTACCCGGTACAAGAGGATTACCGAAATACCCATCCGCACACCTACCAATGCCAATACAACACACTATCAGACTGCTAACACGATTCTAATTTACGATCTTTTGCTTACATTTCGCATTTAGCGCCGACATAACCAAAAGGACAGTTCGTGCAGACGTAATCATCAGGCAGTGTCAGGGACTTTCCAGTCATGCAAGTGGGACTAAAGTTGTTTGTGGATAATAATGAAGGACAAGCGCATGGTTTACAAGCTTCGGGGTCACCGCTTTGAGCGTCTCCATAATAACCAGAGGCACAAGTTTCGCAGAAGAAACCTAATAAAATTGAAAATTTTAGAAAGTTTACGGACTTTGATTGCATTATTCTTAAAAAACAAATATAAACGCGATCCGGATCCAATAATGCGTTTATATAAAACTGTTTTTACATAGGGTAATGTTACAGAAACGCATACCGGTAGTGTTATGTTGGCAATCTCGACATTCTCCAGAGGATGGATCGCAGTGAGAAGCATGAGCATAGCACTGACATGGCACACAGATGCCATTATACAACGTACTATTAACCCTGCGATGCCCAGCAGTGCACGTCTCACAGGACAGACCGGAGTATCCCGCCGGGCAGGAACATTCTTCCACCGAGGTTAATCGGAGCCCTTCTCGTGCATTCCGGTCAGCCTACAGAAACATTTTTATAACATCGCAAAAAGCAAAAACAGTAGGTATAAAATTAATACAAATGTGCAGCACAGTTAGGTGCTTATTTCCGTATTCAGTGCCTTTACTCGTTCGCAAAAAATGATCCTTGTGTACGACTAGATGCCAAAGCACAAACCTGAGATATTGCAACCATAAGCAAACGCGATTCTAGTTGCCTGGTATGGTAAGTCCCGCGAATCATCAACTTCTCCACATTGGCCAACACTGTCATGAAAATCTCCTTCGACACACTTTCCGACAGTATCCCATTCAAACTGACGTGGTTCCACCCTTGTTCCTGCAGTAGGACCGATAGATGATGTGGTGTCGATTCACGGAAAAAGCGCTCGCCTTTGCCAATGCGCATTCCGTTGCCTTCCATGATAACATCCACATCGGCGGTATAGCTGCCAGTCAGATCTCCTCGACCTTTGATAAACGTGATGGAATAGTCCAGTTTGCCGCCATAACTGACTAAACGATTACCGCGGTATTCCTTCGGAGCTAACCAGTAAAACACATCCAATTCATAAGAATCGTCGGCCACAATAACCGGTGTTCCATTTAAGTACGTTGGGTAAAGGATCCGAGAGCCGGTTATATCGGTAAGAATCCATCCGTCTAGCGTAACCGTTTTGGTCACGTTCCCGTTTACACTCTGACACACATCCGTCACACCGAAACAAAAGCATGGGGAACATCCCTGCGGATTGGCGGCATCCAGGTTGAAGAAACCTTCCTTACAGCGCTCACACCGACTGCCTTCGACATTGTCCTTGCAGATGCATTCGTCGCCACATGCTTCCCCGTTCTTGCTTCCGGCGTAACTGCATGGACATGGTTCGCATCTTGGATAATTTCGGTAGCCGGGAGCGCAGTGGTCACAACTGTAAACGATTCAAGGAAAATTAATAGAATGACCTTTGCGCCATCAGGACACTTTTTACCAAGTTTATTCATTAAGTGGTTTGGAATTTCCATTAACAATGTTAAATTATTTTTTCAGCAGGTTTAAAATTGAGTTAGTTATGTTAACACGTAAATAAAGCAAAATTCATTACAATCCATTTTACCGTGGTCCTCCGAAGCCTTCCAGACAGACACAATCTCCCGGCTGCAGATCGCCAAACATGGCCTCTTCGTTGGCGATGCACTGTCCGGTCGTCCCGATTCCCGCCGTCTCGCATTCACACGGCAAACACCCGATCGGATTAAACTTATCCACCCCCAGCGGCCGGAAGAATCCGTCCTTACATCGTTCACAATTCAGTCCGGTGGTATTATGCTGACAATCCAAACAAACCCCACCACCTTCATATTTGCCGGTGATACTCAGGCTCTGACGGGACTGCGCCACACCGTAATCATACACACATTCATCGGCATGCCCGTGACACTGGCAGCCTTCGCACACCGCGGCGTCATCCACCGTGCCGGGTTTCCAGGGTTTTTGGTTGAAGAGCGGACAGCAGCGCTCGCAACTCTCTCCGCATGTGTTGTGAGCGCACCGACAACGAGCCACGCCTTCGGAATCGGTGGGACAATCACGAGCGTGCCCCGAACAGATGCACTGGCCGCCGATGGAGATATCTTTGATGGAATAGAAATACTGTAGCCAAAAAAACACATAATGATTTCTTTTACTGGGCCACGTTCTTTTAACTCTTGCGCTAAAAACATGGCAAATAGACAAAATACACGCAAATCAATGTAATGTATATGTAATCAATTGTACAATGCAAAATTGTAGTTATAGTATTTGATAATTCGAGTTCATGATTTAAGTACTGATCTCGCCTTTACCTAAGAAAAATAAATAGATAAGATAAATAAGAAAATTTTTAAAAATAAAAATTTTTTCTAGTGACTCAAAACCACATACACGTCGAGTTTCCGAAGAATCCAGCACGCGCTTCGAATTAATCTGCCGCATAAGATCGGCCGTCAGAGTGTGCAGACGCACCAGCCGCAGTCGCACGTAACGAGCTACCGTAAACTCCTGTAAAAATATTGCCGCTCAATTTCTGACTGCTCAAACGCTGCAGAGTCGAAACACTGTTGTTTTCACCGTTAGTGCTTTGGACGCTCCATCTCCTGCCGTTCGATCATTAATCAACGACGTGTGAATTTCTCCATCTTCCAGCGGATGAATTTTACTGAAGTCCGTCGAACAAATGACCTGGTCATCACTGTCGAAGCGCTTCCTTCCCGACGTCCCGGGAACGCCGAACAGTTCCTGGCATTCTTCATCATTACGCGCAAAGTACTGCCACGGATGGTACGTTATGTTGTCTAAAGAGCGCGCCAATTCCCATGCAGCCGGACGCGGGGAGTTGGCCACTTTGACAATGATGTAGGCCACTTGATAGCGCTGAAGCAGATGAGATTTCTCAGTTAGCTTACAGACTGTACAGTCTTTTGAATACGTCCGGATGTGCAAAATCTACCTGGCGAAGATCAATGGTGATGGTGATATATTCGTACACATTTCCGTTGGCCACACTGGGGCTTTGCCACCAACGCGGTGAACCGTCGATGGCATTCTCGATAGTATGGCGCTGTGCGGGATCACTGCTGTTAGCGTCGCAGATTCCGCATTGAGGTGGTCTGCAGTGCAACAAAGTACTGGTTGGCGCGCTTTTACACAACTACAATTCTCCAAACAAAGCTTAAGCGGGAAAGAAAATAAAATATAGCTTTAAATATGAAAATAAGGATTAGTTCAATTTTATGGCGATAGTTTATGCACGAGGTAGTTCATATGACTGTTATTATAGTCATACTTCATAAGCACGTGTTCCACCAGTTTACAGTACACTTCCGGTCGTTCCAGTCCACAAGTCGCATTGGTGGTCGCGCGTGCATTTGCAGCCAGGTTAAGGATTACCGGGAATAATGGACCTCGTGCTACGAAATCGGAAGATCCATATTTACAAACATCACCGTATTCGTTTGTGAGGAGTGAACTAAATTTCGCTGGATTGACTAGCTCGCAGCCTAACACTACTTACTTACTTATTTACGTGTAACATATAAATGTTAACTATTTAGCAATGTGCGCTTACACCAGTTATTACGTGGGCGGGTAATGAATGCTATTTCCCACAAGATTAATCTATGTATCTACTTATTGTTATCAAACGTTGCTATATGTAAATTTTATTATCACAAAAAAGCATAAAACCACAAGAAATCTTGGCGGCATGCTGCTATCGACCAACTAAGTATCGGGCTTTTGGAAAAAATCATTAAATTTTGTAAACATGGGCTGCCAATTGCATGTTCTGTAAGACACAAAACAATGGATTTGCAGATCGTACGTATGACGTACGACTACGAATGCAAAAACTGAATGCTTTTTAATTTTTTCCGACGAATTCCAGATTTTCTCATAGCAGCTGCATAATGCAAATCGGAACATTGAGATGTGATTGTTATTGCTTCAAAACCAGCTCGCGAAACTGACCACACGTGCAAGAATATTAATCGTAACAATTGATATTTACGATCTTAAGAGTTATCAATAATAAAATAAATATGACTGTAGTAGTTCATAACTTCATACGCATCAAATTTTAATGCATATGCTGTATGTACTCTGTACAGCAGTAATAATTTTCGATTTGAACTATCCGGCTGGTCAACTGCATCAACTGAATCAAGCACTTTGTAGCGGCGATAGCCGTAGTGGACGTCGATAGTTTAATGATGTTTAAGTTCCAATTGCACGCCGCAGATCATGAGAATTCTCGTCAGATTGTTAAGACAAATATTTCCAGAGCAAACAAGACATATTGAAATACCGTGGAGCGGCACTTCTATTTGACGCATGCAATATTCAAGCAAGTACTCGACTTTGGTTTCTATAACATTCAGATACAACACTCGTGGCGGTCAAATGGCTACAAAAATGTAACAAAAATTGCCCTGATTGAAGAAAGGCTGCTGAATTTCTTATCATTAAAGCAGACAAAAATTTAAGCACATTAATTAGGTTTTCACGGAAAACAAATGCCAGTTTTGCCACTGTTTGTTCTCTTTCAAGTAATTTTTTATATTCGCGTATATGTACTCGTATAATCTTCGTATAAATACAATATACATACTTATAGCTTTATTTTCTCTTTACCAAAATTCACAGTGCGTAGCTTCGGTTAATACTAGTACTACGCTATTCTTGCGACTGATTTATATTTTTTTATTTTTGCCGGTGAAACAAAATTCATATTGTAAGTGATTAAAGTTGCAAGTTGCGGCCAAAGCAAAAGCATAACAAAAAGTCTGCGCTCCTGAAAATGTCAATCTCGGCCAGTATTGGAATCAGACAGCTTTGAAACAGGATAAGGAAATGGACTCCCGAAGCGTAATGACAAGAATGCTGTTCATGTTATTACGCTGACAAGCCCTGACGATATACGAGTATGTTGAGCACAGCTGTATTCTCCAGAAGCATGACAATCGCCATGACCGAAATCACTCGATCGACGATTTGCCGGATAATCCTATTAAGATGCACTACTTATCTCTAAACCGTCCCAGTCTCCCTTACTGCTCCCGCCGTCCCGGTTCGGCCGTTAAAGTGCTCGACATACAAACAAGAATTCAATCTTCTCTCATGTATCAGCTATGTTTTATGAGCGGATGTATACATGACATCTCAATATACAGTTAACGATACAGATTGTTTGTAGCGGCACATTTGTTCATTCCTACGTAAAAATTTTTTCATGGTGAAATCATATTATTTGCAAAAAATACTGAAAAGCAAATTTCGTCACAGTTTTGTTGTAGGTTTACAGACGCTCGTTAGCAAATTTCAACAGCTTAATTGGCTAACAGCGGCAAAGCACTACTTGAGCGAGGCAAAATGAACCGGTAATTTAATGACCAATGTGTAATGGATTCCAGCGACCAGAAACAGCTGCAGGTCACAAACAATGCTTGCATGATCCATTCAAAGGAAAATGCGTATCAGAACAATTGTATCCAGCCATAAAGCAATATATTTGTAGTCCGATAGCTGTCAAGATAAGCACAACTGCACGGGGATCGCTTTTCCATTCAATCGACTGGAAAGAATGCTCACACAGAGCCTATGGACAGTGTTTCTTATCATTAAATGACCGTCCACGGGACAGGTAATTGATGGGTTACCGGGATTAAAGAGCGTGAGAATTGCTACTTGCTGCATCAGACATTAATGACGAATTGCAAACCTTTTCAAAGGGAAGGCATATAAACTAGGGGTAACTGGTGATTTCGTTTTATTGTATGCGCATAATATAATTACCTTAAAGCTGTGGAAGTACAAACCGCAAATTATGACCCTTGGAGTTGTAAGCTCGCTGAATTTGTGTTTAACGATATTAAAGGCCTCAATATCAAATCGAAATAGCAAAATAATTTAACTAGTGGATGTAATGTGTGTCACTGCGTTTAAATATAATATATTCCATGTTTTCCATGCATGCGTATGATTAAGGAGAAGCGGGAAAAAATATGTTGTACCTTCCTCCTCGTTATTCGAAAAAGGAAATCGCATGTACTCCAACCGAGGCTGCAGGGCAGCATCGATTTGTCCATGACTTTTGGATAAGAATAACACAGGGATTAGCAGAAAGGCTATAGTCCTGATAATGCAGCAAGGAAAAGTAATCCGCCCTAATATCTTCATGCCGCATAATCGATCAAGTCAACACGGTGATGCTTAATTAAAATTCAGGATGGATTTACTGCGCAAATTGTCTCCGTTTATGTTTGCATCCATAACTGCTTCGTGAGCCAGCTAGCAAATAACATTTCAATCACTGTAGATGCAAAGATGCCGAATCAAACCGGCGTCGTTAAATCCAGAACAATGATACTTCTTCGATTATAACAATGCAAAACATGTACACATACAAATACAGACTGTATATGCACCAAAATACGATAGATATAATATTGTGCAATCGCAGCTGTCAGTAGGAGATCATAATCGCGATCAGGAAGTTTATTTAGGAAGAAGAGTATCCTCTTGTCAGGATCAGTACGCATGTACTGCCGCCGCCGAAATGAACGTACGCTTTGTGAACTACTTACATAGCTAATGCCGTGGTAAATGTAGCGGAATGTTGCGGTCGATTGTTCAATGTGAATGGTCAATTTGCCGAATAGCACATAAAGGCAAACCAAGGAACTTCGGAATTCCTTCATGGTCTGACCACACCCACCGCAACGCTTTCTTACTGTATTATATGCTCCCTATGATTTCTACTCTCTGCCCATGGTATATGTACTAAACAATCGTGAGCAAAAGATATTCCGCTTTCCATATAATTGGAATAATTATGCCTGCCATTCCCGCTCATTGTCTGATTATGAGTGTCATTATTAATACGTAGATATACATGCAGCACTCGTATCTGTACATATAGCCGCAGCAGAGAAGACATATCTTTTTTGTAAATTTCTGGTTGAATCTTTACTGATTACGACCGGCGCATGCAAGGATATGCAGCAGTTTATAAAATTATTAGTGCGGTAAAATAAATAGCAGCTTTCTTTTTTCTCGTGTTATGAATTCTTGTTTCTTCATTGGCTTTCCACATTCTGCAAGCTTGGAAACATGAACCATAGCGCGCCCCGTTAATTTGACCATTCTGGTTGTGTATTTTGATTCGGTACGGGAACTTCTTTTATAACATATCCTAATGCATCTCTTCAATTGAGCAAACATTATGGCAAGGGATGTCAGATTTCTGAAGTACGTTTTTGTAATACTGTAATTCCTGGAAAGAGACGATAGCTGCGCCAACATATTTAATTGAAGTATTTTATTTCGCCGTTCAATGCTATTTGCTGCGCGCAAAACGCAGTACAAGAATTTGGCCAAGAATTATAAAAATAATGTACTATTTAATGTAGCATTATAAATTGCTTTGTGGCGTTCATATAATGAACATCAGCATGACCACACCAGGAGACTATATAAAGCAAACAGCAGTTCTGCAAAAGTATAAATGTGAGATATATGAAATTAGAGCATCTGGTACATCGGACTATGCAAACAAGCTGTACAAATTTAGATACGTGTCGCCGGATACACGGACTGCGGAGTAAGACCAGCCTCGCGTATTTCCCGTCCCGCTGCCGTCTGCACTTCGCCCTTGCTGATGGTGGTGCCGATGGCCGAGTCCACCTTGACATCGATGTGTGTCTCCATCTTGGCCTGTTCCAGCGCCTGTCGTGCCGCTTCCCGCTCCTTCTCCAGCGCACGCATAGCGTATTCGGCTTCCAGCTGAATTTCGTGCTGCTGACGATCCACCGCGGACTCCACCATATCCTTACGGAATTCGATATCCCGGATATGTTGGCGTTCCAGCGTCCGGCGGATCAGCTCCGCATCGGCTTCCACCTGACTGCGGTACATGGCCGCTTTCTGGGCCGTGTCCATCTCGTGCTCCCGGGCCAGATCTTCAATGCGGGCACGATAGCGCTCATACTCTTCCGGCGACTGACCCTGCAGTTGAGTGTTGGCCAAAAGGTCAATGTTGGTGGAGGCATGGATTTCGGCACTGGTGCCGCCGCTGCCCTGGGCCAGCAGATCGTGGGTCACACTGGGAATGGGCGGGGCTACCATGGGTCCGGGAATGATGATCTCTTTGTCGTTGGTATAGGTCACGCCCGAGCGGACATGCTCCATCTGGGCGGTCTCCATACGCTGCACCGGCACGGTGATCACGTCGATGCGCTCCTGGAAACGCGCCGGCGCCGCCGAGCGAAGAATTTCCGTCTTCTCGATGACCTCACGACGTTCACCAGGAATGATGATGTCGGCTTCCTGGCGGTACATCGGCGCGCGGTTCATCTCCACGGCCGGTGGAATGTTCGGAACGGAGTGGATTTCCGAGCGGCGCTCCGAAATGTAGCGCTCCTCGCGGTTCAGCTGCGGTAAGTTCTGGAGGTTCTCGATGCCTTGCTGGACGAAATTCACTTCCCGTCCCAAGGCCGGTGCTTCCTGGCGGGCAATATTGATGCGATCAGCGGTGCCGGTCGTGCGTTCGGAAGCACGGGAGATGGAGGACATGGATGACACGGAGGAAGCCACCGACGCGGTGTCATCCGATGTTTGTGAGACGGAGCGCTGCGAGTAGCGCTCACTGGCCGGCGTAGAGTTGATCGGTGGGATTCCATCGCGATCGCGCAAAGTGTCCTCCCGTACCACGGTCTTCTCCTGGATCAGCGATGGCTCACGGGAGGCACGCTGTGTCTGGCTCACCGTGGTGTTGTCGGCAAAGTAGTTCTGGATACCTTCACGTTGATTGGCCACGGAGTCCAGTTCGTGGATTTCCGGGACGTATCCCACCGGAGCACCCGGGACCAGTGCCGGCGGGCGCTTGTCCTTGAAGTTCATTCCGGGATCCTCACCACCGCGGTCGACACGGACATCGCGCAGTTCCGCGTTGCCGTTACCATCCACATGGATCTCCTCCACGCGTTCGTACTTGAATTCCTGGGCGTGCTTGTCGGTGGTGGGAAGGTCATGGCTGCCGTAGCTGACATGGTCACGTGAGACGTCGCGGCTGCCTAAGCTATCCCGGTCGCGTTCCACGGCAATGTCCCGCTCGTCGACAACGATGTCGTCCTTATGCTTCTTATCCTTCTTAGATCCGAAAAGAGGCATTTTCGTCAAAAGAGTTTAATTCAAAGTAAAAGAAAACGTATTCACGAAGAACAGTTAATAAGATTCAAAAATTGTTTTGTTGCGATTTGATGGCGTTTTAGTGTCGCATGCTTGCTTATATACATTTGCCATCAACTACCTGCCGGAGTGGTACGCATGGTAATTTGTTACCCATGGGAAAAAGAAAAATCCTAGAGTGCCGATAGGTATAACAACTTACGGCGAAAACAACTGTTAGACAGCGCGGCGTACAAAGTGCATAATGGAAAAATCTGTACAAGGTACAAAGTGTCAAGCATTAGTCCGCTTCGTGAGCAAGCATTTCATAATCCCGCCTACGTGTTTTGGTTTGCCGTACCGCCAATTTGCTGGTGGCCGCACTTGCCTTTATGATGAATCGGTATACAGTATTTGAGCTGGTGAGTGGCATTTCGTTTGTCTGCATGGTTTTTTTTGCTGACGGATGATATCATGGAATTAAATGTGTATAGAAAATCTTCGTGAGTAATGAGTACTGCGAAAAACAAGTGGCTCAAGTGCACAATGGAATTAACCACATCGTTCCCTATGGTGCGGCCCTTGATGAATTACAGGAACACCTGTCTGACGTTTGACACCTCTTATGAGCAGTAATAACTCTGCAGAACACAAAGAATGATACAACGAATTTAACTGTGGCCAAAAATGGACCAAACATGTAGCTTGTGTAAGAAAGCGTATAGTATGCACTAAACACATCGGAAGAACAATCGTTTGGACTCTTCGAATTTGCAAAAGTCAAGTAATGTTGACCTTAATAAGAGTAATTACGAGTAGATAATTAAAGTAAAATTACCAACTAGGTGTAATCAGTAAATTCTCTTTTAAAAAACAATCGGTTTGTCCCTTGCGTACTTTTGACTTCAGGTCCAGTTTTGCCTTTTGTAAAGGCTAGTTCTACAATGCGTATAATTTTTTATTGACTGCCTGAAATGCAGCTAGCATCATAATGGGTACGATATACTTGTATCGCATATCCACAGGAAATTATTGTTGCAAACCATTTTTCTTCCTAACCGCTTGCAACAGAAAGTGACGTTCTTAATTCTTATAATGGCTATATATTCCCATACGTAAGTAACATTTGCATTATGTGATAATAATTTCACCTGATTTCAAATATTTCGTGCTTGACACATCGCAAACAAAGCAGCTGGTACATATGTTTCCAAATAATACTTACAGCAACTGCATTCAAAGTTATGGAGTGCCATTTAATTTTATTATGTGATTTTTTACTGCAGCTGTTTGCTGAAGTTTCGTTCCACAGTATGGCTGTACCATAAATCCATGACATTACCAGAACAGTCCATAATTCAATGATCCACAAAGCTAGGCTCCAACTATGGCGTTATTATGTATCTTGTCACAACGTACAGAGTACTTTAATTCAACAGTCAAAAAAATCTTTTATGGCACGAAAACTTTTATTTTGAATCGGAAAATAACACCGCTGGAATACTGGATCAGGTGAAAATTTACATTATTACACCTTGTACTTCTGATCGCAAGAAAATTTACAAGCAGAGACAGAGGGCAGAGTCAGACCATCAAAACAACAATTTTACTGCGTGTAATAAGTTGCTTTTTAATAAGCCACAGATTGCGAGGGCTAACGCAGCGTTTTTGTTCGTCAACTCGTGGCATGTTTATATATGTACACAATTGAGATTTTTTCATAATAACTTATAACTTGGTCCCCAGCTCCCCATCCATTTAATTGTTCCTAAACCCTGCTTTCATCAGGCGCGGCCTCTTCAAACTTTTTCTTGGTGGTGGCATGACCCATGTCATCCTGCACATGTTCTTCCGTCTTGGTCACTTTGCGTCCATCGTCTTTGACCTTCTGTTCGGTTTTTGCGGAGTACTCTGGATCGCTCTTACCGGTCGGCATATCATGTATACTGGTTTTTTCGATCTTATTGGCAACTTCTTGGTCGGAAGCACGGCTTATATTGGAACCCGATCGAATGGACGCTGTATCCGGTGCTTTGCTGGTGACGCGCTCATGCACCTCTTTTGTCCCGGTGGCACCGGGTAGAGCTTGTTGGGAGGTGCGACTTATATTAGAGCCGGATTGCATGGAAATCGAGTCGGGACTCTTCGTGATATTCTCGACTTCCATCTTTTTCAACGTATGACCGTTGTTGGGCAGATGACCGACAATCACGGCATCGTGAGATTCGCGACTGTGAATGCTGTCCTCTTCGGAAATAAACGGGCCTGGGATATTTTTGGGGACTTCCGGTGCGGTTCCGCTTTCGGTTACCGATGACGGTACTACACCTGTTAAAGAAATTAATTTAAATTCAATCCATACTTACGCTTTCTCTACGCCGTACAAATATAATATATGTAGTTGATGACTAACAATAAGCAAAAATCACGGCACAAGTGCGGTACATGTATTTAGTGGTTAAAACTTAACTTCGCTTACCAATAGGAACTCCTGGAGGTACATCTGGTCGTTTATCCTTAAAATTCATTCCTGGATCTTCTCCGCCGATATCCTCTCGGATATCTACCACTTTTGCATGTCCGGACGAATCGACTTTGGCTTTCTCGACGCGTTCATATTTGAATTCTTTCCCTTCCGGAAGTCCGGCTGGATTGAGATTCACCGCATAACTCGGGGCAGTTGCATTCGCCATTCTTTTTGCGTATATGCTGTTACTGATTTGAAATGCTAATCTAAAGAATTAATTGAAGCAATAATTAAGTACTTTCGTGAAAGAAGAATTTTCAAACAGACGTTTCGTACTGAATATTTTCGCATTGAACCGAGGAATCAAACACGTTATAGTGGCCCAAAAACGCTTTATTATCAACACCTAGCGGATGGCCGTGGGCTGCATTAAGTCACGGTAGTTGCCGTATTTTTATGTATTTCGGCAACTTCACATTTTTGTGATAGAACGTGGTTTTCTGGGGTAATTTCACGGCTTAGCTAGCATGTTGTACGGATTGTATGGGCAGTGTCAAATAATTGTATAATCCCAACTTTTGTGTTATAAAAGCCAGCGCGTTATTGTTTCGTTAAAAGTTAAAACTCGTTAACTGAATTCTCCGTTTAATTTTAGCAAGCACAACACATGTATTACTGACATTTATTATCATAATCAAAGGATTACTCAAAATATATTTGAAATTTTCAAAATATTATTCAAGTCCGTGGTACATTAATACGTTGTAAAGGTACAAATTCCACTTGTTAAAACATGGACGTCAATGCAATCCGTGCTTGACATTAAAGCATCATCGTGTGCGAATATAGACATACAGAGTAAATAATGAGTAAACAGCAATTGTAATAGTAATACAAAACGTAACATTTTAGCTTCGATACGCAAGTAGCCAACACGAGTCAACATAGTAGAAACCGACAAAGGGGTAGCTTCATAGATAAAGGTTTCGTCTTCCTGTACAGATATGTACGGCTCTAGCGCTAATTTTGAATGGCACGGCCCTTAAGCGTCCTTTGTAGACTTGTCGTAATCAGCTGATCTTGACATTCCACCATACATCCACGGCAAGAAACCACGTAATGGCGGTGTACTGTGAGAATGTTGTTGTCGGCGTTCTTTCCAGTAACGCGGGTTCGTATGGATGAACATATTTTTAGAATGGCTAGGTTGGCGGAGCTCCTTGTCCAATGCCGGTGCAATCGACAAAGCTTTATTGCCGAATACTTTCCCCTGCATTTCCTGTTCGGCTTTTCTCGCTGCATCGACGCTGGCAAAACTTACAAAACCAAATCCCCTGGAACGACCGGTGTCTTTGGCAACCTACATACAATAAATGTCAAAACAGAGTCGTAAGTTTTTTCTTAACATTTTTTCGGTAAGTTTTAACAGATTTTAGCTACCGACCTGAGCGCTTGTGACAGTGCCAAATTCCTCGAACATTTTCCGCAAACCCTCATCATCGACACTATCTTCCAGATTTTTTACATACAACGTATGGCGGGATTCGTCAAGTTTCTTCATCATTCGAATGTGCTGGCGCTCCGAACGTGACTGCGCTCTGGCGACAGTTATAACTTTTCCACTCACTTCCGTTCCGTTCATCTCATTTACAGCCTAAACAACATTATTTTAACTTCGTAAAAAACTGTCTAAAAAGATTACTATATTAAGAAGTTCAATATGCCCAGTATTACCTGTTCGGCACTTTCTGGCATTTGAAATTCGACGAATCCATAGCCACGGGAGTGCCCGTTTTCATCCTTTATGACAGTATGGCTACTCACATTGCCGAACTGCTTAAATAAATTCCATAACCTTCCGTTGTCCACATCTTCGCCGAAATCTTTAATAAATACATTGGTGAATGTCGCCCGTGCATGCTTCGGAGGCAGCTCAATTAATCGCTGATCAGAAGTATCAGTTGGAATTTTAAACAATTCCATGTTGCTAAAACAAAAAACCCGCATAAGCAGCAGAAAAAAATAAAGACAAATATTATTATATCCGCAAACTAGATGCAAATACCCAGTGATAGATACCGGGTACCGACAATGAGGCACTTAGCTTAAGATCACAATCGTCGCACCAGTGCAGGCACAGTGACGTCTTAAGTACCAAATTATTACTTGTAATTTTTGGTCCACTATAAATTCACTTTGTACGCGCAGTTACGCAAGCGCGATGAAAACTGAGCGGAGTTTACTCATCAATATGTCCCGGAGTGCATTTACATTTCTTTGTCATTGAGGAGCTCGCCACTAGCTTTCTCGAGGGCACTTTGAGCGGCAGCTTCCGTTTGGAAGAGTACGAAAGCGAAGCCAGTGCTTTTCGCACGTTCATCCCGCAAAACCTAAAGCAGACCAAATTTGACGGCATACGTAGGTGCAGTTTTCAATTATAGTTTTTTCGCATACCGCCGCACACCATACTGTTGATAACAAATTCTGCTATCACAGACTGCCATGCATATGGGAAACTGTTACCTTGCAGCATACGAAAGCATCAAGACCGGAAAAGATGCCGCGCAGATACTTTTCGTCAACCGTGTCTTGGAGATTTTTAATGACAATGATTCCATACTGTGGTTTCCGGCTGATCCAGGTATGACAGTGAACCCAACGGATCGACATGTTTCGATCCGTCGCCAGGTTATCCTTTGCACGCTTGGCTAAAACAACCCAGGTTTTGTGTAGTTATCGCGTAGACGCTTACTCTTGAACAGAAAAGTTAGAACATTGGACCAAAAGTCAAAAACATGTGCTGAAGATGACCGAAAAGGTTGCGTTATTTTCGACCTACGTAGAGAGACAGCCAAAAAAAGCGTAGCTTAAAACTATACATAACTACATGCCAAAAGAAGAAGGGGTCACCCGATTTCGGTGGAAAGAATACACTTTCTTTGCTTACCATCGGCGAAATTTTCGAAGTCTACTAACGCATAACGCAGCGAACGACCTTCCACTTGAAAATCGTTGCAGATTCGTGCGGAAATCACAGGGCCAAAAGTAGAAAATTTTTCAAGCAGCATTTCGTCGGTGACGCTTGGATCGAAATAATTAACCTCGAGGGAAGCCAACGGATTCATGGAGGCTTTCGTGTGATCTGTCTGCGAAATGCTTTCCAATTTCGTCTCCATCGGAACATCTGACTGCGAACTGGATTCCATTTCGTTTTCAGATTGCAAAAACAAAATACTGCTCCTTCAAAATAGTATTTTTTCTACACTTCTAAAATAACAATATCAGCAAAATCACGACCAGGCTTAAAGCGCCCAACTTCAGCTCCAAAATTAAGATGGAAAACCGTCAAGTGTTAACGAAGAAGCAGGTTAAAAATTAAATGATGCGAAACATGGATAATTGTATAGTTTATTAACGCTTTGCGTAATTTACATCACATCAATTAATTTTTTATAATTTTTATAGAAAATTGTCAAGTCATCATAGAGAATTCGAATCAGTACCGCAGGTGACAGGTACAGTGCACAGTGCAGTACTGCATACAGTGACCGCCATCTTTTATTAATCTGTACCAAAATGAGTTCGAATTCCATCCATCTGAGTACAGGGTACTACATGTGGAACAGCGCGAACGGAAAGTGCATAATCTATGCTTCTACGCCTACGGTACTTGCATACATTTCGTTTACCACCAACTTTTAGCTATCCAAAAATTTCTTTGAGATTTAATTTTCATCGATTGTTATGAAAATGACAAAACTACATTATGGTAAGCAGCACTGTACGATAAAGAAGGATTATCTGAATCCGCTTCCGGTCACTGGCAAATTCCGGTTTTATGCATCCACTACAATGTGTATCAACACATTCAAAGGTCAACGTTTTTCAAATAAGACGCTGTGAACCTTCTTTCTTGATCCGTTGAATACAGACTTCAAAAGTTATCTTATCACAGGCCGGCTCTCATGGATATCGTTTACAATGCTTTAAATAATGCTCTCCAAGAAACAATTCGTTTTCCTATTTTTCATGGCAAAATACGTAGAAATTATCACCCGCTTGCCTCTAGTCGTTGTATTAAAGTTTTTGTCTTCCTTTATCGCCACGAAGGTGATTCGGTGTGAAACACTAGATATTAATTGACTGCTCTGCAGTGGTCGAAGTGCAGTTTATAATTTTTGTCATGTAAATTGTTTTGACCTTGGTAGCACTATCCTTTGAACATGAAAGCGATCGCGATAATCGCCCTGTGCATGGCACTCGGCCATTTCCATGGTGCAGAGTGTCTACAATATGTTCAAGTCTTTCGGGATGATTTCACTCCCAACCATGCCATTGACGGTTCAAAATGGAACGTGATCACTAAACCCAGCACGGTCAACGAGGAGCTGCAACATTACGTGTATGATGATGTTTGGCAGGAGCACGGATTTATCTTCCTACGCGGTCAACGGCGCAGCTGGGGCGGACGTCAATACACATCCGGTCGGGTGGATACGCAGAACAAATTTCAGTTTCTGTATGGGGAAGTAGAATGGCGTGCCAAACTGCCACTGGGGAAAGGCATGTGGCCGGCTCTCTGGCTGTTGCACTTCCAGTGTCCTCCAGCCTGTAAGAATAACTGAATAAGTAACTAAATCCTCTAAGACTTCTCTTCCAAATGCAGGCTACAGCATAATAATTATATAGCTTATATTAGGCAGCTATATTGTGCTTGCGGACAGTTATAATTTATTGCTGCTTTCTATACAATTGTGCGAAACTGTCCATTGATATTTTATTCTGCATTATCACCTGCTAACTCAGAAAGGTCAGCTATGTAAAGAGTTAAGACAGATCCACTAGCTGCACATTATACTACACAGGACACAGCACACATAAATTTATTAGGTACACAGCATAATACATTCAAATTCGCAAATTTATTTGCATTTTGAATTTCGCAAATAGCACCCTGTCCTGGGACTTGGCCCCCGGAAATCGATGTTATGGAATTCCGTGGTGACATTCCCAACAAGGTGACAACAACGGTTCATTTTGGGCGATACCCCAACAACGGTCATGATGGTCGTGATTTCTGGGGTCCGGATTTTACTGCGGACTTCCACAACTACAAGGTCATCTGGGATCCCAATCAGATTGTATGGTTTGTGGATGGTCAAGAAGTCTTCAAAGTAACCGATGCGAACAAAATCCCACATGAGCCCATGTATCTGATTATGAATTTAGCCGTGGGCGGATGGTTTGGTGGTAATCCAGACGGTTCGACACCATTTCCGGCACATTTCATTATTGACTGGGTAACCGTGCATCGATGGCAGTAAAGCGGGGCTGGGTTCGAAGTGTACTCTTCGGATCGCTTTACGCTACATCAATTGAAAATAAATAGTTTGTCAATAAAATATGCTTTTTGGATTCCTGTTCATGTGCATTAATAAAAATCGTCTTTTCAAACACCAGAGCGTCGGAAACGTGTAGCTATAGTGTATAAATAGCTTACTGCAGGTACTGTAAGCAATGCAAATAAGCTACATGTATTGATAAAAGCAATCGTATTGTACGAAGTGTCACCTTCGCTAAGTTACAGGCCTAGGATAATTATTAATTATTCAAAGCTGTCTAGCGTACTGGAATCAACATTACGAAAATTATGACGAAATAAAATGATTGTATGGAATTGTACCCTTTGCTAGTATTTTGCGGTCGTAGCCAGTATGTAGAAATCAGCTAAAAAACATGCTTGCTAGTGGCTTAATTTTCTTTTTTTCTCGCTTTAGACAATTTCTTGTTTCTGTATTGTATGGTTTTATGGCATGTTGCATTTATGTCTGCCTTTATTTAAGCATGACGGTAATATTCGTAATTATCTGAGCCAAGAGATGTACAATTATATTTTATGCATTTCCGTTAAGCCTGAAGTTAAGCATCAGGGATAAAAATTAATGGTGATTATCAAAATAGTTCGTAACTTTAAGCGCACTTAAACGAGCTGCTTGTCAGGCCTGCAAAACATGTACGCGGCAGCCGAAGTACTTACTGTATTGTACGCATTTCTTTTCAAGTGCCGGTAAACAGCTAAAGGCTGGCAACAAACCAAAATATTGCAAGTGCATGAAAAGACAGAAAATCCATCCGGTAATCCGAAGACATGATGACTGTGGTGTGTGAGTAGCACTTGTTTATGTTTTTTACACGTCCCGTACATAGGTCTATATCAGAATGTGATCTACAGCGCAGCTAACCTTCAGAACGATGTGCTAAGCAAAGCACTGAATACCGTTAAGACCGTACAGCCGAAATTCTAAAAAGGTTGCAGATGCCGGTATGACATTATCGGGACAATTATGTAAGGCCAGCGCAGGTTTCTGACTGTCTGTGCAATAGCTCGAGGGTTGCAACCAGACAGAACGGGCGGAAGCTCACTCGGGACGATAAAATGTTTACCTCTTCAAACCGATAAAATGCAACGCATCTTAAAATAGACTGGCGTCGTTTTTTCAGAAATTAAATTATTAGTTTTGCTGTGTGACCTACAATTCTAGACGTTCGGCAGTCGTTTAACATGGCAAGCTTTCTTTCAAAAATGAATGTAGAGCAAGTGCGAAATTCCATCGCTCAACACTGGAGCCAAGCGAAACCAGGGGAAGTGGCACTGGGAATAGCAGCAGGAACCGTTTTTACATACTCCTTATACAAATATATTAAATCACGTGGGCTACCACCTGGTCCATCTGGTAAGCAGTTCCATCTGGTTAATATGCTTTACCCACATTGTCGCACCTTTAACTGCGTAATTGCGTTTCAATGCAATTTTTATATGATTATTCTGTGCCATCGTAAAAACGCTAACACTTCTTTGGTACTCGTATAGCCTTAAAAAAAGGGTAAAGATATATTTGCGCAAACAGTATATGTTTTTATTGTCAACCCATCTGCTTTAATTGATATCGAAGCAGATGGGTCGACAATAAAAACATATACTGTACATAAGCATATTGAATAACTTCGCCGCCATTGTACCCGTAATACTGATTCAGAATGATTATGACCAGTTACAATAATGTAATTTATGTAATTATTTGATAATTATGATATTACGGGGAAAAAAAGTAAATATACTTAAGAAAGTAAATGTTAAGACAAATTAAACCTACTACAAATACAAGCCTGGATTTGTAAAAAACGTTGTTTTGATCTCCTGATTATAGTTTATTCCGACCTAAATATAGTTTATTCCGACTTGGTAACTCTACTGGGGTGCACAATAGAGGCCAATTAAATTTTTAAGTTGCACCTAATTATTTTCCTCACCGTGCTACAAATACATTTAATTTGCGAGCCAGTCCTACAGAGTATGACAGATCGATAGTAAATTCCGGCATAGTTCAACAAACTGCAGTAAAAGTATGTGCAGTAGGCCATTATTTTATTATTTCTGCGGTATCACGCACAATATTGCATCTCACAATTTGTAATTTGTAGAAAAGTATTTGTCTAAACAAACGTTATTTTTTTCATCAGTGGTCCCAGTATTTGGTAACTACTTTCAACTCGGAGATGACCCACCGAAAACCTTCATGGAATGGAGCCATAAATACGGGAAAATTGTATCAGCCCGCCTGGGATCCCGGTTGCTGGTTGTGCTGCACGACTACGATCTGGCGAAAGATGTATTCTCACAGGACAACACCACGGGACGTGACCAAGAATGGATATTGCAAATGATTTTCCAAGGAAAAGGTAGTCGATGATCAACGGTAGCGTATTTTATACAAGTATGTACTCTACAATCATATTCGGGTGAAAGCATTAATTAGAAGATTCGTATGTACTTGTTAGAGGCACGACAGCCTGCGTGATAGATACGCCACTTTGCGTATGCGTATCACTGCACACATGCTGATTCGCCCTCTCTTGTACGTACGTGAGTGGCTGCACTGCACTCTCCGCCTATGCGGATACACCGCGGGCGCACTCACTGAGCATACTTGCTCTCTCGCTCCTCTCTCTCGCTGTATGACTCAGCGTATATTCGCTCGCGTTGGATACGAGTCCAGTCTGCGCACTCACATTCCGTGTGTCTGGACAGCGTGACGCCGTTGCCGCCAGCACATTTCTTTCTCTACAATTCATTACGCTCTAGAACTAGCTCGCAGCAACTTGACTTGCTGATTTCTGCCAGACACTGGCCTTTGTTGTGTTTTTCCCCGCATTCACGCGGCATTTTGCTCCACTTTATTTGTACAATAAAGTCACCTGTGAGCTCTCTGTGCTTGCCTGTCACATGGTAAGCAGATCGTCTGGTTTTTCGGTTTATCGGATCCTTTGAGGAGACGGTAAAGGCATAATTTGCGGAGAACTCGAAGAACCCGTGGTTGAAATCAGATTGACTGCGAACGCAGCCTCTGTTTCGACCTGGTCTTTGCTGTCTTGCGACTGTGGTAGCAACAGGTTGATCGCAAAAGCGATCCCTGCCACCTTCGCTAGCCCTATCTTTCGTCTCTCCCACACAAGGAGAGCACTTCGGCTGACTGCCCCAGACGGACGAACGTGAACTTCCCCAATCCCAACTGACGGATCAGGCTCGGACAGTAGCCTGCAGCGCCCAGAAGGAGCCTCTCAACAATCGGGGACCTTCGCCTTGAACGGCGACCCGCAACTCTAACGGAAATCGACCTCCCAACGGCGGATCACCGACCTCCACGGACACCGTAACGAACCGGTAAAGTCCTGGTTACAGGTCGACACAGGTCGAAACTAGCTATAATTCTTAATTCTTAACGGCTGAAATTTATTTCTGAGAACTAGAAATAATTTTTCGATGGAAAAAACTTAATTTTCGTCGGAGAAACCGACCTAAAAAGTTACTTTACCGACCTAACGGACCACTCTGTGTAACTGACCAGAGGTCGGTCATTCACTTTGCTTTTCATTTTGACGGATTTTCCACCGTCAGAAAAATTTCTGAGAATCTAGAAATTATTTCTAACGGCTTAAAAATTAAAATTTCGACCAGAAAACATCTCTGATCGACCTAAAAATATTCTTGTTTTTCCGCGAAAATAAGCGCGAAAATTCTTGAATTTCCTTGTGACGTCAGAACGCTCGATTTTCAGTACTTTGAGGCTAGCCAATCAGCGTGCAGGGGAAACTTCCCATAAGCTTAACATAGGCGTGAATCATCGTTTTTTAAATTTTGCACGCGGCTCGCATTCTGTGACGTAGGCAGTGAAGTGCAAGACCACTTAGCCCTGTGACGTCATACTGGTCAGCACAGTAGTATAGGACGTACTCTACTGTAGTACCTTATCATACTGTACTGTACCATAGTACTGTATTGTAACGTTGTGTACTGAGTCACACACAGACACATCAACACAACAACAACAACATCAAGTCGGACCATCCTGACCCAAGGAAGTTCCTGAACCGAAAGACGTCCCTGATTCAATTGAACATCCCCACATAAGGGATAGTTCAATTTACTGTACAACAGTACAAGTCTCTCGTTGGTTCCACTTGAACCGACCTGACCCGACAACAATGTCGAACCCGAAGGAAAACGAATACGCCCGAAAGTTCAACACGGACTATTCGCGGCGCCTGACCTCCAACGCGCCGTATGCACTACGGCACTCCGGTCAGGATAAAAGTCAGCCGTCATCAACGGACTCAACGAAGTCAGCCGAGGCAAGGGAGAAGCGCAACGAGCGGATCCTCCTCGCCGATTCCAACCCAACGTCCGATGACAGCTTCGAGGACGCCCACGACAAGACGTTCCTCGAGCCCCGAGCTGGCTTAGCAGCCCCGTCCCACCCGACCGGGGGGGAAATGGAGCATCTGCAGGCTGAGACCACATTGTCTCATGCCGAGGCGGAACACCCACATGGTGTACCGACCTCTACGGACTCAACAGAAGGACTTCAACTGAGCTCACAGAAAGCTCAGGAGTCGGTAACGACTACAAAAGTCACCGACGCCGGACACACATCACCCAACCAGACGGATAACGTGAAGAGGTCGACATCGCCCAACTCGGGTAGAGCGACTTCACCGACCTCGAAGGTCGGAGAGAAGCAACCGATAACGGAAATCGGTCAAGTCCAACCGACCACAGAAGTCGGTAGGGCTTCACCAACCTCTAAGGACGGTCAACGGAAACCGACCCCAGAGGTCGGTTATTCTCAACTGGAGGTCGGACCTCATCCGACAACACAAGTCGGAATTGAGGTTAGAAGACTACAGCAATCACCAACCAAGGAAGTTGGCCACGTCCAACCGACAACAGAAGTCGGGAGGATTTCGCCAACCAAGAAGGATGGAAGTCCACCGACCAAGGAGGTTGGTCAACAGAAGCCACCTACTGAGGTCGGACCTCACCCGACAACACAAGTCGGAACTGAGGTCGGACTACTTCCACCGACCAAGGAGGTTGGTCAACAGAAGCCACCTGCTGAGGTCGGACCTCACCCGACAACACAAGTCGGAACTGAGGTCGGACTACTTCCACCGACCAAGGTCGGTCAACAAAGGCAGACCATGGAGGTCGGACCTCGTCCGACAACACAAGTCGGAACCGAGGTCGAACAACTCCCACCAACTTCAAGGATCGGACAACAGCAGGTCGGTAAAGTCCAACCGACCTCCCTGGAACGGAAGCCAGCGGATAACAGGTCGGATATGGACATCCAGTGGCCTAAACTACCGGCCAAAACGGGAGAAACTGAGGCCCCGCCACGAAGCGGACCTCACCCGGCTGGATCACCAACCAACATACCGATGCCTAACGAAAAGGCTACTTCACCGTTAAGTCGACCTTCGCCAACGGAAAGCAGGTCGACCCAAGCAACAGAAACTCAACCGAAGGTGAAGTCCGACAAGTCGCCAACAAGTCGACCGGTCGACCTACTGAAGAAACGGTCGCCACTTATGTTCGAACTTGGCGACTCGGGTAGTGGAACACCACCACCCATGGACGACGTATTTGACACGACACAAGTGTCACGTCCCAGCAGCCGGGATGGATTCTTCCGAACGCCAGTGGCACCCCACTTGGGTAACCACAGGTACCAAGCTAGTACGCTTGAGTACACGGCACGGAAGTGGATCGCATCCACACCTCCAGAAAAGATCGAAGACGTCGATCGACTCCGGAAACGATGCCAGGATTTGATAACTCAAATCGTCCTGGCCGACCAAATCGTTAACTCCACAGAGAATCACATGTCTCGATCGGAGGACACCCATAAGCTCGAACGGAAGCGATGGGAGAAGGAACTAGCTGAGGCCAACAATGGCATTGCTGCGCAACAGCGCCGCATTGAACACTTGGAGAGTCATCTCAAGAGGTCCGACAACCCATGTCGGTACGACTTCGAAGAGATCGAACGACTCCGAAGTACACTGGCAACGTCCGTGGAATCGGTCTTCGAACTGAAGAGACGCCTTGCCACCGTGGAAAAAGACCTGGCTGACACACAAACAGCCTTGGTCGAATCGGAACTGGCAGCAGGGACGTTCCACCAACAGCTGAAGCAGGCCAATGAAGAGGCCGAAGTGTACCGGAACGAGGTCGACAGATACATTGTCGAACTCAAGCAGGCCGACGACGAGGTCGACCGGCAGAAATATCGAATCGAACAACTCGAAAGGGAGATGGAAACTCTCCTGGTCAGGGCAGGACGACAGCTAATGGCTCACTACGGCCAGCAACCTGCCTCACCCGACCGAAGTAGAGCCACCAACGACCTGGAACAAGCAAACGCCCAATTGGCCGACCAGGTCTACGGACTCAATGACGTGCTGAAGGAGGAACAACGACTCCGAGCACAGCTGGAACACAGCCTGGCAGAAGCCCAAAAGGTGCACGAAGCGCAACAGAACCGCATCGCACACTTGGAAGTCCGCGAAAACGACCTGTACAACTACGGTCTGGACGCGGATAAATATATCGATGACTTAAATCGATATATCGACGAAATGACCACGTATACCGACGACTTGGATACGGAGGTACGCTGTCTCCAGGAGGAAACGAAACACTTGGAACAATCCAGGACGGAGCCTCCATCCTACAGGACTTCGATGGCAACGGACTTCCACTTTGAACCGTCGCAAACAGTTCGAGATATCCTGTGGGACATCAAACCCAAAGAGGAGAAGAAGGAACAGAACTTCTTCGTGGGCGTGGTGACAACTAACCCGCTCATCGGAACTCCTCCGCAGCAACAGCCTCTGCCCCACCGTCCAGAACCTGAACGGAATACATCGACTGCAGCACCACATGTGCCAACGTCAAACGTGCCGACAACGACGACGGCCACGTTAGGTACTTACACGAGTACCACGTATGCGACGCACACATCGACGCATGCGCCAGCGCCCACCACGTCCCACCCGAATGGACCAGCGCCTAACCAATGGGGCGCAGGACGGCGACTGGGAGAGCGAACAGGCTCACACCCCAACATGGATGACTTCGGACGCTTAACGATAAGCGACTCCGATTATCAGCGGACACGAGCTAGGTCATACAATAATGACCTTCCTCAAGGAGGACGAAGCGGACAACCGAATCCGGAACGCCCTCCCGCCGACTACCCACAAGACTCGCAGAACGTGCCTCGGTTCCGACCAACAGAAGGTCGGGCACCACCGAGAAGGCCGTTCAGAGGTCAGCATGGAAGGGTGAACGACCTTCCACCGGGATTCTACCAACAGCCACAACGGCCACCACGAGCACCAGCTCCTCAGCCGGAACCGTACCCGGCTGGATACCCAGACCAACAAGGTCGGGCATACCCAGACCAACAAGGTCGAGGATATCCACAACAACAGAATTATGGATATCCGGAGCAACAGAACCAGTATTACCCAGACCAACAAGGTCGGGGATACCATGCGGAACAAGGTTGGGAAGCAAACCCTCCCCCACCACCCTATGCCGCGGACGCCCAACAAGCGGCTAACCGGGCATTCCAGGAAACGATGATCCGTGTGTGTGCCCGCGGACGTAAGCAGAAATTGCCGGAATACGACGGCGACCATAACAAACTCGAGGGATGGTTGAAACAAATCCGTCGATTCTACGCGGAAGCACAAGAATGGCATGAATCGGATCACACGTTCATGACAGACCTAATCTCACGACTCGAAGGCCAGGCCGCACAATGGCATAGGGACACCGCCGGCAGTGAACCAGCCGGAGGATGGCCAGTCAACCTTTGGTTGGCTAAGTTCGAAGAACGGTTCGGCGACAAAAACAAGGAAATTAACGCCGTAACCGCCATGGCCAAACGAAAGTACCGCTTTGGACAAGAGACGCCAGAACAGTACTATGACGCCATGATGAACATCAAGTCCCGATGTGACACCATCACGGACCAGATGGCACTTTTCCATCTGAAGGATAACATCCACGAACCCAAGCTACGAGAAGCCTTGGAGATTCGTATGCCGGCAACCCCGGTAGAACTGCGTGACTACATACGCCAGTTCGTAAACGGAAAGGAGATGTACGACGTGGCGAAGGGATCACGGGATACCGACTATGCCCGGGTCCGAGCAACAACGCCGACACCAGCTCCTTTACCGCAGGCACCAGTACAAACAGTGTACCAGCCGTACATGATGCCGGGATATCAAAGTCCCTCGGCAACATACGTGCAACCGACCACACCGATAACGCCACCAGCGCAAATGATGCCGGTCCAGCAACCGACCTGGGCAGGAGTGGCAGCTGTCAACTTGGCAGCACCCCAACCAGCAGCCGGAGCCCCAGTAAACAACTACGGAGGCCAAAGTCCTGGCTCTGGAAGTAACCAGAACAACGGAAGTTCTGGATACAACCAAAACCCAAACCAGGGATACTCCGCATACGGTCAGAGTCCAACACAAGGATTCGGCGGCGGAGGCTACGGTCGCGGAAAAGGACGTGGCGGCGGAAATCGCGGCCGCGGTAACTTTAACCGCGGCGGAGGCGGAAACCAACAGGGTAACCGACCTTCCCAAGCACAACAAGGTGCTCGGCAGTTTACGACTTACGCGGATAAGATGGAACAACTGTTCCTTCAGTGGACGCTGGCGGACAGCTTTACTTGCCACTTCTGCAAGTTCGGGAACCACCCCCAGGCACGCTGCGCGTTCATCGGCACTCGGGTGCAGGACAACCCGAATCGCCGCTGGTATGAGGATTGGCATACGCGATACCTGACGGGAGGACCGTTGGGTTCGGCCAACCCGAACTCGGCACAGATCGTGCCACCCCCGCGCCAACGCCAACAAGGAGGAGGCTCGGGCGGTGCTGGTAACGGAAACCAGCAGGCCGGCTCAGGAAACGGGTCGGGCGGAAACCGCGGGAATAGCGGTGGAGGTCAACAGGGATCTCCGGAACAGCGGCAAATGCTACCGCCACATCAGCCCTTTGGCTCGCCGTCACCCAACAATGGGCCGGCTCGGGGGAAACTCCTCGGGAAACGCCTAAGGTCGATGAGCCCCGGTGACTCATTCGACCTGCGACATCCCACCGAACCACCGGACAAGGATAACCCTACTAACCAACTTCACTTTAACCGGAGAGAATCGCCCATACCCACAACAGAAGGGGAAGTCATCCAACGGATGGATGCCTTGGTCAGACAACTAGGTCTGGACCATAACAGCACGGAAGAAGAATTCGTCAACGCATTGATGGCTTCAACAGATGAAGCCACAACGGCCAGAACAATGGCAGAACGACTCGGAATTTTTGTTAACAATGGCAAATTCGAGATCCGGACCGGAACGCAACGAATGCCCGACTCACCCGACCCAGCGCATCAACTCGGCGTTGGAACGTCGGAGGCCGGAACGCAGGGATTGCCCGGACCGGCCGACCCAATACCTCAACTTGGCATTGGTACGTCGGAGGTCGGAACGCAAGAAATGCCCGACCTACGTAGCACAAACAACGTGACTACACCGCCCGCCGCAGAAAGTGACGCAGGACGGACCGGCCACGGAAGCTGGACCGGACTGCCGGTGAGAAGAAACCCAACCGAGCAGCCCAGACAAGGGCCAAGACGCGGAGGACCGGGACGCCGATTCACGCAAAGGGGCAACAGAAACTTCCCCAATGTATCATCCGGACGCGCAACGGATAGATACGCTGCAACAATGGCAGCTATCGACCTCACCGAAGAATCGGAAGGAGAAGTCGAAATATGGGAAACAGTCCCTCTGGAAGCACAGGCACCCGCTCACTGGCTGCAGCAGGAGTCGGACCTCTCCCAGCAACAACCTCAACCGGCTAGAACAGTAGCCGGATCTCGGACGTTCGTCAACCTTGACTACATATGGTCGCAAGTGAGGCCAACAGAAACCTCGATAGAAGAACGGATACGAGAACAAACACGACGGTTCGAAACTCCCACCGACGTGCTGGAGGACGGAGTAGCTAACCGACCTCAGACACATGAAGTGGTCGTAACCGAAGTGGAACCAATCCAAGGTACGCTGACGCCAACAGAAGGCGGATCAGTCTCCTTAATTCCCATCACGCCGACTGTACGGGAAGTGACCTTCGAAAAAGGGACTCACAAGAAACCGAAGACGGTCAGAGCCTGGACACACGTAATCCAGATCGGACCGACGCCCACCATGGCGATGCTCGACACAGGAGCAGAGACTTCGCTGATCGAACAACGATTCTGCGAACAAAACGACCTGCCAATGCAACCTCTTGGCCATTACACTCGGATACTTGGCGTAGGCGGACAAGTTGCCTTCACCGTAACTCACTGTTGCACCGTACCGGTAACGCTGCAGGGATTTACGAGCCATCATACTTTCCACGTTCAACCGAACAACGCGGATATCCCAGTGTTACTTGGATGTGATTACCTTCATTCCAAGTTCACCTTCGTGCTAACGCCCATTCCTAACCCGGAACGACCTGGAGGAATGACGGTAGTGCAGTCTATCCCGATACCAGAGGCATCGGGCACGGTAATAACTGAAGCGAGGATAAGTCGGCTTGATCACCCGTCAAACCCCCCGCCCAACATTTGCCGTGACTGCCGGGATACCAACCGGACTCTGATCGAGGAGATGCAACTGCACAACGCCATTGAAGCGTACGAAGAAAGGATACGAACTGGAAAACTACGTCCGAAGAAACGCATACTGAAGACGGCAGTAAAGTCTATCCCGATACCAGAGGCATCCGCAACGGAAGCGGATGCCATCTTAGAAGTCCAACAAAAGTACCGGACTTGGTTTACGGGAATACAACACTTTCTCGACCGACGGACGTTGGAGATGATGGCCACTCTCCAACAGAACGGAGCGGTGACCACGGACCAGATACAGGAAGCACAACGGACATGCGAACCTGTATTGGCCCTCGCCGAAGACATCGACGATGAAGCTTGGGAATGGGAAGACGAACGAGTCCCAATCCATCGGCAGTACATGGAATACGGACTTCCAGTACCACGCCCTCTGGAGATACCCTGCCAAGAACTAGGCGGAGCACTCTTCAGTTACATGCGACAAGTACAGTTGAACGGAGAATCGACTACAACTGCGTTTTGGAAACGGTACGGCGAGGACACCTCAATAACAAGGACGATCCCCGACCCGTTACCGCCAATCACGGAACACTTTCCGAAGGAAGTCAAATTCGTCAATGACCTGAAGAAGCCAACTGAGCACACGCAAATTGGCGAAATTGACCGACCTGATCGCTGCATAATTTGCAACGATAATATTGATGGAGTCATCCGGACGCTGAAGACCCATCATGACCTGACTTGGGTTGACGGCAGACCGTCGTCACCAGCCCCTCCGCAACCAGAACGGAAGGTAAACTCAAGCCGGAAGACCAAGTCGGTAGTTAACCAATGGCTGAGCAACATAAGCTCACAGCCATCCGACCTGGAGAAACAGGACGAAGAGAGTCGACCGACCCAACCGAAGGAAACGGCCGACCAGGGTGCACCGACCACGGAAGTCGGAGAAGGTAGTGCGCCACCGACCACAGAAGTCGGACACGGCAACACTCCTGACGCTAACCCCGAAGACGAGCAAGAATCCGAGGAATATAACTCGGACGTCTCGGACGTACAAAGTTCGAGCGAATCACCGGACACAGACTCCGATAACCAACCTTCGGAAGAATCCGAGGAAGAGGATGATGATGAGGAATTCGACCCGTCAGTACGAAACTGCAGGTCGGATAAACCGCGGAAGGATGACTCGGATGACTCATCCGAGGAGGACGAAGAACCGACCTATGACGTCCGGCTGACAAAAGCCTTGCGGTCCATCATCCACACTGAATTCATAGTCGACCCTCCCCCGGAACAAACCGGACAGGAAAAGCCAGTCGATGTCGAACAACAAGCGGAACTCGAACAACTTCAAATTTTACGGGAATTTGGAGGAGGCCAACCGGAGGAACACGACCTCCGACCTCCAACCATAGTAACCCAGCAGCTGTCAACCGAACAACCGACCTCGGTTAACTTAACTGACCAACAGAAGTCGGAGCAACCGCGCCCACAGAAGGTCCGGATTGCAAAAGTTAACTCGATTACGGAGTTGAACTTGGGCAACAAGCACCCACAAGTCCATCATCTAGCACTGGACCCGTTCATCGACTCGAAGCCGCTAGACCGACAGGTGGTCTTTAACAGCGAGCGAGTCTCTCTTCCACCTTACTCAACGTGTTCTATCAAGGTACGGACAGCCAAACCAATGGACCCGATGAGACCCATCTACTTCTACACTTTACGGCGGAAGCACCGACCTATCCGACCGATAGAAGCTAAGATCGAGATCCGACCTCAGATCGACACGGCCTGGATAAACATCCAGAACATGACTCACCTACCGCGAATATTGAAGAAGGGCATAAAACTTGGCCATATGCAATACAGCGACATGTTCGAACCGGATATCGACAACCAGTACGTCGAATGGGAACTCCCACTTGGAATTGCCAAGACTTGGCCACCCAAGCCGGAACCAAAGCCATCGCCGAAATTTGAAATCTTCGAGGCGACGGGGGTTAGAGCTCAACGGAAAGTGAAACTCCTACCTCGGGCGATAACCCAAGTGCATGTCGTAATGGATGTTGCAGTAGCCACCGGACAGAAACTCATGTACCTTGGTGGATCCGACCCCCAACGAGACGGAGTCGAAATGATGGATGGCGTAACTAAACATGATGGGAGACGATTTACCATCATGGTAGCCAACCACACTCACCGTGAGGTCACCTTACGAAAAGGTGCACCCATGGGTCGAGTCGAACCGTTCCAAATGATGACGGACGACCAGAGAATCGAAGAAGCGAGAATACGCTCGGCTCAAGTAGAGGAAGAAGACGCGGAATCCCAGGAGGAGCGACGAAGAATCATCGACTCCATGAACTTCGGTAAGAACTTAACCGATGAGCAACTTGCCCAACTTAAGGCAGTCGCCTGGGAATACCGGACCGTCTTCCCAACCTCAAAGAAACCATATGGAGATGTCAAAGGTGTAACACACACCATCGACGTCCAAGGTGCACAGCCGATTAAGATGAACCCCACCAGAACAAGCTGGAAAGGAAGGGAGTTCATCCAGAAACACGTACAGGAGATGCTCGACCAAGGAGTCATCGAACCCTCATCGGCTGCATGGAGCTTCCCCGTCGTCTTAGCCGCGAAACGGAACGGAGACGGCACGGTTGGAACTCGTTTCTGCATCAACTACATAAAGTTGAATGCAGTAACAAAGAAGAATAACTACCCGTTACCGAACCCGGACGAGCTACTGGACCAGTGCGCCGGAATGGAGTACTACGGTAAAGTAGACTGTCAGTCCGGCTTTTGGCAAATTCCCATGGACGAAAACTCCAAGGACTACACAACCTTCGTAACACCGGAGGGAATGTGGAGATTCAACCGTATGCCATTTGGAGTCTGCAACGGACCAGCGACCTTCCAGATGCATATGGATAAGATAACGGCATCAGCCCGGAAGAAAGGCGTGTTTGCATACATTGACGACATCATCTTCTTCGGCAAAACTTTCGAAGATTTTGTCGAGGCTTTCCGAGCGACCCTCGAATGCCTCAGAGATGCCGGATTCACCATTAAGCCCTCCAAATGCGAGGTCGGAACGGATAAAATGCTGTTCCTCGGACACGTCCTTAGCAAAGACGGAGTCCAAACCGACGATGAAAAAGTAGCAGCCATAGCTCAACATGATTACCCGAGGACAGAACGCCAACTGAGGTCGTTCCTGGGATTGGCTAACTACTACCGTAAGTTCATCCGAGGATACGCCCAGAAGACATCAAAGATGTACGAGCTCCTACGGAAGGACCAAAACATCAAAAAGGATTGGACGGAGGCCCACACGGCTGAGTTCAACGAAATCAAGAAGGCGTTAACAGAAGCGCCGGTACTGGCGAAGTTCGACCCGACAAAAGAGACCGTCATTGAATGTGACGCAAGCGGAGCCGGACTTGGCGCGGTGTTATCCCAGGACGGACATCCGATCGCCTACGCCAGCAGAGTCCTACACGGACCTGAACTCAACTATGGAGTCACAGAATGGGAATGTTTGGCCGTGGTATGGGCAGTGCAAAAATTTAAGCACTACATCGACCATGGACCTTTCACCGTACAAACGGATCACCGAGCATTGCAGAATCTGCTCAGATGCGAGTCAAACCGACCTGGCATCAACCCTCGACTAACACGATGGGCACTGGCTTTGCAAGGGCGGGACATAACCATCAAGTATAAGCCAGGAGTCTTCTGCGACAATGCGGACGCCTTGTCGAGGTGGCCACTCGAGCGGAGTGATGACAAAGATCCACACGAAGAGTTGGATCAGGTGCCTAACTTTGAAGATTTTAAGGACGAAATTAAAGTCTGCACCATACGGACCCTACGACGTCTGAAGGACAACGCTTACAGGAAAAAGAAGAGGGATGAGAAGGAACCACCGGAAATTCCACTCCACCACCTCTTCCCGGATGTAACGTCATCTCGGACTGGGATGACCTAAGTACCACAGAAGTACGGGTCGTCAACGTACCAGCTCCGAAGACGTCGGACCTCAACATATTGGAACCGACCATCCGGACCGCAAATACGGCGGAAGAGACGGACGAGTTGAGCCCACATGGCGATATACTCGTACCGCCCGTGTCAACGAACGCGGAATTGCGGAAAGCACAGCTGCGAGACCCGCACCTGAGGAAAATTATCGATGAACTGGAGAACCTGGATAAACTCGACTACAAGTCGAAGTACACCGAGCACTACCAGATGGCTCAAGGACTCCTGTATCGATTGAAGGTAATAAACGACAAGCTGGAACGATGCTTCGTCGTACCTCTCTTCATGCGAACTAACATCATACGTTCGCTACATGACGGGAAAACCGGAAACCACTTCGGACGCGATAAAACCGTAGAAGCATTGAAGTTGCGCTACTACTGGGAACGGATGTCAACCGACGTGTTCGAATACATTCGGAAATGCCGACAGTGCATTTTGGCCAACAAGGTCCGACGTCCCCCACCGGGTAAACTCCAAAAGATGGAAGTTGGTGAAGCTTGGTATCGTATCTACGCGGACTTCAAGGGACCTTTACCTCGAACGCAGACGAAAGGATACCAATACATCGCAGTGGTAACCGACCAGCTGACGAAGTTCACCATCGCCCGGGCAACCAAAACAAACACCGCGAAGGAATTTGAAAAGTTCTTTGTGGAAGATGTCCTGCTGAAGTACGGAATGCCGACCTTCATCCACTCGGACCGAGGGACGCACTTCACGGCGAAAACATTTGCCAAGGTTGCGAGGATCTTTGGCATCCAACACACGCTTGGAACGGCCTATCACCCGGAAGGTCAAGGACAAGTCGAACGGCAAATGCAGACGATATGGGACGGAATACGAAAGTTCTGCAACATAAAGGACGGACACCGTTGGCACAGAGCCTTACCATACGTCGTCTGCGGGATGAACAGAGCAGTCCATGCCTCGACCAAATTTTCACCTTACCATATGCTGTATGGTCGGGAAATGACCATGCCACAGGACTTAGTGGCCGGAACAAATGCACCGGAACAGTATACGGATAAGGAACATTACATCAGGCGGATAAAGGAACGACTTCAGATGGCTCACGAAATTGCGCGCATCAACATTGATGAAGCCTTTGAACGGAGCGCCGAAGTTTATAATAAGAAGAAGTCATCACCGACCTTCAAACCACGGGATAAGGTAACGGTGGAATTCCCAACTAAGGACCCCGCCAGGATGGAACGATACGACGGAGAGTGGACGGTCATCAGCTACGTTGGCCCGAACAATCTACTACTCCGAAGTGAGGACGGACGGGAAGACACCGTAGCCGTCGACCGAGTGAAACATTTTCCAGCCGACGCACGTCGACCCGTAACTCGGTCATCTGGACAAAAGAAGCCGGATAGCGACCTGGGAACCGACCCCACAGAAGGGAAGGCAACCAGTAAGTCGACTAAAAAGCCCGAAGTAACCATCGAACAATCGCAGAAATTGGACTTAACCGACCAACCCGAAGTAACGGTTAAGAAAAGAGGTCGAGGTCGACCTCGGAAGAAACCGCCGATGGACTTCGAGACACCAGCCCTGCAGGAATTGCAGAAGCAAAATGTGATACCGGATGAACCAGCCGAACCGACCTCGGAGAAGCCTAAGGAGTCGGACAACAAGTCCGAAGAACCGGTTCAGCCATCCAATCAACCCACGGAAGAATCCAAGAGGTCGGTGACTAAACCGGCAAGAAAGAAGAAGTCGGATAAGACGACTGACCAGGCGGCACCGACCATAGAAGTCGAAGTGGCCGACCCGGCAGTCGCACCGACGAAGCCAAAAAGGACTCACAAGAAAAGGACGGTTAAATCAACCGACCCGGCGGCACCGACCACGGAAGTCGAAGTGACCGACCAGGAGGTCGGACCGCCCAAGCCGAGACGGAAGACCGGAACGGTTAAGAAACCGAAGCTAACAGCACAACAAGTGCTGGAGGAAACTGAAGTCGCTGAAGACGAAGCTCACAAGGAGATCCTCGATAGAATTTCGGAAGGACGAGCGGACTCGGAGAAACCAGTCAAAACAGCAAAATCAAAGACACCTAAACAAGCAGTCACAACAGAACAGACTCAGTCATAGGGCCATAGGCGTAACTTAGAATAAGTTATAGTCATAGGTAGCTTAACAGTAGCTAGGTATAGGCCGACCTCTGGTGTCGAAATGGAACCTCTTCAGTTGACCGGAACATCTTCAGTTGAATTTACGGGAGTTGGTAGAATTCTAACGCGCCGTATTCCTCTCCTTAACAGCAGACAACAATGTCGGGCCGACAACGTAACGACCCACCTTCTAGCGGATCCAACAGTGGACGCAGTGGTAGCGGATCAAACCGATCGCACCCTTACCCGTCTCACCATCGCTCGACTTCGCGATCGGATAATTCGCGGTCGGCAACGAACACACCGCTGCCGCAGGTACATAACCCGCATGCTAACGATACAGCTAATGTCTTAGCAGGTTTAACGGTCGGGCCAGAACGAAGCCCTCAATATCGACCTGTACCACCGCAGCATCTGCCACCGAACACTGGATTTACTACTGGCGGACTCCTCGTCAACTATGGCGCGAACGGTAACCAACCCGTTACGGTAACTGCGGGAGACCCACGTGGTCAAACGCAACCTTACCGATGGCCGGTACCAACAACAATGGTTGGTCCGACCTATCCAGTGCCTACGTTAGTGCCTGGAATGGTGAACGTACCACCGCCGATTTTCACAACGCCTACTTTGGCGTCGAGCCAGCCGACATGGGCTGGACCTGTAACTCGATACGTGCCAGTGTCGGGAGGAATGGGAACGATAACTCCGACGTCACCAACGCGATTCGGAACGTTCAGCGCGATAGGGCCAAACAATACCCTATCACCTCCCCGACTTGGAACATTCAGCATTGCGGGAATGGTTCCACCTTTACCGCTTACGGGACCAGTCTCACCGACTCACATCGGACTCCCGGGACAACCGATTCCATGGGGGAATCCACAGGTGGCACAGTACTTGATTCAGTCGCTTAACCAGCACTTGAGTCAGTACGGAGGACAGGCCCCACATGGGACTGTACTGGCAACGACCACACAAGTCGTACCGCCGCGACCTCCCCCGCCACCACCGACCGAACTTCCCATACCGACCTCTACGCAAAGTAGGTCGATACCAACGGGAGAGTTACGGAAACTCGACCAAATCGCTCGTGACCAGGCGCGTGACTTGACGCACCAGTTGTCGACAATTACACCGACAACTCCTGGTTACCCGGACAGAAGGGTGGAAATCCTGGATCGAATCTCTGGACTCCAGACCTTCATTAACGACAACACGAATATATTCGCGATTCGGAACCAACGAGCGGCCCAACCGACGTCCGCCTCCACAGCTCAACCGTCATCGACAACGACCACGCAAGTCGTTACGTCGATGCCTCCACCACAGGAACCGACCTCGTCTACCACACAGCCTGGTAGTCGGACATCCTTCGCGGAGGCCATGGAACGCAGAAAGCGGAGGGATGCTGAGCTGAAACGATCGAAGTTGGACGAACTCCGACAACAACGAGAAGACGCGTGGAACGAAACGGTTGAACTCAGACAGACGCTACATAAGCTGTCTACTGAACAACCTGACAACCATGCCGCATGGAAAGAGGTCATGGACCAACTAATTGGTTGGGACCATTATATGAGGGACATGGATGAACAAATCGAGAAAGAGGGAACACCGCCCCGGAACTCGCCATTGTCCCCCGACTCAGCAGATACAACCGGTTCAGCCGAGTCCGACCTCGCCAGCTACGGTGCCCAATATGCCGAACGTGCAACCTCAACCAGCACCGAACCCACCGGCCCAACAGGAGGCGGTAGTAGATCCGATTATACAGGAACTACAGTATCTCCAGCGGGTATCAGACATAATGATGACCCGAATGGAGGCGGTCGGACAAGATCGGAGACTCGAACTGCACGAGTCAACCCGACTGGGAAGGGACTCCCAAGATATTAAGAAAACCAATGCCCAGATCCAACACGTGATCAAGAACGGCATCCCCAAGGAACAACTGCCCTTAGCGACCTTCCACCAGAAGATAGCTCACCTTCGGCAGTTAATGGACCAGTACCCCCAGTATTCCCAAAACTTAGAAGCGTCAGAAGGGCGATCCGAACAACTACGGATACCCGACCCCGTGGCCATCGCTTCCACGCTGCACGAGGCCAGACGACTTCGCCAGGTATGGACCATGGATGAACACATCATGGATTTAGGCGAGGTAATCGGCAACGCACAACGACTTGCCGACCTGGATAGAGCCATCTACTCGGCAGAACGCCTTAGCAGCCGAGGTCGACCAACAACGGACGACGAAGCTCAACGGCTCATTAACATCCTGGAGCGATTAAAAACTCTGATCCAGAACGAACCTTTAATGGCGGAACAACAAGTTCCCAAAACCGCGATAGGAAGTATCAAGCAATGGCACTCCAAACGGAGGAGTCCAAGCAGACAGAAGCAGCTTGGAGAGCCATTCTCGAAGGCAAAGACACGCTTCGGACAATCTACGAACGCGTCTTGTTGGGCACCGAACCAAGAGCCTTAACCAAAATTGCCGACCTCCGAGCTTACATAAAGCTCGCAGAGGGCCTGGTTAAGAAAGACCCGTCAACCGCAACAGTACAGGAGAAACACCAGCTTCGGATGGCGGTCGAGTGGATTGAGAAACAAAATCTCTTTGAAAAGAACCCGCCACCGCAGATACCCCTACCGAACCGGAACTATGTGGTATCCCCGGACTTCTCCACACAGTCAGCAAGTCCAGTGACGTCGCCGAGGACGGCCCTGCACAACAAAGTACAGGAAGACCGCCAAACCCGGATATCCACCCACATTTCGGATGGATGGGACCGGCTCGACGACCTCCAACGGGCATATGTACACCTGACACCTACGGACCCAGATGCCATTAGAACGGCGCGTCAGAAGATTGACACCCTGGCTGCTTACTTAAAGCAAGCCCAGGACCTCTTCGATAAGGTCGATCCGAACGACACTGAAAGCCGACAACTCAGGTCGGTAGTTGAAAGGATCGTAGAAATCCTTGATTCAGAATCGTCGTGCACTCGGATTGCCACACCATTACCTCCTCAACGGCCAGCACCGACCACAACAGCAGTAATGACGTTGGTACGAACAACGCCGATACCGGACGTCCTGAAGCACGTGGAGACAATTGCCCACGCAGGTCGGGACTTGGCTGAAATTTACAATTACCAGCTGAATCGACCGATGTCACCAACGAAGGTGACCGACCTCGAACGAACGGATCGACACCTGCGGATCGAGCTGGATTTCGCTGAAACACTTAGCGAATGGGGCGTCCCAACATGTGGCCAACCCAGAGAACGGTTGGAGGAAGCCCTTCGGTCGATAATTGACCATGTTAAACGGTATAAGCCGGTGCCAACACAAGCACCAGCCAGGGAGGCAACGCCACCTGCAGCGGAACCCTCTCCAGCCATATCACCGACACCTGCTGATGGACATGAATTCGCTGAAGACACCAGAGACCAACAAGAGGTCGACCTGGACGAAGTCGAAAATCAGTACCGAGAAGCTGTAGATACGCTGGAGAATCTAGCCAAACAGCTTCGCGACCTCAACTCAGCAGATAAGTCGGAAGAACGCCTGAAGGTAGCGCTGGAACAACAGCATACCATCTGCTCCAGACGAGTTGATGATTTGTGGAAAACGTTGGAGGCGAATCCACGCTTTAAAACACAAGGCGAACTTGACCGGGAGGAAATGAAGAGGTTGAAGACGGACTTCGCCCGGGCAGAACAAATAGCTGCCAACCTCCAGGCCCAGATCAACAAGATGGAAGGCCACGACCCAACAATGGCTAACGTGAAGAGAGCACTGCAGGATCAACTTAGATTCTCGCAGATACGCGTCACTAACCTCCAAAACAAAATCGACGGTCACCGTAGAATGATGACTCGGATAGCAGCAAAGCAGCAGCCGACCTCAACAGGAGGACCGGCTCAGCCGAAGCCACCAGTACAGGACTTGGCTACGTTAAGAAGCGCCCTAAGTTACGCGGAGAAATCGTTGTCAACATGACAGTGCGACTCGCCGGCATGGATGACAAAGATCCAGCCCAAGCAGCCGACAAGAAGGCCGCTGAAGACCGACTGACGTCCTCGCAACAACGAGTCCGCGAACTAACGGCGGAAATCGCCGCGCTTCAAAGTCAGCAGTCAGCACCGACCTCGACTAGCTCGACTCAGCCGACCTCTACAGCAGGACCGGCTCCACCGACCTCAACAGTAGGAACGGTTCAGCCTAAGCCAGCGGACATTAGCGACCGACCTATGTCCCCGGTTACTGAAGCTAGAATAATGTCAGCAATACCGGACCCAGGAACGATGCCAACAAGCGCACCACCTCACTTGGTTAACCTGGTGAATCAGACGATGGAACTCATCACAGAAATGAGAGCCCGTCGAATCTTTTGTGATTCCAACAGCCGGTTAGCACAAGACTTGGACCGTGATATTTTGGCCTGGGGAACTAACGTAAAGTTCCTCCGCCAACTCCACCATCCAGACGCGCCGAAGACTCCCGGCATAAGAGGCCATATAATAAGGACCTCTTCCTGGTTGGAGACGCGAGTCCGAGATTACATTGAAGAACGGGACCGTGACCAACAACGAAAGGAAACCTCTGAAGCATCGCTGCGAACTGCAGCAACGGATCGTCGAGCTCGGATCACACAAATCCAGTCGACACGTAACCCGACGGACCTTTCGCGTTCCACAATCCATACCGGATGACGAAATCCAGTTGACTCTGCAGACCGCGGACAGATTGATTGGTGAACTTTACCAATTACGGGACTCAACCGACCCGCAGACTCCGCAGTACTGCCAGATTGACATCAACCTAGGCCACTTGAGAACAATACCAAGGAGGTCCGATTCATTCTCCGACCTGAGACGCAACGGACCGTCAAGAATCAGGATCGGTTACGGATTCTTAAAGTCAAAATTGACAGCTTCGCGGAAGACTTCTACAAACGCAAACAACAGGAAGCAGAACGCAAGCTGAAAACTCCGCGAAGAAGATTAAGGCGACACTTAAGCCACCGGTCCAACCTGTCAAACCATTGGAGGTTCAACAAGATGAACCAATGGATGAAGTACCGCCACTCGGGAACGAACTCGAGGTCGGTGCATTCGAACAGGTGGATATGGATACTTCCGAAACACCAACAACACCGCAGGACGGCCAACCAAAGCCAGCTGCCCGACTCACTCGACCAACAACTCTGCTGGGACTCTCACATAAAGAGCCCATAGCAGACGACAAAGGTCCGAGGAGACGTCTATTCTCACCTCCACCAGTCCGAACAAAGGAACAACTGTTGAAATTTTGAAAAGACTCCAGCGGATGAAACACAACCGGGTCAGTCACAGAAACCGACCTCGGTAACAAAGTCAGTGTTTACGTCTGAGTCCATAAGAAGTTAGTCCGACAGGCCAAGAACTATGACCTGGAACGGATTCTCAACGAAGCCCACCTAACAGAGGGATTGAGGCTAGAAAGCTATCCACTGATGAGCAACAAGCACTCGGTCAGCGGATATACGCGCTAATCCAGGACAGGACAAGGCTCTACGCCGACTGATGTTTGTGAGGTGCGGAAGACAGGCACTACGACAGCTTCCGTTGACGCGGCCATTATTAAGCCAGCCCAACTACTCCGGCACCTCGCATCAACCCTGCAGCCTACACGTTGAGATGCCCTCAACCCGGTCAACAGGTTACCGAGAAGATTCTGCATCATGTCCGACAGTAGCGACGAATCTGACCACAACTACAGAAAGGGTGCTCAGATCGAAGATGACCCGACCTATGACGACGACTTAACCTGGCAAGAGACTCTGCTGATGGATGCACAAACAAGCTCCAGGTCGTCATATGGATCTCGACCGGCAGAATCAACGCCGAGAAGGAGTAGGTCTCCGGTGAAACAGATCTCACCGAACCGGGCAGCGTCTCAACCGGCAACGATGCCGAGTCAACCTCCGAAGGAACAGCCACGTAGGTTTACGCCCGGAATACTCCAACTAAACCGAAACAGACCCCGGAGGAGATGGATACGACGTCTCCAAAGGAGGTCGGACCTGAATCACAGAATGAATCGACTTCGGAACCAGCCAAGTTGGTCATTGACGAATCTCGGACAGATGAGCCGGCAACAGCCCGGTAAGAGAAGCAAAAGAAGCAGCAACCGGTTGACGATTTCTCGCGAGAATACCACGATGACCCAGCCTTGAAACACGTTCAGACCTGACCAGGTCGGAACAGATGCGAGTGTGGACACTGCGTTCCCAGAGGACAAAGAACTCTGGAACTCACGCCGTGCTAACCTCGTTGGAAACACCGACGCGGTCCGTAAGGAACATGAACGCCTTACACAAAGGATGGCTGAGGTCATGAAAAGAATGGGAGAACGATTCCGTGCGGAGAAGGTCCGACTTGCGGCACAACAACAGGCCGCCACGACCCGACCGAAACTCTTCGCACCGGACCCGAAGTCGACCTCCACGACAACACGTCAATTGGTGGTCAAGATGAAGAACCTCAACCAGTAAGGGAACCTTCCGTGCAGATCCAGGACGAATTACTGGATTCAAAGGTGATCAACTCGGCTAACTCGGCTAAGTTGTCACGGAGGGAAAAGAAGAAGGCTAAGAAAGAAGCCAGAAAGGAAGCTGAAAAGGAGGTGACCAAACAACCTCCGAAGGAACCGACTAAACCGAAGTCGGACCTTTCGATTAAGACGCCGAAACCTAACCCGGCCAAACGGCATAAGTCCTGAAGACCTTGATACCTCAGACGCTGGCCCACAGAAGCCGGACAAAAAAGGGAACGCCAAGGAGGAATTTGACTACGACGCAGCCAAACAGCGGATGCGAGAACTGATCGCCAGAGCAGGTACAGCGGTGACCAAAACAGAGGCCGAAAGACCACACGAAAGGTTCAGCCGACGCCTAAGCCACCACCAAGCAACCGAAACCTGCTACGTCCAAGAAAGATTCGGACGACGAATCGGAGAAACCGTCGGAACCCACGACGAGATCTCCGACCATGGAGAAGCCGATCCATACGAAGGATTCAAAGGCGATCGTAATGAAGAATGGAGTCACGAAGAAGACACTGACGCTTCTGAATGGCCAGCCCCGATGACGTACGTCAGCGGCTACCCGACGCTCAACCTGGCGACCGACCAGTCGGATTTCATACGGTCCGACTTCACGTCGAAATAGTCAGCAGCGTCAGGAATGCCCGAAATGAAGGCAGAGATGTGAGAAGATATAGCGCTAGTTTACGGTCAACTCGGTTTCGGTCCGGTTCGGCTCGGTTTCGGTCCGGTTTTCAGTCGAACCGGTTTGGAGCCGGTTTGAACCGGTTGTTCCCCTTTCTTTGGTTTATTTTTCCCCACCCTCTTTTATTTATTCATGACATTTTATTTTATGGTATTTACAAATGAAAATATAAATTATCAGGACCATTGCTGGCAGGACAGTTGCTAGTCTTACATAAATGATCCCAACGGGGGTCAGAGAGAGGCTCAAAATCTTTAAGTTCACAGTTGCAGTAATAACACTGAACACAATCATGTGCGCCAAAATGAAAAATCCATCTCCAGCTAGTTCCATGGGTGAGGGTTTCAGATGTGGCCATCCTTTGAACGATTCCAAACGTGATCCTAAGGTACCGTAGTTGCAGAAATCATCTATTTCGCGATCGGTTAGAGTGTTGCTGGCGTGTTCGGCGAGTTTATCAGCGAGCGTAATACTGTTTTTGTATCCATCACACAGTTGGAACCATGTCTGCGGTATACTTTTGAGACCGTGCCAAGCTCCGGCAATAGCACCCGCCAAGGTTGCAATTCCGTCAGTGCATCCACCGACCCGTAGTGTGAGGGCCATGGTCGCTTCAAAAGCATTTTCAGGCGCCAGGCTGGTTCCTTTTAGTACGCAGTAAATAGCCATAGGTACAGCTTCTAGTCCCGCGGAATGATTACCAAGGGCTTTCACCACAACACTCGTTTCTTGAGACAGCAGCGTTTTCAAATGTACTAGTTTCGGAAGATACAGCTGAAGGTTAATGCCGGAGCCACACAGCGTGATTAGCATGTCCAGAAACTGTTCGGGAGTGAAGTAGGAGTAATGTAATGCTACGGCAATAGCGTAGGCTTGAAGTTCACACGCTCCGTAAGCTTCCATCGTAGGATGCGTGAGTTCGGCAACGCTACGTACGTTGCGGATCATTAGCTCTGTTTGATGTCTAAAGTATAGTGGGTACGCTGAAATCCACGCCGCTGGGCCGTATCCTTTGAGGAACGTTTTCGGTACAATGTTTTTCGGTAATGTGTCTAAGGTATTGTAATTGTTCCACTTCCAGTGATGTATTATATCCTTAAGCTTCCCGAAAGCTGAACGTATGACGGGATGTGCGCTGTAATAAGCTTCAACGCACGCTCGAGCGGCAGACACTGCATCATAACCCCATTATCCAGCAATGCATTACCCAGCGCGTTTGTTAAGACAGTCTTCTCACGATAAGAGCGGTAGTCTCGTGTATCAACGAACAACTGCGCAACCTTGTGAACAATACCATGATACGCCTTCAAGGGAACGCATAAGCATTCCCCCAGCAAACCCCCAACTAAGCAACCACGAAATTGGTCCTTCTCCATTTTCCTTGCGAATGATAGATTTTTCAGTGCAACTCGAGTTTAAATATTCTAAAGAAAAAGTTGCTTTATTTACAACCAATCACCGCTCTCATTTCTAAAACATTTTGAGTTTCCGAGCTACGTCACGTGCGGTTTGGCCAATCGGTAGGAGCCTACAGTATATAAGGGCGTATCTATTTTTGATTTTTCAGCCAATCATCGATGTAATAAAGTGTTTTTTTGTTTTGAATGACGTAAGCGTGAAAAGGCGGAGTCTGATCGGAATTTACGACCAATGGGGTAAGCGGTTGGTTTTCTCAGACACAACTGGAGAGTATAAAAGCGACGCGACTGGTCTTTTCCAAATCATTCTGAAAAAAAGTTGAGAGCAAGTTTTTTACCATATCTCAAGAGAAATGGATTTCGCACGTATTTTAGATGTTGTTGGTGATCATGATGGCTACACTGTGTACAAAGTCAATAGTGTGGTTAGCCTGTTCTGGAATGCTAAAGAAGTACGGGCATTTCTTGTGTTCGAAGCAAATGCGGATGCTGAGGGCTTGCGCAAAGCATGGAATAAAGGAATCCGATTCGGATACAATGAAATCACTGAATTGCTAAAGATCCTGAAGAGTGGACATTTGAAAGATTCGCTGGATAACGCAGCATCTGAAGGCAAACAGGAGAAAATGAAATTCGATGGCCCCGCTTGCCTGGAATTGACTTTGAAGGTGCACGAAAAGTACGGGCGCACGATCAGGTTTTCTCAGCCCGGACGCTCTGTTCAGCTACCATACATGGGGTTCATCGATGTGGCTCGAATCTTGGACGATAGCTTTAAAGCGCAATCTCTTATTGTTTAACTGCCCTTCTCATGTTTTGTAACACTATAAAATTGTTGCTGTTGTTATTCTTGTTGGTTTTCTATTAGCCCCTTTTGTTATGAAAAAAAAAAGGCTGAAAAACGCCATTATTTGCGACAGTCTCAGCAGTGAAGTATATAAAGCCTTCTTGCTGACACTGTTGCAAGTAATGCGTTCAGTCATGGAAATCCACAACATTATTCTGGCGGTGCAATTCAACGAGAAAGTTGATCTTCAGCATGTTTTAGACGTTTTGGGAAACATGCTACAAAGGTAAAAAATTTCAACGCAGTTAACATCAGACTTGCAGACCAGTCACATACATTCTGTCAAATCTTCCAGAATGGTAAGGTGATCGTAATAGGTGGTAAGTCCATAGAAGAATCAGATGGGCTATTAAAACAGTATTTAAGAATGTTGAGGGTAAACTGCATTGACGTGACTATTAAGGAGCGCTTTGTGGCAAATATAGTCTGCACGTATGCTTACAGTGAAATAATAAATTTAAATAAGCTGTACAGCCAGATTTTGAAAGAAAAACCAACGGGTGTCGCATTTTTCTACGAACCTGAGCTTTTTCCAGCGATCAAATTGCGGTTTCCGTTACTGAAAACTACCGTAAACGTTTTCCATACTGGAAAGTGTGTAGTTCTCGGAGGAGATCACTGTTGCAGATTCAACGCACAATTGAACAGATTGAAACCCTCCTAGAAAAGTATACCAATACGGTGTGGAAAAGTTAAAAACTTGATCGTTTCAGAAGCAACATTTGAAAGTTTTTGTATTCGAGTTTATTGTGAAGTGGCCGATAGTTAGCAACAAAAATCAGGAGAAATTAAAAATGGAAAAACTGAGTTTTGATTTCCGCTTTAAAACTCCCTGCGCGATATATATTTCTGGTCCAACTATGTCAGGAAAATCGACTTTTACAATGAATCTCTTGCGAAATCTGACGGAGAGTTTCACTCCACCCCTGTTAGGATAGTATATGCTTATGGGACTTGGCAAGATGCCTTCCAAGATTTCGAAAAAATATTGAACTTGTCCAAGGTCTTAGTCCCATCGTAGAAGATGAGAATTTTTTGACAAAGACGTCCCAAGCCTGCTAGTTTTAGATGATTTAATGGAAGAAATTGCTGGAACGCCAAAGTGTTCCACGATTTTTACTCGCGACGTTCATCATAAAAATGTTTCTGTAATTTTTATATCTCAAAATTTGTACAAACAAGGAAGGAGCATGCGTGATATTGCTCTGAATTCTCAGTACTTGGTAATTTTTAAATCAGTTCGCGATGTTCAGCAAGTTAAAACACTTGCACGTCAGTTAGGTATGCCACATATGCTGGAGGCCTACCGAAAGGCTATAAAGGAACCTTTTGGTTATTTACTGATAAACCTTAGACCCGAAGCTCCAGACAATGTTCGCCTTCAGTCGCACGTGTTTGAGTATAGACGAATATATGTAGAAAAATGAAACCAGAAGATATTTTTCGACTTATTGAAGCGTTAAAGCTTCTGACACCACGTCAGAGAAGAAGCTTTTTCCAGCTGGCAACTAAACAACAAATAAGCGCAATCGAAGAAGCCTGCTTAAACCTAGTTAAGCAACCCACCGGTCTTAGCAAAGTTGATTTAGCTCGGGCTCGAAAACATTCTTCAACAATCAAGCGTCTAGCTGACCGCAGTACAGACCGTTCAAAAAAACGTAAAATATTACAACAAAAAGGCGGATTTCTCAACGTTTTGCTTCCAGTTTTAGGAACGTTGGTCTCCACTTTTCTAGCAAAATGAAGACGTACGTTTTAGTTCCCGAAACCGAGTTTTTAAAACAAAAGCATGCTCGGGAAGGTGTTCCCGCGCCGACTGCTTGGAAAAAGGCTCAAGACATTGGTCATGAAATTACACAGCAGCTCATGGCGAAGGCTGCTTTTGATTACCAGCGTTCAAACAATACGGGTAACGCTCCAGTCGCGACTCCATTGTTGGAAACAGTGCAGGTTGAGTCTGCTGCTGCTACCAATACGTCACCCATAATGATTGATAAAAGTATACAAGCTCATTCTACAGGTGTTCTTAAAGATCAATATAGTCAAGCGGGTCCAAACGTAACCCATCAAGTTGTGCAGGCTGTGCCGACATTTCAAGAACAGGGTACTCAAGCAACAGCCTCACCGTTAGTTGAATATAAGTATGTCGAGGTACCATCACAACCAATTGTACAATATGTACAAGTGCCTGGTGAGCCGCAAATACAAGTTGTTCCAAGCAAACCGGTAGTCAAACATGTTTATCGGAAGCCGAAAAAACCCGCTTTGGTCAAAAAGTCCATGTTAGACGCATTCCGAAATCCGATAACACTTTAAATGCCGCTATAGAATACGCTCCTACTCCGCCTAGTGTTCCGATAGTAGAATTTCCTGCTGATGGTGTGTTAGAATATCAAGTACCTGTCAATGGATCTTTTCCGGCTTTGGAAAATACTCAACCAGCTATTGAAGGGTCAAAAGCGCTGTCCGTTAAACCGAAAACTTTAAACCGGCTCCGGCAAAAAGACAAAGATCAGCAACTTGCTATTGAAGGGTCGAAAACGGTGGCAATTAGGCCAAAAACCTCTAAAAAGCTCCAAAAGGCCACACCAAAACCTAAGAAAAGGGCTGCAATTGCTAGTGGTTCTGAAAGATTAGCAATAGAAGCCAGTGAGGAAGAGCAAGCAGCTATTACCGACGCAACGCCGCTTAAGGCTTTAACTTACATACAATCAAATAAGGCTGAAAGTTCAGGTCAGCACAAAATACAGTTGAGAAAACGTAATAAACCGTCAGGACCTCCCGCTAAAAGACACAAAGGTGGTATACAAAGAGGCGGCTGGCTCTCGTACACATGATGAAGCCCACATTAGATGATTTGTATTTGAATCCTGTTTCTCAAGGGAGTTTAGGTGGCATAGACCGCTTGTACAAAGAAGCCAGAAAACATGGATATACACGAAAGCAAGTTAAAGCTTACTTAGAAACCAAAGACGCATATACACAACACAAACCTTTTCGGTCAAAGTTCAAACGCCGAAAAATTATTTCCGTTAATGTGGGAGACCAACATCAAATTGATCTTGTGGATTTTCAAAAATTTGCTAGTTATAACGATGGCTTTAAGTATATTCTTATGTGTATCGACTGCTTTTCTCGTTATGCATGGGCTGAGCCGGTTAAATCAAAACGGCCTGCTAATATTCGTGAAGCGCTTTTGAAAATATACAAGAGCGATTATCCTCCATTACGCGTTCAAAGCGATAATGGTAAGGAATTTGTTAGTAAAGACATGCGTAAGTTTTTTGAAGAATGTAACGTTACATTTTTTACAACAAAAAACGATGATGTAAAGTGTGCGATGGTTGAACGTCTAAATCGTACAATTGAAGACCGGTTGTATGTGTTCATGACCGAAAACAACACATACCGATTCATTGATATCCTTCCTAAGGTTTTATCCGCTTACAATTCTACAAAACACTCGGCTACAGGAGTAGCCCCTAAAGACGTCGGTCCTGAAGAAGCTGAGCAAATTCTCCAGAAGATGGTTGATGAACAAAAGGTATGAAAAATCCAGAACCAACATTTTCTGTTGGCGATCATGTACGTTTGGCAAAAAAAGAAACAGACATTTGAAAAAGGGTACGAGACTCGTTTCACAGAAGAAATTTTAAAATAACCCACACTACACGAAGCAGGAGCCATTACCTTTACACGGTCGAAGATTTAGCAGGCGAACCTGTAGACGGTAAGTTTTATCCGGAAGAGTTATCTAAAGTCAAAATGGCAGAAAAGCCATATCACAGGATCTCTAGGATATTAAGGGAAAGGAAACATAAAGGAAAAGTACAATACTTAGTACGTTGGTATGGATACGGCCCTGCTTATGACTCTTGGGAAAACAAAGAAGATTTGAAATGAGTTTTTACATGACATTGCCGTCTTCGGCGTCAGAGGGGTTATACTCTGATAACTGCCCTGGTAAATTTACAACGCTTCTCGCTAGACCCATAGATTTAGACGGTGCGTGGGAAGTAGGTCTTTCGGAAATTATTCTACCGCCTATGCGGATAAAGTTTAATACCGGATTATCCATTGCTGTCTCGCGTGACGGTATGCCGTCTAGAATTCATAGATTCGTCGATCTACATGCTTTTGAGGATGAAAATCATTTAATTCGTACGGTTAACAAACTGCTGAGGAAAACGTAGATGATAGGGACTCGAAAACCTACGGCCAGATAATAGTGAGTGGTCAAGCAGCTCAGTTAAACATCACGCCGGGCCTCTCTTTAACTTTTACGGGCTCCGAATACGCGCGCGCACTAGGCATACTACACCAGTACACATATAACAGCAGAGATGCTCTGACTCATATGTTATATCCGGGACAGCATAGTCGTCTCGTGCATGTATATTGTGACGTGATTACACATGGGTTGGTAGGTGACTCAATGGTGCCTTTACTACGCACCTTATCGACTCAAGCGAATTCATTTCGAGAGACAGTAATTCGTTTTGAAAATCCGCATTATATGCCGTTAGCCTACCATACGTTTCAAACTATAGAAATAGCGATGCGCGATGATTTAGGAAAGAAGTACTCTTTCATCCAGGTACATCAGTAATTAAACTACACTTTCGACCAAAGAAGCATTAAAAATGGTTCTACAGGAGTTAAAATTTGACGAGCACCGCTACACCCAGATCTTTACCAAACAGCATGGGTACGGTATGCCATATTATCGTGGCGCACCCATGAAAGGTGGTAGTTTCTGGGGTCGCGTGATTGGTTTTGCAAGGGTTTGTTCAGCAAAGCTGCACCACATATAAACAATTTAATTGCCACTGCACAACCTCACATGAAAACAATGGCCAGCAAAGCTGTGGAATCCGTAATCGATAAAGCTGTTGAGCGTGTTAGCGAGAAATTACGCAACACGGCTCAACAACAGGGGTCGGGTATTAAGGGTCGTCGTCGAAAGAGAATAATCAAAACCACGAAACGTCAACGCGCAATAGACGCTATAAAAGACAAACTGTAACGATGGCTCTTATTGAAGCTGGCTCAGAACCCTCCATGCTGTTGGAAAGTCACTTGTTTTATCTTCCAGCTACGCTAACGGAAAGGTGGAATACACATGACTATGACTTGGGACCGTCTCAAGCCGTAACTGACGATTCAAACGATATTGTATTTACAATTTCACCGTGTCAAACCGAGCTTATCAGTTTAGCTGACATTAGATTTTCATGTGATTTACACGTTACTAATTCTGCTGGTACTGTTCCAACAGAAAAAGACTGTCTTGCACCAATTAACAATATTTTGCATAGTTTATTTCAGTCAGTTACGGTTTCATTGGGAGGTCGCAACATAACCGATAACAGTCCTTTGTATCACATTCGAGCGTACATTGAATCCCTTCTGGGTTTCACTGTTCAGGCTCAGAACAGTCAGTTGAGCCTGTGTGGATTTGCGTTGGACACTGACCTTGACAAAGACCCGTTATACATGAATGAGATAAATGGGGCAACAACATTTCATAGTAAGGGTGCCGAAACGCGAAGAACATGGTTGCAGACTTTCCGTCCGTTGCAGTTGTCTGGTAAACTACACTGCGACTTGTTCCAGCAAGACCGACCACTAATTCCTGGTGTAGAGTTGAGCATTAAACTGATACGAAACAGGGCTAGTCTTTGTTTTCTTACTGATAATGATCTAGCAGCTCCAAAGGCTTTTGCTATTCGAAACCCCAAGCTGAAAGTTCGAAAGTATGAACCTTCTCCAGACTTTCTAGCAGCCATGACAAAGCAACTGGTCACAACTAATGCAAAATATCACATTGAACGGGTTGCTTTAAGACAGACCACAATGCAATCAGGCCAGCAGCAGCTATCCTGGGCAAATATTGTTATTGGACAGTTACCCAAGGTAATGTTCTTTGCAATGTCACCCAATCGGTCATTCGTTGGCGATTTTAAGTCAACTCCGTTCAATTTTCATCATTTCAACATATCTAACTTAAGTGCTGAAATTGATGGACAGCTTTTTTCCTACGCGGGGTACAATTTAGATTTCCAGAACGGTGCGTCAATTGAAGGGTATGAAGGGTTGTTAGATACTCTAGAGCGGCTGCATGAAGGTCATGGCGAACTACCATTTGACAGGTCCGTATTTAACAAGGGTGGTTTCAATATTTTTGGGTTTGACTTCACTCGCGGCCATACGGGCAGAGGAGCGTTGTCGCTGATAAGGCAAGGTAATTTAAACATCAATGTTAAATTTGCAAAACCGCTACCTGAAGGTATAGTTTGCGTAGCTATGATGGTCTTCGATAACATTATCGAAATTAACAACAATCGCCAAGTACTTTTCGACTTTGCGCCATGAACAGCCTACAAATAGATTCAGCGCTAAAGCAAGATCCTAACGTTCGCGACATTTTTGTCGGAGTATTTGCCAGTGATACACTGCCAGCAAAAGAATTTCCAGGTGCATACATATCTAACACTCAACCGTCAGGTGCGGCGGGTGAACACTGGGTAGCATTTTATTGTACGAAACCCGGTACGTTAGAAGTTTTGATTCGTACGGAAAAATCCCGGCGACTATTCAGATGACATTGAAAAATGGATAGACAACGACTTTGTTATAATGTCGAATACTGAGCGACAGAACGCTGATAGTACTGTATGTGGTCAATATTGTATGTTTTTCGTTTTATTACGTTGCTACGGGTTTTCGTATAAAGACGTCATGTCTGCTCTCACTAAGCATAAAGGTGTGAATGATAAATTTGTATGTAAATTCATCAACAAGTTTTTTCGACTAAGGACTGTAGTCCGTGACGCAACATTTATACGCGACCTTATAAGAAATGGTTAAGCCGTTAGCTAAAAAAGCAGCATCAGTATTCTTTGCAGTACTGGTCACCATGCTGCTGGTAGTTTTAATACTTTAGAGATTGTTTCCTATTTTATCAAGTCCGCCAATCGTACGCAGTTGGAAGAATCAAGAAAAATTACGAAAGAGGTGCTGGATGTAATGGTGAGCGACGAAGCGACGCAAACAGATTAGGTTTCCCCTTTCTTTTATTGATTTTTCCCCACCCTCTTTTTTTATCGCGTGCCAAAAGGCAGCGTTGTAAAATCATCTAACATGATGCGCTTGTCGTAAACAAGCTTCAATTTTTTAGCCAACTGAACAGTATTAATTTCTTGGGTTTTTCCATTTCGTTTGATGTATTCTGGATATACAACCTGCACATGCCCATCCACACCATCCAGTAACCGCTTCAGCTGGTTAAAATCCAAGGCTTTTCCAGTCCGCGTCAGCTCCTTCGTGACCGAGTCCCAATCCAGAATATCTTCCGTAAATCCGTTCTGCATCATCCCTTTCACTTTCAACTCAATGCGCCCCGTATTGGTTTCGTAGCTGTACACTTTTGGACCACACGAAACAAATTTGACGATATGATTCTCGCCAGCTTCTAGCTGGTTATCCCAGTCCCCAAGAATACTGCCGGTATCAGGAAGCCAGTCGCCAGGTCGGTGAATGAATATGACGGAATCCGTGTCGTAGTACAGGAGGCGCTCGCCCAACTTTTCCATGAGGGATAACAGTATAAGTCGCGCATGGCTGGTGGTGAAGGCGGCAATGACAACATTCGTACCGTTGCTACCTTCATTGTAGTCATCCACTTTCGAGTGTGTTACCATTAGACACGTTGGGCTTACGCCATACACATCATGTATTTCAATAGCTTTTGAACGACACAGATCAGAATACCGTTTGGGGTCGTAGACAAACTCCGTTGAGTTCATATCGCAACTTTGACCGGTTTTACCCCAAAGACTGTTCACCACAATCTTGGTAGTGCTTTTCTTTCCAGCATCGAAAACCATAGCATCAGGATCCAAGGAAATGCCTTCGCGTTCTCTAACCGTCTGAATAAACTTGGTTTTCTTTTCATCGGAATCGCACCACGCAGGCCAACCACTGGCTTCCATTTTCACTTTTAAAAACTTGTCCATGTATGCCGCAAAGAGTTTGGTGTCAGACTGCGTCCAGTGCCACACTTCATACATTTCCACAACACGATACCCCACATCGATGGCATGATGTAGCTCGGGTGTCGCCCAAACCCTTCGAAACAGCGATCATCGTCTGTATGCGCACAACGGCTTGACGCTTTTTCCATTGCGCATTTTTTGCATAGAACAAACATAAGCTTGCCGTTTATTGTGGCCGGTAAGACTGGATACAGGCATTGATTCGGAGCCGCTACTTTGCAGTAGACCAGTCCAAAATAATCTTTGGCATCCTTGAAATTGGATACGATTACTTCAGGATGGCCGACCGGGTATGCCTTAGTCTTGTTCACGAATGGGTACAAGCTAACAACGTCATAGTGCCTAATTTCTTCGTCATCCTTCACTTGGTAGTACAAACGACTAGCATTCGTCCTGCCTCCTTTGAAGGCGTCACGAGGATTCATTGGCTCACGAATGTTCATATTCAGCAGAAATGCGGCAATATCGGGATCTTGTCGTTCTTTGAGCCACTCACAACTCCATTTCACCTCTACAGTGTAGCCCTGACTTTCAAGGAAGCGTTCGCGTTCCTGGAACTCTTCGTAAACTTCGCGCATTTTCTTTTGGAGTATGGTACAACATCGTTTTCTTCAGTACAGAAAGGATGTCCATGGAAGACGCAGCCGTTATACTCGTAAACGGTTTGTGTCTCCTTGTCAAAACCGTCTACAAAGTATCGCCCAATTTTAACTTCTTTGCCGTTCCGACCATGTCGTATACGACCGTTTGCGCTCATGTTTTCCCATTCCAGCCATTGTGTGGCTTGAATGCTAGTCCGTCGGTTTCTGTGCGGTCCGTGACTGGATAACGCGGCAACTTTGTTCTCGGGAAGGTGAAACATTCTCCAGTACCGGTAGCAGGCCGAAGGCATGGTCATGCTTTCCATTGGATTCAGCGACGTCAGAGCTTGGTAATCGCTGATAAACTTCAGCGCACACACACGCAAAACCGTAACATCGTTCGAGCAGTATGTCATCATCTGCTCGCGAAAATTGAACACCCCATTGGCGGCCGCTTTAGCTTCAGCGTGCCACTTTAGAAATTCTTCTTTTTGCTTTTTTCGCATTCCATCAATCATGTACTGTTCCGGCTCGGGCCAGGGCAAATCGGTTTTATCCCAATTTTCAGGCTTATTAAATCGATGTGGGAAGTCGCCTTTCTGCACTTCGATTTCCAAGCCAACTATGGTAACTGGCTCAACTTCAAAGCCAGAAAGTTGAGTGTATCACGTGAACGGATCCCCAGTTTGCGGTACCGTAATTCCAACAACTGCGTCCCACGCTTGATGACCTCCACTCCTTTCAAACCATTGTCCAACATGTACTTTAGGACAAAATGTCCATCGTAGCCACGAAAATTGTGTGCTATGATAGTAAATCCCCGATGCTTTTCTTGAAACAGCCAGCGCCCAAATGCCTCATCAACTTCCGTATTCATCGGCTGACCATCTTCCGGAAAACGTACTTCCGAACCATCAGCATATTGCGCAACGATGCATGTGGGCACATGACCATTCACTGGATCGTTGTAGGTTTCGTAATCGAAGAAAATGTATTTCATTTCTTCTTGCTGCCATGGTGGCGGTGCCTTGAGCGGTTTTATGTAGCACAAATGCGTAGCTTGAAGAAAAAACCATTGCACGTGTTGCAATAAATTTCTCCGCACTGGTGTTTTACGTTTTGCCACGACTGGAAAGATTTACAAAAACACCGCATGCCTGGCAGATGAACATTTGCTCGCAATAATTCTTTCCATTTTTCCTTTTCTTCTTATGGATATCGAAACACTGTTGGTTGTGGAACCGACGGCTGCATTCAGTGCAGGAGATTGGGTTGTCCACCAGACAATCGCTCTTGTTGCGGTAGCACGACCTACATTTCCCCTCGCAACGATGACGTTCTTTATGATGATACGGTCGATCGCAATCATTGCAGAAGTAGGAGAGCAGTAAAAGCCTGTCGCGGTTGTGACCAGGTCAAAATGCTCATTGTCCAGCAACAAAAAAATCTCCTGCATATCATGGGTTTTACGCTCGGGTACCCGTGCAATAATCATATCGCCTTGATTGGCCGATATAACTTTAATTTGAAACTCGGGAAATTCATTTTCCTGTAGCACGCCTAAGACATCAAGGTCGCAGTAATGGCCGGGTTGCAGATCGCAGTTATTCATTATCTTGGCGGCCTCCGCTTCCAAGTTGTGAGTGCGGTTAGCGCGAATATAATTGTACCATTTATTTTTATGCTGCGGAACTTCAAGGTCATGCGTCAGGCGAAATTTCCCCAGGAACAATGCGGCGGGTAAGCACAAGTTATTCCCTACACGAACGCTTACAATGGATTTCTTGAAACGATTTCTGTCATGCTTAACGTGCTGATGCCTGAGGAACCAGGATCCACCAGCCGGCATGATAGAACGCCAAATCCGTATGGTGAAAGAATCGTCAATCACCAACTTCTGGCCGGAGTTCAGAAGCTCAATACGATGCATAAAAGCGGGTATGCTAAAGTCAGAGAGCTTTCGCATGGTTAAATAAAACGCTCTTTCAAGCCCATCCGATTTAAGAGCCACAACAACGCGGTCCGTCGGGGCAAATTCTTTAAAACACAAATCCATTATGACGCGCAAGATTTCCGGCATGATGAGCATGGTTTCTTCTTTTGCAAATATTCGCGGTAGCGAGGCTATCTGGACACGGTATTTCTGTTCAGTGCTGTTGAATGTTTTGAAAACGCGTTCCGACTCTTTGACCAACTGGAATAGACCTGAGAAATCGGGCAGCGATTCATCACGGACCGCTTTTCCACCAGCTTGCGGCACTTGAGGATCTTCATACTGCCAGTCGTCCAGTTGCGCAAGAGCAAGAGCGGCAGCTAAAGATCCGGGGCTCAACTGATCAGCCTGATCCAGATGCAGCAAAGCCGTTGCTAGAGTCTGTTCATTGAACTCATTGGGATTAGCAAGCATGTGATCAAAAGCTGCTTGATCTTCAACGGTTAACTGGTACGCATCGTTAGCTTGCTGCTGCTGCTCATCATCAACATCCATCCACGGCTCACTGAGTATGGCCGCAATAGCCGCATGATCAGATGCAGACAACTCATAAGTCATTTTTTTCGCCAGATGTGAGGGATTAAAATGAAGAAAAATCTCGTGCCGCGCGGGTTTTATACACGAGCTGAATTACTGCAGCGTGTGCTTATTGGTCTGATGTTTTCTGTAATGCGATGCAATTGGTTAACAGTGTTTAAGCCACACCTTTGGGCGTTCCAGTGGGCGCGAGTGGATACTTACCGGCGCTAGCAGCGCCGGTAAGTAACCGCTCGGCCTTTTTTTCGACATGTTTGAACGTGAAAAACTAACGAAAAAGAACCACGTTGTATTATTTCCAACAACAACCATCTCCATCGAAAACAGTCTACACCATTACCACAACACTGTAATTCCACTAATACTGTAACCATTATCCCACGGTATGCGGTATCAAATGAGAGGTATGAAAACTGTACTGCCGTTATCCCATGGTATGTATTGTATGTAAAAACAAAACCATAAAAAAGAAAAGCACTACGACATTTTAGTTTTGGGTGTTCACCTCAGTCTCTTGCTTCTTGGTAGGCGGTTCGTCGTTGTCGTCGTCGTCTTCCGAATGCTTCCGTTTGTTGCCACCTACGACAGTCTCCGCAGGCTCAGTGCTGTTCAGGTATTCTTCCAAGTCAATGTCTCCGACCAGGAGAGTGTCGTCCAGTTCCTCTTCGGCTTCGGTCTCCGGAACCGCGTCGTCGATTTCTCCTTCTTCAGCTTCAGTCGCCGGCTCACTCTCCAACGTGTCATCCGCAAGAACGTGTTCACCTTCTTCTTCGTTTTCGTCACCCACGTCGCTTTCAGCTTCATCCGACGGATCGCCCTCGAAGAAACCCGAGTCAAGCGAGTTGTCCGGGGCGCCAGCAATGCGTTCGTAGTAAAAGTCGTGCAGCCGCTTCTACAAACGCCATGCATTGAATATAAGTTAAACTATGCACAGAAAAATACATCAACGGTGAGGGTTCTTACCATAAAATCAGTTAGACGGAGAAACAAGAGGAGGACGCCAGCATTGCGGGTGTAACGCTGAAGATCGAACCACATATTCTTGGCCCGCTGGTAGTAAGTGTAGTAGGTGTGGATCTGGTCAAACTCAGTACGTGAAGCCCAGTCCGAAATCAAATCGTTGGCTTGCTCTAAAAGGTTAAGCATGTTATAAGTATTGGATTAGACGAACACGGAAATCTTCACGAAAATTCAGTGGCTCACCAATGTACTGTGCAAGTAGTGGAAATTCGTCAGGCAAATCCGGAGTGGGAACAATGAGCCGATAGTAGAAATCGTGAAGTTGTTTCTACATGGAAAATTTTAAAATTAGCGATAAATCGTAAACCAAAGTCAAAGGAGAATTGAGAAGTGCAAATTTAGGTGAAGAATAAGATTTACAGCTGAAATACAGTGGATGCTTACCAGAAATTCAGCGATATGGAGAAACAAGACGAGAGCATCATAATGGCGGATGTAGTGAGCAAGGTCAATCCACAACGCATAGGCTAGGTTGAAGTAGCCAGAATAACGCCGGATTCTGCGGCAGTGGTTGAGAGCCAACCAATCCGAAAACAATTCATTTGCGATCTCTATAAGAAGCCGAGGTTTTCTTTTGGCATTCGAGTAATAACCATGTTATAAAGAGCCTCAATCTAACTATGAAAGGTCACCATTGCTAATATTAGAAAATTAAATTTGACAGCTTTTGTAAATAAATAAGTTAGCAGTGCATACTGTTTGAACTTACCGGTGTACTCTTCAAGCAGTGGAAACTCGTCAGGAAAATCAGGAATAGCCATGGGAGATGCTGAAGATCCAGTTCCAGTGGTGTGTAAAAGAAAACTGTCCGAATGATTTGATTTTGTGCTAGAGAAATCGACTTATATCCTCTGGCTTGGAACTCAACATTTTTCCTGGTGCGGAGCCATTGGCTGTAGGTGATTTGTAAACTCCCACTACCCTTGACCAGACTGATGTGGTCCGAAGCAGAGAGTTTTTGGTCTGGTGGACACTGGTTCTCTAACGATGTGGGTTGGGCTGTATGATACGTGGAGCTACCAAGGAAAATTCCTTATGACCCATTCGGTAAAAGGGCCGAGGAGAACTATTGTAAGAATCCGGAAAAACCGTTTTTAAACAATGGAAGTCGCGACGGAATCCGGCTCCCAAATATCAAGGTACCAGACCAAATCAAAAGAACGTGTAACCCAGATAAACAGGATTATGTCGGTAGCAACACAATGCAATCTTAGTCAGTGTCGCGACAAATCCGGGATATTAGCTAGGCATCAGGGCAAATGGATAGGAGAACGACAGCCATTATACCAAAATTCTCAAACAATAGAAATCAGGTCGCTGACGCGACTTATTCAGGATCTAAGATACGGATGCAGGGTAAATCAAATCGTCGCTTGACCCAGAAAAACAAGAACATAATGGCTCTTATCCGGGTCGCGAGACGGATTACTGTTTATTGCTTGCGCTCTAACCTCTTGTCATAGGTCTCCTCTCAACTTTCCTTTACTTCAACGCATACCAAAATTCCACAAAACTTGTCTTTTCTCTTAACATTTGTACTAAGAAACTCAGCCGTATGCTTCGTGCCTTGATGGTTAAAAGTTTTCCCTTACACGTATGTACGGAAACAGTAAGGTTTAGTCTTACGAAGGAGAAAGAGCCTTAACCAGACCGACTGTAAGGAAACAAAAGGCAAGTACGGTGAAAAATCTGGAAACCAAATTTTTGCTAATATAAACCAACTGCAGCCACAGTTAAACCATCAGTTGCTTGAGCAGTAGTTTTGGACGCTTCTTGGATCTTTTACTGTTACCTTATAACAGCACTGTAGATTTAGTAAGCTTGAGTTAACGAGTGACCTTTACATAATGTCTTCCCGAGCAGATTCAGTAGCATCTACCGGATCTTCTTCATCCTCATTGTCCTACGCATCATCCACTTCCTCCGATGGCGTGTATCGCCCATACAACTTGGTGGATCCTGGTTGCCCGTTTGCTAACGCTTGCCTGGAGATCGACCAGTTTTTTCATGTGTTCACTCGCACGCCAACGACTGCAGAGCTGGCTGCCATCTCCAATAGAGCATTCGGTAAGATAATTTTCCAATTGATTTTTTTGTCTATTATTGCAACAAAATTAAATTAAACAGAAATTGCTACCCGTATACGCCGTGATATGCTGGCCCGACGTCCAAACGTAAGCGCCATGGATAATCTTCCGGATGCCTGGGTGCATGCTATCCATCTGGCTAATATGATTTTGGTAAGTTCCACGATAGTTTTGGTTTAGTTTATTGCCCCGTCTTCAAAGAAGTGATATATTTTGTTAGCAAAAATATATTAGACGCATTCTTTCTATAGTATAGTTTTCTACCATTTATAGGGAGACATTCAGTTTTTCCATGACGCCCGTCTTATTTCTTTGGTTGGTCCGTATGGCCCTTGCGCCGCCTACAATTCAGTCTACCAGTTTGGCGTGACCGGCACCGTGCCGTACATTGGTGAGAATACCTTACCCACCTTGCAGCTTTACGCACCGCCAAATCCACCACCACCACAACCACCTACTGGCTTCTACACTCCAGCCAACGACTATCCTCCAGACAACACCCGCCACATCTACACTCCAATCAACGACGGCTTCGTCTATACTGCCGCTTACGAGAACGTCTACTCTCCGTTGCCTGACGACCACGAGCAAGAGCTAGCATTTTCCTGCCACAACGTTCTCGCACACCGGAACCGACCCAGATGGTGGAGTACAGTCCCGCTTCTCCTGACATGTCAACTTTGAGCCATTACCTTACGGAGCCAGCACATACCTCTCGTTGGAATGTTGCCCGCGTTGCCCGGGATCGAATGCCTTCACCGACTCGCACACAGCCTTTCAATTTGATTCGCTTGACGTCACCATCTTCTGCCAGCAGTCCATACCGCTCACGTCTTTTGGATGCGCCACGAGGTGGACGCCGCCGCTCTTCAACTCCACCGTCACCCACAATGCCTTCCACGTCTGATGCTTTTACTACACCGACACGCAATCCATGCCGACCACGCTTTGTGAATGCACCGCAACGCCGCCGCCGCCCGCCAACACCGTTCCATTCAACGCCTCCTCGCGCATCAACGCCAGTACAAGACTATTCACCAGACGACCAGACCGCCGTTGAAAGAATCAATAGCCTTCTTTCCCAGCCTTTCATCCTTGACCAGATCAACCGCATCGCTAACTCACCCCGGGACCATTATCCGGAGGAAATTTACAGCCAGCCGACTACGCGAAAGCGCTCCACCGATTCGCCAAATGAATCAGACCCTCGCCGTCGCCGCTATAATTAACTTGCAATTTGCCTAATTTTTAATATTTCTTGTTTTTTAAAAATTGTTTTGCTTGTTAGGAATCCAGGACTTGAACTATTGGTCACTGTCTTGTGTCTTTGTGGTAGAGGTTTAGCCTGGAACTAATGTTGTGGTATGTTGTACTACTGTTGTACTAATGTTGTACTAGCCAACTGTGTTATGTTGTAGTGGGTGGCGATTTGTATTAAACTACGTTAAACAGAGTGTGTGGTGCCATGTATTAAACTATGCTGACTAGCTTGTTTATAAGCACGAAGAAGCTCTGTCTAGCTTAGTCATTAAATCAAGTTTTTAGTCTATCTGTATTGGTATAATTGTAACAATGATAGGTCCGGCTGTAGAGGTTAACATACTATTACATTTTGTACCCATTCATTAAGTAAAAGAATGTCACAATTAGCTCCGGTTAGCTTTCCACGAATACGGAACTATCGTATTGTTTTATGAGATGAGTGGCATCGTTCTTTGAATATTAAATGCTTTCAATCCGGGTTCAACGTGTTTGTAGTCTGGAGTTTATTGTATATCAAATTATACACTAGCGGTCTATGGGTCAATAAAACAAAAGCCTTTTATGAACATGAGCGGCGGTCTATGGGTCAATAAAACACTAGCGGTCTATGGGTCAATAATACTAGCGGTCTATGGGTAGCGGTCTATGCGGTCTATGTTGTTGCACTTCATTCTAAAGCGCTTTTTTGTGTTGCTGCGACAAGTCATTAAACCCGCATATCTCTTTTTTTTTTTTTAAACAAACAGTTTAATAGACCGACAACTGATTTCATTCAGAGTTCACATCAAGAAGTTATTGTTAGACATATTGTTATTGTTAACATATTCTTAACAACATTGTACCCATCAACCGCAAGTTGCATAAAAGCATCATTAGCAAAATGGTTTAGCTTAGTTAACAGCATAAAGAAGAGAAAACAATTCATCAGTCTAAGTAATAACCAAATGCGTTCAACCAGCCCTCCACTGCCGTCATACCAGCTGTGTCCTCCATTGCATTGTTGTCCAATGAATACTGAGTAGACGTAAATGGCGGCTCGAAATCATCTTCGTCCATGTCTCCTAAGAATCCGTCGTCCATTTCATTACCGCCGTCTTCATCATTGTCCTCCATGTCGGTATCCTGGCCTCCGTCCAAAACGACCGCTCCACCCCCATTATCCGACTCAAAGCAAAGCGTTCTCATACCTTCGTCGTCCGAACTGTCAGAGTCATCCAAAGTAATGACGGGCGGCTCTTCTTTGTCTTCAATGATGATAGGATTTTCGGCACTGCCAAGTGGATCGTCTTTCACGGTAATCACGGTTTGAGTATTCGGGAAAGTAAACTTCTGCGGGATGAGAATTCCGTTATTCATAGGCAAAGGCACCTTGAAGTGTGAAGACGGTGGAGTAGGAATAGTGGGAGGGACAGGTAGTGTGTCTTCAATGGTCGTACCGTCAGCGAACGTTGCCTGGAATGTAATAATACCCTTGGAAACAATGGCGGTCTGGCTAACAGGAAACTCCATATGCATAGTAGCCGGATGGTCAGCAGTGACAGACACTGCCAATGGTGGAGTAGGCTGAGGTTGCTCAGTGATGACAGCCGCTGGCAATGGTGGAGTAGGCTGAGGTTGCTCAGTGATGACAGACACTGCCAATGGTGGAGTAGGCTGAGGTGGCTCAGTGATGACAGCCGCCGGCAAAGGTGGAGTAGGCTGAGCTGGCTCAGAGAAGACATGTGGCGATGGTTGGGGGGTGGGCTCCCGCTGCCGGGTGAAATCGTAACCGCCAAAGTCCGGGGTTGGAGAACGGCTTGACGGTGGAGAGGGTGTTGGTGATTGGATTACACGCTTAGCTGGGTTCTGCTTCTTCTTCTTCGGCTTGGCCTTGGAAGTGGATGGCTTCACTGATGATGAAGACTTGGCCTTCAGCTTCTCTTTCTTCTTTCGGTCACGCTCCACACTGCCTGCCATTATGATGGGGACCGTATCCAGTTGTAAGTTGGTACGACGCGGATCGGGAACAATGTCACAACTCAAGAAGGCAACCGACCACTAAACACATTATACAGATGTAACATTATTTTTGTGAAATTAAATAAAAATCAATATACCTCCAACCGGTTGACCGCATGTTGCAAACGGTCTACCTCCTTTCCCGGCTTACTCCATCTACAGCTTTCGACAAACTTCTTGACACTTGCACACAGATCTAATAAATTAAATTTTCATTGTTAAAGTTCAAACCTTTTAACAAATAATAACGAAAACGTACCGATATTATACTGGGCACACTCCCGTTGCTCTTGCTCCGAAAAACCATCCCACTGGGTTTTCAACCCCTTGATTATAGCTACAAATATTTTTCTCTTAGAACAATACTATTAGATAATTTCGATAATAAAAAAATTAAAAAATTATAAAGATTTTTAAAAAAAAATGGATAAGACTTACCACATTGCTGGCGGCACCACTCCTGATAATCCGCAAGATACTTGAAGGGAGCCATGGAGCAAAAGATAAACTGAACTAACTGAAAATATGAGGGGATCCAGGCAGGTATTCCAAGGTAAGTGGATAGGATTAAAAAAACTTTGGAATGAAAAAAATTTGCTTGGCCGCTGAGGTTTTATACTCAAAAAAAGTGTAGGTTTCAAACCTCAAAATTTAAAACAACGTATTAACTATTGTTTTAATTACTTGTACTACGCCACCCGTTAACTGAACTCTGTTGACCAGACTAAAAATTGACGTTTAGACTAGTAACCAACCGTAACGTTTCACTGAACAATACCACCATTACTTGTATTACCGAAAGTAACTGGAACGTGCTAATATCAGAGAGAAACCTACGTGGGCGTACTGCAGTTTCCAATCAACCAGTAAAAATCGTTCCTAAAACAATGAGTGACTGAAACGCGCTAATATCAGAGAGAAACCTTTGGGGTCGTACTTCAGTTTGGAATCAACCAGTAAAAACCGTTCCAAAAACAATGAGTGACTGAAACGCGCTAATATCAGAGAGAACTCATGTGGGCGGGCTTAAACTAATACATCCATACTGATACAACAACCATCTAAAATACACAGACTTGAAATTGGGCATCGGCTTCACGCGCACACACCGAGAGGGCGCGCGTGGTCTCGCTTCGCTCGGACCACTGTGTTACGTCACTAGCTATCTTATTAACCCGGATACTAATGAAATCTATGTTCATAAAAGGCTTTTGTTTTATTGACCCATAGACCGCTAGTGTATAATTTGATATACAATAAACTCCAGACTACAAACACGTTGAACCCGGATTGAAAGCATTTAATATTCAAAGAACGATGCCACTCATCTCATAAAACAATACGATAGTTCCGTATTCGTGGAAAGCTAACCGGAGCTAATTGTGACATTCTTTTACTTAATGAATGGGTACAAAATGTAATAGTATGTTAACCTCTACAGCCGGACCTATCATTGTTACAATTATACCAATACAGATAGACTAAAAACTTGATTTAATGACTAAGCTAGACAGAGCTTCTTCGTGCTTATAAACAAGCTAGTCAGCATAGTTTAATACATGGCACCACACACTCTGTTTAACGTAGTTTAATACAAATCGCCACCCACTACAACATAACACAGTTGGCTAGTACAACATTAGTACAACAGTAGTACAACATACCACAACATTAGTTCCAGGCTAAACCTCTACCACAAAGACACAAGACAGTGACCAATAGTTCAAGTCTAATACTCCAAGTAATGCTGTACTTGGAGACAACGAATCCGACCCATACGATAATCTTACAGTATAACTAGGGGTTGGGCTAAACGGTGATGAACCAATAGCTGGCGAGCGCACTGTACTAGGGGTTTTGCCTTGAGTTGTCACGCCTGATAGATACTATATAAACCCTAGCATTTCAGTTCGGTTGTTCAGTTGGTAGCCAAAATGGATATGACACAGATGAGCAATCGCTTCGAGAGTTTTGAAAACTGGGCGGATCAGTCCCTTGCCCCTGAAGAACTGGCAAGCCAAGGGTTCTTTTATCAAGGGCAGCATGACGAAATCCAATGCGCATACTGTGGCCTTATTATGGGTGACTGGGTGAACTCACGGTATAAACCATACTACCGACACCGTTTAGCACGTCCAGACTGTGTTAGGGCTAAGGAGGGTTCCGAATCAAGAAAACACATTCCGCACTCACCGGCAATGAAAGACTACAAGACACGCTTTGCTACTTATGCTGAATGGCCTGTTAACAAACACCAGCATCCCAGGGATATGGCTGCAGCCGGCTTTTATTATGAAGGCCGGGATGACTGTGTACGCTGCTTTCACTGTGGTGGTGCACTTTATGCTTGGGACAAAGATGATGTTCCGTGGGAAGAGCACGCTTGGACTTACCCGAAATGTCCGTATCTTGTACAAACAAAGGGCTCAGCATTCATCATCGATGTTCGTAAAAAACGCCAAGAAGCCGAAACAACATGTTGTGGACTAACGCGAAAAGCTGCAGCACCTACAACTTCCGAAGACCCCAAAGAGAAATTACGCTGTAAAGTATGCTATGAAAGTGATTCGGAAATCATGTTCAGACCATGCGGTCATTTAGTTTGCTGTGCGAAATGTTCAAGCAGGCTGCTGATGTGTCCGATTTGTCGGGGTGTCATTTTTCATAAGTGCTGGGCTTTCTTCTGTTAGTTTTACTGTCTGTATCATGCATGTTCATTCATGTTCATAGAAAAAGAGGGTGGGGAAAAATAAACCAAAGAAAGGGGAACAACCGGTTCAAACCGGCTCCAAACCGGTTCGACTGAAAACCGGACCGAAACCGAGCCGAACCGGACCGAAACCGAGTTGACCGTAAACTAGCGCTATATCTTCTAAAATTCCAAAAAGTTAAATCCATTCCGGTGTACCAAAAGTCTCATTATGGACCGATCTCTTTCTAATTCTGCCCGTAAATGCACCTGGGCATAAAGATCGTTTTTAAACCGACCTACTGCTCGAAAATGTTTTTCGAATTTAAAAATGAATTTCAAAAATTTAAAAATTCATTTCAAAATTTGAAAAAAATGCTTAAAGTCCGGATCGGTGTTAAAACGTTATTCATGACCGTGTGCATTTATATACAAGATTTAAAGGAGATCGGTCCATAATGAGACTTTTGGTACACTGAAATACATTTAAACATTTTGGAATTTCTAAGATCCATAACTCCCGAACCGGATGTCGCGCGCACAAACGGTTTTCTCGCCCGTGTATACAAATCATCTGGCTACAAAATGTCATTAAATAAAACAAAAATGTGTTTGGGAGTGCGCGAAAGTGAAAGATTTCGTTCAAGTACACGAATTTGTTACCTTGTTACTGGCCCACTTCCAATAACACTGAAAACTATGAAACAAGACGTTTCGGCTGCTAACGGTTAGAGGTATTGCATAGATCACGTTAGCATCACACAGTCGATTCTACGAACCATACAGGCATCGCAGTGCGCTTCCATTACAAGAGTAATTATTTTGGACAAAACGGAAAGAATTCCCAAAGTAAGTTACAAACACGTTTGTTCTTTTTTGCAACGACACAATATTTAAAGAGTGAAACACATTAGATGGAACCATACACATGTATTACAATATGTTTTCTTCGCTAGGGATTCATAAGACTTACCTAAATTTAACGCTTTGACTTCCGCCGGGTCATCCAATTCGTCGAGGTTTTTCTACGTTTCGAATCGGCTTACAGAATTCAAATCTGCAGACAGATTCAAATCTAAAATCAAAAGCTCAAGCTGTGCGCAGGTGTAGAGTGTAGGTAAGCTTGAAAACTCATGCCCTGATCTTCGCACGAAACATCAGCTTTCAGGAACGAATGGTTGTTTGTGCAGTACGCTAACACAATAATTCCCAAATACATATCGTAAATGATAGACAAAAAAAGCAAGATATTTGTAACAACAAAATCTTTCGAATGCTGGGCTAACACAAAAACGAAGTTGACGTCAATAGTTGTAACACACTTCACTGCGAATTCAGACAGCGTCTTCTAAGCGATTCCACCTGCTTGTGTTAAGGTATATTCATAATGCGTGTAGCGCATACAAATACAGAAACTTGCAACAGACAAAACTTCGAAATATATATTTACAAACGTGTATGCGGGATACATGTCAAAAGTCTGCTCTGTTAAATGTCTGCGCATACTCCGCGAAGTCCGTCGTAATCATTCATGCTTTCACACATATCAATATACTAGCGGCGGTGCCGCGATGACGTAGAATCGGTCAGCCGGCTCGGAAATCGAGATTAGAATATTTACAACAAAAATTTTTAGCATTTCTTTTCAGGGCCAATGTTAATTAACGCGCTTAAAAACAAAAGCCATTTTATCTTGCCGGCGTCCCTATTGAAGTACGATCGATGTCCATCCCGCACTCCAGATGTTACAAATTGTAGCATGTTGGTTTTTTTTTGATAATTCGGAAAAGGACACTATTAACAAAATTTTCAGCAATAATTTTTGGACTACTAGAGTACAAATAATGCATTTCTTAACTGGGGAGTGGAGAGTAATAATAACACAGGATTACAGTAATCAAAACTAACCAGGGCACATTTTCCGGGTCCAAATTTACAAAATTCTGATCTTTGGCATAAACATAGTATACCATCGTAATATACCTAAAAAAATAATTTCAGCTGCTGACGCTCAAAGGGCGTGGCCAAACAAAATTATTAAGAAAGTCGATAATATTTGTTGAATGGGCGCCGATCCGCGCTCTGATAGGTAGACAGCACCAGCAATCTACGGAAACTTTGACTTCTGACGCCTGTTGCTCATATCACAACGTCTCGCAGAAAAACTCGAAATCGGCCAATCAGTTCGCGGATCCAACATTCAGTAGTTAACTCAATCAACTGTACAAGGAATACCTACGTCCATTGCGCCTAAATCGCCAGCAACGGAATCGAACAGAGCATGCTCGCTTGCGCAGTATACGTTGAAACGAAGTATCAACTAATTTGACAATGGCTAGCGGTCCGAATGGCGCCCAGTTCGGTTTGCAAAACGCCCTGCGCGACGCTCTTTGAAACACCATTTTCAGTCCGCAGGTATAAGTCGTTTGTTGCCTTGCCTACTTCCTACCAAAAGACGCAGAAGAGGGTAAAAGGGGATCAGACTTAACAAAATGCGTAAGGTGGTCGTCATTGGTCAGAGAAATTAGGGCAAATAAAGCATACTGTAAGTCTATAGAGATGGCAACGGCCGGCTAAACGGCTGACCTTACGGCTGACGGCCGGCTGAAGTCCTTAGCCGGCTAAGTCAACGCGGCTGAAAGTCTCAGCCGGCTTGAGCAGCCGGCTTGACGTCGGCTTCGCTTGCAAAAACCGTCAGCCGGCTGGCCAATAGCCGGCTAAGCCGTTGCCATCTCTACTGTAAGAGGAGAATCTACTGTACACACAGCAGCCGCCCATCCGCCGCCTACCTGGTTGACTCAAGCTCAAGCACAAATATCTTGATCTTCGCCAAAAGCGGCGATGGCACAGTGGCTGTGCTACGTCGATCACACTCGGTAGCCAGCGGTTCGATTCCGCTCCTCCGCCATTTTTCGGAACTTCCTCAACAGACAGGAATTCATCTGACCGCCCTCCCTCGCTGAAATCACCACGGACAGCCGACTTATGGCTGACAGACAGCCGACTTATGGCTGACTCTGTGATAATACAAGAACAAAGCAGCTGTAACAAATACTGCTCCAATAATAGACCAGTGTTTGCTTTGTTCCACTTCCTGCGTGCTTTGTTTCCCTGATTTCCCCATATACAGTATGGACGATTTCTTACCACTGCAAAAATTCGGCCCATTATTTTCTAATACGCATGCCCGCTTACTCCACCGCTATTCGTTCGTGTTGTGTCTGCATTCCCCCGGTATTCTGAATAACGAAATAAAATATGAAAACATAAGAAAAACTGAAATACCGGAGGAATACAAAAGAATACAGCCAGAGACGCAAGGCCGAGAATGTCGGTGCAATACGGGAATACAGGGCCTGCTGCTGCTGAGAGACACATCTCAGAAAACAAAATCATGGATCAGTTACGTATTGACGAATAAAGTAGTTAATTCGCAGATATAGCTAAAGCTTCGCCGTTTACACGGTGAAAGGTCAAAAGTGGCGTCAGGGTAGTGGAAGTATCCATTTTCTTAAAGAACGGCGTATTAGCGTGTCAGGGCGGGCTTATGATTCAGCCCTTCTCTCATTGGTTGGTTTTGGGTTTTTTCCTGTCTGGGCATTTCATGCGTTTTGATGGCTCTGTAAGGCAGCTGCGCTGCCTACAAAGACCAGTTGGTTTTTGGCTGGCGCGCAAGGCGCGGTGTGTGTTAGATTTCGGCATTAAAGCCTTCATCCGGGTTTGCTTTTGTTCCGCTGTCGATGGAGGATGCGCGCTTAGCCAGCGCCATCTGATAAGCGTTTCTTCTTAAAGATCTCAGCCTTCTTACTGTGGCAGCTCGCAGAAGTCAAACCACTCAAAATGTGCTTTGAATTGCTGGTGAGCCATGGAATATCTATCCGTGCGCTGACATATTCGTTCCAGATCACTGTCTAAGCAGGGCGCAATCCGAGGGAAACCGAGATACGGCGGAAAAAGGCGCCTATGGGGGAATCGAACCCCGGCTACGTCGTTAGATCCGCGTAGGCAGTACCACTGCACCACTGCACCACGGCGCAATACGTTGAAATCCTTTGAAAGACTTTATTGCTGTGCGTGAGCCGCTTCTCCGCTCACAACTGTATCAAAGAAGTGATCCTAATTACCTAATTATGGTCAATTCATCGTCAGCAGCAGCAGTGCCGGAATCGACCGTGACTATTTTTTGCGGTTGAAAAGCGTTGCGTTGCAAAGCATACTTGTTCGCTAGACGTTCTTAGAAGCCCCATACGGATGCAGTCATGCTGATTGTTGGGCTGACAAGAACAGCCGTCGGTACCGGCAGCATGACTCGTCCTACCAGCTTGCCAAAATTGGATTTAATACCTGGCAGAAACCTGCGGTTGCGGAACTAAATTACATCCTTAATCGGCAGCGACCACCACAAAACCCTTAAAGCACAATTTATGCTATAATATTAAGTTTACGCTTTAGCATTCAGGATACGGAACTATTGTGCTAGGTAATACAAGATTTTGTTTTGGACAATACCGCCAGATACGCGCCGTTGTTTGCCTTTAGCGTAACCAGAATTTTGAGCCTTAATCAGCCAGATACGCTCAATTACCCGCTTTAAATGTGCACAAACACAAAACGTTGATTTTGGTACCATTTTTTTATGTTAGCATTATAACTGCAGAATAGTTGTCTCTACGCAGCTTCTATAAAATGGGCCGTTTTCGTTATATTGCAGTGATCATTCCCTTGCTCGGTTTTGCGGCTTGTTGTGTCGACGAAGACCCTTATAAAGGGCTCCTGATTCAAGTCTTTAACACTACAACCGATCGGCGACCGCTCTTCTACGCACCGCAGGATCTTCTCTTGACATATTGGAATTCTGTTTGGGTGAGCGTGAAGAGAGATTCGAGCTGCCTGAACGTCTCAGCAGAAATTTATAGACAGGATCATGAGTATGTGAGTGATGATCCTAATCCTTTGCGAATCAGCGTTTCCAACGAAATTTCTTCCGAAGTGGGTGCTTCGTCCAGGATCTATCCCTTGAAGCTTAAATGGATTTTGGTTGGATATTCCACCGACGACTCCAATGGAACGATTACAACCACTGGTTGGCAGCCCATGGCCAGCAATCCACCGCCGATCACCCTGGGTATTTGCTGCCCACCGGACGTGCGGTGTAACGAAACATTGACCGACCTCCAAAACAACCCCAAAACGTTGGCGTCGCGTCTGTTTCTGGCCTTTGCACAAACCGCCCCGAGTGTTCGCTCTGCTCCGATGTGCATCGACACAAGACATCTTCCGTCCAACGCAATCGTCAACGCATCTGTGGAATGTCTCTCAACGGGACAAAACTACGTCTATATGCAACCCAGTGATTACGCAAATTTCACTAAAACACTCGTTGCATCAGCGGTTGAACAGATGATGGGCAAAAACGAGTTCGTCGACGAGGAGGAAATATATGGATTGGTCAGTGGAATATCGACAGTTTTCCCGTTTAACGCCACCACAACCGAAAACTTCACGGCGGATATGTGGGCGGAAACTATTTGGACGACTGAGCGGCCCGATTTAAAACTGCGCCGATTAGATGACGTTCTCAGCAGCCAGCGTGCTTGGGTGCGTGCGATAGTAGCGCGTCGAGAATGGGATCCCATTCCGGCACCAACGCCGATGTGGCATGCCTATCAAGAGGCGAAGTATGATAGCCGAATGGGCTTCATCGACGGAAAACTTGAACTGAAAACGTTGCCGATGTATCGTGTGAATCTGGAAATTATGCGTCAAAATACGTCGGTATGCAATGGTAACGTTTCATTTACGAGCACCAGTGCCGAATATACTGGTACGCGACGGGGGATTAGCGATGGAATCGTGTTTGATGACGGAACCGTAAAATGGGTTAATTGGCGCCACTCAGTTGTTGCAGAGGTTTACGACTTCGGCTTGCATTTTTGTCAAACAAACCGTACTCTGACAATCAAATGTCCGGTCGGCTCGTAGTCCTCCATGTCATCCTCTATCCAACCATCAATCCCATCGGGGACGTTGTTCCCCCCGGGCGGGTGGTAATCCTTCAGGGCATCCTTCAGCCAGCCATCAATCCATTCCGCCACTGCCGGTCGATTCGGCGGCTTGTGCAGAAGCAGGCCGTTCTCAAAAAGGTCCCACAGCTGCCGCTCCGTCTCCTCTCGCGACTGCCTGTTAAAGACGTACAGCCCTACAGCTGCTCGCAGATGATCATCCTGCATGCTACAGTCCTTAAAGATCACTCTGTCGGCGAGGGGCGAACACCTTTCGAGCAGATCCTTTATGCTGCGTATAAGATAGGTACAAGGGAAACCAGGATCGTCCAAACCAAGCCCAAAGCTGTTGCCGTGAATCACCAGCGCCTGGAGGCGGCCGGTGCCTGCTGAGGCTGATGATATGGTTGGTCTGATATGAATCTAGCATGCAAAGAACTACCACCCTGGTTGAGCGGCTGAGACATTTGAGCAATCCAGCCACCGACCAATACACATCGCGCGGATGGAACGACATTTCGGGGTACGCCGCATTCCCGGATAGGTGCACATCGGGAAAGTGTCCGTCCGTGGTGAGCAACGTGTACCATAAGGCACATACCCGCCGACAGCGAAAGCGCTGGATGGAGTTCAACGAGCGCAAGACCTCCAGCTGGAGCACCGGCGGAATCGGCACGCCGATACCGTTTTCCGGTGTCTCAGTGGCCATGTCATACAGCATCGCCGAGTCAGTTGGAGATGGGCTTGGGCTGGCGTTTTGCTGCTGCGCCCAGGCGTACACCTCTGCATGCAACCAACCATATAACTCATCCAAACAAGTGCAGCGTAAATAATTACGCAGATTCTTCATTGTAGTGAAGGTTTCTTAGGTTTCTTAGGTTCGCCACCAGGCCACATAACAACGCCACATGTTGTGACTAACCAGGCCACATTTTCCCCCTCCAAATTCATAAAATTCAACATGAGAATTTTTTTAATTTGGAGGGGGAAAATGTGCCCTGAAAGGATTGTTTGGTTTATCTCCATTGTTTTCGCAAATTACGCTCATTCAAATCAAAAATTACGCGCAAATAAAAATTTGATTTTTAATTTATTTTGATTTTTAAATGCAATTCATTTAATTCGTTTGGAAAACGGCCCAAAAGTACGAGTAACAGAATTTTTAACTCTACCGAGCAAAACTCTAATCTCTTTCTTAACTCAACGCTCGAAGCTCAAATCGCTTTTCTTGGACACAAGAAGCCATAAAAAAATCGAACCAAAACAAATTAAAAAGTCCAAAGAACACCTGCTTAAAAAAACTTTGTGGATAAATCAATGCACAGCATGCAGCAGAAACGCAATACTAAATGGAAATAAATGGCTAGCAGTGGGTAGAAATGACTTACGAGCTGGCGAAACTTCAGTGGATGGGCATCCTGGCGCTGCAAATATCGCAGCGTCACTGTCTGCTTGTGCGGAGCGAGCGAGATACACGAAACTTCAAATCGCCGCTCCACCTCCCGCTTGATGATCTCGGCCCGCGCTCAATGATGATCTCTCCTAACAAATGCGATCCATCGACGCGATACGCATCAGGCAGCCAATCAACCCGGACGACGAAGTCTTTTTCCAGCACACGACATCCCTCCCAATCCCTGTCCGAGGGCGGTGGGCGCACCTGGCCGCGGGGAACCAGCTCCTGGATGGTGTCGGGCAGCGACACTTGTACGCGTACAAAATCCTCATTATGGTAGTCTCTCAGGTCGACCATCTGTGCAGGGTACCAGATCCACGAACCATCGAGCGGACGGTGCAGTAATACTTGCACGGCGGCCGCTGGCACGAGCATTTCCTTGCTTCTGCTAGTGGTGAAGAGGAAGATACTTCTGTGCTTGACCAAATGCGCGCGCTGTCCAGCACATCGAAAATCAATGATGAGACCGCCTTTGGCTACGTCGATGACTTCACCGTGCTGCAGGAGTCCATCGACAAGGACGTCCACGGAGTTCCACGCGCTTACGGAGTGCTCATCGTCTCCGTATAGGTGCATGCTGCGTCACGCAGGCAGAGCGGTGGGGATCGCACTAGTCAGATTCCAAATCCCGGCGAAGTGAGTTACGATCTCAATTTACCGGACAACTTTGATTAAACAACTTTGGTGCAAATACAAAACCAAAAACTGAAAATACTGAAGATAACCAAATACTCGTACAAAAATGCCGACGAACCAAAACAGAAATGCGTGGCGTGCATTTCGACGCCAGAATCGAGCCTGCGCAGAGAGCACAAGTGCAGCGCATGTCGCACGTTCGCACATGCACGGTAGACGACCGCACATTTGGCGATCGGCCATTATTTATTACCAGGCGTTACTTTTTCAGCTGACTACAGAATATTCTTTTGCGAAGCATTTGCTTTCACCTTCATCTGTTTTTGAACGAACAATACCGTTTTTCAACGCTACCATCTATGCAGTTACGGTCTGCTGTGCGAGCTTGACGTTTTGTTTATATCTCTAATCGAATTTGACGCCGAAGTTGACGAAGTTATTATATTATGCAGTACTTGTTTTTAATCACTCAGATGAGCCGTAAGAGACGCCTGCCATCCTTCCAAGACGACCAAGTCCCAATCGTTCCAATAAGGAAAACCGAATTATCCAAAAGTCCGAGCGCAACAAAGTGTTAAGAAACTACCTCGTTTTGATAATATTATCGCAATCCAAGCTAGAGGTCGCAAACCGTATACGGTACGGTCAAACCGTAAGGAAGCGTATAAGAAACGACTACGGTAAATGATCTACCGTAGGTAACCGTAAGCCAACGTGGTTTCAAAACGTGGTTTCAACATTGGCAAACCTTACACGTTGCTGCCGTATACGGTATAAGGTACGACAAATCCGGTTATTGTTACCGTAATAGTCGCTCGTTGATAATAACAGCGATGTCGGAATGGATCGCTTCCTGTAGGCTATAATGATTGTCAAACCTACCGGTACCACTTAAACGTTGTTGCACGTTATCTGTCAATACCAGGACACATTCTGCGGTGTAGCAGTATTTCTCTTCGTTAGCGCAAGCCAGTAATACTTATCAGGTTTACAATGAGAACAGAGTTCATAAGTACAACAAAATATTTCCTTTAACTGCTCGGCGTCCTCCATGGTTACTTGAACGAGAACTGCGGTGCCTCTTTGGATTTCAATCAACAAGCGCTGACGAAGGAATTCGAGTGAGCGAAGTTCACCAGTAAGCTGCGTTAACCGTTTGCCGATTTGCTTCGCTAAAACAGATACCGACTTCCCCGCAGGGACCGAGCATTTCAAACGCGAGAGCAGCAAAAATGAATCTTTCCAGAATCTCGTACAACCTGGCTGTCTGACTTCCGCCTGCACAGTTGCGGGCAGTATGTATATCTTTGGGACGCCAAGACAATTCACGAAGAGGAACAACGTGTCAGGGCGGGCTTATGATTCAGCCTTTCTGTCGTTGGTTGGTTTTGGTTTTTTCCTGTCTGGGCATTTTCATGCGTTTTGATGGCCCTGTAAGGCAGCTGCGCTGCTTAGAGAGACCAGTTGGTTTTTGGCTTGCGCGCAAAGCGCGGTGTGTGTGAGATTTCGGCATTAAAGCCTTCATCCGGGTCTGCTTTTGTTCCGCTGTCGATGGACGATGCGCGCTTTGCCAGCGCCATCTGATAAACGCTTGGTGCCGTGGGAGAGAATCCACTCGCGTGCATACCATTTTTAACACGGTGGCTTTTCCCACGGTTGCTGGGCCGATAGCGTTTTCCAGAACGGGAGCGCCTTGCAGAGAAAATGATGTGCTGGTTAAGATGCGCAGTTTGGGATACTTTTCCAAAAAAAAAATTAGTCACGACTTCGTTATGAGCTTCTTTAGGTCCACAGCAAACGCAGAGTTCACATTTTGCTTCAACTGCGATCAGACAGATAGCCCAACACGTTCGATGATCATATCAGAAGACAACTTAAACATTATAGATCGTGGTTTTATAGATTATGTTTCATGGATGATTAACCTTAAAATTTGGGGAAGAAAATATTAAAGTGCCCGGTAATTCTCTGTACCTTTTAAGTCATAGTTTTTCCGGCTCGGTGGTGGTGAGACCACACCCGTTATATATCTAACGGTAATTTATCTACCCAGTAGTCTGAGTTATCGATTTTTAATTTGCGTGGGCGATACGAAGCACTACCACGTACAATCGAAGAATCACTGGCATCAACCAATCTATCGGCGTTTCTATGCCGCTGTCGCCCCGCCTTATCCGCCGCTCTTCCTTATCCAGTCCTGTCTGTCCTCCCCAATAATAATCTGCAGTTGTGCACATTATTTAAAACACCCGCTCTTTTGCGCGGCATAATCCGAGTGTTGTGGCTTCTCGTGTCTATGATTTCTACATCACCTAGCCCATTCTCTTTAAAAACGAAGAAATCCTCTTTGAATTTTGCCCTACAACTATATATAAGACTTTTTACCTCTCGTACAAATCCTGTTGGCGCCCGTTATAGTTCTTAGCATAGAAGTGACAATACAGTAGTAATAAATAAATTATTTCTGCCTCGATTTCGATTTCCTGTGGTAAAACGAAAATGCCGAATAAAAGTGTTTACACGGCTACAAATTTAACGTTATGGGAATCTCATCTGATTGAATTCCAACAACAATGGTTCCACCAATCCGCTATGAACTACTTTTACGTCACGGTGATGAACGTTTTTGCGGTGCTGGGCACTCTTGCCAACATGATAGTAAGGATTTCAGCTGGAAATATCGTAAAGCTGTTTTAATCAGAAGCTGCTTGTTTAGACGCATACTTCTATACCACGACTGCTATAATTTCTAGGTGATCGTCTCGCTACTCTTGCTTCCTGAACTGCACAAAATCGAATACGCTTTTGTTGGAAATTTAGCGGCTGCGGATATGCTGGTGACCGGAGTTGTTATTCCAGTGAACATACTAGGTAAAAGTAATAATCTGTATGCTTTTAAAATTTTTTCAATATTTATTCGAGAAAATTCAGGTATCTGTGACTTGTGAGCCAATTTGCCGCTGTAAAGTGTGGTGTAAAACCGTTAGAAATGAATCCAGTTGCAAGTGCATTTGTGTATAAAACTATTTAACTACAGCAACTCTTCGTGGTCCGACAATGTTCCGTGACCATCCGTGGTTCTGCGAACTGGGCGGCACCATCTGCGCGTCATCCTGTGCCGGGTCAATCTGGTGCATCATGGCCATCAGCGTCGAGAGGTAGGGCACTGCAACGGCAGTCTGGTAATCGACACTCGACCCAAATAGATTGTCTCAGCTATGCAAGATTCCCAAAACATCCACCGAACCCAACAACCGGAAGGCGTAATTGTATCCGGTAACTGCATGCTCTGCAGAGCTCCAAGCTGCATCATCGAGCATGCAGTGACATATACCACTAAATTACTAATTACCCTCATCCAGTATGGTTCACGTTCGCTTTATTTCCGGCCTAATGACAGGGAGAGCGCGTTGTTTCTGGTAATGATCATACTGGTTTATCTGCATGCGATACACAATTCGCAAGAAAAAAAAGGCGAGGTGTTAGTTCTGTGAATGGACGCAGACTATCCTAAAACGCTTCCAACTAGAACTGTGATATGCTCGTTTCCAGCTAACCGATCAAACCAGATAATATGAATACTTCGACTTCGCTCGCAGATTGGTCAGAAGGAACTTACGGCACAGCACTTCGATCACTTTTGTGTTATGATTTCCTATAATTATCCCTGAGATTTCCTAAAGTTAATTTTTATCACTTTTATGTGTTAAAAAAGTCTTCTATTCAACGTCTCGAACAGCCAAATCCACGATAAGCAGATAAATTTACCGAGAACAACAGGTGCGGACGCTGCACGTGCTTAAACCGCAAGAACATACAACAGTAGCACGTCATTTCGCCAACATTTGTCGGTCAGCGAACTGAATTCGCTGACCGAACAATCTGCTGGGCGACCAATAGCCGACCGACAATTCGCTTGTATACTAAACTGTTGACCGACGTTTTGTCGAATCATACTGTACTTCTGGAACAACAACTTGCGTTTCGGTTTTGTACGTTGGTTTTCGAGTTTTCTTAACACTTTGTTGTTTTTTCATAGGATTCTCTGATTTCTTAGGCTTCTTAATTTTCATGGGTTTCTCAACCCAGCAAAATGTCGTCAGCAAGTTGTCGGTGTTCACAAAAAGTCGTTTGCCCTTCCAACAAACGGTCGGGTCATTGTTTCGTCTGTCAGCTGTTTGACCAGTTTGCGAGCGAAGTCAAAGTACTGCATTTGGCTGCTGCAGCGTTGCACTCAGGCATTTTTTCGGTTTCTTATCTCAGGTATATCTGCATCTGCCACTATGCCGTGTACCGGAACATGTTCACCCCGCCCCGCGTCGCACTAATGATAATCTGCTTGTGGATTATTGCCCACAGCATCCATCTGCCAAATGTCCTCGGTTGGGGCCACACTAGTTACTCCGGTGACCTCTACCTGTGTACCGCCGAACTCGGTCTGTGGTCGTACTCGGTCTTCTACGGGATGAGCGCCATTCTCGTTCCCATCGGCATCAGCTTCTACGCGTACTTAAAGATCTATCTGCGAGTCCGTCGTAGTCGTGCTGGACGCCGCCATCTTACGGGCAACAAAAACCAAATGCCGACCAGCGCCGCCATTGGTAATTTCTAAGTTTTTTGAAAGCATTCACGTAAATACCCCGCCACCTGAGCACCGGTTTTCGACGTCCCGTAGATTTATCCTATTAACCTAAAAAGGTCTTGAATTTTTCTCAAAACTTATTTTGATTCTGTTTTTTAAATGAATGCCTTTTGTTTTATGCAGCTGTGAACATTTAGGATATTTAGTGGTATGCTTCTACAGATATTCAAGTTTGGTTGGACGTATTGATGACTTAGTCTTTAACATGTACAAATTTTTGTGCAATTTCTTCTTACTTTTGTTCTGATTACAAACGACTGACGTTAATGGTGACATTATAGGCGCGGATTCCGATCCAGTTAGCTATAACCCAAAGGCACAGGTCATCCACCCCAAGACGAGGGTCAGCGGTGTTCAAGGAGAAATGAAGCTGCTGCAGGCGCTTTTTAAAATGTTTACTATATTCCTGGCATCATGGCTGCTGATCGGTATTTTTTTTGTGGCGCCTGGGTTCATTTTCCCAAATGGTATTCCTACGTGGGGCTGATTTTAGCGCATGGCAGTAGCGCTACGAATTCCGTCGTGTACTTCTGGATGACCGATCTGATGCGAACCACCAAAAACGGTTATATCCGTCTATGGAGTCGGTTTCGACGCACACGCATTCAATCGCAGCCGTTCTGAGTTGAGAAGAAGAACATACGCTTCCATCCTGGGTAGATTTTCACTCATTTGATTATCCATTTCAATGTCACGTAGAGAAATTTCGATGTAACACAAAGAAAATTGTGTGTATATATACATGCATATTTTATACGGATGTTAGCGTTCTAACAATATTGCGAATTTGCGCTTTCTCTATGCTGTTGGTACTGTACTTAGTAGGATGTTGCCGCAAGTAAGGACTGCTTTACGTTTCCAGTACATACGTGATAAAGCAGTGCATTAAATTTCACGGACCTGTAGTTGAGAGTGAAAAACATTTCGCAGGTTTGTATGGAATATTAGGAGTACCTAAAACGACCTTTAATGGTATAATATTTTGGTTTGCTCAGCCATCGCACTCAGTTATCATTTCGTGAAACTATTTGGTGCGCATCCCGGTGTCATGGCTCACAAAGTTAAAATGCAGCTTTTAAAATTTCTTTCAGTTTACTAAGCTGTTAGGTGCCCGGGCGAGGTCTATCCGGGTAACGAAAAACACAAGACGGCGTTATTTCGAGCCGCTAAGTACTTCTGTCAGCAACTGCGCAGTACGCATTAAAACACAACATCCACTTTTCTTAGTCTTATATTTAAGTAAACAGCCAAAATAAAAACCAAACAGCCGTTCCGCTCGTAAACAGACAGAAAGGCGTTAAAGGTTAGCCAGCACCGCTGGTTGGAAGTGAGCCACGAGATGTTTGTCAACGCAGACCGTTCACGGTGCTCCGTTGGGATCATCGTTTCCAAACCGTTCGTTTAACACTAATGTTGTCAATGTGGTTAGCTTGGAGACATCAAAATTGGATGGGTTCGCCATGTTGCACACGTGATGCGGGTAATGGATGGGTTGACGCGGATCCGAGCACCGGTAGTAGCACAAAGTCTACCAGAAGAAATTATCACACAGTCAACAGACAGTTCACGGCAATTGACAAATCAGGGGTTTAACTGGAGAAGCGTGTTCTACTGCTTTGTTTAAACCGCGCAAGAGTCGGTTTGACTGTAGCTGTCGTGAAACCGAAGCGACCCGATACCAAATTCGAAAAATCAATTAGGCAAGAGCCACGAAAATAAATTATATTGCACGCCGGATGTTGCGCGCGCAAACGGAGTTTACGCCTACTTTGAAGAACACAGAGTATAGGAAGACAAATCATTTGGCTAAACAAGGTCAAAAAGCAACTCGAAAACGTGTCTGGAAGTGTTCGAAAGCGAAGTTCCTGTGAATGTACCCGAATTTAGTGTTATGTATAGGCTCACCATAGCGGACCACTTGAACCACCGTATGGGTAGGCGGCTATTGCCTGGAAATTTCTAACTGTCCATGCGAACCGCAATGCGTACTAACCGCAAAAGAAGAGCAAAGACAACGTACCTTCATAATCCGGTTTTCGCTCTCGTTCTCGTCCACCATGGCATCCTGCGTCTTGCAGCCATCGATCCACTGCGCCACTGCCGAACGATTCAGCGGCTTTCGGAGAACGAGACCGCTTTCGAAGAGATCCCACATCTTCAGTTCAATTTCGTTATCCGACTGCCCGCTGAAGGAATGCAGCGCTACAATCGCCTCCAAACCGTCATGTTCCAGGCTAACCTTATTCAGAATGACTCGGTCGGCCAGCGGCAAACATCCAACGATCAGATCCGCCACGGTGCCCAAAAAATGGGAGAAAGGAATGCCGGCGCCCACGTGGAAAGCACAACCGTGAAATACCACTGCCCGTAGGCGGCCGCTGCTGAGCAAGCACTTGAGGAGGCCGGACATGTGGATGGCTTGAGCCAAGTTGAGACTGCGCAGCTGTGTAAGAACCACGATCCTGGTAGTGTAGCGCAAACACTTGAGCACACCAGCCACCAGCCAATACGTGTAGTCGTCCGAATAATGGGGCAGCGCGCCATACTCTTCATGAACCCCGGACACCCACACATCGGGAAAATGTCCGTCGGTGGTTAGCAGAGTGTTCCACAACGGACACACTCGTCGGCAGCGAAAGCGCCTGATTGAGTCCAGCGAGCGGAAGATCTCCAGCAGCAGCACCGGCGGTAGCGGCATGCCATCGTCACTTTCGGATGGATCGGTTGGGCTCATGATCGTCGGCTGCGCTGTTCGGGATGGACGATGCCATGTTGCCTTCTCTTGCGCCCATGCGTGAACGTTTTCCTACAATCAGCAGCAGCCATGTGATAATGTAAGAGGTCAATAAGTACGTACGTGGAGCATCAGGGTACTAAGGAGTCGAAACACCGTTGCGTGGCATTAAAAGACCAAAGCGAAGCGGGAAATCAAACTGCAGCGTCGGTTTACTGGGTTTCGAAGACGCACATATGAATCTTTATGATATTAATAGAATCCTACCGTTCAAAACGTATATCCGCGCGGTTTTTATGGACTAATCAACGCGTGGTCATTAAAAGAAGTCGGTTTTAGTCAAGCATAGTCTTAAACATTCCTTGTCACAATTTTGATTTTGCTTAGTAAAATTGGTCAATTTTAAATTATAATTAGCTGAATCAAAATAAAAGCAAATTAATTATGATCAGTTTAATACACACTAGACTACAGCCGTATAGGAAATGCAGAGTATCGAAATGAAGCCCACTAGCCTAGTACTTAATGGCATAGGTCAATTGCTTTGTGTAAGCATTACGCGACGCGCAAGCGGCAGTCGGGTAAAAAAACATGACGTCACGGCGCGTAAGCAGGTAAACGATTTGATTGGTAAACCAGAATTCTGGGATGGGTTTTCAGCTTACCCGTCCGCGTAACCGTTGCGCTTCGACGTCGAAGCGCAACCGTTACCCAAACTACGAGTAACTCGTAACTCTCCTGCACAGATCAACAAAATTTTTGTTTTTTTGAACCAAAAGTGCATCCAGCGACCCAGATTCACACTTCTAAACTCAGAACCAACTTTTTTGACGTTTTACCGCATTAAAGCATCAAAAACAGATTTTTCAGTTTCACTTCAGTTTTTCCGTTGTTCAATTTCTTTCTTGGCACGGAAGCGTACTCGCCTTACGATTGGACGATATTTTTTTCGCTGAGTCATGGACAGATTTTTAACTGTTTCTCCGTTACCCGACGCGCATTGGTTACCCAAATGCAATTGACCTATACCAATAATGACTAACCACGGAGAAAGCAGTACTGTAATTACTTTAAATACAGAATTACGTCTTTGTACTTTGTGTCTTTATTTGTAGACACTAATAAACCTCAGTGTCGAGTCTTTTCATTTTTTATTCAGTTTATTTTTATGAAGATTCTTACCAGTTGGCTAGATGTCAGCGGACGGGATTCTTGAAGCTGTAGGTAGCGGAGCGTCATCTTTCGCGGACAGAGCGAGATACACGCGGTGTGGAAGCGTTTCGCTACGTCTCTTTTGAAGATCTCCTTTATTGAATGCCACGCATTGGCGCGATACGCATCAGGCAGCTAAGCACAGCAGACGACAAAGTCTTTCTCCATCACGCGACACACCTCCCAATCCCCATCCGCGAGCGGGGGACGAACCTGGCCGCGGGGAACCAGCTCCTGGATGGTGTCGGGCAGCGTCACTTGAACGCATTCAAAATCCTGGTTGCGGTAGTCCCCTCGGTCGACAGTCTGTCCAGGATACCAGATCCACGCACCATCGGGCGGACGGCGCAATAACGCTTGCGCAGGGCCCCAGGCGGGAGCGAGTCGTACCTGCTGCTCGTGGAGAACTGGAAGATGCGTCCGTATTTGACCAACTCTGCGCGCTGTCGGTTCCCGTGGATGATTTTGTATGGGTTGCCGTGGTTATTGGCTGGGTGGTGTAAGTGGGCAGGTGGGTCGATGAAGTGGTTCCACTTATAGACATTCTGGCAACCTAACGTATTTAGCAGGGGAACGGGAAGGTATTTACTCACGTTTCGTTCCAGACTGTGGACAACATTGGGAACAAAGGGCAGATAAAACCGCAAAATCGGCCTGATGATAATCCACAGTGTGTTACAACACACAGGAATAACTACTATCAACAGGTTATACCGCAAAATTATTAGACTAAAATTACCACTGCTGCGTATTGTATACACAGCAAAAAACAGACGTACCGCGTATCAGGAATTAATGGCAACTATGAATCCCAAACTCCGTACGTTTCCAGAACTGGTTTCGGCACCAGTTTTTTACCCGTGTCTATGCAGCTATGTCAATGACCTTTTACGATAAACTTCAACAACGAATGTTAAGTCGTTTTAACATCGTAAACCGTGTTCTGCACCGATCGTAAAGTCAGAATGATTCCATCATTTTCGCCAGAAGCGCACTAACACTGAATGAGACCGTCTAGCCGCATGCTAATACATACAGTTCATAACATTCCAAGGACATCCCTCTCCGTTATCACACTTTCCAACATACCACCAAAGACTGTCAATACACTTCCCAGGTACACTGTATGTGTAGTTTAGAGATGCAGACGCCGCGTGGAAATGCTGCCGGTATTCTTGGCACAGTCGCAGTGGAGAGCCAGTGTGAACGGTTTGTGGTTTTGTTAAGTTAACATCTCGCTTTGCTGCATTTTTAAAGTTTATTACTAGAGAGCAGTTTGGATTACAGAACAATAAACGCAAACTACATCTGTTTCCGTTCGCATGAGCATAAACATTAATAGCACACGTATGGAAGCTTTGTTATATCCAAACTATAGAATGCAGATCTGTTTGCAACAGAACTTGGAACAACTGAGTCCCGCTGTTATCGTGTCTGGCCCGAAAAAGAATTTCTGATTGGCAGCCGGAAAAAGATGAACGTGTAAAAATCTTTTATTTTCAGCGTTCTCTTTTTCAAAATACGTTGCAAACGTGCAATACGTACTTAATTGTCAGAAGCAACAGTGCTATTTATAGCCATCCTTTACCTTATACAGTATAAGTCAGTAAAATCGGAACATACTATAAATGTAAAACTCGAACCATGACCTTTTGGTAATAATAATTTACAAGTGTACCGAACATTAATGATGATTACAATATTCTGAATAACACTATTACGGCTAAGAAATGTTCAATATATGGTTGGTATCTGATGTCATACAGCGAACGTTTAGTGTTAAAAATTCAACGATGGTTAGTCTGTCTGTAAAGGTTTGCTCTGCGCTAATTGCAAGTATATTAGTTCGAATTATCTGTACTGCGTCTCATTGGTAATTTAAATAAAGAAATCATTTTTCGTTATAACCATTTCTTTACAACCCGCCTTCATGGCCTTCGAGGCACTATCCGCTGCTTGCTAGGCTTCCTTCCGCTGGACAATGCTAGAGCTCATTTTTCACCATAAAGCGCTGCAATGTGTGCAACGTAAGTTTGGTCAGCCTGGCAACATCCAAAGAGCACAGTTCATCGTCGGTCCAACTGGATTGCCGGTAGTGGATGCCTTCACGTCTGTCGCCATTTTGGAACATGTCCAAAATCTGTTTAATCGAAAGCATAATATTGAAAAGCATCGGTCGGTGTATTCTGTTGCTGTCTATACCGTGATACCACAGCCCAATATACTGTACTACTACGTAGTAGCCCATGTACTTAACGAGCAGGTTAAAAAATGATGACCTGCAATGTTAATGAGTAATGGCAGTGGACAAAGCCCGGCTGCGGCTGAAAGAGCTTTTAAGCGAGCTGTGCTCTGCCGCCCATGGGCAGCCGTCTCACGCTGCGCCTGCTTGTACACGTGCACAAACGGCTGTTGCAAAAGCGGGGCATTTTGTTTGCTAACTTATCAAGATTGCCGACGCTCATCAAATCAGGCCTACAATGGCAGATATAGAGAGTCGGGGGGCTATGTTACTGGGCTGTGGTGATACTATGAAATCGGCACAAAAATGTCTGGATATACCGCACGCATCCCTACAGCGAAAGCCACAAATTCATGGTTCACGGCGTCACGCCACAATCGCTACTCCCAGCTACTACGTACGTCACACCACGGCACATTGTTTACGCGTTATTATACTGTACTACTGTAGTGGTCAATCTGCGTTGAGAAAAAGCGTAAATTGTGTTTTTACTTATTAGTATTGCTCTTAGCAGTCAGCAGCTATCAGGTTCAATTGAACTGAATGAATTTCGAGTGATGTTGTTTTTGTAACGTTTAAATTCGAATCCTTTTAAGTAGTACTATGCATAAGCACTTTTTGTAATGCTGACGGCCTTTGCCCAGTAAAGAGTTGAGATTTCGAATTATGTTAATCGGCCCATAGCCTGGTGGTGGTACGTTTGACTATGTCTGTATATCCGCGGTGCGATTACTAGGTTGGATAACTTTTATCTCATAAAATCAAACCAAAAAGGTACAAAATTTCTAAAACGTACCCAAAAAATTTCCCATTAGCCTAGTAAGGTATCTTCATCAGCTTATGCTTTATAAGTTGGCCAACGTAGGAAAAATATTAACAATAATTACAACAAGCCCCTCCGCACAGAGACGCGTTTGTTACTTACCATTCGGACTCTGTAACCTTCCCTAGAGTTCTCCTGGCCTGCATTCTCCTGTATCCATGCAGTTAGGCTAGCCGCATCGATGGGCAGTGTTGGCAATGCTGCTTCTAGCACGCAGTACAGATCCGTTCGCAAATCAGACGATTCCAAATTATGCAGGGCGAACGAAATTAGCTTATCCCAAGGATCCCAGAGGCCCCACCAATGCCAACAACGCGACGAAAACATGCAGTTCTTCCAAAGTACAACGACGACCGTCGATGCCGCATCGGAGCAAGCGTCAGCCACACTGCGTATATCCCCGTGGAAGTGATCGAACATCATCCAGACACACCGGTCAAATATAACCGTCAATTTCCGTCGCGGCGTCGGCTGCACTCCTTTCCTGATAGCCTGAATAAACTGCAGACAGTCCGCCACGTCTTTGTTGTTATCTATTGGTATCTGCACAGGGTGCCTGATAACGATTCGGTGCGTCGTGTGGGTAATGCATTTCCACAAACTTCCTGCCACGGTGACCGCCCAGCGTTCTCGCTGGAAGCCGGATGTTCTGGATTGTGGCCGAAAGGATACCCGAATTTCTTTGGAATATTGCTCCCGAGTAAGCACCCAATGCCACAACATGCATACGCGACGGCACAGCATCAACTTAACGCTGTCCAGCGACTGGAACACCTCATCGAGTAGTTCCACCGGCAACGCTGATAGACAGGCGGTTCGATCGCACTCTTGTTCAGTTTTCACAGAATCGTGTTCGTCCTTCGGCCGAATCCAATCAGACCCGGAAAACCTCCACCCTTCGTGGATGAGCTTCTCCATATCCGACCGGGCGGTTTCTAAAAGGCATTCCTGTAACACACAGAAGTGTTTTTGGAAACGTCGTATAAACATTAAAATGTCAAAATTTACGAGGAAGTGGCATCACGGAACGATGGTCGGTAATCACCTTGTTCGGTACTCATTGGTCGGTTCGAACTCACCATATAAGCGCTGCTTATCTCCCTAGCGTCCTCCCTGTGCACACACACGACCGCTCTTCCGATGTGACAGACTGGGTACACACTGTATGTGTCTGAATGCTTTTTCCACATATACCACAACGCAGCCGACATCGGTCCGTCTTCTGTATATGACTGCGTTAGCGTGTACGATGCAGCCATAAAATAAGTGGGGGATACCGCGCGCTCTTCCAAGACCCTCTTGGATGGCGCAATGCGGACCGCTTCGACTGGAGCGCAGCCTTCAAAGATAAAAGTCTCACACTGCACTCGGATAACCACGCACCCTCTGCCAAACATTCCTGGAGAGAGGAATTCGGCTGGGAACCAGGTCCACGGTTGATCCGCCGATGGTCGCGCTAACACCTGGATCTGCTCGTTATTATCCCCGCGTGATGCCCTTTCCAGTACTGCCAGTCTGTCATCGTCTTGTGCATCTGTAGGTGTGGACAGGGAGTAATGAAAGACATTCCGGAGTGAACGACGGTCCATAAACTGTGAACAATGCCCGGGATAGTCGAAATCCAGAACGTAGCCATTATCCGTCACATTGACGACGCGTGCGTGCTGCAGCTGTCCATCGATAGTGAGCACGTCCACCGAGTTCCAGCTGTCAGCTTTTGAGGACTTCCAGAATAAACGCATTGCAGTAAATGCATAGGCTTGGAAAAATGTCGTTGATGCTGTCAAGTCATATAAAAAACTAAAAATACTTCATCGCAATAATGTTTTACGTTCGATCAAGTGTGGAAAAGGCGACGAAGTAACTTCATATTGTCCTTTTGCTTCTGGTGACCGTGATTTTGCATCCGCAATCCGTATTTTTGTTTGGTGTTCTGTGAATTGGGATTTTTCCAAGCGCAAATGACGACACACTATCATTATCAACAGTTGTTATTCTATGAACGCATGCAACAATTGATTGTCGTCCATAGAATGGGATGTGTCCCGCATCCGCTATCAAAGGTCAAAGAAAAAATGCCTTTATTACAGAGAGAGAGAGAGAGAGAGTTCCAATAGTTGATTTGACTAAGTGTTTAGGAATTTATCTATTTAGATCGCAGTCGCAAATGGAAGTTGCAGTCTGAAAATGTTTCGGGTCGCACCCGGACATTTGGGAGAGTGACTTTTCGCCGCAGTTAAATTCGCCGCACGACTGTTCGCCGCAAAGACATTTCGCCGTGGGACGTTTGGACGCTTGAACAATTCGGTTTGTGACAATTTGCTTTGAGACATTATGAATTTGCGACATTTCGACGCAAGACGTCTGTTCGCGGACAATTCGCCGCAAAAGAATCCGACATGCTAAATTTTCGCGGGTTTTCCAGGTTTCTGGCAAGGTTTTCTTAGTAAATTTCTTAGGTTTTTTAAGTTTTCTTAGGTTTCTTAGGTTTTCTTAGCCTTCGTAGGTTTCTTAGGTTGTTCTATCGATTACAAATACATCATCGGTTTCATCACCGACCTATCAAAAAAAAATAATTATTTTAACAAATGGCCATTAAAGATCAACCGTTGCCGATCATGAGGAATGTTTTCTTTATCCCAAATCAGGCCTTTCAACTGGTACACCCAATAGGCCAAATTAACGTCCACCTTGAGGATGTGTCTTTATTTCACCTGTGGTACAACGTAATTTTATAATAACTGAAAACATCAGCCTCTTTTTTTTACAACATCAAAAATTTCATTAAAGATTTGTGCTCCCTCCATCGTTCCCATAACCGATGCCGCGTTGCCGCGCTGTATACCCAGTGACAGCCTTTGGCGTAAAAACTCATGGGAACGGGCTTCGCCTGTGTGTTGCTCGAGTCTTTTCCCCAGTGCTTTAATAAAGGCGATAGCGGATGGTCCCCATGGGCCCATTGGATTGGCCCGCGCTCAAGTTCGGACTCTGACTCTGATTCTGACCACTCGAACTCTGACTCTGACCACTCAAACTCTGACTCTGACCACCCAAAGTCTGACTCTGACCACTCAAACTCTGACTCTGACCAACCGCTGTCTCTTACCGACAGACTCAGGCTCTGATTGCCATACATTCGGCTTCGGCAAACAAACTCTGGCTTTCAGTGTCTACTTGGGACTTTAGTTGTGACCGCTGAAAGTTTTAAACTCTGGCTACGGCATATGCCCGGAAAATACAGCGACGAAGTAAATAAACAGTGTGGACAGTAATTGAAAGTTGAAACCATACAGACAGTACAGTAACAGGCTTCTTAAAACCAGCTGTTCGTACTTCAGGAATACGCGGAGACTTCGCGGTGTTACTTACTGAACTCTGAAGTAAACTTCAGCTCGTAATATCCAGCATTTTGACGGATCACAAGCCTACGTGTAGAACGATTACAGTCATAACGTAGAGAACCTGACAGTCCATTTACAGTAGATGCCTTGCCCACTGATGTACTCTGCATGTACTACACTCACAATTGTCACTGTGAAACAATCAGTCGTAATTAAATACCCTGGCGCATAAATGAATAATCAGGTAAGCGGAAGGGGATTCTGCACCGCAAAATGATAATTATGACATAGAATGCCCAAGTTAGGACATTAGTGGTTCTATAGGTTTGAACCTATAGACTAGGACAGAAGTGGTTCACCTTGTTCTGAAAATCTGAACCAAATAGAATTTAAACACCACAGCGAAATGAGAACTCAAACCAAGAGAACTACATAGAACCATCAGTGAACCTGCAGTGAACCACGTACACAGTCACTTGCCGACACACTGTCACATTGCCACTCTACCCCGTGAACCAGGTGAACCTATAGAACCATCAGGGAACCAGCAGTGAACCACGCACGCAGTCACTAGCCGACACACTGTCACATTGACACTCTACCCCGTGAACCAGGTGAACCTATAGAACCATCAGTGAACCAGCAGTGAACCACGCACGCAGTCACTAGCCGACACACTGTCACATTGCCACTCTACCCCGTGAACCAGGTGAACCTATAGAACCACATAGAACCATCAGTGAACCAGCAGTGAACCACGTACACAGTCACTTCCCGACACACTGTCACATTGCCACTATACCCCGTGAACCAGGTGAACCTATTGAACCACATAGAACCATCAGTTAACCAGCAGTGAACCCCGTACACCGTCATTTGCCGACACACTGTCACATTGCCACTCTACCCCGTGAACTAGGTGAACTTATAGAACCAGATAGAACCACATAGAACCACCAGTTAACCGCGTATACAGTCACTTGCCGAAACACTGTCACATTGCCACTCTACCCCGTGAACCAGGTGAACCTATAGAACCATATAGAACCATCAGTGAACCAGCAGTGAACCCCGTACCCCGTCATTTGCCGACACACTGTCACATTGCCACTATACCCCGTGAACCAGGTGAACCTATAGAACCACATAGAACCATCAGTGAACCAGCAGTGAACCCCGTACACCGTCATTTGCCGACACACTGTCACATTGCCACTCTACCCCGTGAACCAGGTGAACTTATAGAACCAGATAGAACCACATAGAACCACCAGTTAACCGCGTATACAGTCACTTGCCGAAACACTGTCACATTGCCACTCTACCCCGTGAACCAGGTGAACCTATAGAACCATATAGAACCATCAGTGAACCAGCAGTGAACCCCGTACCCCGTCATTTGCCGACACACTGTCACATTGCCACTATACCCCGTGAACCAGGTGAACCTATAGAACCACATAGAACCATCAGTGAACCAGCAGTGAACCCCGTACACCGTCATTTGCCGACACACTGTCACATTGCCACTCTACCCCGTGAACCAGGTGAACTTATAGAACCAGATAGAACCACATAGAACCACCAGTGAACCGCGTATACAGTCACTTGCCGACACTCTGTCACACTACCACTCTACCCCGTGAACCAGGTGAACCTATAGAGCCATATAGAACCACCAGTGAGACAGCAGTGATCCATTTGGTTCGATGATACTAATAAAGAAAACAGAGATATAACGATGACGCACTTCGACTTTGTGATGTGGCCACTTCGGAGTCGCTCTAGTTGTGACATTTTGCGCAGTGTGTGTTAGTGCCGGAGCTTGAGTTAACAAGAGCCTGCTTCGATAATGCTTGCATCACTGAAGTTGCATGATCCCACATGCTGGTGCAACGAATATAATTCTTTTCTTCGTGGATTTAAATGGCGTTGCTTTCAGCAATCCGCAGTGACTACATTTACAGACTGTACATTCCGCCGTAGTCAGACTAATGGATGCCGTCAGGTGAAAAGTGGGCGGCTGAACCATCTTTCTTCCCCACTCAGCAGGAAGGTCGGCGCCGTTTTATTTATTCACATTGTTTATCCAATCACCTTCCTGTCGGCCTACTGCGCGTGCAACATTCGCTTGAAAGGTCACCACGACATTGCCGAGTCTAGTTTGGCGCTTAACGTTACTGCAATCACTTCCCCGCCAACTCAACTAGTTATAAAACTCTCGACTACTGACAATCCGCCGCGGCACATTACGCCTTCTGATGTTTCGCTTGAGAAACATTTAGTCGCAACGGGTGATAACCCTTTAGTCCAGATCGCTCTCTATACAGCTGTTTAAGGATACCCAAAGTATAACGCGGGGGCGTACGCGTATCCTCAACTGACAACACGGAAACATCGACTTTATTGGCGATGTTGCCGCCACAAAAAAAACCACCGACTGGTGAAATCGGAATTTGCAGCCAGTGCAGCCAGAGCAGGGTTGAATCCCCAGAAACAGCGAATAGCTAATCAGAAGGGCGGAGCGTCCCGCCGTTACAGCCTCCCGCCGAAAGGTTATTGCATAAATTTACTGTCCTTCAGATAAGCCGCTTAATACTTGCGCTGTACAAATTCTTCTTTCCCTTTTAAATCAGCCAAACGCTGTATGGGTAAAATGGTGTAAGCAGAGCCTGGAGCATTCTGGCCGTTACGGTACCTACGACGCTTCCACGACAGTCCGTTTGATTTGGCTGATAATGCATTTCTCACTTCTGATAACTGCTTTTTCAACATTTAAGCTGTATGAAAAAACTAAAACTTTTCAAAAATGTCATTTAAAAAAAGTATGTTTTATGTTCGTCCCACCAATCACACCAATACGATCACTTCACGTTCACCTTCCCATCGCACCCAAATTCAAAAATCACGGTGGGATCGCTGATGGCAACTCTACGTATTCTGTACCGTGAACCCGGTGTGCATCACTGACTTTTGCAAAACATTTTTTGACTTAATTTATTTACATTCGTAGAAGCAGATAAAAATTTGGGAAGCACTATCAAGTATCTGTTTTGGAATATCAATCAAAAACGGAGCCGCATGCAATACCTAACCGCATCGCGAGTGGAGCACGAGAAGCAGCAAGCGAGTCGATTGCTTCCGGAAAAACATAATTGTGAACAGCTTTACTTGGTGTAAAAAGGTGGTGGAAATAGCCGATGTTGGTGTGAAAATATTTTGAAAAAAGGCGGTGTAAATAGCCAAACGTGGTGAAGGGAGGTGAAAATAGCCAAAGGAGGTGTCTGGCTGGCGAGAATAGCCATTTCCTTCTCAATAAGGAACGTGAATTTTGCGGAAAAAAAACAAACTTTTAGCTCTCTTTTCTTGACCTTTAACTTTTTGCATAGAAACACAGTTACGAAAGGTGCTTTAGGCCACGAACTCTGACGCGAAAATAGAACAAATACCTATGTTCGACTACAATGGTGAAGGCTGGGGAATTTTCGTTGTTGTCCCACCTTGGCTGCCCAGGGCTGTAATTCGTACAATACGAGCCATAATATGGATTAAATGTTGTATTGTGCAAATTGTACTTACGTTCTCACTTGTTATTTGTATGTACAATACAGACAGTACCGTGCATAAGAATACTGGTGACATTCCACTCACCTGCCAGTTTTTAAACTTGGATCGTAGTCACCAATTTGCGAAAAACGAAGGTGTTATTCTGTGTAATAATTTTCCTGCTGCTTTTTATAACGAAATCAATTTTACATAGTAAACATTAGGCAATAAGCCAGTTGATCGACATTGTGTTTCTTTGGGTACTCGTACAGCAGCAAAAAACAGTTACGACTGCTGCGTTTTTCGCTATTGGCTTTGCGGTCTAAATACAGCCCAGCTCAGCCAAGTTGCGGAAGTTTTGTTAAATAATTATGAAATAATTGTATATACTGTTTCGTTTTTGAATTTGCAGTTATCTAGTGAAACTTTAACTGCAAATTTAGGAGCTTTAAAACCAGTACCCCTTGGTGTGCCAGTAGGGAGCCGAGCATTGGTTAAGGGAGTGGGGTAGTGGTCATTTTTAGGATGTTTTACCGGCCTCTCTGAAGCAGACACCAACAGATATTTTTACGTGGGCTTTTCGGGAAACTTTTAAGCAAACCGAAGCCTGTCGGTTATGGGTCAGCAAAAGAATCATGCGCGATCAGTGCTCAGGCTGATCGCGAAACAATGTGCACTTCCCACAGGCTTATATGTTAAGACATACCTGCCGAAGAATGCGGTTGCTTAGCGCACAGAACTAAGTACTCGTACGTAACTTCAAGTTGATATTTTCCGTGGATAAAACATGGATCACCTGAAGCGATTTGAGGTTTGAACATACCTAAACTGTCCAGGCGGAGAAATGCAGTGACCGGATGAACAGAATAAAAATTCAACAAAGCGGTTGCAAAAAATACGTATGGTTGCTCTTACAGTGTCTCGAAATGGAGTGTTTTAGGCATATTGTACGAGTGGAAAAATTTTTTATTGACGCTCAGGGCTTCGTAAATACGATTTCGCCAAAAAATAATTACCCGTTGCATCCCGTGGCTGCATTGGAAGCGTGCAAACGAGGTCACCCTCCGATTCAAAGGTGCTTGCAGTCACACTGTGTAATAGTGGGTTTTAATAATATAAGAGATAAGACATGAGAGACTGATCGTGCTGTATCTTTATTGATGGTACATGATGACTGTACGCGGATGGTACAATGCTAGCATGCATACAGACGACTAGAAATCTCTATGTAGATGACATGTAGATGACTGCCCGTAGATGGTACAACAGTGCACAGCTTATATAGCTAAAGAGAGATGGAAGTAGACGTGAATACCTTGCGGGTATTCCGGGTCGCATAAGCGCCGGTCATAGACCTATATGCTAAGTCCGCTTAGATCGTGCGGCGTGTGATCACAAGATCATCACATCACGTTTTCCATATGACAACTGCAAAGGTCACCCAGGCTAGGGCGAAATCGGTTTAAAAATGGTACTTTTCGCAAGAGCAATAAATAACCAACAGCTCAACGTTACTACTTTTGGACAACAACGTCACCAGAATTTGTTAGCAAATTTCAAACAGGACTACTGCTACCACGCTGAGCGGGTCGAGACGCTTTTTTCTACTGGTCTATACGTCTACCCTAATTTTGATCTCACGATTATTAGGAAAGCGGGCACAGCGTAGAATCTTCAAGTGAAAAAGGTGTCGAATACACACGGCAACTAAGAAAAAATTAAATAACGAAGCATTTTACGACGGCTGACCTGTGCTAATTTTTTGAAAAAAACTGCCACAACTTGGCGGAGCAGGGCTGTAACTAATAAACGGCTTTCGCAGGAAGCAGACTTCAGCAACAAAAAATGCAGGAACATTTGGTGAACAGTTGCAGCACGTAGAAAACGCTTATAGGTACTTTTCCGACCGCCGGTGGCCCAATTTAAAAAAAGCGCCGCTAATGGGGAAGCTTCGACAATATCACCAGGTCTTTTATGTATAAACAACTACCTGAGTAGCTGTGTAAAAAATGCACTAAATAGGTGAGAACAGCCAAAAGTCGTGTACGTAGGCGATGGCAATAGTCAAGAGAGGTGGTGTTAGAATTCGTTTTGGAAAGATAGTGCGGATAGCCAAAAAGCGGAGTTCGTGAGAACAGCCCCAAGGCGTCGCGAATTGGTGGGAAAAGCCATACGATGTATTCCCATACTTAATTGTATGTGACACCAAATATAACTTTAAGGATTTTGAATTAATATTAGCGTTAATTTTATTTATTAGCTTTTTATCTTTAGCATTTTTACTTTAGTCTCTTACGCAAGTCATAAGTGCGCACATTGTAGCTAGACACTCGTATCGGGAGTGATGATTTGTTTTTGATCTCGGACACCGGTCCTTTTGTCTAGTCCTACCGCTTTATATACGGGTGGCGGCGATTACTGGGTCTTTGCGGAGTGGTGAAAGCAAAAACTGATACGCGATCAAAATCATCAACAACTGAAAAAGCAGAAAAAGCAGAATTCAGCAACAATAAGATGCGAAAACATTTGGCGAAAAGTTGCAGCATAAAGAAAATGCGGCTTGATAGTTTTCCGGCCGGTGGCGGCCCCAATCTCTTAATGAAAGAAAGCCGCTAATGGCATAGCTATAAAAATCAGTAAACGAAGTCGTTTCGATGAAAGCAACACATTTTTTAATTAATGCAATAAAGAGGAGCGAATAGCTAAAAGAGGTGTGCGAGGATGGTGGCAATCACCAAAAGGTAGTTTTAGGACATTTTTAAGAAGCAGTGCGAACCGCCAAAAGATGGTGCGGAGTTGTCGGAATAGCCGCAACCTATTAAGAAATATTTATGTTCTGTCCAGAATACTTTAAAAATATTTAAAGAAAAGACGGGCAAATTACTAGCGCGGTTTACTATCTAAGTTTACTAAATTTGGTTTCGAGCACACCCAAATCTTTGGTCGCGCAAGGATCTTCAGCTTACCCCTAACATAGAGTTCTGGGTAATTTAACGGTTCCAAAAAGATCTACAGAAAAATATTAACTGGAGGATTCGTGGAAGGTGCATTTATAAGGTTTCTGAAGATGGGCACTGTACCAATCGCTTAAAAGCCCCCTAGCTCCATACAAGCATGCTAAAAGATTTCATTTTTAATACTGCGAATTTGCGATGAAAGCTGATACTGAAAAAGTCCAAAAACAAAAACACAACCCATGTATGGAAACATTTAGAATTTATTTCACAAAACTGCCTCAAGTTGGCTGTCAAGCGCTGTAAATAAACTCCAGAATTTGTTCATAGACAATCTCGGGTGGTTAGTTTTAAAATAAAATGTTAGCCTCCTAAATATTAGCGAAATCACGGTGCCATACCGGGCACTCCAACTGCGTCACGCACGGTAAGCCTAAAAGAACTGGCTGTTTTTAAACAAAACTTTATTCAAAAGAAAGACGTTTCTGAGGAATAAATGACAGCTTGGAAGAAATGACTCATAACTCAAAAAGATTTCGTATTGAGCGTTTCCAACAGACCCTATGCGCCAAACTGATACCCTGTCTGTGCAAGTGCCAATAAAATCCGTCGAGCACATCACCGATCTACGGCGACCCGTTTTAGAATTGATAGAAAATATTTTGCTGTTATCGGACGCTTTTGTCTTTGCCGGCACCCGTCTAAATGCGCCGTTGAATAATTTTAAGACTGGCACACTCAAGCCTTCAAGGAGCAAAAAATTTGAATTAGAACATACGGCAACGCATAATGCATATTCCGGAAGAAAAGAGTTTGTATTTCTTGGTTTCTTTTGCCCGTGCCTAACGTATTTTATTAACGGTTGTTATTCTCCTTGTCGGCAAGTAACTGTGTATGTAGTTCACTGGTGGTTCTATGTGGTTCAGTAGGTTCACCTGGTACACGGGGTAGAGTGGCAATGTGATAGTGTGTCGGCAAGTGACGGTTACGTGGTTCACTGCTGGTTCACTGATGGTTCTATGTGGTTCTGTAGGTTCGCCTGGTTCACGGTGTAGAGTGGCAATGTGACAGTTTGTCGGCAAGTTACTGTGTATGTGGTTCACTGCTGGTTCACTGGTGGTTCTATAGGTTCACCTGGTTCACGAGGTAGAGTGGTTGTGTGGCGCAAGTAAGCGCTAACATGGTTAGCTGGTGGTTCTACAGTGGTTCTGTAGGTTCAGAACTAGTGAACCACTAACGTCCTAACTTGGACATTCTCTCAATTATGAGGATACTCCTCTTTGTGCACAAGCGCAAACAAGTCTGAACGAACATTAACAAAATCAAAGCACCGGTATACTGAATGAAACAAAAAAGGCGCTGCGCGGTGCAAGATCAAAGCACCTGGTACCGAATCATGAGCGGACCGCTTCCACAAGGCAGCTGTCAGGACCATCAAACACTACGAATCAATTATGCATTATTGTTAGTTCTTCCCGTTACCGTTCTGTTGTGCTTAATGATCTGTTCTCTGTAAAATGGGACAAAATGCGGTCGTTTTATTTTCTTTTTTGTATCTCGCAATCACTTATTCCATGGAACAGTAGCATTGTGGTCTGTGTTATCGTATTATGGGACAAAAATCATCCATTCGGGAGAAATGTTCGCTTATACGGATTCCGTAAGCATTTTCACCCATTCGCTTTTGTGTAACATCCACTGAAGAATTCTGATGCAGGATGAGGACATGTTTGGAGAGAACCGTAGAAGTGACGAACCGAGCGCACTTGACGAGTTACTGCCAGCAACAAGCAATGGCAGGTAAGGTTTCATGCAGCCAAGCAGTTAATTTAAATTAAAACTGTTAAATAATATGGGTCATTTGTCCTAAAGCGACTGCACAAACGTAAACACATACTTTAGATTTCATCAAAAATTTAGTCGATAAAGATATGCAGTGGCATCTAAGTTTCCTGTTATTGAAAACAATTTGTGTTTTCACATCGCATATATTACGGGCATGCGAAAGCGTGCGTGCTCGAAATCAGCGTGCTCGAAATTTGGGATTCTCTGTATGCTTCAAAATTTTAGAATTTTATTTTTAAGGTTTTCTTCTGTTGTTTTTTTTTAAGAAGGCCTCAATTTTACTGTTTTTTGAAATAAGCCGCCGCCACGGCTAGCAAGGAACGCTTCAATTCATTAACAGTAAACAACAAACAAAATCAACGACACAGATTTCTTCAAAATTAAAATAATAATTTTTCAACTTGAAATAATTATGTTCTAAATTTTAGGTGAGTTTTATTCAGCAGATTCAAATGTGAGCAGCAATAACGAAATTTGCATGGGATATTGTACTGCCGAATGGAAATAATTTTAATTTATTAGTGTATGTACATCAGTAAATAAGGGGCGTATACATACGTACGTAGCTTCTTGTTGTCGATGACATTTTTGCTTGGTTACGTCGATTTGTTAGTAATTTAGTTAAAATTACTAGCAGACCCCGCGCGAATTGCGCGGAATGAATAATGCGATAGTATACCAAAAGGCAAAATCCCATTATTGCGTTACTGTCAGTTTCGGACACCCTGTGCTGTCCGTAATGTTCTCCTGCTTGCTTTACTGTTACTATTTTTCTGCCAACGCGTTTATTGTTTACTTACTGTTACTTCCGGTTTTAAAAAAGTTACTTATTTAATAACTACGCACTAAGTTATAATTTTGCCTCCGGAACCAGCTCTCCGGAGTTCCGGCATAAATTTGGCGAATTTTGTTTTAAATCATAGTAAAACTTGCAGTAACAGAACTTTACCTACTGGATACTATCAGCACAAAAACCTTATTACTTATTATTACAAACTACAGACCGAAACTGTTACTTTTACTAACTTTTTAATATTAGTCGATTGGTGTCTACTCAGTGGGATACTCACTTGTCAGTAGACACTCCTTTTCTATTCAGTAAAGCAACACTGATTGAAAATCCAGATTTTTCATTAATGTACCGGAAAATCTGCCGTTCCCATTGACTGCAGCGATGACCTTAAACTTGCAACGCGAAATGTTGCTCCAGATCGGTCACCAGTCAGTTAAGCTTCGTGTAGTGGCTGCACAGGTGCCCTCTATTTGATGCTTACGGTATATAGGTACCTGCACTAATATAGACAATTCATTTTACTGAAATTTTCTAATCCCAGAAACCGGTCCGCAAATTGTCATTTGCATGTTTGCTGCTTCGCGAGCTCCGCTCGCGGCGCAGCTCGGCGTCGCCTGCGGCTCCGCCTTCCATGGCGAGCTTATGGAATCATTGCAAGTTTCGCACAAGTCTCTCGTTCTCAATAACGAAGCGTTCTACCTTGGTTAACTGCAAGTTAACGCCTAAGGACCGCTAAGCAATCGCTCAAACGAAAAAATTTTGCATTATACAGTATAAGTAGCATCTGATGTTCATAAAATTCGTAATACACATTTACTGTAAGTGCGGAGGTAACAAACAACCCAAGATCATGTAAGATGTGCAGCTGCCGGCATGCTGTCCTTTAATCATCCCTACTGATTAGACATGCAATGCCGCCTTTCTCGGACATCGATTTTCACAGAATATAAGTAAATCAAAAGTAAATTTTTTGGACTTACAGCGGCAAATTAGTAAAAATGGCGACCGCCCAGGAAAGTTTGTAACGTTAAGTTGGTCAAACCACGGCGAACGACAGTTCCCTGAGAAATAATTTTGAGCAATTGAACTGCAGTTCCGTATTCGAAGACTGTTTTACGTCTTCCTTTTCAAATCCTCTTTTATTCTTGAAGCCAAATATGAAATATTGATCAGATAATTTATAAATTCATTAAAAACTAAGGAATGTTACGCGATCACGATTCAAGAACATAAAAGGTGTCCCCAGTCCTAGCCACGTTGGTCAACGCGTTATGGCTGCCTAAACAGTGATGAGATGGTCGGGTTTGCAGTGGTGGATTCTTAACTTTTCCCATAGTCTTTCTATGTTACGGTTTTTCAAAGTTTTCTTTCAAACGTTTACGTTTTTCCAAAAATTGACTTTTGCTGGCAAATCTATTCGTTAAGATCTATCGAACGACCTATAGACATCGGAGTTTGGTCGAGTGCAGCGTTAACGCATCGGTGGCACACAAGGAATTTCGTTAAGGCTTATTCTTTTATTATTATAGATATAGATAGATATCCTTTCTCAACGAGAAATATATGGGATGGCCCATGGGCAACTGAAATATTATTTAAGTTTCTTTGAATGGAATAAATGCAAACCGGAAGTGAGGTTATATCCCTTCGAACAACTGAAAATTAATATCATTCCGGTGGCAAGGCTAGGGAGCAGATTAGGACGACTGAACATCTATCCATATTTGTACTACAGTTTGTTCCGGTGTACTACAATCTACAATTTTAAATTTTTGTATTTACGTATGCATTTTTATTTCTGTTTTTTTTTATTACAACGGAATGCCGCGCGCATGCTCCGGTTTTGAAGCATCATCACATATTACTTGCTACATAGGGCAATTTTCCATGTATCTGTTATGAAATACCTGCAAACACAGGATAATGTCCTGATGTAGAGACCTCAGTGTAATTGGTTACACAGGCCATTTCATTTAAGGCCATGGCTAGGAGGGCTTAATTCGTTTAGAAAGTATAACATTCCTAGTTATTCAAAAACATAAACAGTTTCTCGCTCTTCCTGTATACATAGTTAAATCAAAGAAAAATTCAGTACTATCAACCCCAAACATAAACTGAGCGAGTCACTTTAAAACCGTTCTCAAAGTTACCACGCCCAAAAACTAACTAGTCCGAACACACTCAGGGGATTTGGGGAAGTCCAGTCACAAAATGGAAAATAAAAATTCCCAGCACCTTGCGGGAGCTTTTTTAAAAAACAAAATTTTAAAGTTGTAATTGGCGATAAACACTTTTCTAGTTGCTTCTTTTAGCAATAACTTCAGTAAAACTTAATTTTTTCAAAATCGCTCTCGCAATTAAACTTTTGAGATGTTCACCCACTGATTGTGGGATTTTTGTAATAAAAAATGTTCTCCGTTATTGACTAGTTGCATTCACAGCTTATCGACCGCGTTTTAAACGGGTGCCTTTGAAAGTTCATGCAAGTTTACATCACTCACGGACATGCTGACTGTTACAGCCCGCCACGTGTATCAAACCAAAGAGACTATCCAGACAGCCGATTGTCCGCTTCCTACCACACTTATGTGTGACCAAAATCTATTGTCTTTCGGTGTTTGCTTTCATCCCACTGACCAGTGCTCGATTTATGGCTGTCAGTAAAACAAAAGATGTAGATCGCAAGTCTTTGTTCTCCATTGCCTTCATTGAATATGCGCAAACTCGCATTTGCGTACGTAATGGTGAGTCGAGCCAATCACTGCTTCCACTGTTACGCCAATCAGGTAGCCACCTTAAAAAATTCATATTTCATAACCCCGGAGTCTTGTCACTTCGGTCTTTTTACCATCTAATACAGCGGTGGTCCATCTGTACAGCGGCTTCTTCTTGCAAAATGAAATTTTAGAACTAAAGCCCTCCATAGCCATCCCCTTGAGGTAAATGGCCCGGCACATTGTGTCAAAAATAAATACATTTACTAAAACTGTCGCTTTCGCGCACTTCGAATCACTTTTTTGTATTACTTTGTGTCGTTCCAAAGCTAAATGATTTGTATGCATTGTTTTGAAAACCATTGGCGCGCGCAACATCCTTTTGCCAAGATATGGCGTGCTTAAAATGGGTGAAAAGTTTAAAAGCATTGTTGTGTACAAGTACCACAATACAAGTCATGCATTGTTGTGTACAAGTCTGGTTATTACCCGAGCTTCTTGAAATTTTGCTGCAAAATGCACATGGCCATAAAGTCGAAAGTGAACCAATTTAAGGTTCATAGCATTTTCCCATAATTTTAAACTGTTATTAAAATTTTTGAAATTTATTTTAAAATCGGAAAAAAATGCTATGGATCTGATAGTTTTGTGTAGCCTCCTACCTTTAGCCCTGAAAAGCCGATCAACGACTACGCACACGTAATCAGATTACTGGGTCATTTAACAGGTGTTTTCTTAAGCATTTTAGTTATGCCTGTAACTTCTGTAACTATATTTAAGCCATGTAACCGCAAGCCTGCTGTTTTATGCAGACCAGGCAGCTTGCTTGGAAAACGGCAGCACATCGAAGACCCGTTCGATGAAGAGGACCTGTTACATGAAGAGAATCTGGAATCGCCGGAGCCCAAAAAAAGGTAACGCTTCGGAAACTTCAAACTGTGTTTTTAGTTTTTACGTACACTGGCAAGAAAGTCCTGACCTTTCCATGTGTATTCACAGCCGCAGAAGTCCCTTGTTTTCTCATCGCGCTCGTAGCCGTTTGTTAGGCCCTCCGAAAACCGACATTGAGATTTTAAGTTCGCCACAGAAAGGGTAAGAAGTGGGTCGCAGCTCTACTGGAAGCTGCTTGTTTTGTGTAATGCAATTTGTCTGTTAATTAGCTGCTTAGCGGTACGAATTCGTTGGTAAATAATTGAGATACGGCAGTGTGCTTAAAATACTTTCGAATAAATTGCGACCTTTATCTACAGGAACCACAGTAGTGTTCGTCAGCGGTCGATGTCCATCTCAGACAGTGATATTACCGAAGTACCGTCACCGCGCGAAAGGTAAAAAGTCCATTTCTCTGTTTTTCACATTTTGTTGTTGATTTCCATCTTGTACTACAATGGTCAAGTACTAGCGCGCGCACGTTTAAAATAAAAACAATGGTTTCTAGCTCTCCCGTTCGTTAGCAAAAACTGGAAACATCCAGCTTTTCTTCAGGCTTAATACCGCTGCTACTATTTTGCTAGCTTATGCTGCATTGTCGTTACGTTTAGCGCACGGGCAAATGCTATAAGCACTTGCTCAGCGCTCACAGCACGGTACATGGTACCAAATTCGTGTGCATGCTCGAAAACTTTCACTTTCGTCCACTTCCAAACACATTTTGTTGCGGTTAAAGACATTCTGCAGCCAGAATATAGATCGGCGCAAAAAAACTTTATGGGCGCATTATCCGGTTCGGGAGTTATGGCTGCAAAAAAATGTCAAAAAGTTTAATGCATTCAAGTGTACCAAAAGTCTCATTTTGTACCGATCTCCTCAAAGTTTGCACGTAAATGCACTTAACCACGAACATAACGTATATAAATGCACATTACGCTTTTACATCGATCCACCGTTCTAGCATGTTAACAAAATTTTAAAATCGATTTCAAAAATTTTAAAATTTATTTTACAATGTGAAAAAAAATCATGGTAGTCTGGATTGGTGTTCAGATCCATGTGCATTTACGTGAAAATCTGAGTTAAAATCGGTCCATAATGAGACGTTCGGTACACCTGAGTGCATGAACGGCCATAACAGCCACAACTCCCGAAGCGGATGTTGCGCTCACAAACGGTTTTTACGCCAGTGTATGCAAGTTTTCTGGCTGTAGAATGTGATAAACCGAAACAAAAAATGTATTTGGTTGTGCGCGAAAGTGAAAGTTTTCGTGCATGTAATTGTATTGAACATTGTACACGAATCTGGTGCCATGTACCGGCCACTTCCCTTGATATGACTGCTTGCCTGTAGAAATGTGCCCATTCTATAGTATACGCATGTCATGCAGAGATAATAGTTCCTACCAGACTTTGCCCATCTTTTGGTTGGGCTGAAAATTTTCCCCATCTTTTCCAGCCCATCCCATTTTTTAGATGAAATGGGGATCGGATGAGGACAAGCAGTGGATGGGCTGAGATGGACTGAAAATGTTTGAAGATGGGATGGGATCAAGAAAAACGATTTTTAAATAAATTTTTAAAATTTTCATGATTTTCTTAGCTAAAAACTCACGGAAATTCATCTTTTCAGTCGAAAAAAATAAAAAATTTCCGCGCTCCGCGTGGATTTTAAGCTGTTTGCTGTTTAATATTCTAAATTCGCCTGGAATTTCTGCGCTACGGGTTGATTTTTACGCGTTATTATTTTCACTTTGCTTAATCTTCAACAATTTACAGTACTGAAAATTTTTTAAAAAAATGGGCTGAAAATGGGGCCTCAAAGCGGGACAGGGCTGGTGAACTAAGGTGGTTGGAGATGGGCTGGGATTGGAGTTGCGCACGACAGAGGGGGATGAAATGGGGATGGGAAAAGTCGAGGATGGGCAAAGTCTGGACAGATGTCCAAGCGTTCTGGAAGAAAGTGAATCGGGTGTCGAAGCTGATAACACTGTCGCGCTAATTGATGATAACGATCAACCGAAATTACGGAAGTAAGGCAGATATTGTTGTTTTGGGCTAAAACTGTAGTGAATAAATGAAAAACAAAGGGCATGCCAAAAGTTTCTTTCCCTGTTTTGCCTGCATGTCAATTTTAAAGGTATGCAAACGATATAGATCTTGTTACGGACCTTATACTACAAACAATCAAAAGAAACAAAAATTTCAACCATCGAAAAAGAAAACTGTCCAAAAGAAAAATCGGCGTTAGTTCGGGCACTTAATCGCTTGACTTCCCAAAAATTCATTTTTTACTTCCTTGTTTTACCTGTTTTATGCTGGTCTGTAGCAAAATTAAAACTAGCAAAATTTATTCAAATCGGCCGGTTGCTTGGTGCAAGCAGTAGGTCCACTCTTCTCAACTGAAACCGTCAGCCGAAAACAGGGTGCACAAGGGGTGCATAACGTGAAAAGAGGCGAAAGGTGCCTTTTATGCACCTTTTAAGGCTATAAAAGTGGAAATTGCTACGCTGTATTAAAAGCAAATTATTCAACACATTACAAAAGCAAACTTAAGGCAGAAACTTGTGGTAATAATAACTATACAATGGTAATAATAAAGTTGTAAATGTTTGCTGTGGGTTGTGCCAGAACAAGCAGTACAATATTTTAACGTGTGTGCGTTCCGGCCACTACAATAATGATTCGCAAACCGGACACCAGAAAACGATATTCTCTGCGTCTTACTTCATTAGAAAACTGAAGATGTGTATACAATATGTGTACAGCCAGTACAGGGACCAGTATCAGCGTCTGCCTGAAGGCAGTAGACCGAGCGGCTTCCTATTGTCGCCACTAATGAACCCCGTGATATAAGCCCCGGTGATAATGCAACAGAGTCGCGGGTGCGGTTTGGTAAGGTGCGGTGCTCTTATGGGTGCGGTTTGGTCAAAGATGCAAAATATGCAGTTAAAGGTGTTCGCGACCTTTTACTTGGTTATTTCAACGTCTCACTCTGTGCATCACTTTTTGCAATAAAAATCTTGTGTACGAATACTCTTGGGTGCGAGAACATACCGTGCATGATTTGAATGCGACTAACAGCCGAATTTAGCGAAACGTTTAAAAGCGTGATTGTGCACCAGAAGTTTAGTTATTACTTGGTCTTCTTAAAACTTTGCTGTCTTCCGTTACCAGCCCCCGTACACGCACAGATCATTTTCTGCAGCATGCCTGTATAGTCCCGGGACGTCAATGCAGCCATCGATGATATTATGCTTGTCGGCATTGGTGATGAGTGATGACATAGCTGGTGCTCCCGTAATCGGTGACGTCTTACATGTTACTTCCGTAACGAACTTCGTAACGGACACCGATACATTTTCGCATTTTTTTCCTTAATTCAGAAGAACTTCGCCTTCCGGTCGAGTAAAACAAGCGCAGAGAGACTAACAGCAAACTTTAAACACAGCTCCATACGCACTTCGCTTTACTTGTTTTTGTTTATGACGTTGAGAGGTTGTTAAATGCTACTTTATGGTATAAGCTTTGCCTATGGTTTACATGTTAGTAGCATACGCCACTATTAAACATGGTCACCGACATTTTGTCGACTGACAAATCAGCGACCGGCTCAAGAACAAATGCGAGAGCTACAGCTACAGTAGTTCGGGTTCGTGACCGGTCGATATCGCGTGTGTTTGTCAATGATTGTCGGCAAATTCCCTTCGACCAAATGCCGTGTTACCGATTTAACAGAGAACTTATTATACATTATCGCGGGGCGTTATTTCTTAGTAGTTAGAAATGGGTTATACTGCCCCCGATGTCTCGGTCTTGACGTGTTTATGTGTACTGTAAATTACTCTGCAGCAACCCTTTTGGACTTGTAAACTTATTTTGCAGCTCAAACACTACCACGCTGTATGAGCACATTCGCAATTTACCTGATTCGTATAACTATAACTAGGCGAACGCGATAAAACGGTGGTGACCTTTTTCAGTTGCATTCAACGGTTTTCACTAAATAGCGGTACGGAAACGGCAGCCGTTCGGCGTTAAAAGATCGACAAGCGGTATTACTGGCAAACATCGCCGTCCGATTGTTTTAACCATTATGAGTACGAGGACATTTGGGTGCTGTGAACATACCCTTCACGATTAGGGTGCGATGAACACCCGGGAACTAACTTTACGGAAAATTTTATTTTGACAAAAATGTTATATCCAAGTATTTTCAACGTCTGTTTCGACAAATTACGGTCCACAAAAAATTATCGTATCTTCAACCTTATTTTAAAAGATCATAGTGCTTCACAATTTTAAGTCACAGAACAGAAATTCCAGAACAGAAATTCCCTCCTGACATGACTTGACTGCTGCGTCCATAGCAGCATTATAACAAGCTCTGGCGACTAGATCCATAGCTGATATTTGTGGACAGTTGGATTTAGTACACGTAGCAAATCAGAAAAATTCGTAAAAAATAGAAAAACAAACATCACTACAACAAACCTAAAACAACAAGATACTGGAAATAAACAAATATATGCGCGTACTCGTACTCGTACTGGATGCTGTGTGTTTTAAACTTGGATTTATTTTAAAATTCCGTGTGATGCCAGTAGCGTTGCGAGCTGCAGAGCAGTCGGGTGTTCATTGCACCCTAATCGTGAAGGGTATGTTCACAGCACCCAAATGTCCTCGTAGCGCAGTTAATGTTGCGCTGCCCACACAGCAAGTGTCATGTTAGCGCCAGCGCTGCTTCCACACAACCACTACCATGTGTGGAAGGCGAGCAACTTTAGTGCAGGGAAAAGTGAAACCAGTTAGTGGCAGTCTGGACACTAGACGACTCTTTAAAATCAGAATACATGTAGCAGCGGCAATTTTGTCAATAAAAAGAGACTGTCTCCAAATGCACACCTGTCATTCAAAATCAAGTTGGTTACGTTAGCAGCGCTGACGCTAACATGATATTGGCTTGGTGGGCAGCGAAACATTAACTCCGCTACTCATGATGGTAAAGGTAATACGCAATCGGACGGCGTTGTTTGCAACATTATCGCGTGTTGATCTTTTAACGCCGAACGGCTGCCATTTCCATACCGTTAGGTTATAGGTTTTCATAACGTATAATGCACCGTATTGCCCGTGTGCTGCGAGCAGGGTTGTGAATATGGCAGCTAGATTGCCGTCCACCTGCACTTTTTCAATTTTTGAAATCTAAACTTGCTTTGCCTGTGAAATTTTCCTTGCCATTCAATCTGAATTTGTCGTGGGCCTGATGCTGTTCACTCTTAGCCTGAAACCCTGACCAGAAACTGTGAGCGCGTCGAAATGAGAGTTTGGTTTTATAATTTCCGGCATTTTTACTATTGAGAGACGACACGTAACCGGTATCAAAAGAGGTTTCGGGACGCTCATATTTCTAGAGTGGACATCATGTACGAAGAGAATTTTGCTATGGTACGATTACTCAACAGCAGAGGTGGCTGCACAGTGCACACAGTGGCCGCGCCTACAGATACCGTTGGCGAAGCCACCTCGAGAGGTGCAGTTGCTGTATCGTAAGCATGCTCACTTCGATTTGGAGAGCCACCCTTATTGTATAGTAACGGACTAAACTTATCCTTGTGCACAGGAGCGTGTTCTACTTCTAGGGTTTTGGGGCACTTCTTAGAAGCATTGTTAACGTACGAACACCAAGTTTTTTTCGCAACTTGGTGGAATTCTGGTACCGTAACCCCAATTTTCTTTAAAGAAACCGGGATTTCTGCAGGGTCAAGCTACGCTTTTCCCTGAGCGTGTTAAAGAGTGTTAAATTGCCCTGAACCTGAGCCAGATTTCTACGTCTGCGACTCTAACCGCGGAAGCGGCTTTCAGTGGCAGTTCTTGACTGTATCAAAGCCATTGCAGTATATAATAAAACAGCAAAATTAATATTCTTGTGGGCTGTCTTTTAAAGAACCCCTGGAGTGATAAGTAGTGACTAGCAAGTTAGTTACAAACATTACAAGCTAAGCATGGATAAATATTAGATTACGACCAGCGGTTAATTAATTAATGTGAACTTTCATATGCACTGTAATGCAACTTTTTAATGCAAGGTGTTTTTGTAAATATTAATTATTGTAATTTTTTGGATAAATTTTAATTACTGTATTGTATTACGACTCAGAATAATTATTGTAGGTTGGATAGTTACGAGTTATATAAGCACTATTACAAGCTGAGCACGGATGAATATTGGCTTACGACTATTACAGTGACCAAGTGAAATACTGAAAAACGTAAACTGGGCGGCTATAGGTAAAATGTACCTTTCGACTTCCCGGCATGCCGCATATCTCATCAAAATTTAAAAAGATACTGTACCAAATAATGAATTGATTGCAATAATGCAGATTTACCGTCATTTAACCTCACGAAACGCGGAGACGAAGCTAGAGCTGTTTCTTGTGCAAGTGCATTATAACGTGCTCGTGGTAACAGACCAGCCCACGTTAGCTCTAGCCTCTACTGCATCCATGGCAACAAGCTTCTAAGTGACCTCTGGGCTAAGGATTTTTAAAACTGCAAAAGGTCATTAGTCTCACAACACCCACCGCCCCGAGAGGATTCTATAACATTTCAAAGCAGGAAAATTGGTTTAATAGAAGCTGAAATAACCCGGGACAATGAGGAGAGGCCGATCATCAGCAAGAGATGTTTAATATTCATATAATAATAATTACGGTTTCTCCATGACATACAGAGTAGTGTGTTGTTATTCCATCAGAGTGAAACAGTTGTACTTTAGGTTCTATTGCTGCACAGTGTCACATCTTAAAATTGTTCTGTAATAAAGTGGATTTTGTTTCGAGATTATAGTGTGTGACTGCGTGCAAAGTTATAAACGTTCTTTATCTCGAAGGACCCAGAGAATTCCTCCAACTTAATGAACACTTCAATATTTTAATTTCTTTGCTGGTTCATTTAAACGAGATCGCCTATAACTTACAGAGCACTTAAAGGTTTTCAGCGAGAATGACTATTTCGGGAAACTGCTGCTTCGATCTGGTTTCACTTTGTGCGGGGTGGCCCTATTAAATGGCGGTCTGTTTTGCCAGAATGCGCTAGGTCCGTCCGGTGCCTGACTGACATCGTTTGAGCTTCATTCGAAAGAACAATGTTTACAGCATATGAAAGTTTAATTAAATCATCATTATGCCAAGGTTTCAATTTTTTTATGAATTGTTTTGGAAAAATAGATGGGAATTGGGATTGATGGTTGGAAGCAAAAACTTGAATTTACCTATTTCTAAACAAAAAAAATGCTGCTGTTCAGTTAACGTAAGAACATCAATGTCGATCGTGTTACCATATCTGGTAGAGGGATTTTTTTATTTTAGGGAACTGCAAAATATTTCTTTAAGTTTTTTCTGATGTTAATATACAGGAGTGCTACGCCAAGTTCGGGCAGTTTTTCTTAAAACTTACTATAGGTCACCCAACAAAATGACAGTTATTCAGTTTTTGTATGATCACCGCATGTGTTAAGCATCTTTTCCACTACGGGTGGTCGGACTGATGGCGTGGTCTGAATTACAGCTGGATTTAAACTAGACCAGACTCGCATAAAAATTCGGCTCGACCCATGAATCGTGGTACCCTTCCTTCCGTTACAATTTGTTTAATAATTCCGCTAATGCTATTGTCCAAAACTGATAATTGTGGGCTGTTTGCCATTCAAAGTTCTTGGAAAATACGTCTAATATCGATCTTTTTCGTACAAAGGATTCGAGACCTTCGCAGTATTACTCGTACTACCGGCGTTGTGAAAATGAAGGGCGGTGCCCTTTTTTTGTTCGCCGGGCAACCACGAAATGTCGGATGAATGCGCTTCAGGTAAAATCTCGTTTGCCAAGCGTGGAACAATAATTTTAGCTTTTTCTTTCACAAAAAAAGCCAGTGTTAAGCACCTCCAGCACCAATCACGCCAATGTTTTCCGCTAACCAAAATCATAAAGCTTTTGGGTCGCTCAACAGTTTATAAAAAAGTCCATGAGAAAAAATTCTTGGGAAATTTTCTAGAAGGGCAAGTATAAGCGCTCTGAAAGTGACATTTACCCCATCCGCATGTCAGCCGGTTGGCTCCTTGAGGTCACATTAAAAATTTCAAATTTTATCGGTTTTGGATTGTCAATAAAAAGTTGTACTGGAAAAGTGCGAAACGAAACTTAAAACGACGTTCATAAATGTTTGTGAATTTAATTTATGCAAGTGCCCAAACTTGGCGTAGCACCCATGTATATGTGCACACAAAAGAATCAAATTTTTGTAAAAAACGATCCGGCATCCGGCCTTTGTTGAGTCAGCGGGTGTCTGTGTAAATGTATTTTAAAAAGGCGTACTTTAGAATCCCTTTATCGTGCTACGGGTGACATAATTAGGGGTTTTAGCAACTTAGCATTCATGTACTGTAATGTTATACAGTATGTTCACTTTGCTCTTGTACAAGTACCTCTGATCCCAGTATGAGCTGAAACACTTGACAAGTAAACAGAGAAATACATACTTACTAATACAGTAAGTTTTAATACGTCCTTACCATTAGAAACATAATAATGTAAGTAATAACATAACATAATAATTATGGCATCGATGATAGTTTTGTGTGACCACTTGGCATAAGAAGATAAAGTTCTAGAAAAGGTCAGCAATCCGACATTCATCGCTGCTCCAAGAGGTTTCTGTAATACTTCAAAGTACTGCAGACAGACTGTAAATACGGGTTTTTACTTCAGTCTGTCTGTCAGTCTTATCTTCAAATACTGTATATGAACTATTTAAAGCGGCTGACGGTTGCTTTATCAAGCACTCCCTGTACTTTCGGCGTACGTACGTATAGTACAATTCGGCATAAGGACACATTTCAGCACGCGGCAAAACACATTTCAGCACGCGGCGATTTTAGCGTAAAATCCAAGTTCGAAAATACTTGAAAAATCTTAAAACCTAAGCATTCTACATGTGAGAAATCTAATAGACCAGCGCAGAATAAGAACGCTGAAAATCTTAAGAAAAGCATTAAAACACAAAAAACATAAGAAAAATGGCTCAACGACATTTCGTCGACTAACATTGCGTCGATCGACACAATGTTGGCCGCAATCCGTCGACCGTTATAAAGCTAACGACTCAGAAAAAAAATATTTAAAAAAAAATTAAAATAATAAAGAAACCGTAATAAAATAATTATAAAGAAGAGAAAATGTAAGAAAGTTTTCTCGAAAACATAAGAAAACGTGTTCTGAGTCGTATGGTTTTGAATCTGCTGATGCCCTAAAACGTTCTTGTTGAATTTTACTGTACATATTGTACATTGGTTGTTATTGTAAGTCTGCTGCCTCGAATTGGGCCTTGCCCAGAATGTGTGCGGACGTTAAACCATTAAACCATCAACCAGGGATACTGGTTTGTAACGGCTTGCAGTTACTGCATGTTAGAAGGTGAACTGGCTGAACGTTTATCCGGCTACTAGTGGACCCCGCGCAAACTGAGGGATTAAATGAGCGTAATGCAAAAAGTACAAACTCGCGAAATGCGAATACAAAATTAGTTTCCAACTGGCAGATTCCGCGCGAATCGCGAAGAAAAAATCGGCTAGAAGAAAACTGCGGTAATAAATTCAGAAACACCGATATGCAAATCCAATGACAATGTCACTGCTTGCTGTACAATAGTATACAGCATCTGTTGTTTTCGAATTTCTCTTACAACTGTTAGCAAGGTATACCTGCAGAACGATGCTACATACATATTTCCCAAATCTGTGTACAGAATGTAAAAAAGCCTTACCGAAAAATCGGAGACAGCTTCATTTCCAGGGTTTTATAAATTATGGAAATTAAAACAATTTTGTGTTACAGAAGTTTAGGCATCCAGCAACTTTTTTTCTAGCAAAAAAAGACCGGAAACACGGTCCTTAGCGTTATTGGCATCCTGATGCTTTCAAAAGTGAAAATTAGCTCGGAGGATGATCAAGTTACGGAAATTTTCCATGCTTGGAATTTAAAAATACAGATTGTACTCCCACAGAAGGGAATCGAAAGGTCGAAAAAAGCTTAGTACCACTTAAATATAAACACATAACGTCTCTCGCTGGAGACAGCTTTTATGCAGAAATCAAAATGTCTCGCTTGCTGCTTCGCGAGCTCCGCTCGCGCCGCAGCTTGGCGTCGCCTGCGGCTCCGCCTTCGGTTGACAACCCGTGAAAAAATTATTTAACACTATGAAGTCGTAACATGACTTTTACCTTCTTCACTATTGTTTATTGTTTATTGAAACGGTAGGCAGGTAACCCCCATCACTGATACTAAAAATAAACAAAAATGAAACGATTTCAGAAATATTGGACACTAACGGAGTAACGGTAGATGATTGTGACATGATCTGGGTCTGTACAGTAAAATTGTACATACAAACCGTTTTCGTCCCAACAGCTAGTAAAATACGGCAGCAGTATTACTCCTATTCACCTATAGACAGTTAATTTATTGGTTGGCAGACCATTTTTTGTAAACGTTCTCTGTATGGAAAAGTGTCAGAAAAAGGTAGCAATACAGCCATACTTTATCTACAAAACCAGTTGACCCCGCGCAACGCGTGGAATAATTCATGCGAAGGATAAATCATAACCCGGTGCATAAATTAAACTCATAACTACAGATACAGGTAGTATAGTATAGGTTTTATGTGCAAACCGCAAAATTCTATAATGTACCGAAGTCGACAGTTGACAACAATATCTATTGGAAAATTTGCCTATTTTCGTCAAGCACACAAATTTCCGTCAAGTGCAGGATTAGGGTACGAGTACAGTACATCGCTTACTCACAGCGTTACACAGTGAGTAGCGAGTGCATGTAGTTACTAAAAATCGAACGCAGTAACAAAAACAGTGGTGGGCGAAATAAACGGTGGCCAAAATGATAGGGAGCCATAAATACAGATTCTGTAGTGTGCAAAGACATCGAATTTGAATTGCACAATGGACTTGTTATGAGAGTTCCGTACGTTTTCACTGTTAACGGGTTAACTGAAATCATGTCCCTTCATTTTGTCCACCACTCATTTCGTCCACCACTCATTTCGTCCACCACTCATTTCGTCCACCATTAATTTTGTTCACCGTACATTTTGTCCACCATACGGTTCGATTCACCCTACCGCACCTACTTCGGTAGGTTCGACGCAACCGCCAACACTGTACTGAAAACGACTGCAGTGCTTTAGGTTTTCTTAGGTTTCCGCAACTTATTCATTGGTTTTTTTAGGAAACATTGTTTCCTAAAAAAACGAGACGAGACCCCCATCGACCATGTACTGTTTTTTTAAGTCAAATCCGACCACGTATTAATAATCAGCGAATTTTTCTGATCTAGAAACCATTTTTTAAAATTTTTTCCGGAAGGGAAAATTTCTGACTGCCGGTCCCCCAGGTACCCCACCGATTCTGTGGGCGGCAGCAACTGAGTCGAAGACGAAAAATTTGTTTCCGCGTTCTAAATGTTGTTTCTAGGTAAATTAATAGCGCTGAGCTTGAATTTTGTGTTTAAAAAATTATTTGAGCCACGTGGAGGATGTTTGGACCGATGTGGCAATAATCGTGTGAAGTGCGGGAGCGTTACGTAGCCAGCAATCTAGAGACTGTATCATCTTCCATAAACCGCAGATATTTTTTTAAATATCATATTCGAGCTCAGCGTTATTAATTCACCTAGAAATGACATTTAGAACGCGGAAAAAAATTTTTCGTCTTCAGCTCAATTGCTACCGCCCACAGAATCGGTGGGGTACCTGGGGGACCGGCAGTCAGAATTTTTCCTTCCGAAAAAAATTTTAAAAAATGGTTTCTAGATCAGAAAAATTCGCTGATTATTAATACGTCGTCTGATTTGACTTAAAAAAATAGTACATGGTCGATGGGGGTCTCGTGTAGCCCCTGAGAAACAATAATTACAACATTATGCAACATTATTACAGCACCAAACATTATGCTGAAGACAATTACAATGCTCTAGGTTTTCGTAGGATTTCTTGGGTTTCTTAGGTAATTCTTATGTAATTGTAGATTTCTTATGTAATAATTTTCTTCGGTTTTAATGGTTTTTTTCGGTTTAAACGGTTCTCTGCTGTTTAATTGCGTAAATAATTAGTGGACAAAGTGAGTGGTGGACAAAATGAATGGTGGACGAAATAATAGGAAGCCACTGAAATGACTGCAGAACGACTACGCAAGTTGCCTGATTTAGTAGACTACACCCATCGTCAATCTTCATGGCAACCGTGCGAAATGGACAACCCATTTGACAAGGCTTCGAGTCAAATCTGATGTTAAGTACGATTATCCTACAGTTAATAGCAGGAACTTCCTACTAGTAAGCTGTGCACTGAGTACGTAGCAGTGAGTACGCTCTTTACTTGTCTACGTACTAGCTATAGTTTTTAATTTAGTTTAAGTTTTCAAATTAATTATTGCTACTTACCTAGGCACTTTTCATCCTGCAAATTCAATTTATTTCCATTTTTTTTCAAAAGGAAAGCTTACTACCGTGGCATACTTTATATAATTTTACCTGTAAAAGACAAAAGAGCATGCCCGGTGTCCGAACAAAAAATTAATGAGTACATTGTACTATACAGTGTTAACGCGCTCGCCTGCACAAAATCGCCGCTTGTTTTATGGTTTGTTTCTCGTGCAAAACTTATTGACTACTGAAAAAATGGGCCGTGCTCGTTAACTATGGTATCAAATGAAATTTTGCGAAAATTTATTAAAATTTTATTTTGGTAGACAAAAATCTGTTAATGCAGGACGTGAACCACCCCGCGTAGGTGAATGCGCATCACTATTATTAATTTTTAGAATAGCTGTAATAATCCCAGTTGAAATATTGTACGTTTTTTATTTCTTCAATTTTCGAAAACTTAGAAACTGAAGAAGGTTTGTTTAAGAAACCCCCGGCCCCCAAGGGGCCATTCACATTCCAGGGAAGGTAAAAAAAAACAACTTATAAAATAAATTACTATAACTTAACTTATAGAAATATACGCATAAACAGACTGCAGGTGCAAAACGGTATCAAATCTAGTTAAACGGTAGCTATTCAGACCTGATGTAATTAATACAACCATTGTTGCGCGTGTAAAATTCACACCAGCCGTATATATGTATTAATTCTCTCCTCCTGTGAAGATTCTGATCTCTTCCTGTGATGTTTCTCGGGCTCTTAATGAAGTTACTTGGGGGGAATGCTAAATGAACCCCAAGTAATGTGGGTACGTCGTTTCCTCGTTCAAGGGCTGATGTTGTCTGAATCGTAGAACTTTGTTTCTGCCCCTTTACTTTTACTTGCAGCCTCTTTATGCCGTTCCTGTGTTCGGGGTGTGGAAAGGAACTGCGTGGTTGGGGAACACACAGGAATGTCTGCCCTAAAACGCTGTCTTCCACGCTGGTGCCAGTCCCACACAGTTCCTCCTCTCCCTCCTCCCAGACTGCCAGTATTTCGTCACAATCTTCCGCAGATACCCTCATAAATGTATTGAAGAGAGCCAGGAGATCTGATAAGATTAATAAAGGAATCCCGCGAGCAGCCCGTCCACAAGCAGCTGAAACTTTTGCACGAACTGTGGAGCAGTGCGTGAAGGAACCCACCGTTGCAAACTGGACCTCTTTGCTGCTTTTTGCCTCCCAGTGTTTCTCGATAGAAGGAGACGCTGCATCTAAGAAGAAGGAAACTCTCACCGGGCGCTTTCTTACAGACTATAAAGAAATTCTTACAGACTATAAAGAGTGGCAGAAAAGTGCACTGAGTTTAAAATTCAGACATAACAGAAGTTTTCTTTAAATTTATAGTTTCGATTTTTTTGTATATTATATACTTTTGGTTATTCTTTTGTTGCTTAGAGTTGCTTTTTTAACTTTATTGGAGCGAAAAATTTTGAGTTATTCTCAAATACGAAAAGGTCCTAATAAGGTTGGGTTTTTAGGTTTAGTTCAACCTTTTGTAGATGGAATTAAATTATTTTCTAAGATAGAAGTATTTTTAATTATAGGAAATAAGCTTTTTTTTTTTTTTTCTCCTAGTTTTAGTTTTTTAGTGAGACTTTTAATTTGACTAAGAATTTTTTCTTATAGTGGTTTTTCAGATTTAAAATATAGATTATTATTTTTTCTATCTTGTGTAGGTGTTAGAGTTTATGGTTTAATTTTTTCAGGTTGGGGGTCTAATTCTAAATATTCTGTTTTAGGTTCATTACGGGCAGTTGCTCAAACGGTTTCTTACGAGTTGAATTTAACTTTTCTTATTTTTTTGGTTGGATTTTTTGTTATAAGTTTTAGGGTTTCATTTGGGGTATGAAACTCAATAATTTTTGTTTTATTTAATATTTTAGTTTGTTTTTTTTTTGTTATTTGTGTAGTAGAAACTAATCGAGCTCCTTTTGATTTAGCTGAAGGGGAGTCTGAGTTAGTTTCCGGCTTTAATACAGAGTATGGAGGTCTTAAGTTCGCTTTAATTTTTTTAGCTGAATATGGTTCTATCTTATGAATAAGATTTTTTTTTTCTTTTCTTTTTTTTTCTTTTTGATTATTTTCTTTTTTTGTACTTATTTTTATTTTTTTTCGTTCTTCTTTTCCTCGGTTTCGTTATGATTTTCTTATAGATCTTAATTGAAAGATTATTTTATTTGTTTTATTTTTTTTTTATTTTTTTTTTTTATTTTTAACTTAAAATCGTAAGTAATTTGTATTACTTTTTTTATGTTTTCAAGACATCAGAGACGATTTATAATAAAAAAGCCGTAATAAACCATAAAAAATAAAACATTGTTATAAGTTGTCTTGTTATCAGGTAAGGATCTTCTACAGGTTTTATTCCTAATCAGGTTAGAAGAATAAAGTTAGATCTTAGAAACCAAAAAGATATTTTAAATATAAGAGATCTTTTTTGTTTTGTGTTTATTTTTTTAAAAGATAGGGGTGCCAAAATAAGGATAGATAAAAGAAGAGCTAAAACTCCTCCTAATTTATTAGGAATTGAACGTAAAATTGCATAAGCAAATAAAAAATATCATTCTGGTTGAATATGAATGGGGGTATAGAGAGGGTTGGCAGGGATAAAATTTTCTGGGTCTATTAAAATATAAGGATAAAGTAGTGAAATTAAAATAAATACAAAAATAAAAATAGAAATTCTTAAAATATCTTTTCTTGAAAAATATGGATAAAATGGAATTTTATCAGATGCTATTTGAATTCCTATGGGGTTAGAAGATTTTTGTTCATGCAAAAAAACTAGATGAAAGATTACTGTTAAAACTAGTATAAATGGAAACAAAAAGTGAAATCTAAAAAAACGAGTTAGAGTTGAATTGTTTACTGAAAATCCTCCTCATACCCATTCCACTAAAAGTATTCCTATATATGGGACTGCAAATAAAAGATTGGTAATAACTGTAGCTCCTCAGTATGATATTTGGCCTCAAGGAAGAACGTAACCTAAGAATCCTGTTAATATAGATTATAAAAAATTACTATTCCTATAATTCAAGTTATTGTTAATATAAATGAATGGAAATATAGTCCGCGTCCGATATGTAAAAATATAACAAAAGAATAGGAGGCTCCATTAGCGTGAATAAGACGAATAAATCATCCGTAATTTACATCTCGTATAATGTGGTCAATACATGAAAAGGCTAAGGAAATATCAGAAGAATAATGTATAGCTAAGAAAACACCTCTCAAGATTTGAATAGTTAAACAAGTTCCAAGTATTGAACCAAAGTTTCAAAATGTGTAATATTAGAAGGAGCTGGTAAATCAATTAAAGAAGCATTTAAAGTTTTTAGAATTGGGGTGGTTTAATTTTCTCATTAGTTTAGTTCTTGTTTTAGTGGAGTTTTTATATTTCTTCTGATTAACACTGACAAACATATAGCAACTAATAAATAAATTAACAAAAGGCTAAATAATCTTGACGTATTGTTTATGGTCACGGTTAAAATGTTTATATAATTTATTAAAGGTATTTTAAAAAAGGGAAGCATTATTAGTATAAAAAAAAAAGTTGTTAGAGCTATAGCAGTTTTTGTATAGGAGTTCATAACTTCGTTTGGAATTACAGAGGATAAGTAAACAAAGATAATAATAAGACCTCCTAAATAAATTAAAAATAAGATAAAAGTAACTCAACTTTCTGGTTGTAAAGTTACTGTTATTATTATTGATAATATTGCTTGGATAATTAAGAAAATTACTATTAATATAGGGTGATTTCTAAAGCAAAAAAAGATAGAGCATAAATAGATGGAAGAAATATTAAGATTATGAATAAAGCTTATTACTTCTTTTGTGTCTATGATTTACAAAATCATTATTTTTATAAACTAAATAAGCTATTTTTAAAGATAGTTTATGAATAAAATATAAACTTTGGATGTTTGAGAATTAAATCTTTAAAACTTATATGGTTTATGGACATAATTTATCTATGTGGTGGTTTAGTTTTTATTTCTTTGTTTTTGAAAAGGTTTCATTTAATCTCTTTTTTAATTTCTTTGGAGTTTTTTAGTTTATTGTTATATTGTATTTTATTATTTAGGTTTCTTAATTATATAGATTTTTTTTGTAGTAGTAATGGCTTGTGAGTCTGTTGTAGGATTAATAATTTTTGTGTTTTTCACTCGTTATTTTAGAAAAGATTATATAGAAGAAGTTGGATTATTAAAATTTTAGTTTTTTCCTTTTTTTTTTTTTTTCTCTAAAGTAATTAGGTTAGAGATTATTTTCATTTTTTTTTTATGGAGTTTGTTAATAAAATGTTTAAATGGAGGTTTTTTTATAATTTTTTTTATTGATCAGTTGAGTTGGTTATTATCTTCTTTAACTTTATGAAGGGCTATAACTATTTTTTTTGTTATAATAAAGTATAAAAATATTCTTTGAAATTTTTTGAAATTTAAATTGTTAAATAGGTTATTACTTTTTTTTTTATTGGTTTCTTTTTTTATATTTAATTTTTTTTTTTTGAACTTTCTTTAATCCCTCTTTTTATCATTATTCTTATATGGGGTTATCAGGTTGAGCGTGTTCAAGCTTCTTTTTATCTTTTTTTTTATACAATAGCAGGTTCTATTCCTTTATTAGTAGTTTTTATTTTATTTATAGGTTTTTTTAGGAAAAGTCTTTTATGAGGTTTATTTTTATTTTCTAAGTTAGAAAATTGATTTTTTTTTTTTTTCCTTATTATATTTATTTTTGGATTTTTTATTAAATTTCCTATCTATTGCTTTCATTTATGGTTACCAAAGGCTCACGTTGAGGCACCAGTAAGTGGATCAATAATTTTAGCAGCTATTTTGCTGAAATTAGGGGGTTACGGAGTTTTACGAGGTTTAATTTTATGATTATTTTTTTGTTCTTTTTTTGTTTTTATTATTACTTTTTGTTTATGGGGATCATTTTTGAGTGCCATTATTTGTGTTTCTCAAGCAGATATAAAATCTTTAGTTGCTTATTCTTCAGTGAGACATATAGGAATTGGGGCTGTTCTTCTTTTTTTGTTAACAGGTTCTTCTTTTAAGTCCTTTCTCTTAATTTTAATTTCTCATGGGTTTTGTTCTTCAGCTTTGTTTTTTAATGTTGGTTTTCATTATGAGCGGAGAAGGTCTCGAAATATTTTTTTAAATCGTGGTTTTAATTTTTTTTTATTTTTTTCTTTTTTTTGATTTGTTTTTCCAATTGCTAACTTTAGTGCTCCACCATTTTTAAGTTTATTAGGAGAGGTTGTTTTATTTATAAGTCTTTCTGAATACTTTTTTTTAATAATATTATTGGGAATTATTAGGTTTTATGTAGCTTATTATTGTATTTTTCTTTTTAGATCAGTAACTCATGGTTTTATTTTTAAAAATTTTTCTTTCTTTATAGAGGCTGATTTGGTATTTTTAGTTTTTTTTTTTCACTTATTTCCTCTCTTAGGATTAATATTGAAAGTTATTATTTTCTATTTATTTAGTTTAAGATAAAATTTGGAAATGTGGTTTCCAAGATTTAATTAATAAATAATTCTATGAATTCCTGCTATTTTAGTCTTTTTTTTATTAAGTTTTTTTTTTTTTGATCTTCAAGAATTCTTAATTGAGTTTTATATCTTAGATTTTTTTTCTATAAATTTTTCTTTAGTTTTTTTATTCGATTTTTTTTCTCTTATTTTTTGTTTTATCGTAAGAATTATTTCTTTTAGAGTTTTTTTATTTAGGAAGTTTTATATGGATGAAGAAAAAACTCAATTGGGGTTTTCTTTTTTACTTTTTTCCTTTGTTGGTTCTATATATTTGTTAATTTTTAGCCCAAATCTTTTAATAATGTTATTTGGATGAGATGGATTAGGAATTACTTCTTATCTTTTAGTTATTTATTACGCTAGTTCTAGAAGGTCGATAGCGTAATTGGCTCATCGATAGCGTAATCCACACAATTGTTTCTCTGAACTTTTGTCTTTGTCTTTTCCCGGATACGTTGCTGCTGAAGGATGTTGCGCGCAGCGTTCCAGTCCAAACGATATTCGTCTGCCAAGTTTGCTTCGACGAAACTGATAGGAAATTCAATCCCACGATTCGATGCTGCACAAGCATTCGTATTTTCAGGTTTCAAATGCTGCAGCAAATCATTATCCGGAACGATTCCAAAAATGTCGATGTACGCTTTTTTCAGAGGATCAGGTTGGAACAGAACTGCTGTCGTGCACGCTGTTGCATGAACGTTCTTGCGACGGAATTCACCACGCCCGACAATGCTTTCCGCCATTTGCCGTTCTTGGTGGAAAAATAATCGTTTCAGGTCACGCACAGTTTCCAGATCAGTCAGCGTTCGCTTTGGCTTTAATTCCAGCTTTTTTCGCACCATAGAATTGGCTGTTTCGGTCGCGTTATTCTGACACAGCCTATCTCCGAATCCAGCTGGCTCGCGTGCTTCTAGTATGAGCTTATGGATGTACTTGCTTTGCACGTCTGAATCAAAGTATCGGTCGGTAAATCCTGGGTGCCGCGCTTCCCAGACTTCCCTCAGAGCGGCAAGTTGTTCGTGAAATTCGCGGGTGGACGCAGCATCGACGAGGCCTTTAATAAAGGTATTCTGGGTCGGCCGCACAACGCCGAAGATATCGTTAACGGTCTGTTGCAGGTCGTCTTCGGCACAGTAAGAAAACTCGTTTGCGAGTAGCCTCTTCAAGTTTTCCTTAACATGCAGCACACACAGCAGGTGCATTGCTTGGGATATGATGTCCCTAAAGCATAATCATGAATTATTGTTCGATAATTCATTATTGTCCAATAATCCGTATATACTGTTGTCTTAATTTAAGCGATCACACCGTTCACATCTTTTTACACCACTTTTGCTCTGTGCTGACCCTGCTCAACCGTTGCGCACCTATTTTACTCCTGTTAATTCTGTTTAGTGGCATGGGGTAGGGTTGGGATAAGGAGAAAGCCGAAAGGGGCTCGATGAACACTCACGCTATGCGCAAAGTGCGCTTTTGTTTTTGCATATACACCATGATGACAGGAGCATTGTGAGACACGTTTACAATAAATTCGGCGAAGTGTCTCGGGGCAACGGTTTTCATTGGAACTGCTATACTTTTAATTGGGATTGTTACTTGGAAATGGAATTTCAACAGTATAATATAGAAATACGAGTATTGTGAAAATCCGAGTTAAGTAATTTATGTACCATGGCGAGCTTCGCTCAATAAAAATCACTCAAATAAAGAATTTGTCCCAATTAACATGAGATGGGACTGTACACAAAACACTCATAGCATTGCCACGCATTATTTCCAAGCTTAAACGTTGAAACAAAAAACAGGTAGAACGAATCTCGCCGGTCCTCATAAACAGTTTCTTACCAATCTCCTTTAACAAGACAATTGTTTCCTCACAAAAAGTTCCAAATGTCTCGCATGCAACTGGGACAAAATAACAGCGATCCGTAAGAGACTTATACTTCCCCATCTTCTCAGTGAAAGCCCGTTCGGCAGCAGCGCCAGCGCACTTTGAGGTCGCGTCGATGTACGAATCTGCCATCGTGTCTCTACAGGTCACGTCCCATACTAAAGGCTGTCCGCGATACCATTTCCAGCGCGTAGCTCCATCCGGACGCTTACCATTTTCGCGCACAAAGCCAATAGGCTCCGGGTACGATTCAATGCCGGCATTGCATAGCGCTCGCAATATAATGTCGTTAATTCCGTTATGACGTTCCCTTCTTCCGATGCACTTTTTACAGGCAAGCCCATGGTATCCATTTTCGGCTACGTCTTTTCCACATCTAGCACATGAATGACATTCTACGATCTTAGCGCCTAGCCACAGACCAACAGAAATACGGAAGGTTTGGTCGTCCAAGAAATTGCCGAATACTTTCGCGGGAAGAGCGCTCAGCCAGGCCCCAGCGTACTTAGTGCTGATTGCTCTCAAGCGTGCTTCCTCCCGTTTATTGTCACCAATGTTATGCCACAACGAGTCGACGTCCTTTTGCACAACAGCATTATCCCATACACATTGATGAACGGGGGCCATATCTAGAGGTAACTCTTCACATGCGGACTCCAGTTTCCAAAATTCACACGCGTCGTTGACTAATTGCTCGCTACTGCCTTCAAAGATCTGGGATGTAAGCTGGCGAGTTGCAAACATGGAAGCCAAAAAGGCTGAAGGAGCCAATGCTTTTGCTCGTCGCACACCCAAACCGCCTTTGGCGACAGGGAGCATAGCCTGTGTGTATGCACGTCCGTCCAATTTGGTATTCGTTATGACTTCCAGAGCTTCTTTAACGTGTCTGTCGAAATCATCCAGCAGCTCCGGTACTTTCCAACACGGGCTACAACGCAGCGTATACATGAGCTTCGGGATGGACAAACAGTTCCGCAGGAGGTAGAATCCATGATGGGAGTTCAGTAATTGCAAGCGTTCTATAAAAATTTTCAACGAAGCAATTTTCTGTCGCAGTAAATGACTTATCGTTTCATCAGTTAAAGGTGCACCAAGAAACGTTACCGTTTCAGGCTGCAAAACAATCGCACCGGGTGCAATTGAATGCAGCCTGTTCCTGGCCACCTCGCGTTCTTCAGCACTTCCACCAATAAGCAGCATTTCACACTTCGCGGGGTTCAATTCGAGTCCAGCGGCGCTGCTGGCGGCGATAATCGAGGTCAAATCGTCGGCCACTTCTTCCATCGTACCTCCCAGAGCACCGTCATCCAGGAAAAACACTTTCAGCTTCGAGGACAAATGAATGCAGAACAGAAGTGAAACTAAGCAATAAAGCAGTGGTCCCAAAGGATCGCCCTGTTGGATCCCCGTGGCGGATGTCAAATCCTCATCGCTGCCACTGCATGAAAGAACGAACGGCGCTCCATACGCACTCAATACGAAAGAATAATATTCGGGAAAGTGCTCTAGAACAGACTGCAAAATAACATCCCGACGGACAGTGTTAAACGCATTTCTATAATCGATTTTGAAAAGAACTCGTAGACCGTCGTGCTCCTCGCAAATAAAACTTCTGGCAGCGTGTACCGCTGCTTCAGCTCCGCCACGTGTACCGCAACCAACTTGAGTGGGAGTGAACAATTCATTCGCTTTCTTCGCACACCGTTTGGCTATAATCTTGGCCGCCAGTCTTCGCAACACATTGCCCACAGCGATCGGCCGAACACCGCCATCTGTCTTTGACAGGGCGATCAGGTTTGCACCGAACAGAATAGGACGCACTTCCTCTGGTAATTTGCCAGCCACGATGAAATTCATGAGCTTACATAGTGCAGAGCAAAGCGAGGATTCGACAGCATCCTTACAATTCAGCAAGTCTTTGAGGTGTTGCGGACGGAGACCATCTAATCCACCAGCTGATCCACTTGGGAAGCTGAAAACGGCACTGATAACTTCAGCAGCCGTGATGGGGGTGAAAGTAGGTATGTCATTGTCTGATGGAACAGGTAAACTGGCATCCGTAGGTGCATCGGGATGCTTCAGGCGGAGGACCGATAACACTTTGGCATCAATATTCAGCACACTTTCTTCAGAAACTAATCGGGCTACCGCTTTATGTACGGAGCATTCGTTGATGTAAGAATCCACCATGCGGCGTAAACGCTCTGCATCATCTGTCGCACGGTGTCCGCCGCGGGCATTCGTGGCAGGGGTACCACTAGGAGAGGACCGAACTCCACTTTCGAAATCCCGTAGCTGTCGTCGAAACAAGAGGTCGCGTGGAAAGGATTGTGACCTGGACGACGGAAATATGTGAAGTTGATTGCCGATGTGACCGCTTTATGACAAAAGGCATCTGCTGTCATTCGATTGCAGTTGCCGCTTTTGCGGATAGCCTGCCGAATTATTTGGAGAAATTCCATAGCAGAAGGAAACTTTATCGCAAAATAGTCCCCACTTCAAAAGAAAGCGGACGCAAACCAAAAGGACACGGCGTAAAGTAATCGATCGAAAAGCAGCTGAAGGTGCAACAGTCCGCAAAGGACGAGAAGAAGTACCATCTGCGATTGCTGGCTTAAGCGGCTTAGCGTATGCATCGGGCGCGGAACAGCAAACCACGTCCCAACAGAAAGGTAAATGCGCATACATTTATCTATAATTTATAGATAAATACTCGTAATTACGCTTGAGCGAACTAACTTATTAACAGGCTAACAGCTAACCGTGGAGGGTTAGTTGTAACTTTAGCATTGAATAGGGAAGGTGCGTTGATGACTGCTTGCACGTTCCTCGAATAAACGCAAAGGTAGTAGACACTTTTCTAGTTCTACAGTAATTTGTCATACCTATGTAAATCCCCTCACAAACACTTACACAGTATATAACAAGTTATCAAAATGGCACACGGTCGCGCTGCAGTTACAAACGTAAAAGTTACAATGTAGGATAAAATACGAGTTTATCGGCAAGCCGGCAGACGCGCCGTGATTCGAGGTGTTATTGAAAAAATCAACAAACAGCGGCAGCAGGAGCACATCCTATACGGCCTATACGCACAAATCGATCGCCACCAGCCAAAATCCCTCAAAGCTAAATGTCCCAAACCGAAGTGTCCCAACGACCGAATGTCCCGCGGCAAAATGTGTTCGCGGTCAGAAGTCGCGCGTAGAGTTTGAGTGCGGCGGGTGCAGTTCTATCCGTATCAGCATGTACGTGCAGCGTTGTCGTACAGAACACGAGTAAATAATCACTAATATCCCAAACAAAACGGAGCCAGTAACTCGGTGTTTATACAGGCATAAAGCGTTAAAGGTCAGTCGGCACCGCACGTACGAACCAAGTCCCACAATTTTTATCAACGAAGCCCGTTCAGCGTGGAGATAGCCGTTCCCTGGCTTCGTACAACGCCGTCCCCGTCAACGTGGTCAGCTTGGTGACATCCAGATCAGAGAGGTTCAACATGGTCCACGGGTGATCGCGGTAGTGGGTGGACGGGCGCGGATCGGAACCCTGATAGTAGCACAAGGTCTGCAAGTAGACGTTATCCGACAGTCAATACACAGTTCAAGGTTCATACATATTCGGGATTTAACTGGAGAAGTGCGTTCTACTGCTTTTTCAAACAGTGTCGTAGTCTAGTTGTCGTTAAATGGGGTGACCCAGTACTAACAACATGTTAGCGCGAATCGTACACGAATTCCGTACGTTCTTTTGATTTGATTGGTGGCATTGAGTGTGCGTGCGTGGAAACCGTTGTTCGCGTAACATGCAGTTCGGCGGTTATGCGTGAAATAAGATTCCAAAAAGTGTACATACACGCAACATTACACCAAGTCTCACTGTGAACCGAATTTTGACCAATTTTGTGCGACACTATTACCGTACGTAAATATGAAGACTGTTTCCACATCGTAGTTAAATTTCCTGGCAAAACGAAGTTCACACAGATTATACTATTTATGAAAACGACTTCTCTCATTAAATTTAAACGTAAATATCAATAAATTTTTATGAAAACGCATCTACGCACTTGAGGGTTGTTGAAATGAGAACACCGTACCGTCAGAATGAGCTCTTCCATCCCGTCGTCTTCGTTCATGGCATACTGCGCCAACCAGCCATCAATCCACTCCACCAACGCCTCGCGATTCACGGGCTTATCGAGAACGAGACCCCTTTCAAAGAGATCCCACATCCGAATCTCGGTCTGCTCATACGACGGCATGGTGAAGACATGCTGCGTTACAACGGCTTCCAGGTGGATATCGTAGATGCGGCAGTTCTTCATGATCACCTGGCCACATTTCGAGCATCCCATGACCAGACTAGTTATGTCCCCCATCAGATGGGGAAACGTCAAACCAAGGTTCAAGCTGAATTCACACTGGTGAAACACGACCGCCCTCAGGCGGCTGCCGTCGATGATATGGTCGATGAGGCTGATGAGGTGGTTGGGCTCATTGTGAGAGCCCAGGTTCGCCAGCACCACCACCGCCGTGGCGCGAGTGAGACGCTTGAGTAAGCAAGCAGTTACCAAGTAATCGTCGGCATAGTAGGGTAGAACGCCGTACTCCGCATTTCCGGATACGCGTACATCGGGAAAGTATCCGTCCGTGATGAGGAGAGTGTTCCACAAGGCGCACACTCGGCGACAGCGAACGCGGCGGATGGAGTCCAGCGAGCGGAAGACCTCCAGCAGCAGCACCGGCGGTAACGGGATGCCATCACCATCTCCCGGTGGAGCGGTTATGCTGGCAGCCGCTTCATGTTCGCTTCTGGATGGGCTTGGCCGGGTCCCGTTCAGCTGTGAGCAGGTGTACACCTCTTCCTACAGCAAGCTCATCCGTACAAGTGAAACAGCGTAACCGTCATTAAACGAAACCGTCATTATCGAACTGGCAACTCCCCCCGTTATAAGTAGTAACCACCAACATATGGTCAACTAACATTAAATATTGTTTAAGTATAACATTATCAAGTATTACTTGCTAATCATGCAATTTATTTCTCAATGTGCACAAGGCGAGCTTCACTCAGCCAAAATAAAATGAAGAATTTGTCCCAATTAACACGGGAAGGGACTGTGCACAAAACACTCATAGCATTACCACGCATAATCAGAATATAATCTCTAAACTTAAACGCTGAATTAATTTGCTGTTATTTTGTTTGATTATTAAATTAGGTATATTTGATATTAAAAATGCGCTGCATCGTAGAACCATCCGCCTACGGCAACTTCTTCCATTTTATGTTTTTTTGGAATATGGATATAAATCATATAACCCATGTCTGTGCCACTCATGCGTATTGCCTTCCATTCCAAAGATTTTAGAAGCTCACCAGATCCTTAGATTTTAGTGGACGGGCATCCTGACGCTGCAGATATTGCAGCGTCCGCTTCGGCACAGAGAGGGAGACACACACGATGTTGAATCCTCGCGCCAGCTTCTTTTGGAAGATCTCCCTTACTAACTGCGATCCATCGGCGGCGCAGGCATCAGGCAGCCGCGCACACCGGACCACGAAGTCCTTCTCCATCACGCGACACCCTTCCCGATCCCCGTCCGCGGGCGGTGGGCGCACCTGGCCGCGGGGTACCAGCTCCTGGATGGCATCGAGCAGCGGCACTTGCACGCATTCAAATGACTTATTGAGGTAGTCTGCCAGGCCGACAATCGTCCCATGATACCAGATCCAGGCACCATCGGGCGGATGGTGCAATAACACTTGTACGGCCGTCGCGGGCGGGAGCGTGTCGTCGCTGATGATGCTGCTGCTGCTGCTGGGGAAGCGGAAGATGCGCCCGTACTTGATCAACTGTGCGCGCTGTCCAGCGCAATGGAAATCAATAATCAGGCCGTCCTTGGCGACGTTGACGACGTGCCCGTGCTGAAGGAGCCCGTCGACGAGGACGTCCACGGCGTTCCACGCGTTTATCGGGTGCTTATCGTCTCGGTACAGATGCATTATGCGTCCCGACGACAGGCCGGTTGGTTTTGCAGCAGTGTGGTGGCAAACGATGTATTTACAATTTGGAATGGTTCCTTGTTTTTATTCCTAGTCTCTTAAATTCATATACAAGTAAAGCAGTGAAAGTCTTTTTTGTTAGGAAAATCAAAAGAAAGGAAGTGGAATTTTCGAAAGCTGTCAAGATATAACTGGCTATCACGCTGCCACACTGAGCGGTTGCGACTACGACAAGCACCGGAGGTCGCCAAATTTCCTGCGTTTGAACTGCTCAGCTTGCTGGTTTTCATAAAACATGGATCACGTTACGGAAGACAGAAAAGTGATTTTCACAGGAATACAAGTCAAAACGAAAACGAAGAAAATCGAGCTTAGGAGCTGTGCCTCTTGAAGCGACCGGATACGCTTCCCAGGCAGAACAAAACTCCTTGTGTGGAAAATGTCTACAGGTGCCAGGTGGCCTGTTCGCGATGGGATTGGTGACGTGGGGCGGGGCCACGGTGTTGGGTGCGATGGGCCTCGTGGCGCTGCTGGCGAAGAAGAAATGGCTCGGTTTTTGTTACCCGATAAAAATGGGTGTGCCCTTTATAAATTACTTGCAATTCCTCAAGATGATATGAAGTTCTCTTGCAGTGGCTCGTGTGGCGTGGCTTAAGCGTTCCGTCAATGTTTTATTTACCGATGCTACTGCAAGAAAACTGCTCAAGTTTTTTTGAAAAATTTCAAGTACTTTGTGAAGGGCACACCCATCTTTATCGGACGAAAAAAACCGCAAGAAAATCGATTTCTGGAATTTACTATTTCAGTAATTTCACCTAACGACCATCGCTCATTTACTCATCATATTAAAGTGTTTTACTTGGATGACCATACGAGTACGGCCTGTACGGACTGCTAACGATTTTGGCTGTTTTTTCAACGTGGGAAATTTTTAATCATTTCAAATATGTACCCGTAGAGACCTTCAAGTGGCCACCTGTCAATGGGCGACATACCTTCAAGTTCAAACGTCCCGGTTGTCTCTGTGCTCATATCCGCTTATAAAAAGCGAGTGCTTGCTGCACCCGCACATGTGTGGTTGATAAGTGTAAGAAGCTGGCGTAGTGTAGTGGGTCTCGTGGCGTGGCTTACTCGCTTCAGCATTGGTTTTTTACAACGTAAAGAACTAAAAAACGGTTCAACCGATTTTAAACTTTTCAAATACTCTGTAAAGAGCAAGTTAAGCTGAACATGCAATACCAAAAAAACAGGAAGAAAACCGGTTCTGGGGCCAAATAACTGCAGCCGGGCCACTTAAAGGTATGTCGCCGATTGACTTAACATAGGTGGCCACTTGAAGGTCTATACGGGTAGTGTCTACCAGCGCAGACATTAATTTCTATTACTGGACACGTATGTGAATGGACACTTGGCACGTAAAGAACTTATTCTTTTCTTAGTACTATACGAAGTACTTTAATAAACAGTAATATGCCAAACAAAACAAGCCAGCGGTTCCGCTCGTGAACAGACAGGAAGGCGTTAACGGTTAGCCGGCAATGTTGGTCCGAAGTGGGCCGCGAGACACTGGTCAACGAAGATCGTTCACGGTGGTCGGTTGGGATAGTCGCTCCCAATCCATTCGTTCAACACTAACGCCGTCAGTGTGGTCAGCTTGGAGACATCCAGACCGGATTGGTTCGACATGCCGCACATATGATGCGGGTAATCGGTGGGTAGGCGCGGATCCGAAGTTTGATAGTAGCACAAAGTCTGCAAACAGAAATGATCCGACAGTCAACATACAGATCAAGGCTACTTCGCTTTGAATAGTATTGGTCCAAGCGAAGTATGACAAATTAGTGGTTTAACTGGAGAAGCGTGTTGTACTGCTTTGCTCAAACAGCGTTTGACTCTAGCTGTCGTGAAAGCCAAGCGACCCGGCACAAAATTTGTAGTCTAGTAGGGAATGGCCATCAAAATAATACGTTGCACGCCGGATGTTGCGCGTGCAAACGAAGTTTATGCCTATATACACACATCGCTTGGCTACACAAGGTTAAAAAGCAATCAAAAAAGTGTCTGGCAGTGCGCGAAAACAACAGTTCCCGTGGAATGTACCCGAATTTAGCGCTACATAAAGCGGGTCACCATAGTTGACAGCGGACCACTTAAACCACCTTATGGGTAGGTGACTACTGCCTGGAAATGTCCGGCTGTCCATGCAGACGGCAATGTGTATTGACCACCAAAGAAAACTTAGAAAAGTAAAAGAGCAGCGTACCTCCATAAGGAACTCTTCGCTTTCATTGCCATCCTCGCTGGCATGTTGCGCCATCCTGGCACGGATACGCTCTGCCAATGCCGCTCGATTCAACGGCTTGCAGAGAACCAGACCGTTTTCGAAGAGTCCCACAACTGTCGTTCAGTTTCCTGGGGCGACTGCCCACTGAAGGAGTGCAGCGCTACCGTCGCGTGCAAACCACCATCAGACAGGCGACCTTTCTTCAGAATCACGCTGTCGGCCAGCGGGGAACACCCCGCGATCAGCTCCGCTGTTTGCCATATAAATCTGGGAAAAGTTATGCCGGCGCCCATGTAGAAAGTACAGTCATGAAATACCAGCGCCCGTAGGCGTCCGCTGCTGACCAGGCACTGGAGGAGGCCGGTCATGTGGATATGTTGACGCAGGTTCCCACTGTGCAGCTGTGAAAGAACCACCATCCTGGTAGTGCTGCGGAGACACTTGATTGCACCAGCCACCAGCCAATACGTGTAGGCGTGCGAGTAATGCGACACCGCGCCATACCCCGCCTTATGCCCGGACACGCGCACATCGGCAAAGTGCCCGTCCGTGCAGAGCAGGGTGTTCCATAACGGGCACATCCGCCGACAGCGACAGCGCCTGATGGAGTCGAGAGCGCGAAAGACTTCCAGCAACAGCACGGGCTGTAGCGGCATACCATCACCATTTGAGGTGCTGGTAGGCCCTCGATGAAGCATGGGCGGCGCTGTTGGGGTGGGAATGGCCCTCGTCGCTTTCTCTTGCGCCGAGGCGTACATCTCTGCCTGCAACCAGACACATCCTTCATTCATGCGAGGGCAACTAACGATTCTCGCCAGAATGGCGCCCTATGGCGGTTGGGAGCCGTGCGCCGGGAAGTCATCGTAGGCCCATAGCAACACTCGTTTTCCTGCCATTGTTTAAGCAACACGAGTTCGCACATTATTCTGCTTACTAGTGCAAAACCACATGAAAATTAACAGAACACAAAGCTATACTACAGAGTCTGTAGGGGTGGTTCGTGAACCCACATCATTGCATGAGAGCGAGCGCCAATACCGCTGGAAAATGGTATTGGGATTGTGGAATTTGAGAAGCGTGACGCGTACGCTCTTCGTGGCGTCAGACAAACTTTATGCTCTTGACGAAGACTTAATTGCAGCACCTCGCGCTTCGCGCTCGGTGCAAACTAATTGGGCGACGCATGCCTGATAAAAAAGTGTAATGTGCCCTGTAAATTGTGCGGCGTTGCCGATGGCCGTTGTGGGACGCCTTACGTGCGTGCGACCGTCTTCGCGTGTTACGTAGCGCATTCGCAAGTCCCGTTTTCGCGTGTGAGGATGGAAGCGGCTCATGTACAGCGAGAAAGTCTTCGAAGTATTTTCAACACTTTGCGCCGTGGTGCAGTGGTACTGCCTACGCGGATCATACGATGTAGCCGGGGTTAGTAGTAATATGCCTGTCTCGACCGGCTTTTAGATGTGGGACGCTGATAAGAGCGTCCCGGGATGACGTCCCGTTTTTCAAAAATAATTTAGAAAATTCTGAAAAAATTCCTAATGACCTAGAAAAATTCGTAAAAATAGGGTAAATATGTGTTAAATAGAGAAACGTGTTTGAACATGAAAGCTTGAATGCAACGGTGGTATTTATAGCCAAAATAGGAACTGACGGAAAGTTAATTACTAGCTGATGGACTTGTACAATCGTATATTATCGTTCCTTGAATGGGGTGTTCATCTTGGACCCCTTTGGAACTGGCTAAGGCTGGCTTTGAATGTACTGGTTATGAGGACTTAATTACGTGTAGTTATTGTCTTGGAACTATTAGTGCACGGAACATAAAGGGTACACCGGTTGCAACACATAAAATTTATTTTCCGGATTGTAAAATGTCGAGATCAGAAAGTGAAGTTACCAGCTGTAGTGACACCGAAGCGGACGCAGACGTTTATGATGGAGAGGCTAGCGAGGAGGAATTTGCTGGATTCGAGGTGTACAGCAAGGACATCATTACCAAGGTTTACTGCCCAAAATGCAATCCTATGAAAGCCGCTTCGCTACTTTTGCTCGTTGGCCAAGCAGTCCACATCAACATCCACAAGAAATGGCTGCAGCGGGTTTTACTTTATAAACTATTGTATACTGACACGCTGTTTTTACTGTGGCATGGGAAGAGATTGCTGGAGAGAAAATGAAGACCCTTGGGAGATTCATGCTGCCTTAAGACCGCAGTGTCCGTATTTGATGGAGCAGAAGGGGAAAGTTTTATAAATACGATTCAGCAGAAGAAACAGAACAAATATAGAAATGCATCTAAAGAAGGTTAGATTGGCAGTAAAAGAGTAAATACCGTATTACAACTAAGCTTTCGATATTGTAGATGAAGACGCGCTGCTGTGGCCAGACAACGTGGCCGAAGAAGAAAAATTCTACAAGCTTTACAGTTCTATAGTTGGGAGCACGTGATGGAAGCCTTACGCCGGCGTCCGAGTGCGAGAATCATGGCCCAGTCGGAGCTGGGTTTCTGGTCTGTTCCCTGGCTTGAACAGGGTTGCCGGGACAGCGAAAGGCGTGAAAGGTTATTGGCTTTATATAGTGGCCCTGCATTGCTGAACGGTAAATCAGTTTTGTGGTATTAACAGAAATGCGAGAATGAAGGGTAATAGCGAGGAACATCTGCGGGCAGTAAGAGAGCATTGGCGACGAATATTCCTACGTTCTCCAGCAGATCATCTGGCCGAAGTGAAAGACGAAAAGCTGTGTAAAATTTGTTACACAAATGTCATCACGCAGGTTCTATATCCATGTGGTCATTTTGTTGTTTGCAACTGTTGTGTGAAGGACTGTGATGGTTGCCCAATGTGTCGTTCCGTCATAAAAAAAATCTTGCCAGTGTATTTTTGTTAAAAAAAAGAACAAGCTGTGGCTTGCTACTGAAATTTTTTTGTTTTATGTTAAGCTACCAGGGGATTGAACCCCAGACCTTATCCTATAAAATTGTTTAGTTTACGAGTAAGCCACAACATGTTCTGGTGAAAGTTGATTAAAGTTTTGCATCTATTTGATTACTTACTGGAAATCCACAACGCACTCTGCGCAAAAGGAACCGGCAACGACGGATTCGACCAATAGTTATTAAGAGCAGTTGCATTACTACCAGCGTTATGTATCAGCTTTCACGGAAGCTAGTCAAACATTCAAGTTTGTTACAGGACATACAAGGAACAAGCAGCATTGGACATGACCAAGATATGGTAACGTCTATTGCTGAAGTTCCGTGGTACACGTCCTCCCTATATTTGCAAAGCCAATACTTTTTAAGTTCCAATTCACATTGAGGTGTACATGGAACTGGTGGCTATGGAAATGACCAATTACAATTGAGGTAATTTCCATTACTACCAGCGCTACGTATCAACTCTCATAAAAGTCTGTCAAACATTCAAAAATACTGCAGGACGTACAAAGAACCAATAATAATGATGGATATGACCAACGTGCGGTAATGTCCATCATTATGGCTCCTTGATACAGACCGTCGACTTATTTATGAAGCCTATACCTTGAGTTCTGAATCGCATTGAGGTGAACATGGAGCTAGTCGCAATGGAAATGACCAATAGAAACTACGGTGATGTCCATTACTACCAGCGCAATGTACAACTCACAAAAGTGTAACGGGAATTACTGATCGTAACAGATTAGATATTTGATCACATTCCTTTCAAAGCAGTTCCTGGTAACTGAACTGGTTTCGGTCCTGCTCAGTAGTCGTAGTAAGCTACATGGATTCGATCAATCCAGTTTAACTCAACCACGATTACAGAGCAATACCGTATATATGAACAAATAAACAAGTGAAAACTCTGCAGGGTCATAGTATGAACCCTGCTCAGGTCAGTAAAAAAAGGAAATATTGAGCCCAAAAGGTCACGACGCTGACGGTCCTGCTTAGTAATCGTAGTCAGTCCAAAGGATTTGGTCAATCCATTTTGAACTGATCTAAAATATCCAAGCAATACCGTGACGGGGAATGGCGGGCGAGACAAGGTCGCTAGGGCCATAATATCCAACTGGCACCGAACAACTCTGAACCACTTTATACACCAAAGTTGGTTCAAGAACGGAAGACGACTGAATTTTGCTGTTGAAATATTGGGCTTTATATACCATGTTTGAGAACTGCTGACCGGAAATGGCAGATACTATCTTTGTTGTAACTGGTATATAAGAGCTGAAATGTTTGCAACTGTGGCTACCATGAAGCATGTCAGTACCATGGCGCAGATGTACGACAACACATTAGCGGTAATGTACGAGGCCGAGATTTTGCCTTTTGTAGGTTCCTATAGCCAACTGCAGTGGAGTTTGGCTGAAATGTAAAGGCCAACGTGATAACGTTCAAGGGAAGTTTGATTGGATGGAGATTGAAGGTCAACAGGAGAGCGATTAGTATTCATCCATCTCTTACCGATGGAGGCAAAGAAACTACACGAAGCGTTGACTCATGAAAGACATCCATCCGGCTGAAGTCCGTCGAAGGATTAAGCTGGGACATGGAAGTGGAAGCTACAACATACTGCTCAAAGTTATTGTTAAATCATCCAGAGATGGTGCTGGAGCTGCCTTTATTGGCCCAAAAGAAGTTGTGTAACATTCTACAGGCGTATGAGCGCGAAATAAATGAAGCGTGTGCTGGCTAGCTGTTATTGATGGCAATATTGAATAAAGTCTATTTAAGGTGGTTGTTGTATATAGTACAGAAAAACCATATCGTTAATCAGAGAATATCTTTACACTGCAAAACAAAACGAACGCCATATCGAACACAATGGACGCTACATCAGATATAATGTACGGAGCGGTGATTAAACCGTTAGACCAGGGAGAATGCGAAGCGAGCTGGGATTTGAAACGAGGTACAAAAGTTAATATCATAACGGGCAAGGGAGGCCGTTTTAAGCGATTGCAACTTGTGGACGAACAGGCAGGGCGAGAGTGTCCTGGACGTTTGGTGCTGCAGAAGCATACGACATCCATGAATTATTAAAAAAGTCCAAAATGGTTAAAAAATTTAAAGATACACAACCGGAATCACCTTGGACATTGAAATAGAGTACGAACTGGATTGTTCAAGAATGGCATTAGTCAACGCTCATGGGTTCTCCATCCACTTTAAGAGTTACGACCAGTATATGCTGTATCATATACTGCACGGTTTCTGGAAGAAATTAAGATAGCACTAGAGACCGATACGGCTGCGGGTGTAAAGTCTATTTAAGGCCTTAGGAGTTCAAGTTTCAGAGTATAAGGCAACGACCTGCAAGTTTCTAGAACGTCGTTTTTTTTTATTAAAAACAACCATGGAGTTCAAGACGATTGTTTTCCTCCTGTGTGCTCCATCGGTGTTCGGCGGTTTGGCAAGTGATAATTCAACCTTTAATAGTGACACTGAGATGTTTGTCAGGGACGTTGTGAAGGAAATTCACGGTAAAACAAATATAAAAACAGAGGGTCGTCTGAAAGTCAAATAAAAAAAACAATTGTTTAGATTTGGCACCGGGTATGAACATCATGGTCGATGGCTGGTTATGCAAAATTCTCCACGTGGGGTATGAAGTCCCCAAGCCTAAGAAGCCAGAAGATTTTTTTTCTAGTCTACCAGTTAACCCGAATTGTTCAAGCTGGTGGGAGCCACAGTTTTTGAGAGGTCGCTATCGGCTTCCGCTACCCCGACCTGTGAACGGTGACTCTGACCTAGGCCTGTATGTTGGGAAAGTCATGCAGGTCGCACAGTACTGCTGTAAAATAGTATCGCGTCGGGCTGGTTATCAGTCATGGTGGAAATGATCCTTGAACGGTATCGATCCTATAAAGGTGACCCTAACGCTACCATACCGATGGCCGGTATATAAACCGAGAAACATGCAAGCGGTTAGTACGGCAGTGTAAAAATGTCTGAAGTCAACGAAGACTACGATAGTGGTGGAGACTCTCTTCTGGTTGAAGATGGCGAATTGCAAGATTCTCCAGTAAGCTCAACAAGGTCTGTTCCACCGCAAGTACCGGACTCAGCTTCAGTACCAAGCGCTGAAACCGGAGCGTCACCAGCCACGCCAACTCCGCCACAACCACCGCTACGGCCAGAACCAGCAACTGCGTCGACTTTAGCGCCTGCGGCGGATAGGCCGTATCGTCTACCATTGGGCGCTTTGAGTGGATACACTTTGGTTTGGTTGGATCCCCCGGGAGCGCCTACCAGAAGAACGGACACAGCGACTCCTGGGCGTGCTGCAGCAGGCTATCGGCTGCAACATGAATTCAGACGGTTCGTATACCGTCTGCACTCGTTTCAACACCGGAACTGGACACTGCGTACACCGTCAGCGGCGCGTTTTGCGAGAGCCGGCTTCTTTTACACGGGATTGCGTGACCTAGTGAAGTGTATTCATTGTGGACTAGAGTTAGAAAACTGGGAGCCGCATGACGACCCACAAGCTGAGCATGACTGGCATAGCGGAACGTCCTGCAGACCAGATCGCCCGCCGCAAGAAATATGATGTTAAAACTGACGTTTTTGTTTAAAAAAAAAGAATATCGTTTTTTCGTATGTTTATTAGTTTATGGCAGAGCAGTGGTCTATTAAAGCGGAGAGGACTTAGTCAAAAAAAAAATGAACTTTGATAAGATTCATGTGAACATTAAAACAGTAGCAAGCGAAGTTCGGCTGCCGTAGTACGCACACCCAATTCCGACTTTGCACCCAAAATATTAACTTTACCAGAGGTAAAAATTACACAAGTTGCTTCCGGTAGATGGACGCTTAGACCAGGAAACAGTTCAGGTTCATAACAAGGCCTGTAGCAGTGCAGCTTTTTAAAGACGTCATCTAGTTTCAATGGTCTATTCATGTCCCAAGACGCTACTACATTAACTATTTCGAAGTCCGTAACGTACGCATCGGTATAGCCTAACATGTGCATATCGTTACAATAGAGTTCGAGAAGCTCTTCAGCATTACGCTCGGTAACAGCTCCGTTTACGGTAATCCGACCATTGCTGTATAGTTGACAGTGACTTTTGTATGGACGCATTCGGCGAATAGTAAGTCCTGAAAAATGTTGGGATCGTACGGAATCTGAGAAGGTCTGCAATATCTTGAAGATCAAAGCCACAATTCAGTTTACCAACTGCGACTATATTTTTTATTGATGCCGCCATGACAGCAGTAATTCAAAACAATTTCGTGGAGCTGGAAAGTCAGCCAAAACTCGTAACTCCTTTTGGAATGATGATTTGCGGTCCTACAATGGTTGGAAAATCGTCTTTGTCTTCCGCCTTATCGAGCAACGAAAAGAAATGATGACTTCGACTCCGAGAAGAGTGGTATATGCATACAATCAGTGGCAGAATGGATACGATGCTTTGAAAGTTCAGTGTCCAGAAACAGAGTTTGTGAAAGGACTGAGTGACCTTTTTTCGGACGAGGATTTTTCGATAAAGAGGTGACAAATTTACTGATTGTGGATGATTTGGCACACGAGATGGCAAAAAATGAGCAGGCCAGTAATCTGTTCACGCAAGGAATTCACCATAAAACCTGAGCGTTATTTATATTACCCAGAACCTGTACAAACAAGGAAAAGCGATGCGTGATATAACACTAAATTGTCAGTATATGGTGCTGTTTAAGAATGCTCGGGACCTCGGCCAGATCGATATCTTACAACGTCAAACAAAACTAAAGTGCCTTGCGCAAGCGTACGCGGCTTGCACGTCAGAAAACTATCAACCGCTCTTAATTGACCTTACCCCGGCTTGTCCATCTTATTTAAGGCTGCGATCGCATTTGTTTCCTAAAGAGACAAGGAGAATTTATACTGATCATCTGCCATCACTGAGCCTAAAAAATGGCAAGTAAAGCGAAGGAGATTGCCCCGTTTTTGCTTACCCTTAACCGGGCAAAGCCTAAGCAACGAAGAGCACTGTTGAAGCAGTGTTGCGATAAACACCATATAAGGGGTATTCAAGAGCTTGCCTTGAACCTTATTAAAGGACGAGTCCCCTTAAAGCCTCATCAGCTGACAGCGTGTAAAAGTGCAAGACTCCCATAAAGCTTCTAGCATCTCCAAGTGTATCACTTCAAAAGAAAAACGTATACTATTACAACGAGGAGGATTCTTACCCGCTCTATTACCATTACTAGCATCAGCCGTTATAAGCGCAGTGACAGCAAACCACCAATAAGCATATAAAAAAAACATGGAAACCTATATGCTAATACCAAAACGGCAAGCGGAGAAACGGCGCACGGAGGTTGAGCTAGCACTAAACCAAGTACCCCAGAAGCTTCCAAAATCCTTTCTCTAGAACAGCTGACAACGGAAACTTTGGCTAACAAAGCCTATCGGAATATCAGAAAGCACAATTACTTTCATCTAGTCTGCAGCGGTTTTTAGCGCTGCGGCCGTACGCTTTAGATGATACGAGCGGTAGCCAAACCAATCCAAATATTTCCCAGGAAGGATCCCAGCCTTTGAAAAAATTCGTAAACCGAAACCTATATTTAAGCAGATGGTAAAAGAACTTCAGCTCGACGAAAACAGTCACTTTTAAAAAAGCATGCCGCCAGTATATTTGGCAAAGCAGGTACCGGTACACCGGTGCGCCAACAACCGTTAAGCGGTGAAAACAGCCAGTACGCAACGCCTGCAAGTTCCCTTCAAGGTCACAAGGAAAACGGAAAGTGTATGAGGACATGATCACGCCAAGCAAAATCGGCCATCCAAAATCAAAAAAACGACTTCAAACAACGTTAAACAAAATACATAATTTAAGAAATCGAGATCGGGTAGACTATTACGCCGTTGAAAATAAATATGATGATCCACAGCTGGGCTTTGGAAAAGAAAACTTCAGCAACACAAGCGCTTAAAGTGGTTAGTTATTTAAGAATAGCAGGCATGGCGGGGTGCATACCAGTCAGCCTGAACTTTGGAGAGGGTATGAAGCTGACCTTTATTTCATCATGCTGTGCTGGGGATAAAGATTCGGAAGACTCAAACGTCAGTAAAGACAATAGCTTTGGTCAAAACAAAACAAAGTTGACGTCAGTGTCCAAGTTGACCTAACTAAAGATGGGAGAAGCGGAGTACGTGAGTGCGGCGCAAGTGGCAAGCCTGGGGAGTGGAACGATTCCGGAAGCATCAAACCGTGTCAAGCGAACTTAATCAGCATGACAAAGCCCTAAAGCTTCTGCAAGGAATTGACGCCTACACTTACATAAGCCGTCTCGGCGGAAATTCCGCAGAAATCCGGTAGTTTCAATACAGTTCGGTGAACAATACATGGCTGACCTGATGGATGTGTCCCGTTACGCAAAACAGAATAAACATAAAAAATTTCTGCTGGTTGTTGTGGACAGTTTTTCCAAAAAAGTAGCATGCGAAATGCTGACAAACAAAAGCAGTGAATACGTTCTTCCTGCCCTGGAGAAAGCCTTTTCTCGTTTGTATGGACCACCTATGTATTTACAAGTGGATAGAGGTACTACACACACACACATAGGATGGAACCGTCGTAAGCGTCGCAAACTAACTGTATTATTCGTTCACAGGGCGTAAATTTTACAACAAACCAGTTCAAAACTACATGAAACAGAACGGCGTCGTTATGTTTTCTGAAGAGAACTGTGAAATTAAAGCTAACATGGCAGAACGATTCATCCGAACGTTACGAGAGCGTCTCATGCGACTGATGACCGCTCGTGATGGAGTGTAAAATATTATGACAAGTTACAGGACATTATTCACAGCTACAACAGCACACCTCACACGGCGCATGGATTGGCGCCGAATGACGTCAATCGAGAAAATTCGCTTTAGTGTTTCAGCGATTACAGTCCAACAGTAATAACAAAAGCAAAGCTAAGGTACCGCTATTTAAGGACGGAGACACAGTGCGTCTTCGTTTGCAAAAGCAGCTTTTTAAGAAAGGCGCTGATGTGAAGTACACAAAAAAGCTATATCGAGTGAATAAGGTAATCAAGCATCGCGTACCTGTGTATGAAGTGGAACCTGCCGACGGTGGACCCAGTGTAATTGGAAAGTTTTATGAGCAAGAGCTATCAAAAGTAGCTGACGGAAATGGCTAGTGTTGTTGGAAACAGTACACCGTTTTACGTAACATTACCAAGCGATGCGTCAATGGACATGTATCCCAAGAACAGTGCGCAAATGTGGAAGACTAAACTAAAAATTCCAATTTCCTTATCGGGCCGGTGGGAAGTGGGTTTGGTGGAATTGCAATATACAAACTCAATCTACAACATACCAAAAGAGCAAGAACTAACTGTTAACGAGTACGATGTCATCAGTGACACTTCCTTGTCATCGGTTCAGAATACGATCATCATTCCACCGGGTCTATATACATTGAAGGCGCTAATTGACGTAATTGAGCGACAGTCGCCAAACTCGGTAGACTTAAAAGGTCGCAATGTTACTCCCTCACGCCTTCGCACAAATAACAGTACCACAAAGGTGTTCAATATACGTTATAATCCTGTAACGCTCAAGACGGAAGTATCGTTTAATAGCTTGCGTGGCAAGCTGCGTTTTTCCGAAAACGATGACCGATTGAAAGGGTTACTTGGTTTTGTGCAGACTCAACACGATATAGACCCTTTAGACTTTAAAGATCTTGACGGTGTTCCTTCAAAATTTCGTTACTATATTGAAGAAATGATAGAAGAAGATGGGACGCCAGCTGAACCGTTCGGAAGAATTCTAGTACTTTTATTACTCCTCGACCTTATCTATGGTACCTACTTAAAAGAAAACAACCGCTGAATGTTGATACGTTGGACGTACCAATGGTGGTAGCGTCCAATAAATCTGCCAACATGCAACATAACAACACAACAATGTATGTTTATTCGGACATTGTGGAGTTTTCAGCGTTAGGCGATCAAACCGCACAAGTTTTACGTTCTATGCCTATTAAAGGAGAACCGTTTGATCTCATAACGGAACGATTCGACCAACCACATTATGTACCACTAGTACGTAATTTCATCGAAACCATCGAAATCAACTTGAGCTCCGAAGACGAAGATTTTAAATTTCAGGCGGGAAAATCATTAGTGAAACTGCATTTTAGGCCTGTTCGTTGAAACGTTATAGCTCTAGCTGTTATCATGGCTGCGCCCCATAACCTTGTGCTCTTTGAACCTGATTCAAGTCTATTTGAGGAGCTGTTTGAACAGAATCAGATTGGTTATGGTCCATTAGGCAGATATCGGAGTTCAGGTCTACAAAGCGGTTCAGGCTTAGCAGACTTTTTCCGAACAGTGTTTTCGCGCGTCTCCAAATTCACCGCACCGCTCGTTCGAAGCGCTCTACCCCATGCTAGAGCAGCATTAGAGTCAGCAAAACCTCACTTGAAGCAAGCTGCTCAAAAGTGTAGCCACCAGTGCTGCGGAAAAGGTGACTGAAAAGCTAGGGAAAATATTGAGCCAGCTCAGCCTTCAGACGCAGCAGTAACCTCTACTGAAGCCCCTCAACTCGTGACTGTTAAACAGCAAACTGGTAGCGGAAGTAAACGCAAACGCCCTACTAAACATTCAAAAAGAGAAAAAACACGAAACGACGAAAGCACCGTACTAGTAACGGTTCTTTGATAAGTATCCCGATATTTTCTAAAAAAACTACAAAATGCCTGAATATCTCCTACCACACTCAGAGCCGGCCATGTCTAGTGACATGAACCTGTTCTCCGTACCGGCATCGTTAACGGAACGTTTCAGCTATGAGACACAAGAGTATGGACCAGAGTCGGCGCCTCCGGAAGACTCACCATTAAGCGGTAACCTGTCTTTCTTTATCCCGCCGTCATCCAACGGTCTGCTCTCGCTCACGGATACGTGTTTTGAGTGTGAATTAAGTATAAAGAAAAAGAACGCCACAAATGCATGGGTGAACCTAGAGAACAATGATAACGTAGCGCCTGTTAATTATATTGTGCATAGTTTGTTCAAACAAATTCATTTTACTGTGGCGAACAAGGTGATCTCTGACTGTTCACCTTATTATCCCTATCGCGCTATAATGGAGGTTCTAACAAGTTATACTGAAGATGCCATGAAAAGCCAGCTAACGAGCGGCGGATTTTATTTCGACACACCAGGCAAGATGGAACATGCCACAGAGAACACTGGTGAAGCAAAGCGCAAGGAGCTATTTGCTTTAAGTGCTAGCGTTCAGTTATCGGGAAAGATTTTCACGGACTTATGCGTACAATCAAAACCTTTGCTCACAGGCGTGCCCGTGCACGTTAGCCTATACTTTAACAATTCAGAATTTTATTTACGATCATGGAATACTGGTGCGGCGGCTGCAACAGAATACAAGGCATTTATGAAACATCCACGCATAACCGTACGACGCTATATCCCATCACCGGATTTCATGAACGCTATTACACAAAAGTTACAAACAACAACAGCCAAATACCACATTGAACGCGCAGAATTAAAGGCGCGTGCTATTCCTGCTGGCACCCAAACCATAGCCTTTTCTGACCTCAAGTACGGCCAACTACCTAAGGTGGTATTTATTGCTTTTGTGCAATCGGACCGCTTCCATGGCACAACAAGCCTCAATCCGTTTGTATTTGATCATTGTCGCGTTCGTCAAATCTGTATTAATGTGGATGGAAGCAATACCCAACGATACCCTACATGTGTGACTTTCCAAACAACCGCTATTTAAAGTGTTATGACGGCTTCTTGGATGTTTTGAATCAAAAAAACCATCCAGCTGGAGCCCATATTCTGGATCGTCATACATACGCAAAAGGATACACAGTGTTCGCTTTTGACCTGACGCCAACGGCTACAGGCTTAGGGCCCATGACGCTAATTCGATCAGGGACAGTGGGCCTGGAAGTAACTTTTGCCACACCACTAACTAATGCCTATCAAATGCTGGCTTGGATAACGTGCGACCATTTAATAGAATTCACCAATTTACGCCAGGTTATTTGCGACTATGCGTCGTAATTAAACAACAAATCGTCACAATGAACGAACAGGAAATTCGGAATATCATGTGGTCACAGTACAACCCCGCTTCGCACATGCTGAGATCGGTGTTTCGCGGCGTTTACGCCCTAGATGAGCTACAGCAGCAGCATCTTACAGAGGTCGACCTACCTGCTGCGTTTATTGTAAACACTGATCCAGCCAGCGAACCCGGAACACATTGGATTGCCGTCTACGTTGAGTGCCCCTCATTTATTGAAGTTTTCGATTCCTACGGCAAACCCGTGGCCTATTATAGTCAGTCACTTGAAAATTTTCTGAAAACGCAACTCATCGGCCAGCCTGCGTCATCACCACCGTTGCCCCTATACGAACAGCGAGCTGTTTTACAACAGCCATTGTCCACTACCTGCGCTCAACACTGCATGTTTTTTATAGTAATGCGATCAGTATGTCGCTTTTCCTATTCCTACATCATTCATAACCTATATCGAATTGATAATCAATTTCAAAACGACTTGATGGTTCGTAACTTTATTAATGACTTTTTCAATGCAAAAACACGTGTTTATAATTTTGAAGCATTCTACTAACAATTACCTCGCAAAATCAAGGGATAGCGCTGCGCGCACACACCTTTGGTTTTGCAGAGGCCTGCGTGGCAATTAAAATGACAAATCGACTTGGGGCCGCCAACGCGAATCAAAATATTTACAAATAACATCAGTAATAAATGATTACGAATATACTGAAACTGATGATATAGCGATTAAAATTACCTAAACGAGCTAAGATGATTGCTTGAAAACCAAACAGGCACACACCACACATACACAGAAACATTCATACTAGTTCGTTTGAACTGCTCCTTGAAACGCTGCAGCATTTCAGCACACAGTCGATCTCCGTGCATTACCAGAAATTCGTCCGGCTTGAAGTGGTACGCCTCCAGCAAGTTGCGTTCCGCATTATGATGCGAGTGCGCTGCTTCGTCAGCATAGCGGTACGGCAGTTGCTTGAGAAACAGCCCCAGCAGAGTCTTTTCCACATCCTTACAGACATAGCTTCGCATACGGTCCGTTAGTTGTATACGATCCGAGTAGCGGCATGCAGTATGGCCATCATGAGCTCCAGGTTGCAGCGGATCAGCAAAGGTATCCTCCATAAGGTGGCAAAGCTTGCATTCTTGCGTCAGGCGTTTGCAAAGCGCTCCATCATAGGCCACGGTAGCTTCTCAAAATATCCTGGTAGTCGGCTTGGCAGACTTGCATGGTAGGGTACCCGGATCGTCCCTTCAGCACCTCATACGTATGCTTAAGGATGGTTCCGTTGTCCAAAAGTTCACAGAACGCCGTCCAGTTCTTTCACTACAATTGCAACAAACAACACAACCATAATAATATCAATAAGCCAAACGGTTATGAAATAACCAAAAAATAAGTAAATTTGGGTATTAATTATGCTGCTATCACTAGAACACAACACTCACTTCATCGCAAGTCGTTTTCACTGGGTGAGCCGATGACCACCTTTGTTCCCGGTTCTTTCAGGCTGTTTGCTTCAAGGTAAACCCGAATGTTGGCAATGGGTACTTCGTCAAGCCTGAGGAGAAGCAACCGCAGAAATATAATAATGTGCCATAGAAACAAAAGCACAAGGTTGTTATATGAATGACTTTCTTACCATCCCCAGTTAAAGTAACCTCCGCCCAGGTCATGCATTGCCGTAATGGGTGTAGAGCCTTCGTCATAATTGATCAGTCTTTCCAGTTGTCCACAGTTGTAAACCCATTAGTTTGGCAAACTGCTTCGCATCTAACTCGACATGCTTGGACGCTAAACTCGGAACCCACTGACCCTCCTGATTTTTATCAAACTCCCAATAATGTATCGCAAACGGTTGTTCATCAAGTAAACTGCAATGAATTTTTCTCCTCAAATTTAATTACGGCCCACCTTCGTACTGAAATGCAACCTGCCCTGGGTAAACCCACGCCGAGCTAAGCTAACTGCATCGGTTTTAGGCTTGCGCGAGTCCGCGGTGACCTTACGTTTCTTAGTACCAGTAATAGTTAATGCCCTACAGGCTGAAGTGATGCCGGAATAGTCGACAACGATGGTGATGACGACAAGGCAGCCAAAAGGTCACTGTTATCACCTGATACA